>NC_069793.1:79379302-80629302 GCF_027406575.1 Nycticebus coucang
GGAATTGTCCCTCTGATCTCAAAATGACAACACAGAGGATCAGATTCTCCAAAGTGTAAAGTAAATAGCAAAGCTGTGTTTCAAACCAACAAGTTTTCTGATTCCAAGAGGCAGTCCCATATCGTGGAAAGTGTGTGAATTCTGATATTAGAAACATTATTTCAAATCTTGGTTATGCCTCTTGCTGTCTAGGAGACATTTGTCAAGTTGCTGGAGATATATATATATATATATCTGAGCTTCAACAGACTGAAGTTATAAGACAATAATTACATTATTTACCTCATGGAAGTATAAGAATTGAAGAAGACACTGTATTTTTGACACATATTCTAATGGTTTCCTTTCCTGGAATTTTCAGATAGATAATGCTGTCAGCAGAATGAAATAAAAAAGTAATTTGCAGGTTCTAGGTATGTCCATAATTTCTCCACTCCTCAGGCTAATGAACTAGAATAACTCTCTAAAATCTTGGTTTTAGAATAGTGGCTAATGGGGTAGGTTCTAGAGAGACCATCTGGATCAATTCCTGTTTTTATCACCACATGATCTTGGACAACTTATTAAACTCTCCAAGACTTGATGTCCTCATCTTTAAAAATGGAATCGTACCTAACTCACAGAATTTTGAGAAGCCTGAGTAAGATAAAGGAATGGAAGTCACTTAGTATGTGTCTGGGATCTATTCAGAGGGCACTTAGTATCAGTTATGATTATTTCACTGGGACATTGTATGTTTTATTTAATTATAAAAGATTTTTGAGAATAGAAAAAAACTATTAACCCGAAGGAACAATGTTTGCCTTTTTCTGTTTTCAATTTCTTCAAAGCCTACAACTGCCCCACTTCCCCAGCATAACACATAAACACTACAGACTTCCTGGTCTCCCCAGTGACTTTAGCCTTCCTTTCTGATGTCTTTACTGCTTGAAAACCTTCTTCTCCCACTTTTTATGCCACAAGAATTTACTGAGCATTTACTATGTGCCAGACATTGTAGTACATACTGGGGATACAACTGTGAATAAGAAGGACACGTTACATACTTGCCCTTTGTTCTTGATGTCTTCTCCACCTCTAACAATCTTCCCAACTGTTTTTCAACTAACCATTGCTCAACCTTCAACACTTAATTAATATATGATTTCTTCTCAGAGGTTTTCCTGGATGCTCAAGTTTGGCTAAACATCCCTTTTTCTCTGTGCTCACCTGAGAGATGCCCTGAAAAGTCCTCTATTTTCTTTTTTTTCCAAAGCATTCATGTATTTACTTTTCTCGCAGGAATGGGAAGAGTTTCATAATTAAACATAGCACCAGAAGCAAATATTCTGCCTGGAGCCTAGTGGATGCTCAGTAAATATTTCTGAACAAAACTATCTCCAGTACAGATGTAAGTTCCTTGGACTCCACTATGCCTAGCACACCCTGGAAGTTGTATATACTCATGACACCTGTCTGGATTTTATAAGAGATCTTATTATAAACAGCACCCTGTAAGGTTTTCAATAATAAAATAAAAAAACAGTTCACTTTGTAGGACAGGCAGTGAACTGGCGTTATGAACATGGCTTGCATCTAGTATATGGAGAATCATTCACGTTTTGGGTGTGAGACACCTTGGAGGGAGTGCTGGCAGTGGCTTCCTGGAGAAAAAGACTTGAGAGAAGAAAAATGGTAATAAACAGAAGGGACCCAAGTGAGTTCCCTCCTTCCAGCACTGAGTTAGGAATCCAAGGAAGCAAAACATACAAATGAGGCCATCCCAAGTGTTCTTAATACCGGGTCAGGAACTTGATTCACAGTTCCGGGTCAGGAACTTGATTCACAGGGTGTACCAACCTTGAATAAGCACAATAAAATACAATGAAGTTTGTGCAAAGGAGAGGTCTGAAAAAAATACACTAATATGTATTTTTTATTTCTAGTCCTTAACTTAAACATCGTCATTGTTATTATATTTTAAGCCTTTTTAATTTTGTGAAGGCAAAAAGGGGAAACCAAATAAATACATGTATATGTATAGAGAAAATAATAAAAAGAAAATTTAAAAATACACTAATATGTGGACAGTGGTTGTTTCTGTGTGATTATTAATTTCATTTTATTTGAGTTACATGTTATACTTAGAGGAATACAATGTTTTAACAAAATAGAACACATGTGACATGATCAAGTATTGGCTTTGTTTTAATGGAGAAGGTCTAGTGTTCCATAAGCTTTTGGTAAGAGGAAATTTCTCAGTTCCTGAAAGTGTTTATTATAGGGTAGTTGTGCTAATTTTGAGAACTGGCTGAAGGATGTAGAGGAAGTGACTGCCAGCTGACAAAGGAAGCTGGGAATGAATCTACCAGGGATGATCTCACATAAAGTCTTTGGTACCAAGAAATTAAGGCAATGATTTGGGAACAAACTGGATAATAGTGTTTGCATTTGAAGTTTTGCTACTGAGTAGTAGTTCTCCAGGGATAAATGTCACTGGATTCCATAGAGGGCTCTTAGTAAGCTCTCGTGGGCAGTCACTCTCTGACTCAGTCCACCAGCTGTACAATTGCTACAGCATCTGTAAGGGAGAGTCATTCACTACTAACGCTCAGGTGCACGTTCTGCTCAGTGTGCCTGGTGCCCCCAAAGAGAAAATGTTCATTTCAACAAAATGTTTCATTAAGTGACACAAATTTCCTGGACTTCAATTTGTTAGGTTTAAATTCTATTCCTGCCTCTAAACAACAAGGTAAATTCAGGTAAGTCCGGAAGCTCTCTGAAATTGACTCCTCATTTGCATAATTGAACTAATAGTAAATGACAGGGAAATTGCTATGGGAAATTGATGAGATAATATGCATAAATGTTTGGACACAGGACCTGACTTCTAGTAGGTACTTAGAAATCTAAGACTTTTTGTATTTCTCTATCAGTGTCACATAATCCTCTTTCCATGTGTTGTAAGAGTTATCTCCCCCACTCCCCACACACAGAGGCATGCACAGTCTCTACTCAGCCTTACCACTAGATGGCGTGTGGAGGGAGCAGGGTTCCACCGTGTTATCACAAGGTGTATGGCATCCCTACAGAGCAGCACAAACCTTTTGAAGGAGGCAGGATGCGCTGCTAAAGCCTGGCCTCCACTGCCATGAGATTGAGTCTGTCTTCTGCACATGATGCCATCTTATCCTCTCTACTCATGTTACCACTAGGCCAATGTGCCTGGCCTCTTCTGCCTATGGTTATTATTTCTGTCCAGTAGCCAGAAGAAAAAATAAATAAATAAAAAGACAATATCAAACACAGGTGCTGAATTTGCCTTCACTGCTCACTCAAGCTACTGTTCTGAACCCTTTGAGCTTCTGGACTTGAGAACCTGCTGGTAGAATTGGTTCCTGCTGACCCCTTCTATCCACATTTGACTTCTTAGAATGAGATCACTTATGCAACTAAACCTGGAATATCTCCCGGATCTTTTCCAGCTGGCTGTATGCCTGGTCCTGGATTTTTCCTGGGCAGTCTGTTGGAATGTACTCCCTCTGTGACACTATAGAGACTCAAATACCTTCCTAACAGACAGCTTCATCAATTGTTCATTTGGTGAAATATTTATCCAGCATGTTATATACTAATCACTAAATTTTAAGTGCTAGGAATACAGTGGTAATATACATATATATATATATATATATGACTGGTGGAGCTTAAATTCCAGTTTCATTAGGTAATACTTTGTCCGAGTTCTTTTCTTCCTTAACATGCTTCCTTTACCCAGAAGCAGAGATGAACAGCTATCCTTTCCATGGGAAGATACCAAAAGGTCCAGGTGGGCAACTATTCTGAATTGTCTCTGGTGGTGTACAGATGATCCATCCAGAAGCTTTTTCCCAACTGACTTTTTTCCAGAGCACGCTGTGAGGAGCTGATGTGGGTAGCATTGGAACACAGAGCAGATAAAACACCAAAGCAGAAGATGTTGCCTTAATTCTGGCCTCATTAGTAGTGGGTTCCAATCAAAGAGGATTACTTGGTAATCAGACACTATAATAAAACTAGTATTTCCTCACATAAAGTTGCTTCATACTAAATGCTTGATTATGGTGATTTAAACATTCTCAAAATAAGATATAGTATAATAAAATACCTTTTAATAGAGGCATTTTTATACTTGCTCTAGATATTTAATATGTAGTTGAATATGCAACTATGCAATGTTATTTTGTGATTATTACAATCTTAAGATGTCAGCTCCAAGTCAAGAGCATCTGGAAAGCTTTCTAATTATCTGGTTCTGGTGCCCTGCTAGGAGTTTGTAATGCCTATGACACAACATGCAACAGTATTAATGCTTTATAAGCATTACATCATTTAATCTTTACAACAAATTTATGAAATAGTTACTGTTTTATTTCCCTCATTTTACAGAGGGAAAAATAGAGACAGAAATCAAGTGACTTTATTTCTCTACACAACTAGTGAATAAACAGATTCCTGCGGGGCTATCCTTGTAATAACCACCTTTAACTCTCACACAATACTGGCTCTTGGGTACTGTGCATTTCTTACTCTCCATTTCAGGTATTTCTTCTGAGTATGGTCAATACTTTTGTCCTTTAATTTAAAATTTAAGGTCTACACAATTCCCTTTAGTCTTGCTGGTCCATAGAGTGCAATTGGAGGAAAATATAAATAGAAATAACCTGGTTAATGATACTATAATTTCCCTGGTCATCCAAATGCAACAGCACACAGATTAAATGATCCTTTAGCATCTTCCCCCTTCATGTTTTGCAGGGTAGGTCCATTTAACTCAGTTGGAAAAACATGACTCTTAATACTCAGAGTGAAGACCAAGATAACTAATGGTAGTCTGAGAATTCCTTCTTGAAAGTAGTAATGCTATATAGCTAGCTGTAGCCGTCTTGGTACCCCTCTGGCCTGTCAGAGTTGTTTAGTACATTTTACCAAGTGAATCTAATACAAGTTTGGTCTTTTATTTATTTATTTTTTTTGGTTCATCTCCATTGCCCACTCACCTATAAGGCCTTTGTTTCTTCTCCCTAGAATGTTCTACTTGCCTCCCACTTCCCCTTTCAATCATATTGCTTGGCTCTCCCTACCCCAACCCATCAACTTTCCTTCCTCTATAGATCTATCCTCCCCCACCCCATTCCCCACAACCTAGAGTTTCACCATTCTGTTTATTTATTTATTTTTCTTTTCTTTTATTTTAATATTTTTTTTATTGTTAAATCATAGCTGTGTACATTAGTGCAATCGAGGGGTACAATGTGCTGGTTTCATATACAATCTGAAATATTCTCATAAATGCCTGCATACAATAACTAAGGAAATGCCATGAAGGCTACGTTGAGAGTTTCACCATTCTGAATTTTTCACAATTCAGAGTAGGAGTGATAGATCACCTTCAGGACTTAGGACTTGAAAATTCCAAGTCCCAGTTCCTCGCCTTCAGGGTTCATTTAAGATGTTGCCCTTCCCAGGAGCCTCTGCAATTTATCTACGTCCACTATCAATCCTCTATGCCTCACCCCCATACTGGGGTCAGGACTCAGAGCAACCTATACACCTACAGAACATTTGCATTCTATCATTTTTGCCTGTTTATTGATTGTTCACTTTTATAAACTGTAATATCTTTGTTTTTTTTTTTTTTTCATAGACCATTTGACACATTTTTATCACAATGGTTAACATTTTATCACAATGGTTAACACAATGGTGTTATCTCAGTTACTGTGCAAAACATTTACATTCTACATTTACCAAGTTTCGCAAATACCCCTGTAAGATGCACCACAGGTGTGATCCCACCGATCCCCCTCTCTCTACCCACCACCCCCCACCCTTTCCCACTTCCCCCTATTGTTAGGTTATAACTGGGTTATAGCTTTCATGTGAGAGCCCCAAATTAGTTTCATAGTAGGGCTGAGTACATTGGGTACTTTTTCTTCCATTCTTGGGATACTTTACTAAGAAGAATATGTTCCAGCTCCATCCATGTAAACATGAAAGAGGTAAAGTCTCCATCTTTCTTTAAGGCTGCATAGTATTCCATGGTGTACATATACCACAATTTATTAATCCATTCATGGATCGATGGGCACTTGGGTTTTTTCCATGACTTAGCAATTATGAATTGGGCTGCAATAAACATTCTGGTACAAATATCTTTGTTATGTTGTGATTTTTGGTCTTCTGGGTATATGCCCAGCAGAGGAATTACAGGATTGAATGGCAGATCTATTTTTAGATCTCTGAGTGTTCTCCATATATCTTTCCAAAAGGAACGTATTAATTTGCATTCCCACCAGCAGTGCAGAAGTGTTCCCTTTTCTCCGCATCCACGCCAACATCTCTGGTCTTGAGATTTTGTGATATAGGCTAGTTTCAGTGGAGTTAGATGATATCTCAAAGTAGTTTTGATTTGCATTTCTCTGATGATTAAAGATGATGAGCATTTTTTCATATGTCTGAAGGCCTTGCGCCTGTCTTCTTCAGAGAAGTTTCTCTTCAAATCCCTTGCCCAGCCTGCGATGGGATCCCTTGTTTTTTTCTTGCTGATGCGTTTGAGTTCTCTGTGGATTCTGGTTATTAAACCTTTGTCAGAGATATACCCTGCAAATATCTTCTCCCATTCTGAGGGCTGTTTGTTTGCTTTACTTACAGTGTTTTTAGCTGTGCAGAAGCTTGTAATATCTTTGAATGCAAAGATTGAGTCTGGTTTATTGCTGTAACATCAATGCCAGGAATTAATAGGTGCTAAACAAATGTTTGTGAAATGATAATGGTTACCTAGTAACTGATTTCCTTACATGTATCCTCTCTATCAACCAATTCATTCAACAAATTATCCCCATATATATCTTCTTTAAACACAAGTTTGGTCATATTGCTTACACCTTTAAAACCCTGCAGTAATTTCCTACTGTTCCCCCAATAACATGCAGACACTTGGGTGTAGCATTCATGCCACTCACAGTATCTTGCTAAAAAGTACTATTTCTTATTCCTCTTATTCACATTTATATTTCATTCAAACTATCTAAGTGGCTCATTCTGATGCCATTCTATCTTCCCAATCTTTCCCACCTTCCTGTCTCACACTCTTCCTTCTGCCTTGAATGATGCTTCCCAATTTGCAGGTGTGAAATATCTTGCTCTTTATTTGGTTTCTATACATGTCATATTTTCCACAAACTTTCTTGATCTTCCCCACCCCCCAAAATGTGGTTTTCCTTTGTCTTTCTACTGCTTTTTTTTTTTTTTGTGGTTTTTGGCCGGGGCTGGGTTTGAACCCACCACCTCCGGCATATGGGACCGGCGCCCTACTCCTTGAGCTACAGGTGCCACCTTTCTACTGCTTTTAAGAATAATATTCCCCATCGTTAAATTTATAATTTTTTTCTTCCATCCCTCCTTTCACTAAGCACTTCTTTTTTGTTATTGTTGGGGATTCATTGAGAGCACAAAGAACCAGGTTACACGGGTTGCATTTGTTAGGGTAAAGTGCCTCTTATAAATTTTAATGAGTCACTGAGGCACTGTAGTAGACACAGATAATATTTAGAGAGACAACACAGAGTTCATTTCAACAAAATGTTTCATTAAGTGACACATATTTCCTGCACTTCAATTTGTTAGGTTTAAATTCTATTCCTGGCTAGAGGACCCTCCCACAGAGTACCCTTTTCAGTAAGGGAGACTGACAAATGTTATCAATGTAAGATGTCACTGTTAAGATACATCCTGATTTTGGAGAAACTAAATATAAAAAAAGTGAGTCTTAGAATCAATAAAAGGCTATTAATATATTAAAATGTGTATTCATATGTTCTTATGGAGGTTTCATTAACCTTGCTTTTGTGGTAGAAAGAGGCAGTTTCCTGGACAGTAAGATACTTCAGGTTTCTACTCTTAAGGAATAAAAAGGTATTAAGGAAAGAGGCTGCAAAAGTATTGGCAAAGGAACTGCAGATAAAATTTATGGAGCATGATGATAGAGCACAACTTCTTTTAAGATGCTTGAAGGCAAATTCTTACAATTGTTTCCTCCAGAGGGTCATGTACAGAGATGTGTTAGATTGGAATTAAAATTTATTGTAGACCATTCACATAGTACAATATAAATAAGCTTGAGAACTTCACCTTAAAATTTTCTATTTGGAGCTAAGATTTCATTCCTTAAAAGAATGAGTTGCTTGGTAGGAATAACAATCCAAAATCTTGACTAGAACTAATAAATTATCATTCATGAGAACAGGACTTGAATGATTAGACTGTTGTATAGCTTGGACCTCCATTCTTTTATTATTAGCAGACTTGGCAAGGCTGAGAAAGATCATTGAGGGCACATTCCCTATTCTGCACAGAAAATTAAACTCTAAAATCCGTGAGCAACTTCTGGCTTCTGCTAGTACATATCTTGGTCCATTTAGCTCATGGTTGCTTTCTAGTTACACATGTTTTATTTTCTTCTTCATCATTGTATCTAACCAGTAAAAGTTTTACCTGGATATACAAAATTAACAACACAATAAAGCTTCCCAAATATGCCACTTTTTAGCCCAAAAATAGTTACTCCCCCCCAAAATTTGGATATGACTTTCTCAACCTCATGGGCAGAATAACTTTTAGGCTTATTAGATACACTAGCTCCTAGGATTCAGTAGTAAACAAGAAAGACAGAAAATATTCTTTCTCCTATGGAGTTTCTCTCTTATTAGAAGTGACAAACACAATTAACAAATAAATGAAATAATCATCAATTTTCAGGGAATGAGAAAAATGCTCCCAGAGAGCATAAAGAAGGAACCACATTCATCATAAAATATCAGGGACACTTTCTGAAACAATGAAATGTAAACTAAATACAGACAAGTGAGAGAATTTCCCAAACAAAAGGTGGAACAACTATGAAAATCTCTGAGTTGGATAAGAAGTTCCAGAAATTGATACAGTTTTCTGAGGAGGAGTGAATAAAGTAAATAGGTGAGAGACGTAACCTGGGATCAGATTATTCAGGTCCTTGTAGGCCTTGGGAAGGATTTAGGTCCTGAAAAAAATGGGAAGCCAACAAATGATTTCAAAAGGAAAGTGATAGGATCTGATCTATATTTTTGCAATGTTATTGAGATTGTAAAATGGTGAAACTGCTACAATAAACAGTATGGACTTTGCTCAAAAAAATTAAAAATAGAATTACTGTATGATCCAGCAATCCCACTTCTGAGTACTTATATCCTTGAAAGCAGGGTCTTGAAGAGATATTTGCACATCCTTGTTTATAGCAGTACTATTCACAATAGCCAAGAGGTAGAAGCAACCCAGATATCTTATGGTAAACAAATGAACAAAATGTGACACAAACACACATACATACACATAATTTAATACGATTCAACCTTAAAAAGAAATGAAATTTTGACATGTGCTACAACATGGATAAACCCCTGAAGATATTATGCTAAGTGAAATAAGGTAGTCACAAAAAGACAAATGCTGCATGATCTCATTTAAATGAGGTACCTATGGCTCAGTGTCTGTAGCACAGTGGTTACAATCCTGGCCACATATACCAAGGCTAGCATGTTCAAGCTTGGCCAGAGTGGGCCAGCTAAACAATGACAACTGCAACAAAAAAACAGCCAGGGATGTGGGGGGACTGGGGGAGATGGGGAGGCAAGATGGCCTACTGGAGCCAGCTTTCCACAGAGGCTCCCATCCAGAAGGAGAGTTAAAGGACAGAAATTTAGCAAGTAAGCTGAGTTTGGAGCTGAGCCAAGAGAGAAGGTTGAAGAATGCACATCAACCCTGCTGAGGAGAGCTGCCACCCCAAGGAAACAAACAATAGGTACAAAATTTATCACTAAGCTGACGGGAGTCCCCTCCCCCATGAGAACGACTTGCAGTATACTTCCTACAGACAAGTGAGCAGAGTTTAGATCTCCTCCTATTTTATCCCACAGGAGAGAGGCCCTCTAAAAACTGGAACTCCTTCCCCGGAGGGGACCCACTAGTATGCCATGGCACTCTCCCGCCAGGCATAAAACTGTATATATTCTCTACCTACAATTCTGAACTCCCAGCACTCCCCTGCACTCTCACCTCAAAGTCTGGAAAGCCTGTCCCCCATGGAATCTGGATTATTGGGCATTTTATTGGGAGATGTGGACAAGCAATCAGCAGGTCGGTGCTGAGTGTAGAGAGAGGACTGTGGACCAAGGGAGCCATAAGGGAGAGGGAGAAGCACTGCCCCGTGACACAGAGCAGCAGCAGCACTGGAGGAAACACTAGGGTTCACACCCCTGGGGATATTTTGGAAAGACACTCCCCACTTTTCTTGGCAACCAGATAAATCTGGCCCTCTACTCCAGTGGCAGCCATGGTAGAACAGATCTGAGATGGAAACGCAGGCCCCATTAGCACAGGGTAGGCCTGAGGCAGTACCTGCCTGGGTGTGGTGTGGTGGGGATGAAGACTAGAATATGCTGCACAGAGATGGCATACTCCCAGGGCAGGGCTGAGTCAAAAGTGCTGCTTTAGTGAACCTAAGATGTACTTGGCTCCCAGGGGATCATAGCTGAGACAAAAGCAGGCGGGGCAACAGCACCAGCCCAGGGAGAGGCAGGAACTGAGAGCTGAGTGTGAGCTCTAACAGCACCTTCCCCAACACAGCAGAGACAGAAACACCAGCTCCGGGCAGCAACACGGGGCAGGGCTAAATCACAGTTTCTGTGAACTCAAACAGCACCTGCCCTGCAGGGGAATATAGCCAGGACAGAAACGCAAATTTTGTGAGAATATAAGTGGCAGCAACATCAATCAGGGATGGGGCTGGAACTGAGTGAACCGCCCCAGCTTCCATTAAGTATCAGAGGTTGTCAGGTTTCAGCTCCCCCTGCCCGCTGGTGGCAGAGTGTGGGGGCCTGGCCGAGGAGACATAGATCTCTCCCTGTGACTCAGGCAGGTGTAAAGCTTTGGAGCATCTGCTCATTGGAGGGAACTGGGTCACAACCCTGCGGGGTTAGCAGGGACTGGGTGTGACAGAGGTACAAAGTGGGGAAGGAGCCTTCAACCTTCCTGGACTAATTTATTTGTTGGGTGGGAACTTCTGACTCTATGGAGCACCGAAGCGAGTCATACTTGAGCTGCCAGCAGACCCCTACTATCTAGTTGCTGGAGACCTTTTGAACTCTCCCACTTGAGACTGGGTGCTGACTGGAACAACTGATTTGGAACTCTTGACCTGGGCCAATCACCCAAGGACTATCCAAAGTGTTACCCTGCATGGGTGGTTGTGGGAAGGATTGATTTTCCTTTTCCAGTTTTTGCCTGTGGGGAGCAGGGTGACATAGTTGCTGGTATTTCTCCACAGCTGAGACTTCAACCCAGAGTTACTGATTCACTAGGATTGGATAGAGACCAGCTGAAAACAAGACAGAGCCACTTGGCCCCACCACACCAAGCAGGTCCCCAATGGCTCAGGTTGTAGCACTGTATGGGTCCTTTGCAAAGCTCTAGGGGAAAAGGTACAGATACCAGTCCAAGCTCTTGGGCAAAGGGCTGGTTAATCATTACTCCAGGAGCTCCCAACCCAACTTCACCTTATCTGCTCATCTAGCCAAAAGGTATAAAATAATCACGGGGCAGAATCAGCAGGAAAATTCCAGCAACATGAATAATCAGAGTAGATCAACTCCCCCAAGGCAATGACATGGTGGACACACCAGAAGATCCCATTCATAAACAAAATAAACAAACAGCTGAGATGTCAGAAACTGAATTCAGAATTTGGATTGCAAATAAGATCAATAGAATGGAGGTAAAGTCGGAATTAGAAATTCAAGAAGCATTTCAAAAGTTGTCTCATGAATTCAATGAATTTAAAGACAAAATCACCAATGATTTTCACACATTGAGACAAGAACTTGCAGCCCTCCAAGATCTGAGAAATACAGTAGAATCCCTCAGTAACAGAATGAAACAGGCAGAAGAAAGGATTTCTGACATTGAAGACAAAGCTTTTGAACACTCCCAAACACTCAAAGAGGAAGAGAAGTGGAGACCAAAAACAGATCATTCTTTCAGAGAGCTCTGGGACAATTCAAAGAAAACTAATATTCATCTTATAGGAATTCCTGAAGGTAATGAGGTTGCTTCAAAAGGCACAGGTGCTCTACTCCATGAGATAATAAAGCAGAACTTTCCAGACATGTCAAGAGATTCTGAAATTCAGATGACACTTTAAGAACCCCAGCACAACTCAACCCAAATAAGACATCTCCCAAACACATTATAATTAACTTTGCCAAAATTAATATGAAGGAGAAAATTCCACAAGCAGCCAGATATAAGAAAACCATAACCTACAAGGGGAAGAATATTAGAATGACTGTAGATCTCTCTGTTGAAAACTTTCAAGCTAGAAGAGGGTGGTCATTGACTATTAATCTCCTAAAACAAAATAACTTTCAACCCAGGATCCTGTATCCAGCTAAACTGAATTTCATTTATGATGGAGAAATTAAATACTTTAATGACATCCACATGTTGAAGAAATTTGCCATAAATAACCCAGCTCTCCAAGATATCTAAGACCTATCCCCCATAATGACCAGTGCAATCCTCTACCACAAAAGTAAAATCACTCAGAAATTTTTGAACAAATTCCAACTTCCACAGTGGCCAAAGGGTTAAAAATGTCCACTGGACTTTCGAAAAACTTGATACCCAAAATTCTACCAGGGTTATCAATATTCTCAATGAATGTGAATGGCTTAAATCGTCCTCTAAAGAGGAACAGGCTGGCTGACTGCATACAAAAACTCAGGCCAGATATCTGCTGCATACAAGAATCTCATCTTACATTAAAAGATAAATATAGACTCAGGATGAAGGGATGGTCATCCATTTTTCAAGCAAATGGAAATCAGAAAAAAGCAGGTATTGCAATTTTATTCGCAGATACAATGGGCTTTAAACCAACAAAAGTAAGGAAAGATAAGAATGGTCCCCTCGTATTTTTTAAGGTTACACTCAACATGATGAGATTTCAATTATTAACATTTATGCACCCAACCAGAATGCGCCTCAATTTATAAGAGAGACTCTAATAGACATGAGCAACTCGATTTCCTCCAGCACCACAATAGTTGGAGATTTTAACACTCCTTTGGCAGTGTTGGATAGATCCTCCAAAAAGAAGCTAAGCAAAGAAATTTCAGACTTAAACTTAACTATTCAAAATTTGGATTTAACAGACATCTACAAAATATTTCATCCTAACAAAACTGAATACACATTCTTCTCTTCAGCCTGTGGAACATCCTCCAAAATTGATCACATCTTAGGTCACAAGTCTAACCTCAGCAAATTGAAAAGCATATGCAATCATTCCTTGCATCTTCTCAGACCATGGAATAAAAGTTGAACTCAGCAACAACAGGAATCTGCATACTCATACAAAAACATGGAAGCTAAATACCTTATGCTGAATGATAGCTGGGTCATAGATGAGATTAAGAAGGAAATTACCAAATTTTTGGAACAAAACAATAATGAAGACATGAATTATTAGAACCTCTGGGATACTGCAAAGGCAGTCCTCAGAAGGAAATTTATAGCACTGCAAGCCTTTCTCAAGAGAATAGAAAGAGAGTAAGTTAACAACTTAATGGGACATCTCAAGCAACTGGAAAAGGAAGAACATTCCAATCCCAAAACCAGCAGAAGAAAAGAAATAACCAAAATTAGAGCAGAAATAAATGAAATTGAAAACAAAAGGATTATACATCAGATCAATAAATCAAAAAGTTGGTTTTTTGAAAAGGTCAATGAAATAGATAAACCTTTGGCCAACCTAATCAGGAAAAAAAGAGTAAAATCTCTAATTTTATCAATCAGAAATGACAAAGATGAAATAACAATAGACTCTTCAGAAATTCAAAAAATCCTTAATGAATATTACCAGAAACTAAATTCTAAGAAAAACAAAAATTTGAGGCAAATAGACCAATATGTGAAAGCATTCTACCTTCCTAGACTTAGCCAGAATGAAGTGGAAATGTTGAACAGGCCTATTATCAAGTTCTGAAATAGCATCAAAACTATACAAAATCTCCCTAAAAAGAAAAGCCCAGGAACAGATGGCTTGACATCAGAATTCTACCAAATCTTTAAAGAGGAACTAGTACCTATATTAGTTAACCTTTTCCAAAATATAGAAAAAGAAGGAATACTATCCAACACATTCTACGAAGCAAACAGCACCTTGATCCCTAAACCAGGAAAAGACCCAACAAGAAAATAAAATTATAGACCAATATCACTAATGAATATTGATGCAAAAATATTCACAAGATCCTAGCAAACAAATCCAGCAACACATCAAACAAATTATACATCATGACCAAGTGGGTTTTATCCCAGGGTCTCAAGGCTGGTTCAATATACGTAAATTTATAAATATAATTCATCACATAAACAAATTAAAAAACAAAGATGGTACGATTCTCTCAATTGGTACAGAAAAAGCTTTTGATAATATCCAGCATCCCTTCATGATCAGAACACTTAAGAAAAATGGTATAGAAGGAACATTTCCTAAACTGATAGAGGCCATCTATAGCAAACCCACAGTCAATATCATATTGAATAGAGCTAAAATGAAATCATTGCCACTCAGATCAAGAACCAGGCAAGGTTACCCATTGTCTCCACTGCTTTTTAACATTGTAATGAAAGTCTTAGCCATTACAATTAGGCAAGAAAAGGCAATCCAGGGTATCCATATAGGGTCAGAAGAGATCAAACTTTCACTCTTCGCAGATGATATGACTGTATATCTTGAAAACACCAGGGATTCTACTACAAAACTCTTAGAAGTGATCAAGGAATACAGCAGTGTCTCAGGTTACAAAATCAATATCATTAATAGGTAGCCTTTATATATACCAACAATAGTCGAGCTGAAAAAAGTCAAGGACTCTATTCCTTTCACAGTAGTGCCAAAGAAGATGAAATATTTGGGAGTTTACCTAACAAAGGATGTGAAAGGTCGCTATAAAGAGAACTATGAAATTCTAAGAAAAGAAATAGCTGAAGATGTTAACAAATGAAAAAACATACCATGCTCATGGCTGGGAAGAATCAACATCATTAAAATGTGCATATTTGGGAAGAATCAACATTGTTAAAATGTCTATACTTCCCAAAGCAATCTACCTATTCAATGCCATTCCTATCAAAATACCAACATCGTACTTTCAAGATTTGGAAAAAATGATTCTGCGTTTTGTATGGAACCGGAAAAAACCCCGTACAGCTAAGGCAGTTCTCTGTAACAAAAATAAAGCTGGGGGCATCAGCATACCAGATTTTAGTCTGTACTACAAAGCCATAGTGCTCAAGACAGCATGGTACTGGCACAAAAACAGAGACATAGACACTTGGAATCGAATGGAACACCAAGAAATGAAACTAACATCTTACAACCACCTAATCTTTGATAAACCAAACAAGAACTTACCTTGGGGGAAAGACTCCCTATTCAATAAATGGTGTTGGGAGAACTGGATGTCTACATGTAAAAGACTGAAACTGGACCCACACCTTTCCCCACTCACAAAAATTGATTCAAGATGGATAAAGGACTTAAATTTAAGGCATGAAACAATAAAAATCCTCCAAGAAAGCATAGGAAAAACACTGGAAGATATTGGCCTGGGAAAAGACTTCATGAAGAAGACTGCCATGGCAATTGCAATAACAACAAAAACAAACAAATGAGACTTCATTAAACTGAAAAGCTTCTGTACAGCTAAGGAGACAATAACCAAAGCAAAGAGACAACCTACACAATGGGAAAGGATATTTGCATATTTTCAATCAGACAAAAGCTTGATAACTAGGATCTATAGAGAACTCAAATTAATCCACATGAAAAAAGCCAACAATCCCTTATATAATGGGCAAGAGACATGAATAGAACTTTCTCTAATGACGACAGACGAATGGCTAACAAACACATGAAAAAATGTTCATCATCTCTATATATTAGAGAAATGCAAATCAAAACAACCCTGAGATATCATCTAACCCCAGTGAGAATGGCCCACATCACAGAATCTCAAAACTGCAGATGCTGGCATGGATGTGGAGAGAAGGGAACACTTTTACACTGCTGGTGGGACTGCAAACTAGTACAACCTTTCTGGAAGGAAGTATGGAGAAACCTCAAAGCACTCAAGCTCGACCTCCCATTTGATCCTGCAATCCCATTACTGGGCATCTACCCAGAAGGAAAGAAATCCTTTTATCATAAGGACACTTGTACTAGACTGTTTATTGCAGCTCAATTTACAATCGCCAAAATGTGGAAACAGCCTAAATGCCCACCAACCCAGGAATGGATTAACAAGCTGTGGTATATGTATACCATGGAATACTATTCAGCCATTAAAAAAATGGAGACTTTACATCCTTCGTATTAACCTGGATGGAAGTGGAAGACATTATTCTCAGTAAAGCATCACAAGAATGGAGAAGCATGAATCCTATGTACTCAATTTTGATATGAGGACAATTAATGACAATTAAGGTTATGGGGGGGGAAGCAGAAAGAGGGAAGGAGGGAGGTGGGTGGGGCCTTGGTGTGTGTCACACTTTATGGGGTCAAGACATGATTGCAAGAGGGACTTTACCTAACAATTGCAACAGTGTAACCTGGCTTATTGTACCCTCAATGAATCCCCAACAATAAAAAAATAAATAAATAAAATGTGCATATTACCCAAAGCAATATACAATTTTAATGCAATCCCTATTAAAGCCCCACTGTCATATATTAACCATCTCAACAAAATAATACTTCGTTTTATATGGAATCAGAAAAAACCTCAAATAGCCAAGACATTACTCAGAAATAAAAACAAATCAGGAGGAATCACACTACTGGACCTTAGACTATACTATAAATCGATAGTGATCAAAACAGCATGGTACTGGCATAAAAACAGAGAGGCAGATGTATGGAATAGAATAGAGAACCAAGATATGAACCCAGCTACTTACAGTTATTTGATCTTCAATAAGCCAATTAAAAACATTCAGTGGGGATCAATATAGAGTTGGCTTGAGAATGAGGCCAGTGCAGTGAAAACAGAGCATGAAGAAGAATGGATACATAGGAATATTTTTTAGGTCCCTGATTCCAGAGGAGGAAGTACAGGCACAGATTTGGTTCCAGTTCCAAGGATCCAAAAGAGATAATCTGATGGGGCTGACTGAGTTATGTCATCTGTACCTTGTTTTTGGTGAGAAGATACTGAAGAGACGAGTGCTGCAAATGCTTCCTTGCAAAGAAAGAGAAACTAATTGCCCCATCAATTTACATGGTGACATTTTCATAACAAATACTATTTTGATGATTTTGCTGCCTGAAGTGTCCAGAATGTCCTGTTTCTGTCCCCAGTGTTCCTAAATCCTACTCATCCTGTCATAGCTCCTCAATCTTCCATGAAGCCTTTCAAGACGATGGCTAACTTTAGACCATATCTCTGGGCAAACTTGTAACATTTCTTCACTCAAGTATTTATCTCTTATTAAGAGTTGAGATAAAGTTTTATGGCTTATTATTAAGGTAGAATTTATCATTTAATTAAACAATAAGCAATTTGTCAAATAATAAAAAAACAAAATCAGTGGGGAAAAGATTCCCAATTTAACAAATGGTACTGGGTGAACTCGCTGATGACCTGTAGAAGGCTGAAACTGGACCCACACCTTTCACCATTAACTAAGATAGACTCTCATTGGATTAAAGATTTAAACTTAAGACATGAAACTATAAAAATACCAGAAGGAAGTGCAGGGAAAACACTTGAAGACATAGGCCTGGGCAAATATTCCCTCCTGGGCAATTGAAGCAACACCAAAAATACATTACTGGGATCTGATCAAACTAAAAAGCTTCTGCACAGCCAAGAACACAGTAAGTAAAGCAAGCAGAAAGCCCTCAGAATGGGAGAAGGTATTTGCAGGTTATGTCTCCAACAAAGGTTTACAACCAGAATCCACAGAGAACACAAATGTATTAGCAAGAAAAGAACAAGTAATCCCATCTCAGGGTAGGCAAGGGACTTAAAGAGAAACTTCTCTGAAGAAGACAGGTGCACGGCCTACAAACATATGAAAAAATGCTCATCATCCTTAATCATAAGAAAAATGAAAATCAAAACCACTTTGAGATAGCCCACATCACAAAATCCCCAAACCAGAGATATTGGTGTGGATGTGGCGAAAAGGGAACACTTCTGGACTGCTGGTGGAAATGCAAACTAATACTTCTTTTTTGGAAACATGTTTGGAGATCACTTAGGGATCTAAAAATAGATGTGCCATTTGATCCTACAATTCTTCTACTAGGTATATATCCAGAAAACCAAAAATCACGTTATTTGATAAAGATATTTGCACCAGAATGTTTATTGCAGCCCAATTCATAACTGCTAACTCATGGAAAAGCCCAAGTGCCCATCGACCCATGAATGGATTAATAAATTGTGGTATATGTACACTATGGAATATTACGCAGCTTTAAAAATGATGGAGACTTTACCTCTTTCATTTTTACATGGATGGACCTGGAACATATTCTTCTTAGCAAAGTATCTCAATGATGAAGAAAAAGTATCCAATGTACTCAGCCCTACTATGAAACCAATTTATAGCTTTCATATGAAAGCTATAACTCAATTATAGCCCAAGAAGAAGGGTAAAGGGGAGAGGGAGGGAGGGAAAGGGGGAGGATGGGTAGAGGAAGGGTAATTGATGGGACCACACCTATGATGCATTTTGCAAGGGTACATGTTACATTTAGTAAGTATAGAATATAAATGTCTTAACACAATAACTAAGAAAATGTGGTGAAGGCTATGTTTACCAGTTTTATGAAAATATTTCAAAATGTATATAAAACCAGCACATTGTACCCCATGATTGCATTAATGTACACAGCTATGATTTAATTAAAAAAAAAATAGCTGGGCATTGTGGTGGGCACATGTAGTCTCAGCTACTTGGGAGGCTAGGCAAAAGAATCTCTTACGCCCAAGAGTTTGAGGTTGCTGTGAGGTGTGGCTCCATAGCACTCTACTGAGGATGACCTGTCTCAAAATAAATAAATAAATAAATATTCATGAGGTACCTACAGTTACAAAATTTATAGAAACAGAAAGTAAAATGTTGGATTTCAGGGGCTGGAGAAATGAGAAGTTGTTTAGTGGGTATAGAGTTTTAGATTTGTAAGATGAGGAAGTTCTGTATATCTGCTATACAACAAGTGAATATAATTAATACACTGTACTATACATTTAAGGATGGTTAACAGGGTAACAGTTTATGTTATGTGGTTTTACTACAATTAATGAAAAGCTCACTCTGGCTGCCAATGGAGAATGGATTAAAAGGAAGCGGTAAGAAGAGGGGGAAACCAGTTGGGAGGCTTTAGAGGACCCATGCTGGTGCGTGGGACAGGCAGAAACAGAGTCTGTAGGCCGTGACTGTGGCCCCTGCCCACCCGCATTTTCTGTCTATAGTGAAGAAATATCTAAGACCCACAAACACCAAGTTATTTTTCGCCCACTCACAAAAGCATTCCTATTGTCTCTTCAACCCTTCGACATCTCTTCTTAGAAGAGATAAAAAGTAACAAAAAATAAACTTTCCAGCAGTTAGTGATTAAATCATCTCTCTCCTGGGTCCAGCTTTTGCCTCATAGAAAAGAGGAGAAAGTGGTCAGGTAGCAGATGGACTTTAACCAACTGTACCCAACCTTGTGATTAAGGCCCTGTAAACAGTTGGTTCTGAGAGCTACGTCAGTCTCTCATCAAGAACATCCCCCTTGTTTTTAATAAACCTGGGCATCTATGTGGTATTCTAATTAATACCACATTGGAACTCTTTCTTCCTGAATTTTCTGTGTGGGGGCATAGCAGCAACCCTACACGATTAAAGGAATTATTCCTGCTTGAGATAAAATTATACTTAAATCCATTATGAAATCATTCATGCATATGAAATAATTTGTATCAGCTTTTCAAGCTCTGAAAAATAAAACAACAAAGTCCCTCATGACTGCCATTCATCTTATGATACCAACAGAATGGGGTAATAGTCAATATCCCTAGTCATGTCTAACTCTCCACAGAGGTAACTATGGATTTAGTGTATATAAGTCCATGCTTTACTTAATAGTCTTACTATACAAATATGATATCTGTGATATTTTTATGTGATAAATTATAGTACCCTATTCTTTAGGTATGCTGTGAAGGAATTCTGTAATGTAGCTACAATCAGTTGATTTTAAAGTAAAGTACACCCAGTTGATAATCTGAGAGAAGGCCTCATCTAATCAGTTGAAAAGATTTATGAGCAAATCTGAGGTTTGGAAGAAGAAATTTCACCTATGAATTGCTGCTTCAGCCCTGCTGTCTTGTCCTGTGGATATTAGACTCGCCAACCCTCACAATCACATAAGCCAATTACTTAACAATCAATATGTTTATGTACATACATGTTTATATACATACACTATATATAATGAAATTATGCATCTACACATACAAACGCATATTGGTTATATTTCACTGGTAGTACCTTGACTGATATAGTATTCCTAAAAGCAAACTTAGTTTTTGTCAGTTTTGCAATCTTATATAAGTGGTATTGTATTGTGGCTATTTTTCTATATTTAATTGCAAAATTAATTCATGATTATGTATTTAAGTTTAGTTCATTCCTTTTTAATTTTTTTTACAGTATGTCTTTATATAGTATGCCACAATGTACCTTGTTTCTACTGAAAGACATTTGGACTATTTCTATTGTTTTCCTTTCTGGAATAAAAAAGAAATTATCACAATATGCTATAACATTCTTGCATGTATTTCTTGTTGTACATATGCAAGACTCTAATTATGGCATATACTTAGAGGTGAAATTTTGGGGTCAATTTTACTAGGCAACTAAACTGTTCCAAGGTAGTTGTATCTGTCATTAGAAATACAACAATTTACACACTACCAGAAATATATGAGAACTATAATTGTTCTATAATATCAATCAAGACTGAAATTTCAAGAAAAAGACTTATAAGCTGACTATATATCAGATCTAAAAAATTTAGTCAACACAATTTACAGATGAATTATATGTGGGGGATGAGGGAGGGAAAGGCATTAGTGATCATTCCCAGATTTTTTGCTTTACTAATCATTCCATTTGTGCTAAGTATAATTCTTCTGCTGCTTCTTTATCGCAAATACTTATGACAAACTTGAACAAGTGCTTTGTTCAGTTTATCAACTGACTTGGAATTTTTTATTTCCCAGATTAAACTCCTTTGTGCAGGATTTACTTTTAGCCACCAGGTGGCAAGCTAAGCATACTTAAATTTAAAGCTCAATGTTGCCATCTGAGTGAACTTGACTATTCTTGGAGAGTTTATAAAGCAAAAATTTATTCCTCAGTAAATTCTTTACGTATATAAAACATATGCTTCTTTCCTAAAAATTGTAATATCTTTGTATCTGCCAATTTTCCCTCATAGAAGGGCATAACCTGAAACCTTTACTTTACTTTTGTTTTTTCTTAAACTTTGAATGTTAGTGCATTGCTAACATCCTTATTTGGCCCCCTTTAATTTATAGCATGCAGTCTAGACTCTTTATCTTGACACAGGAGACCCTCTATAAACCACCTTGAACCTGCACTTCTACCCTCATTTTATCTTACATCATCCTCATTTGCAGTACACACATTAACACTCCCCCCTCTCTGAGCATTGCAGCTCTTAGGGCATGATCTAGCAACCCCGAATTTCTCCCCACGTGTATACTTCTCCTTTCACATTTCCGCGACTTATTGACTCTTAGTCTTCTCTTTCTCTTGCACCTATTCAATTGAAACACATATCATAGTCTCAGTTTCAACATTGTTCCCAAAGATTTCAGAATCTCCTCTGGCACTTATCCACATCTCTTTCTAAGCTCCCCCAAACCCTTTTCTACATATTCATAAGTAAACATTTCGTCATGTTTTTTAGGACATGTTTGTCTTCTCATTCTCCTTCATTCAATGTTTGTTACTCACCAATAGGAAGTCACGAAAGATTTTTTTTTTTACTCTGTCCTCATACCTGTACCAGGCCTACACCTTAGTGATATTGACTATGTTGCTGAATTAATGAATACTGTATAAAGGCAAATATTTTGAGTGATGCATATTTTCTATCAGTACGTAAGTACCTAACATGGTACTTACATTGTTAGAACTTTTATCTATTACCCCTATTGTCATTATAGCTAAAATAATTTAAGGTAAATAAACTGAGTTGGTTTTCAACAAGAGACAGAAAGTATAGCTTCTTCCCATGAAGAGGTAAGCCGAGGAAGGCTGAGGAGAGAGGGCATAGTTCAGGAAACAGAGACACAGTCAATGTGGACATATGTAAATCAGCAGAATATTCTGACATTATAAAGTAGTTCACTTAATGAATGTGATTAAATATATCATTGCGTTTAGTCTTTGGCACAAAAAGTTTCCATAATTCAGTTAACACATCAAATATTTTTCTCAGCAAACATACTATTGATTTCCACAATGGTGGTAATTTAACACACACATAACATTGATTTTTTTCAAGTTCTCAGTCCAGAGCTATGTGGATCTCAGTGGAATTGTAATTCCTTCTAATTAAAAGCTTCAACGTGGAAATATGTGCCATAAGGCATTACACACCAGATGCTACACTGTAATCTGAACTTGCTGACTTCACCTCTAGCCCTGTGAATGTGACTCTTTCAGGATTGGTAACTTTTTGCATTTTATCTTCCTGGATTTAGAATTAGAAGACTTCCACTTTAAATAAGCCTTTGACAGATTTTTCATTTAATTATAAATTGATTAAATCAATAGCTATTGATGCCTATCAGGTACAAGAAAGCACACTATGTCATAACATGTTGCTTGTGACTGTTTTCTGTATTTATGTTTATCTACTCTTTGATAAAAACCTGTTCTGTGCCAGATACCATTCCAGGAGGAAAAACCCAAGGCTCATAAGATTTTTACATTGGTATGCGTCTTATGTATTTGCTGGGAATCAACAGGAAAAAAATTCATCCCAACTGTTTTTTAAAATCTTCTAAGATTTTTTCAGAGAGTAGCAGCCATGAGATCATATATAATCTGATCCCCAAATTTGGGAACTTGATCTTTTCTTTAAGTCAAATTTAGTAGGAAAGCCACATGATACTGATTTTAGTCAATGTTCTCAAACTGAGCAACTTAAGTCAGTATATGAATGGCCTTTGACTATTATTGAATACTCACAGTGTGCGCGCCACTATTATCAGCTGAAACTCATTAATTCAAGTGACTAACTCAGTCCCCATTAGGAGGGCTCACATTTTACAAATGACCAAGCAAGAGAAAAATACCCAGCTGAAAGGCAACAGAACTGGCAGGCACTTTTATCATCTGTTGTTAATTGGAAGAAGTAGAACTTAATTTTATTCAGGATAATGCTTCATCATGGCTTTGGAAAGTAATGAAGTCTCAGGGGATCTGAATGGGCTTCTCTAACAAACATTCCATGAGATGCGGCAGATTTGTTGAAGGAGGAGAGGGGTCTTCTTATAAAATTTTCAGGGTGTGGACAAGTAAAATAAAACAAATGAAATCTACATGTTATCTGAAAAGCACCAGAAAAATCATGAAATAATAATAACTATTATTATTATGGTCATCTATGAACTACTGTTAACTTTGAGGACAACTTATGAATAAGATTAATGGGGAGTTAATGATTACAAGAGAATGAGCGGTATGCTGGCTATGAGTGCTAGATGGAGTAGATACTACGCTCTCCTTTGCTGTGAAGGAAAATCAGCAAATTGATATTCTGAAGTTGGAATGCTCACACCCTTAGAATATGACTTGACATTGCATTTCCCTGATGGCAGACCTTTAATAGCTTACTAATGTCTTCTTGATATTACATATAACTCCAACAAATATTTGTTGCATATTTCCAGGTACATAATAATGAGCTGGGCGCTTTGCCAGATAATAATAAACAAAACATCTTTTTTTGTTGTTGTTGTTGGGGATTCATTGAGGGTACAATAAGCCAGGTTACACTGATTGCAATTGTTAGGTAAAGTCCCTCTTGCAAGGTAAGGGAGGCAGATATTAAGTGCATAAATGGCTACTGACTATTTAATTATAGCCACTATACAAGCTATGAAAGAGTACATTGGGCATTTTCAGTATGTTACAGTAAGCAATAAGACACAATTCAATAGGACTAGATGATAATTCAAGTGATAGCTACCTTTTACTAATTATCTATTTTTCTGGTGACTCTGTTAATTGTTTTGCATTATTACTTATTTTTTACAAATGCCATGTAAGAATCAAATACCCACTGTCACAGAGAAGAACTACTAAGCCTATGGATTTCATGATAGCAGATGTCAACAAACATATCTCAAAAATGGATTTGTTATAACATAAAAGATACCATTTTGCCATCTCTTTTTAAAGACTCAATTCAATGTCACTTTGCCTGTGAAGCTTACCTTCTGGCGGCCAATGATCCCTCTTCTGTGGTTTCCAAAGTTCTTGGTTTTAACTTCATTATTTTGAAATCTAATTATCTATTTAGAAGTTTGACTCCCTGCTGGATTGTAATCTTCTTCTTGTATTTATTTTTATATCCCCTACATCTAGCGAGCTTAGTGCTAGACATTTATAGGTCCTCTATAAACATTTATTAAATCATTGTTGAGTAAAATAAAATTTTTCTTATAGTGTATAGCAAGAATGCCACAGATTAGAAAATAAGGATCACATTTCATTTGAAATGCTAAGAAAACATTTGAAAGATGAATTGTACATTAACAAATATCTAGAATAGACCATGTATCTGGTACATAACATATTAATTTGAAGATTTAAAATAGATTTTTTTTTACTTTCTAAGTGTTGTTGAACACTATAAATGTCAAATAAAATAGCAACAAGGTTTCAACCAAATAAAATTTACTTAGATAACTTAGCTTTGTAGTTCTTTCTCAATCTTGACTTATGTTGATCATAATGAGACAAATGTACTTTTACAAAGTTACACGTTTAGCCCTTCTCTGGTAGACAGATTCCTTCTTTTTTTAGGGAAGTAGGCTACAATAGTGGTTCTCTGTAGTAGTATGAAGATACAGTGGTATGGTAGGCTCATCTGTGAGAAGGACGGTAGATCTTGGCATTTTTGAATAGTGATTGCAAATTATTTACTTAAAAAATAAAGGAGAGACGATTTAAGAAAAGATAATATCAAATATCACTGATTTATATTCTGTTGTGTTTATTTTAGAGGAAGAGAAAAAGTCAGCCTACAGTTAAAGCAACCAAATAAAGCACAGTTTATTTTATCTAGGTCAGAACTATTGCAAGTGACTCTAACTGATGCTGTGAGAATAACAGGTGGTTACAATGCTCTTCTCCTCTGCAATATTTTGGGGGGAAGGTTATAAAAGCTTAGGTATGTTTATGGGCACGAGTTGCCCCTTCATGCCTATCACAGAGAAAAAAAAATCTGAATCCAATGGTCAAGACACTGGCTAAAGTCTGTCTACTGAGCTGCAGGTACACATATTTGGATCAGAATTGACCTCAGGAACCTAGCTTTGCAAATGTCCCTGAAGGAAGACTTTCAACTCCTATAAAAGGGGTTGAAAGGCTACATACAGGGGTGAATTATTTATTTATTGAGTGAGACTGAAGGAGGATTGGTTAGGAAAGAACTGTAAGAAAGAGAACTCTTGAATAATCTTACAATATTTCTCACTTTAAGTATTACTGCAATAGCACCTCCACTTTTAAAATCTGCATGTAAGGGGGTTTTATGAATATTTCCAAAAGTTTTTCTATAATAGAAAGCTATTCTTACAGAGTTTCCATAATTGTAAAATAAATGCTTTAGACTAAATATTACCTAGGATCTCTCTTAAGAGTATCATTCAGTGATTTGCTCAAATAGATGTGATTATATGGCTACTGCCACCTGGTGTAAGCTACCTGAACTACTGTTACCAAAAAGCAAGTCAATATTCATTCATTTCTGTATTTGTGGTTCAATCCAATTTAGCGATACAACATCATAGTGCAATGTGATGACTTTATAAATTGAAATGGTCTTAAAAGACAATCTACTCTATATAACTTTTTGTGACGCATAAAAAAACTGTATTTTATTTTTTAAGACATCTACAGATTCTCCAATTTCTTTTCTACAACCATTTCTTTGTATAACCACATTTGAATTTCTTCCTGATATTACACCTTCCTGCTGTATTACTTATTATACTTTAAAGCATTCCCTTCTAATGCTCAAACTCTAAGCAAACTTAAAATATTTTCATTTTTGTTACGTGGAGTTAAAACAACATATAACTGGCCAAACTGGCCATATATATGGATATTAATAGAGACCTATGGCTCATAAAATAATTCTCAATCAGTACACTCAAAATACTCAGAAAAATTCTCTCTTAGATGAAAGTATGTGTTGTCAGAATTAGGAGAATAGGGAATAGAAATGACTGTGGATTTAAAAATATCTGTTACATGCCATATAATGCTGGGGTTATTAATTTAGTTTCAGTGAGTTCATTTGTTAGTTCTGTCAGAAGGTAAACAGGAGGCAAGGAAGTGGTTAAGGGTGGAGAGCAAGAAATAAATTGTGGCTAGGAACCAAATTGAACCTAGGAATTGCTCCTTGGTGGGAACATACATAGTAAGGTGTTCCTAGTGACCTTTAACTGACCTAGAGCTCATTACCATGTAATTAGCATAGCACTACAGAGTTTTTGTGAAGGATTCTGGAAAACAGACATGTATACATAGGGAAACTGTTATATAACCTGGTATGTAACCTGTTATCTAAACCCAACTTATCAATCACCTCAAAAAGTGAGAAATGACAACCAATCTTGCCAGGAGAAAGGTAGGACAAACTGGTGAGCTCATAAAAGGCAGTCTGTGCTACGACTTTGGTGTCTTTCTCCACCAATGGACACTGACCCATTCCCCTTTCTCTGGAACATGTTTTCACTTTGTGTCATTTTGTGTAGCTTCCTTCTTCACTTTCACTTCATATTGCTTCTTTCTTTTCCTGCAATAAACTGTGTGGGATTGCTCTGTATCTGTGATTATTCCATCATTGGCTTGACTCGGTTCCAGTACTCATTCTTGAGCCTGGGAACAGGGAACTAGAGAACATTCAGACAGATCTAACAAGCTTATATTTATATAGAGGGATTGAAATTTCTCCCTCATAGAGCTTTAAGGAATAAAGTGGCTGGAACATAAGGTGTCTAATAAATGTTAGCCAGCTGTGTGAGGCACATAAAGAAGTACGGAGCCTGAAAGAAAGTTTCCAGCCTGTAGAAAAGTAACACAATGCCTACAACATAGTATGTGCACAATTCATATTTGCCGAATAAATGAGTGGTTATTACATTGAAATGTTAGCTTGAAAGATTCCTTGACAGCATTACTATCCCAGCTCAAATTTACATAGGAGGTAGTTCTGACTACAAAATTGGTGCTTATGAACATACTACTCACATGTACTCAGATCAGCTTCCTGAGAAGCCTATAAACTCCATGAGAGCAGGGGCTACATTTTAAATATCTCTATATCTCCTATATGACCAGAATGTTCAGCAAATATGACCTATTGGATAAATATTTCATTGAATTGGGTATTGCTTAACCTAGAATAACCAATACTTCTACGTGAAATTTTACATGATGAAGGAATTATGTTTCTCTTTTGTCTAAGAAAATGAAACTCTAGTTAAATGAAATGAGAAGTTATTTTCCCAAGATAAATGCTATTGGTTTTAATCTTTAGTAAAAATCAAATAGCAGAAACACATTCCTGAGTATCTATATAAATCAGGGTCAAAAATGTTTGCATTTCCTCAGAAGAGCAGCTAATGCCCAGTAAATACAATTATCCCTGTCTCTGACCACCTGGTAATTTGCAACACAACTTTATTTGTCTATCTGTATTGGCAGGAATTATTGGTAAAATGTTGGAACCATAGCAGATTTAAACACTAGGCTTAATAGGCCCCCTCCCAAATAGTGAGTTTACATAAAAAATGTCAGAGGAAATCCTCTGTCACTTCATGACAAACTGAATACTGGATTAGATAGTTTTCAGAAAAGCACAGCTGTTTATAGTCAAGAGGAAGGCCACCATACTGCCACAGTTCCTCTAACCTTGTTCCATTTTCAAATGAACTGCAGGATAAATTTTGTAAAAAACTGTACTATAAAAAACCTTGATGCAGTCCTTTCTCGGGTCTGCAGAATGAAGAGGGTCAGCTTTACTTAAGTGATTGGCTTCCTGTTTTTCTTAATTATACAAAATGAGGACAATGCAAAACACAGCTGGTGGAAACTCAGATGTTGCTCAAAGCCTGAAACACATAACTACTTTGTGATGAAAAACATAGAAAATACTTGCTGGTATGGGGAAAACAGCAGTGACACATTTCTAGGGGTGTACTTACTACAGTTTAAAAACCAATTTCACCTCGGAAAATAAAACAAGGTGAAAGTCTTGCTGTGGGGTATAATGTTAGCCTTAAACACAGTGTTACTGAAATAACAGAAAGAGAGAATGGAAGAAAAGCATGAAGGGAGGGTATTGAGTAACTGGCTTGGAGATGATAATGATTATGATGCCTACAGAGTGACAAAGGATTACTTCTGTATATATATATGAAAACTTAAACTACTATAGGCAGTGAGAAAACAAGCAGAGTATACTACTGTATAACTAGCCATTTATTTAGTTATCATGGAATGAGGTTTGGAGGGCAAAAAGCTATATTGCTTAACTAGATTTTGGAACAAATATTAAGTATTGTGTAACATTAAAGAAACTACTCATATATTCTACAATTCCTTGACAAAGTGATCTTTCCAAGCTGGGTTCAAGTATTACCTCCTCTGTAATGCCATTTCCAATAATTAGGTGGAAATAACACATTTTCTTTCTACTTCTACATTGTTGAATATCACCTATCAAAATATCACACATACACACACACACAGTATATCTGTCTTCCTGATGTAATACAAGATCCTTGAAAGAAGAAGCTTTTGCTTAATTATTTTATAATTACCTAGTAATTAGAACCCTGCAAGCCTTTAAGAAGAGCTCAATAATGTTGTCAGCAAGATGGAAGAATATGTAGTCTCAGGCTCCCTGACAGAAACTAGCAACTACTATAGACAAGAACCCCCAATTCATAGAAATAAGCTTGAGACACATGCATGATTCACAGAACTGAATTAAAGTTTAATAAGAAGGTTACGAAGGTTTTACCCTAAGCATATTGCGCCTTCTTCTCTAAGGTTGGAACAACATCAGATGGAGAGGATTCCCTCAGGCCCACAATTTCTAGGATGACAGAAAAGGGAACCAAAGACAGTCATTCAGCATTCCTAAAATTCTGAGATGCTTGCCAGGAAGTCTACTCTAGTCTTACTTCATGAGAAACACTAGAGGAAATGGCATGGCTAGACTGCTCAACCTGGGGTTAGTTAAAAACAATGAAAGGTGGTAGAGGTGATAGAGGTCAGTGCATGTATTTTAGTGGTACTTTTCTGTTCTTACCAGTTGTGATATCATATCAGAAACAACAGGCACCTGTATAGCCTGCCTGTAAAGTTAATCTGATCACTACTAGAAGTACGGGGGGAAGATCCTAAATAGTGAGATTTCCTAGCCAGGGAATATATTGTATTACAAAAGCTATAGCAGTACCCAGAGTGCAGCTCTACCTGACATAAGAGCCCAGCAAGTGGTCTCACTGTTCAGGGGAGCCCAGCCACAGGTCCCACCCTACATCAGAGCAAAGGCAGTAGCCTAGTCAACTAGAGAATTCAAAACAAGCTCTGCCTGTATGGGGTTGTCACTGAGTGGTGTTTACAAAAATGACAGGGAAAATTAATTAGTAAAGGTCTTCCCTTGATAAACAACACCTGTAAAGCCACAAAAAGTATTGTCTCCTCCAATAAATAGATAACATGCAAGGACACAAGAATTATGAAAAAATCAGGAATCATGACACTTTCAAAAGAAATTAATAAATGCCAGTGTCAGACCCCAAGGAAATGGATATCTATGAAATGACTGATAAAGAATTCTGATATTCATAAAGAATATGCAGGCATAAAATTTAACAAAATTTAGAAAAAATATACAAAGTGAGAATTTGACATAGAATAGAAATAAAAAAAAAACAGGTACAAATTCTGGAAATGAAGAATACAATGACTGAACTGAAAAATTAAATAAAGCTTCGAAGGCAGACTTGATCAAGCAAGAGAAAAGATAAATAAGATGAAAAATAAATTATTTTAAATTATTTTGTCAGAAGAGCAAAAAGACAAAAGAAAGAGAAATCCTATGGGAATTATAGGACTCCATCAATAGAGCAAATCTTTATATAGCAGAGTTGAAAAAAGAGAATACAGAGTTAAAAGCCAGAAAACATATTTAAAGAAAAAATGGATGAAGACTTCCTTAATCTAGGTATAGATGCCAATACCCAGACAGGAAGTTCAGAGGTCCATATCAGAGGTCCATAATCAAGTTCAACCCAAATAGGACTACACCAAGACACATAATAAACAAACTACCAAAAATCAAAGACAAAGAGAAAATTCTGAGAGCAGATATATATCACATATAAAGTAATGATAGATGCCTTTCAGTTATTTCTCAACAGAGATCCAACGGTCTAAGAGAGAATGGAGTGATACACTCAAAGCAGTAAAGAAAAAAGAAATCTGCCAACTAAGAATGATTTATCCAGCAAAACTGTGTTGCAGAAGTGAGAGAGAAATAAAAATATTTTTAGACACTGAAAGCTAAGGGAGTTCATGGCTACTAGATCTGTCTTACAGAACTGCTAAAGAGAATTTTTTAAATTGGAACAAAATGCCACTAATTAATAACATGAACAACACAAAAGCACAAAACTCAATAGTATAAGCAAAACATCCATATTCAAAATAATCTAGGCCCATAATGAAGAAGAGCTCAATAAACTATAATTGAATTAATTAACCAGTTAATTTATATAAAAATAGTTAAATGGAATATGTGTTTTTATGTGTTCAATGTCATTGTTAGAGCATGAAAATAAATTTAATTCATACCTTATTTTGTTGTGTACCTAATGTATGTCAAGTATGCTTGGTGATGCAGTAAGAAAGAGTGGCTCCTAAATCAGAAAGTTGGAGTTAAATGCTGTTAGTGGACTGCTGCAGGTTTCAACATCTGAGTTCTCATCTCATATAATCATCAATGCCACTTCATTACTATATTGTACTAATTGGCCTGACCCTGGATACAGTTATATCACAATATTTGTTTTTCTCTTCCTCTATACTAATAGGAGCTCAGAATTTTAACTGCATATAAAATGTAATAAGAAATTTCTTTCATAAGAGAGTTCAGACAATTCTAGGAAGTAAGCAAATAAGGGTTGCTAGTAGAACATTTGTGTTCTTAGCCCAGCTATGAGTAGTGTAGGGTGGTGGATAGATGAATGGAATTCTGAATGTATGGAAGAATGGAATTTTAAGTAATTAATGATAAAAAATTCCTTAGAGAGATTTTAATCTATGTTTAAAGTAGTACAGTATGATATGGAATGCAGTTTCCCAAAAAAGAGAGGTCAAATTGCTTAAATAGGATTTACACCAAATCTTCTTTTTTTAATTTTTTTATTAAATCATAGCTGTGTACATTAATGCAATCATGGGGTACAATGTGCTGGTTTTATATACAATTTGAAATACTTTCATCGATCTAGTTAACATAGCCTGCACCACATTTTCTTAGTTATTGTGTTAAGGCATTTATATTCTATACTTACTAAATTTAACATGTACCCTTGCAAAATGCATCATCCCACCAATTAACCCCCTCCACCCATCCTCCCCCCTCCCCTTCCTTCCCTCTCCTCTTTCCCCTTCATCTTGGTTTATAGTTGGGTTATAGCTTTCATATGGAAGTGTGGGTGCTTATAAACTAGTTTCATAGTAGGACTGAGTACATTGGATACTTTTTCTTCCATTCTTGAGATATTTTTCTAAGAAGAATATGTTCCAGCTGCATCCATGTAAAATGAAAGAGGTAAAGTATCCATCTTGTTTAAGGCTGAATAATATTCCATAGTGTACATATACCACAATTTATTGATCCATTCATGGGTCGATGGGCACTTGGGCTTCCATGAGTTAGCAATTATGAATTGGGCTGCAATAAACATTCTGGTACAAATATCTTTGTTATAAAGTGATTTTTGGTCCTCTGGATATATACCTAATAGAGGAATTAAAGGATTGGATGGCAGGTCTAATTTTAGATTCCTAAGTGATCTCCAAACATCTTTCCAAAAGGAACATATTAGTCTGCATTCCCACCAGCAGTGCAGAAGTGTTCTCTTTTCTCCAGATCCACGTCAACATCTCTGGTTTGGGGATTTTGTGATGTGGGCTAATCTTACGGGAATTAGATGATATCTCAAAGTGGTTTTGATTTGCATTTCTCTGATGATTAAGGATGATGAGCATTTTTTCATGTATTGTAGGCCGTGCGCCTGTCTTCTTCAGATAAGTTTCTCTTCAAGTCCCTTGCCCACAGTGAGATGGATCACTTGTTCTTTTCTTGCTAATATTGAACCAAATCTTAAGTGTGGGGCTACATTAAAAAATTCTGCTCATATATCTGATGACCCTTTTATAAATTCCTATTTAATGTTTATTGCTGATATAGAATAAGGCTCATTACTCATCACTGCTACAGAATAAGGCTTTGATTGTATGTGCCCATATGATAAGTTTGACCAATGGAATATAAGCAGTAATGTTTTATGGCAGTTATTCATGCTCCTCTTCCTCCTTTTTTCCCCTTCTTCTGAGGTTTGTGCATCTTTAGCACAGTTCCTTTTGGCCTGCCATCTTGAGTTAAGATTGAGGTCATCTATGGTAGAACAATAAGATAGGAGAAGACCAGCTCACTGACACTGTTTAGCATTACAGCCCTGGACTGAGAGCATGTATGGACTTTGATGTGTGAAAGAAGTGACTTCCACTTTAGTTAAACTACTACTATTTTGTTTTTTTTGAGTGTTGGCAGCAGTGCCTAATTCTAACTAATCACCTGCGTTAACATTTGTGTTCTTAGCCCAGCTATGAGTAGTGTAGGGTGGTGGATAGATTAGTGGAATTCTGAATATATGGAAGAATGGAATTTTAAATAATTAATGATAAAAAATTCCTTAGAGAGAATTTAATCTATGTTTATAGAACAAAGATGGATTCTATGTGAAGGAATTATAGGGTCTTCTAGGTCTAGTCCTTATATAACTCCCAGCTGCCAAATATACTCAACTACTGATAACCCCCAACCCTGGTTACCTTACAGATTCATGCCTCCTGTTATTGACTATGTTGCTGTCTGTCAGCTTCATTGTCTGATTTATTCTTACTTGATAAAACTCAGCTCGGGTATTATCTCCTATATGAAGGCTCTCTGGCCTTCTTTCCAGAGACTGGGTACCTCACCTGTGTTCACTTATATATATCATACCAGAGTACACCTTTGATTTATCTCACTTAGTTGTAATGATTTGTAATTGTTCTTATGTCTCCTTTCCAAATTATGATCTTCTTGAAAGATAGGATAGCACTATGTCTTCACTGCCTACTTCTTTCAGTGCCTGGCACTTAGTAGGTACCATCTAGCAAACAGTTTATATAACATAATTGCCACATAGTAGGTATAATATCTTGTCACTGGTTTTGCCTTCCATTTTATCGAAGACCTAAAATCTATCCCTTATCAATTTCTAGAAACTGGTTCTTTCCTGAATCCTGTGACCAAAGACAGTTCCTTGATTTACATTACTCTTGTCTCTAAGGACATTCTTCCTTTCTCTTTTCTCCTCCCTGTGATCATCTCAGTTTAGAAAATATATTTTGGTACCTACTTGGCTAGATAGATGCTGGACTAGAAATGTGTCTTAAAATTAATTTGTCAAAAATTTTCCTCCACATTTTATTCTATTTGTTTCTGCCAATTTCTCCTTAGAGTGAAGTTATCCTTGTGACTCAAAGCTTGAAGACTAGGAAAGGGGGTTGCAGAAAAATCTGTCTTTTGACATTTAAAAGATATATGCTAAAATTAGAGAACAGTTAGCACTTCTGTTTAATAGTGAAATGTGGCCACACACATTTATGAACATTCAAAATAGCAAGTTCTGTATTCCTACTGGCCGCACAGATTTATGCTATAAAGGGGTGTATGTAGAAAGGAAGAAGATGCCTTATTTTGTCATAAATACAACGTTTGGACTAACAAGCATGCTATTTACTTATTATTTGAGTAGCCATTGTCCTTTTCTGCCTCCTTTCCCCCCTCATCCTCTTTTTCCTTCTTAATTCTTGCTGTCTTCTGCATCTTCATTCCCATCTATGTCTTCATCTCTATCATTTTATACTTCTCCATGTTCTCATTCTCCTACTTCTCCTCCTTTTCCACTTCCTTTTCATGTATTCAGAAGAAACCTAAGACTATAGTATACTTATTTCATAGAGAAGAATACCAACATAATTCTTAAAACGAAATGCTACTGATGAAGAGACTCAGGCCATTGTTGGTCTCTTCCATGTCTTCCTACTGCTGACACAACATGGTGCTCTCTCCTATTGTTCACTGAATGTCAAGTGCCCACATACACATTCTTTATATATCCTCTTAGCACCTTTTACTCACTCATGGGCCAGCAGAATGCTTTTATTCTACACAGCTTTAAAAATGAAAACAAGGAAATTTTGTAAAAAGCCTTCAAATTCCAATTTGAGTTAATAGTATAAGAGTAGATCTAGAACAATTGAGTAAATGGTGTGGGTATGGGATGGATAAAAAGTTTGATTTCTAAAACATGCTCATAACTTCAGAGAAGGAAAGGAAACAAGCATATAAGGTGCAATAAACCATACATAATTAAAAGAAAATGGGAACATTTTTGGTTTAATTATAATCATTTTTATTTATTGCACAATTTTTATGTGTCAGGCATACTTTGCGTACTTCCTTTGCTTCTTATCAGCTTGTATAGGTCTTTATAACAACTCTTTCAGTTAAATACTTTCATCTTCCTTTTACACAGAGAAAATTGAGACTCTGAGAGATTATGAGAAGTCTGGATTTAAATCTACATCTTTATAATCTGATGTGGTAGTTTAAAAAATGATGACAATTCTTTGCAGTACCATCTATTAAAAGGTGGCTTCTATAACCTGTGCCTTAAAAATGGGATGGATCATGACTTGCTTTGGTCACTGGAATGCAGCAAAAGCGATACGGCATTTTGAGATAACAGGCCTTCCTGCCTTTTCTTTTGGGACTCCTTGCCACCAGAGCTGCATGAACAAGCTGCTTGGAAATCAGAGATTGCAGAGCAAAGATGAGCTAGTCTTAAGGAATGAGGTGAAATAACTTCCCTCTAGGACAAAGAATAGGCTTGCTTCTTAAAAATAAAGTGAATCCCCTAATCTCAGTGTTCTATGATCATCATGCAAAACTACTGCATGCACAGTATCCCCTTGAGGTCCATCTGCATTTCCCCCATAGGACTTGGAGAAGAAGAGAAACCAACATCGACATGCTAATATTCATGCTGCTTTCTGTGCCATATGTAGTGAAGTTCTTTGTTTCTGATTTTGGAGTTTTAGGTCTTCTGCCAACATCCAAGAAATAGTACAGGCCAAGTTTTTAGCCTGGAAGTAAAATAAAATCTCAGACTGTAACATACATGTGTAAGCCAAATCAACAGTTGTTGTTCTAATATGGTTGACCACCATATTTTTAGTGGTCAACAATGGTTTACTGATAAAATGTCTACTGTCTAACCTTCTGCCAGTGTGGCCCAACATATGGTAAGTAGTTCACTGATGTATGAGATAATTATAGGAGTTAAGGAAAAATGTTTCTTTTAATTTTCACTATTATTAGCATGTTAACTATTTTTTAATTACCTACTAAGTAGCAAGTGATATTTGTTGGTTTTCCATTTATAGCATCTATATAAAATTAAATTTAAAAGTGAATTGATTTAAAGAAAGCATTACTAATAATTCAAGCTGGTATTTGAATATGTCAAAGGCTATGATTAAAGAACACAAAGGGTTGACTTTTAAGAATCACTATATAAATCTGTCTTGCTTCTTGTTGAAATAAAGGATGCATGTGCCAAAAAGGATGCGTCATTAAGGTTACAGTTGGCTGGCAGATACTGAGTGATGTTATACTTCAAATCCTGCTGTGGAAAAAAAAGTATCCTACCTTGAATCACATACATTTAAGATACTCTTCCTCAAATACAGCTTTTCAGGAAAACAACTAAATTCCATTGAAACTACAAACGCTCTCTTGAAATAGGAGAAAAATATTTACTATATGAACAAATATTCATTGTCTATTACATCAGAGGAAAATCAGACGATTCAGGGAGGAAGAGCTAGCCATGAATAATTTGGGCATTATTATGACACTATCCATTGCTTCTAGCATTTCTTAATAGTGAAAATGTTAGTCTTTAATAAAGTTTCTTCAAGCTCCAGGCTGGCAAAGTCTGAGTCATTCACAAAGCTTCTTATGAATAACTGAGAACTATGAAGATTTCTTAAAGGCAGCTGTGATGAAAGAATGATAGAATATGAAACTAAGAAGGTACTTAACTATTCAACTAACTCCTTTATTTCACAGAAAAGGGAATGAGGATGAGGGAGAGGCATATTTTGTTTTGAGTCACTCAGTACAGAACTGGGCTTCGGATGTCTCACGTCTCCATATTTCCCCATTCAGCTTTCTTCCGCAACTCAGTGCTCCCCATGTGAACTTTGTTTTGTTTTCTATTCTTTTTGGTGAAATAGAGTATCTGACAGAGACACAAAAAGACTAAGATTTAGGAAAAGGCAGGTATCATTCTTAAAACTGCTTTTCCTCAGAAAGAAGGAAAAAACGATCTATGTTGTTACTGTTACAGAGTTTATATCTTGTTATTAATGTTATGGGGCCCAGATTCTTCTGCCAATTCAATATTTATTTTAAGTAGTAAAAGAAAAACGAAATTTCTTAAATAGTAATTCTAAACTAACAAATTATTCTCAATGTCCATCTGTTTACTCTTTTCCATTTTATACAGAGCTTCATCTACATGTTTTAAATTTCACTATTAGAAAGATTCATATCAGTTACCCTTTCATATTTTATTCAAAACCAGAGAGCTATTAGCCTTAAAATCTTTGCCTGAGCTTTGAGTATTGGCTATAATGATCTTAGAAACATGTTAGTTCTCATAAATCCCTCTAGAAGAAAATTCAGGTTAGCATATAACTTTCTATACCTGGTACCACAGTGAAAATACAGAAGTCCATATCATTCCATATTTTCCGACTGTAGGTCATCACCTCAGAGTGCTTTTGACATATCAATCATCAAATGTTTTAACCATTCTTCTTTGTAATGTGCTCCTGTTTTTCTGTTCCCTATCTCAGTGAGTGGAATCACCACCCCACACTTACCCAAATCAGAAATCTGGGCATTGTCTGATTCTCCCCATCACTTACTCTTCCACCTTCAACCAGCATCCACCCAGCCACCCAATCACAAGTTTGTTCAACTACACCTTGCCAATATGTCTTTGAGATTTCCCCTCCCTACACTGACTCTGTCTCTGTAAAACTTCCCTGACTAGGAACATCATCGGCTCTCTGATGGACTAATTATACTTTCATTGTTGGCTGCCCTACACTAACCAAGGTTTCTTTCACGTCTGTTTTCTATCACTGTCACTGAAGTTAGCATTTGAACCAACCGATCTTATCACTGGCTTCTTAAACTTCTTCAATGTCCCATCTATGTAGAGCTCCTTAGTTCTCCATACACACTAGTCTGTGATTTCCATATTTCTGGTTTCATCTCCTGTGAGTTCTCCTCCTCCCCCAACCATTCTTTTCTAGTTATCTTTTATTCATCAAACTCAGTTCAAACATAGACCCATCCAGGAAGTTTTATACTGTTCTCCAATTTCCAGGCTGGGGAAGAATAAATCCCCCCACAAGATTCTGTGCACAAGTCACTTGGGGCACTTTTCATATTAATTAGCAAGCATCAGTATTCATGTACCTCTTCCTACACACTGCAGATTTCTTGAGATGTGAGATGATTTCCATTACCCCAAACCCAGCATAGATTTCTCAATGCTAGTTAAACAGTATAATTACCCCAAAACTTTTTAACATGCCCATGCCCAGGTTCCACTCTAGACTGATTAGAATCTCAGGGAACTAGCAAGGCACTCCTTTCCTAGGACCTCAACACTGTTTGTTTCCTCTGCCTAGGAAGACTTTCCCACATGGCTCACTGCCCTTTCTTCATGTCTTTATCTCAACGTCAATTTCTCAGTAAGACGTATTTCAATCATTCTATTAAAAATTATTAGAGCCTCTCTCCATTCTTTTCAATCCTTTTATTAATAGCATGCATCATTCTGCCATGTTAAATCATTCATTTATTTATTATGATTATTATTTACTGTCTACGTCCCCAAGTTCAGGAATAGTATGTTTTCTTCACTAGTCCTGAACTTGGGCACATAATGTTTATTATCTTCATCTAGTTATCTATCTGCTTGCCTATCTATCAGTTATCTATCAGTGCCTGGCACATAATGTTTATTATCTTCATCTAGTTATCTATCTGCTTGCCTATCTACCTGTCTTTTTATTAGATGAATGAATAAACTACATTTATCATCTCTATTTTAGTGAAAACATACGTTTATAAAGTCCAGAAAGCCTACAGAAGTGAAACTGATTAACTCTGCTTCTAGGAATCAGGAAATACTTCACAGAGGAGGAGATAATTATGCTGAGTCTTGAAGGATTTTTTTTAGGTAGAGATAAATGGTAAGTTATTAAAATAAAGTGTCTAGGTAAGCACCAAGAGTCTGACACATTATAGTCACTCAGCAAGGTCTTGCTACAACGCCAACAGACAATTTAGGTAAAGAGAACAACATCAGATACGAAAATGCAGAGAGCAGGGACTATGCAGGATGGGGAGGGGCCAAGTAATGAGGGGAACGGGTGAACTGATAAATTTTGACTAAGCTAGATAATTAATTTATCAATAAGTTTATATAAACTAAATATAGTTTCTTTCTGCAAATATTACAAAGGAAATCTCCATGGATTTTTATATTCTCATTCTTGTATATATATATATGCCTATAATATTAAAATCTGTTAGAGTTGTTTCCTTTCATTGACATAGTTGTGACCCATATCTGTCTACTTTGTATATATGCCTTGTTTTATTATTCAGCTGTGTGCACATACATAATACATGCAACATAGACATATATATCTTTTTTTTTTTTTTTACCCAGCTAGTCCAAACTTTGGTAGAATTAAAAGCATGCCCATCATTTTTCTTTGTATTCTTTATACAAATAAGCCCACAGAAAATGTCCATAAAGATTATTACTAAATAGGTTCACTATAAATTCATTCATCTAGTCATTCATCCTGAAAAAATATTTATAATATATATTTTATTTAAATGCTACTATATGCCAGATACTATATTAAGGACTAGAGCCACAGATGTGTAATTCAACCTTTGCTACTGAGTCTGGTCCACTGGGGGAATAGAAAGGAACAATTGCTATTCAAGGAAAATTTGTTACACTGTAGGTAATCCTGTGGTATTTTATATGCACAGAAGAGGCACATCTCTCTAACAAAATTAAAATAAGGTATAAGCTTTCCTCAACAATCTTGTTTTTCAGCTTTTGTTTGCTGAAAATAATGTGCATATCGGACTTCTATATAGAATTAAATTATATTTTTAGAAATATACTCTCATACCCTGTTTTCCCAAAAATAAGACATCCTCCAAAAATAAGACCTACTTACAGGAAAGATAAGACGTCCCCTGAAAATAAGACCTAGGGCATCTTTGGGAGCACACCTTAAAATAAGACACTGTCTTACTTTTGGGGAAACAGGGTAGTAACAATTATTACCATGAAAAAGGCACAAATCTCTTAAGTTATACATTAAAGGAGAAATAAACTTTTTTGATGAAACCTTAACAAGTTGCAATTTAAAACCTCAGTAATATACAGTGCCAAAAATTTAGTTTCCTTTGAGAAGAAACAAAATAACTACTGTGATTTATGTTAAGAGAGAAAAGATTCTCAGCAGTTCCATCGTGAAACTACAATCAAATACTAGTAGTAATTAACCACATGGAGAAGAAAAGGGCGGAAGGACATTCCAGGAATAGAATATATTTGCAAAGGCCCCAAAGCATACACAAGAATGATCAGTTTGAGGAAGTACCTGCTGCTATATATGTTAGGTATACGGGAAGACTTGCAGGATGAATCTGTGGGATATGGATGTGATGCTAAAGGTGCAGGAATAGCCCAATCATAAAGGTTATGACATGCTGAGGGGCAGGACTATATCGTAAAGTACTGGGCAGCCATAGACTAGGGCAACAATAAAGGAATAAAGAAGGGGGCAGAGAGGCCACTTACATGATGCTTATAACGATAATTCAGGCAAAGGCTGATAAAAGGCTAAATTATAGTCCAGAGGAAGAATAACAGACGGAGGCTTACTTGACAGGACTTACTTGGTGCTGACAGAACGTGGGGGCTCATGGAGAATGAGATGTCTGTGATGATTCCCAACTTTCTAGCTTGAACAAGTGAGTGCCTGGCAGGTGCCACTTACCATGAGAGTAAGAATAAAAGAAGGATGGAAATGATGGAAAACAAAGTTTGTGCATATGAAGTTTGAGGTCCTGTAGAGTATGTCTTGGTGGTGGACTTCTAGAACTTGGGGAGAAAGTGAGCTAGAGTTATGAAGAAATAGTATGAGCCTCTGAGAGCGTCAGTAATCTGTTAAAAAGTGTGCATTCTTCTCTGCAGTATACCAATGGTGTAATAACCCCAGTTATGCTGGGGTTTTCAGCAAACCATAAACATTTTTATGGACCGTAAGTATAAATATATGGAGAAAAATATGTATATAAGTACAAAACAGAAATATGAATAACGCAAGGCTTGGGCTGTGGAATTTGCATGGTGTTGTAAGATAAACCAGTATCCACCCAAGTTTCTAGCTCTTTAACTTTACTGCAGTCACAGTTCATACCACACGACCTCCCATGCACAGAACTCGTGAGACATGTGTTCACGCTCCTCTGTCTTTGGTCCTTTGGTGGATACATTTAAACAAGACTGTACTGAAGCAGTTCACAGGCCCAGTGTGATGGGGTCCCAGTGAGCAGCCCATTCAAGAGGTCAACCTAGAAGAATTTGACACACCTCCTGGCTGTGAGCAAAAGGCGGCAAACTGCTGCTGCTGTGCTCTCACTCAGCTCTGTTTCCTCGTATTCTGAAAGGTTGAAAGAATCTCTGTTGAAACACTAAAATGTGGAAAGAAACAGCAAGCTATTTGGACATTATAGTTCCTCTGGAATGACTACAGTACTTGGGTTGTAATTTCAGCCTTACTCTACACAGGGCAAGCCATTCTCTTCAATTCACTCTAGCCGTTACCTGCTGAGAGATCAGATGCTTCTTTTTTACTCAGTTGTTACCTGCTGCCTGAAAAATACATATTATAAAGTCTAAAAAATTCCTTTTACCATCACATAGGCTCCATGTAAAGAATTCAGAATAGTCAGTATTCAACTAATAAGAGTTTTAGTAAAAGGATTGGGATTTTCAGAAATGCTAAAACCAGATAATGAAGATCTGTTTGAGATAAGTATGGGATGGCCATCCTGTTGTCTTCACCAGAATGATTCTAGTATTTGTGCTGAAAGCACTACTATCTTCTTTCTTACTGTAGAATTCATCATTTTATTTCCTTTTACAAATATTTAGCAAACAGAAGTACCATATTAGCAAAGGACAATTATGAGAAGTTTCAGAGTCTTTTTAAATTTAAATATCTTCTCTTTCTTGATCTATGATGTAAATTGTTTTCATGGGAGAGTCCATTGTTGGAAATGTCAGAGTCAGTTTTTGTTCCCCTCATTCTCCCCATCCCCAACAGTCTTTTCTTAATAAAGTCTTACCACTATGTGGACTATCTTTGTTTCCTCTGTAATTCATTCTTATCATGAGAATTCCTCCAGCCTTAAGGTGAAGTTAAAGAGCAAGAAGTTTGTGTGGATACTGGTTTATTTTACAGTATAAAATCTTACAGTTTTTTCCCCTTTAGGAGACAAAGAGAGAATAAGAACTTTAAAAATGATTAAAGCACTGGCTGTGGGACAACTATGCTAATCTAGTTTTCAAATCTAATTTATATTTTAAAACACCATCGTCATTACTATCCCAATTTTTAAAGAATTTCTCATGCCAAATATATACTGAATTATAAGAAATCATACATTACTTATTTTTAAGACTAATTTAGCTACCTTTTCAAGTAGTAAAGCTTTAAAACAATCAATATTTATTTAGTGCTCATGTTCACAAATAAAGAAACTGAAGCTGAGTGGAAGTAATTGATACCCGGTTAGAAAGAAGAAGGAATATGAAAAAGTGGTAAGACTATGATTCAAATGCAAGTCTGTCTGATGAGAAAGAAAAGTCCGGCACGATAAAGTTAGGTATAGCTTTATGTTCCAGGCTGAGAAGCTAAATTTGACTGGATAAATACTTGGAAACTAGGGTAAGTTCTTTAATGAAAAGACAAGGTAATGATAATCATATTTTAGAAAGATTCATTAAATTCATCAGTGATTAGACTATAGGGATCAAAATTATACTAATCTTAGGGAAAGGGAAAAAGATATATTTTTTAAAAAGTTGGAGGAGTCAGTGTTATCTAGAATAGTAATAAATAGAATTAAAGGACTATAATTGGCTCAGCGCCCGTAGCTCAGTGAGTAGGGCGCCGGCCACTTACACCGAAGTTGGTGGGTTCAAGCCCAGCCTGGGCCTGCCAAACAACAATGACAACAGCAACCAAAAAATAGCCGGGCGTTGTGGCGGGTGCCTGTAGTCCCTGCAACTTGGGAGGCTGAGGCAAGAGAATCGCTTAAGCCCAAGAGTTTGAGGTTGCTGTGAGCTGTGATGCCAAGGGTGACACAGGGAGACTCTGTCTCAAAAAAAAAAAAAAAGTACTATAATCATATGGTGGCTATTAATTACAGGCCAGTAATATATATGTAATATGTATACATATACATACACACATCTATAACTGCATATATCTATTAATGAATCATTAAAAAGCTGAGCAATATTTTTACAATCTGCCAACTATAGAAAAGACTGTTTCATAAATTATGTGACTAAATATTCTGTGCTGTAAGGTCAAAAAGTAAAGAAAGAGTCTTAAATGGCAGAAAGTGGGATTTAGTTGGATGCAAAATTTACCCTTGTGGGTTAGGACAGGCGTGCAAGTGCATTTACAAGTAGCTCAGCTAAGGGTCAGAGGTCCTTCTATTTGTATTTCATTTCTCTTAAAGGAACTGCCTAATATCAGATGCTGTCCAGAGTAAAGAATATTAATTTTACGGTTTTGCTTACATCTGACCCAATAGGAAAAAGGCACTGGTGTTTTAAGCTTCCTTTCAAGGTTTGTTCAAGCCTGATGATTTTGTGGTTTTATGCTTCACTTCATCATTGTAATAGTCAGAATGGAGGCAGCTCCTATCAATGACAGTTCAGCGGTCCCAGATATTTCAATTCCCACTAAGATTAAATTGTTCTTAAGTGTATCTGAAAAGAGCATGGCCGATCTGCTTCACACGGCATCATCTGAATAAGCATTTGCTTCTAATTCCACCCACTCCTGCTCCCTCTCCTTGTTGCTTTTAAAAGCATCTGCTATCACAGATGCAGAAGATATGTCACTATGAACAACTGCTTTATTTGGAAGAGCTGCATTTCACGTCTGTCATCTCTTCAAAGTAAAACTCAAGTCCACCTTCAGGCGACTCCAGGGCAAAGAATAGAAGAATCCTTACAAGTCCATCTTTGTTTTAAGGATTAAGTCTAAAAGAAAAACCTTATACCTTAATGTACTGTAACGTTATGTAGCTTAATGTTTTTTGACCATGTGAGGTCTGATGTGTGCTATATACGTAATGGGCGATTTGGAAGCATAGCGATAAAATTAACATCAACTTAAAAACTAGAAGGATTAATATATTCGTATGGACTCTCCTCCAATCTTGCATTTCTGTATCCCTTATGTCTATCAACTCTCCTAAATTTTTAGCACTCCTTTTTTCATTTTATGCTCTAGCACTTCTACACAAATCCACCCAAAAACATATTGTTCAGATTTGCTTATTTTTGAGCATCACACAAAGGTTATACTATGTACAGTTTTCTATGACTTGCTTTTTTCACTCAGTGTTATGTTTCAGAGTCATCCATGTTCATTGATTTTCATGCTGTAAGTTTTCCACTGTACGAATATTTCATAAATATATACTTACTCTGTTTACAGACATTTCTATTACTTCCTGGTTTTGTTTAGTTTTCCCTCTTGGGAGCAAAGCAGCTATAAGCAACTTAAGAGTTTCTGCTGGGCATATACCCGGAAGACCAAAAATCACAACATAACAAAGATACTTGTACCAGAATGTTTATTGCAGCCCAATTCATAATAGCTAAGTCATGGAAAAAGCCCAAGTGCCCATCGATCCACGAATGGATTAATAAATTGTGGTATATGTATACCATGGAATACTATGCAGCCTTAAAGAAAGATGGAGACTTTACCTCTTTCATGTTTACATGGATGGAGCTGGAACATATTCTTCTTAGTAAAGTATCCCAAGAATGGAAGAAAAAGTACCCAATGTACACAGCCCTACTATGAAACTAATTTGGGACTCTCACATGAAAGCTATAACCCAGCTACAACTTAACAATAGGGGGAAGTGGGAAGAAAGGGTGGGTAGAGGGAGGGGGATCAGTGGGATCACACCTGTGGTGCATATTACAGGGGTATTTGCGAAACTTGGTAGATGTAGAATGTAAATGTTTTGGCACAGTAACTGAGATAACGCCGGAAAGGCTATGTTAACCACTGTGATAAAAATGTGTCAAATGGTTTATGAAGCGAGTGTATGATGCCCCATGATCATATCAATGTATACAGTTATGATTTAATAATAAAAAAAAGAGTTTCTTTAGGGTATATAACTAAAAAAGTACTAGGTCATAATGTTCAGCTTTATAAAATGATGTCAATTTATATTCCAGAATGGTTGTCCCTACCAGTAGTATAAAAAACAACCTCAATAGCCTGTGGTAGCATCACACTTCCTAATTTGATGCTTTGGGCATAAAATAGTGCTTGTCTTAACTTGGATCCCTTTGTTACATTTGAGGTTTGGTGTCTTGTTCTACTATACGCTTTTTCCCTATTTGTTTAACTTCCTGTCTGAAATGTTTTATGATGTTGACCCTTTTTTGCTTTATTGTTTGTTGTTATTTTTTTCATTTCCGAGAGTTCTTCATACACTCTTGATAAGATTCTGTACTTTCTTGGCAAAATTCCTTTTTGGTTATTTGTGTTGTAGATACTATTTCTCATTTTGAAGCTTTCCATTCTGAGATAAGATACACATGCTATCTTTTGATCAATGGAATTCCTTTAATGTAGTTGACTGAGTTCAGCATTCTTTCTATATATGGGTTTGTGTTTTGTTCAGGAAATATTTATCAATGACATGGTATTAATGATATTATTCTGTATTTGTTTCTAAAATGTTTAAATTAAATTTTTCCTTTTCCATTTATGTATTTAATCAGCATTTTTGATTTTTAGGTATGATGAGGATAGATATCAATTTACTTTTTCATATTATACACAATTGTTGAAAATTACACAACTGTTTATTAAATGCCCTTTCTTTTTTTCAATGTTCTGCCATGATATATCATATTTGTTATATACCATGTTCATAAAGTAAATGAATATTTATACCATATACCAGTATTCCTTTATGTGATTTATAATTAACTCATTAAATCCTAATAATAACATTATACAGGAGGTATTATTATTATCATCATTATGCTATTTTGTACTATTCTTATTACTTTTTAAATAGTAAAAATAATTGAGGCAGAGATAAATTAGTAACTTGACTCTAGAAATAGTGCTCTTACCTTCTGTTTTAAGGACTTTTTGTTTGTTTAAGTAGTCAATATACATATCTACCTCTAAAACCGCTCTGTTGTCCTTATAATTTTGTATAATAATTGATGTCTGATTGGCCAAGTACCTCACCTAACTCTTCTTGGGAGTAATCATGGCTATTCCACTGACTTAACTTTTTTTGTGTACATTTTAACCATATTGTTAAGATCCTCAAAATACCCTGTTGAGATTTTTATAGAAATTACATTGAATCTATAGTTCAAGAGAAATGATATCTTCATTATAATAAACCTTTATATCCATTACCATGGCATGCTATTCTATTTAAATTGTCTTTAGTAGGAGGAGAGGGAGGGAGGGTGATTGGTGGGATCACACCTATGGTGCATCTTACAAGGGTACATGTGAAACTTACTAAATGTAGAATATAAATGTCTTAACACAATATCTAAGAAAATGCCAAGAAGGCTATGTTAACCAGTGTGGTGAAAATATGTCAAAAGGTATATAAAACCAGTGTATAGTGCCCCATGATTGCGTTAATGTACACAGCTATGATTTAATAAAAAATATATAAATAATTGTCTTTAGTAAATTTCAATAAGAATTTATATACATTTTTTCTGTAAAGGTTTTTACATGTATGTATTTTGATTCACTCTTATGTAACTTATTTTGTTGCTGTTGTTTTATTTTGTTGAGATGGCCCACCATATACTAGCGATGATAATATATTATTTAAATCTTCTATAACTTTACCAATTTTTGACCTTTTTATAATAATTAAAAGGTATCTTATCATATTTCATTATGATGATGGATATATTAATTTTTTTCTATAGAGTGTTATTCTTTATATACATATTTTATTAAGCCTACACAAATTTAGAATATTTTTTATAAAAATACACTTCTTATAATAATAATCTTCCTTAACTCTAATAGTCATTTTGTCTGAAAGTCAATTTCATCAGATATTTATAAGCTAATTCAGCTTTCTTTCGTTTAATATTTGCCTATGTATTTGTTCACTTTCAAACTTTCTGTGTCCTTATATTTTAAGTGTCTCATTAAATGGCATATTAAGTGGATTTTTAAAAATAACTTCAATGCCACTTTTTGCCTTTTTACTGGCATGTTTAATCTATTTATATTTACGTGATTTTTGTTACATTTGAAGTGATCTTTTTTGTTATTTTTATTTCTGTCATGCTTTTTTTGCTTCTTTATTGACTTTTTCATTGATTAAATATTTGTTTATTACATTTTATCCCTCTACTAGTTTGACATTTATATAATACTTCTAATTTTAATGGTTATTTCTTAAATTCTGTCATGCATCCATAACTTAATAAAATGTGAAGTTTATTACTATCTTAACGAATTCCTCCCTGTCTTCCCTCATCCCCCCAAAAGATACAAAGACTTCAAATCTTATTACTCCCAGACTAATCCAGGAATCTCACATCTGCTTCTCCACTCCCATGGCATTTCAAGGTTTATCAGTAAAATGATAAAAATCAACAGTTTTTTTGCAAAGACACTTGAATCATTTTTTTCAAGGTAACTTTGACGTCTTTAACATTTTACTGCTCACAGCTCCCCGGACTAGGTTAGGTCACCTTTTTTCTGCTATACTGCTAGAAGTACATATCCAGGTGATAGGTTTTTGTCTGTTGAACTTGGAGAAAAAATAAATCCCTTTCAGCTATGATGATAAGAATGTGGCAGAAGGAAATTGAATAACAGAGACAGAAAATCCTGAATTTATTTTCTTTGGCTTATGTGATCTGCTCTTAATTGAGAAAGGATCAGAGTGTTTCTGTCACTGATTATGTTAATTTCTCTCCCTTGTAGCTAATTTTATGGGAGAAACTGTAATGAAAAGAAGATACTCAGTACTTCTTTCACTCCATCATTATACCCTAGTGCCTCTGTTACACATCCCCATGATCCCTGAGCCAACATTTATATGAACACACCATGTCACTTATCCTATAAGAATCACTCCATGCAAGACGTTTAACAATAAGTTATGCAGTCTAAATGGAGAGTGAGTAAATTTTAATAAATTTATTATTATTTATTTATGTATTATTAAAAGAGTAAATCAAGCCTAATGCTGTGTACAGCCTATTACACAGGTGTTTTCCTCTCATCACTTTTATTTTTACAAACAAAATTACATCTTTATTTTAGACAGTATTTAGATGTGTCTTCCTGGTCTTTAAAAGTGTAGTTCTGGCATTTAAATGCCCCCAGCACATCTGACAGCTGCCTTTTTTTAAGGTTTCCACTTAACTGAGTTGGCAGACTTATTCCCAGGTTTCAGGGTGAGAGAGGTGGCCTTCTGGGTCCTCAAGTGCAGCCTTTTCACTGAATCCACATTTTACAGAACATGTCTTTTTCCTTTTTTTTTAATTTGGTAGAATTTTTTTTTTTAATTTCAGATTAACATGAAGGTATGAACGTTTAGTGTTTAGGTTACATTGGTTTTGTTTCTAAGGTAAAGTTAAAGTTATAGTTGCGCCCTTCACCCAGAATACCCTCACATTGTGCACTTAGCTGAGAACTTGCCAATCACCCCACCCTTTGTCCTTCTGTTTATTAAAATGGGTACAGCAGAGAAAGATGAATCTTTTCTTGACTCACTTGGTGCTTAAAAAAGAAATCAGAAGGCTGAAGGCTCCCACCTCCAACAGGAGCCCCACTACTTAATACCCTTCTTACAGCTTACTTGTACCCTGGTGGTTATAACCGGATTTGGCTTTCAGTTACTCCCCTTTCCCATGCGCTTGCTCTTCTGATATCACCCTCTGTTTAATCCACATATCTCCCAATTGCTTACAAAATAAAGTCCGAACATCTTAGTATTTCCTGCATAGTAAGGCTGCTGTGTGAAGCCCCTAATTCCAACATCCTTTTTCCTCATCCTTCATGCACACATTGGTCTAGGCTCACCAAAATGATTGACTTGAATATGCCTCACAACATGCCACTCCTCCATTGAACAAACATTTATTGAGCACCTACTATGTTTCAGTCTCTGGGGATACACAGAGTAAGAGGATGTGATTCTCCCACTCTGTCCACGTTGTTTCATCTACACAGTATAACCCTATGGAAACTCCTAATAATCCTTCACAACACAACCCACCCCCTGTTAGCCGTCCCTGATCACTTCATTTGCTCAAGAGGATGAGTCATTCATGCACATGTCTTCCAAGTGTTCCTCCAGTGATGGCAGGATAATTAGAATATTTTGTTTTTACTAGTAACTTTTTTTAACCTTCTTCATAATTCCTAACAGGTAGCTGTATTTTATTTCTTGCCTCTGGATTTTCACAAGGCTGAAAGCAGAATCAACCTATATTTATAGATTCTAAAGCTGCTTGAAAGCACTACTCTAGGCGTCCTGACTATGGAGAAGGAATGGAGATGTTGTGGGTTATGAGTAGAAGGTAGAGAAGAAAGGGAGAGTGGCTTTGAGATTCTGAGAATTGGGTAGGGGAGAATGCAGGAGCTCAAGAAGGAAATAGAGGTTTTGTGGTCTGGAGAGATGGCAAATTTAGAGAAATATTTGGTAAATACCTGTGGAGCAGCTAAAACCCAGAGACAGAACTCCTCAGCTTCACTACTCATTTCAAAGTCCCATGTGTGTCAGAGGAGCAGGACCGCACAAAACCAAAAGGGATGATGCAGGGTCAGGCAATGTACTACTTACTGTCTTCATGGAAATCTATGTACAATATTGTCCAATAATCAGAGAAAAAAGTACTGTGAAAATCTCCTAAACCTTTCAAAGTATTGAGGGTGAAAGGAGGATAACAAATCTCTTAGAAGGCTAGAAATCTAGAATTCTCTTAAAGAATATTGAGAGCTAAAACTCAGAAATTAAAATTAAAAAAAATATATGATACACACTTGATTTGTACACTGAATTTCTTATCAATTACACATTCTTCTATTATAATATGCATGAAATTGTTCTATAATTGCGCACTGATCTATTCATTCAGGTCCTGAAACTTTTAAGGAATGGTAGTACATCTTAAGCATCTCTGAAACCTCTGGCCAGGGCACAGGGTTTTGTCCAATATAAGAGCTCGATAATGTTTATTTGACAATTGTAGAAATGACTGAATGTACATAGAAATAAACTGCTAAGAAAGAATTTATTTCACTTTAGGTATTTCCCCACACTTCTTTTTTCTAGCTGGAGCATATCACCCCCTCCATAATGTGTGTTATAGAGTCAACGTTCTACCAAGGATGGACATGCACTTTACAATGTTCACGTTTAAATAGTAGCTGAGAAAATAGGAAAGAAAGTGACACGTCAACTGTATAATCAGTCATTTCCTCCCTGTTATAAAGGCAGTGGTAAGCATCTAGGTTTGCATTCACACTTCTGTCACACATAACAATCACTGCAGGCCAAACAGTAATTAGTGTGTAATGAACAGTGTCCAATTGGGATCAGCTTCTGAATTACTGTCTAAATGTGGTAATGGAAGAAAATTTGCCTCAATTATTGCTGCCCAGAAAGCCCTAAGAGATCCTGTTCTTCTCCAAAATCTTGGGATATTTAGCACATTTTTTCCTCTGTCTTCTTAAACTGTCATTTATGCTTTGTACTTTTATCCCAATTGGATAAGCTCAGAGATTAGAAATGTATCTTGAACTTTTAAAATTCCTAACAGCACAAACCTTCATGATTTAGAATTAAAAAGTTAGAAACTCTGTAGACACATTAATTAATCTGACAGTATCTAGAGTAACAAACTTTTAAACCACATTTAATTAATATTTGCCATTGAATTTCTCAGGGTGGGAATTTGTAGTGCATAGTGGCAAAATAGGAAATAAAAATCGAATTAATTCCAAACTGTGATTCAAACCACTAACATAGTGCTATACTCTAACAAATGAAGATGTTTGTTACTATCATAGGGGTCTTACATTCACTCCCTAGATAGTGAGTCTTCAGCCATCGTATCCTCAGGACTGTGTAGCAGTATATAATGCAGAAGTTTGCCTCTCATAGAGCACACGATCATCAATTAACCAGCTAATAACAGAAATTTAAAGCCTCTGATGGGGCACAGAGATAAGACATGGGACTGTTCCTAAGATATACGAATCGGGAAGAAAGTAATGTGACTAATCAAAGATGCAAACTGAATCATGTAGTTCTGTGATTCAATACTGCAATCATTCCTCATTTCTCTCACAATAGAGCTCGGTGTCATACAAAACTCCAGTGTGGAGGCCCTGCCTGTATCTCTAGTGTTATCTTTCATCCCCTCCCTCTTTCTCCTATTAGCAGTTGTGACGTATTGCTGCATTATCCTAACAACCATCTTGTCATACTCTATGCTTTGTCATGCTGACCACCACTAGATGTCCTTCCCCAAATAGCACTCTAGCCTGCCTGATAAATGGGCCTATCTCATGATGGAATCTGAATAAAACTACTCTTACCCATCCTAATTTCCTGGGTGGAACTATGATTTTGTTTGTATTCCTCCATAACCCATAATATTTTATTTTTTATTTTTTGTTAAATCATAACTGTATGCATTAATGCATTTATGGGGTACAATGTGCTGATTTTATATGCAATTTGGAATGCTTACATCAAACTGGTTAACATAGACTTCACCTCACTTACTTATTAATATTTTCAATATAAGCATTGCTACAGTTTATGCCAGTATGGCATATTTCTCTTTCTCTACTATAAAATTGATCCAAGACCATACCTTATTTATTTATCTATTCATAACACTTAGGATGCATTAAAGAATGAACTAAAATCTTAAGGCAATGATCCATGGTTCTCAACTTCGGCTATACTTAGAATTACCTGGGAAGAGTTTATAAATCTTAGCAAACAGGTTGCATCCAGAAAAATATCTGGGAGCTAGGAAGTGGGCAGCAATAATTTTAAAACTCTCCAGATATTTGCAAAGTATAATCAAGACCAGAATCACTGAGTTACAGTGACCTCTGAGAGTCAGTTTAGGGTATATGATGGAAGCATAAGCCAGAACACAATAAGTTAAATATGAGCAGTGAGAAAGTAAAAGGAAACACACCTTAAACCAGCAGGATCAAGTCTCTTGTGATTTTTCCCTATATAAAATTTCATTAGGAAACACATCCTCCTTTGGTGGCATTAGCATATTAAAGACTGAGCAATCATTCAACAACAAAAAAAATCTAACATTGCCTAATGCAGTATTTTCTAAATTTATTTGACTTCAAAACACTATGTTTTCCTTTTAATACCTATTCACTTTCCTACAAAATGCTGATATGCTTTTTTTCCTTTCAAGAAATTATTAAATAGATAATAGTGGGAGTATAAGTCATAATGTAGCTTACACAAGGGAAAGAATAATTGAGAGAATATCTTTGTATATCAGTCAGATTTTCAGAATGAAAGAAAGAAGAGATGGGAGGATTTGAAGATGTCATGTAGAGCAATGATTCGATTTCTTCAGCCCAGTAAGAAATTCAGAATTCAATTGTGGGTGGGTTTTCTTTACGCAGGGCTTTCTTTTTTATTAATAATCTCACAGCATCCAAAATAAGGCAAGAAAACATTCACTGACATTCTAAAGTAACATTTATTCACATTTCAACATTTACTAAGCATCTTCATGTGTCTAGTCTCTGTATTAAGGGGGCACAGAAAAAAGGCAACTGCTCCATTTGGAATGCCAGCAAAGACCTCACCTAACAAGTGAAATTTAAATTTTTTATAAAGCAAGTGGATAATTGGCAAGAAAAGAAAAATATAACAGATGAAAGAAAGCATGAGTAAAGAACATGAAAGAACAGGATAGCAATACATAGAAAATTATGGCTGGAATATGAATTGGGTTGATAGGACATGAAGCTGAAAAATTACAGTAGGCCATGTATATTTAAGAGCTTTGAATGACATGAACAGGAAAGAGTTCGGATTTATGAGGTATAAAAGAAGGAATGACATGCTATATTTGTCTTACAGAAAAATCAATTTGACAGCAATTTGAGAGACTAGAGGTAAAGAGATCTGCAACAGAGAGACCAATTTGGAGCCTACTGCAATTATGAGACCACTTCAGGTTTCCATGGATACAACTAGGCACAGGGAATTATTCAGTAACAGAGCATGAAACATCATGTGATCCTTATTGGTTTAAAGCAAACCTCCTACCTCAGAACTCTGGGGCATATTTCCAAAGTGTAAACTCAGCGTTTAAATCAACTACTGCTACGGAAGTTCTTAGGGATCATGCAGTGGACTCTTTATGCAAAAAGTAGATCACAAAATATAGGTCACTTAAAAAAATATCACACTAGCACTTTGTAACAGGGAGATGTAAAATGATACTAATTTAGATTTATCTTGCGTGTCTCATACCTATCTTGAACGTACAATTATAACAGAGAGAGTTCTATTTCTGGGTTTTATTTTGGGATGTTGACAATAGTAACTTTACAAAGTACTTTTAGCCATTGTCAGAGCTAACTCACAAAGTGGTAAAGCTATTTATTATTATTTTTTTTTATTTTTAAAGAAGAACTTGCTATTGCTTATTGGAATGAAACATACAAGCAGAACCTGAACCTCATCGTGCCCAATCCAGTGAGAGAATCACAGACACTAGGAACTTCCTGGCTCTGTACAGACAGATTTTGGAAAGCAGAAACACTATTATGCCTCAACTAAAGATAGAAATGATTTCACAAGTTATTCTTATTTCAATTCTTCCTGAAATTAACTCAAGCTTTTCTCAGATTGGCTGATGAAAATTAATATAGTTTCTTAATTATAAATAAAATCATAAAAGAAGAAATGGCACAAAATCATCCAAATACAGCTCAATTTAAGGAAGTCATTTCTAACAATTAGCACTGTCTGTGGATGGAATGTGTGGCAATTGAGAGGGTAAAGGACCATTGTGTCTTTGCCACAGAAAGAAGTGTGTATGAACCAGATGGCCTCCAGATTACTTTTTGATTTTGAGATTATATATTCTCAGTTGAACTGAGGACTGAGCCTTAATATTATTATATAAAATCCATCACTTTCCTAATAGTTCTGAAAGACTTACTATGTATCACACACTATGCTGGGCATTGAGGATTCAGTGCTGATAATGACAAATGAATCCCTTACATTTATGGAGCTTTCGAGTGGGAAGAAAGATAAGTAATCATTAATTATAACGGAAAGTAACAATAGGGGAAGTGCTTTTATTCTTTTTTCTTATGACTGCTATTACTATTATACAAACATCTTTTTGTCTGCTAAAAATTAATAGTACTCTCAAAAATACTCCATTTTTTTCCAACTGGGTTCTGCAAATGCTAAAGTCCAAAAGTTATTTCAAAATGGCTTTGAAAAATGAGGTCAATGAGGTGAGTGACATAGAAATAATAATGAATAAAGGACATGAAAGCATGTATGCACTCTTCCAGTCTCAAGTACTTGTGTTATTTATGAAGTGCAGATGCTTTTCATTTTTTTTTTTACAAATTTTTTTTGTTTGTTTTTGTTTTTCCATTCTTTTTCTTTCTTTTTTATTAAATCATAACTGTGTACAACAATGCAATCATGAGATACAATGTTAAGTACAAAATTTAATTATGTTTCATGCACACTATATCCACATGGGCCTAAAGCAATTTTATATAACATTTTCTATAATTTTGGACATGAAAAAAGTTTGTGTACCTTGGCTCATCAGAAAGCAAAGGTGTCACTATCTCAGCTACCCATGTGAACAACCTATGTTTGGCATCACAATCATTCCTGACTCTTATATGCTACTGATAAGCAATCATTTTCTGACACTTGTTCACATATAAGTATTTAAAAGTAAAAATATGACATATCACTAATACATTAAAAAAATAAGGTGTCTAGTGTAACCAAGAAGCACAGTAGTATCACCAGAACAGCCACATCAGCTGTTAAACAACAACAACATGTATCTTACTTTTTTAGGTGGGAAGAAGCATAGGAAGTGGGTCCTCTAGGGATGAGGAGGCATCCTGCTAGACATTTTTATAAAATGTTTCCTTCAGCATCATCTGAAGGGGCACAGTCCACTGCACCCTTGCAGGTGAATCAGTCTCATTTGTGCTCCTTGAAGTTACGAGACCCTGAGAAGGGACATTTTCAGTACTTGGGCTAGGTGTGAGTTTTGGGGGATATTCTCCCCCAGCTCACATAAGCGACTTTGCTGAAAAATGCAGGCAGTCACGCCTTTAAGGAAAGAATCAGTGCAGATGCTTTTCAAAAGAATGGTAGCTAGATGTTATGGCCATGGGAGCAGTGATGATTAGGGCAGCAGTCATTTAGTGCAAATATAGAAAAAATATCTCTAAAACCTTGATTTTGAACTTTATAATGGATGGATTAGGCTGACACCATCCTATCTGAATCCAATCATCAACTATAACATCAGTCAAAATCAGAAATAAGACATCATGTGCCTTCAATAAGAAGTACATAGCACCACCCATGAAGCTTTCTTGCCATTGAGAAAAACAAAACAACAAACAAAAAAAACTTTCAATATAATCAGGCCTCTACTCATAATTAAGAAAAAGGGGAGGTACAAATGAAACACATTAAATTAAACCATAAGAATAGTGCTAGCCAAATCTTGAGTGTGGTAAATTCTCCAGTAGTTGTGGTCTAGATTCTTTAACATAAACAGGATAGAAAGGGAGGGTAAATTGATAGAGTTATTTAAAGTTACATTAACCATAGGCAATATGGGCCTTGGTTAGATCATAATTAGAAAAAAGAAACTCTACCAAAGACATTTAAAGGCATTTGAGAAATACTGAAAAAGAACTAAATATCAGATTACATTCATGACTCATTTTTAATTTTGCTTACTTTTATAAATATATTTTGCTTATATTAAAATAATGATTATATTTCAGAAAAATATACTGAGCTTTATTTTGGTAAAATGATATGATTTAAATTATTCACATATATTCAAACAAGTGGGAAGTGAAGAAGAGATAAAATGACAATAAAAGCAGGGGTTGATTATTTCATTTTCTCTATTTGGGGGTATTTTAGAAAATTTCTATAATAAAATTCTTTTAGAGAATACTTTCTCTTGTTGATAGAGGGATGTCTGACTTTTACACTTAAAAACTAGAGAAAATCTTTGTAAACATGAAGTCTTTCCACAATCCCAAGAAATTTAGAGATTAAATTTGGTACATGAAGCACAAGAATAGTCTCAGTAAACCAAGAAAAACTAAAACCAAAAGAAAATACGAGGATTTGTTTTGATGGAGTGTTGGTAATGAGTTACAGAGGCCCTTCCACGAGATGAAAAGCACAGTGAGATGGAGCACCTAATGTTTGACTGTGTCCAACTATTCAAAAGGCTCTAAGTACAAGAGCTGTTTTCATAGTTTGAGGCAGTTTACCTTGACTTTAAAAATTATTTTAGGCCAGGCACGGTGGCTCCTGCCTATAATCCTACCACTATGAGAGGTTGAAGCAGGTAGACTGCTTGAGTTCAGGATTTTGCAACCAGCCCTAGCAATAACAAAATTTTGTCTCTACTAAAAATGGAAAAACTAGCCAGGCACAGTGGCACGTCTGCAGTCCCAGCTACTCGTGAGGCTGAGGCAAGAGGATTGGTCAAGCCCAAGAATTTAAGGTTGCCGTGAGCTATGATGCCATAGCACTCTACTCTGTCTCAATATGTTTGTTTATATGACATGGCCAAAGTTATAAAATTAAATATTAAAAAATGAAACAAAATTTTTGAGAAGGCAAGAGATGCTGTTATCAGAAGCACAAGGACCAAGAAGACAGACCTATGAAAAGAGGATGGAAATCTCTTTCAATGTAATGGAAGGGAAGAAGAAAGCAGGCTGAGAAGCAAGGGAATTGAGGCTGGTGAGAAAAGATGCAGGACTTCAAATGTGACAGCTTTCTTTTTCTTTTAATTGATGAAATATGGGGGAAAGCTACTAGCTAACAGTGAAGGAAGTTATAAAAGTGGTGGGTGATGATATCTCAGCAGGACAAGAAGAATAAATTCAGGAGTGTATAGATGGATGGTTAGAGTCCACTTCAATGGGTTGAAAATTTTTATGCAATCAATGAATTGTGGCAGTAAGAGTACTTGATAAGTAATGTGAAAAGATATGTAATACAGTATAACCTCCATAGCTGACCACCTCCGTACACTGACTACCTCTTTAAGTTGACCTGATTTTCATAGACCAAACATGTGCCACTTTCGTAGCAGTATACAGTAGGCCTTGTCCCATATGTTGAATGCCGATACTGAGCAGCTTGTTACAGTCCCTTGAGAGTTCAACTTACAGAGTTTCTACTGTAATGTGGTAATAGAAGACTAGTATGCTAGAAATCAAGATTTCAGAACAGGTACAATTGTTTTTGATGACATATCTAGGTGTTACAGAAGTGGGTGTCTAATCTAAGGAAAATGTTTTGTATGAGGTCAAGAAACCAAGGGCCCCGAGTACTGAATAGTATATCCACGTGGATGTTAAATCAGTAAGTGTGATGATATAGAAAGGTATATTGTGAGAAGAAACCTAATCTATGGAAGTGGGAATAATGGTAGGGGTGACCAGATGGATTTTTAAAGACTATCACATTATTGCCTGTAAATATCTAAGAAAAAATAAATTATAAGATCTTTTCCAACATTACTTGAACAGAGATTATCTTTTCTTTTTGAAAGAGTAGTGGAATTAGTAGTGAACGTGTTTTGTGGGAACTTAACTGGTATTTTTCAAACTGTGGATGGTGAATAATTACTCATAAAGTTAATTTATTGGATGGTAGCCAGTTTTTAAATAAGTGAAGCATTAGACAAAAATAGGGCAGAATATATAGATGTGCCCAACTAGATAATGGACCTTCACTTGTGAAAAATACATGGGATGGAAATAGATTCATCTAATTCTAGAGCCAGAAGACTCATTTAGAATAGAGACTCATTCCATAATAACAGTGACAAAAACAAATATTAAGGCTTAGTCAATACATACGTATTCTTCCTTCAAGATTCATGAAACTGCAATACACTTCTACATTTTTATAAATGATGGAACCAAAGCGCCAAAGTTATAGTAGGGTGCCCAAAGTTGCAAAGTGATCAATTAAGCAAGTTGTGAAGTGATCAGCTAATCTAAGGTTTAGGAAGAAATGTGTCTAAATTCACAGAGCACAATTTGTTGTGGGCCATGCTGCTGCCAGAGTAAGAATTTCCACTGAAATTCTCACCTTACTGCAGCACAGAAGGGCTAAGTCTCTTGCTCAGAAAAACACAAACTAGTACTTGTAGGTTCCAGGTATAGGGTATAGCTTCTTTAACTCCAAATTCAGACTTTTTCTGTCTCTACAAGATATACATTTAAAATTATGTTTCTAGCCTAAGCTTGTAGATAAATCTCTGGATAGATAATTGAAATAAACATAGCCTTGCCCAAAAACAAGTTGGAGAAAATAGAGATTGAAGGGAACTCTGTAGGAGAACCATTTTAAAGGCAAAAGATGATGCTATAAGAAAATGGTACCTAATTCATCAGTTGAGAGTCCTATTCTGATTTAGGTGAAAAATATAGAAGCATATTTAAATTCATACTAAATTTTGCTTTCACATTAGAATAACTTGGGTAATTTAAAAAATGAAAAAAAATTGGGCGGCGCCTGTGGCTCAGTCGGTAGGGCGCCGGCCCCATATTCCGAGGGTGGCGGGTTCAAACCCGGCCCCGGCCAAACTGCAACCAAAAAATAGCCGGGCGTTGTGGCGGGCGCCTGTAGTCCCAGCTACTCGGGAGGCTGAGGCAAGAGAATCGCTTAAGCCCAGGAGTTGGAGGTTGCTGTGAGCTGTGTGAAGCCACGGCACTCTACCGAGGGCCATAAAGTGAGACTCTGTCTCTACAAAAAAAAAAAAAAAAAAAAAAAAAAAAATGAAAAAAAATTAAAAACCTGATACCTCTGCCTTTCAGCAGAAACCACCATCTTCCAATAATTTGCCAAAATGTCAAACATAAATGAAAGAGGAGAGGCACCTAATATATGTTCTCTAGGGCATATAGTAAGTGTTCAAGAAATGTTTAGATGGTTGCCAGAGAAGCTCAAATACCCCAAGGATAAATAGCTTAACAGAAAGTAAAAAATGCTTACAGGAGAAAATCATTATATTTGATTATTTAAATATGGTCTTTGTTATTTATTTTTTACATTTTATTTAATTTATTGTTCCAGGTTCATTGAGGTACGTACAAAGAATTAGGTTACACTGATGGCATTTGTTAGGTCAAGTCCCTCTTATAATTGAGCCCCACCCCCAAGAGGTGCCATTCACATAACCCCCTCTCCTCTTCCTCCTCCCCTCTCCCTGCTCCCTTGTTCCCCCCACCCCCACCTTGAATTGATTTCAGTTTTGGTCTTACGTGGGTATGTATTATATTATCTACTGGCTTCATATTAGAATTGAGTACGTTGGGTGCTTGCTTCTCTATTCTTGTGATACTTTACTAAGAATGTGCTCCAACCCCATCTAGGTTAATATAAAAGATGTAAAACTTCAATTTTTTTAATGGCTGAATAGTATTCTATAGTATACATATGCCACAGCTTGTTAATACAGTCCTGGGTTGGTGGGCATTTAGGTTGTTTCCACATTTTAGAGATTGTAAATTAAGCTGCAATAAACAGTTGAGCCTAAAATGTCCTTATGATAAAAGGATTTTTTTTTTCTTCTGGGTAGATGCCTAGTAATGAGATTGCAGGATCAAATGGGAGGTCTAATGGTCTTTGTTATTTAAATATCACATTCTACCTGGATTATGTGTATAAAACTGGAGACTTAGCTCGCCTGAGTCTATCTCTGCACTGTTGTTTTTTTTTTTTAATTTTATTGTTGGGGATTCATTGAGGGTACAATGAGCCAGGTTACACTGATTGTATTTGTTAGGTAAAGTCCCTCTTGCAATGGTGTCTTGCCCCCAAAAGGTGTGGCACACACCAAGGCCCCACCCCCCTCCCTCCGTCCCTCTCTCTGCTCTTCTGTTCCCCACCCCTCCCTCCTTCTTTCTCTCTCTGCAATTAATTGTCATTAATTGTCTTCATATCAAAATTTTATGGATGTTGTATGAGAGTAATCAGCATATGTTGTCAAGCAAGGATAATAAGAAACACTGTTTGGTATTAACAGGTAATTCTGGAAGCTGTGGTGATACACAGCTGAAATAATTCTTTTGGAAAAAAGAAAAAAATACAAAGAAAATTATCCTTCAATATTGACTTCTTTTTTTGTAATGAAGACAGGCATCATCATAGAATTGGAAAACTTTCAGGAGAAAATGAGTAAACGTTTTCTAGAAAGAAATACAATGCTATTATTTATCGTTTAAGGGCTTTAAAAATGGAACTAACCTTTGACCCCGATATTATTTCATATCCAACAATTTATTCTAAGTAATCAGGAAATAAGTCAGACAATTATGCATAAATATATTTGAAAGAATATTATTTATGATAGTGAAAAACTGGAAATTACCTAAATGTCAAGCAGTAAGAAATGAAAACATTGATGTGTCTGTAGAATTGAATCCTAATCACCCATTAAAATGTTTTTAAAGAATGTATGGTGACAAATAATTATTCATCATGAATAATTGATGACATAACTGAAACAAGGAAAATATATCTACATTTTGACAATGTTTATATAAGTGAATAAAAAATATATATTTTAGTTTTTACAAAATTCTACTTTATAAATTCTCACGAATGAGCATGACTATAGTTAGAGTGTTGAGGAAAACACATTACTTATTGATATTTTTAGGAGCCTGTAGTAGAAAACAGCCTAAACTCCTGGCTAGCAAACCTGAGTCCACGCTTGGCATCTGTAGCTCAGTGGTTAGGGCACCAGCCACTTACACCAGGGCTGGCAGGTTTGAATCCTACCTGGGCCTGCCAAACAATAATGACAACTCCAACAAAAAACAGCTGGGCATTGTGGTGGGAGCCTGTAGTCCCAGCTACTTGGGAGGCTGAGGCAAGACAATCGCTTAAGCCTGAGAGTTTTGAGATTGCGGTGAGCTGTGATGCCAGGGCCTTCTACTGAGGGTGACATAGTGAGACTCTGTCTCAAAAAAAAAAAAAAAAAAAAAGGAAAGAAAGAAAAGAAACCTGAGTTACAAATGTCAAATGTATCCACCACCATAGTGGGTTCATCTTTGTGACCATAGGACAATTCTTTAATACTTAGGGTCTCATCTATTCTTTTGTTAAAATCACAGCATTGATTCCCTAGATCTAGAATTCAAACATTTTCAGCAGTCCATCAGACAATGTAAAGACATCAGGAAAGTCAGATTCATTCATTCATTCAACAAAGAATTATTGAGTGCCTATTAGATGTCAGGCATTGAGCTAGGCACTAGAAATACGGTAGTGAATGAGGTAGATGTGACCAGTTACTTGTATTGCAGCCAATCTAGTCTTAAACTTTCCTAGAGGTAAGGGAGAAGGGTGGGTCAGAATAAAATAGGCATGCCAGCACTTTACATGCGTTATCTCAATTCATTCTCTGAACAACTTTATGAAATACCTACTATTTTCTCCATTTCCCCATTTCATTGGTGAAAAGAGAAACAGACAGTAATTTTTACATGACTTTTTCAATTTTTTAAAGGTATTAAATATTACAAAGGTATAAAGTAATTATATTAAAAGAAACCTGTGATAACTACCCAGTTCAACATTTCTCTCAGTTTTCTAAATAAAAAGACAAACAAAATATTGTACCAAGTTACCATTAAGTTTTTCCCTCAATTCATAAACCTTAATGATTCTATTTTTAATGTAAATTTAGTTCTGTGGAAATATAAAATATACTAGTAACTCCTTCATATATTAAAAATATGTATTTTCCTATTATCACTAAGAAGCAGGTATAATTTGATTTTGTTTTTATAACCCTGCAAGGATACAGTGGGTAAAACAGAGTTATCAACTTGGGGCCCTGGAATATTCTAGATTGGGATTCTATCTTTTATTTTTTGCCTTAAAAAGTCAGTGTCATCAACATATTATCAGCTCTGCAAAAAGATCTTAAAAGTCTGCTGGCAATTGTCACCTCAAACGCTAATTTATTCGGTGTTTCTTTACAACAGTGAATTACTGTTGCTGAGTTAAATTAAAAGAAGAAAAGAAAAAGGCAAAGCCATTTAAAGGAAACTAAAACTCAAAGCTAAGTGATGGATATGAATTAGATAATGCTTTTTTATGAACACGGGTAAAATTAGAAATTTCTAATTTAGATTCAAAGTCTAGCTTATCTTTGAAAGAAATACAGGAGTAAAATACTGAAAAATGAATAGCATAAAAGCCTAGGTCAAATGTAACGTCATTTGGGAACCATTTTTTTTCCACTAAGGATTAATTGCTCTGTTTCTAGTACTCCAAGTGGACATCACCTAAATCCTTCAGAATGTTTATCACTCTGTCTTGAACTTGTTTATTTAACTGTTTCTACCAATAAATATTGAGCTATTAAATAGCAGTGGCCAGGTTATTTACATCTCTGTATACCCAGATCATGAGGCCCTGCACATAGCAGAACTTCTGCATATATTTCTAAATGAACAAATGAATAATTCAAATAAAATTACTTTTTTTTTAACTTGTCATATGTCTTTTCCTTTGCTTAAATATGACTTAAAACAAGCTATTTACCTCTGAATCCCAATTTGGTCATTTGTAGAAGCAGATATATGTCTGCATTCCCTACAACATAAAATTTAAATTTGAAAGGATGGAATCAATCTAAGAGTCATTTAGGACAACTTGCAAAGTATAAAGATAAAACACAATTCTTAGAGGTGGACAGAAAAGGCCAAGGCTAATCACTCATCTTAGTCCTCTCACTTAAAGCCTTCATTTTCCTTCCCCCAATCTCTGAACCTGAGTCGTATTTGACTCCTTCCTTCTCACTCTTTTCCATTGCTAAGATCTATCTTCTCAGTTCTCACAATATATCTTATCTTCTTTATTGCTTTATGCCAAGATTATCCAATTCAGCCATTATAAACATGTTTTGAGCACCTGCTATCAATAAGACATTGTGCCAGGTCTTGGGGGTATTCTGATGAACTCAGTGGCCTCAGTCTTTGTTTCCAGGCAGCTTACAGTCCAATAGGATCCAAAGGCAAATAAATGGGAAACAAAACCCCCAAATTAGTTTTTGGCATGGAGGAATGACCCCTAACCCATCTATGGATAAGGAAAGCTTCCTAAAAAAGTGACATCACTATCATGACAGTGACCACACCACAAGCAACTATCATAATCATTCTAACAGGTAACCTAACGGGATATAAACTGCTGCTATGTACCAGGAACTATTTTCCACCTATTTATCCTCACAACAACATCATGAGATAATACCATACCATTAAATACCAGTTGTATTTAATCAAAAGTAACTTGACTAAGTTGCATAACTAACATTTAATTTCAGAGTCTGTGACGTTAGGCAGTAATACTGCTTCAACTGTAATGATATCAGAAGGCTATACAGGAGTAAGAGAAAGAAAAGCTCAGTTAATTCTCTAGGAGGTAAGAATAACAGGTACAAAGGTCTAGAGATGACAGAGAATATTAAGATATTTGAGGAAAGTTTAATGTCCACAGATCCTGGGACAGTGGCACGGATGGAGGTAATGATAAGATAATGAAGTTACAGAAGTTAGCAGGAACTAACTAGGGTCTTGTAAGTAGAATTAAAGTGTTTTAGATTTTATTTCAAAAACAATTATCATAACATCTATCTAACATTCATTTCCTTCAACTAATTTATGTGAGGCTACTATTATTGACGCAGTGTTCTAAATGCTAAACACAGCATGGAACAAAATAAACAAGGTCCTTAAGCTCAGCAAGATGGTTAGAAAAATAAACCAGAACGTAAAATGTACTGCTAAATGCTACAATGTGCTGTAAATAGGATGGGACGGGAAATGACAAGGTCAACACTGGATGATAAGGAAAGGTCTCTCTGAGAACAGTGACTTTCATCTTTGCTTTCACACTCATTCTGGTGTACACTCAAACCTGCAGCCAAAATAATGTTTCTGGAAATGTCTTCTCAACAGTTTTTCAAAATACTTTAAAATATTTATAAATTACATGTTCCTTTAAGAAATTTAGATGAATTTAAAGTACTTTAATTAAAGTAAGTTATTTCTTTACCAAGTGTTAGTGATTGTCAACTATTTGGTATTTATTCTTCTTGATGATTTTTGTCCATATAAAAATTTATTTTCACATAAATGAGATAAGAGCTACTGTTTGGTATGTGCTGTTTTGCTTTTTAACATATTGAACATTATTCAAGGTTAGCACATAAATATATAATTCATCCTTTTGGAAAACCACAAGTAATAAGCATTTTGTTCAAGGTTAATGCCATAAATAATCTAACAAGCTCCAGTTAATGGACATTTCAGTTGATTCCAATATTACAGTACCAGATAAGCTACCACTATAGATTATTATGTCCAATCCTTTTTGAGCATGATGATTAAGGAATTATGACGTAAGGATGCATTTTTAGAAATGGAATTTGTAAGTATAAGGGTATGCACACATTAAAGACTTATGTATTCTCCTACATTGTTTCCCAAAGTTTGTGTCAAGTTACAGTCTGATAATTATGCACAATTTACATCTGTGATGATGGCTAGTTTCCTATAAATTTGTCAGTACTAACTACCATTAACAGTTTAAATCTTTATTAATCTAATAGGTGAAAATTATGCTGCATTGCTTTATTCACCCTCGTTTATTGTTAGTGAAATCAAACATCTTTCTATATAAGCGCCTGTTGATGAGGACCAATCTATAATACTGTGTAACCACCTGCAAAAAGTATCTAGGACTAGATACTTCACTGTCTATTAGAGAGGTGTTCAGGCTTTTTAATACAACATTCATGCCCCTTACCTACAATTTACCTTTCTAGACTTCTAGTCTATAATTTCTTATGTGACTCCTAAGTTTCCTGTCAGTATGTTTGGTCACTGATCTTGGACTGTACCTTTCTTTTCCACATTTGTTGATCAGGTTTTCTCACTCTACCATTTAGCCCTATAACAAGTTCTATTTCTCTCTAAGAGATCTATCCCATTGTTCCAGTCATAAGTGACCTCTTCTCTGAATTTCTTCAGTGCTTTTCCTGTTATCCTCTTTAAGGCCCTGACCACCTCCTACTTTTCTTTATTTTCCTACTAACTTGTTAGCTATCCAAAGTTGTCTTCAGCACTATCTGAAAGACAGTGGCTATTAGGATACATCTAAGAGAAATCATTAATTCCACCAAAAAGTAATTCTATATAGTTCATATTTCAGAGTACATTTTAAGAAAATAATCCCCCACCAAACCAGAAAAAAAATCATTAAACACTTTCAACAGGTTTTTAATTAGGGGCAACTATATACAATTTAAATATACAATATCAGCAAAATGGATAAGTAAACTATGGTACATCTGTGGAATTTTGTGCTTACGTGAGAACAACTCATAAATAAAGAGTACAGAAGTGTATATAATGTGTATCAATATTTTGCAAAATAAACAAAAGACAACAAGCAAAACAAAAAATGAAAAACAATATTCCAAAATACAAATTACAAGTGTCTTTGTTTGGTGGACTCAAGCTAAATATTTTTCTGTATATTCTCCTTTCTAAATTTTCTACATTAAGCATGCATGATTTTAGTTTAAATAGCTTTGCTTCCAAGTTCCTTTTTAAATAAAAACAATTGCAAAGCTGTAAGAAATTTTATTTAATTAATTGATGAATTAAATGGCAATTGTGACATACAAGTGAAATCAAACTCCTTCTGGAAGGCTGACAAGAAGATAAATACTTCTGTTTCTATAATCAAGTGAAACAGCTGTGCTGGTATTATGGAAGGGGGGTTAGAAGGAAAAGGAAAATGATTTCTATGCTCTCACTGCAGTAACAATAAAAAGAGGAGAAGGGAAGTCATGGGAGAAATTAATGCCTTCTGCTCTTACTTTTTCCTGGTGTAGCATCAATCAAGACCAGTTCCAGCTCTTTCACACCAGAAGGCGCTCCTTGGTCCCTTGTGTGTATGGGTCTCTACTTTCTCTGAATTCTATTTTACTTACTATTAGTGTCATTTTCCAGGATCCAAGGTCACCAAGGGTAGGGGCACACAAACGTTCTTTAGTGTTCTTTGAGCACCTACAATGATCTGACAAAGTGTGTGCTTCAGATGTGCCACTTTTTACTCAGATAGTAAGTTACCCAGGTGTTTTAAAACAAAGGGGAGAAGGGCTATAATTTATTGAGCTACAACTGCAATCCAGGTGATTAACAATAATCATTATATATTTCATGCCAACTCCATAAACAACGTTTCATTATCTCCATTTGGGAGTTGGAGGCAAGTATACAGACAGCCGTTAGTTACACAAGGCTCCAAATTTCCTTTATTCCACCCTGAAAAGTTGAGAAAGCCAAATAAAAATGCCTATTTTGTTGATTCATAACCTTGCTTAAGCTAAACTAGAAGAGGCTATAGTGATGTCCTCATGTAGAAAGGTATAAGATTATTTGATAACAAAATTAGTAAATGCCATTTTTATAGGTGAGTAATACCACTTCACAAATTCTTTCAGTCTGGTTCCTGAACTTATCGAATAAAGATTCTGGTAAGGATTTCCGATATTATAAATACAGTACACTCAACCTTAATAATGCTGCAATGTACTTTCATTGTTAAAAAGGAGTCACGACTTACAGGGTAAGAACCACTGCTATAGTGGGAAGTGTACGGACTCTATAGCCAAATAGGTAGTTCAAATTCTGGGCTATATCTCTGACTTTAATCAAGGTATTCTCACTTAAAATTATCCAGCAAGAACTGATATCAGTTCCCACATCTACTGAAAGCAATAATCACCCCACAGGACTGATTCAAGGTTAAAGGAAGATAAACTAATCTCTAATAGGGCACTGGCTAGGGAAAAACTTCTAGAGTTGTCAGTGACCTCCCCTTACAGTAACTCCTACATCTTTTATCTACTGGGATGAGCATAGCTTTCTACTGTGATATAATGTGACTCGTAAGAGCCAAGCTCTCTGAACACTTTTCTTCAGTTTGAAGACGTAAGGAGAGGGCGCTGTGTCAGATAATGATTCATGTGTCAAAGGAGGCTTGAAAAAAAATCATCTTCTGACCCCAAACTGAAATCCTTATAGTAGCATTTCTCCAGAGTCCGTGATCAACAGGAGACTATTCTTACTTTAATGGAAGAACCAAGGGCAAATTCCCATCACTACCCAGAGCCGGGCACCGGATCTTGAGCAGCATTAGAGATATGGCCCATGTCATTCAAGAAAAAAATGCTTCCTGAAGATTTTGCAATATGAAAGACAAAACTAAATAGACTCAGACCTGATCCTGTATTTTCTTTGTTTTACTTTTTTGTATAGTCCCTAGAAAAACAAGTTTGCCCTAGGATAGAAGCAACCGTTGCCACATCTAGCGATGGCACAGAAAGGCACTCTTCACACACTTACCCACTGAAGCAGTGACTCATGAAATTCACAATGTGCTGAGACTCGGTGAGGAACGTTTCATATAAAATTAACATAAGCAAAAGGTTACTTGAGGGAACAGTGTACTACTTTTTTAGGTGACCCAGTTATGGCTAAATTTAGAAAGTTGGCAAGGATGATTCTTCCCTTAAAAACAGATCTCACAGAAACATAAGGTACTATGAAGGCTTGGGGCCCAGATTTTTGCTGGGGCATCAATCATGTAGGGCCGCTTGAAAAAGCCAAACACTGTGGGTGTGTCTGGCTACTTCCTGTTGCCACCAAGATTACTGTTTCCTAGAGTGTGGTTTGTGAGAGAGAAATAAAGGACAACTACCAACAAGCAAAAACTTAAATAGAGTTTAAGTATGTGCCGACCACTATTTTAAGCACTATGAATATATGTTCCTAAAATGACCCTATGAGGTGCTTACTATTATCATCACCATTTTATGTTTGAAGAAACTCAAATATAGAGAAGTTAAGTACCTTGCTACAGGCTACACAACTAGCAAGTGAAAGAACTTGAATCGAAACAGAGACAGTTTGGCTCCAGAATCTGTGTTCTGGATGCCAACATTGATTCTTAATGTTATATAATATCACACATAGTAAGAGAACACCTACATTTGTTTTCTGGCACAAATTTATAAATTTCTGTGAGAGGCAATGCACTGAAGTGGTTTAGCATGCTGACTCCAGAGCAAACTGGTCTGAATCCTGCATTCTGCTCCCATGAGCTAAGTTTTTCATAGGTTATCCAGTTACTGCTCCATGCTTCAGTTTCCTCATCTGGATGTTGGGTGCAATATGGATTCTCATTAGGTTTGGAGGACTAAAGGGGGTAATACCTATAAAGCACTCATAAGATTACTTGACAACTATTAACAGTCAATAATTGTCACTATTATTGTTTATTAAAAAAAAGAAATACTATCCTGTCTCTGAGTTATAAAAGAAGTATAATAATTCAAATTGACTTCTGTGAAAAGACATGTATTATCAGAAGAATATAAACCTTTCTATTTGATAGACTCTAGATAAGGTCTCTGCTTCAACTCAAGATAGTTATAAACTTGGGAAAGTCACTAAATTAGTCTGAGCCTAATTTTCCCCACCTGCAGAGTGGGTTAACATACCTCTGTCGTAAGTGAGGTGGGAATTAATTCAGATAACATATATAAAAACATGGATAATCCAGTCCAGTAATTTGGTAGCACATAAGACTACCAGATTCCCCATCTTCCCTTTTTTAGGCTTGGATATACTATTACAGGATGTTGAGTGATTTTCCCAGACTCCAGCATCTTTTGCCAACCTGAAATGACTCATGGACTGGTTGACTTAATTGACAGGCTTAAAGCAGTCTCAATGCTTAAGAATATTTTTAAGTTGTTTACAGGAATAACATTTGGAAACAATCTAAGTTTCCAGTAATAGGGTTCAGGGTTGTTAAATACATGTTGGAATGTAGGTCATTTTAGGAAATCCTTTAGATTTTGCCTTTTAATCTAACAAGTCCACCTTTATAAATTTATCTTATGTCATACTAATACTTGAATACTTGAATGCCTAGATAGATAGATATGTAAGAATTATCACTGTATTAATATTTGTAAAGGCAAACAGCTGGAAGTGATTCAATATTTATTCAATGGGGCACTGATTAAATATATGAGTGTTTAGGTACAGTGAGATGGGAAGATGATATTTAAAGGAAAAACTTTTAACCATGTCTCTTCTGAATATTACTGGTAATGTTTGTTTTATTGCTTATGTTTTCATATTTTCTAAATATTCTATAATAAACATTAAAATGGTCATCATTAATACTAATTATTATTATCTATAATGAGCATATATTACTTTTGTAATCTGAAAATAAATATTTAAAAAATGTTTTTAGGAGCATTTTTTTTATGCTTTTGTTTTTATTCCTTACATTTATTATGGAAAGTTTCAAACTTAATTGAAAGTACAGATAATAGTATAATGAATCACCATGAATGCTTGACCCACATTAAATTTCCATGAACTCCCATCTAATCCTGTTTTATCTACATCACTCTTTTCTTCCCCTTATCCTATATTATTTTAAAGCAAATACCAGACATCATATATTTTCATCTAGACACATTTCTTCTAACCTGGAGTCCTTCTTATAAAGCACACATTAGGAAACAACAAAAAATGACAGACAACTTCATCATTATTGTCATCACCATTAAGTTGTAAAAGGTTCCAGATAGTGACCTAAAACAGAACTCTTTTGGAAGAAAAGTCAAGTCATTTGCTATGGCTTACAGTGAAAAATACAAAATCTATTTTATGACCGGGGATTAAGGGGAGCAAGGCATAAGCCAATGATGGGGAATCTGAATCACCAGGTCAATGGCAATCCCCTTCCCTAGGGCCTGCTGACAGTAGTAACCTTCCCACCCTCACCTTCAGTTCCCTAACCCAGCCAGTCCTGCCTTTATGGGTTCAGCTGGGAAAGAAAGCTGCTTGAGTGTGTAGCAATTGCCATTCATTCCCAGACCAGCATCACAGTCATGTAGCCACTACGACCTTCTCTCCCATGCCCTTTACTCTGCCTGAAACATTCTCCTTCCATTCCCTACCAATTTCTTTACCTGGTTTTTCCTTTTCTAGTTACCAGTTCAGGTGCCCTTATTCTAGAAAAATACGCTGACTCTTTAAGCTTGGATATGTGCATCCACTATGTGTCAGGTGCTAGTTACTGGTACACTACATATATGTTTTATGTTCCCAACAGCATACACCTCTAATTGCACTGATCACTTCCTATTCAAATTCACTATTCACTTACTGATTTCTCAAACAATACTGTAAGATTTTTTGAGGCAAGAACTATAAGTTATTTAGAGCTTTCTCCTCAGTACCAATCTGAAGTTTGACATACAGTTTGAGCTCAGCAAATGTTCCTTTTATTGTATGAGTAAATGAATGGTAAGAATAGAAGGCAGGAAAAAAAGGTCCATGTGGCAATTCATATATTCTTAATACAGAAAATCAAAAAATATATATACTAAGAAATAAAAGAAGCACTTAGATGTGACTGGGTGACCCAAGTAGTTGACTGTGTTGACTATTGAATACGGCTGAACGTGCATACAGATGGATAGCGGCAGTTCTTGAGGCCCCGGGGAAGCCGGATGAGGTTAGACGCTTGGAGAAGCTCAAAATTCTACTATTGTTCTCCTGCCTGAGACTCTCTGTGTTACAACTCTGATTATCACCCAAGTGCTGCTATGCTATACTCTTTCTATCAGTGGCCCAAGTAATGATGTCTGGAACCAGTGATTACAAGCATTTTTCTAAAAAGTAGCTGGTCAAAATGCTATGCATGTAATTTCACCTCTTAAGAAACTTATACAAATGAAGAGTGACTACAAAGATTTTTCTATGCCATTCTTTCCCCAGGAAAGATGCTTTTACTATTAGTCAATTCCAAAGAGGAAGCAAATAATATATAACACCTTATGCCAAATTTCCTTGTGATGTTGTTTACACACATGTACTAGCCAAATATTGGAAGCATCTAAATGCAGCATGGGAATACCTGATACAATGGAACGATTACATTGAGATTTTTTAAAGACATAATTTTTATTTTATAGCTTTATTTAAGTATATTTAAACATTAAAATATATAATTTATGAGTTTTGAGCTATATAAATACCTGTAAAATTATCAGTATAATCAAAATTAAGGACATATCTATTATTCTGAAAATTTTCCAGTGTGCTTTTGTTCTTTCCCTTCCAATTCTTCTCATCCTCAAGCAACCTGTCACTATATATTAATTTGAGATGTCTAGCATCTCACATAAATGGAAATATGCAGGATGTGCTCTTTTTTGTTCTGGCTTTTGACATACTTATTTTTGAGATTTATGCATGCTATTGAATTCAGCAATAATTTATTCTTATCTGCTGCTGAAAAATGGGAAATTGTAGCTAAATGTATATTTATTAACAAAATACTCTTTACAAAATTGTACAAAATATTTACAAAGTATTCCCTATGTTTCAGCCACTCCTTTCTACACACACACACACACACACACACACACACACACACACACACACATACACAGTCCTTCCATCATCATGTTCTTCCATGCATGATGAACATGTTCCAAGATATCTGCTGTTATAATTTTTCCTATGGATGGCTACATTTGGGACACCCTGTAATTCTAGTGTATGGATACGTCAAAATTTCTTTATTCAGGATAACCTGTCAATGTACATTTGGGGGTGTCTATAATTTTCCTATTAAAAATATGTATAGCTGCTATAAATATGTAGGTGCAAGTGTTTGTGGGCATACATAAACTTGTGCATTCATTTCTCTTCAGTAAATACATGGGACTAGAATGGCTGAGTTTTTGATAGATGATGTCTATGATTATGAAAATGAAAAAGATGAAAATATTAAAAGCAGAGTGGCAGTTTAATTTTTGTAGTGCAACTATAGGTAATCTTTTTTCTATTTTTATTTTATAAATATTTCATTATATTTGTATTTTTTAAATAAAGGGACAAAGTAATAATATTTGATAAGCAATTACTATACACACACATCTGTACAAACACATATTGCAAAATTCCACTTTTTCTTTACAACAACTTTATAAGATCCTTCCTATGGGCTTAATTTCACAGATAGGTCAACCTGGAGTCAGAAAGATTAAGCCATTTGCCTAATACCCCATACTTGATGAGTCATGTGTCTGTGACTTCAGTTTGGGTCTATCCGGGGCCAAAAGATTTTTCTTTCTAATATGTTATATAAATTCTTAATCAGAGACAGCATCTCATACATCTTTAAAAAGTGTAGTATGTAGATGAAAAATGGATTTCCGAGTGCAAGTATAAAATGATCAAGATTCTGAACAAGTTTGCACTGCACTGCTCTATAACATAGTTGGGCTGATCAAGAACACTGTGAAACTCTGGGGACTGGCTTGATCTAATTTGAAATCCTCCTGGCAACACTATAAGAATAACTGCTCTCTCTTGAGGCACCAAGACTTCCTTCACACACTGTTCAGGATAACCAAACTAGGAAGGAAATATGGGTATTTTATATCTAATATATACCATCATACAATTTTAAAAGACCAGAAAATAGAAAAAGAATCTCTGTGATCTAAGTCATGAAACGGAAGCTACGTTGTGGGCAAGCCTTCCCTAAAATTTCAGTCTAGGCCAATAGCTCCAAACCAGCTTCCTTCAGAGGGAAGAATTACTCATTCTTCCGTGCCCTAGCTCCTCAACTTGGGCAAGGTATTGAACACTTACTGAGACTTGTTTTCTTTAGCTTCGAAGTGGAGAAAATGGTTTGTATAGAAAGAATTGATTTTGAGGGCTAATTGAAAAAATACATGTAATGGTTACCATGGTGCCCTGCACATATTAAGCACTTACTAAATGTTAGCTACTGCTATTATTGTCATAGTTATTTTTGATAAACACTACAGTCTCAACGGCTAAATGATGAGAAGAGAAGGATACAGAATAGAAGTTTTTAATCATCCTTTGGAATTCTTCAATCTCTTCTAGAACCTACTACTCTAATATTTGCTATCTCAAGCCACTAAAAATATATATATGATGGGAAAAAGAAGCTCATGATCACACATCAGTAGCTGTGATGTACTCACATCAAGAACACACATTCTTAGGTTGAAGTAACATCACAAGACCGCTGAGTTTGAGGCAGTCCCTTAATTCTACAGTGCCTCTCTATCCTCATTTTTAAAATGGACTCTTGTCTGCCTATGCATTTCATAGCAATGGGTGGTCAGATGAAATAAGAGATATGAACACATTTGATCAACTGTAAAGAACTCTGAATAAAGTTCAGATAAAGCACGGAGGGGAATATCACTGTATATTATTCTATCATTGATCAATTTTTTTAACAAATATATTTTGAGTGCTTATAATATACCTGAATTCTGCCAGATGATAAGATAACAACAACAACAACAACAACAAAAACGGGCAATGAACTCAGTAAAGAGAAGCACACTTAAAAATCAGTCACTGTTATGATTTGGTAGAGAATGACAGAGGCTGGGAAAATGAAGACCTTTGGAGAGAAGCAGAGAAGGTCAGCAATGACTTTATGAAAAGGGTACTGTTAGAGGTGACACTGTAGCATAAGCAAGCAGAAGAAAAAACAATGAAAACAAAAGAAGAAAGATGTAAAAGCTGACACATTTGTGAATGAGGTAAAAGGAGAATGATTAAAATCAAGGTCAGAGAGGCAAGGAGAAGACAGATCCTGATTCGTCTATAGACAATAGAGTGTTTGAATTTTAACTCATACCAAAGGAGCAGGCTTTATATAATATAGAAAGCAGGTTAAATTTGCTTTTATAACAATATCTGTCAGTAACGTGAACTGTAATCAGGGAGGCCACTTGGCTTAATCAGACAAGTAGGTGCTAACTAGTTAATGAAAATACACACACACGTACCCTGTTTGTTTATTATCCTTAAAATACATCCCTGTCTACTTAACGAAGCTGTTAAACTAAAATCATCTTGAGGTTATGTGACTGAATGAGATTTATAAGATGAAAAGCACTGTATAAGATGTGCAATGACTGTTATTTTGTTTTGCAATCTGACCTTCTAGACAATCAATTCAGCTATAACAGCTACAGGAGTTCAATACATTGCATCATAATCTACATCTGCTTTTACAGGACTTTCAAAATAGCCATAGGAGCCCTACCACAGTTCCTAATTTTTCATGAGTTAAATCCAATAGGAAGAAAAGAAACATAACTGATAGACCTATTAAGTGAAAGCCACATTGAATTATTCGGCCAAGCACTCAAACAAACACCCAAGTCATAAGGATGATACAAGTACAAAGGAATATTTTCCCCTGGATTTGTCCTGTCATTTCTAATTGTTGTGGGTGATGGATGCAAGAGATCCATGAAAAGTATTAGGTGTCATAACTACTTCTAGGGTGGAAAACAATGAAAACTATGTGTATCTTTAGATTTATTTGATGGGTTAAATAGCTACAGAAATACAAGAGAAATTTGATTTAGAAAAGTGATATTGATCAACACCTAACACAGACACCATACCTATAGTATGCCATCAATAAACACCAACATGGAAAGAAATAGAGTCACCAGAACTATCTAACCCTCCCTAATTACTGTGCTTGGTCACATAAAATGTTAGTTCAAAAGTGTACGGAAATATTTGCTGAAAAAGGGTTTTATTTTTCTAGGTAGCTAATAATTATTCTAAATTTTAGATGAACAATATATTCCTTCAGTAAGGCACTGTTAACTGAATTTGTCATTCAGAAAGTAGGTTAACAATTGCCTTTCTTTGGGCACAGTTATTAGCTATATAGGTGTTGTATCCATGCTGAGTAGACTATTCCAGCAAAGGAGGTGAAGGAGTCTTCATCTCTTATTGTCTCCCATCGCCCTCATATGGGACCATCTAGTTCAGGAACAAAAGCTCAGAGCTTTCACTGATTCTGCATTATGGTGAGTTGTATAATTATTTTATTATATATTCAACATATATATTTTATTACATATTACAATGTAATAATAATAGAAATAAAGAGCACAATAAATGCAGTGCACTTGAGTCATCCTCAAACTATTCCCCATTTCTGGTCCATTGGAAAATTTATCTTCCATGAAACTTGTCCCCGCTGCCAAAAAGGTTGAGGACTGTTGGTCTAGTAGATTAACTTATAAAATGTTCTTGTAAAATCACACAGTGATGATGTGCTAAAGTGAAAAGAGTCCTAGATTTAAAGTCAGAAAACCCACAATATAGTTTACTACTACTAGTTGGCTGTATAATTTTTATGCTACTTAAAAATCAGTGTCTCATCTTATCTAAGTAGTACTCTTATTATGAAGATAAATGAAATCGTATTTGGAAAGTGCTTATTAGTAAAGCAAAAAACATAACCCAAGTTTAAGGTATTTGAGTTTTCATTATTGTTAATTTCTTTGAAAAATTGATGGGGAACTGTTTCTTCATTTTCCAAAGAGTAAACTAAAGCACAAAAAACTTAAATAATTTTTTTAAAGAAATATTGCTAGAAATATAAGCCAGAGCTCATTGTCCAGTTCCAAGTCTCCTTCCTCCAGTCCCTTTATTTATGTTGTCATTCAGTCAACAAACATTAGAGTATTTGGGTGGTTATGTAGTTCATCATCCAAAATGAATGCAAAATGAAAAGCATTCTTAATAAGTACACTAGAAAAAAGGAGGTGAATGCCAGGATTCTCCTGGCAACTCAAGACACAGGGGTACCCTAACTATTATGCACTAGAAATCAAGTAATAAACAAGAAACAGCCTTCGTTCCCAAAGCCCACTGGAAAAAAATAGGCAAAAATGGGCAAAGAAAGTATTGCAGTGTTGTAAAAGCTGAAATAGGTACGTGTAGATTGTTATCGAATTTGAGAAAGAATTACTTTAATTATTCTTTTTTTATTATTATTAAATCATAGCTGTGTACATTAATGCAATCATGGGGCACCATACACTGGTTTTATAGACCGTTTGACTTTACTTCTTTCATGTTTACATGGTTGGAGCTGGAACATATTCTTCTTAGTAAAGTATCTCAAGAATGGAAGAAAAAGTATCCAATGTACTTTAATTATTCTTTAGGGTCTAAGAAACACTTAAAAGAGAAAATGATCTCTGTACTGAAATTTAAGGGCTGAAGTTTCCTGAGAGGAAAGTAGTAAAAAGCATCTAAATCAACAGAAAAAGTGACTTTTTAATTAAAAGTCTACCATACGTAGGGAATTGTAAATATTTGGGTGTGAGTATAGTATAGGTTCATATGGTTGAGTAGGAGGAAAGGAGTTTGGAGAGGTTGGAAGAGACTGATCCCGGGCCTTGATGATTTTGGTAAAGAGATGTGCTTAATCCTGGAGGTTATTGTTGGATTTTTAAGCTGGGAAGCAACATAATCAAAATCTGTATTAATATGTTCCCACTTCCATCATCCCAGCACAAAAGCCCTAAATCTAGTGGGCCCACCTGCTGAAATAAATCAATGTTTTTAAATAATTTCTAAACATCACACTTTTAATGAATCAGCCATGCAAAAATGTTAAAAAAAAATCAGCAAGACCAAAAGAAACAACAAAAAAACAAAATTCCATCAACTAAAACCAGAAAAGTGTGCTTTAGGAAAATGAAAGACAAGACCCCCTGAGAAAAATAATATGTTCAGGCCTAAGATCAGAGAACTGAGAATCTAAAATTATAATGAGAAGGACACTCAAAAGAGACCAAAGTGATCCCAATTCAGAACAATCCTTTGACTTATTTCAAAAACAAAATTTAATCCTCCACAGAAGTAAGAACATCCCCATGCTGACCCTTTAAATTTCCATTATTTAAGTTCAGCAAAAATATGAGGTCACTGTTATGAAAATATAATGCAGACTACCATAAGTAAGAAAGTACAGAAATAACAATAAATTTAGACTTGCAAGGACTTCAAATATTAAAATTATCAGGCACATAAAATAACTGTACAAAATGTGTAAGTAATATAGAAAACACAAAAAGATATTAACAAATGTCATGAAATCTACTCTCCAAAAGTGAGAATGTAAATAGACCTGGCTTATTAATAGATGGGGTAGGTAAAAATTTACTGAAGGTAGAGAAGATTTGAAAAACATAACTAGCAAACTTGACTCAATGAATACAGTCAAAAATTCTCATCCAATATTTAGAGAACACACATTTTGCTCAGGAAAACAAGAAATATAGACAAAATATTGACCACTTTTTACATCAAAAAATTTTAAAAACTAGTTATATAATGTTTTGGGACATTATTAAATTAGAAATCATTAATGGAAAAAACATTCTTCTGGAAGTTAAAATATACATTTCTAAGTACTCCTGGCTCAAACAAATCATAAATCTTTATAAATAGTTGGATTGTAAAATATTGCATGTCACATGTCATATAATGCCAATGTACCTAAAGTATTTTGAGAGAAATTAATATTAATAGTAATATAAAAGAAAATGGCTTAATTCAATGAGTTATATCCATCTTAAGCAATTACAAAAAGAACAAGATTAAACCCAAAATATAGAAAAAGAAAGATGATAAGAATAATACTGGGATCATAAAATTAAAACAAAAATAACAGCAAGAAAACATGGAAAAAGAAAAAGAGACAGAAGGAATAGAAAATGACTCATGCCAGGGATATAAAGCTGGTTTAACTCTCATATCTCAATCAATGTAATTAATCACATAAATAGAATAAGGAAGAAAAATTCTATGATCCTCTCAATAGACAGAGGTTGAAAAAGATACTATTCATTATCAACAACAAAAACAACAAAAAAAGTACCTGATGGAAAATTTGCAGAAGTTTTTCAAAATTAATTATTCTTAATGTGAAATATTTAAGGAAAAAAACCTTAAGACTATACTGAAAGATATTAGAGATCTAAATAAATGCAAACACAGTCCATATTTATTAACAGGAAGACTCAAAATTAGGGGAGATCAATCTTCCTGAATTATAGGTTCAAATATTCCAGTGACAAAACCAGTAGTAACATTCCAAGTCCACCCTAAAATGCACATGAAATGTTATTTGCAGCAATGTGGATGGAACTGGAGACCATTATCCTAAGTGAAGTATCTCAGAATGGAAAACCAAACATGTTCTCATTGATAAGAGGGAGCTAATAGATGGGGAAACATAGGCACAAAGTGATACAAAGGGCACGAGAAGGGAGGAGACCAAGAGGGTGAGTGTGAGAAAAAACTTAACCTATTTGGTATAATGAACACTATTCTGGTGATGGACACACCAAAAAATGTTGCCTTAAGGATCGCACAAGATATACATTAATAAAAACACTTGTACCCCCTTAATTATTATTTTGAAATTAAAAAAATTTATAAAGGAAAAAAATAAAATGATTTCAGTTCAAGAAAATAGTAAAATAAAAAGTAAAACTGAGGTATAGCCCCGACACTCTTAAAGAAAAAATATAGAATAATTTAATCTAATAGACACCATAATTTATTATAAAAATAGGGATTTGGCACAAAGATAAAGGAGGGGAGCAAATAAACAGAACCAAGAACACAAAAATAGACTTATACAATATAAAAATATGATAGAGGAATGAGTGAGTACTACAGATATATAGGGGAAGGAGAAAGGAATGCTATTTAGTAAATAGCACAATGACAATTATTTATCTAGGAGCAAGAATACAAAAAAATCAACACCAGACCTATTAAATAGTTAAATATAAAAAAGAAAAGTTATGGTATTCTCTCTCTGTAATATTGGGGGTAGAAAAATAGCACTTAAACATACAGAGAGTAAAATTGGAGAAAGAATCAATACTTTTGATTATATTAAAGTCAAAAGCTCAGTCTACCAAGTGGTAGAAGATATTTGCAACATCTGTGATCAGTAACAGACAAGTATTCAGAAAATATGAAGAAATCTAAGAAATCAATTAGAAAAAAGCAATGCAATACTGATACAGGCAAACGCATTCAACCATCATTGTGTGTAAGTGGAAACATAAACGTTCGATAAACATGTTAAAAATTAAGTTACTTAAAAATATTCTTCATCCAGAAAATGTAAAGTCGGAGTCCACGACATCTTTGCACCTGATAAATGGGGCAAAAAATAACATATCTGATAAAATTTTGTATTGATGATGATAATATGAACAATGCAAACTCCTAAGCACTGACGGCAGGCATATTAATGGGCACAGCTATGGGAAACATGTTGATGGTTGCTTGTAAAACTGAACAGGTGAAAATCATATGGCCCAATAATTCCAATCCTAGAGAGTCAATTGCGTATAGACACCACGAAATACGTACGAGAATAACTTGCTGCTTTGTTTGTAAAAGCAAAGACTGGATGCAATTCAAATATCTATTAGGTGGAGAATGGATAAATAAATAAATGATATTTCACATAAAGAAATATTGTGTAGCAGTAAACAATCTACTACTACACACAACAACATGAATGACTTTTAGAAAATTACTGAATGACAAGAGCCAGTTGCAGAAGAAGAATAGAAATAGAATGGAAGCAGCATGGAAATAGAATTTGAGAATAGCACACAGGACCACTAAACACATTAGTGTTGATTTAATTCTAATTGAATTAGAACCCCTCTTGGAAGAAGGGTTCATGATGTATGTTTTATTATATATAAAAAGTGAAATATTATATATATGTGAAAAATATATGTATTATATATGAATTATATATGTGAAATATATTAAATATGTATATATTAATATATATTTTAGCTATCAAATATTACATACTAAAAGTATGAAAATATCTTTATAGAAAACATTCAGCATAGAAAAATTACTCTGGCTGTTGTGAGAATAATGAATTGGAGTAGAGAAAGACTGGAGTCAGGGGATTAATTAGGAGCTTACTGCCATGCTGAAAAAAACCATGTTTTCAGCTAAGGAGTGGCATGAGTATGGAGGAAGGATGAATGGATTTCCCCACGAGTGGGATCATTGAATTGTCGACTCATGTTTTGGCTTGAAAAGTAAATGAGCCTCCTATGTATGCCTTGTTCATTCATTTACTGATTAAATCAAATATTTATGGGGAGTCAAAATTAAGCACATAGAAAAATTTGCTAAGAGGTCGCCAGTAAGTGTTCAGGGAGAAATAAATATGCAAACAGTTTGGAAGAAAACTTAAAGCAGGAGCTGCTGACTGATTCACTAATTGGTTGGTCAGTTCCTACTATGGACGTTTGTAATTAGTTGGGCCAAGTGAGAGTCAGGGCAAGTAGACATCTGGGGATCTTAAACTGACCAGGTTCAGTAATAACTGTGTCGTAGGAAGACTATAAGGGTGAGAGTGTGTGCACGCCGGATGCTCAGAGGAAGGGAAGAGAGAGGGGCTTATTTGCTCAGAACACTGCCAAGCAGAAAATAATCAGCACAGAGGGTAGGAAAGCAATTTCTATTTACCTTCGTGGAAGCACAAGTAAGTTAATAGAACATTAACTTCTTGAAATTAGTACAACATTAATAGATTAATAGAAAGTTATTTTTTCAGGACTTATGTAGACAAATGAATCTCAAACTTTATTGTGCATACAGATCACCTGGGGATCTTATACAAATGTAGTTTCTGGTTTCGAGTCTCTGGCATGGGTCTTAGGATTCAGCCCTTTTCTTGCCCTCTTTTATTATTTGTATAAATGTAAGGCTACAAGCACAATTTTGCTCTACGGACATTGCACACCTGAGAAATATACATTGTACTCATTTGGTGATTTCTTCGCACCAACTTCCTCCCATGAAATCACATGGATTGCAGCAACGTAGATGGAACTAGAGGCTATTATCTTAAACATTTATGAAACAGAGTCAAATACCTCATGTTCTCACTTATAAGTGGGAGCTAAATAATGTGTGCACAGGGACTTAGGGCATGGAATAATAGACATTGTATAATAATTCTTTGAAGCTGTTTTTAGACTCTTTAAGGGTCAATAAGTAAGTGAAAATGTATCAATCCTTTTTCCCACATTCCACATTATAGACCATTCTTTGAAACTTTACTACTTAACAGTTTGTCCATAGAGAATGGGCTGCTTTGTATTTAGAAATTTTGGTATAAGGCAACCTTTGGAAAAGCCAGAATGACTGGGGGCAGAAAAGTGTCTTCCTTTCTGTCAGAGAAAAACATTTAATTTTCAAATACCTTTATTCTGAATGACTTTTTCCCCTCCCAGCATCTTTGATAGATAAATTGGTATAATTTCCAGCTTGCCACCAGAAATAGTCTTTCTTGACAGGAGTGCATGTTTGACAGAAGCACATGTTTACTAATATCGGGGAGAATGAGAGGGACGAGGCTGATCACAAGGGTTCTTGGATGTGAAGGCCAGAAGATGCCAGATTCCTTCGTGAGAATTTGATCCTACATTGGACTGAAGACTTCATACATCAGTCCTGATTACTGAGTAATACCAACTTTTGCACATACTTGTCTGAGAAACAAAGATACCAGCAAAATGTGTTAGGTGCTTCAGGGATCAAGGGAGAACATTACCAGAGGCCTCACAGCAAAGGTGACTATTTAGCTTGCAACTGAAGGATGAGAGCACTCTGTGCAAGTTGGAATTGGTATTCTGGTCAGAGGAAATGGCACAAGGAAAACCTTAGATGTAGGCTTGGTGCCTGTAGCACAGTGGTTTTGGTGCCAGCCACATACATCGAGGCTGGTGGGTTGGAACCCGGCCTAAGCCAGGTAAACAACAATGACAACTGCAACAAAAAATAGCTGGGCATTGTGGTGGGTGCCTGAAGTCCCAGCTACCTGGGAGGCTGAGGCAAGAGAATCACTTAAACCCAAGAGTTTGAGGTTGTGAGCTGTGATGCCATAGCACTCTACCGAGGCCGACATAGTAAGACTCTGTCAAAACAAAACAAAACTAGAAAACCTTAGATACAGTCACGGAATAAGGAAGGATTTAGTATGGCTATAGCATAGAATTAACTGAAGAATCAAAATGTAGCTCAAGACCCAAACTTGAAAAGATTTGGATGACATGCACGTTCTAGTCCTATTTTACAGGAGATGGAGGATATTGGGCATTCTGATACCTCTTCAAAGCTCTTTCAAATCTATGTTGGTTATGGTGACATCAGAGAAGCGTAAGGGTTAAACCAAAATCTGAATATTCTGTTACTGTAGTATCATTTGTGTCTACTACATTCTTTGTAATCCTAAAGCCCTCTCAGCTAGTTCAGGTCCTTATTAACTCTGAACTCCTGACTCAACTTTGTATCTAGTATCTCTGCTTTCTAGCTCATACTACCAAGCGTATGCAGAGTATTCTCCAAACACCACTCTTTGATTTCACTGTTCTTTTTTACCGACTGGAGGGCTTCCTACTGATGACTGGCTATCTCCCAGCTAACTTAGTTCTACAGCTTTCCTGCCTACATTTATGTCATTTGTTCCACCCTGGAGGCTGATCAATGTGATGACCCTGTTCTTTTACAGAAGAGGACTGGGAGGCTTTCTGATCTCCCCAATAACAAACTCTTGCTGCCCATATTCTACTCATTAAAGCTCAGTTTCAGAAAAATTCATTCCATGAAATCTTCCCTGATTTTTCCTGCTATGTATAATAACAATAACCAGGTCTTGCATAGCACTTTCTAGCTTGTGCAACATTTTATAGCTTGTGTGGCACTTAAGTCCTTGAAAGTATGGAAGAGATAGAGTAAAAATATTATTATCAATTTTTATATTTTATTTTTTTTGCAGTGTTTGGCCGGGGCTGGGCTTGAACCTACCACCTCTGGCATATGGGGCCAGCACCCTACTCCTTTGAGCCACAGGTGCCTCCTGAATTTTTATAGATGACAAAATGATTGGAGAGGTTCGATGACTTAGTGTTAACTTTATTCTGCCTCTAAACATTATGTTCTAAACTCTGTACATCTTTCTTCTCTGTTTGAATTCCTAAGGAATATTAATTACAACTTTTTATAATCATCTCAATTACTTGTTTTTAATATAATATGCACACATACTTAATAAACAAATGTAGTGTCCTAATTCAAATGATTAGACCAATCTGAAACAGACTTTCTTCTTCCTAATTCCCATAGGGTATATATGGCCTTCCCACCATAATAGGCACATTTTTCCCCCCAGGTGAAACACAATTTTTTCAGCAGAGAGACGCCAGTGAGAGGAGACAGAGTCAGAGTAAGCGGGTTGTGATAGAATGCTGACTGCCTTCTCCTCCAGCCTAAAATAAGGCTGATCTTGTGCCTCTCAACACCACAGGTGTAGAGACTGCCGATTCACCAATGCTCTCATCTCACGAGCTCTCTCATGCTTGTTAGGAGAGCTAAATCCCTCCCCATGCCCTTTTCACCAGGGTTTTCCATTATTGAGCTATACAGATGTTACTTATAACTCTCATTCCTCCTAGCCATAGGCTATACGGGCTGCTACACCTGTAGATGCCCACGGCAGGAGCTATTCTATTATTTTTATAACTGTTATCACAACTTTTAGAATGACCACCACAGATAACTCCTATTAAGAATCCCCATATACTAAGCACATATTGCTCAGGTCATGTACAAAGTTTATCACAGACATTATTGTTAATCCTCAATCAATCCTACAAATGTCGTCATTATTACTCCCATTTAACAGAAACAGAAACTAAGGAATAGAGATTTGCTGATCAACTCTTGCCCATAATATCCTTCCTCTTAGTGGTCATGATCATTGTTAGTGACATCACAGGTCAAATAGTACATGCACTTCCCGCTGACCCATACCACTCCCTCGTCTTAGAAGACCATGATAAAATTCTCTAACTATAAATACCCCCTACAAGGGATGCGAACTTTCATTCAAATCAAAGCCCTTAAAAATTTGGATAATGTATTATCTAATTTAATTTCAATCCCCCTGAAGCCAGTGCATTACCAGAGACTTCTTTCATTCCTGACAACTGCACAAGAAACTGGAAACAGCAACAGGACTGGATTCCAAAATTGTCTGCTCTAATTTTTCTGTATAAGCTGCTTCCGCATTTCTTATGACTAGCTCCCATCAAGACTGGGATAATTATGTTATTTCCCTATTCAACGTTACTTTATAAGTGTCACCTAAACATCAAATCAAGTTGGGAGTTTCTCTGAGAACATTTGCTTGCTAACTTCCAAGTACTCTGAGAATACAATCTCATGATCCATGAAATAAGCCTCCTAACTAAAAGTCAGACTTCATTTCAATTGGAGGGAAATAATAAAAATACTGTAACTACAGAGAGAAATACATTTGGCCTATATTACCATCACTTAAGACCCAAGTGGCAGACACTTTCCTAAAAATACCAATATGTAGAAAATGTGAAGTCTGAGGTTATGCAAAGTTTTGAATATTTTTTTCTTGATTCAAGAACGTACACATTTCCCATGATCAGCCAGGCCACAGTTTAACATGTGGAATAAAACCATGTAATTTGGAAAGGCTAGGTAGTTATATAGATTACAAGAGAAAAATCACAAGCAGGGTCCATTAATCCTATCAATAATTTCTCTTTTATCATATATTTTAAATGTAAAAGTTACTGGGATCTTTAAGTTAGGGATAAAGAATTAGGTGTCCAGCATAGAATATATTTTTCTTTATCTTCATTACCATTGTCATTATCATCCTTACAATAATTACAGTAGTAACTGCTATTACTTTTTAAGGGCCAACTACTTCGAGACTAGTTTGGGTGATTTAGACGCATTATCTTTATTTTTTTCCTTGAGACAGAGTCTCACTCTGTTTGTTGCTCAAGCTAGGGTACCGTGGCCTCAATACCGTAGCAACCTCAGACTCCTGGGTTCAAGTGATCATCCTGGCTCAGACCCCAAAGTAGCTAGGACTACAGATGTCTACCACAATGCTCAGACAATTTTTTATCTCTATTTTTTATAGAGAGCGGGTCTTGCTCCTGCTCAGTCTTGTCTCAAACTCCTGAGCTTAAGCAGTCCTCCTGCCATGTCCTCACAGAGGCTAGGATTAGAGGTGTGAGCCACCATGCCTGGCTGGCATTCTCTTTTATTATAAGAACTATTTATGGCAGATGTGTTGCCCTGCATTAAATAATATGGCCCTCTTTTAACTGTACTAGGAGTTCTTAAAAGAACATACATATAACTCATCAGTGGTTTCTAAATTTATATTGTGGGTAGTAGGAGGCAGATTATTCACCATGTGGAGACCTTATCTCTGGTATTCCTAGAAACAATGTCCTAGGCAGAATTCTTCTTCACTTTAGGACACAACATTTCTGACCCTTGAAGGCTGAGGTGAGAGGGAAGCCATAGGTCTCCTGCACCATCAGTGGGAAAGTCCATTGTATCTGAAATCCTCCTCCACATCATTGATTCATCCAGAAATGTGCACATTGAGAAGCATGTGGGACCTGGGGCGGGAAGTTGGTGGAGCCAGTCATTGCCCATGACTCAGAGGTCTGAAGGCAGCAGAAATTTTAGATACGTCAGGCTGAAAAATAGTTTAGCCTAAAACTGAGAGGAAAAAAAAAAAAAGATCACATCTTTATACACTCTTAAAAAATGAAAAAGGCACTGCTTAGAGAACCAGAAATGAGGATCAGGGTACAGAAATAGGAGGTCAGGCCTGTAATAGCAGGGAGGAGCTATGGAGTGGGGAGGGTACAAGGGCAGCAAGACCCAAGTACTACCAAGGTTTTCTAGGGGCTGTTCCTGAAGCACATTCTCTTCTACACTTGTTACATTTATATGCTCTGTTTGGAAGCCAAGTGAGTCATTAATTACACATTTAAAATATCCAGAACCAGCACATCAGCAACCTAACGGTGGTAATTTCAGAAACATTCACTTTAAACACAGGGCTATGCACAGCCGTCTATCAACAGTATTGTGTGTTATTCATATATTTTGTTTAGGTATCGTTTACCAGTAGTAAGTTGAATGTAAGGCTTCTTGAACACACACGCAAAAAAATTCTAACTCCATTTCTGAACTTTTGCTTTGTTTTGCTTTTTTATTAGATCATAACTATGTATATTACTGCATTCATGGCGTACAATGTGCTGACTATATATACAATCTAGAATGTTCACATCAAACTGGTCAATATATCATTCACTTCACATATTCTTAAAGAATTTACAAAATTTACCATGGAAATTAAATTAGCACCTCAGTGTGTAATACTATATAATTCTAATATTACAAATAAACACATTTTGTAGCATTCTCTCCAGCATACTATAGCAGAAATTTCAATAAAGAGTTGCACCTGTAAGTGGAAATATAGGCTGTAGAGAGAGAAAGACCCATATGTGAATCTTGCCTCTTGCCAGATGTCAGCTATGAGATGATGGTAAATTACTTGACCTCCCAAAGGTCCAAATGCTTCTAAAAAATGAGGAGATATGCATAATTTCCCAAGGGACTACTGGGAATCTTAATTAGCATAATACATGTGAAACTCCTAAGACAGTGCCTGGCACAGAGCAGGGACTTAATATTCCTCCTTTAGAATCAATGATCCACTATTGCCAAGGAATTTTTCTCTGGTTATTCCAATATCTACTTTTACTGTGCACCTACTATAGGTCAAGCACTATGTTGCATACTGGAAATGTAAACAAAAAAAATAAAGTTATAATCTCTTCCCTTGAAGTATTTAAACATTTTTTAAAGATCTTTTAAACTTATCTTGAGTCCTTGACAAAACTGACTCTTGAACAAATTGTTGATTCAAAACTCTTTTAGTAAGGTAGCTAATAACTCAACTGCATTCCAAATTATCCTATTTCTTGGTCTTCACCTACCAGTATCAACTCTATCAGGTACTCTTACTGTAAGGTATATGTAAAGTTCTTTGAATTTGATGTATTTTTGCTCATCTTTATGCCTTCCTATATGCTGCATCGAAGCACCAACCACCAGTTGTACCTACCTGGGTATAGTTCAAGTCTTCCTCAGAAGCTTTCTCCAAACTTCCAGGCAATTTACAAAACCCTACCTCTTTGCTTTCATGGCAACCTACATGAGTTTCTGTCTCAGAAGTTACTCAGTAGCTTGGGAAGAAGATGTCACTTTTCTTTCTTCTTTACAAAACAGATACTTCCTGGAGGGCAATAATCTTTTCTAATTCATATTTATATTTCCATGCTTAGCAAAGTGACTGATGAATAGCTGGTGATCAATAACTGTTAAATAAATAATTGCATGAAATTATGAATGACCTGGTTGTAGTTGAGATGGAGAAAGAAAACAGATGACCAGGATTGCCCAGCACAGAAAGCAGGATTTGTCTGTTATTTTGTCTAAAACAGCTCCCATAGCTTTCTGCATGAGGCCAAGTCTCTCTGACAAGAACATTTGGTATCCAAATTACATACTGCACAGCAGGAATCCTTCCTTTCCTGCAACTGCCTGTTAATTATAGTATCACCTTTGCTCTGTCTTTTCCTGAATCTTCTAATCCCTGAGATACAATAGCCAATTTTACCTAGGATTTTCTGAACTGTATAAGCAGATTCTTCCCTCCCCATGAGACATGCTTTTGTAAGAAGCAGACGGAAATCTGTCTCCTCAGAGTTCAAAGGTAAGAAGAATTACAATATTATTAAAAATTATATGAGGCTGAAAAAAATACTCTCCTTTCTCCCCCTTTTTCCTTTTTTGCATGTAATTGTAAAAACCAACCTGCTTTTGACAGTAGCTGTGGAGACGCTAAGAACTGTCACTGGAGACCAGACGCATCTCCAGACTCCTGAAGCTGACAGCTCCTCGAAGCCTACTGGGAGATTCAACTGCTGAGTTCATTTGATCACCCTGGCAGAAGTGCCCAGGAAAAGTTTCTGTTCTTCATGTGAAAACTTTGACTACCTCAACTTCTTCCTCATTCTCTGTTTTTTGAGGCGATATCTCTGGCCCATCTTATTTGTTTGTGTCCCCAGTCCCTAACCGAACTTGACAAAGCAGGCTCTCCCACATGCACCCACAAGCCTGGTGGGGGGATATGACTGAGAAAGAGAAAAGTGAAAATGTAGGAGAATGAAGAGAGAGGGGAAAAGTTGTAGGGGGAGTTGATGAGGGGGATAAAGGAGGTGGGAGGGAGAAAGAAAAGAAAAAGGGGGAAAAGGAGAACAAATTCCTCATGATTTTTCTTCATAATCTTACGAGAGGCAGAGTCTTAAAATAAATACAAAATACCTCCAAAATGTTCATAGTTACTGCGCATCAGCACAAAGCCCCTCTCTAGGCAGTTGGTGCCTCCTAAGGTCACTAGCACAAAAAAGAGATGTACCAGGTTTGTGTTCACTGCCTTTTGGCTTCGCCTACTGGAGAAGACTGGCAGGCTCAAGTAGGGGGGATCCTTCAACCCTCTCCTTTATAGACCTGTCAAAAAATCCTTACCACCACCCCATGATCATACCCTTACTTCAATGCTGCATGGTACTGACTACAGCATCTGCAACTGACGTAGCAGTTCTGCATTCAGCCTCAGCGGATCCAGTGGTTTTTTAAAAGCCCCTGGGGTAGGAGAAGACGAGAAAGAGCCAGAGCCTGAGGAAATAACTCAGAAGGGCCAATGGGGCCTTTTAAAAACTGGAGAATTTCTCTACCATGTTTTTAATCCTGAGGTGAGATTTGGGGTTGTTTTTTGCTACTCTCACTACTTCTTTCTTCAATGTAATTTCAATCTAGGTAGCCTTTTCATTGAAATTTGCTGGGCTTTTGACTACAGGGACTTCATTTTCTTAATAACATTTTTTAAACCATAATAATTTAAATGCCATTTGTTATGTAATCAAAAGCAGTAAGTTTTGATTGAAGGAACATAACAGTTAGGAAAATTTAAGAAACAAATGCGTCATCTTATTTTTTAAAGATAGCTTTTGATAGTCTTTTTTTCTTATGTATGGATACATATATTTATTTTGTGGTTTCTACCTGCTTTTAATAGCTGAAATTTTTTCTTTAATTAAAAATTCAATTCAAACAAAAAGTAAAAGAAAAAAAATAAATTCACCTCAATATAATTCTGATGGTTTAACTGTTCATGTTTTAGCAATTCCTTGTCAGGAAGAAGGGAGTGAAGAAAGCTCTGGAACCCTAGTGGTTGGCCTCACTGTTTACTTCAACACTTAGACTCCCTATTCCTTCTTTTCCTGATGCAGAGTGACAGCCAGTCAGAATTATCACCTTATCATTTGTTTGTCTTTTCTTTGCAGGAAATATGGTGTCAATCCTGTGAATTCAGTCTGGGTACTTCTTGAATGCCTTTCTCACACAAAAACGTGTTTTGTTTTTCTTATGAGCCATATTAATGGAGCATCAGGGCAGAAAAAGGAAGATTTTAATGGCAAACAAGGTGATCATAAGTAATAGCTGGTTGTCCATCCAAAGAATTCTGTCCAAAGGTAGTCTGTGTCCCTTATTTGATAGAGGCTCTATTTTTTACATTTTTTATTTCTCTCAGGCCTAATCTAGTGATTAGCCCATGAAAGACATCCAGTCCATTAAGGAATGTTTGCTTAATGAATGAATGCATGACTAAGTGAACAAACAAAAGGTAGGGAGGAAGATTGGTCATGGGATAGTAAACATTTTTAGGCTCTATTACATTAGTTTGGGAAGAATGAACAGTGTGCCATAGAGAAAGGAATGAACAATTTAGTCAGAAATCCACCTTAATGCACACAATTGCAACACAACTTTACCGATCTTCCTTTGCTGTCTATCAAATGGTCACAACAACATCCTTAGCAGTTACAGTGATCAAATGAGATCATTGTGTAAAAGCCAAAGACACTTGTAAACAATACCAATCCCAGGTCCAAAGTGGATGTTACAATAAGCTGTACTTCATTACTAACTTCTCCAATACAGACACATAAAGTGGTAGCAATAATGATAAAAAAAATTTTATTGCAAAGAAAGTTTTAAAATGGGTATCATGGGAAATGGGTTAGTGGTGCTGTTTCAAGTAGCCTGAAATAATAGAAAAATGATGGATTTAGGAGACAGAGAGACATGGGCACAAATTTTAGTCCTGCCACTTCTAAGCTGTATAATTTTGGACAAGTTGATTAACTTCTCTGATGTTATTTTCCTTTGGTAAAATTTTTATTATGACTTCCAAGAATTCTTATGAGAATTAAATAAAAGGAAGAGTAAAATCCCTAACCTATTGAGTGTTTAGATAGGGATGTTTCACTTCTCCTTTTCTTCACTGCCCCCACCCTGCTTAAACCAGCGATAGGCATATATATGTACGTACTATTCACATGCAACAATTTTGCTTAAGGTCTTGTCCACTATCAGACCTGCATAACAAACTGTGAAATGGAAGTTTGCTGTGTTGAAATATTTATAACAGACTTCAAACATAGGAACTGGGAGCTCATTCTTTCAAAAATGTAGCACTTGTCAATAAGAACAGCAGTCTCCAGAAATCCTGCTAATTTTGCTTTTTTCCTAAGAATCAGACAGATTCTCATCGATCATTTTGCTCAGGTAGCTCTCACCCTCCAAGTAATTTCACTAAAATTTCAGGTTATTTCATCATGTTTGAAAAAAAAAATCTGAAAATAAGGATCCCTTCTGAATCTACCAGTTTTGAGGTCAGCTGACCTAAATAAAGACCAGTGCTCCTTTTGAGAGCACAGTGAAATTCTGGAAAAAGAAAAGACACTGGAACATATAGATTCCATCCCATTCTACAAATGGAGCTAAAAGAAGCATTTGCCATAGTAAGGTAACAACCTAAAGTCACATTTAAGTTTGAAAAATTCCGACTTACACTAAGTGAATCATATCTAACAGTGAAGACACATCAAGCAAATTTCAGATTATTCTTCTAACACAATTAAGTCATCCTTAAAGGTAAATGTCAAAATTATTTAATAACTGAAGCTTTAGGCCTCACGGCTAGGTCTTTGCCCTTAGCCTTTTTGGTTGCTACTGAAAATAAGATCATATTTTTAAGTTCCTCCTAGCTCAGAAAAACCAAATTTCTCTCCCTATCTCTGTTTTACTGAAGGCAAATTTCTCTCTTCGAGTAATAAAAGTCTTTTATAATTTACAAATAAAAGGCGAGATAAAGTATATACCTTCTTCATAAATCAATAACTACGGAATAATTTTTTGAGCAATTGCATAGCTTTCCTCTCTTGGGTAAGCTCCTTAACCTCAAATAGGGCTCTGTTCCCAAGATAGAAAGAAGCACTGGCTTTTAAAGAAGAATTTAAAAAATGGCTGTTTACGTTCAGTGTATATGAACAGTGTAGCCATTTAAAGAATGACAAGGCCATTTAACAATAATCATTCTGGAAACCCTCTATTCAATTATCCCTTTTTAAAAATTCTTCCATAGATTCTCCAATTTTTTGAATAAAATTCAGAGTCTCAGTATATTTATACAAAGTTTTTCTTGATCTGGGCCCTTTCTACCTTTCCCAGCAACACCTGGATAATTCATTCCAGCCACACTTAACTATGAGCCAGTACCATGACTCCTCAGAGCCTGTGTCCACCCTGTTCACTCTGAGATATTTTTCCTTTTCTCACCCACACCATCCTCTGCTGCACATACTTTTTGGGGCCTAAATATCTCTTATTCAAACACATTCCTTGGCCACCTCTTCTTCCCTCTCCTGGACATCAATAGGAGTCTGTCCTGTGATTCCCCACCACATTATTTGGACCATAGAATTTTCACCTTGTGTTATGATTGTTAAAAAAAGTCAGTTCCTTGAAGGTAGGTTTTGTGTCTCAGTGTTAATGAGGTATGGATACAGAACATGCTTTGTGGAAAGCTCTCATGGTTGCTAGTGAATGCTGATGGATGGTTGATTATGGATAAAGCTTGTTTCCTAGAAACATACAACTCCAGGGTCATCTCATGATGCTGAGGCTGAGCAATTCATATCCAATGGCCTCCTCTCACTATCACTATCCTAGTATATTTGGACTGAGTAAAATAACAAAGGCAGCTATAAAAGGGAACATATTTTAAAAAATAATAATAAAAGGCAAGTCACCCACAGGGCAGCTTGCTGCCCTATCTCAATAACTGAAACAGTACAATGGATAGATCAGGATCATTGGCACAGTGAGGCATGTTCTCTGAAGAAAAAATGTATATATACACACATATATTTCAAAAACGCTCTGCACATCTGCCCTATTTGCATTTAAGACATTTGTAGCTCGGGCATGAAAGCATATGTGAAGAATATGTCAGGAAATTCGAGTCGGGAGACCTGGATTTGAGCTCTAGCTTTGTTTCAAGCCATCTGTACTTCCCTAAATCAGCCATTTGATCTCTAGTTCTCAGTTTCTTCCACTCAGTAGATCTCTTATGTCCTTTTTAGTTCCTAAGTCTCATCATATAGACATTCTGTGCTGGTAGAGCACCCAGCACACAAAGTATTTTAAAAAATAAGCATCGAACGAGTGAATGAATGACATTCTCCTTCCCTGGTCTGTTTCTGGGGTTTTGCAGCAGGAGCCACGGGCTGTAGTAACAAACTCAAAGAGTGTGTCCCACAGCATTAAGAGCTTCAGTGGCACTCAGTATGCTCTCAATTGTCTTAAACAAACACTTCAATGACGCAGCATCAGAGCAGAAAACAGGGAACCTCAAAGCTGGCAAGGAAATGAAGAGACGATGGATGCAGATTATAGGATCAATCCAAAAGCTCATCAGAAAGGCACAATAATTCAACCCACTGGAGGAGACAATATGAACAGGACCTCTGCAAAGAGCAAGCAGAGGATACATTGAAAAAAAAAACCCACAAAGCTTTAGTTTGCCTACTGAGGAGCCCTTTGGAGAAAAAACAAAACACTAGACACTTCTTCCCAGACAGTAAAAATGGAAGATACAAAATCGGCATATTTTGTGATTGGTGCACCCCTGTGACTAGGCCCTCTGGGCAACTGTTGGGGGTAAACCCAGTGCTGCCCTTCTGATGAGGACTCCATTGCCAACCCTTCTCCATTCCCTCTCACCCTCTCTGGAGACCAATACTTCACACCCATGATTTTAATCTGAAAATCCCACACCCTCTATGGTCATAATTTCTTGTCTAGCATATGCTTAAAAAGGAATGTGAAAAATAGGCACACATACATGGAAAGCTGAAGCATTTATAGCTTAGAGTATCCTGCCTATAATTAACACCTATTTGTTTGTTACATAGATTATTTGAATTATAGATAAACACACAAGTATAAAATACATCCCCCCCAAAACTATGTATTTCTCTCATTATTTTGTTAAGTACTTTAATAGCAGAGATAGAAACAAAGATAAAAAACAAATCACCCAGGCCGGGCACAGCGGCTGACTCCTGTAATCCAGCATTCTGCCGAGCCACTTGGTTCAGGAGTCGGAGATCAGCCTGAGCAAGAGCCAGACCCTATCTCTGAAAATTAGATGGGCGTGTGACAGTTGCTGTAGTCCCAGCTACTTGGGAGGCTGAGTCACTCCACCAAGTGTAACAAAGTGAGACTCTGTGTCCAAAAAAAGAAAAAAAGAAAAGAAAAAAGCACCTAAAGTTCCAGTTAATTTACTAAGTATTTGCACACAATACTTCACTTAATTCCTTTAAGAACTCTGTCATCTTCCTCATTTGACAGATGAGGAAACCAAACCTGAGGGGTCATGTAACTCTATCACAAGGTCACACACTTGACAGTGGTGGAGCCAAGATTTGGAGTCTGCCTCTCACACTTGTTCTCCTAGCTATACTGTACCGTCACATATTCTTCCTGTACAGAAATGTGTACTCTGGCATTTAACATTTCATTGTTTCTTCCTTAACTAAAGGGTAACTGAGAAATAATGAAAGGCTAATAACAAATGAAGGTGTTTATACTTTACCTGGTTTGAGAAAACTTAAGAGACACGCTTGAGGCTAATGGCAAGAGAACTGTGTTGGCGTTCCCTGAATGGCTAAGTAGGTTGCGGGTGTAAATTTCCCTTTGTGCCCTTTGCTAATCTGAGAAATGCTAATCAGTTCTTTTTTCCTTATAAACTATGAGTGAAAAAATATATATTCACAAAAGCATGTATGTGTGTGAAAACCAAAAGTTTAGATGTATCTTTTGAGCCTTCAGGGATTCATTTTGCCTAGAAATAGACATAATCCCCCCTCAAATTCTAATGCCTGGGATTTTTATTTGCTACTTATACAAGATTAAGCAGTATTGAACAGTAGTTGTACTATGACATTGAAGTTGAGAAGACAAGAGTTTAATTCCCTATTCTGCTTTCTACCAGCTGTGCCTCCGTGGCCCAGTTATTAAACTCCTAGGAGTCTGGGTTTCCAGCTCTGTGAATTGTGGAGAATAACATCTACTTTGCAGGATATTCTGATGTTTAGAGATCTTGTTTATATAATTCTTACTATTATTAGGGGAACAAAATAGACATACAGAAGTGACAATTTTATGCCAAGTAGAGAGAACATCATTTTCCTATTCTGACATATTTTTTCTTACTTTCACACTGGACATACTTCTACTTATAATGTAAATCTTAATTCAAATGTCATATCATTTATTTATTCAAGTAACATTTATTAAGAAACTACTATAATGCCATTTGCTTAAAAAAAAGCTACTATAAGAACAAATTAAAAGAGTTTATTACAAGGTGTTGTACACTTCAATGGATAGATTAACAGGCTGTTATGGGATGTGTAGTAAGCACACAGAGGCATGGAATTCTAGAAGACTCTGAAAGTCCGAGGACAGGACCCAGGGGAGTCAGAGAAGGCCACTGGAGAAGGTTATGAGGTGTTTCCCTTAGAGAGGTTACAAAGAAGCTTACCAAGTTTCCTGACACCCCCAGGTTACGTGATCACTCTTTTCTGTGAATCTACCACTGCATGGTTTATATCTCAATCATAGCATGATTCATATTGAACTGAATGACTCTAATTACTTAGCTCTGCTAATAAACAGTGAACAACGTGAAAGCAGTGACCATGACTTTGACTAAGCTAAATTTTCCGTATCCCCCATAGGGTCTAAAATAGAAAACCAACTCATTAAATGCCTGTAAGAATGGAACTAAATTCACATAGACCTTAAAAAGCACAAGTGATTAAATAACATGATAAACTAAAACCCAAAACTTCAGGGGAAGAGGTAAAGCCAGCAGCTTGGGCTCTAAGAGAGATAAGAGAAAGAGAAACCTAACTTCATCTGTTCTTATTGAAGGAAGTTCAGATTCAGAGCTGAAGGAATGCAGAAGGCAAAATTGCCAGACAACATCTAGATTCCTCACCTTTTTCGTGGTCTATGATTTAACTCAGGTTCAGATCTGAGGTCCATGGCCCAAGATGATACTTGTAGCTTTTGGTTCATAATGCAACCTTTTCAAAACATGGTATTCCCAGAATAAGTAAAAGGTATATAATCAAATCTTACAGGATTTCATAGCAAAACTCTGAGTTTTTGTGAGGCTTAGAAAAAGTTAAACATTTATGACAAGCCAAAATGAAGCTATTTTAGCCTCTAGTAATGACTAGTGGCTTTCTTAACTATACTGTGTTCGGTTTCTCTATCTTACGTTTGTTTTAAATGAGCTGGAATAGAAATTTCTTTGCCTGGTTGATTGATTTCATCTCTGATTTAGTAGCTTTAACCTCCACTTTCATTTTGATTCAATATTAGTTGTATTTGTTTAATACATTATCTCAAAATCTTGCCAGATTATAAATAAGCAGTTTTAACAAGAGAAATAAAAATAGACAGATATAATGAAGAACAATTGTCTATTATTTATAATAATAATAATAAAAAAGAACAATTATAACACTTGCTTTACCTCCTACTCGGTCCAAATGTGTCCTTGCCCCAAAACGGAAGGTTACAGGACCATGAATAGATAATTTCACTTTCCTTAAAATTCAGTTTTCTTTTCCTTTTTTTTTTTTTTTTAATTTAATCATAGCTGTGTACATTAATGCAATCATGGGGTATAATGTGCTGGTTTTATATACAATTTGAAATATTTTCATCAAACTGGTTAACATAGCCTTCATGGCATTTTCTTAGTTATTGTGTTAAGACATTTATATTCTACATTTAGTGAATTTCACATACACCCTTGTAAGATGCACCGTAGGTGTGGTCCCACCAATTTCCCTCCCTCTACTCATCCTCCCCCCTACTCTCCCCTCTCTCTCCCCTTTCCCCATATTATTGGGCTATAATTGGGTTATAGCTTTCATAGGAAAGCTATAAATTGGTTTCATGGTAGGGCTGAGTACATTGGATACTTTTTCTTCCATTCGTGAGATGGTTTGCTAAGAAGAATATGTTCCAGCTCCATCCATGGAAACATGAAAGAGGTAAAGTCTCCATCTTTTTTAAAGGCTGCTTAATATTCTGTGGTGTACATATACCACAATTTATTAATCCATTCATGGGTTGATGGGCACTTGGACTTCTTCCATGATTAAAATTCAGTTTTTAACAGTACCACTGACAAGATGGGAAAGGAAAGATACAAGCATTTAGTATGTGTCTACTATGTGCAAGGCACTATCCAATGTCATCTCATTTATATCCCATGGCAACCTGACATAAAGAGTGACATCCCTCATTTTTATAAGGGCAGAAGCTCAGACTCAAAAAAATTAAGATAAATAATTATTCAAGATAAAAAACAAGAGGATAATGAACCTGGAATATGAACCCCTCTGCCTGTCTGGCTCCACTGTCCATACTTTATCCATTATAAGATTTAGCTTTAATTAACTCATAGAACCATAACATGAAGTAGATGAAACAGAGGAAATCAAAAATTCCAGAGACTTCATAATTTAATATAACATAGGAATTCATTTATTATTTTCAGAAATAATTAATTTGAATTCATATCAAATGTGCATGTATGTATTGATCTGTGTGTGTGTATTTAGTAAATCAGAGCTTCTGGCCAGCATGGGATTGATACTACTCTGATGAAATTCCAATGTAGCTCTTAATGCCTTTATTAGTTTGCTTGGCTGTTATCACCAGCATGTTTATAATGAAGATATCTCAAGAACTTTCATTGCTTCTTCAAGGATAACCAAATGGAGGACTGCTAATAATCCAAGAGCACTCAGTGTGATTTCAGGTCATGCCTCCATGAATATAATATAATGAATGTCTTCAGCCCTCTTTGATTTTTAATTTAGCTATTCTATCAAGCATATTATAGATTTCCTTTACATTTATTTGAATTTCCTCTTTTATTAAACCCATATTGTGATAACAGGATCCCAAACTCTACCTTGTGGAAAAAGTTGCTTATTTTGACATTTTGGTCTAATATAGCCTAATATTATTTTTGAAATTTTCAGCTAACCACACTTTTTGTTTCATTGATTTTTTTGCATTAAATATATTTTTTTCATGGTTCGAAGTGACAATACAATCATAGCATTTCCACGTATCTGCTTTTTGCTATAAAAGTGACCTTTTGATTATATTTAAAAAAAAATAAGGAATCATTAAGGCTTCTATAAATAAAGCATAAATAAATAGCTACTGTTAACTTATAAGACTGACAGTTTTAATACTCATTATAAAGGTTTGTTTGATCTAAAGACTTGTAAGGTTTATGGAGGAGCATTGACCTTTTACTTCCAGGGCAGTGATGAGGTCATAGGGCTGATTACTGAGACTAAAATACAATGAGTGAATGTTCCTGGACTTTTAGGCTAATGTCTATCTGCTACTGAGTGCTGCCTCTAAATTCCTGGATTTCAAATATTCTTAGTGGCCCTCCCATGTTAGCAAAGAGAACCACACATGACCCTTTGGTTGCTCAATTCCAATGCCCCACTCCATGCTTTCTCAGCTCCCTTTTTTCTGGACATGTTCAATTCCATCCTGCACTCAAAGTGCCTCCCATACCCAGGATGTTCACTACACATCCTAACTGTGGGTTTCCTCATCCCTCCACACTGACAAGGAAGTTTATCATCATTATTGTACTGATTTCCTGAAGATAGTAAACATTTGAATTCTAAGATTGAATTTCTGATCACTTTTTCCTATGGAGAAACTGGTGGGGTTGGGGGATCAAAATAACAAACAGACCAAAGTAGTAAAGCTGACCAAGATCTTAGAGTCACATCCAGAGTCGTTTTTCCCTAAGGCCGTAATAGTATAGTGGTTAAGAGGACAGACTTGAATCCCAGCTCCTGGCATTTGAATCCCAGCTTCTGCCACTCAGATACACATTCTTAAACAAATTATTCAACCTCTCTGTGCTTCAGCTTTATCATATATAAAGTGATGGTAACAATAATAAGTGTTTAAAAGGTTAAGGATGATGCAATTAATTCAAATAAAGTGTTTAGAACATTGCCTAAACCATAGCGCGCACTCAATAATTGATATTATTAGATATTGTTGACTCCTTCAAAAATGCCTTTCTCAATAGGCCTTCACTTTGAACTCTGTAGATGGGCTTCCAAAGATTCTCATTCCTTTTGAATCCATCCTTAAACCAGCTCAAAGCTTCATGATGAAATACAGCTGCATGTTTCCAGGACGGTCAGTGACTCAGGTGTGCTCAAGACTTGGTGTCTCCCTGTACACTAGATTGGTCTTGACTTATCCCCTCCTACAAGCTTCTTTATGGAGGCAGCATAAGTTAAAAATCTCAAGATCTTGGTTAGACTGCTTGGTTAAAACCTCTGGCTCCTTTCCATTTCTTTCAAGCTTGGGTTATCTTTGGGCAAGAGCTTAACCTTGCCATGTATAACTAATTCATGGGGGTTATGAAGATTATATTAGTTCAATATTCGTAAAATTCTTAGAAAACTACTTGCACATAATACATTATATATATGTGTGTGTGTGTAAACACATATATATGTATACACACACAAACCATGGAGTACTACTCAGCCATAAAAGGAATAAAATAATGTCATTTGTAGTAATATGGATAGAGCCAAGGATCATTATCATAAATGATGTAGCTCAGGAATGGAAAACCAAACACTGTATGTTCTCACTATTAGCTTCTAGTAAGTAGAAGATAACAGATGCGTACACATGGACACAAAGCAATATAAAGGACGTGAGGAAACAAGAAGGGGGGAGGGCGGGAGGATAGGTGTGGGATAAAAACTTACTTATTTGGTACGATGAATACTATTTTGGTGACGAGCACACCAAAAGTCTTCACTTAAGTATTATAAAAGATATCTATGTAGCAAAAACCCTTGTGCTTCTTAATTGATATTTTAAAACAAAAATGGAAGAAAAAAGAATTATAAAATAATTAAAGATAAATAGGTTTGAATAGAATGAGAACTTTTAAGGTGATAAAAAGTATACTTTAAATTTCTGTGATCACTAATAAATTCAAAAATTTCATATTGAGCACCCACCATGTATCAAACACTGTTAAGTGTTGAGTGTATAATGGGGAATAATAGAGAGTGCCTGCCTTCCTACTGCGTACAATCAAGAGATTAAAGACATGGGAATCAAGGCTGATAGAGTCCATCACAGAGGATGCAGAAGAGAGGCTGCCAATGGTACTACCTGCAACTAAATTGGTCCTCAAATCTACATGGACAGTTACTTCCATGTTGGAATGAGGGAGAGGCAGAGAAAAATTGTTTTCCTTTTTCAAACATAATGTGCATTGAACAGTCAATGTGTACATCTTGTAATATTCCCAAAAAATGATACAAAGAAAAGACAGGGCCTTTCTTTTTTCTATCAAGAAAGCCCAGAAAACACCTGCATATTAATTAAGTTATTTTAAAAGCATTAAGAGAGAGGCAGCACCTGTGACTCAAAGGAGTAGGGGGCTGGCTCCATATGCTGGAGGTGGTGGGTTCAAACCCAGCCCCAGCCAAAAAAAAAAAAAAAAAGCATCAAGAGAAATAACTTGCATGGAAATAGAGTACTTAAAATAATGCCATAGTATTTTTTTTTCTTTTTTGCACTTCAGGAATACAATCTAAACAAGTGGCTAAAGAGAGGGAAATAGCTTGCATTCTAAACTTAATTACATTATATTCAAGCTCTGGCCACAGTTAGATCAACTTTTTTCCCATCACTATGTACACAAACATTAACAAACTTTAGAGTTTTTGTGTGTCTTTGGGTAGGGTAGGCACTTTTAAGGCTGTTCTAGTTACTTGGGGCCAGGATGAGAGGTGACCAGACTGCCAAACAGTCTTTCCCCACAAGTATGTTCAGGAAGTGGGCCCTCTTAGTGAATTCAGTAAAGCTATAACTTTCTAAAGAAAACCTATGCAGACCAAAACAACAGATACAGCTTCTGTAACTCCTCCCCTTGGAAATAGAGAGAGCAGTCACAATCATTCTGTACCCAGCTTCAGAGCATAGGATATAGAGTCGGATAACACAGTTTCACACATCCTAGGTGTTACTTCGGTTTTCTCACTTGCAATAAAGAATGAGATAGAGTTCCCTTGCATGAGAATTATAATGCAAGTTAGTGAAATCATGTACAAACTACAAAATGTTCTACATAATTATTATTCCCTCAAACTGCAAGGAAGCTTATCTTAATACGGGAGAATCTTGTGTTATATAAAGCAGAGATCTCTCTCATACCTTGAGAACAAACTCAGACCACTACCATTAATTTTTTGTTTGTTTATTCAGGCCAAGACTTCTTTATGGAAGAATGGGTTAACAGAGTGCTTAACTTTTCCTTTACACCTTCGTAGCAAAAGAAGCCAGTAGAACCAGTGGGCATAGAAAGCTGCTTCTGATAAGGCAGTGTCTGCTGTTTTTTAAATATGGCAAGAATAATAACCATAAGAGCAACCAAGTGTTAAAGCCCTACCACATGTTGAGGTGTTGTGTCAGGTAGTTTACATATGTTACCTCTAATCCTTTAATCACCCACATAAGTGTTGCTGTATCACTCGCATTTTACTGGCAAGCATAGAAGCCCAAAGAATCAATATCTTACCCAGAGATAGACAGCTGGTAAGAGGTAGATCAATTTGATCCCAAATCTGCCTGTTTCTAAAGGCTTTTTGCTTCATCACTAACTAGCCCACCAAAAATATAGATGCAGTAATATTAAGACTGAGAAAACAATTTCTGAGTTTTCCTGGGAACTGAGAGAGGTCTTAATAGAAGGCCTATCTGCACGCAGCTATCCCACTGCTTCACCTGAAATAAACCTCAAGCCGAGTCAGAGGAGTCAGAACCTCATATCCATGTGGGGCTCTCCCAGAGTGAAAGAATTCCCTTCATCTTCCCCAACAGTAAGACATTACCTTTATTTCTGATTTGGCAACGTTTTCTTCCAGAGGAGTGTCTTGAAAATATAGTGTGAAAAATACTATAAACAAACAAATATAAGATGTCTTATCTGAATGAAGTAATTTGATTCATCGACAAGGGGGAAAAAATGGATAAGGCGGCACTTGTGGCTCAAAGGAGTAGGGCACTGGCCCCATATGCTGGAGGTGGTGTGTTCAAACCCAGCCCCGGACAAAAACTGCAAAAAAAAAAATGAAGTGATAAAAATTAGAATAATTCTTGTAGATACAAAATGAGAGTAACGTAGATACCTGAGAACTGTGTGAGTAAGGCAGGAGATTTGTAGGACTAAATTAAAGTCCTTTTTCTGAAGAGCTGCCTCTTCCTGAAGAGCTGCCTCTTCTGCAACTCTTCCAAGATAAGCAACCTCTCTTAAATGTGAGCCCTGCAGTGCTAAAGAAAGACATAGTTTTTGTTTATAGAAAAATCATACTGCAGCAAATTCTTGATTGTCTGAGCCCCTGTGGAACTGCATGAAGAGAGCAAATACCCTAGCATGGAAAGTTTCCCAGGGAGTTTCAAAACAATGACTTTACTCACCAGGCACTTCTGTCAAAACTGGTTAAAGAGGAGTCAGTCAGGAATAAGGGAGTGAGAACTGGCTTTGGAGAAAGACAGGTTTTTTTCACATCCTTATTACTCCAGCTATTAGCTGTATGTTCTTGGGCAAACGACTGAACTTCTCTGAGCTTGAAATCATTACCAATAAAGGTAGGGGTTATAATACCTACTTTTCCTAAGGATTAAACGAAATTATATATATCAAATAATTATCAACACACCTGGTGCATAAGGTGGCCTAAATGAAGGTTAGTTATTTTTACCCAAAGCCTAAGGTATAGATTGTATTGCTCTTCTCCTGAGAATTTGGCAAGTGTTCTTATCTAACACAAGGACAAGTCAGTAAGTGACTACCCACAATTATCTTCAGTAATACTTTTGCATAAAGTGGTGAACACCCCAGGAAAATGTTTCCCATCCTTTAATTTATTAATTGCTTGTGCTGCAGCAGAACACTTCTCCATCAGGCATCTTAACCACTGGATGGACATAGGTAATCTGATCCACAATAATCAGACCAACTCATTGAAAGTATAACACATAATTTGCTGTATTTCTTCTACAAAGATGATATTGACAGATACCTTCTTGCAGACTTCTGAGAAGAATGTCAGCTTGGGTATATCTAAAACTTTGTTGTTTGTCTGTCTGTTTATTTTCAGAAAACAAAAGCTATGGTTCCTTAAAAATCTTAAGGATGGTGGTGGAAGGGTATTTCCTAGCCCTGGCTTGCAGTGGTCAACAAGAAGCAATATGGTTTCAGATAATCTATGCACACAGGAGATGGGGGGAATAATTACTTTCCCCAGAAAACAAACCTGGTTCTTTAAATTCAAATAACTCAGTATAGATTTCTTGACAACACCACCTCTCTGGCTATAAATGAAAAGGACTTGTCAAAAGCATTTGAATTAGGCACAAATAAAGGATAATAGTTGTTTATAGAAGATGGCAATTAAGAAAGCTTCTGTGGGGAAGAAGAAGAAAGTAGCGTCTTGACAATTTTTTGAACCTTGTTTACTTGATATCTTTGTCAGAGGCAAGCAGGGGGCCAGAATAACTTCTGCAGGCTTCTCATCACCCAGAAGACAGGCACAGCATGAGTTACTTGGATGCTTCAGTCTGACAGAAACAACCAGAATCCAATGCTTTTGCTTCATAATGTAAAAACGCCTATCCTGGAAACAAATGGCCTGCTAGGTCAATTTTAACTTAAAAAACAAAAACATAAGAGCATACGGCCTTTCATTTAAAAAAACAGATAAACCACATACAAAGCATTTAGTCAATCTCTGATGACTAATATATATTGAGAGTTTGATTTAAGTAAAATCATCAAACCTTCACTACATGCATATATGATAGACACTGTGCTAGGCCCTGAGATGCAAGATGTTATCTAGCTGATGTCCAATGAGAAGACATCCTCTTTAAATATCAGCAGTACGTGCAAGCTATAACTCAGGCATGTTCTCTTACTGATGGACTTACAGTGTATGTCTTTGTATGTAACCTCTGTATGTTGGTATTGAGAGAGTGAGACAGATAAATATTAAATAATTATAATACAAATTTATAGTTGCTAGAGGAATTTGTAATATATCTAATAAGTAATTAATATATTAATAGAATCTAAGTCTATTGGACATAACATATTTGATAAATGTTGTAAGTACTGTTGGCATAAAAAGACCTATGAAAACACAAAGAAAGGAGTGGTTAATTCCAGGTGAATGAATTGAAAAAGGCTTCACAGAGGTGGTATATATAAATTTTTTTAATTTAATCATACACGTGTACATTAATGCAATCAGAGATACCATGCACTGGTTTTATATACATTTTGAAAATTTTCATCAAACTGGTTAACATAGCCTTCCTGGCATTTTCTTAAGTATTGTGTTAAGATAAGACATTTATATTCTACATTTAGTAAGTTTCACATGTACCCTTGTAAGATGCACCATAGGTGTGGTCCCACCAATTAGCCTCCCTCCACCCATTCTCCCCCTTTCCCTGCCTTTCCCCATATTCTTAGTTGGGTTATAGCTTTCATATGAAAGCCATAAATTAGTTTCATAGTAGGGCTGAGTACATTGGATACTTTTTCTTCCATTCTTGAGATGCTTTGCTACGAAGAATATGTTCCAGCTCCATCCATGTAAACATGAAAGAGGTAAAGTCTCCATCTTTCTTTAAGGCTGCATAATATTCCGTGGTGTACATATACCACAATTTATTAATCCATTCAGGGGTCTATGGACACTTGGGCTTCTTCCATGATTTAGTAATTATGAATTGGGCTGCAATAAACATTCTGGTACAAATATCTTTGTTATAATGTGATTTTTGGTCTTCTGGGTATATACCTAGCAGAGGAATTGTAGGATGAATGGCAGGTCTGGTTTTAGATCTCTAAGTGTTCTCCAAACATCTTTCCAAAAGGAATGTATTAATTTGCATTCTCACCAGTAGTGTAGAAGTGTTCCCTTTTCTCCACATCCACGCCAAGATCTCTGGGTTTGAGATTTTGTGATATGGGCTTATCTTCCTGGAGTTAGATGATATCTCAAAGTAGTTTTGATTTGCATTTCTCTGATGATTAAGGATGATGAGCATTTTTTCACATGTCTGTAGGCTGTGCACCTGTCTTCTTTAGAGAAGTTTCTCTTCAAGTCCCTTGCCCACCCTGAGATGGGATCCCTTGTTCTTTTCTTGCTAATACGTTTGAGTTGTCTGTGGATTCTGGTTATTAAACCTTTATTGGAGACATAACCTGCAAATATCTTCTCCCATTCTGAGGGCTGTCTGCTTGCTTTCCTTATTGTGTTCTTGGCTGTGTAGAAGCTTTTTAGTTTGATCAGGTCCCAGTAGTGAGAGGAGGTATATTTTAACTGTTCTTCAAAGGGTAAGTACAATTTTGCCAGTTGAGGAAACTGCAGAAGAGGATGTTTTGCTCAGAACAATTCTTTATATACATATGCATATGTAAATGATGACAATGATGGCTTCTCTACATCTAGGTTACAATCATCAACAAAAAATGTTTCTTAAAATACAGGTGATAATGCACATTTGGTTTTAATTTATTCAATGAAGCATAAAAAAGAAGAACAACCATTAATCAGATCCTGGGCACATGAGACTACAGCTATTCTTATCCAGGCATTTCTATAGATGAGTGTGATAGAAGTATCATTTTTTTTAATTCAACAAATTATAGAGATGCAAATGTTTTTCCTTACATTTATCAATTTTGTCATGCTTGAGTGAGGGTTGTAAGTGTTCCCATCACCAGATAGTGTTCACTGTACCTGTCAGGTACGTTTTCATCTATTCCCTCCTCCCTGCTCCTCCCTGCTTGATTTCCACTGAATTTTACTTCCAGTTAGTTCTGGTGTAATAGTATGTGGATGCAGTGTTTGTTTTTCCATTCCTTAAATACTTCACTTAGGAATATGGCCAACAATTCCACCCAAATTGTTGCAAAAGGCACTAGGTCATCCTTCTTCAGGGCTGAGTAGTATTCCATGGTGTTATATATGTATATATACACACGTACATACATACAGGGTGGCCATAAAGTTTGCATGCAATTTAAAATAGTTTAAAATCATTTAAAATTGCACACATACTTTATAGCCATCCTGTATATACACACATATATGCCTATACATACCATATTAGTTAATCCAGTCATGAATTGATGGGCACTTGGTTTGATTCTCTATCTTTGAAATGGTGAATTATGTTGCAATAAACATTTTAGTGATGGTTCCTGTTTGACTTCTTCCACCAATGGTAGGACCTCTGGGATCAAATGGAGGTCTACTTTTAGTTATTTGAGGAACTTTCATACTATTTTCCATAAAGATTGTACTAATTTTCCATCCTACCAGTTTGTAAGTATTTCTTTCTCTCTGCATCCATGTCAGCATCTATTGTTTTTGGACTTTATAATGAAAGCCATTCTAACCAGGCAAAGTGATATCTTATTATGGTTTTAATTTTTTTTCTTTTTTTTTTCTATTATCCTAGGTAGAGTGCAGTGACACTATCACAGTTCTTTGCAACTTCAGACTCCTAGGCTCAAGCAATACTCTTCCCTCAGTCACCCAAATATCTGGGAGTACAGGTATGCACCATGACACCTGACTACATTTTCTATTTTTACAACAGATGGAGTCTTGCTCTTGCTCTGACTGGTCTCAAACTCATGCTTAAGAAATACTCCTGCCTTAGCCTTCCAGAGTGCTAACATTATGGGCATGAAGCCACTCCACTCAGACTGTTGCTTTAATTTGCATTTCCTTGATAACTAGTGACACTGAGCATTTTTTATATTTTTTATATTTTTATTGGCTGTTTGTCTATCTCCTTTTGAAAATCTTCTGTTTATGTCTTTTGCCCACTCTTTCGTGGATTGTTTTTTTTCTCCTTTCTGATTTTCTTTTTTTTTTTTTTTTTGTAGAGACAGAGTCTCACTTTATGGCCCTCGGTAGAGTGCCGTGGCGTCACCCAGCTCACAGCAACCTCCAACTCCTGGGCTTAAGCGATTCTCTTGCCTCAGCCTCCCGAGTAGCTGGGACTACAGGCGCCCGCCACAACACCCGGCTATTTTTTGGTTGCATTTTGGCCAGGGCCGGGTTTGAACCCGCCACCCTCGGTATATGGGGCTGGCGCCTTACCGACTGAGCCACAGGCGCCACCCTCCTTTCTGATTTTCTTGATTTCTTTGTAGATTCTGCTGATTAGCCCTTTATTGGATGTACAGTGGGAATATTTCCTCCCCTTCTCTATATTACCTACATAGTATGTGAATTATTTCCTTAGCCTTGCAGAAACTTTTTAATTTAATGATGTTCCATTTAGTTCTTTTCATTATTTCTGTGATTGCTAATGGGGTCCTCATAAATTCTATGCCTTGACTGATATATAGAAGAGGTTTTTCCCCTCAATATTTTCTTCTAGAATCCTAATGGTTTCATGACCTACATTTAAGCACTTTTCCATCTTTAATTAATTTTTGTGAGTGCTATGAGATATGGATCCTGTTTAAATATTCTACAAATGGCTATCCAATGTTCCCAGCACCATTTATTGAATAGGTCTTCTTTTTCCCAGCATGAATTGTTGTCTGCTTTGTCAAGGATCAGCTGGCTATAGGTAGATGGTTTTTATATCTGGGTTCTCTATTCTGTTCCATTGGGCGATGTGTCTGTTTTTTCTGGTATTTTGTGCCAATACCATACTGTTTTGGTTATTATAACTTTGTAATACAGTTTGAAGTCTGTTCATTAAATGTTCTATGATGACTAACAGATGAGAACTTACATCCAGTCTGTAACACAATACATTCAGTATGATATCTTTGTTGCAGATGTATGAATAGTATTTGGGAGACAAAGAGGATGGAATTTGATTACCTGGACTTCATAGAATTTTATTACCTAAATTTGGCATGAGTATAATTGAAGTGATTCAGCAAATACTACATAAACCCTTTAGTTTTATGTTAATAATATATACCATTTATTTGCCAGATACCATGAAATTGTTATGCTGGTTAGTTTACTTTTCCTCACAATGATTCCATAAAGTAGAAATTATTAGCCTCTTTAACAGATGAAAAAATGAGTCCTAGAAAGCTTAGGTAACTTACCCAGGTGACAAAGCTCCTAAAAAATAGGCAATATATTGTAAAGTATTAATAGATCTACAGCAGATAAAACCTGTGCTCTTACACTTAGGTTATTCTATTTATCCCTTTCAATTATAAGCACTTCAGAATAGAGGCCACTTAGAATGATATTCATGTTAGAACTAAAAGTGACTTCAGAGAGGAGTTTCCCCCACCCCTTCACTTCAAAGAGGAAGAAACAGGCTAGTTCAGTTACCTTGGTTACTGGAAGCCTGTTTTGTTACTCGTTACACTAGTACATGTATTCTAGGGTGTTTGTACCATGGGCACATGGATTCAGAATAAACACCAGTGCTTCCCAAGTAGAATGAAATCTGTGTGAGAAATTGAAATCTAAGGACAAGACTAGCTTCTTGATTGATATTTTATGATTTCATTTATCTCTATTATGCCACACTGCCTCATTTTTGAGTTGTTATAATTTCCTATGAATTATTATTTTTCCTAAAGCAACCAAGGTTAATAAAATGTAAACTTTTACCAAAAGACCTGATTTCTTCTCTAAAATTTCAGGTATGGAGACTCAAAATACTCAGTCTACATAAGCTTTGAATTTGGCTCATTTTTCTTTGAAGCCTTTGTTTTTTGTTTTATCTCTGAATCTTAAGTACTGCCATGTACTCCAAAATTCCACAAACTTCGGTGCTCTTGAATTAAAGATTAAAGATTAAAGACTATCTACTGAAAGGAATATTCCACTAATTCTCTATTAACAGATTCCTTAAAAAGTATCACAATGTAAAAACATCCTATTTTCAAAAAAAGTTGTAATAAACTATCAAAATAACTTGTGATACTCAAGAAAAATGTTTATTTTTGATAATGGGACCAACTCAGCATCCTAAATAAATTCCTAAAGGAATTTTATTTGATAGGTTTGCTGTTTACTAGAACTGACCTGCAACAAAATAGTGAGACAGTCAGCTCTTGTATTTGGCCCACCCATCTGGTGCTGTGGTTCCTCTGAGACAGCCTGTGGCATGTGTTATTCCTTAACTCTGCTTTGGAGGTGTCAACGGAAACACACAGCCACTACAATCACACCATTCCATAAACCTATTTCAAAACTCAAACTTGATCTTAAAGTAGAAATCCTAGAGAATGACTCTAGGAAATTCACCTTTCTCATTTTTCTTCAGAAACTATTGCAAACTTCCCATATATTCTTTGAGTCTCTAACATCATCTCCTCTCTCCAGCAGAGAGCAAATACTAGGTATCAACCAGGAACCATTTTAGCTTCTGGTTGCTCATTCTTTGGTGTGAGGTCTAGGTATATGTGCTTTGGTAGCCTCTATTTCAAAATTGATGTACTCCCTGAGCTGAAAAATGTATCCATTCTTTCCACCTCCTCGGGAATGTACCTCTTTCTTCTATTTGAGCTTTTTCCTCTATAGTTATTTCAAATATCTGTGTATCCATATTTGTTCCCTTTCTTTTTTGTCTCTCACTCCTTCATTCTTCCACTGCAACTGGACTCTCTTCTGTCATTACTCCATTAAAATCACCCATGCGATTTTGTTGTAGGTATTGAAGATGTGAAAGTTCTGGCTTGTGACTAGACATTTTAATTACTAAATAAGACTATTATTGAGAAACTGAACATTTTAATTACAGAATTGAGATCATTATTTTGAGTTAAAAGGTTCAGAAAATCTTGTGCCTACTAGGATAATCAAAAGACAGTGGGAAAGCAGAAGGTCCTTATTTATTTTGTTTATATTGATGAGACAGCTGAGGCACAAAGAGATTCAGAAACTTCTCAATATTCTAAAACTAGAAAGTAACAGATCTTGACTCTGAAGGCAGGAAGCTATGCTTCTGTTGTGTTTACCTGTCATTAAACTGCAACTGATAGTCTCCTAAACTTTACCAGGGGTCCTCAAACTTTTTAAATAGGCCAGTTCACTGTCCCTCAGACCGTTGGAGGGCCAGACTATAGTTTAAAAAAAAAACAAACTATGAACAAATTCCTATGCACACTGCACATATCTTATTTTGAAGTAAAAAAACAAAACGGGAACAAATACAATCACACCACCTCTTGTGGCCCACTGGCCGTACTTTGAGGACCCCTGCTTCAGAGGCTCTCCCAATAAGTGTACACCAATCTCAGCATTTAACAGCTGCAGTATATTTTCTTATGTAGATATCCTATAATGTATTCAACCAGTTACATATTGATGAACATTTAGGGTTTTAGTTTTTCCTATAACACTGTAAAAAGTTATATAGATTTTCCTATAGATATAATTTTTGTGCACTTGTTAAAAGTACATTGTCATGACAGATATCTAGAAATGGAATTGCTAAATCCAAGGGTCTGTGCTTTCTGAGAAGTGACAGACGCTACCAAAATGCTCTCCAAAGAAGTTGCACCAATTTTAATCAAGGTGAACATCATCTTCCTTGGTGTCTCTGAGCTGTCTGACATTGTTGACTCCTTCCTCCTTCAGTGTCCACATGTTCATGGTACTGTTACCTGCCAGCTGATTCTCTCACTCACTGGCTACTGTTTCTCTGTTTTCTTTAGGTATCCTCTTGTTTCATCTTCTCTTTAAATTCTGAGTACTCTAAGGGCCTTTCCTCTTGATCTATAGGTTCTACCCAAGTAATTGCATTATACCTGATGTTTCCACTATAAGTTTTACACGGTGATATCCAAATCAATAAACATAATACACACCTATCTTCTTGGCTCTAGATCTTATTATCCCATAACTCTCTAAAAAAAATCTTCCTTTAGTTATCCTATCAAAAGTTTGACTTGAAATTTTGAAAGCTGATTTTAGAGTCTTTCTCATTAGACGTAAATCCTCTCCTATTTTCCTATGACAGTGACTGCCACAATGATTCAACAGATCTCCAGAGATAGAAGGCTATGCATTATTCTCAATTTTCTCCTTGGCCCAGACATCTAACCAATAACTAAGCTTCAATATAAATCTATCTTTTAAATAATTCTCTATATCTCCCATTCCTCTACTATTATTCAGTTGTAGACTATTTTGGAAATCCAGAAAAAGAAAAAAAAACACATTCATATAAAAATATCGAACTCGATTTTACATTAAACCTATGGCAAATACTGGAAAAAGTGGTATCTTTATAATATTAAGTCTTCTAGGATTATGAAATATTTCTTTATTTACACAAATCTTTTATGCTTCTTACTAAAGTTATGTGCTTTTTTCATCATTATCTGGCTATCATTCTTTCAAGTAAACTCATCTTTTTCATCTCTCTCCTCTAAATTTCTCCTGCTACATATTAATATGGTCTGTACTATATCTAACAAGAATAGTCTTTATATCTGAATGTCCTTCCTCCGCTTTGCAATAATTCTTACCAATACATTGCTACAGGCATTTAAACCTATATATTGGTTCTCATGACTCTTTGGGGTCTTAGAATATGTGAAAAATTTTGATGTTGAACTTGTTCACAGAGTTTTCAGCTTTTGTGGTGCCTTCCAGTATTATGGAAAAAAGGTTATAACTGATTCTGGTCCCGTTCACAAGGTTATATTTTCCCACAGGTTAGGTGAGTCACAAAAATTCCTTCCCCCACTAAAAATTTCCTAATGCTTTATCAGTTACAACTGTTATCATATCAATATAAGAATTAACATGCCTTAGTCTTCTATCTAACACCATAAGCTCTGTCTGATTCCAGATTCCAACATCCCATGATAATCTCAAATAGTATTAGATTTACCAGAAGACAGAGGGGAGTGATTTACACCCTCAGCATGGCTTTGAAGGCTTCCATTTTTATTTGTCTTAAGACACACAGCATCTTCCTATGAACCCTGAAAGGTTTTCAACATCCAGGATTTACTGAACAGGGTGTCAATTGAGTTTTCTTCCAATAACTGAATTAATAGATCTAGAATTACTCAAATGCTATATAACAAGATAAAGAGACAAGGATTTTCTAAGACAAAATGGAGTACAATTTCATAGGTTCTTTTTAATAGGAATGCCAAAAAATAATCATTTTTGAGTACTTATCAAATTCAAGATACTAGGTTCAACTCCTGTAGACATTATTTCATTTAAGCCTTTTTATTATCTCATAAGATATTTATTACTAGTAGCTCAATTACACAGGTGAGAAAACTAAAACTTAAGTGATTGACTCACCAAGTGATTTGACTCACCAAATATTATAGAACTAGCAATTGAAAGAAATCCAAGCAGTCGAAATAGAGAGTCAGTGTGGTTCTTCAGAGAATGCAGGATGATGGTGAGCTATGATAGAATCCAACTTTAAATTTTCAGTAACCAATGCAGATAATGGTTTCTGACATGAAACGTGAAATCCAGAGGAGTTTCCATTCTAACCGAAGACTCTTTCAAAAGCCTTATTCCTCACATTTAAGAAAAAAAAAGCCTTTCTACCTTATATTAAACTGAAAGAAGCCTCCTGGTAACTTCCACTTAAGAGCTCACTTGCAATCTCTTCAATGAATAGAATGAGATGAAAGTCTCCTTACACGGTCAGTTATTTGAAGCCAATAGGTAATCCATTTTCATATTTCTACTTCCACCAATGACTTCCCTATTACCTCAACATTTTTCTCCTTATGTAATCACTCTCACTTCTTTAGACTATCTCTTAAATGACTAGCCTGACTGCCCTCATTTTAAACCAGCTCTGGTTGTGACTGCTTTTCTCATGCTATGGTACCAGAAGAAAATACATTATATGTTCAAAAGAAATTGTCCTGACCCCTTAGTTACAACTCTACTGGGATACGTTTAAGACTTCCTAACTCATGGGATATTATGGAACATGTTTCCACTGGGTCTTAGTTAAATGTCTCCTTCTCTCAGTGTTAGGCATTCTCCTGCATCTTGGATGGGGGATTAGTAGCTTACTACATTTCTTGGGAGAAACATTTTGGCATCTCAATTACTCTACGGAATTCTGAGACATTTCTACAGGTAAGTTCTCCAGATTTAAGTGCCTCATGCACACTTAGTGTTGATTGTAACTCAACTGTTCTGTTGTGACATCAGATGATTTGTATCCTTTTTTTTTTTTTTTCAAATTTCAGAATTTGCAATTGTAAGGTAAAGTCCACATTGTAATTGTGTCCTTCATCCAGGCAGTGTGCCATATATCTGCACATTGTTCCTTTTGGGTAGAACTTGCCAAACCCTATATTCCCCTTGTTGAATTTAATTGAGTTTTTCTTTCAAGTGAGCATATAGTTGTTAATCTACTATTTCAATTCAGTATTGAGTACACGTGATGCTTGTTTTTACATTCCTGTGATACTTGGAAGCATGTTCTCCAAATCAATACAGGTGTTACAAATGACACAAAAATCTCCATCTTTTTCATGGCTAAATAGTATTCTATGGTATACATACACCACAGTTTATTAATCCATTCATGTGTTGAAGGGAGTTTGGGTTAAGAAAATGAAGTAGTGCCTTGTGACTCCAACAATACAATATACAGCATCTACAAACCACAACATGAACTTGTGGACCCTGTCTTCTGTAGATACAAAAGCTTTCTCCCCTTCTGCTAACGCCTCTACTGTTCACCCATGGAACTTCTTTTTAATCCTTACAGCCCCTGAAGTGAAGTTCCAGTGACCTTTATCTCTTCCTCACATTGAATCTCTAAAATCGTCATACTTGTCTAATTTCATCTCATTTATTATGAACCTTGCCAGAGCATGAACAATAGATAACTTATCTTTATATGCCCTACAGTATCTAAAGCCTAACTGGATATTCATAAATGTTTTCTTAAATAATTCAGAAGAGTCTACCGTAGATCACCTTCCCATGGGTAATCTTTCTGGCTATGCCAATCTTTGACTCCTAGTTCCCCATCTTTAACTGGTAATAAAACATTATCCACTTCACAGGGACATTAGGAGAATCTAATGAATGTTACAGAATAAATCTGGCTCATTCTCACCATTTAGTAATCCTACCGTTCATACTGTTATTTTTACTTCTACTAAAAAGCTTGCTGTTTTTTATTATAATATCTAATTAGTTACTTCTTTCTCTGACTCTCTGGTAAGATCAAGGTCAAGGCCTAGATCTGACTTATTTTGGTACTTGGCACAAAGGAAATATTTGTTGGATCCAATGATACCTCATATTAAACCTTTGCTTCAACACCTTTTTTTCACCCTTACTTTAAATGTATCTGTTGGCATAAAGTTCAGAAGGAGAAGTTTGCTGACATTTCTTCAGTTGGAACTGCCAGGTAGTTCTGGGTTTAGCAGGCCTCCTAGCACTCCCTTCCTGTCTATTTTCTGTCCTCAGCAGAACACGTCTCCTTACTGGCTTGAGCTTTGTTTTTTCCTATCCTGATTTCTTTAAAAAGCAGCCTCCTTGAGACAGAAGCATATTCAATGTTTTAGAGCACTTCAGAATTCTGTTCCTCCTGATTAAAGTTCCATTTGCAATTTGTAAATAGTTAAAGAATGCATAATTTTCTCCCTAGAAAAATTAAAAGGCTAACCACCCATCTATTTTTGACTTAAGAAAGGCTCTATTTTGCCCTGTGCATTGTGCCCTTTACTGATAGCTTTATGGCATAACTTTAGCCATTGTATTTCCTCCAACCCCATCCCAATCTTTTCTCATCTCATCTGATATAAAAATGGAAACATTAGCAGAACGATCTACAATTTAGAGTCACTCAGTTTCCACAAAAAGTGAACACAAATGTATTTTGACTCCATTCATTTTATGTTGAGCAGCCTACTTGGGATTCTATGTGGGGATAAGACCATTAATCAAAATATTCTTCAAACTCCTTTCAAGCGAAGGTTGAAATATTTTCTTATCTTGAGTGTTTGCTAGGGAATAGAGCAGAAAATAAAATTCTCCAGCCACTGCATGTTATTTCTTAAGCAAAAAAAAAAAAAAACTAAGTTACAAAGAAAAGGAACATTCAAAGGAAAGGGCCCAGGTTTGGAATAATGGAGATGATCAAAAGACAGAGCATCAGTGTTTAGAGGCATAAGATCTAGGTGTGACTCTTGGTCTTCTTGCTTCATGCTATGACCTTGAGCAAGTTAAAATTCCCCAAATCTCTTTATCCTCATGTGTAAAATGATGACAGAAATGTACTTTGTTTTCTTTCTAGGGTAGTTGGGAGAATTAGATGTGTGTGCAAGTGCTTGTAAAAAATAGTAAGAAACTATGCAAATGCTGTTCTTAATTTCCATCAGGAGGCCTTTTTATCCATGCATGCAAATGTTTCATTAGCCAGTGCTCACATCTTCTGGTTGGCGCTCTGCCACATCATTTCCATTCACTAAAGTGATCAAATTTCCAGTATAATATTGATCTGAGCCCCAGAGTAGAAAGCAAAACTAATTTATTTGTGACTTAGTAAAAGACAAAGAAAAAATTTGTTACTTCAGGTCAATTTTTCACCACGCACAAGAAAAGCAAGGAAACTATACAGATACTGTTAACAAGGAGGCTCACTCTGGCATACAACCTCTGCATGGAAAGAAACACTCCTACAAAGAGAGGACTATTGTTCCTTATGTCACACATCGGCAGGTTGAAATCATGATACGCTCTGTTCCAATTCATCCATCAATAGCAAAGAAACACTTCTGTGTATATAGCCAGTCCAATTTTCCTGTTCAATTCCCTGTAAAGACATCGATTCCACTCACTCAAACCAAGGAGAACAAAAATCACCATATAACTACATTAGGTCTGCTTTCTAAAAAAGCCAATCGTATTTAAAAAAATGAATGTGAATCAGTAAAGCACTGAAAGTTTAGAAAAGCTTTGTCAGATTAAAAGAATAGCTAAAGGTGGTGAAAGAAAAATAAATATAGCAGGGAGGGAAAAGAAGGACACTGGGATGGATGTCAGAAATCTGCTCCTACTTGTATTTGGGGTCATGGAAAGGTCTCTTGACTTTACGTTGTCCCATTTCCTTAATTGTAAAACAAAATAGATGAATTTAAATAATCCAAAGCACAATAGAATTAGACAGACCTGAGTTCAAATTTCAGTGCTAGCACTAGGTAATGAAGTCATCTTGGGGGAAAAAAAAATCACTACATTATTAGGCCCTTAGTATCTTCATCTGTTAAGTGGAATAAAATTATCTTCTTCAAAGATTATGATAGGGAATAAAATGCATTTAAAATAACTGGAGCTTTGTAGACACTTGAACCATTTTAATTATCTGCCACCCTCAAGAGTTTATGTCTCTGTTTATTGTGTCAGGATAAGTGCAAAATTTCATTTATAATAATTGTTATTTATGGAGCCCCAACTCGGTGCCTGATGCTGTCTTCAATCTTAACAAATTCTGCAAGTAGCTATTATTGTGCTCATCTTACATCTGACAAATTGCAGGCCAGAGAGACTCCAAATCTTTCCCAGTCCCATGAGGACCAGGCGTCCTCAAACTTTTTAAACAGGGGGCCAGTTCACTGTCCCTCAGACCATTGGAGGGCTGGACTATAGTTTTAAAAAAACAAACTATGAACAAATTCCTATGCACACTGCACATACCTTATTTTGAAGTAAAAAACAAAATGGGAACAAACACAATCACACCACTTCGTGTGGCCCGCGGGCCGCAGTTTGAGGACGCCTGATGTAGACAGTAAAGGATAAAGCAGAGATTAAAAACCTGGTATGAATGACTTAAATGTACTAGTCCCTCTTCCAGTGGAATTGTAATAATAGCAATAATAAATATATTTTAACCTAATAACAAGAAAGTTCACAACAGCAATATTTTACGGCACTGCAGCTTACTGAGCTCAACTTACAGTTGTGTGGGCTAACAGAGCAATGGCCTGCCGAGGCTCTGATGGAATGACTCGGCAGGAATGCCATGAGGAGCTACAGACAAGAGCAGAGTCAGAGCCATGATGGTGGCCAGCCTGGTCCCTCCCCTTGCAGCTTTCTTTCCACGAGACAAGCTATATGATCTATGTGTCACTGGGCTAAACTTAACCACAGCATTTGTTCCAGTACTATGCCCAGCCAAAATATAATGTGGATATTTATTGATCCAGCATTGCAGCAGAGGCAGCTTATCATCTTCCAATAAACATTCACTCCTTCTTCCTTATAGGGTCCTCCATTTTTAACTGGGCATATAACTATCTATAATAAAGATCACATTTCCCAGACTCCTTGAAAGCTAAAGATAGCTTGAAAGTCAAAAATGGCTATTTGACTTTATTCTGTATAATGCAATTTAAGTGGACATGTTCTGTGTAGAAACTATTCCTAAATGGGAAATGGGGTGGGTAACTTCTTCACTGCTTCTTCCTTCTCCATTCTTCCTTGCTTCCTTTTGTCTATAGGATAGCATGTAGACATGATGGTCAAATCTTGACCTGCCTTCTTAGATGGCACATGAACTTTTTATGTCAAATTTGGTTTCAGGAGCAAGATAAAAGAACCCTGAGTCCCCGATGATCATGGAACTGTCATCTTTGATTGGACTGCTTATTTCTAGGTTTAATTTACATAAGTCTATAGACTAAATATCTGTGTCTCCCCAAAATATATACGTTAAAATTTAACCCCCAGTATGATGTTATTAAGAAATAGGGCCTTTGAGTAGTGATTAGGTCACGAGGATGAATCCCTCGTGAACTGGATCATGTCCTTATAAAAGAGACCCCACAGGGTTCCTTAAACCATCCTGCCATTGCAGATTACAGCAATTACCAACAAAGAAGATGGTAATCTGTGTATGAATCAAGAAGTGAACTCTCACCAGTCCCCAAATAGGCTAGTGCTTCATCCTGGACTTCGCAGCCTCAAAACTGAGAGAAATAAATTTCTGTTGTTTATAAGCTACCCAGTTTGTGACCCTCTGTTACAGTAGCCTGAATGGACTAAACACTGAGAGAGAAAGGAACTTCTTCCCTTTACTTAGAGTGCTGTTGTCTTTCACAGACAATTTAATTCTGATCCAAATATCAAATCCAATTTATGGGTAGCCTCAGTCTAATCTACATGTTCAACGTGAAGCTTTGTTTTCTCTTGTAAGCACTTTTTTTTTAATTTTGGGGCAGTCATTGAGGGTACAAAGAATCAGATTACATTGATTGCATCTGTTAGGTAAAGTCCCTCAAATAATTGTGCTCTTGTAAACACTTTTTTAATTTGAAGTCCCATGTGTCCCTGAACCTTGCTCCTAAATTAAGGGCTCTAATCTGCCCCTCAACCCCCAGGGGACCTCCAATGATGCCTTCCCAGGACTCCTTTGAGTTTTCTCTACTAAGTCCAGACTGAAACGTCATCCTTTTAATATCTCTCTTTGCTACCAATAAGCTTCGAGATGCAACATGAATGATGCCTTTCCAGGACTCCCTTGAGCTTGTTCTACTGAGTCCAGACTGAAATGTCACCCTTTTAATATCTCTCTTTGCTACCAATAAACTTCTAGATGCAAAATGTCTTGATGTTTTTCAGATATTTAGATATGCCCATTGCTAGAGCTCTATTAGCCCATTAGCAGTGCTTTTAATTATGTGGAACAAGGGACAGACAACTTATACATAATCTCATAGATTCTAGAAATAAAAAAAATGTTAAATCAAGTAAATTATTTTATAACTGCCCTTTACTCCTTTTACCAGTTTCCGGTCCTTGAAATTCTCCTCTGGACATTGATCTTCAACAATGTATCTACAAGGTATTTAAGCCAACTATGAAGTTTTAGAGGACACACAGTCCATGGAAGAACTACCCTCCCTTCTAATGCCAATTGCAAGTTTGGAAGCTTCCAAAAGCCACACTCTATTTTGATTATTCACTAGAAAGACTCAAAAAACTCACTGAAAGATGTTATATTCACAATCATAGTTTATTATAGGAAAAGGATAGAGATTAAGATCAGCCAGGGAAAAGTCCATTGGAAAAGGTCCAGAAAAAGTACCAAACATGGAGCTTCTCTTGTCTCCTCCTCATGGAGTCATGAGCACACATACTTTCTGACATGTGTGACAATATGAACTAAGTGTTGCTAACCAGGGAAGCTCACTTGAGTCCTGACATTCAGAGTTTTCAATGAGGCTCCATCAAATACTGCCCACATGACTGACAATTAGTCTCCAGCCCTTCTGGAGATAAAATTGGTGCCACATACCCACCACCACCCCTCTAAAATCACATCCCTTTAGACTGTCCAATGGCCAAAGCCCCAGGAAAACAAAGATGTTTCTATTACGTACAAAATCCAAGAACCAACAGATCACCTCCAGGAACTGAGGGCCAAAACCTAAGATAAAGTCACCACACAGCATTTCTTTTACCTCCCGAGACCCTGGATTTGATATTGACAACCCAGATACCTCACTGGGCACCCTGATACCCCATTTTATCCAGCAAAACACTTACTGTTCTCTGATCTGTATCATTGTCAGCAACTTTACCTTCATGAGTGTGTCTTATCTCTAGATGTCTTTCTGAGGCCTGGTCTGACACATCCCTTAAGTACTAATAAGGAAGTAATACGATGGGCAGACCAACCTGACCCAGAGCAGAAATACTAGGATCTGAGGTAGGGTCACTGAGGGATGCTTTTGTTGAGACCTAAAGAAAACATTCTTCACATTGAACTAAACTATGAAAGAACATGCTGTAAGAGAAGGAAAATCTACATCCCACACTAGCCTTTTGATTTGTGCTTTTCACATGAAAGCCATTTCATCAGCAGTATTGAATATGAAGAGATATATAAATATACACATTGACCCAAGCAATGGGAAATTCACCGCAGATGCAGATCTTACTCCTTCTGACAAGGGCAAGGTGACTGAGTAGGCCTGTTTCATCCTGTTACTTCCTGAATCTATGATTTAAGTGAAATTGGGGCCATAAAATGTTTCACCATATATTATAAATAAACTCTCTGGCCTGAAGGACTCAACTTCAAGTTGTACATTTTTATAAAGAATACATTACAGTTTAATGTGGGAGTGGGAGGATTTAACTCAGTTCAAGAAGTGATGATTAATTAAAGTTAGTTCACAATATTTTCCAGAGCCTGCAGAGGGCATAAAATAAAGTTTTATGACTTTGTTACCATATACACTCCCCGTTCAAAGTATACAGGTAAAATCAATTATGTTTTCTGCTTATAGAAAACAATACCAACACACAATGCTTGTTTGTTACAATCTACGTATTTGTAGATTGTTTTTCTTTTTCTTTTTTTTACTACATAGTTTATGAAGTAAAAAGAAGCCATTTATGAAATGGTTTCTTGGCTTGAGGGCACTTGAATAACAATGAATGGTTTCATTTTTTTCTTCTGAAAGCATCAGAAGCCATTTACCTTATAGAATGGAGGATAAGTTACAAAGTCACAAATATGGAAATATAATTGAGCACAGAGAGAACCGAATTAAAAGTAAGAAGTCCTGAATTCTATGTCTGATTTTTAAATCAAATATACTCATGGGGACTCAGTTCATCCTCTGAATATCAGTTTCTTTCTTCACAAAACTGAAATAGAAGTAATGCATACCTCACCAGGGATTATAAATATAATATGTTTATAAAATGTACCTTAAACTATAAAGTGCCATGAAAATGTTATTGCTATTATGTTTTCTCATTATTGGGAATTCATTACAATTTAATAATTCACTGTGGGCCAAGACCCGAAATACAAGCCAGAAATGTAAAAGTGAAATGGACATGACCTCTCCCTGTGAGGCACTCACAATTCTGTATGTTTGCGGCTGTGTGTGAGGTGGGAGGATCAAGGGTGGAGCAAAGAGAAAGAGAGGGTGCGTATACTACATCCCTAATTCGTTTTCTAGAATTTAGAAGTCAGTTTGCAACACTTACCCAGTCCTGGATCATTAAAAGTGTTCAGTATAAATGTTTGTATATTGACCATGTGATGTAAATCTAGAGACATCCCATCTCAGGTGTTTTTAAAAAAGTAGAAGATAATACTGAGTCCAAGCTAGAGAGAAAGTAAAATCTCAGACAAAAGCCTATGCATTTTTTTGGCCTTAACTGTGTTCTCCTATAATTTCTCTAATTTAGAAAGGGTCAGCTTAGGCTGGGAAACTGCAAATGAAAACACCTGTGGCATGATAATATAGAATTAGAGGGAGGACCAGCTTTGCTGAAGCCATTCCCCAGCCTCCCCAGGCATTCATTCAGATTTAGTATCAGATAATCAGTACTCTATAAAAAGAGATTTATGGAGTACAGCAAATCTTTGTTGAATAGATGCTTAAGTGAATGGAGCAAGAATACAAAATGTTACTATTTACTGTATCTCTTATTCTCTCTTTTCCAAGAATGACTGACTACATGTCCCATTTGTCCAGGGCTGTCCTGAGTAAGACTATTTACATAACATACTTAGCATCGCCTTTCGCTCTCAAAAATGAATGAGTTTGGATGGCAAACTATACAATTGCTACATTCATTCCTAAACCTGTTAGTAGTCCTCTTATATCTGATTCCTGAGATTCTCTTATCCTTAGATCCACGTCCTCACATCTAATCTTTGCGTGCATACATGCTGACACAGAAGAACACCCTTTACTGCTGTAGATTCCACCCCTCCTATTCTCTCTCTCCTCCTCTCGTCAAATCAAAAGGACTTGAAAATGTCTTGCCTACAGGTTTGCTGCCCCAGTGGCCAAGCCTTGACTACAGGACTTCTGTTTTGAAGTCCTAAGCTTCCGTGGACTAGATTTCTGACAACTAGTACTTAGCTTTTGAATCCCAAAGTAAAGCTCTAGGCAGAATAACAACGATTCTTTTGTTCTCTTACAGGCCTTTATTCTGAATGAAGAAAAGTGGCATGCACATTTCTAGGAAATACTTCCTAAACATTTTTTCAAATGATCTTTTTTACTCTGCAGATTACCAAGTGCATATAATCATAATTTCATGTTAAGTATTAGCTATAAATGACATTTGTGTACCTATAGTTCCCTTCAAAAGACGTTTGAAATTCCAAGCCTCCTTGTCTCCTTGGTTCTATCAAAAACCAAAAACCAAGCCAGAAATTATTTGCTCAATGCCATCGTAAATTCCATCTTTTTCAAAAGGCTTAATTACAAAGTCATGGGATATAATGAAAATGACAGCTGACTCGAAGTTAGCAAGTACAATTATAATTAACAGGAGACTTTGACAAATGTTTATAGTGCTTGGAAACAGGGGTCAGGACATCAATTACAGAGGTAATATAAACTCTTTTTTCCCCCTATTTATAATTCAAAATCAAGTTACCACATATTGTAACATGTAGCAAAGGCCCTGGCTTTTCAAACTTACACCTAGAAGTCAGGTAATTGGCTCATAAAACGAAGAGCAGAAAATGAAGCAAGATAGATGGGAAGGAGGGCACTACATGCCGTAAAGCTTTAAATATGCCCAGATATAAGGTTGATTCTCAGATATGCTACGGCTTTATGTCCCCTCCAATGTTATCGTACTTCTTCCCTTTCTCTATCAATGCCTGACCTAGGGAAATAGAAAGATGCTGATGCTCTGTGATTCTGATAGACTGTATTTTTGTTTTCAGTTATTCATGAAAACCACACAAAAATATGCAATAAAATAATGAACGCCACTCAGCAAGACACTGCCCCATCTCAACACGACACAGCTGTCAGACACTGATTTACCAAGGTTATGAAACCTTTCTGAGTCATTTGTACAGTGATGCTAACGTAAGCACATGGTGGCAAATTCACACACTTGTTGGACCTTGTACAACATCTCTGATGGCCATTCCAGAAAAAGAATTCCAAAACAACTTTGATGGGCAGACGAGGCCCTGGCATCCATGCATAGCATCCCCAGGGGAATACCATAAAGGTGACCATAGTGATATTCAGCAACCAGGTATGTAACAGTGCTTCCAGGATAACTTTGAGAACTTAATTGTCAAATGCGTATGTTTATATGTACATGTACAGGGGGTCCATAAAGCTCCTGGACAACATTAACTTCAGGGAACTCTGTATATACTACCATACATTGGTATTTAAATAATAATACAAATCTTAAAATAACTTCATTAGGTAATTATAATTATCCCCACATCATAGACGAAGAAATAAAGTTTAAAAGGTTTACCTTTCAGATAGTCAAGAAATGTGAAACTGGAGTAAAAATGGAATCTAAACCAAAATTTCATGAAGTCAAAGGTCTAAGCTGTAAGTCACTATGTCACATTGCTGGAAATCAGCTTCATTTCATGGTGAGCTAAACTTATGTGTTCTCCTTTTTAAATATCCCTCTTCTCTAACCCAGTTTTACCTGAATTTTGTATTATTTATTGGTCTATCTTATATCACTTTACTGATGTGAATGTCACCAATTTAAGTATCAGTCATGTGACTATTTTAATAAAGGTGCTTCAGATATAATGTCTCAAAAAAATGTCGTTCTTAAAAAAAATTCAGATTAACATGAGGGTACAGATGGTTAGGTCACAATGTTTGTAGCTGTTGGGTAAGGTCCTGCACCCATGCGTTGTGCCACATACCCTCATATTGTGCCCATTAATTGGGAGCACACCAATTCCTCTCCTGCCCCCACTCCACTTCCCGACTTCCAACTTGAATTAAATTTGACTTTTTCCTATTGTGTGGGCATGTATTAGTTTGTCCACTGGCTTCATATCAGTATTAAGTATATTGGATATTTGCTTTTCCATTCTTTATGATGATACTTTACTAAGAAGAATGTCTTTCAACTCCACCCAGGTAAATACAAAAGATATAACGTCTCCATTTTTTTTTTTTTTTTTTTTGAGACAGATTCTCACTATGTCACCCTTGGTACAGTGCTGTGGCATCACAGCAACCTCCAACTCTTGGACTTAAGCTATTCTCTTGCCTCAGCCTCCCAAGTAGCTGGGACTACAGGAGCCTGCCACAATGCCCAGCTATTTTTTTGTTGCAGTTGTCATTGTTATTTAGCTGGCCCGGGCTGGTTTCAAACCCACCAGCCTCAGTATATGTGGCTGGTGCTGTAACCACTGTGCTACGGGTGTTGAGCCGTCTCCATCATTTTTATGGGCGAATAGTATTCCATGGTATACACGTTCCACATTTTATTATTAATACATTCATGGGTATTATTAATACATACTTTGGTTGCTTCTACATCTTGGTGACTATAAACTGAGTTGCAGTAAACAATCTCGTGCAAATGTTCCTATGATAAAATTTTTTTTTTCTTCTGGGCAGATGCCTATTAATGGGATTGTGGGATCAAATAGTAGGTCTATTTTGAGTTCTTTGGGGATTCTCCATACTTCTTTCCAAAGAGGCTGTATTAGTTTGCAATCCCACTAACAGTGTAAAAGTGTTCCCTTTTCTTCACACCCTTGCCAGGAACTGCAGCTTTGGGACTTTGAGATGTGGACTATTCTCACTGGGGTTAGGTGATATCTCAGCGTAGTTTTGATTTCCATTTGTCTAATCTCTAAAAAATGTGTTAATGAACAGTGAATTCAAGTGTTATTCTTCCCCCCACTTTATACATGGGAACACCAGGATTCAAACAGGTTTAATAGTGTGCCCAAATTCAGATCGTTAGAAAGTTGCTGAGTAGAAGGTCAACACAGGTTTGGCTTCACTCTTCTTATGTTGTCTCCAGGAAATAAGTCCTGTAACATCCAGTGTTCCCAAGTATTCTCTCACTCAGCTACTCAAGTTATTCCTGCTTCATTCCTGGCCTTAGAGGAGTCAAGACAAACATGCTTTAGGCATGGCTGTAGGCTCCAGAGTAGGCTTCTATGGGAAAGGAGAGGGCATAATATAAACTCTGTCAGAACCTGATTCAAAATCTTGACATGTGCACTAGAGGCAGCACAATGGGTCTTTAGAGTTTGGACTCTGGAACAAGTGTGCCTGGGGTGGAATCCTGGCCCTGTAACTTACCCGTGTAACCTGGGGAAATTTGCTCAATCTCTTTGTGCCTAAGTTTCTTTAACTTTAAAATACAGTAATAATAATGTTTTCCTGATAGGATTGTGTAGGAAAAAGAGCATATATATTTTTAAAAGGTGACTTGTGATTTGCATAAGTAGGTGCTCTGTGTTAGCTATTATTATTGTTAATATTCAATATTTCATGCTCTTATTTGCAATTTATAATACCACTTAAAGAGAAAATACAAATGTGTTTCTAAATTCCAATGCCTTTCTCACTTGGCAGGTAAGTAAAAACATCAAGATATTTCCACACGGTAATGAGAGCTTATGTATCTCTTGTAAAGGAGAAATACCATTATTATGGAAAAGCAAATGTGAGCAATATGAAAATATAAATAATATAAGAATAGCAAAAATATTAAAGATACACTAATGGTAATATAAATTAATACTGTCATGTTCTTAGAAGAATAAAGTCTTTAAAATAAAAATGGAGAGACAAATATGAAAGTATAGAATACAGATTGAAGAGATGCTTAATAAGTAGAATTTATTGCAATAGATTTGCTTATGTGTCCATCCACAAAAAATTAACTCTGGTAGAAAGAGCACTAAACTAGGAGTCAAAATACTTGAGTTGTTATTCTGGATATACTATTTGACAGGGGAGCAATGTTTGGGAGAAATCGTTAGCCCTGAGAAGGTAGAGTAGCAATACCAGGGACTCTGAGTGAGACCAATCTCAAAGTGAGCACAGCTCTGTGACGCACCTGCTGTGTGAATCATGCAAGTTAACTATGCTGAGTATGGAGTGCGAGGTGAAAACAGCAACGCCGATTTTGTATAAAGTGCTTTTCAGAGTGCCCAACAGAATACTCTCGATAACTATGTGTGCCATTGTCTCTAGACCCAGTTTTCCTCACCTGTAAACACTACACATCTATTATGCCATGATCTGTGTCCAACTTTCTAGGATGACTTAACTAAAGAAGTGGCCGAATGTCAGACCAAACACACCCTCTGGGTGTGTCCATCCCACAGGGTGCTTGGTAGCTTCTTTTTTTTCTTTAAGCAGCTGAGTTTTAAAGATAGGTCTTGTCAAATGTTCTCTGTATCCCAAATGTATCTTTGAATAATCAAATAGAAAGAGACCAGCTTCTCAGCTACCATTTCTGTGAAGAGAATTGCTTGATCAGAATGCCTCCTTCACTCAGTGACCTTTCTGATAAGACTAAATTGAAGTGGTCTAAGTACTCATTATAGGTTTACTTAGCTCTGCAGTTGATTTCTTCTAGCTGCATACATTGAGTGTCTGGATGGCATTCAAATGAGCACTCTAGGAAGAAACACTGAAACACTTTCAAAACATTCCTTAGTGGTTTCTAGTGCGTCCTTCCAGAGTAATAACATTTTATCTCTGAGTCTGTGAGTCAAGTCACCATCACCATTTATTAATATTTCTCTTTTTATTTCCCTCTCCATTTCTACATCCAATTGTCCACTAGTTTTTTAAAATACTTCAATTGTTAATGTCCGTTATTATCATGCCCAGAAGACACAAAGCACTGTGCAAAAACGAAAGATAGTCATTCATTCAAAACATATTTGAGAATCGAAAACGCACCAGGCACTGTTCTAGATGGTAATGACAGAAAAAAAAGTTAACAAGGTAGACAAAATTTCCGGACATCACTCACAGGTACATATTAAAAAGGGGAGGTATATCTGGTTATGATAAATGAGATGAAGAGAAATAACACCAGGGATGGGACAAGATGTCTGGGCGCCAGGAAAGGGGTCTTCAAAAAGAATATGATATTTGAAATAAGATCCAAATGAGGCCAAGGGCAAGCACGTGTCTGTTGACAGATAGCAGGGAATGGCCTTTCAAACCAGGGAAACAACAAGGGTAAAGACCCTGGTGTGGGCGCGACAGCATGTTTGATGTGTTTCAGAAATAGCAAGGAATCTGGAACAAAGAGGAGACTGGCTAGAGATGAGGATGGAATGTTGCCAGATGCCCAGATCCTGAGGAACACATGTACTAGTTAACAGAAACTAGCTATGTGTGCCAAGGCAGGGGAAGGGCAAGCATTGATTGTGCCCTCCAAATAGCAGGCTGCCTATATGTGCATTTTTGTTAGCCCTGATTTATTTCCAAATGTGAGTGCATTACCATCACATATAATATTCTACTCTATATTTATTATTGTTATTATTATTAATTATTAGGATATTATTTTCACAAAGTATTAGTATTTATGGTATAGGGATTTAGATTTTCAGGGATGAACAATATGCTTTAAAATAACGTAGCAAAGATTCACCAAAATTTTTTTCTCCTGCTAAGCACACTGCTTGACTATGTCTCCCAGCCTCCCTTGAAGTCAAGTAGGGCCAACAGACAATGCTTTGACCAAACAGAATGTCAGAAGAAGTAAGGTCATTTATCATAACCTATATTTTTAGGCCTGGTCCACTAAATATCTCTCTGGAGATTCTCTATAACCTCTCTCTTTTCCATTTGCTAGCTATATGCAAAGAATGGTAGCATATTGCTGCCAGAAAAGATAGCATGATCTGAAAAGAACTTTCCTTACAGAGAAACCAGCATGTACAAACGGCACAGAGGCTCAACTAAATAAGGCCCATTGTGGGCACTTGAAACAGTTCTCTGGACTGAGAGTAGGGTAGATGGGAGTGATGGCAAGATGCACACATAGGTAATGACCAGATTTCAGAGGCTCTGCACACCATTCAAAGGAGTTAACAATTCATCTTGAATGACATGGAAGAGAAATAGCATGACCCAGTGCAATTCCAACCTTTCTCCCAATCTTACCTACCCCATTCTCAGCTTTCCCTGTCTTCTTCACCACTCACTGTATCTTTCAATAACAAACTGTCCATATTCTCGATGAGGTTTGTGAGCTCTCAGAGGGTAGGCTTGCTCTCTCTCCTTCCCATTTGGTTTTCAGAAGGCACTGGAAGTTTTTTTTTGTTGTTTGTTTGTTTGTTTTCATACTTAAATCAAGGAACCACTCTTGTTACACATGTTTTGATGTAAACCATGAGGAAAAAGAGTAACTTTAGTGATATATGCTGCCTCTGTCCAGGGACAAGGGAGATCAAAGAGAAGGTTGCTTATGAGGTGGCACCTGTATATCTATGAGAAGCTACAGAATCATAAGTGGGAGCAATTTCACAACAGGTTCATCCACAATTTCCAACTCTGTGTCCATTACCTCTGGTAGTATAATATAACCATTTGAATGATAATACAAATCACTACAGATTGAACACATGTGGTTTACTCTACATAGTCAGTAATTCCAATACCAGCTGCAAGGCCAATGTTGTTATTTCCATTTACAGATGAAAAAACAGCTTCCAAGAGTTAAACATTACTCACTGCCCAGTAAGTGGGGCCAGTATTTGAACCTGCCTGATCTATAGCTCCTGCTCTTTCTACCACATCGTTTTCCTCACATTACAGAAGCATGATCAGTGTGCCTCTAGCAAGTCTAAAGGCTCACAGTCCAAAGCACCATTTGTTTCAATAATTATATTTTTATCTTAAAAATTCCTGAGTACAGCATTCTTAACATCAGAGTTGATTTTTTAAATTATTACTTTCATGTATTTGAATTAATTACCATAAGAAAAAAATGACAAATTTACAACCTTTTCCCAGCAGTCTTTAATAGCAGTGACTTTTCATGATTATTCTGGGCTTCTGTTTCTGCACGTGGTCACAATATCCTCAGTGCATACCCCATAGGTTAAGAAGCCAAGGGCTATATCAGTTAACCCCATCACCCACTTTTCACATTTCAGGGATCAGGGGTGTACCTGGCACCATACCATTCTTGACCCTGAAGCAGCAGTGCCTCTGCAGACTTGATAACTCTATAAATGTTCTACAGATGGAAGAGCAAGATGTCAGTCTGGGGAGGATGTTAGTTGTACAGCCTTCTACTTTGGGGACCTGTTATGACACAGACACTGCTGAAAATTCCTGTTTCTGTTAAACAGAATGACTTTTATATTGTCTATTGCCCATGTATGAAGTTTCTTAGCAGAGAAAAAAAGAGATAAAAATAAAAAATGACTTGTACAGAAAATTCTAGAATAACTAGAAATTCTTTTAGAAGAAATCTGCCAAATTTTGCCACTGTTAATGATTGGTGTCAACTTTACCCCATGGTTTGATCTGAGCTTCATCTGAGTCTATTGCTACTCTGAGAAGAGACTGGGAAGTGACTATGAGAACTGAGTGAAAGACAGCTGACTCCAAAAAAATTTTGTGAAATGAGGTTTTTTGGGGTTTGTGGAATTTCTGTGCTCCTGTACTTGCATCTTTGTCTTCCCTTGACAGAAGGCAGCTTCAATGGCATAGACTCAGGCTTACGCGAGTTTCTAGTTCTATGATTTTAGAAAAGCCTGTCAATTATCCAGAATCTAATTTGAACATCTACTTTTTTTTTTAGTAAACATTTCTTGTGTACCAATTTTATTCTAGACCTGGTTTCAAGTGCTAATGAACAAATCAAAATTCTAGCCTGAAATAGCTCATGCCAACATAACTAGCAGTATAAAAAATTTCTTTTGTTGGTCTAAATGTAGGATGCTATGTTAGCACAAATGGGATGCCTTGTCTTTTTCTATCTTTCAAAAGGTCATGGAAAGCTTCTCCAAGAAAGTTCTCAATCAATCAAAATCTAAATGATGAGTTGGAATGAGCCACACGATATACCTATGTATTGAGAAGGTAGGGTAGTTAGGAACATATCTCAGGCCAAAAGAACATCAAATAAAATGAGAGAGAGAGAAAGAGGAAGAGAGAGAGATCTGTAGATAAAGGGGGAAAAGGCAAAAATAAATTCAATAAATCTGAGATGTTTTTAATAGAGAAGTTATCTAAGTATGCTTTATTTTAAGTATAATATTCATTTTTTCCATCCATCCACCCAATCCTTCATTGTAATAGGGACTAGTTCAGCTGTTAGATTTATAAACATGAATAAGTCATAAAATATGTAAATGGTAATTGATAGACAGGTCTTTCAGAAAAATCTCCGTAAGATGGTGACAGCTCCTTGACGTACCACTTTCCCCTTTCCCTGCAATCCTTCCCTGCTACCTAGAATGTATATCTGAGAGTTCAGCTAAAGTTTCAGCAGTTACCTTGGGCATGACATGACTTTGGACATGGAAAACACAAGCTGTATAATTGATCAGAGAGGAAGAAAAAGCCTAAAAATCATGGATCTGCCTACCACTGAATTTATTTTACACAAGATAGAAATAAATATTGCTAAGCTACTATTATGTAAGGTTTGCGTTACATGCAACCGGAATTAATACCAATGAATTTAGAGAGGTAGCAGGGTAAAGATTAAGAAAGAGCATAGACTTTGAAGTCAAATCTGGATTTGAATCCTGTCCTGGCTTTGCCAGATATAGGCTGTTTCCATCTATCAAAATGGAACCTATATTACAGGGTGGGTAAAGGGTTTACAGACGCTATAAATGAATGCCTAGCATATGACAAGTGTTCAATAAATTGTGGCAGTATTATCTGGATTAGGTGAAGAGCTAAAAAATAAAAAAGCAAAAATGTTAAATGACCCTGATCCTAAAATCATCTCACTACAGCAGTGAAGACTGTGATAAGATTAGGAATTTCCTGGGGAAGAATTAAAAGAAAACCTGAACCAAGACTAATAAAAATTACTAAATTATATACCTTTCAAATTAAGTTTATCTCTTTAATCAATATAGCAGTCCACAAATTATTAAACAAGGTAACTTACAGGAATGTTCTCACACCTTATTTTATGCCTGTCAGTCATTGAAAGTCATACTACCTACAATGTATTCGCCACAACTATGGCACCTCACACGGAAATAAAACAAATATAAATGTTGGTTTTCTCTGTTCTACAGAATACAGGTAACAGCTTTCATTTACTTTCAGAATTACTTAACTTTGACCTTAGGCCCAGACCCTGAATCATTAGTTCTTTTCCTTTTGCTTTCCATTGGGGCAGCAGAGTCCACAAGAAGTGCAAGACAATGGTATTAGACATGGTGTTCTAGGGGCAACTCTAGAAAAACTTTTCTAAAACTGGAAGTTAAAAACAGAGTTGTACACAATAGCAAAGCAATGCAGTGACAAATTTCCCTCTAATTTCTTCCATCCTTTCAAATTATTTTTCATGAAGGCTGAATTATTTCTTCATGGTGTTACTATATTCAACAGAAACTCTACCGAGGAAATATATATGACTTAATTTTTTTGTAAAAAAAAAAAATTAAATTTTTTTGTAAAAAAAATTAAGTGCACTTTCTAATTGGGAACAGTTCCTTACATAGACCATTTGATTAAAAACTTAAATATATCACCAAGAGAAGACATTTGACTTCCAGGACTACTTATCTTGATTGCGATAGTACGTGAATGGACAGAGATAACTTGTTCAACACATATTTACTGTGCCTTTCTACTTAATAGGCAGTGTGGTAGTTCATGCTGCCTTCTGCACTGGCGACCCTCTACCCTGCTAACTGCAGACCTATCTTTCTCTTCAATCTGCTATTTAAACTTCAGGTCCTTATTAAACTAGAGGACTAGATATCTCTGGACAATATTTTACACAAAACACAAATAAGCTTTAAGAGTGACATACTCTATCACTTTGGATGGGATTTAGAGAATTACTAAGAATAATAAAAATACATTTGCAACTTCTTATTGACCTCTTTCAACCTTTAACTATAGGGACAATAATCAGAAGTTAAGACACATGACTGCAATATGTGATTATGTGTCCATAAATATATCTATCATACTTATGTGTGTGTATACATACATAAATATGTGTGTCTTCACCTTCCTTGTACAGGCTTGCCTATAATTTCTAAAATCTGAGACTTAGGCCTCCATTTCACGTACCTCCTAAGCCAATCAGGAGTAAGGCTTTCTATACATTAATGCTTTTCCCCACAAACTACCTGAAATTAATTGCATTGTCACCAACTTTGTGTTATATGAAACTCCTGGATTTATGGAGGCTCCATAGAAGAAACTTTCCTTTGACCCCTACTTCATACACCTAGTATATAATATCTGGCTTTCTGCCTCTCTTTCTTCATTTGTACCAAGCTACAACTATAGGCCTGAAATAAATCTGGCCAGGTAAGAGGAACTCTGGGAGCCAGAACAACCCTGCAGCGTCCTCTATCCAGTGTATTGATCCCACCATCCTAGATTCCCAGAATCTGCAGAGGTTCTTGTTCTTAGCAGATGAATGAATTAACGGACTACCTGAATTTCATTATCAATGCCACTTGGAATCCTTACGCAACCATTACCTTCTAGATTAGACCTTCCTAGATAACAATGTTAAACTCATTGTGCCCTTTTGGGCACTGCCAGTTGGGAATCTGACCTTTCACCTTAGGAGTTAATTCTATGGCTGACTTAGTCCCTGACCATTATTTCCCTGAATTAACACACACATATATGATATTATATTTACGTATATATACCCGAATAGCTACAAGTAAGAATATATATATGTACACCCATAGACATGCCAATACATTATATACAGAATCTAAAAAGACTTCTAATGTTATGGCAACTGCTTCAGAAAACACTACCATTGGTGTTTCCACTGCCTGGGAAAAACTAGTCATAAAAATAAATTTTGGGGATGAAAACTTAAAAGAAATTAGAAAAGAAAAAATGTAAGTACAGCCAGCAGTGGCTTTAGCACTAATGGAGTTTGTCTCCTAGGGACCTGTCATTACTTTTAGGGAATAATGTCAGAAAGAACTTCTGGGAAGGCTCACCATGCTGAAAACCTTTCCCAGGGATTCCAATATGTCTAGCAAATAAGCCAGTGTGACATTCCAGAAGTGGAATTCAAGTGCAAAACCCAAATTCCCCAGGGAACCCTAGATTTCTTATTACAGCTTATAAATCCTGGTGGGTCCTGGGAGATATTTCTGTTTTCTCTAGTTTACAAAGAAAAAAGAAAAAAAAAATTAAGTGCACTTTCTTGTTCCCATAGTACCAGCTGCCTGACACACATTTTCTTAGCTTATTTAGAAACTGCCTACACCTTAGTTTGAATTCACTACATAACTGATATTAGAAGAGACAGTATTTTGCCCCTTCTTTTTGGTACTCAAACAGTCCTAGCCCACCATCCACCTCTTACTCCTGTCCAAAGAGGATTGAATTACTCAGTTCTGGGGTGATGCCCACTGGCCCAGGTTTTCCAACTGAGAGAGTAGTTAATTGACAAAATTCTTCTGAGCAAGGAATTTGGCATCTTTCTCCTCCTTTCTCTAGTCAAACCAGTAGGAGGTAGGTATGTGTCTGTCCTCTGAAGACTCATTTTGTCCTTAAGTGTGTTGTTCCACTATCTATTTAGAATGGTAGAAAGACAGCTGGTCTATTTGAATTTTATATAAGAGCTACATATTCCAATAAGACCTTTACTAGTAACAAGTCCTACTGACTTACTTCTTAATTGATCTAGATCCCAGAATAAAGATTAGAGCTATCTATTTAGCCCAACAAATGATATTTATGTGAACCTAATTTGATAACAGTTTGGCTGTTTGTGTCCATGAAATGAAGGGCCACCCTACTTGTGGAGAATACTTCAGATATAAATTCTGGAAACTTGAAGAAAAAAATTAACTTCATAGTTAGTACTTAGTTCTTTCTTGTTGCCCTTTACTTTGGCTTTTAAATAAATTTTTGTTTCTAAAAATTTTGAAAATAATAGTTCTTAAGAAATGTCTTAACCTAAATGCTCACCAACCCAGGAAGGGATTAACAAGCTGTGGTATATGTATACTATAGAATACTATTCAGCCATTAAAAAGGTGGAGACTTTATTAACCCAGATAGAGTTGGAACACATTCTTCTTAGTAAAGTATCACAAGAATGGAGAAGCAAGAATCCAATGTACTCAATTCTAATATAAAGCCAGTCAAAGATCTAATGCATACCCTCATAAGAGAAAAACTCAAGTCAGTTCCAGGTGGGGGACAGGGGAATGAGGGAGTGGGGAGATGGCAGTAGATGGGGAATTGGGGGTTATAGTGTATGACACACCTCTTGGGACAGGACACAATCATAAGAGGGACGTTGCCTAACAAAATGCAGTCAGTGTAACCTAATTCTTTGTACCCCCAATGAACCTGAAACAATAAAAAGAAAAAGAAATGTCTATAAAACTAAAGCCCAGGAAGGTTAGATGACTTTCCAAAGATCACAAAGCAGAGCTTTTATCACAGTCTAAGACCCTTTTATCAACATCCACTAATAAGGGAAAAGTAAGAATAATATCAACAATAACAACTAAAGTATCACAATCCTATGCAGTGCCGTTAATGTATACAGAACACTTAACTCGGTGCCAGACACCCCACTACATGCCTCTATATATTATCTAATTCATAAAACATTTTATGTATTGCTATGCTAACAATGAATCTGATTCTGTATTACCTGTTGCAAATACAAGTATAAATAACACAAGTGGCCCCTGTCCTTACATTCTAGTAAGGGAGACAGCTATAAACATAACATCTCATTAGTAAGTTCTTATTTAATTATACCTCAATATGTGCTAAAAGAAATATAGACTATTATGACAGATTATAATAAAAGACCTGAGACATGAAGAGTGGAAGCAAATTAGGATGATAGAAGAGCAGGGGAAGATGTTCCAAGCACGTGGAACAACAAGTGGGAAAAGCCTACAGCAGAAAGGGGTCATTGCAAGCACAGGGCAGGATTGATGACAGGAGATAGAGATGGAGAGGTGGAAATGGCAGAGATCACAAAGGAGCATAGAGATCATAAAAAAGATGGGGCTTTATCCCAAGAATCCATTGAAAGGTTTTGAGCAGGGAAGTGGCATGATCAGATCTGTAATTTTTAAAGATATGCTAATAATTTGGCAATACAAGGAAGAACAATTTAGTTGCCTAGGCAACTGGGAAATGGGAATCAGTAATTTTGGTTAAGGCATTCATTAAATTAGGTTGTGTGAATGTTGGACAGTGAATCTACCATAACTTTTTCTTAAACTGTATCAATCAGTTGGGGCATCCACAAGATGACCTCATTTCAGGGAATTCTAGTAATTTTACTTATACCTATTTATGAGAGAGGCTTAAAACGTCATAGGCTGCAACTCTCTTGCTGATTACAAATGATTTTCAGAGCTATTAACGAAATTGATGGGCTCCTCAGAAGCCAGTGAAGGCATTATATAATAAGTGCAGTCAAAAACAAAACAATCTATATTTTTCTAGTGACCACACTGGAAGAAAAATCTCTTCTTTTCCTTACCTAGAAATGAGAACAATGTAACCTAAAAATTGTTCCCTCATATTAATTTGAAAAAATTAAAAAATACTCCAAAAAAAATCTCTTTTTTCCTGACATTAGAACGACTTACATATCCTTCCTTATAGTAACGGCACTGCATAGGATTGTGATAATTTGACCCAGGTCTTTCATATTTTTACAAGCAATAATTTCAATCCAACCATTAAAACATCTACTAACTCAGAATGCATAAACAAATTCATATAGAACAATATTATTCTAATATTTATACAAATCAAAATTCTTCAGAGACTGAAGAATGCCATTAAGTTCAGAGACAATTAAGGAGTTGGAAAAGCTCACTTATCTGCCTACAGATTCATTAAAAGACTCTCTAGAAAAGCAGCCTCTCACCCAATCACTTCTTCCTCCATCCACAACCAGATGGTGAGAGCTAACCTAAGCCTCCACAGCGACTTTTCATTTCCTTTCTCTCAGACTTTGGACAATGTTATCTGTTTCCAAGGGTTTGTGAATCATATTTAAACTAACGGCACACGTATCTTTTCTGTTTAGCTCTGCCATTTTTCATTAGATGTTGCTTTGCAGGGGTCCTTAAACTTTTTAAACAGGGGGCCAGTTCACTGTCCCTCAGACCGTTGGAGGGCTGGACTATAGTTTAAAAACAAACAAACAAAAAAAAAAAACTATGAACAAATTCCTATGCATACTGCACATATCTTATTTTGAAGTAAAGAAACAAAACGGGAACAAATACAATCACACAGCCTCATGTGGCCTGTGGGCCGTAGTTTGAGGACCCCTGAGAGCAACAGCAGTCTCTGCCTACCTTCAGCCTTGTACACTTGTGATTCAACATGGCACCCAAGGAAAGGAGGCACACATCTAACCTAGCCATTAAGAAAACAGCATATGCTGTGAGCTGTGTGAGGCCACGGCACTCTACCGAGGGCCATAAAGTGAGACCCTGTCTCTACAAAAAAAAAAAAAAGAAAATAGCATATGGAGGTGATTAAGAATGTGGAATTTGAGGTCAAATGGATCTGAATTGGAATTCCAGTCCTGCCACTTAGCGATGTGACTTTTTTTTTTTTTAACATGTTGTATGATTCCATTTATATAAAAAATCCAGAACAGGGAATTCTATAGACCTGCAGTCCCCACTCTTTCAGGCTGCAGATAGGTACCAGTCCACGGCCCGTTAGGAGCTGGGCAGAACTCTGTCTCCACACCACTTCACCCTGTCGGTGGAAAAATTGTATTCCATGAAAGTTAGGAAGCAGGCTGCAGAATAGGAGGTGAGCGATGGGAGAGTGAGCTAAGCACCTTCATCGGTATTTACAGTTGCCAGCTGCTCCTGATGGCTTTTATCACCCCGTGAGCTTATACCCCTATCCCCAATTGTCTTCCATGAAACCAGTCCCTGGCATCAAAAAGTTGAGGAAAAAATAAATAAATAAATAAAAAGGTTAGGGACTATGTTATAGACAGAAAGCAGACAAATAGTTGTTATTGGCTGAGGGTGGGGAAGGTGAATAGGGATTGATTTCTTAATGAATGAAGAGTTCTTTTTTTGAAATGGTGAAAATGCTTTGGAACTAGGTAAAGGTGGTGCTTGCCCAACATTGTGAATGTACTAAAGGCCACTGCATTGTACACTTTAAAAAATATCTTCAGGTGTTACATTGCACAGGTGTATGGCACAGTACCTGGGTGTAGGACACATTTGCTAATTGGACTTTATCTTACAAATGCAAACTGTGGAATCTAATAATTTGTATCCCCACGTCAATCTGAAATTAAAAAACATTTTACGTGCTCTATTGCTTCCAATCAATTTTGCTGTGTTATACTTTTCTTTCTTTTTTTTTTTTTAATTTTTTATTGTTGGGGATTCATTGAGGGTACAACAAGCCAGGTTACACTAATTGCAATTGTTAGGTAAAGTCCCTCTTGCAATCACTTTATGGGGGCAAGACATGATAGCGATGTGACCTTTGACAAACTCTTTTGTTCTATAAGCTTCATTTCTACATTTGTAGAATTTTTGTAGAATTTGTAGAATTTGTGAATGAGAATAAGAATGATCTCTCATGACTATTATAATTATGAAGTTTAATTAAGGTCATAGGCTTAAATATGCCTAATACATACATATCTCTGAAAATTTGGAGCGTTCATCATTACCATCACCATCACTCAACAGGCATCAAGCTTCTCACTGGGAAATACACATTTTTGCCCAGATTGAATATACATTGTGTGTGGTAGAGGTGGGTACTGCAGCCAGAAAGTCCTTTGGACTAGAAATGAACAGAAATGAGCTCAAGTTCCTTCTTTTGTACCATTAAACATGTGACTTGGGTAAGACATTTAAATTCCTAAAACTCAGATTTTTAATTTGCAATGTAGAAATAATACTTATTGTATAAACAATTTTGGAGTGCTAAAGAAGATAATGTGTGATGGATATAGAAAGTAGGAGTTTATATGCAAAATTGTGTCTACTTAAATCAATTATTCAGGATAAATAACATATATTTTCAAGGAAATGATGTCACAAATGACCATTAAGTTCACAGGCTAACCCAAAGAATGTATTTACCTCACAATGGATAAACAATATCAATGACTTCAATAACAGTAACTAAAAATAGAGGGAAAAAATAACAGTATAGTTGAAAAAGGAATAATACCTTGCCTCAGGTGCTGATACTGGAGGAAATAAAACAATAATAAGATGTTAATAGACATCCTGAAGTCAACCTCTGGGGATTTTCATGGATTTTAGCAATTGATGACTGATTCCAGCTGGCTTTTTTCCAGGATGTTAAGATATTTTCTTCCTCTTTCTCAATGTTTTAGGTTTTAAAATGGAACGCAGAAATATAAGAGAGAGTTTCCTGAGGTAATTAGCACAAATAAATCAGAAAAGCAGTAAGAGTGCAGAAAAGAATATGAATGTTCATGTGAAGAAGAGTTACCATGGGAAGAATCTCAAGAGTGGTGAGCAGTGATAGAAAATTTGAGAATAAAGAAGAAAAGAAAAAAGTTACCAAGAATAGTTACTATTTTAAGAGTTTACTTTATGCCAAGGAGTATGGAAAATGCTTCTCATATATTAAAGGTATTTAATTGTCACATTTAGCCTGTGAAGTGGTGTAACTGTGATCCTTATTTTATAGATGGGGAAACTGAGGCCTAGTTATAAATAGGGTAAAGTATAGAATCAGGATTTGAAGTCAGGCAGTCTGGGTCCCACTTACTCTTATGACAAGGTGGAAATACTGGATTTGAGGCTATTCATTAATGTAAACAATATTTACTATCAGAGATACGTACAGGCAAATATTACAATCACAGCTTCTGTCTTAATGGAACCTACAATTACACCAGCAGGTGGTACTGCACATAAACATAATTTGGTTGTCCAATACTATGTTATCAGGTTTACAAATAAGAAATTTTAGAGCCATTTTTGACTCTTCATTTCTTTTTACATGTTAATAACAACTTTTGGTGTGTCTCGTGGTCTCTCTATTCTAGCATATGGTCATTGCCTCTGTTCAAACTGTGGTCAACCTCCTCCTCCTCCTCACCAGACTTCCTCTAGGCAGAACACATTAATTACCTTCATAGCTATTTCCCAAAGCTGGTTTCATCAGTTCCAGCTGTCCCTTTGACCTTGTAGTAACTCTGCTTCTTGTACAAAACTCTAGACCACAGCAGATTATGGCAACTTGCCTGCTACACTGAATTTCCGCACAAAGATAATGATCATCTCTCTCTCTTTTTTTTTAAAGTACTGTTTTTAATTTAAAAAAACAAAACAAAATTGTATATGTGCATTCAGGTCTTCTTTGAATTAGCTAATACTGAGAATGGGTTAGGGACATAACAAAATATTTAAAGGGTATGTGGTCAAGCTAATATAGGTACCTACATGGATAGAAAAAATAAGAAATGTTTTAGAACAACAGAATTATCTCTTTTAAGATCAATCATTGTCCTGTGGACTAACCAACACCCTGCCTCCCCCCTTCTTCATAATTCCAGGGGGAATCTATCCATTCCTAAAATGCTGGTCCTGTCAGAAGAGACACTCTTTCATTGTTAAAACTAATCTTAGAATTCACGAAATCATTTCAACTGGGACGTGGAAAGGTTGGCATTTCCTCAGTTAAAACCTTTCCTTAACATTTATCTAAAAATTCAACTAACTTGATGTGGTTGTAAAAACATTGGTTTTGGAGCCAGAAATACTCAGATTCAAATTTCTGCTCTTCCACTTCCTGGCTGTGTTACTTTGGACAAAGTTAACCACTCTGTAGGAGAAAATACCACAGCTTATATTGCTGGTATAAAAAAAAATCAAAGGAGACATTAATATCATGTTTGCATGCAATGATCTTTTCAGGTCCATTGTCTTCAGGTGGTTATAAATATCCTTAGTTTATGAATGTTTGAATGATAAAACCCAAGCTGAACACAAAGAACAGTAGGTGCTAGCCATTATTTTATGAATAAAAGCTTCCAGTTGATTCCTTGAATCCTGTAACTGTATGTCACTCATTAATTTACTCAACAAAGACATATCAAGCAGCTACTACATGCCAGACACTGGGATGCAGTGACCAACAAGTTGTATAAATATCTATTAGAACCATACTTCATCTCAAATTATATGACTTCATTGCAGTAAGTTCATTTCTATTTAATTTACATTTCACAGTTGCCAGCACCTTGATTTTCTTTAAATATAAAAGCCAACTTGAGAAATGTATTCAATAATCATATTGGATCAATATGTCAATAGTTTGGTGACTAACTGTTCCAGAAACACATCAAACTATATACTCTCCTCCATAATCCTCACTTCCTCTGATATGGGGAGATATAAAGTGATATCAAAAATATGTGCATGTGCCTATTTCTTTTTTTTTTTTGTAGAGACAGAGTCTCATTGTACCGCCCTTGGGTAGAGTGCCGTGGCGTCACACGGCTCACAGCAACCTCTAACTCTTGGGCTTACGCGATTCTCTTGCCTCAGCCTCCCGAGCAGCTGGGACTACAGGCGCCCGCCACAACGCCCGGCTAGCATGTGCCTATTTCTATCTGCTGGATAATTTATTTTATTTTTATCCCTTAGAAACCTGGTGAAGTAGAAAATTTAGATGAATAACATGAAGTTCAAAAAAATGACTTGAGGAAAGCCATAAATCTACTAAGCTGGATCCATCTATCTTCTGGAATCATTGTAGGTTTGTCATTTCAAAATGTGAAATATACAATGGTACACATTAGGGAGTAGAGGGTGCCCATTTGAGTGTCTGAGCATGCAGTTTTATGCTCACAATGTTGGTGCCAAAGTCTCTTTATGGAAGGATAAAACTTCAGAACTCAGAGAAGAGGACATGCTGGCTCTTCCAACCATCACCTTTAAATGCTTTCAATTAATTCCTTGGATCTCTGCAGGTGGAAATCTGCAGATGAGACATTCCATCTGCAGTCAGTAATCACTCCACCTCACTGTCTTCAACTCCTGGCTAGTCAGGGCAATTAAAGACATGCCCCCGCTGGGATTCAGATTCTTGCTGCTCACACACAGGGAAAAGTAAGGACCAAGGTGGAAAAACAGAACGATGCAGAAGACCCTCCTCTTCTGCATTCTGACCTTTAAGTCTGATCTTGTTGCTGAGCATTTAAGAAACATTGCTAAAATAAAGTGACCTTACTAAGAGCCAATTTCCATGACAGACACAGAGAGTTGAAGGATGAGCATACTTGATTATCAGGGAGAAGCTGGGCTGGTTTCTTAAACAGGATAAAATTTGATAATTCCAGAGATTCTGGCATATTAATTATGTCCTCTCAGGAAGTTAACTCATACTAAAATCTGAGAAAAAAGTATAAAAAGCCCAACAGAAATGTGGTATAGCCTTTTACCAATCTTTTGTAATACTGTAGAAATGTGAAGGTGCTAGAAAAAGTTCCATATGCCATGGTGTACATGGGTGTCATCATAAAATCCATGGCCCAGAGAGAACAAAAGTGACAATGCAGACTGTATGTAAAGTCTGAGTTCATAACTGAGCTTTATTTAAAATAACACAGGGCACAAAAAATGAGGGAGCTAATAAAACTTCTCAACCTACCACCACAAACTAGTAATTATTGACCACTTCATACATGTCAGGTACTATTTTATGTAAAGCATGCAATTAACACATTGAATGCTCATTATACCCCTACCTGGTGTACACTACTATTATTACTATCACACTTATTCTAACTAAAATAAAACTGAAAGACAAAGGAGTTAAGAAACGTGGCCCAAATCACACAGCCTGTAAGTAGAGAAGCTGAGATGTCAAATCAGACAGTCTGTCTCCAGAGTTTTGTCATAGGAGGGCCAGACTACAACTATGTTGTGCTAGTCTCTGCATGGCCAAGGCTGAGTTCCATCCTCCTCCTAGAAGCCAGACAGACAAAGGAAGGCCACTGCCATGATCGTGAAATAGTTTGATGCAATGAAGAATGCACCAAAGATAAATCATGAGAGTAGACTTCCAATATGTTTTAGTCCATTTTTGTGTTCCTATAAAGAAATACCTGAGGCTGAGAGGGTAGGGGAGAGGCCAGGTGGAGGGAGGGCAATTGGTGAGACCTCACCTATTGTGCATAATGCAAAGGTACATGTCAAATCTATTAAGAGTAGAGTATAAATGTCTTAGCACAACAAATAATTAAGTGATATGAAGTCTATGTTAACCAGTTTGATGCAAGCATTCCAAATTGTATGTAAAATCAGCACATTGTACCCCATAAATGCATTAATACACATAGTTATGACTTAATAAAAAAATTAAATTAAAAAGACTACATTTGTCTCATGGTTCTGTAGGCTGTATAAGAAGCATGGCCCCAACATCTGCTTCTGGTGAGGACTCTAGGCTGCTTCTATTCACATAGCAAGAAAGGAAGACAGAAAGAGGGCAGAGAAGTTCTAGACTGTTTTTAATAATTAGCTCCCATGGATAAACTCATCTCCTCAACCAAGAGAGGGCATTAATCTATTCATGAGGCATTGGTCCCCATGACCCTAACACCTCCCATTAAGCCCTACTTCTAACATTGGGGATAAAAATTCAATACAAGATTAGGATGAGTCAAATAAACTAAACTATAGCACAGTCCCAGTGCAGACACTTGCTGGCTATGTTACACCATTTAAAAACTATAACAACGATGAGGATGATTGTGCCCAGTCTGCTAACCAGAGAGCTCTTGTGAAGGTCAAATGAAGTTATCATGGAACAGGGCTTTGACCACTTTCACACAATATACAAACCAAGGAATGTTTTGGTTCTCTCTCAAGGAAGGCTTTGGTTCTCTCTTAGCTGGCAAAGGAAGAGCCCTGGATAGATGCCCTGGAGAGTGGGTGTTCTGCTCCTCTGTGGCTTGCTTCCTACGGTTAGTACTAACATTTACATGTGGTCGCTGACTGTAGCCAAAGGCCAACCAGTCTAGGAGAAGATCTTTGAAAGTTCTGCCTTTGGAGATTATGTAACATCCCTTCCCCCAAGTCCCTTAATCGCCTTGACCAAGCCTCAAGACTAAGCCCCACTGTCTCACCCATGCTCAGACTTAGGCTTAACATACTATTAATTATGGGATTCTAGGAAGCCCTTGCTCAGTAACTTGGTAACACAGTGGCTAAACTACCAGCTGCTCTAGTGCTCTGATCTCAGACCCTCCTTTGTGTCACAGAAGAAGGCCTGGGCTCTAGAATCCTCTGACCATGGATTTACATACCAGGTCTGCCACGGGTTCGGTTTTCAAGAAGCAGCGTCAAATCTCTAAACTTTAGTTTTTTCCTTATCATAATGCAGAGATAAATAACTACTGATAACCAAGTAGTTTGGGATATTTGTTGGGGTCAATGAGGTCACTGAGGATATTAAATGTAATACAATTTAAGCTGAAGTATGAAGGATGAGTGGAAGTTATCCAAGAGGAAGGGAAAGGAGAACATTTCTGGCAGAAGAAAGCTGTGTGAATATAAGAAGCAGAGATGAATCCACACGGTGTGGTGACTGAGCAGGAGCAGGTGCAGAAAGAAAGACGTGTTAAATAACCAAGTTTAAAATATGCTTCAATGTTAGGACCAACTAGGAGAATTCAAATATATTTTAGGTTCTTCTTGTTTTTTTAAGGGCTATTCCCATTCTTCTAGACACACTCTCCTCTGTCTGTGAGGTGGCGTTTCTTAAACAGAGATTCCCTACCACATAATGCCAAATTCTGCCTCTGTGCACCTGTAATTCTTCACTGCCTTAGAAACAAGCACTGGTAGAAATGCTTAAGAGTCATGGGTCAAATATTTGACTCCAACCCAAGAATTATAAAACCAAATGCTATGAGCTTTTAGAAGAAACAACCACTCTTGCTATAATAGTTGCGGAAAACACAAGTCACCAAGGAACGCAGATTAACTAAAAGCATTCCACATGAAGTTTGTTGGCCTCCAAATGGCACAGCTACTGACGGGTTTGGGAACTCGCAGATGAGCACATGCAGCTGGTAGGAAATGGGGTTGCAGCATGATGCCATTATCTGCAGGTGCACTGAGAGCACCAATTATAGGGTTTCAAGGAGGGAGGAAGGCTTTTAAGAAGCAGTTTCACTGTGAAACCAAGTTCTACAGTGTCCTATTGATGAACCCGGAGGAAAAGGATAACACCCTTACTGTGAACAAGAAACTTCTTGACTTAGTTTTCATGGGGCAAAATATCCCAGCTATACATGTTGACTTATTTTTAGAGTTTGATTTCAGAAAACATCTTTACCAACAAAATCAGGAACAAAGCTTTTCACATTCACAAATTTCAAATAGAAAACATCTGATTTAGCTTTCATGCATATAGCTTTTCAATCCCTAAGCAATTTGTTTCATGTTGAGATTGCCTCATGAATAAAAAATGTTCTGGGAAGTATAGCTTTCTTGCATCTCTGATATTTAATCAGGCATCAGGCACAGGATAGGTGTGATGTGTATTTATTTTCTACTTTGGCTACAATATCAAGGACTCAGTAAAAGTATTGGGAGATCTGAAGTGACAAGCTGAGAAGTAGGAAATAATTCCCCTATGGCATTTAGCACGTGTAATTCTTTTTGGTCTTTCCTTGAGTGTTAATTTTATTCCTGGTCTCATCTGCCTCCAGTTCATTCCTTTTACACCACTGTCTCTGTTGCCACATGTCTTGGTTTTCTTTACACTACATTTTTTTTACTTGTTCACTGTCTAGAAATCAATTTTTTTAAGCATCTTCATCCTACTCACCATTGTACAGTGTGTTGAGGCCTGTCACACAGTATGTCCTAGAATATCTTTGTTGACAGCTTCCTATCTCAAAGCAAGGCAGGACTGACTCTGCAGGGACAGAGGACATGTGGGCCAGACTCAGTTTCAAGCTCCAACTCAGTCATTTACAAGCCAGGTGACCTTTGACAAGACCCTTATAGTGCCCTCTCTGAGCTGACCTTTTCTTCTATAAAGTGTGGATAACAATTCTCTCCTCCCCCAGGATTGGTGTATGACACAGCCTGGCATATTTTTTTTTAATGTAAGTTATTACTGCAACCTAGTAACTCCTACTTTTTTTTTTCCTTCCTATTTAATGAAATGATCACTCTTTTGCAGATATAGGATTAAGTAAGATAGAGTGTTTGCCTTTGAGAATTTCGGAGGATGATGTTTCCAGAGGAAGGATGTATACGATTTTGATGTTGTTAAGGTGATTAAGATTCTTGTCATTTTTAGCATTTTATCTCTTTATGATTGTTGCTCAGACATTATCTCTTTGTAGCTTCACAAAAATCCCTTAAGGGATTTATAATCATTCTTACATGAAAACACAGAAACACAGATACACAGAGTCCTAAAGAAGGAAAGTAACTTGTTCAAGGTTACAAAGCTGGATTGTAGCAGAGCCAGGGCTGTAAGTAAAGGTTTCTGATGATTTACTTATCACACACCCCACCTCTCTTTTAGGAGCTCAAGTATCCTGTGAGTTCCTGGAGAGTGGTACTTGCTCTTTCCAAGTCTGTGTCCTTAGTGTCTAGCCAAGTTCTCCGTCATAGGAGATGCTCAACAAACCTTTAAGTGAATGAATGTTTTTTTCCTGAACACAGCCAGTCCTACATTCAGAATCTGGGGATGATCCTAGGATTATCAAGCCAAAAGTTCCATGGTAACCCACCCAAATAGCTTTGCAGAGAGAGGGCATGCTGAACTGTACACCTTATCTCCCAGAGCCAACAAGTAATTCCTTCCCTCTTGTCTTCCCAGACATATATGCATTACCCTTTCTTTTTCTGCAGCTCCGTGATGTTATAATGAGCCATAGATTTATCTGCATTAAAAGGTTCCAAATAAATGAGTCACATCCAGAGAATATCAGAAGCATGGCAGGATTTCCAAAAATGAAAACATACTTTGAAATCCTCTTTCATTCTATACTTTCAGTATTCTTTGGACCAACAGCAATTCTGATGCTCCAGGGAGGATCTTCACTCAAATACAAGACATAAAGCACTGAACAGAGAATGTCCTTTAAGGGCAGCAAGTCTGTCATTCTCATGAACAGGAAATTTGGCTCGAGCCAGACAGCATATGGGCAGGCACTCAGTCAGCCTCCTGACTATAGCTCTGCCTGCTCGCCTAAGGTCCCACACGAATGCTGCCTGCTAGCGCAGTTCTCCAGAAGAGGCTGTCAAATCCATGTTTCTTGATGTAAAGGCCTCATCCAAAACCCAGCATGATTCCTTCTGAATCATTTTTGGATATCCAGTTCCCTTGTTAACATCATTTTGTGGCATGTAAAAGCAACCTTTCCACCACATTTTATATCTGCATATCTCAAATAACAAATTACCCAGGGTCTAAAAAACCTGGAATAGTTTTTGTTTCTCACATTCTAGAACTTTCTAAATTAGTCTGTTGTTATGTAAAATACTACTCAATGATATTCACTGGCTCTTTCCAATCCCTAAAGTTATATGGTATTAAAACACTGAAAACTAAATAATTATTAAATTAAACTATGTTTTATTTTGCCTTGTAACCAAACTCTACCAACTGGGCTTGAGTATTTTCTACACATGTCATCTAAACCTTCATCCATAAGAAAGATTTCTAGGAGTCAATAGTGGCTCTATAACACCTGTATAAAAACCACGCTCCTCACTTCAATGAATTGAAAGAAGAGATTAGGGGCAGAAAAAAAGAAATCAAGGCACTTGTCCCTATCTTTTTGCTCCCTGTGGTCTCTACAGAGGAAGTGGTAGACATCTTCTCCCTGGCTCCCACTCTGCTGAACACTCCTGCAGTGGTTTCAGCTCCCTCTGGATGGCTGATTCTGGCCTCTGGCCTCCTCCCTTCAAGCCTTCGGTTTAGGAGAGGGACTGCTTTCTGGCCGTGGCTAATCTCTAAATTGCCCTACCAGCCCCTGTTTGTTTCTTAGCTCTGCCATAGATTGGGTAACTCAACCATTTTATTAGATTCATTTTATTTAAATACTTAGAATGATTTCTTTTTTCCTGGCTGGGCCCTAGCAGGGTGATACATGTTCTATTTCATTTTTCTTTGCCTTCTACAAAATATTGTGTGAAATAGTAAAAAAAGAGTTAGACATACTTGGTGTGAATTCTAACTAATTCTGCTGGAATAAGTAACCTGGCCTGAGACGCAAACTTCAGTTTTTCATCTGTAACAAATAATAATTCCAAGCACAGCTCTTTTCAGCCTTGATAGAACACCTTCACTTCACTCACTCCAATTTCAATACAATTTCCATGTGAAATTTCCTAATTCCTACCTGGATACCTCATTTAGTGTCATTCAGGCTTCTCAAATATCCTCTCCTCTTTCTTCCAATCTATGCTATGAATTTCTTCAAATCTCCTTGTCTCCATATTTCATTCTCATGATTCATTCACACAAGAGCCTCTGGGTATTCACATGCACAAGGTCACCATGAACTTCTGAAATATTTTCAAATGACTAACAGCACCTTGTTGCCTACATATCAGGTTTCATTTGAATAAATCTCATGAGAATGAGAACTATAGCTACGACTAAATTTCCTCACCTCATACATTTATACATTAAATACCAATAAAAGAAAGAGAATGATACCAGTCATTGAATGAGATAAATGCATGATCTGGAAAATGGAAAACAGTATTTTCTACAGTTTTGCCCCACAAACTGAAAAGTGAGGATGGAAGGATTTCAGGTGTCGGTGAGCACCGCACCAGCTGGCTCCCTGCGGTCCTGCGCTCACAGAAATGGCATTTTTAGTTCCACTGGCAAGTGTGACAGAATGCCGCGCTCAGGGATGTATCGGGTACATGTGTGATAGCAGAGAGATAGCACAGAAGACTCAACGTGCCCCTCAGTCCTCAGATATCTCAGCTAAACAGAGACACCACTGAGCCATGGAAAACAGCTTGAGAACAAGCAATATTATAAAGCACAGAGGGAATTTGTGTCGGGCAACCTGTTCAGCACCACAGACATGACAAGAAACCAATATAAAGGCCTCTTGACATGGGAGGAGGTAGCTATCAATAGTCCCTTGAACTTTACCCACAGAAGTATTATGTCTCACCACTGCTCATAATACAGCAAAAAAAGGTATATGCACTGACTCATTTTATTACAAATGAAGAAAAAGAAGGTATCTCACAAGATATTTTTAAAGTGGTTAACTTTTTTTTTTTTTTTTGTAGAGACAGAGTCTCACTGTACCGCCCTCGGGTAGAGTGCCGTGGCATCACACAGCTTGCAGCAACCTCTAACTCTTGGGCTTAGCGATTCTCCTGCCTCAGCCTCCCGAGCAGCTGGGACTACAGGCGCCCGCCACAACGCCCGGCTATTTTTTTGTTGCAGTTTGGCGGGGGCTGGGTTTGAACCCGCCACCCTCGGAATATGGGGCCGGCGCCCTACTCACTGAGCCACAGGCGCCGCCCTAAAGTGGTTAACTTTTTAAAGAATTGACATTACAGGCAAATGATTCAGTTATGAGAAAGATGTGCTTACATGTAAAAAAAACAAACAAACATTCCTTTCATTCACTGATTTACACCAATATAACTCTCATTTGAACTCTCTTTTCCTTCCAAGCTTTATTTTAAGCATTAGGAAAGTGAAGGTGAATAAAACACAGTTCTTGCCCTTAAGGAGAGAAGTACTCTGCTAAATTACAAATGTTCAATAAATATTGCAGGAAGGTATAAAGATATATAAGATACATATATGACCAAAATTTAGCATATAATCATAAAACAAGGTTAATATACTTCTTTTTATTAATTTGAAAGTTTATCTATATGTTCTAACTTGCTAGGGCTCCCATAACAAAATGCCACAGACTGGGTGGCTTAAACAACAGAACTTTTGTTTTTTTTTTCCTCACAGTTCTGAAGACTAGAAGTCCTCAAGGTGCCAAAGGGTTGGGTTCTACTGAGACCCTTGTCCTTGGATTGCAGGTGGCTGCCTCTTTGCTGCCTCTTCACGTAGTCACCCCTCTTTGCAAGCACATCCATATATCTCTACTACTTCTTGAAAGGATACTGATCATATTAGATTAGGGTCCCAGTGTTATGATCTCATTTAACTTTCCATGTCAAAGGTTCTGTCTCCAAATGGAACCACATTTTAAGGCACTGGGGGTTATGGATTAAAAATATAAAGCCATACTGGAGGGAATCATCCGGTCTATAATGACAGGTAAAATAATTCTGTTAGATGTTTATTTTCTCAAAGTACAGACAGAATGTTATAGAGGAAAAGGCACTGGACAGGAAGTTAAATCCCCAAGTTCTAGAACCTGCATTTTTCCTGGGTCTGTGGTAAGACTATTAGGATGTGGCCTCTGCTTTCTGTGAATGAACATCTCCATATATGCACCTTTCATGAATATAAGGCTACACAATTATCTATAAAGTTACTTCTGTTTCAGATAGCCTGAATTTTTTAACAAACCTATTTAAACCAACCCATGGACCATGAATAAAAGCACAACTTTCCATTTCTTATTATATTCTTTCCAATTCCACAACTGTCCTTTAAAAAAGGAATCTCTATAGAATCATAGACCAAATATTCCTCTTAAGACAATGTACTAAGTCAATGGTAACAAGCAGCATTTTCAAGACTGCTCAAGAAAGCACAAAGTTAGGTAGACCAGTCACTAGACTAATACATCCCAAAAGGCTTAGCAAAATCCTTCTTACAGTTGCTTTATAACTAGGCTCACAAATAAATCTAATCAATATTAATAGCATCATATCATCCCTCAAAGGGTTAGGTATATCCAGCCTCTTTGGATATGCAGGTATCATTTAGTGAACAAAAAAGAAGGTAAATAAAAGTTCCAATTGGTGGTAATCTTTTCTTCATTTAGTAAGCACAAATCTCTCTACATAGAATGTCCATCCCACTCCATTTTACTGGGAAAAAGCCCCTCACACAGATGCGACCCTTCCCATCTCCCTCTTCTGTGTCCCCCACACCTCCACAGTGTACTCATGGCATAATTTTAGGAATCTCTCTCACCTCCACCCTTCCCCTGGTAGACTATGAAATCCTCAAAAACAAAAATGACAGTTTATTACTGCCAAACAATTCCTGTATATACTTTGTTAGCTACACAGAAATCAAATGACCCTGAATTTGAATTGGCCTATCTTTAGAATGTGGGATACAACCTTTCTCATGCTGTTAGGCAGATTGGAGATTGTGTATGTAAAATGTTAGCACAGTCGCTGACATGCAGCAATTACTCCACAAACTGCGGCTCTTAAGATTGTTACTTGGATTTTTCAAATTGTTAAACTTTAAATAATAAATATCTAAGTATCTATATATACAAGTATACACACAAATTTATAAAATAAGAAACTGCCTATATGGCTTCCTCAGAAGAAAATCTGCAAATTGTTCTGAAGTTCATATTAAGTATAAAATTATTATTTTATGACTTATACTAGCAATTCCAGAGATGGGATTCCTGACACCTTGTTTTCTTATCCATACTCCACAAGGAGGATCAACATCCAGAATGGAATGTAATGAAGCAAGACTATTTTGGATCCATTTATTAATGGGTATGTCTACTGATAAAAAAATTAATGTTTCAAAAGGAAATAGCATATTAGATATACTATAGAACGGTAGAAACATCCCTCCTCCTCAATAGAATTTTTAACTTTAGCAGCTAGTGAGCCAAGGATAATGAGGATATGGCTTGATTTATTGGTGTTAAAGATAAGCATAAGAATAAGCAGGTTCATAGGTAATTGTCATGCATTTGAACAGTTAAGTGCATCAGAATGAGCACCATTGACATCACTTTTTTATAATTAATTCTATTTTCCCCATTGTCCTATTCACACTGTAGAAGTTAAAAAGGGGATTGATAATTCTCTAAGTACAATCAGTCATACATCACTTTTCTCATCATTATAGCCAAACAGCAGAAAGCAGGGAATTGCATGTACAAAATTTTGGTACTACCATGTAAGTCAATCAAAAGTAGCAGAAATGAATAGCTAAGCAAGCACACACACATCATGCATGTAATTAAGCAAGGCAAGATAAGAGAAGACAAATAAATCCAGATTTTAATAGAGCTAAGCAAATAACAACCAGGCAAAAACATATTCCGTGGATCAGGTGTACATGAAATGCAATATACCAAAGGGAATAAGAAGAAAACAGAGTTCTGCTTTGAAGTGCTTTTATTCCTTTTCTCCCTCCCCCTTACAATTCTTGAAATCAGTATGTCTGCATTCTTTTTTTTTTTTTAGATTTAAATATTTTATTTCAAGAAATATTCTGAAGGCTATTGTTTATTATTAGGAAAAATATAATGCATACATGTCTATAGATCATCATATACTGACAGTATAATAAATAGGTTCTCCACGTAACATGATTAGCTTTGTAGCGAGACTAGTGGAATGCTTTCTGCAGAAATGCGGTTTTACCTTCAAATCTGAGCACATCTACCCTTACATCAAAAAAGAAAAAGGGAATAATAAAAACACAAGTTTGATTTGTTTAAATTTTAGTGGACCACATCTGATTTGTTGAAGAGTAAGTCTGCATTCTTATGTTCATTTCAGCATTATTCACAATAGCTAAGAACAGAAGCAACTCCAGTGTCCATTATCAAATGAATAAAGAAAATGTGGTACATAAACATGGTGGAATATTATATAGCCTTAAAAGACAGAGATTCTCTCATTTGCAACAATATTGATGAACCTGGAGGTCATTATGCTAAGTCAGGCACAGAAAGACAAATACCGCATGATCTGACTTATACGTGGAATCTAAAAAAGTTGCTCTAAGGCTGTGCACAATGGCTCACGCCTGTAATCCCAGCACTTGGGAGGCCGAGGCAGGTGGATTGTCTGCCTCACAGGTTCAAGACCAGCCTGAACCAGAGTGAAATCTTGTCTCTAAAAATAGCCAGGCATTGTGGTGGGTGCCTGTAGTCCCAGCTGCATGGGAGGCAGAGGCAAGAGGATCACTTGAACAAAAAAGTTTGAGGTTTCTGTGAGCTAAGCCACCACAGCACTCTACCAAGGGCAACCAAGTGAGACTCTGTCTCAAAAAAAAAAAGTTGATCTAATAGAAACAGAATAAAATGGTAGTTATCAGAGGCTAGGGTGGCAAGAAGCAGGGAAGGAGGAATGGAAAAATGAGAGACATTGACCAAAGGGTACAAAGCTTCAGTTAGAATAGAGTAGTAAGTTTTAGTGATCTATTGACCTACATGGTGACACGGTTAATAATAGTGTATTGTATATTTCAAAAGTGCTCAAATAATAGATTTTTAATGTTGTCACCACAGAAAATTTGCTAAGTTGATGAAGTGATGGATACATTAATTGCTTGTTTTAGTTTAGTTTTTTCTACAGTATATACATAGATCAAAACATCACACTATGTTCTCTAACTATACACATTTATGTGTCAATTAAAATTTATTTTAAAAATACTTAGATTAGAAAATCAGAATAAAAGAAAACTCAGTATGGCTATTTCCCTATCCTTCCTCTCCTTGAAAACAATGAACATAGGAAAGAAATTAAAAGTTAATTTCCTTTGCACTGGGAGCTGTTTTAATAGTAATCATGTGTCAGCCACAGTGGGAGCAAGTACTTTATAGTTATCATCTCATTTAACCCTTGCATCAATTATGTAAGCTGGGTGTTATCATCCCTATCATTTGATTTAAGGGATCTGTGTTTCAGAAAGCTTACAGGATTTACCCTAGAAACACACAACTAATAACAGATAGAGCTGGTAAATTCAACCTAGGCTTGTCTCATTCCAAGATCTTTGCATTTAACTACTGTACTTAATGACAATAAAAGTAAATGAAACTGACAGATGCCATTGTAATGTGGCTTATATACGTTGATAGTTTCCCTTATGTGAGAATGCTTACAATGCTGAAATAAAGAAATGGCCTCCTACTATACAATAAAATGTTGTTCATATTCCATAAGATAGTTTCTTGCTTCTTTATTCTTTTTTATAATGGTCTGCTCTTTCTCCTGTAACACATTTCCAAATGTATAAATTCCATTAATCTAATTTGGGCTCAGCTCAAATGTTACCTCCTTTTTAGAACCATCCAGGATATTCTCCAGTTGAAAACAATTCCTCCAAATTTGAACTACCTCATTTTTCTCTTTTGATATCACTTATTATTTTTGTTCATTAAAAACATATTATCTCCTCTACCAGGCTTCAAGCTTCCTAACATAGTGATCTATGTCAAAATTATGTTTGTCTTACTCTCATAAATTTTAAGTGTTTAGAACTGGCAACAACTCAGACGACATACAATTTTTTATTATCTAGAATTTTATTTTAAACTACCTATTATAATATGAATATGTTGAATAAGTGGAAAAGAAAACAGTAGAAAAATTTTAGCAATTAAAAAGCATTGTCGGGTGGCGCCTGTGGCTCAGTGAGTAGGGCGCCGGCCCCATATGCCGAGGGTGGTGGGTTCAAACCCAGCCCCAGCCAAACTGCAACCAAAAAATAGCCGGGTGTTGTGGCGGGCGCCTGTAGTCCCAGCTGCTCGGGAGGCTGAGGCAAGAGAATCACATAAGCCCAAGAGTTAAGAGGTTGCTGTGAGCCGTGTGACGCCACGGCACTCTACCCGAGGGCAGTACAGTGAGACTCTGTCTCTACAAAAAAAAAAAAAGCATTGTCAAAGCATTTTATATGTATTTATATACATTAATCAATAGCTACAAGTTATTCTTATATATTCATTCATGTGGAACTTTGGGTATCACTATTAATCAAAAACATGATTTTATATCTTATATAAAATAATTTGGAAGTAGGACAGGGAAATGGCCATAGTGAGTTTTCTCTTCTCACTAAATATAGAAATCTATTCTATATTTTTATTAATTCAGTTAAGCTTTTCCTCCTGGTTTAACACAATGGTTAATTATAATGACAATCATTAATGTTAGAGTTACAGATATACAAATATTACTTTTATATGTACAATACTCTGTTTCTTCCAGAGTACAATTTATATGTACAGTACTCTGTACAACACTCAGGTCACCATTAACTGAAATAGTTATTGTTTTGGGAAATCCAATCACCTTAGCATGGTTTACAAAATCAACCAATTCTTCAGTCTTGTCCGCCCTTTTAGGCTCGTTTCCCATTACTTCCTCCTCCCTTGGTATCCCGTGATTATCAGCAAAGCAAATTCTTAGCATTCCCTGAACACGCTATTCTCTCCATATCTCTGCCTTTCATCTACTTTTGCCAGCTTCCTCTCTCCACATGCAGTACTTTTTATAGACTTCCACTGGTACATATTGCATGTTCATCTCCACCACCAGACCAGGAACCCTTCTTTTAGCCTCCGTGATTAGCATCATGTTCAGCACGCAGCATGTGTAGGCACTCAACAAATGAATTAATGAATGTAAGCCTACTTAAAATTCCCAAAACTCAGATATCCAAAAAGAGCAAATCTTTTTTTCACTTTATTCTGCTTTTTAAAGCAAGCTTTAACTTTAGTGTGTTACGTTAAGCATATTACCTTTGCAAGCTGTAAAAGTATAACTATCTCCATAATTAGTCATAACTGATCATTAAGCAAATTCTTTTGAAATGCTGGTAATATGTGTCTGTCCATTATAAGCCTCTGAGGAGCTAGAAATGCAGAACTATTCACTTTGTTGCCTACACCTCACAGATCCTCAACTTAAAAAAAATCTCTGCTCTGATTTTCTCCCAATTTATGCCAGATATATTTCTTTAGATTTCATTTAGATTGAAAAAATTCTGGGTGTAAGCATATTCACCTGAAACCAGTTTGATTTATGGCCCAGGTCAATTGTATGATTAAATAAACAAAAAATAAACATGTAAATGAAGGATTTATTATGAGTAATTTAAATTCAAATTAAACATTTATTAGGAGCCATCAAACTATAAAACATGACACAAGGAGTTTTCACATTCATTATGGTTCTTAACCAGGCTTCACTGGCCACTACATTGGATTTAGGGTGGCTCAGATCACTGGAAATGTTGTTGTCTGATACTCAGTAATGATAATAAAAATTAACATTTATTGAAGACATCAGTTGTCAGGTACTATACTAAGCAGTTTACATGCCTAATCTCATTTAATTTTCACTATAACTCAATGAAGATATTGAGACTTAGAGAAGTTACATTGCTAAAAACCACATTCTTAATAAGCCCCCGGATTCAAAACTAATCCAGATCTGTTTGACGGAGTCCCTGTAGTCTTACTCACTACATCAGTTACCTCTACTTTCTGGGGAAACGTTCATAACTTTCTTTAGTTTCTCAAATGATTATGTGTCAAGACAGTCTTGTAAATATTTACTTAGTCAATCCTCAAGACATCTTGCTAGGTAGTATTACTATTTCTGTGAATTTATATGGAAAGTAAGATAAGATATTTTGTATGTGTGTAGACTGATAAAATTTAGATACAATTTCCTTTTAATATAGCATGAAGACTATTTTTCCTGTATTTTTCTGTAATTAATATTTAGATTTAGCTATGCCAGCAACTGGGATTATTTGGCTGCTGATTCAGCTCATTAGAATATCCTGAAGTGTTCTCATTTAATGACATGGCATGAAGGCCAAACTTGAGTCATGTGGCTAAAACAAGGCTGAAGAGAGGATTCTATAACCTTAAACTCACTATGAACTATTATTTTCCTTGCCAGAATTTTACAATAGTCTCCTGCCCTTTGTGCCTTTACATAATAGCACATCCATATTTTACTAGATGTAGAAGAAACTATTTCTTAAAAACAAGTATAGGCACTCATGTTAAAAAAAAAAAAAGAAAAGAAAAAACTTCCACTGGTTTATACTTTCTACAGCATAAAACCCCAATTCCCTCACATGGCTTCTACAATCTGACCCCCATTCACCTTTCTGTGTACCTTTTCCATGACTCCCCATTATGAACACTGACCTCCCAACACTTTGGATTTTCTAGTATTGCTCAGTGAATGCACACAGCTTTGGAACTCTGCTTACGATACAGAGATGTTCTTTTTTACTTATCTGTAAAACTTTACTGCATTCTACAAGGCTATGTTTAAATCTTTCTCTCCACGACTTCTTCAAACTAGAAATTCAAATTAACTTTTCTCTATGGCCCTTGTGTATATGTAACTGCTATCAGTCAATAGCTTCAAATAGACCATAGTGCTACTAAGGACTTATGATTTCCTTATTCATCTCTGTACTATTGAGAGGGCTACTAAAGGTACCATACATGGGAAATTGGGAAATTGTAGCTAAATATACCTTATTTACAGAACGTTCTCCACAAAATATTTCTCTATGTGTTAATAATAAATGTTAAAATATGTGATATGATAGAAAATATAAGTTTGATTTATCACAGAATGATCTATAATTTAAAAAATATTTCTTTCACTTGGGAAGCTGAGGCAAGAGAATCACTTAAGCCCAAGAGTTTGAGGTTGCTGTGAGCTGTGATGCTACAGCACTCTACCAAGGGTGACATAGTGAGACTGTCTCAAAAAAAATTTTTTTTCTTTCACAACCCTTAGATGAGAGAAAAATAAAGAGTGAATATCCATGGTTGTGACACTAGACTTTGATCTCTTTATTGAATTCTTTTATACTTTTATTTCTAGACAGTACATGAGATATTAATAAAGATTCAAGTAAGTCCAAATATGGTTTTTTAATACAGAGTAGGGGTGATACTAATGAAACTCCAGGACAGCAGATGGATTTAGCTATTGTTAACTTAGGAATGGTTTCCAAGAACATTCTGTATGGTCCAAATTGCCTCTTGTGTGTAATTAACATTCAACATGTAGAAAATAGTGAAACTGTTCACTCCACTGCTTTGTGGTACCTTCCCATATACTGATGCCTATAAATGAATTTCTTCCTAATGGACAAAGTTTTCTACGAGATAAAATACCCTGTTTCCCCGAGAATAAGACAGTGTCTTATTTTAAAGTGTGCTCCCAAAGATGCGCTAGGTCTTATTTTCAGGGGACGTCTTATCTTTCCTGTGAGTAGGTCTTATTTTTGGAGGATGTCTTATTTTCGGGGAAACAGGGTAATTATGCTTCAGTAAAACACTTCCCCTTTCTCTTTCTTTGTTTAAAATCACACCCCTTTGCAGAGCTGCTTTTGTGTTCCAAGCACCATATATTCACTGGTCCCCTCTGCACACTTCTTTTTTTTTTTTTTTGTAGAGACAGAGTCTCACTGTACCGCCCTCGGGTAGAGTGCCGTGGCATCACACGGCTCACAGCAACCTTAACTCTTGGGCTTACGCGATTCTCTTGCCTCAGCCTCCCGAGCAGCTGGGACTACAGGCGCCCGCCACAACACCTGGCTATTTTTTTGTTGCAGTTTGGCAGGGGCTGGGTTTGAACCCGCCACCCTCGGTATATGGGGCCGGCGCCCTACTCACTGAGCCACAGGCGCCGCCCCCCTCTGCACACTTCTAAAGAGTAGCCCTTATAGCCCTTTTCAAATTCATTTTACAGTAGAGGAAACTGAATTCACAGAGGTTAAGTGACACATCCAAGATGTACTGCTGGTCGAGGTAAGATTTGATCCATAATCTTTGAGCTTCAAATGACACTGTGTTTAGTTTACATTGCTTTGTGTGGCTTATGTAATTGCAAACACAATGTTGGAGGCACCTCTGATTCATAATATTCTTAAAAGCTCAACTATGAGAGTATCACATTTAAAAGTTTTTAACATATGACCCCCACATTAATTGTACCATGTACTTTAAAAAAAAATATAGACAGAACTAAAGTTCATCACTAGAAATGAGATAACTAAAATAACTAGTACTTTAGAAAATTATAATAACTTAGAGAGAACAGAATGAAATTTCAACATTTTTCATGGGATAGTTTTGTAATAGCTTTTTTTATAGTCTTTATAAATTGGGTGATAATTATAACAAATTATTGAAAATTTATTACACATGTACTAATTAAATGTCATTATTGGACAAGAAGAATACATCTCTGCTTATAATCTACCTTAGTAAGGGGGATCAGCATATATACTCTTTATTCAATAATTAATATATGTTGAGCAATATTTATAGATGTTTTAGAGGTAGAGAGGCTTAGAAGCTATTTCTCTTTCACAAGGAGACTGTAACTTAGTGAGTGATATTTATTGGAATGAAATTCTTTTCCCTTATCAGCTTGCCTACTTCATAAATACTACTAAAAACAAAATCCTACCAGCTTTCAAATGAGAACAGCACTAATAAAAATATTCACTCACTTTCCCTTCAACAAACATGTAACAATTACCTATCATGGGTTGATTTCCAAAGTAGATGCAGGGAAAACAAAAATGAATGAATAGAAGATCTTGGGGGAAATTCATGCTCTGGTAGGTGTAAAGACAAGAAAATAAGCAAGACAGATAACATAAGGCAATGCGTGCTCTGTCAGAACAATGAACTCCAGGCTACTTATTATAGTTATTGAATCATGGTTTCTGAGCCTTTACTGTGAATCATGCACTGTTGTAAGAACTTACGATATGTTGTCTGATTTAATACTTGCACAACCCCATTACGTATACCTTATTACTCACACAAATTTATACATAAAATTGGGGCTTAGTTGAATAAGTTGCCCAAGATCACACAGTGAGTAAAGATTTGAATTCAGATAGTCAGACTCCTGAATGTCCTCTGTTGACTTTGACTTACTAATGGAGTACAGAGAAGGGAATTCTCACCTCTGTCAATGGGGAGCTCAGAGAGTCTTACATGAATAAACACCTCTTGAGCCAAGTCTGAAATGAGCAACATATGCAATGGAGACAAGAGGATAGAGGAGGAAAGGAATAAACAGTGACAAACCAGGCAGAGGAAAGAACAAACACAAAGTCATGGACATGAAAACAAAAGAGTCACCTGTTAGCCCCTTTGTTATGTCCACCATGTGGGATACATATAGAAGAAGTGAGAAATAATATTAAGGAGACTAAATTTGAGACCTCTTACCATGTATCACACTGGTAAATAAATTTGTAAATATTATCTCACTTAATATTTAAAATAACCAGTGACATAGGTACTTTTACATATAAAGAAACTAAGACTTAAAACATTAAGTAACCTGCCCAAATATATGGTAGGGGCTTGGATTTATGACTGAGTCTGTTTACTCTGGGCCTGAATTCTTTTTTTTTTTTTTTTTTTTTTGGCCAGGGCTAGGTTTGAACCTGCCACCTCCGGCATATGGGACCGGCGCCCTACTCCTTGAGCCACAGGCGCCGCCCTGAGCCTGAATTCTTAACTTCTAAGTTGTGAAAGCAAGAACCAGACCACAAAAGTCCTTAAGCTTTATTAATCAGGACTTCACATACTGTTAGCAGAGAAATAATATTATCACATTCCTGTTTTAGAACATTCCCTCTGGTTATAGCATGCAGAGAGATAAGATTTGAGACAGATTAATCAAAAAGGTAAATCTAAGAGATGGTAAGAGCCCAAAGAGCTTAGTATCTATGTCAACAAATGGAAGGGAAAAAGAATTCAAAAATGTTAAAGAGATTGAATCGGCAAAATCAGGTACCCAAGTAAATTTTGGATATAAGGGAAAAAAGAAATGCCAAAATGTTAGATAGAGCAACTGGAAAGAGAAAAAAATGTCCCCCACCCGTGTTTATAAGACAAACAAAAGCATCACAGGAACAGCAGAAAAGATACAGCAAACTTAGGTTCTTTCCAAAAACCTTGCTGGAAAAGAGCACAGCCTTGTTTTCTGTAATTGTGTGACTACAACTGCATTCTCTGAAGCGGTATCACAAAGAATTTGGTATGACAAGCCAGCATCTTTTGAAAAAAAAAAAAACAATTGTTACTTCCTAGCCTAATTGGTACCTAAGTCTTTTCCTAAGTATGGGCACATTTTGAATACAAAACAATTTAAGTTACGTGAACTTGATTTTAATCAAATTCGGCTATAATTATTCAAATTTATAAAACCCAATCAGGCAATGATTATTTATTTTTTCAAAACAAATGTTGTTAGAAAAACACAATAAAATTGTCTTTGTGTAGTCTTTTCAGTGCAATTATATAGATTTGAAATACAATACTACAGGGCGGCGCCTGTGGCTCAATGAGCAGGGCGCTGGCCCCATATGCCAAGGGTGGTGGGTTCAAACCCAGCCCCGGCCAAACTGCAACAAAAAAATAGCCGGGCGTTGTGGTGGGCGCCTGTAGTCCCAGCTACTCAGGAGGCTGAGGCAGGAGAATCGCCTAAGCCCAGGAGTTGGAGGTTGCTGTGAGCTGTGTGATGCCACGGCACTCTACCGAGGGCAATAAAGTGAAACTCTGTCTCTACAAAAAAAAAAAAAAAAAAAAGAAAGAAATACAATACTACACCTCTACTGATTATACTTTGAGGCATGCAATATACCAGACCATTTCCCTGTATTATTAAAATCTCATTTAATTAACATAATAATCCCATGAGTTGGTACTACCAGTATCTCTACTTTTTACAGTTAATTAAACCAAGGTTTGAGAGTATTTATTTATTTATTGGCAAAGTCTCACTCCATCATCACCCCAGGCAGAGTACCAGGGTATCATAGCTCACAGCAATCTTAAACTCTTTGGCTCAAGTCCTCCTCTTGCCTCAACTTCCTGAGTAGCTGGGACTATAGGTACCCACCATGATGCCCGGCTGATTTTTCCTACTTTTAGTAGAGACAGGGCGTCTTTCTTGCTGAGGCTGATCTGGAACTCCTAAGCTCAAGCAATCCACTGGCCTTGGTCTCCCAGAGTGCTAGGCTACAGGCGTAAGCTACCATGCACAGCCTATTTACATTTTTGAGGAAGGATGAATATTCATAAGCAACCACTGCCATAAAATTGTCTGTCATTGTCATATGTTTTCACCATTTTCCATTAAAAGTATTTTCATAATAATAAGTGCATATTAATCAAGCACATAGAAATTATGCTATGACTTGACAGACCTAGCACAGTTCAAAAGCACGAGGTATATTTGTTTTCCACCATAAAAAGTAGTATGTTTAGTTATGAAACACGATTATGTTTTATACTACTAATTTCTAACACAAATTATTTTAAAACTTCAGTTAAGTTCAATTAAGTATTTTATTCAATGCCTACCATCAAAGAAGCATGCATTAGTAAAACATTAAACATATTTCACTTGAAATTCTTAATTATTCTAAATATGTCAGGGAATTTGACCTGCTTCATGAAAAGTACACAGTGGTGGCTCAGTGCCTGTAGCACAGTGGTTTCAGCGCCAGCCACATACACTGAGGGTGGCGGGTTCGAACCCGGCCCTGGCCAGCTAAACAACAATGACAACTGTAACAAAAAAATAGTTCAGCATTGTGGTGGATGCCTGTAGTCCCAGCTACTTGGGAGGCCGAGGCAAGAGAATCGCCTAAGCCCAAGAGCTAGAGGTTGCTGTGAGCTATGATGCCACAGCACTCTGCCAAGGGTGACACAGTGAGACTCTGTCTCAAAAAAAAAAAGAAAGAAAGAAAAAAGAAAAAGAAAAATACACAGTGCTCTTGGATTGGGCCTTTTCTGATAACACACTAAGTGAGTGATCCAAATATGAAGGCGGAGGGCTCACTAGTGACAGAATGTCATTTAGTCCAGACATTCAAACTGTTTGCCTTCCTTATACAAAATTGAGTCACTTTCCCTGTTTCTGATATCCGACTGCATGTTGACATTGTGCTAGATATTTTACAAGTATTATTTCATTTAATTCCTCACAGTAACACAATATAGTACATTTTAAATTGAGTCAACAAATAAATAAATCAAGACCCAGAGAGATTAAGGTACTTGTTTGGGGCTACATAGGAATAAGTGGCAGAGCAAAGATTCAAACTTTAGTGATTTAGATAATACAATCAATTCTTTTATTATAAGTACAATTTACAGAGTATCATTTTATTTTAGAGTTAACTATCTTAGAAGTCATAGGTGCTTAGACTTTAGACTCCACTGTAAGTTTAATTGTTCATTTATAGCATATATTCCAAGATGTGCACTTGAAAGAATAAATGCCATTTGCGTAAGCAATAAGATAAACGGAATTAATTACATAAAGAAAAATCTCTTTAAACATTATTGCTTTCAAAATGAACAGTTGGGGGGAGGAGACAAGATGGCTGACTGAAGCCAGCTTTCCACAGAGGCTTCCGTCCAGTAGGAGAGTTAAAGGACAAAAATTCAGCAAGTAACCTGGTGGATTTGAGCTGCACTAAGAGAGAAGGTTGAAGAACGCACGTCAACCACGCTGAGGCGAGCTGCGACCACAAGGATACAAACAAAATGTACAAAATCCATCACCAAGCGGACGGGAGTTCCCTCCCCCATGAGAATGGCTCAGAGTGCCCCACAAACAACTGGGCAGAGTTCAAAGGTCCTCCCACTACACTCCACAGGAGCGACCCTCTAAAAACTGGACCTACCTCCCCTACTAGGGTGCCATGGCGTCCTCCTGCATAAAACTGTATAAACTGTATATAGTCTCTACCTGGAATTCTGAGCTCCCAGTGCTCCCCTTCACTCACACTGAGTCTGGAGGCCAGTCCCGGTTGGTGGAGAGGGGACCGCACCAGAGTGGCAGTTCCCTGAGGCACAATGAGACAACCGTCTTTTGGTGATAATACGGCCAGGCATAAAACTGTGTAAAGCTGTGTGTGTTCTCTGCCCACAACGCCAGGCTCCCAGCACTCCCCACGCTCCCCTCTGCTCTGGCTCCAAGGTCTGGAGGCCTGTCCCCCAGGGGTCCAAACTCTTGGGCGATTGCTCGAGGGGTGTAGACAGTGCTGGGCTACAGCCGGTCGGTGCAGACTCTGGGGTACAGGAGCGTAGAGAGGATGGTTGGTTGGAAGGTAGCCACACCGGAGCAGTGGTTGCCTGAGGCACAAAACAGCAGCCCTCTTTTGCTAGCAATACGGCTCACTACCGAATATTCTGAAGCCACACACCCTGTCTCCCTGGGCAACCAGAGACTCTGAGTATAGGATTTGCCTGAAGCAACTCCAACTTGCAAACCAGGGAAACTCCCAGGGTGGGGCTGACCCAGAGGTCCGCTTTACTAAACCTAAGACGCACCTGGCCCTCAGGGGATCATCAGCCTATAGACAATACAAGAGCAAAGACAACCTGATTTGGAACTCAATTCAGCTTCTCTTCTGCAGGGGAACCACAGAGTTGTTCTGTTCTGTTCTGTCAGTAATATTAATCAGGGGTGAGACTGGACCTGAGTGAAAACCCCCCAACCTTCATCAAGCACCTGAGGTTGTCAGGCCTCACCTCCTCCTGCTAGAGAGAGGCAGAGTGCAGAGGCCTGGCAGACTTCCTTGTGATTCAGGCAGGTGCAAATTCCTGGAGTACCGATTCACTACAGGCAACTGGGTCAGCCAACTGCAGGGCTATCAGTGACTGGGTGTGACAGTGGTGCAAGGTGGGGAAGGAGGCAGCAACCTTCCCAGACTGATCTATTGGATGGGTGGCTCCTCCTGACTCCACGCAGCACTGGAGCAAGCCACACCAGAGTAGTCACCAGACCCCTGTAATCCAGTTCCCAGAGACCTCTTAAACTCTCTCACCCGAGACAGGTGCAGACTGAGACAATTGATTTTGACATTTTGAACTGAACCAATCGCCTGAGGACAAATCAGGTGGTGCCCTGGGTGCACGGTGGTAGGAAGGTTTGATTATTCTTTTCCAATTGTTTGCCGGTGGGGGGGTGGGGTGACTTAATGCTGATATTTCTCCACAGCTGAGACTTCAATCCAGAGTAACTGTTTCACTAGGGTGGAACAGAAACCAGCTGAAAACAAGACAGAACCACTTAGCCCAACCACACCAGACAGGGCCCAGTCTCTCAGCCCACAACACTGTACAGGCCCTCGACAAAGCCCCAGGGGAAAAAAATCAAAGGAAGTAAAACAACCATGGGGCGGAATCAGCGAAAAAACTCTGGTAACATGAATAACCAGAATAGATCAACCCCCCCAAGGAAAGATATGGCAGATGTAATTGAAGATCCTATTCATAAACAACTGGCTGAGATGTCAGAAATCGAATTCAGAATTTGGATTGCAAAGTGGAATTAGGAATTCAAGGAGAAATTCAAAAGTTGTCTCAAGAATTTAATGAATTTAAAGACAAAACCACCAAAGACTTAGACACACTGAAGCAAGAATTTGCAGCCCTCAAAGATATGAAAAATACAGTAGAATCCCTCAGCAACAGAATGGAGCAAGCAGAAGAAAGGATTTCTGACATTGAAGATAAAGCCTTTGAACGCTGCCAAACTCTCAAAGAGGAAGAGAAATGGAGAGCAAAAATGGATCATTCTCTCAGAGAGCTCTGGGATAATTCGAAGAAGGCAAATATCTGAATCATTGGAGTTCTAGAAACAGATGAAGTGGCCTCACTGGGCACAGAGGCCCTTCTGCATGAAATTATGAAAGAGAATTTTCCAGACATGCCTAGAGATTCTGAAATTCAGATAGCAGACAGCTTCAGATCCCCGGCACAACTCAACCCCAATAAGACATCGCCCAGGCATATCATAATTAACTTCGCTAAAGTTAATATGAATGAGAAAATCCTCAAAGCTGCCAGGAGAAAGAAAACCATTACCTTCAAAGGGAAGAATATTAGAATGACTGCAGATCTCTCTGCTGAAACTTTTCAAGCCAGAAGAGGGTGGTCACCGACTTTTAATCTCCTAAAGCAAAATGACTTTCAACCCCGGATCTTGTATCCAGCTAAACTGAGTTTCATTTATGATGGAGAAATTAAATACTTTAATGACATTAATATGTTGAAGAAATTTGCCATAACCAAAACAGCTCTTCAGGATATTCTCAGACCTATCCTCCATAATGACCAACCCAATCATATACCACAAAAGTAAACTCACTCAGAAACTTCGGATCATACTCCAATTTCCACACTGGCAAAAGGATTAAAAATGCCCACTGGATTTTGAAAAACTCGATACCCAAAACTTCATCAGACTTATCAATATTCTCCATTAATGTGAACGGCTTAAACTGTCCTGTAAAGAGGCATAGGATAGCTGACTAGATACAAAAACTCAGGCCAGATATCTGTTGCATATAAGAGTCACATCTTAACTTAAAAGACAAATACAGACTCAGGGTGAAAGGATGGTCATCCATATTTCAGGCAAATGGTAATCAGAAAAAAGCAGGTGTTGCAATTTTATTTGCAGATACAATAGGCTTTAAAACAACAAAAGTAAGGAAGGACAAGAATGGTCACTTCATATTTGTTAAGGGTAATACTCAATATGATGACATCTCAATTATTAATTTCTATGCACCCAACCAGAATGCACCTCAATTTATAAGAGAAACTCTAACAGACATGAGCAACTTGATTTCCTCCAGCTCCATAATAGTCGGAGATTTTAACACTCCTTTGGCAGTGTTGGATCGATCCTCTAACAAGAAGTTGAGCAAAGAAATCTTAGATTTAAACCTAACCATCCAACAGTTGGATTTAGCAGACATCTACAGAACATTTCACACCAACAAAACTGAATACACATACTTCTCATCAGCCCATGGAACTTACTCCAAAATTGATCACATCTTCGGTCACAAGTCTAACCTCAGTAAATTTAAAGGAATAGAAATTATTCCATGCATCTTCTCGGACCACCATGGAATAAAACTTGAGCTGAGTAACAACAGGAATCTGCATACTCATACAAAAACATGGAAGTTAAATAACCTTATGCTGAATGATAGCTGGGTCAGAGATGAGATTAAGAAAGAAATCACTGGGGCGGTGCCTGTTGCTCAGTGAGTAGGGCGCCAGCCCCATATACCGAGGGTGGTGGCTTCAAACCCAGCCCCAGCCAAACTGCAACAAAAAAATAGCCAGGCGTTGTGGTGGGTGCCTGTAGTCCCAGCTGCTCGGGAGGCTGAGGCAAGAGAATCACATAAGACCAAGAGCTGGAAGTTGCTGTGAGCTGTGTGACACCACGGCACTCTACCGAGGGCTGTAAAGTGAGACTCTGTCTCTACAAAAAAAAAAAAAAGAAAGAAAGAAAGAAAGAAATCGCCAATTTTTTGGAACAAAACAACAATTAAGACACAAACTATCAGAACCTCTGGGACACCGCAAATGCAGTTCTAAGAGGGAAATTTATAGCACTGCAAGCCTTCCTCAAGAGAACGGAAGGAGAGGAAGTTAACAACTTAATGGGACATCTGAAGCAACTGGAGAAGGAAGAATATTCCAACCCCAAACTCAGTAGAAGAAAAGAAATAACCAAAATTAGAGCAGAGTTAAATGAAATTGAAAACAAAAGAATAATACAACAGATCAATAAATCAAAAAGCTGGTTTTTTGAAAAGGTCAATAAAATAGATAAACCTTTGGCCAACATAATCAGGAAAAAAAGAGTAAAATCTCTAATCTAATCAATTAGAAACAACAAAGACAAAATAACAACAGACTCCTCAGAAATCCAAAAAAATCCTTAATGAATATTACAAGAAAATGTATTCTCAGAAATATGAGAATCTGAAGGAAATTAACCGATACTTGGAAGCATGTCACCTTCCAAGACCTAGCCAGAATCAAGTGGAAATGTTGAACAGGTCCATATCAAGTTCAGAAATAGCATCAACCATACAAAACCTCCCTAAAATGAAAAGCCCAGGACCAGATGGTTTCTCGTCAGAATTCTACCATAACGTTAAAGAGGAACTAGTACCTATATTACTCAACCTGTTCCAAAAGGTAGAAGAAGAAGGAAGACTACCTAACACGTTCTATGAAGCAAACATCACCCTGATCCCCAAACCAGGGAAAGACCCAACAAGAAAAGAAAATTATAGACTGATATCACTAAAGATCATAGATGCCAAAATATTCAACAAGATCCTAACAAACAGAATCCAGCAACACATCAAACAAATTATACATCATGACCAAGTCGGTTTTATCCCAGGGTCTCGAGGCTGGTTAATATATGTAAATCTATAAATGTAATTCAGCACATAACAAATTAAAAAACAAAGACCATATGATTCTCTCAATCGATGCAGAAAAACCTTTTGATAATATCCAGCATCCCTTCATGATCAGAACACTTAAGAAAATCGGTATAGAAGGGACATTTCTTAAACTGATAGAGACCATCTACAGCAAACCCACAGCCAATATCATATTGAATTGGAATCAATATGAGTTAAATTGGAATCATTTCCACTCAGATCAGGAACCAGACAAGGTGCCCAATGTCTCCATTGCTTTTTAACATTGTAATGGAAGTTTTAGCCACTGCAATTAGGGAAGAAAAGGCGATCAAGGGTATCCATATAGAGTCAGAAGAGATCAAACTTTCGCTCTTCGCAGATGATATGATTGTATATCTGGAAAACACTAGGGACTCTACTACAAAACTCTTAGAAGTGATCAAGGAATACAGCAGCGTCTCAGGTTTCAAAATCTACATTCACAAATTGGTAGCCTTTATATATACCAACAATAGTCAAGTTGAAAAAACAGTTAAGGACTCTATCCCATTCAGAGTAGTGCCAAAGAAGATGAAATATTTGGGAATTTATCTAACAAAGGACGTGAAAGATCTCTATAAAGAGAACTATGAAACTCTAAGGAAAGAAATAGCTGAAAATATTGACAAATGGAAAAACATACCATGCTCATGGCTGGGAAGAATCAACATTCTTGAAATGTCCATACTACCCAAAGCCATATATAATTTCAATGCAATCCCTATTAAAGCTCCACTGTCATACTTTAAAGATCTTGAAAAAACAATACTTCGTTTTATATGGAATCAGAAAAAAACCTTGAATAGCCAAGACATTACTCAGAAATAAAAACAAAGCAGGAGGAATTATGCTACCAGACCTCAGATTATACTACAAATCGATAGTGATCAAAACAGCATGGTATTGGCACAAAAACAGAGAAGTAGATGTCTGGAACAGAATAGAGAACCAAGAGATGAATCCAAATACTTACCGTTATTTAATCTTTGACAAGCCAATTAAAAACATTCAGTGGGGAAGATTCCCTATTTAACAAATGGTGTTGGGTGAACTGAGTGGCAATGTGTAGAAGACTGAAATTGGACCCACGCCTTTCACCATTAACTAAGATAGAATCTCACTGGATCAAAGATTTAAACTTAAGACATGAAACTATAAAGATACTAGAGGAGAGTGCAGGGAAAACACTCGAAGAAATCGGTCTGGGCGAGTATTTTATGAGGAGGACCCCCTGGGCAATTGAAGCAGCTTCAAAAATACACTACTGGGACTTGATCAAACTAAAAAGCTTCTGCACAGCCAAGAACACAGTAAGTAAAGCAAGCAAACAGCCCACAGAATGGGAGAAGATATTTGCAGGTTATGTCTCCGACAAAGGTTTAATAACCAGAATCCACAGAGAACTCAAACGCATTAGCAAGAATAGAACAAGGGATCCCATTGCAGGCTGGGCAAGGGATTTGAAGAAAAACTTCTCTAAAGAAGACAGGCTCATCATCTTTAATCATCAGAGAAATGCAAATCAAAACTACTTTGAGATATCATCTAACTCCAGTGAGACTAGCCTATATCACAAAATCCCAAGACCAGAGATGTTGGCGCAGATGTGGAGAAAAGGGAACACTTTTGCACTGCTGGTGGGAATGCAAATTAATACATTCCTTTTGGAAAGAGATATGGAGAACACTTAGAGATCTAAAAATAGATCTGCCATTCAATCCTGTAATCCCTGTACTGGGCATATACCCAGAAGACCAAAAATCACATCATAACAAAGATGTTTGTACCAGAATGTTTATTGCAGCCCAATCCATAAATGCTAAGTCATGGAAAAAGCCCAAGTGCCCATTGATCCACGAATGGATTAATAAATTGTGGTATATGTACACCATGGAATATTATGCAGCCTTAAAGAAAGATGGAGACTTTACCTCTTTCATGTTTACATGGATGGAGCTGGAACATATTATTCATAGTAAAGTATCTCAAGAATGGAAGAAAAAGTACCCAACGTACTCAGCCCTACTATGAAACTAATTTAGGGTTTTCACGTGAAAGCTATAACCCAGTTACAACCTAAGAATGGGGGGAAGGAGGAAAGAGAGGGGAGGGAGGGGGGAGGTGGGTAGAGGGAAGGGAATTGGTGGGATTACACCAGCAGTGCATCTTACAAGGGTATATATGAAACTTGGTAAACGGTCTGTGAAGCTAGTGAATGATGCCCCATGATTATATCAATGTACACAGCTATGATTTAATACAAAAAAAAAATGAACAGTTAATTTCTGAAAGTCAACTGCCAATAATTCATCACTGTAAAATTCCTATAGGACATTTTAGGTAGTTCTAAGTTCTTCCTTATTCAAACATTAAAAATAAAATTTCATCTCTTCATATGTATAGCATGAAATAGCCATCAATTGTCACTGTATTGCATTGTTTATAACTCAGCATCACCAGTAATCTTCTTGAGAATTAAAATCCATAGTCAGAGGCCACTACAATGTCCTCTTTCTTACATGCCCCTCTGGGCTGCACTCCCTAGTACTATTACCTTACAATGTCATCGCCCAGCATTCAGAATTCCCAAGTCCCTGCAGAACTCTATACCTCTGTATCTTGGATTTCTTCTTGGAAAAGTGCCAGTGGATAGAATTTGCATCCAGGCAGGTTGGTATAATGAAGAGTCCAAGAAACTTGGATTTGATTCTTATTAACTACAAGGGTTTGAGAATGTATATGAATTTCTCTAAATGTTCATGATGTAAAAACTTAACTTCAAGGATCAAAAATAATATCAAAAAGTGCCTGATGCACACAGGAAATATAATAGCTGTCGGCTTTAATTCATTGTTAATATAAGGAAGCCCTTGCTAATGATAAGACCTAAACAACAACAGGGTAGGCTATCTGGCTGTCTAGTGAGGGGAACAGCATTATGTCACACACACACACACACACACACACACACACACACACACACACACACACACATTTAGAAAAGGCAGGATAGTGACTAGTCCTAGATTCAAGCAAAATAAGGAATGACTGTTGAGTGTTTTCTAATTCCATTATTCTTAAATAATTCTCTCCTGATTTGGTTCTAACCTAGAGTTCTGATGTATTGCTTATAGTCTAGCACAGGATAGATGCTCAAAAACTTTTGCCTTCCATTTCTTCCATCCTATCTTCCTCTCCCACCTCTTCTTAATGGGCTGGGAAATATGCAACTCTAAATGACTCCTCATTTCTTCCTCTTCTGCTTTTAAAGTAATTGGACAAAGGGCTTCATGTACATAGAACAGCTTCCAGAATTCAAGAAGGCAAGTCTCAGGCATTCATGAGAGTAGTGAATGGGCAATGTTTCAGAAAGTGCATGAACTTGAATCTGAACAACTTTGGGTCAAAAGTGTGTTGTACCACTTCCTAGCAGTATGACATGAGAATCACTTAACCTATTAGCCTATTTTCTCATTTGTAAGATGGACCAAGAACAATCTTCTATGTTAATTTGAGTACTACAAATATATGCTTTGTTAAACACATGACAGTTAAGGCACTTATGACAGTTCTCATATAATAGGTAGATGATAAACGTTGCTTTTCTTTCTTTATTTCTTTGCTATTAATTTCTTTTTTTTTCTTTTTTTCTTTTTTTTTTGAGACAGAGTCTCAAGCTGTCACCGTGGGTAGAGAGCAGTGGCATCACAGCTCACAGCCACCTCAAACTTTTGGGCTTAAGTGATTCTCTTGCCTCAGCCTCCCAAGTAGCTGGGACCACATGCACCTGCCACAATGCCCGGCTATTTTTTAGTTGTAGTTATCATTGTTATTTGGCAGGCTCAGATTTCCAACCCAGCAAGAGAAACTTAAAGTTGGTGATACCTCACAATATCTACTCAATTAGCAGTATCATTTCACAAATGGTGATATTGTATAGTGTATAGTAATAATATTTATATTATAAATTACAGCTTCAAGATAAATAATTACTAAAGATAATATAGAGTACACTGAACTCAAATAACAGTATCCAGGAATGTCAATCTCAGGATTCAGAAATGAATGCCAAGTGCACAAAGGCAAATAAAGAACAATAAAAATGTGTCTTTCTTTTCATAGCTATGATGTCGATGTTAATTTTTACTGAGACATTTCAAAAACACTTTTTGTGAAATTTTGAAGTTAGAGAATGTAGGTACTCTAGGAGAGAAACTGATCAAGCACAGCTAACTAATTGAAATATGAAGAAACTAAAATCAGATCTCACTAAAAATAATGTCAATAACAACCTGCTATGTGAACATTAGTATTTTTACGCTACATTATATCCTTCATCTCAGATAATATTTGCAAGATTGGCATTAAGAACCCCACATTACAGAAGAGAAAGCAGAAACTTGGAGTTTCCACGACTTGCTCAAGATTACTCAGTGAGTAGGAGTGGTGTTTGGATTTAAACTTTGGTCTTCTTTATTCTTCCCTTTGCATTTTGAATTATTATAGAAGACACATAGCAATGAAAGGCAGAGGCACCCACATTATCAGCTGGTGTCTGGTTTGCTTGTAGTCAGCCACTGAAACACATTCTGCCATCACTGCCTGGTTGGCTCCCACTTAAACTTTCTCCAAGACATATGTACCAGTCCTGGATCCTGGATTGTCTCCAGTTCCTGCCGCTCATTCTGGTTCTCAGGCTGTAGAACAGAACACCATAGACAAGACAGTCATAGGACTGGGTGAACCCTGCAGATGTCAGCACAGCCACTTCATCAGGGCCATCTTGTCTTCGTCTTGGATACACTTCCAATCATGACCTAGACCTTATCTGTTGTTCACAGGCCCCTGTGCCCAAACTCTTTCTCTTATTTCCAATACATGACTTTCTGTTTTCTTAAAGTTTCAGAATTCCAGCAAGAGAGAGAAGACTCTATATTCTCTCATTTTCATGTCTGCCTGAATTTGAATCTAAGGTATTCTATTTACTGGTTGGTAACTTTGGATAAATCACTTAACCTCTATAATGTCAGACTTCTGTTCTTTAACATAAGATCTTTGAAATTTACTTCCAAGAGTTATTTCAAAGGAAAATGTGGCTAGCATAACCTGTGGCTCACAATAGCTAGTTAATGTAGGTTATGTCGTATGCCCTCATTCTCAACCTAACCACATCTTACAGGACTTGTCTCCTGAATTGAAATTCCACTTTCTTGGACTTTCAGAATTTTAGAATGAAAGGAACTTTGGAAGTGTTTGAAATCTGCTCCTCCCACACATTCTCCTTTTATTTTTACTGATAAGTAAACTGAAGCCCAGAAAATAGAATGGATGTACTCACATCAAAGTTGATTCTGGCATCCAAGTCTTATAAGTCCTAATATTGGGCAGTTTCCTTCATACCCCACTATCAAAGTTTTTGTCTTCTCTCTCTCTGGCTCCACCTACTCGACCTTACAGATCTCTCAAGATCACACCCTATTTTTCTTCCCTCTATCTCTAAAGATTTCTTCAAATAATTCTCAGCTGTGGCCTCCATCTTTCCCACCCATCCTTTCTCCCCTGAACTACTCACAATTTAGTTTTCATCCCATCAACTCTAATGGAATTACAAAATCCCACTTTGTTCTCAATAATTATTCTTCTCTGCTTAGCCATATGTCTGTGGTATTCATTTCAATGCCCCCTGTGCCTACCACAAACCTGGAACATAGTTTTCTTTTCTTTTTCTTTTTTTTTATTGTTAAATTATAACTGTGTACATTAGTGCAATCACCTGTACCCATTCTAAGATGCACCATAGATGTGGCCCCACCCATTACCCTCCCTCCACCAAACCTCCCCCCTCCCTTCCCCTTCCTTGGCCCTTTCCCCATAGTCTTGTGCTATAGTTGGGTTATAGTCTTCATGTGAAAGCTATAATTTAGCTTCATAGTAGGGCTGAGTACATTGGATACTTTTTCTTCCATTCCTGAGATACTTTGCTAAGAAGAATATGTTCCAGCTCCATCCGTGTAAACATGAAAGAGGTAAAGTCTCCATCTTTCTTTAAGGCTGCATAGTATTCCATGGTATACATGTACCATAATTTGCTAGTCCATTCGTGGATCGATGGGCACTTGGGCTTCTTCCATGACTTAGCAATTATGAATTGGGCTGCAATAAACATTCTGGTACAGATGTCTTTGTTATATTGTGACTTTTGGTCTTCTGGGTATAAACCTAGTAAAGGAATTATAGGATCGAATGGCAGGTCTATTTTTAGGTCTCTAAGTATTCTCCAAACATCCTTCCAGAAGGAACGTATTAGTGGGCATTCCCACCAGCAGTGTAGAAGTGTGCCCTTTCTTCCACATCCACGCCCACATTTCTGGTTTTGGGATTTTGTTATGTGGGCTACTCTTACTGGGGTTAGGTGATATCTCAGAGTAGTTTTGATTTGCATTTCTCTGATGATTAAGGATGATGAGCTTTTTTTTCATGTGTTTGTAGATTTTGCGTCGGTCTTCTGTAGAGAAGTTTCTCTTCAAGTCCCTTGCCCACCCTGAGATGGGGTCACGTGTTCTTTTCTTGTTAATACATTTGAGTTCTCTGTGGATTCTGGTTATTAGACCTTTATTGGAGGTATAACCTGCAAATATTTTCTCCCATTCTGAGGGCTGTCTGCTTGCTTTACTCACTATGTTCTTGGCTGTGCAGAAGCTTTTTAGTTTGATCAGGTCCCAGTAGTGTATTTTTGATACTGCTTCAATTGCCTGGGGAGTCCTCCTCATAAAATATTCACCCAGGCTGATTCCTTCAAGAGTTTTCCCTGCACTTTCTTCAAGTATTTTTATAGTTTCACGTCTTAAGTTTAAAACTTTTATCCAGTGAGAATCTATCTTAGTTAATGGTAAAAGGTGTGGGTCCAGTTTCAATCTTCTGCAGGTTGCCAGCCAGTTTACCCAGCACCATTTGTTACATAGGGAATATTTTACCCACTGAATGTTTTTAATTGGCTTGTCAAAGATCAAGTAACAGTAAGTAGCTGGATCCATCTCTTGGTTATCAAGGAATATAGCAATGTCTCAGGCTACAAAATCAACACCCATAAATCTATAGCCTTTATATATACCAACAATAACCAAGCCGAACAAAGAGTCAAAGACTCTATTCCTTTCACAGTAGTGCCAAAAAAGATGAAATATTTGGGAGTATACCTAACAAAGGACGTGAAAGATCTCTACAAAGAGAACTATGAAACTCTAAGAAAAGAAATAGCCGAAGATGTTAACAGATGGAAAAACATACCATGCTCATGGCTGGGAAGAATCAACATTGTTAAAATGACCATACTGCCCAAAGCAATATATAACTTTAATGCAATTCCTATTAAAGCTCCATTGTCATACTTTAAAGATCTTGAAAAAATGATACTTCATTTTATATGGAATCAGAAAAAACCTCGAATAGCCAAAACATTACTGAGCAATAAAAACAAAGCAGGAGGAATCATGCTACCAGACCTGAGACTGTACTATAAATCCATAATGATCAAAACAGCATGGTACTGGCACAAAAGCAGAGAAGTAGATGTATGGAACAGAATGGAACATGGTTTTCAATTTATACGTGTATTTGTTGAGTGAATGAGTAAATGAATTGTCAATGACATTAGCTTTCTCATTCTTGGGATTCCCTCCTTACTTTATTGCTGTAGTACTAAATCTCTTAGTCTTCTCTGTTACACTCCTCTTCCTTTTGTCTTCCACTTCTAGAAGTGGGGATTTTTGATCCTCTGGTTCCCTTGATACGCTCCCCTTCTGACAGCAGTAATTGTGATTGGCTTCAAAATCTGCAGCTGCATCTTGACTCTTACTTCCTTAATGCTGCATTTGATCTGGTCGGGTGCATGAACCATGTGCGCTGCTCACTACTATCCTAAACTTAATGTGCAAGTTGAAATAAAATCAAATTCCTCTTCACTCATTCCTAATTTCCGTAGTTCTGCTGACATTACTATCATTCTCTCAGAACTCCAGACTTTGATTCTTCTCTTGTTTTCACGTCCCTTCCTCATTAATTAGTCATTAGCTTTGATAATCCTTTCAAACAGTTACCATGGCTCTACCTCAAAGTACCTGTAACCGTGCCATCCACAGTCATTCTTGATACTCTACTAATTCTAATCCATTCTTTCCAAATATTACTTCTTCAGTGAAACATTCAATGATCTCACAGTTTGTCAGGCCTTCTATATAGAATATAATCTCTTATTATACCTTTTCCTTCTTTCTAGCATTTTTGTGCATGTATTTAAGTCATCTTTCTCTTTCATTAGACTATAGACTACCTGAAAGAGGAATGTTTTTTATTTTTCTTTATCATTGTCTTCTCCAAGCTTCACACAGTAGCTCGCATATAGAATGTTCTATACATATTTGATAAACAGAAAATGAATTATTAATTACTTATTGAGATAATTAACTTTTCCTAAAGAGATTTTATGTCTGATTTAATTTGCTTTTCATGGTACCATTAAAACAGGGACATTTATAATATACTTCTAAAGAGTTTCACCAAAAGGCTTAAAATTAAAAGTGTTTTACACACTTTCAGAGTGATTACTTTATTTGAGAAAAATGTGCTTAAGTAGTACCACAATCCTTATTATGCTGGAAGAATGAGGTGCTCCTATGCTTACATTAGTTGAGTCATCTTTCTTTTTTAAAAAAATTAATGTTCCATTTTTACAAGAAAGACAACCATAGTTCATATGAATATGGTTTCAATTGTGTGCACTGTAGTTGGGGTTACAAATTTCACTAAGAAAACCCTAAGACCCTGATTATTATAAATCATTGGATCATCTTTCTCAGCTTATATCTGAGCTAAGCCGCAAGATATTGAAGAAGATTTCCACCTAAATAAGCTGTGGTTGCTGAAGCAAGTGGTTCAGTAAAGGAAAGAAACAAATTTTTACCATCCATGTTTGCAAGAGTCAAGTAGTTCTATTCCACAAATTCTCCTTCTCTGAGCTAAACAAATAACGTTCAAGTCTACAAAATGTTCCATTCTAAATTATATTTTTCTCAAAATCTTAAAATATAATTGGGTACATGGGACTTGTACATTGGTACAAGAGTAAAAAACGCTTTGGGTATATATATTCGATGACAATTAACATAAGCAAATTAACTGAGTCTTCAACTTTGAGGATATTCTCAGTGACAGTGTTAAATAAGAGAATAAAAATTGCTTTATTCTCTTACAATCCATAAGAGCTCCTGAATCATATTATTATAGTCCCTCCTTAGCTTAAAAACTGGATTAAAAAAGTAGTCCTACAAGTATGCAGGGATGAGAGGTATATATGTACATGAGTATATAGATATTTTGGTAGAATATATTTGCCCAAATATCACATTAACTCTTATCTCCTCTGCTTTAAATAACAGTAACAATAACAGCAGAAAACATTTTTTAGCATGTATAATGTTAACTGCTTGCATATTTAATTTATAATCTCACTTAATTCTTATAATATGTGTCTCAATAAATCACTGGCATTTCCATTTTGCACTTAAAGACTAGTCTTCAGGAATTTTAAGTATCTTTCTCATTTATCCACTGTTAATAAATGGTAGGAATTAATGTTTTTATTCAGATAATCAAATTTGCAAACTCATATCTCTATCTCTATGACATACTATCTATTGACACAGATGCCAGTCCTAAGTGATGCAGTGTATAAACCTGGATACTGCAATATTCTTTGTTTCTTGCAAAGTATTTAAAAGAAGAAACAACATTTCTCCTCAGGGTATAGTTTTCAGAGTTAGGCAGACATGGGATTGAAGATCAGTTTCACTCATTTCTCTCTATAAACCTATGCAATGTTATTTATTACCCTAGGCCTCCAATTCCTCACTGACAAAACTGGACTACAATTTACATAGTCACTCCTCCTTCTATACAGCAAATAATAATGAGCATCTTTTATGTACTAGGTATATGCTGAGGATTAGGGGTAAAGCGATAGATTAATAGACCCTTGACCCTCATACAGTATACAACCTAGGACTTCTAAATATAGTCCAAAACTCATCCCAGTATAATGCTTTAAAGATACGGAACATTTTCATATTCAAAAGGCTTAACTGTTATTGACCAGACCCATTCCTAAGTAATTAATTTATTCATTTTCTTACTGTTAAAAAGCACTCTTATTTCCTTATTTTTTTTTTTTTTATTTCCTTATTCTTAATTAGTTCTTCCAGACAGTCGCCCTGGTTTAGCTTTAGGTAATGACTGGCTTATTCATTTATATATACATTTGTTATTTAAGTAGGCACACAATGCACACAATGTACACACATGCACACATTCATTTCTAGAAAGGATTGGAAGTGGCTTGTTAGTTAATTTAAGAACTTTTTAGCTAGTTGCTCTTAGCAACAATCTTTAGCAGTTCTGCCTAGTTGGCCAGAACAATTTCTTAAAGAAAAAGAAACATTCAAAATAATTTAATCAACAAATGGAAAGTAAATGACTTAATTCAGAAAAACCTACACAGGGACTGGTAATTCCAGTTTAGTTGGGATAGAGAAGATGGTGTTGCTGAAAAACCTACCATACATAGAGAATTTTCCAGACCAAAGATCTCCTTTCCTTGGAGATCTTCCTTTCATGCCTATGTATCTAGCAAACCTGGAAAACCCAGGTTTCTGTACTAGAGCTAGGCCAGGCCTCATCCCAGGAAGTACGTGATCAATTCTTTCCAATAGTCCTACTACAAATCATTCAGTTCTATTGAAGACTTTGGACAATACCTGGATTCTGAGGCTGTCAGAAAGATGAAAGCTGCTGTCAGTTTATAAGCAATAAAACCAAAACAAATTCCCTCCAGCTGTTAGGAAACTAGATGGATTTAAAATAATGTAGTAAATATAGACTACTATGGGGGTTGTTTATAGTTATTCATACATCCATTAATTCTCTCACCAAGTACTTATCAATTGAATTCCAGGTTTTAGTCTTGGGGACTGAAGGATTTATTTTGTTTGCTCATTTAACATATATTTATCAAATACTTCGTTTTCCCTCTGCTTTCATAAAGTAGAATTCAGTAGAAATTATATGCAGCTAAAAATGAAGTATGATGGGTTTCATTGTGGGGCATGGGAAGTTTTAAGAAAAGTAGGACAGGTCCTTCTTCTTTGAAATTAACACCAGGTCTTGGTTATCTAAATAATTAAACATAAATATTATATAAGTCATTCATTCAACAAATAATATATTGAGCATTCAGTGTGCTGCAATCACCATATTAGTAGCTAGGTGTTCAAGATGTTAAGTCTGACACTTCATGGTATTTATAGCCTTATGACAGTTTGGTTAAATATTATAGAAAGAAGTACACGATTCCATGGGAGCAGAGATGATATGGAACCCAGGGATGTCTTCCATGAGGAGATGATTCAAACTGGGTTCCAAAGGATAAGCAGAGATTCTATTAAAATTTCCTCGATCACCTCCCTCCTTGAAAAGATCCTATATCATCGCAAGGCACTGGGAAAGTATGAAAGTGGATAAATACTTCATTTATTAAATAAACTAATAACTTACTTGCTGGCAAGTAGAATGTTTAATAATTAAATAACCATATAAGGTTCTAGATAACTCAGAACCAAAAGCATCTATATAGAGAGTGCCGTGGGGCCTCTGAACAGCCAGATTGTATGCAGGGACGGATTTCAAACCGCTCAATATGTCAGGATTATTTGTTTGACAACAAGCAACTGCAGACACACTGTATGGACCCTCTCATTAATAATCACAATTTAACATGAAATTAGATTAAATAGGACTGAGTCTGTGATCGGTAATAAGATTCTTCAAAACCTTCATTGTCTACGACAATGTCTACTGACAAAACTCACTTTGGCAAATCTCCTTCTTCAGATAGGATGTAAGAAAGTAATCTTAATATGTAGCTAGTCACAACAAAATAAATAGACAAAAAAAGCTTAGCTTCTGTAAATCTAATTACATCTATTATCTCTTACATTATTAAAAATTTGATTGCATTGCAACTGAATTTGGTGTACAGTTTTCTAAAATGTCTTTAGACAGAAACTAAGTAAAATAAAACATCATAGATTAAATATGAAGAGGAAAAATTAACCTAAACTGCAAAAGGAAATTTAGGGTTTTTCAGATAGACCTCTTCTCTAAAAATTCAAATAAACAAGATTTATACGCTCATGCCAAAAGCTCATTCAAAATTGCAGAACATCTATGTGTGCTAGGGAAAATTAATACTTTTCAGGTTAGTCTCTCTGATCAGAAAAATGTAGGAGGTATCTGCTCAAGTTCAATCAGTGGGACAAAAAACGTGCATGAGGGTCTGGCTAATTCGAAAATTAGCAAACACAGCTCCACAAGCAAAAACCTAGACTTCGGTTATTAGCAGAAAGATGGTTTATATGAGATCAACTCTAAGCGATTTTTTTTCTGCCTCCTCCCAGAACCATCTAAGTCATCATTACACAGAGATAATAATTTTCATCGTTTTAGTCAAAGAAATATTTGGGTCAACAAATCTCGGTTAGAGAAGAGGCAAGACTTTTGGCACAGGCAAATTCTTATTTAGTTTCTTGGCTTGACACCAAATATATAGATAAGTGACAAAGGAGGCAAACATGAAACTGATTAGGCTGAAAGTAGGAATGGAACATCCAGGCCCTGGACTTCTAAAGTGGAGTGTAAAAGAATGACAAGGAAAGATGGCAGAGGTCGTCAGCTGGCCTACCTACATATTCCCACTGTCATCCACTACAAGAGTACAACAATCATATTTTCGAGCTAGAATCCTCTTGCAACAGGTTAGAAACCAGAGGAAAGAAGAGACCAATTCTGCTCTTACTCTCTGAAACATTTGTCTCTCTTCATTGAACAGGTGGAATTCTACCTGACTGTGTAAGCATTTGCTGAGGGCCCAGTACAGGGTACCCTCTGCCTTTCAAGATTGAACTAGGTAACATGTACTCATTCTAATCACATAAATGCATAAATGAATATCAAGGGGTAAACACCACCTTCTCCCTCTGATCTTGGCAGTATCTCAGAAATATCTTGGTTCACTGCCTTGGAAACATGTCAGCCCCTAGGAAATGATTAAGAAGGAACAAACAAGAAACAGGGAGACTTTCCCTGGGTTTAGGCTCAGAAACATGGGTTTAAACCTCAGTGCCACCACTACATGCTTTGTGACCATGGGCAAGTCTTAGCATAATTTAAGAAGTATGACTATGAAAGGAACTCTAATGGACATCCAGTCTAGCCCTGAGTTATTTAATAACCTAACTAATATCACAGAGAATTGGTCTTCAGCCTAATGCTTAAATGTCTCCAGTGAAAAGAATTTTCAACTCAGTGCCCTTTAGTTTCTTCATCTACAAAATACCTCATGGAGATATTATGTTGAGGGATAAAAGATAAGGCATTTCAGAATGCTGTCTATAGAATAGTGATAAACATTATTTTTCAATATGAGTAAGGTCATGATTAGGACGCTCTTTCTAAATAGCCAGATAGAAACTTCTCTGAAGAAGACAGGTGTGCGGCCTACAGACATATGAAAAAATGCTCATCATCTTTAATCATTAGAGAAATACAAATCAAAACTACTTTGAGAAACCAACTAACTCCAGATGTTGGTGTGGATGTGGAGAAAAGGGAACACTTCTACAGTGCTGGTGGGAATGCAAATTAATACATTCCTTTTGGAAAGATGTTTGGAGAACACTTAGATATATAAAAATAGATCTGCCATCAAATCCTATAATTCCTCTACTAGGCATATTCCCAGAAGACCAAAAATCACATCATAACAAAGATACTTGTACCAGAATATTTATTGCAGCCCAATTCACAATTGCTAAGTCGTGGAAGAAGCCCAAGTGCCCATTGATCCACGAATGGATTAATAAATTGTGGTATATGTACACCATGGAATATTATGCAGCCTTAAAGAAAGATGGAGACTTTACCTCTTTCGTGTTTACATGGATGGAGCTAGAACATATTCTTCATAGTAAAGTATCTCAAGAATGGAAGAAAAAGTATCCAATGTACTCAGCCCTACCATGAAACTAATTTATGGCTTTCATATGAAAGCTATAACCCAGTTACAACCTAAGAATAGGGGGAAGGGGGAAAGGGAGGGGGAGAGGGGGAAGGTGGGCGGAAGGAGGGTAATTGGTGGGATTACACCTGCGGTGCGTCTTACAAGGGTATATGTGAAACTTAGTAAATGTAGAATGTAAATGTCTTAACACAATAACTAAGAAAATGCCAGGAAGGCTATGTTAACCAGTGTGATGAAAATGTGTCAAACCGTCTATAAAACCAGTGTATGGTGCCCCATGATTGCATTGATGTACACAGCTATGATTTAATAAAAAAAAAAAAAACTTAAAAAAAATGAAAAAATAAATAGCCAGATAGACCCGGAACAAATACACAATCTTCATTTCAAACTGCCTAAAACCTTTATGGAAGATACTTACTGAAATTAAATGTACTACTTTTACCTGAAAAACAAAGGCACAGTTTGCACAGCCTTGGTTTCCTATTTCCCTACAGCTATTCTTTTTTCCTTGCAAACATTTCAAGATAAAAATTCAAAACCCCAGAGCTCTAGAGGAAGCTTGCTCTTTTTCAGCCAAAACAGGCATCCGGTTTCTACAATAAATGAGATCATAGTATCCCCACTCATACTGCTATAGATAAGAACCTGTCAGCATTTTCATTATAAAACCCTTCTCTTCCCTCTGGCTTGAGAGACCAACCATAGCAATTTGCAGGGAAAATAGCTCCAGCAAAGGGCAATGCGCAAGACTCAAGTACAGAGAGAAAATGCTTTCATTTTATGGAACTCGAGATTTGGGATTAGGCAAACTGGAGAATCTTAAGAAACATTTATTTTGGATAGTCATTTTTCCTTTCAAATAAAGTTTACCAATATTTAAAATAAAATTTTCTCAGGCAGTAGCTGCTAGGACAATGGTTGTCTAGATGAATACCTTCCAGCAGCAGCACCTCTAGTGACAACAGCTATGGTAACACACACGTTACTCGGTCCGTGCTCACTTAGAAGGTCCTTTGGATAGTGCAGGGATCCTCGCAGACGCTGAGGTAAACTCATGGGAAGGAGGAAGACTCTGCCAGCACTACTTCAAACAGGAGTAAATGGGATATATAAATAATATGCTAGGGATGAAAATAAAACCTTCCTTAGCAAAGTGATGGCACTTGGTGACTACTCAGTGATGGTGGGTTGAAAATAGTTAATAGCTGATCTGGTCAGACAGTTAACTCTTTTCTTTCTCCCTCTTGAGTCTGAGGTGTGAAAGTAAAGAATCTTCTTTCTAGATTATTTTGTATTATGCCAATACAAATAAAAGTGAAATACAAAGGGACAACATCTGAGGGGGTGAGAGAAAGAAAACTAATATTGATTGAACGGCTGCTACATGCCAGACCCTGTAACAGTTCCTTTCTTGATTGGTAAAAAAAAATCCACTAAATACATCTTATCTCAACTATATGTCTAGAATGAGAAAATGGAAGTTGAGAGAAACAAAAGAGCTTCCCCAAGGTCATAAAGCAGCTTTCCATGCCAACCTCTACCTTCAGAACTTGCTTTCTACCTCTATGTTTGCCTACCTCAAAGCATACTGAGGTCTGTGACTCACCCAGAGTTCCTCTGCTGGGTCCAAATGGTAGAAGAGGGGAAAGTACAATCTAACATTTCCCTCTCTTTCTTTCTTCCCTCCCACTTCTATCCAATGAGATGACATAGCTTCAATATCACTACTTTCTTATACCTTGTTCTTTCAGTGCTTCCAAAGAAGTATTGAACTCTATGGATGAATGGTAGATTTGAGTTCACAGCCAGACTCTTCTTCTTTTTCTGACCTAGTATAAGCCTTTAAAAGCCCAGACTAGGGAGAGGGGACAAGGGAGGGGGATTGGTGTGCGCCCACCTAGTTGTGCTCCCAAATCCAGGCACAATGTAAAGGTATATTGCATACCTCTTGGGTATAGGACACAACTACAACAGGGATTTTACCTAACAAATGCCAACTTTGTAACCCAATTGTTTATACCCTCATATTAATCTGAAATAAAATTAAAAAAATAAAAGCCCAGACTAAGTTCAGTTACCTCCAAAAAGCCTTCCCTAACGATATCTAAAGCAATCACTGATCCTTTTGTCCTCTTTTGTCCTTCAATAGGCTTCCAACCCCATGGAACTATGAGGCTATTCTTATCTATCTATCTATTTATTTATTTATGTATTATTTTTTGAGACAGAGTTTCAACTTTGTTGCCTTCGGTAGAATGCCATGGCATCACAGCACACAGCAATCTCCAGCTGTTGGGCTTAAGCTATTCTCTTGCCTCAGCCTCCCAAGTAGCTGGGACTACAGGCACCCTACACAACACCTGGCTATTTTTTGTTGCAGTTTGGCTGGGGCAGGGTTTGAACCTGCCACCCTCAGTATATGGGGCCAGTGCCCTACTCACTGAGCCACAGGTGCTGCCCTGAGGCTATTTTTAAAATAATAACTATTTTTGTGGATCTTCCCTTGATGTTGGTTGTACATATGAAGAGACACTATCACATAGAAATGAATAGCTTTTTAAATAGATATTTTTGAATAGTAATAGGTTAATTCACATAAAGTCCTTAGAGTAAAACCTTGTGCTTGGTGATTACCCAAAAGGTATTAGTCCAACCTGTTTTGTTGTTTGTTTTTACCATGTGTACTTCCTAGCACTGGCTCACCACCCAAACTAAAGGGTCCCAAAGCAGGGACTATCTTACTGTGTTTGAGTATTACCTGGAGGTGCCTACTATCATCCTAAGCATAATAGAAATGGTCAAGAGAGAGCCAGAACTTTGTTAGTGGACTGCTATAGTTACATTTCTCCAAATGGAGAATTTCACCAAACCATCATGAAGATATTTAGAGATATGACACCAAGAAAAAAAGGTCTCTTACTCTTAATAACAAACCAATTGACATGCTAGTAGCTACCATCATATTTGAAATTTAAAGTGATATTACTGCTATTTGATAATATCATTATTCAGAATATATTATAATGATATGTGCATATCTATAATCCCCGGCTAGTTTAATCCATATGTGAAAGTTAAGACACTCACAATGCAATGAACCAGCATTTTAGAGATTATGGCTATTTTCAGTGAGCTCATTCATCAAATAATTTAAACCACCTTGGAAAATTGATTAAAATTTTAGATTTTGACATACACAAAAATCAAGAAACAAAAAATTTGTGTGGGTGGAAACAAATGAAGCCCTCCCAGCAACACTGATAAAGCTGAGAAAGTTGAAACTTGCACAGGTAAATCAGAAAGGGCAGTATTGACTATGTTTTTTGGATTGAAATAAGGGTCCTATTGAATTGATACAGTCTGTCTCAAAACTTTCACAGCAACCTGTAATGAAATACCATCAAAATAATATATTTTATATTAGGAATTACACACAAAAATTGATTTTCAAAAATATTACCTTATTTATAAGATTTTCAAAAACCATTATTTAGGACAATATTCTTATTCCATGTGACCTAATCATTTAAATTAACATAGGAAAATTATTATTGTACTCTCTACCATTACTGCAATGTACACTTTGTTCATAATCTGACAAGAACATTCACCTATGTCAATACAGATGAAAAAGTCAATAAAATAGCTTTGAATGTTTTCTACTGTGGTACATCTAGAAGTATGAACCGTGGTTTATATAATAAAATAAATCTGTGACCTATGAGAAAATAACCTCAACTATAACAAGATCTCTATAGTATCAAACTTCAATTATATTTATTCTTTCTTTGCTTTTCCATACCTTACTAGCTAATAAGGACTTCTTAGTGATGACTTGACCAGGCACCACACCCAGATAGTAAAAGTTGTATAAGTCAGGGTTCTCCACAGAAACTGAACACCATAGGAGATGTACGAAGGGTGCCAAAAAAATGTATACCCATTTTAAGGAAAAAAACACTGTATTAAAACTGGAATATTCAACATATACCAATAACGAACAATGCATACAAGTCACGATTGAGCATCTCTTATAACTGCAGACATCAAACATGAGTTGAGTATTCCAATTTTAAAATAGTTTTTCTTTTCTTAAAATATGTATAGATTTTTGGCACTCTGTGTATATAGATATATGTTTACATATCTACATCTATTTATTTTTTCTAAGTGGGAAAACTTTTATTTTTTATTTCAAATTAATATGAAAGTAAAAATTTTTAAATGACATTGTTCTCACTTCCAAGGCAAGGTTCCAGCTGTATAAGGGTTACACGACCTCACTTAGGGGTCGTGGTAGTCACCCACACATTGTGCCCATTAGGCAAGATTCTACATCTATTTCTATACACCTGTATCTTCTTATCCATATATATGCATACATGTATGTGAATTGGTTACCATTTTTATTGGAGCTAAGTCCCAAGAGCTGTGGTCAGCAAGCTGGAGACTGAAGATGTGTAGTTCCAGTCCTACTCCCCAAACCGTGAGAACCAAGAAAGCTGATGGTGCAAGTTAGTAGGAAACCAGGGAAACTTAAAACCAAAGATGAGCCAAAGTTCCGCTGCAAGTCTAAAGGCCAGAAAATGCCGATGCTTCAGCTGAAAGCAGTCAAGTGGGAGGTTCTCCTCCTTACTCAGCCTTTTTGTTCTGTTCAGGTCTTTAGTTGGTTGGATAAGAGCCACCACATTAGGAAGGGCAATCTGCTTTACTCAGTCTGCAATTCGAATGTTATTCTAACCCAGAAACAACGTCGTGGGAATAGCCAGAATAATATTTGACCAAATGTCCGCACACCCCAGAGTAACACATCAAGTCACGCCTAGTCTAAATGTCAGAGAACGTGATCTCTTGGAAGTTTGATAACACAAGAGGTTCTCAGATGCAAAATGTTAAAAGAAAGTGACAAGCTATAACAAAATATAGACCATTTATTTTTTCATTTGTATGGTCCTTCAACATGTATGAGCACTGTATCACTCATTTCATTCATTCAACAGTTATCTACCCACTGCCTTCTGTGGGGTGGGCATAGTTCTATTTACTGGATTTTCCAGTAGAAGACTTCTATACTAAATGAGTTATATACTAAATGAGTACAATATGGCCCTTGTTCCTAAAAGACCTTACAGTTTAGATAGACAGACAGGCAAACAGAATTTGTTACTGAAAATTACAAGGAAGATGCCGGGATAAGGTACCAGAGAAGTTCAGAGATTATTTACTTCAGAAGGCCTTGGGGGTAATATTTACCATATGGACTTCTGAGTTTTACTTAGATGTCTATAAGTGAGTACAAGGTAGAAGTCTTTATAAAGTCTGAGATTTACCAGGATCTTGAATTCTGTGACTCAACATTCCTTTTTCATGAATGTATTTTAATGGCAGCTAAAAGTTAACCATCCTTATGTTTTGCTATTAGGATTTTACTCTCAAATTTTCTATGATTAAAAGTAAAATCTTTGAAAGACCTTGAACTGGCAAGAATACATTGTTAAAAGGGGACAAAGGCTCTTGCAGCAAGCTCATTTTGGGACAGTCAGCAACTCTTTCACTTATTAGCTCATTTTTCATTTTCTCTTTCTGGGTCAGGTTTAATCTAGAATTTTTGTTTTGGTGAGAATTATATAAACTGCTAGATTCTGTCTTTTGTAGTGTTAAAACACTTTAATAATGTGTTGGCAGGTTAAAATGCACCTCATTTACTGACGGATGAATTTCAAAGTGCTTGACTGAACACTATTCAGATGACTCTGTCAACAATCTCGATCTTTTCACCAACATGCCAAACAGTTTTAATAAAATGGAAGAAAATCACATATTGAATATTTACCACATACAAGGCATTGTACTAAATATGTTCATGTAATATCTTACTTGTTATAACAGTCCTAAAAGAATGGTGTTATTTTTCCTGCTTTTAAGAGATAAAGCTTGTCAGTTTCTCCTTTCTCACTTTGATTCCCAAAACTACTAGTTCATAGTTAGAAGTCACGGCACCAAAGAATAACACCAAGTTAGAAATGAGGACACCTGACTCTGTGACTTTCTATCTGATCTTGAGTAAGTCATCCCTGTCTATATAATTTAATAAGCTCATGTGGAAAATGGTAGGGTGAATACTACGAGAAATAGTGTGTTGGACCAAACTCCTCTCAGATGAAGTAGCTTGTGCAATACTGCTGAGTCCTGTGACAAGAGTACCTTGCATTTATATTCAGGTACATCCCCCCCCCAAAAAAAGTGTGTAATTGCAAATTGACTCACAGCTTAAAGTCATGTAAGTGTAGGAACCTGCTATTTGAAAAGGTACTACAGTTATTTTGAGGATGATTGGCCCTAGACCTAACCTGCTTAAATTCACATTTGGATCTACTACGAAAGAGCTATGTGACTCTAGGCAAGTAACTTAAATCACCTGCGCCTCAGTTTCCACATCTGTAATATAGGGGTAACTATTTACCCATCTCAAAGGTTTATTGTGAAGATTGAGCTGGCATTTGTAAAGCATATAGAGCAGCGTCTGGTATGTGGGAGCAGATCAGTGTGTGTGTGTGTGTGTGTGTGTGTGTGTGTGTGTGTGTGTGTGTTGGGACAGGTATTGATGTCTTGCCAATGTAAATAGCTGTCTCATGAATGTACTCATTTTGAACATCTGGATTTTTTGAGTATTAAATGTTCTTAAACCGGGACACACTAATGTAGTCATGGTACTTCCATAAACTTAAAATTTAAAAGAATTTTAACCTTATTCACAGTATGAAAACTAAAACTTCCTATTATTTATAAACTCATAAAAGATTATTTCAAGCTGAAGAATAATATATAAAGTAACTTGTGGCAGTGCAAATTTACACAGCTATCTTTAAAATAAATGCAGCAATAACCATCATCAAACATCTTAAAGTATTTTCAAAATCTGATTTAATAATTTTATTTATTCTATCCTATCAAAAGGAAATAGTTTAAAACTCAAAAAAGAATTATGCCCCAAGATGCCTATTTTATGTTATTTTTACTTGTAGAAAATTTGAGGGGGAAAGCATTTAAATTTCCAAAGATAACTATGGTTAACTGTTTTACAGCTATTAAAATATGTTCATAGAGTCTAATATAAATTAGAATATTCAAATGCAAACCCAATACAATTATAACTGCATTTTAAAAAGAAGTTATGTATAAGCCAACAAAACCAAAATAATACCAGGAAATTAGGAAAACATACACTGAAATATTAATAGTTTTTATTTCTAGTTCTCTAAGTATTTCTAAAATTTTTTTTACTTCTGATTTTTTATCTTGTCTAATGTATTTATATGAACATATATTACTATAAACTGAAAAAAGAACATCAAATTGCCAAACTTTGTCAATATTTAAAATACATACTTATAGGAAAATTGTTCTATCAATGGCAAAAATATGTGGCACACTTCTTGGGGGTGGGACACAATTATAAGAGGGACTTTAACTAACAAATGCAAACAGTGTAACCTCATTCTTTGTACCCTCAATGAATCCCAAAATAAAATAAAGTAAAATAAAATAAAAATATCATTTGTTGGCTCCTCTTTTATAACTACGTTAGCCACAGTTAAATAAACAAAAGAGCAAACAAAACCACTTCTCTGCCACTGGGAACTGTCCACCAGGCAAGTGCTGACAGGCCCTCTGAACTTGGCTGAGTGTCCGATCACCCTCTGGAGGTTGGGAGCCCACAGCTCACGGCCCCTTCCTCATTCTCCTCTTCATTCCCACTTTCCCCTTCCCATCATGCTGTTCTATTTGCCTTCCTTCTCCTGCTTCCTTCCCAGTTTGCCTGATGACTATGAATATTGAAAAGAAAACTTTTATAACACCTAAATAGTGCCTAGATATTTAATAAAACCAAATTCTTTTGCCCCCCCTTTTTAATTTCTTTACATCCCTTTCTCCTTTCAATTCCCTCCTTTTTGACTGTTCTTCCTCTGAGCGCTGCTCCTTACTCCTCCCTCTCCTCTCTTTTACAGAGTCCTCATATAGAATAAAAGAAAAGTTGCTTTCTACCTGATGATACCTTTCTTCTGAGGGACAGGACAGTTAGTGAAATGTCTGAACATTCACCAGAAAATAACAAGTTCCAGCTCAGCACCTGTAGCTCAAGTGGCTAAGGCACCAGCCACATACACCAGAGCTGGCCGGTTAGAATCCAGCCCAGACCTGCCAAACAACAATGACAACTACAACCAAAAAATAGCCAGGTGTTGTGGTGGGCACCTGTAGTCCTAGCTGCTTAGGAGGCTGAGGCAAAAGAATCACTTAAGCCCAAGAGTTGGAGGTTGCTATGAGCTGTGATGCCACGGCACTCCACCCAGGGTTACAGCTTGATGCTCTGTCTCAAAAGAAAGAAAAAGAAAGAAAGAAAGAAAGAAAGAAAGAAAGAAAGAAAGAAAGAAAGAAAGAAAGAAAGAAAGAAAGAAAGAAAGAAAGAAAGAAAGAAAGAAAGAAAGAAAGAAAGAAAGAAAGAGAAAAAGAAAAAAGTTTCAGGACTCTACATTATCAAAAACTTTTTCCTATCCTAATACATAAAAGAGAATATTAAAGGTACCTACTGTGGCCTAAGGTCTTGATATTTTGATACATCTAAGTGATTATATTAACAAATGAGTATTAGGAGAAAGAGAGAAGTTCTCTAAAGTTTTAGGAATTCTTAATTGAATATATTTAAGGTATACAGATGATTTTTTGATAGACATAGTGAGATGGCTACTACAGTTAAGCCAATTAACATATCCATTGTGTCACAATTATATTTGGGGCGTGTGTGCGTAAGAGTACATAAAACCTACTCTTTTAGCAAATCTATAGTGTATAATACAATGTAATACAATACTACTAACTAGAGTCCACATGCTGCACATTCAACCTTTCTACTTATTCAACCTACATAAATGCAACTTTGTGCTCTTTGGCCTACATCTCCCCATTTCCTCTCCATCCCTTATAACCACCATTCTATTCTCTTTTTATGTAATCTGCTTTTTAGTGATTCCACATTTAAGTGAAATCATGTAGTATTTTTGTTCATTTCTCTAGCTTATTTCACTTAGTATAATATCCTGAAAATTTATCAATGTTGTTGCAAATTTTTTAAGGCTGAATAATATTTATATATGTATGTCTGTGTTTATATACATATAGAACATTATATAGAGAGAATAAATAGAATACTATATATACATATGTGTGTATATATCTCTATATATATAGAGAGAGAGACAGAGAGAGAGACATATCACAGTTTATTCATCTATTTACCTTTCAATGGAAACTTAAGTTTTTTTCATATCTTGGCTATTGGGAATTATTGTAAATATTTCTGCAATGAACAGAGTTCAGGTATCTCTATGAGATGCTGATTTCACTTCCCTTGGATATGTATCCACTAGAGGGATTGTTGGGTCATCAGGTAACTCTATTTTTAATACTTTTAGAAAACTTCATCCCCTTTTCCATAAGGGCCATACAAATTTGCATTTTCACTAACAGTGTAAAAAGATTCCTTTTTCTCCATACTCTTGCCAACATTTGTTTTCTGTCCCTTTTTTTGTTGTTGTTATAACCACTATCCTAACAGTATGAGGTAACACCATCATTGTGGTTTTGGTTTGCATTTTTCTGATGATTAGTGATGTTGAGCACCTCTCTTCAAGTACCTATTTGCCATTTTTATATCTTCTTCGAAGAAATGTAAGTCTATGAGCTTTGCCTGTGTTTTTTTTAACAAGTCATATTTCAGTTACATCTTCCTTTTAATTAAAAAGATAAAGCAAAGGAATACTTGAAGATAACATTATAGTTTATAAAGTACTTTTAGAAAACTAGGAACAATTTTTAAAATTGCACCTTTTTATGATTATGTGTCTTTGCCTTGCAAACTTTGGCCATTGGGAAGAAGACAGTAATAGGAGGGGAACACACAGGAACTCTGAGCTTGAATGCAGCTAGGAGCAAAATCAAGAAAGTAGATACAATATTTAGGTAGGACTTAAAATTACCTTCAGAACTTGGATCTTTGCAGGTGTAGAAAGTAGAGTTAAGTAAAGGTAAAGCTGATGCCTATCCTATGATTATGACATAAAACTACTTTGGGGAGGAAAAACTCTTTTTAGAACTCTTATCTACAGAAAGTCCATTCCCATAAAGAGGCTTATATGTATAATAATGGGTATATGGATTGGGGCAAAAAAGAGTATTGATATAATGGAAATACCTTTTCTGGAGCAATGGTATTTTGGTTTCTCTCATGAGAACTTAAGGTCAGGTCAGAATGTTGGTATTCTTTATGTTAGGGAGAGGAGTGGACTTACTTTCCTCAATAGTTTTGCAATTCCTGCGAGACAGGAATTGTGTTATCTGTACATTTGTGTTTCTAATGACTATCACAGTGCCAAGGACAGAGCAAAGCATAGAAAGACAGTCTATATTTACAGCCAGGATGAAGCAAGGGGGACCCTAGAAATGGCTAAGTGACAAAATAAAATAATTTTGAGTTTCTACTTAGGAAGTTCAAATTATTCAGCAACTTTCAAACTATTCCTAAGTTTGTGATAATAAGGACAAACAATTTTAGTGTTTTAGAAACTGATAGTCTGCCTACATATTAACATGGTTTACACTTTGTCCAGAAAAGGAAATAAATATCCATCCTACTAATCTTATTTTTATACTTACTAAATAATATTGGAATGAGTGCATATTTTTGGAGGTTTCTTATTGATATCAATTTCTCCAGTTTTTTCCCAATAATTATTTAAATTACACTTTCATCATTCAAAGGTCAAACTAAAATTCTTATTGTATATTTTTTCTTTAATTCAATACTGCAAGTAATATAATCATTTATCATATCATTTGACTTTGAGAACACAGAGGAGAGCTGTTCATTGCCATGTCTCCACTGCCTAATCTAGCGTTAGTTGTGTAGTCAATAAATGTTTGCTGATTAAATGGAATAATAGTGTCAGTTTTTCTCTAGTTTTCACAAATACACTTCATTTTGTGAATGTCCTATCAATAGATAAATGTTTCTACATTTTATAGAAACAGTATAGAGCAGAAAAAATAACTTTGGAGAAAGTAAAGATTGAGTTCATAACAAAGATGAAGAATTTATGCATAAAACTATGTGAAATGGGTTCTCCTAGAAGTGATAAGGCCCTCTCAGTAAAACTATTCAAAGCCACATAAAAGAACAATCACATTAAGCACTGTGTGCATCTCTTTAAAATTTTATTTCTCATTGTGACATGGTAATATGTATTACAGTAGTTATTACCATGCCCATTTTCCATCTGAGGAAACTGAGACTTAGATATATTAAGAAGTATAAAATCTAGTTTTGAAACCCAAGATTGTCTGAGAGGAACGTTTTCTACATTAAGTTCTTTTGTCATCTGTCATCTACTTTTGAAGAACTTCCCTAGAGCAAGGGTAGAGTAGAAGATTCTAGAATTCTTTCCATATCTAAAATTCCAAGGTGAGAGCCTTACAACAACCAGTCTGTAATGAGCCATCTGTTACATATGATAATAAAATAATAGATCCACTACATAGGGCTTTTGAGCATTATCTTGTTCAAATAATTGTGGAAATAAGGCAGGATAGACCCTCTAAAAATATTATTTAATTTTCATAGAGCGTTAATTTATTTTTCAAAGAACATCTACCAACAGACATAGGTGTTATACTCTATTACCATGAATCTCTCTCACAAAGTGAATGTGTTAAACCAGAACACTAAAAGGAAGAAAACTTAAAGGAAGTTAAACTAACTTAATTCCCAGCCTTTAAAAAAAATGTACATGCTTGTAATTATTTCAGTTCCCTCCAATATAGCTTAAAAATCAGGGCAAACATAATTGCATGGAACAAACTTCTTTGAAAATGAACTTGAAGAGGTGAATACATATTCAACAACATTCTCTATGCCAATTAGTTATCTTATTTGATTATTAGCTTGTGTTTAATTTCCCTTAACAAGTAATTCACTTTTGTTAATAATCATTTAGCATGGCAAAGCAATTCTCAAAAGTTCCCTGAAATGGATTTTAAAGAATAGCCATTTCTAAGATGCTACTATAAATGTAGTTAGAAGAAAAAGTGGATAGAAACACGAGAAGAGTAGCAGATTGTGTGGGGAGGGGACATAACTACTTTGTTGTTGGAGCTATTCATTCACATAAATCTTTCTGACACTAATGAACACACAACCTTCCACAATTTAAGTCCTTTGGGGGGAGATTAAAAGGAGCATCTTTTTACTCTTTATTCCGAGTAATTTTTTTTTTTTTTTTTTTTTTGTAGAGACAGAGTCTCACTGTACCGCCCTCGGGTAGAGTGCCATGGCGTCACATGGCTCACAGCAACCTCCAGCTCTTGGGCTTACGCGATTCTCTTGCCTCAGCCTCCCGAGTAGCTGAGACTACAGGCGCCCACCACAACGCCCGGCTATTTTTTTGTTGCAGTTTGGCCGGGGCTGGGTTTGAACCCGCCACCCTCGGCATATGGGGCCGGCGCCCTACTCACTGAGCCACAGGCGCCTATTCCGAGTAATTTTTTTAACCTAATCCAAAAGTGCAACATATCATATGGGGGGGTAACATAAATCTAGGCAGTAATTTTATCATTCAATGGTTGGATCACACATATGGTGCATAATGCAAGGGTAATGTCAGATTTATTAAGTATAGAGTATAAATGTCTTAACACAATAATTAAGTAAACAAGGTATATATTAACCAGTGTGATGTAAGCATTCCTAATTCTATATGAAATCAGCACATTGTACCCCGTACGTGCATTAATATACATGATCTATGTGTTTATGATTTAATAAACAAATAAAAAATATTTTATGAAAGATATCATCAGAGTATGTTAAAGCTCAAGGAGGCTCTCATCCACACCCCTCATTTTATAGATGAAAATCTGAGGCTCAGAGGGGAGAGAGTTTCTCTAGGTATATCCAGTATAAGAGTCACAATCCTGATCCCCAGTTTTGCCTTAAACCTGCACTTCCTCTGATCTCTATCCGTGAACTTCATTGTGTACATGTCATTAACTTTACTGCCTAAAGGGCTTACCAACTGCCTGATCCAATCCTGCCCTTGCCTTTCAGAACAACAAAGTTTACGTAGTGAAGTGAATTTTCACTTAATTTCATATGAAGTTGTTTCCTTAGAGAGGCACCATAGTGGCCACAATAATTTTTTCTTTATAAATAAGTTGGACAAATTCGCCAGCTTTTCACAATGAAAAGAAGTGAAGTTTTATACCTCAGAATAACAGAGCAAGCGCTCAGACCATTAACGTGCTAAAACTGTTCAAACACCAAGTTCTGTGCAGGGAGTGCACCATCAATCAGGTCCAGCAAAAAAAGTGCCATTAACATATTTCAGACAAGGAGCAATGCATGATAACCTGTTTTTAAAACCTTCAAACCTCATTTCTTTGGGAACACCAATCATCTTTATAGAAATCTGGGGTGTGACACTTATACCTACAAACTTCACTGAGTAACTGTACCACATAGGGATAAAATCTCTGTTGATTTCAAGTGGATTGTAGAAATTCAGAAAAAAAACAAAAAAACAAAAAACACAGAATTGGGGCCAGCATGAGCCTAGCTCCAGATTTCGTCTAAAATAAAAATAAGCTTCTCATTTTTAAAAGTGCCAACTTGCAAACTGATGCGTCCAATTTTACCTGGAGTACATCTACCACCCCAGCTACCCTGCGGGTTGGCCCAATGGTTTGAGGCTCCAGGCCACGGTAACCTGAGATGAGTTCAGGAGCTCCAAATCAGCGGCCAGGAGCCTAGGTACCAGCTGCATTCATAGGAGATGTGAAGCAGAGAGCCACTCAAGGCGCCTCCTTTCCGAGCTGCATCTGCTGGTGAAGCCTCTGTATGTTAGAGACCAAGGTCCTGTCACCACTGACTTATCGGCCCAACACAGGATGCCAGAAGATGGGTGCGCTCTCCTGGCCCCCAAACCCGGCAGTCTCCCAGAGAGCGCAGAGCAGCCGTAGCTTCTGTCACTCTCCCAACAGGCAGACACATAAACAAACAACGAAAGGATCTGTTCTCTCCCAGGGAGGCAGCATGCATTAAAAAGACATGACTCTCTTCCTACCTTGCATCCAAACATCAAGGACAAAGTGTTGTTGGTACAAGCAACTTTGCAGTGGCAAATCATTGGTGTAAAACAGTCAGGGTCCTTAACAACAGGGCACATTCCTTCCGGGCTGCGGCAGTGGCAGCTCGCTGGGGGACCCGAACACGGTGCTCTCCCGGCACATGGAGCAATAGCCTAGACCAAGTGGCCGCTTCGATCGCTGCCCCCTGCGCCCAGCGTGGCCATCCCGGAACCCCAGTGCAAGCAACGCCGCGGCCAAGTACCGAGCGTCTCGGGGTCTCCCTTCCCTAGGGAACGAGGCGCGGGGGGGAGGGACAGAACCTAGAAGGGTTCCCCCCCGACCTATGGTGAATTTAGGGGAGTTTTGAAAAAAATAAAAATAAAAGGGAGCGAGACGCTTAGAGGAGGGTTCAAAGGAGGTGGGGCAGTATTAGCATGTAAAAGGATGTGCCCGCCTACTCGCCCCAGTCACACAAGATTGTCATGCGAGCTGAAGGGGGTTGAAATTATTCTCTCTCGAGGGGGGGGGGGTGGGGGGGCGTAGAAAGAAAGAAAGAAAAAAAAGAAAGAACCACCATACTGCAGCTCTCCTGATCTGGTAAAAAGCCAGTGGCTTGCTGCAATCCAGTCACCGTGGGGAGCGCTGGCCGGGCAAGTGGGGTGGGAGGGAGGGGCCGACGAGGGAGGGAGCGCAGAGCTCTCCAGCCTAGCCCCGGCTTTGGGCGCTCCGGTGCCACCAGAGTCCCTGGCGTTGGAGCATGGGAGCTCCCAGCGCTGATGTGACCCAGGGACCACACTTGGCCCACATCGCCACTGCTGCCCAAGTGTGGATGACCTCCGAGGCCGAGTGTCCAGGAAGATGAGGCTAGCCCAGAACCCTGCAGGGAAGATCTTCCCAGCCCACTGACAACAGCGTGCCTGAGGGCAGGGCTAGCTAGGGAATCCGGGGAGAAATGGGCTTAAAACGGTTTCACTGATGCCCTAAGCCCTGGACCTCCAGTTCAGCGAGCCTACTCACTCCCTGGGTGGTAGAAGCGGCCTCAGAACCACTCTTTCCAAATTCAAAGAAGTGTCTGCCCTCTCCCCACCTTGATGTCTTTGAGGCTCCAAGAAGCCCCAGAAGTATTTATGTTGTTCCGGAAGTATGAATGACAAGACAGATGAATGCTTTATTGTGTTTTTTTCTTTTTTAACTGAGGCTGTCAAAATTGCAAAAAGACCAAAAAAATCAGCATGTGGCTGGCACAGCTGCAGAATTGCTTATTGAAGAAAAAAAATGTGATAAGAAGGGTGTGGGGTAGGAAGTGGGTAAAACTAGCACTATTTGGATGCCACCTGGGTGCCTGGCGCTATGCCTCACAGATGGTTGGTGGAAAAGGAGCAAAACATAAGTTTGCAATCAGATTGTGGCTCTGGTGCTGGGTGTAGCTTTGTGTAAGTAAGTCACTTACATCATCTGAACCTCTATTTGCTTATCTGCAAAGTGGGCCTTATTAACCCCTAAGCTAGTTAGTGATGGCGAACACCACCTTCCTGTGTAAACCCCAGTACTTGGTTGCTGTTCTTAATGTACATTTCTTATTTCATGCCTTAGCTAAAAGGTAGATATTATTAGACATAATTTTTCTAGAGTAGGAAACTGAGGCCCTTAGGATTACACATGTATCATTTACCCAAGTCACATAAACAATAAGCCATGAAGGTTAGGTTGAAAGAAAAGTAATAGTTTAAAAAGCAACATTCTAAAAGACATCGCATACTTCTTCAAGGGCTCCAGATTTATTTGGGTAATGAATGAATCTGATAAGTCCAAATGCCTCTCTCTAATTGGGTCTTGGATTCAGATCCCCCCGAAACATACAGCAATGATACAGTCCTCACTATCCATGCCAAAGTCTGTTGGAACTCCATCTCCCTGATGCAGTTACATTAGAATATTGGACCACTTATACTCTAAATTAATAAGGGTCCCAATATCACTATATGCTTTGTCCTTATAAAGTTTAAATATGACAGTCAGAACAAATAATAGAACTTTCACACTGTCAAGTCAAATGCAATGCCTTAAGGTCTTATAAACTTTCTTTCCCCTACCCATATCCATAATATCCCACCTCCTCCTCTCCCAAGTTAAAGGAAACTAAACCCAACTATGTCAGAATTCCCTGGGATGTTTGTTAAAAATATGGAATATCAGGCCCCCCCCAAATTCTCATTCTACAAGCCAGGAGAATGTCAATGAATCTGTATTTTTATCAGCCCCTTTGTGAGAGGGATGTAGGTTCTCCGATTGAAATTAAGACCTCTTTTAAGGGAAATCAATATGGAACAAGGTATAAGCAAACATCAGCATGAAACGATCTTCAAAGTTCAGTTAAGCCTGGTTCTAACTGAAGAGGGCAGCCATGCCTCAGGCTCTGGGATTCTTACACTAAGTGCAGAAGCCCTTATATAGTTGATTTTCTATTAGGAATCAGGACGGATTCAATCCGGAGATGATCTGAAGGCTTCTGGGACTCAAAAGGTCTAATATATATTTACTTACACGTACTAAGTCACATATGGGAAGCAGAACTCTGGTCTGAGGCTTCCGTGAAATTATAGAGTCACATTTATAAATTAAGTGTATTTCTGAGCATTTTATTTCTTTATTTTACCATCAAATGTGTGATTGTGTGAGCATGCCCACCTACAGAACATCTATAATTATGGCTGTTTTTTCCAAAAGAGAATAGATTCTAAAAAAGTTGTACAATATTTCCCTTATTCAATCCTATAATTTGGATTTCAAACACTGCAAAAGTATTGTATGCTCTATATTGTGATGTTCCAATAATATCTAACACAGTCTTTCCCTAATGAATTACCCAAGCTAAGGCTGACCTCCTATTCTAGGGCAGTACTGAAGGCTGCTGTGCTCAAGTTATTACCCATTTTACAGTTTGTGCTGGTTTAGATTAATAAAGCTAAATGAAGAAATATAAAGCAAAATGTATATTTGATTTCCTTGATTTTATAAATTTAATTTTAATCAATAAGAGTTTATTCCTCTATACATTTCTACAGAGGGTGTGTGTGTGTGTGTGTGTGTGTGTGTGTTTGTGTGTGTGTGATCCGTTTATAAGCATTTGCTAAACACCTTTCTGTAATTTTTGTTTCTCAGTAATAGCTCTGGGGTGAATTGAAGGGGGAACTAGGAGGAAAGTGGTTTCCATGACAATGCATTCCATAGTTACAGCCAGTAACTGCTATGGTTAAAAAAGTGAATTACTGTTACCTTAAGATATGTTTGGTCTAAAAAGCACCATTTTGGGAGTGTACTGCATGGGGGTGTACTGTAATATTTTTAGGAAGAGATATTACTAGGGAATGCAAGAAGATGATACATTCATTTTAATAGTCAAAATAACTACCCTTAACTAGACACTCAATGATGGCTAACATTTATAGTTCTTCCCAATAATCTTCACTTTTATCAAATGACATCTTACAGCTATACACTATTAAACATTTTTCCTAATGATGATTTTCCTCAAAATGAACTCATAATCACAAAAAACAAGATTATCAATAAATGTGACCAATGTTTAATCTTTTATTTATTGTTATTATTATTATTCCTAATGAGAAATTGAGACAAGGTAAGAGGCAACAGCTAGTTACTCACTTTTTTGTCTTTGTTGATCCTTCCCATAACAATGTGTAAATAAATGTTCATGTTGGAAGGAAAAAGGTAGATTAGCCATGGTGTTCCTTTATACTGACTGCGTGACTTTGAGCAAATCACTCAGTCTCTCTGGGCCTCAATTCCTTATCTATTAAGATGAAATTGGTATACAAGATCATCTCTGAGATTACTTTTTTTTTCTTTATTTTATTGTTGGGGATTCATTGAGGGTACAATAAGCCAGGTTACACTGATTGCAATTGTTAGGTAAAGTCCCTCTTGCAATCATGTCTTGCCCCCATAAAGTGTGACACACACAAAGGCCCCACCCCCCTCCCTCCGTCCCTCTTTCTGCTTCCCCCCCCCATAACCTTAATTCTCATTAATTGTCCTCATATCAAAATTGAGTACATAGGATTCGTGCTTCTCCATTCTCGTGATGCTTTACTAAGAATTATGTCTTCCACGTCCATCCAGGTTAATACGAAGGATGTAAAGTCTCCATTTTTTTTAATGGCTGAATAGTATTCCATGGTATACATATACCACAGCTTGTTAATCCATTCCTGGGTTGGTGGGCATTTAGGCTGATTCCACATTTTGGCGACTGTAAATTGAGCTGCAATAAACAGTCTAGTACAAGTGTCCTTATGATAAAAGGATTTTTTTCCTTTTGGGTAGATGCCCAGTAATGGGATTGCAGGATCAAATGGGAGGTCTAGCTTGAGTGCTTTGAGGTTTCTCCATACTTCCTTCCAGAAAGGTTGTACTAGTTTGCAGTCCCATCAGCAGTGTAAAAGTGTTCCCTTCTCTCCACATCCACTTTTAATGTGTAAATTGTCTAAGTGGTTTTTAAGTGTAATTAAGTTTTAAATGTTTTTTTAAACTTTTTTAAAAAGTTTTAAATCAATTAAATTTTAATATTTAAGCTCTCTTCCAAATGCAAGATTTTATTGATGTAAAGGAAATATACTATATTTACTTACTGTATTACTTACTGATTGGTATGCACTACTATCACGCTTGTTATGTACACTGTTTTAAATTCCCTAGTGTGCTGGAGACAGGTTCTGCTGATGAGAGCTCATTATATGTAACTCTTTCTCATTCCCCATTCAGTGACATCATGATGATAGCTTTGAATCTGCCATGAGAGACTATGTACATCACAACAGTTGGTGAGTATTATTATTATTATTATTTATTTTTTATTTTTTTGCCTGGGGCTGGGTTCAAACCCACCACCTGCGGCATGTAGGGCTGGCACCCTACTCCTTTGAGCCACAGGCACTGCCCCAGTTGGTGAGTATTATTAACCAAAACTTTTTCTTAGAGAGAAAGCATAACTCTAATTTAAATACTTTATCTACACTCACTTATTAAGTTATCTCAACCATTCACTCTTACAAAAAGAGAAAAGGAAAAGTGAATCATAGATTAAATAACTTGCCCAAAGTAACAAAACTGGCATATTGGTCAGCTAAATGAATACAGTAACAAAAAAATCATTGATGGCTTGCAGACATGAATGTTTGTCCCTTCCTCATGGTAGGGCTGTTAGAGAGCTTGGCTGTTACTCAAGTCCATGTTGTCCCATGGAGAGAAGAACAGCCTCTATCAGGAACATGATGTTCTCATGGCAGAATAAAAAATGATCTATGTTGAATATGAATATGTAGTGGCTTTTAAAACTCCTGTTCAAACATTGAAAATATATTCCTGCTCACATTTTATTGGTCAAGGAAGGCCATGTGGCCAACTTGATGCTGGGGGTGAGGAGGGAAGACAACCTTTTCAGAAAAAGGAAGGCAAGAATATTGTTAGCAGTAATACAATAGAACATAGACTACTTAGTAATGAACAGAAATTTGAAACCAAGCAAGCTGACTTAAGGATGTAAACTCTTAACAAGTAGGCCATTTTACCTGTCACTTATAGCTCCCAATTTTTTACCTACTTTCTGTACTATTGTTACTTAGTAACTCTTTAAAGGAATTCTTCCCTGTGGCTTTCAAAGGAAACACCAACTTTGGAGCCAATATCATGCTCTAGATTTTGTCATTAATAGATGTGTAATTTCAATCGTTAAATCATGTTTTCTCTCCCTCCTTCCTACTGCAAATTGAAGTCCATCTATTGTCATTCAATCTTTAGTAGAGATGTTTTCATGCAAGTGGAACACATACTATTATTTTATCTTTGATTTTCCTGAACCATGCAAGGCAGTGAGGTGTATTAATATGTCTTTCTGTCATCAATGAGTTTACATAAAATTTACTTTGAAATAGAGCTAACAGTAGTTCTTCCTAACAGTACAAATGTATATACAATTAAGTACTAACAAAAGTATTTAAAGTCTATATGATCAGGTTAGTGTCTCTAAACTACCATTTCTTGTTCTATAAAATGGTAATAATGCTATAGGATGCTATCAGGCTTAAATGAGATAAAACAAAATGCTTGCCACCCTTATCTGGTTTATGTTGTCACTCAGTATTATGGAGGGGTTTTGTGTTAATTTTCTGAATTTTTAAAATAAAAGTTCACAGGAAACAATAGACAAACTTATTAGACTCATTCAACATGTACACTCTCTTCATATTGAACACTGCTAAGACTTTAACCTTTTGTTCACAAATTTTACTCTCCCAAGGACTCTCAGACATTTGCCCAACTCTTCCATGCCCTTCTTATTGAGGGACACAGCTGCAGAGAGGCTCTGTCAGTAATATCCATCATGCTCCCCCCCATAATTGTCAACTTTTTGTAATTTCTGAGCTCCCTACATCCGCTCACCTGCCCTCAAGTACAGACTCCTTTGGTCTAGTCACACACACACGTAGGGACGGTTGGCTTTTATTTACCTGATCTTTACTTGAAATCGTTTTCTTCTTTAGTTGGAGTATAGAATAATTATTCAATGAATGAATGAATGAAGAACAAATAAATATGGGAGTGAAGCCAGGCTTTTCACCTCGGCCCCAAGTGACAAGTGAACTATCTGTAAATTTGTGTTTCCTGATCCAGGCTCCCTTCCTGCCACCTTCTAGTTGGAAGGAGTACATCCATTATTGTGGAAATGCCAGCCTGTTCATTCTGAATTGACTTTGACATCAGTGACAAAGGTTTTGAAATAATTATTGTCCTCAGCTTTAATGAAGGAAGACAAAGTTTGCCTTTAAGACTTCTTGTGACAACTACCTTCACTCCTGTTGTCATTCTGAAAAATCAACTCCAAAACATTACCCTTTGTATTACATGTGAGAATTGCTTTAGTCACAAAATTCAAATAAAATAGAACTTTTCTGGGGTCTTAAATTTAACTGGATTTTGTTTCAGTATTAAAGGAATAAAATTTGGGTCTTGGGTTCCAGTCCCAGCTCTCCTTGCTGCATGAACTAAAATGAGGTGATTAACTTCCAACAAAAAGTATCACCTTATTACGTTGTAAACAGGGCCCCTCAGCCAATCATACCCAGACTAAGTGAAATGATTATACAATGAAATAATTCCTCCCCTAAAACTGTGACATCAGATCACTCTTAAAATCTCCAGCTACATAGCACAGATTACAGATTATGATATAATTATGTCTTTTTCTCTTACTAAGCTACAAGCATGATGGTAAAGTCTTTGATGGCACCAAACTATATGTATAGCACAGTGAGATTCCCATTTCCTATTTGCTTAAATTAAGATCATTGTGAGAAAACTACCTTTTGGTATTGTGTGTGAGTTACTCCTGTTAGAAGAATGCTGGTTAGGCTCAGTGTCTGTATCTCAGTGGTTAGGGTGCCGGCCACATACACTGGGGTTGGTGGGTTCAAACCTGGCCTGGGCCTGACAAACAGCAATGACAATTACAAATTAAAAAAAATGGTTGGGCATTGTGGTGGGCACCTATAGTCCCAGCTACTTGGGAGGCTGAAGCAAGAGAATCACTGGAGCCCAAGAGTTGGAGGTTGCTGTGAGCTGAGATGCCATGGGACTCTACCAAGGGCAACAAAGTGAGACTCTGTCTCAAAAAAAAAAAATAGAATGCTGGTTAATATTCAGCATAAGGACAATCTTGAGTATAATGTATTGTGAGATCTGAATTGTGTTTTTCTAAAGTTGTTAGCATCAAACCATGGGAAAGCTTTTGCTCAGTTTATGATGATAGCACATTAACTTTATTCTCCCCTTTTGGTTCCCAGTTACTTTCAAGTGTTTACTATGGGCTAGGCACTGTGCTAAATTTGGAATAAAATGGTGAATACAGACCAATACAGTCAGTTTTGGCTTTGTGGAGATTATAGACCAATGGGGAGAGTAGCCTGAATTAAGTGCTTTGGAGAAAGCTGCCTGGCTCTTTGTGAGTATGTAAAGGGGATCTCACTTAGGGAAGTCAGGGAAGGCAAAACCCAGAGAGCAGTAACTGAGTTGAGATCAAAAAAATAAGAGAGAATTAACTGCACAAAAAGAGGAGGGGAAAGCATCTTCAATAGAATACACAAAGAACATTTCTTAGCAGAAAACAGGGAAGGACTGAGATAAGCTCACAACTGGATTATCAGAAACAAAGGGAAACAGTGAGCAAACAGAAAGAAGAAGAAACTAGAGGGTGGTGCCTGTGGCTCAAGGAGCAGAGTGCCAGCCCCATATACCCCAGCCAAAAACAAAAACAAAAACAAAAAAAAAAAAGAAGAGATTAGAGGTTAGACCATTCAGGTTATATTAAAGACTTTTGTTTTTATTCTAAAAGTCTTAGAAAACTACACAATAAATATTTTTAAAGCAGCTTTACTGATGTAAAACTGACATACAATAAACTGAAAAAATTTAAAGTGTACAATTTAATAAGTTTCAACATATGTTTACATCTGTAAAACCACTGACACATTCAAGAGAGGAAGCACATCTGCCTTTAAAAGCTTCCTCATGCCTCTTCATGACTCCTACCCCTCCACTCTTCCCCACTGCTCCCATCCCAAACCAACCACAGATCTGCCTTCTGTCATCGAAGAATTGTTCATACAAATGAAATCATAAAATATGTGCTTTTTGTGTGAATTTTTTCACTAAATATATCTATTCTGAGGTTTATCTAGGTTATGGCACATGTCAATACTTTATAGCTATTTTTATTGCTGAGTAATAGTACATTGTAAGGAAATACTATAATTTGTTTATATTTGTTGATGGACATTTGTTTCCAGTTTGGGATTATACAGCTGCCATGAATATCCCTGTGTAAGTCTTTGTATGAACATGTATTTCCTTTTCTTTTGGAGTTGATTTGCTTGATCATATGATATATGTTTACATTTTTAAGATATTGATAAACCGTTCTTCAAAGTGATTGTATCACTTTATATTTCCAACAGCAGTGTATGAGAATTTAGTCCCTTCATTTCTTCTCTAACACTTAGCATTTGCAATCATTTGAATTTTAAACTAACTAAAAGTGTATGATAGTATCTCATTGTAGTTTTAATTGATATTACCTTAATGACTAATCCTATTGAGCATTCTTCCACAGTTTTTTCTCTCTCTCTGATAAAGTGTCTGTTCAAATCTTCTTTTACATATCTTTGAAATTGAGTTTATTTCTTATTATTGAGTTTTGAGAGCTCTTTATATAGTCTGGATTTAAACCTTTTATTAGATACATATTATATGTATTTTTTCCCAGTCTATGGTCTATCTTTTCATTCTTTTAAGTGTCTTTTTAATGCCAGAAGTTTTTAATATTGACAAAGTCTAATTTCTTTTTTTTCCACTCATGGCTTATATATTTTTACTATCATCTTAGGAGTCTGTGTCTCACCCAAAGTCACAAAGATGTTTTTCCAATTTCTTTTGGAAGTTTTGTACTTTTATATTTAAGTACATTGATTGGTTTTGAGTTAATTTTTGTATATGGTATGAAGCACAGATCCAAGTTCATTGTTTTGCACATGTATATCCAATTGTTCCAGTACAATGTGTTGAGATATCCTTCTTCCACTTAATTTTGTGTCTTTGTCAAAATCAATTGTCCCTATATGTGTGATTTCTTTCTGGACTCTAAATTCCTTTTTATTCATCTTTATGTTTTGTCTTTACACAAATACCGTAATGTTTTGATTGCTACAGGTTTATAACAAGTCTTGAATCAAGATACTTTTAGACCTCCGACTTCCCACTTTATTTCTTTTTTTTCCAAATCTGTTTTGACTCTCCTAGGTTTTTTGCATTTCCATACTAATTTTAGATGTAGCCTGTTAATGTCTACCTACAAAAATTTCTACTGACATTTGGATTGAGATTGTGTTGAATTTCTAGATAAATTTGAAGAGAATGGAAATATTAATGATACTAATTATTCCAACCCAAAGCAAGATATCTCTTTATTTTTTTTAGACTGCTTAATTTTCCTCAGCAGTGTTCTATAATTTTCAGTGTAAATCTCTTTTATATATTTAATCAAATTTATTCCTAAGTATTAATATTTCATATTTTATGCTATTATAAATGAAATAGCTTTGTTGATTTTAATGCCTGACTGTTCGTTGTTAGTAGGTAGATGTATTATATAATTGAGTTTTATCCTACACATATTGGCCTTTCATCCTTCACTCTTACTAGATATACCTATTATTCTGGTAGCTCCTTTAACAAATTCTATTAGATTGTGCCTGTGTCATATAATCTGTGAACAGAAACTGTTTTACTCCTTCATTTCTTTCTCTTACCTTATTGTGCTAGCTAAAATATGCAGTACAATGCCGTATTTAAAAACTGAAAGTGAGTATCTACTGCCTCGTTCCTGATCATAAGGGGAAAGTATTCAATCTTTCGCCATTATGGTGTTAGCTAAAGTTTTTTTATATTTGCTCCTTATCAGTTTGAGGAAACTCCCTTTTATTTATACTTGTATTTATTCTCTTTTATTTATATTTGGTAAGATTTTTTTAATTTGTTTTCTTTTGTTTTAATCAAGAATAGATATTAGATTTGGTCAGATGTTTTCTTTCTCTATTAGTATGATTTATTTTGGTAAGTTATTAATATGGTGATTTTTAAATATTAAACAGTTGCATATTCCTGGAATAAACCTCACTTGGTCTGATATATTCTAATTTTAATATACTATTCCATTTGCTAAAATTTTCTTTAGAATTTTTGCATCTATATTCATGAGGGATATTAGTCTGTAATATGTTTTTCTTGTAATATACTTGCCTATTTTGATATCAAGGCAATATAAACATCATAGTATGAGTTGGAAAGTACTGCCTCACCTTCAACATTTTGGAATAGTTTACACAGAATTGGTATTATTTCTTCTGTAAATATTTGGTAGAACCAAACTATCTGAACCCAAAGTGCTTGTGTATGGGTGTGTGTGTATTGTTTTTGTGAGAAGGTTTATATAAAGAATTTTAATTGGAGTAGGGGATGTGATACTATATTTGTGTTTTGAGAAGATCATCTGGCTACAGTGGGAAGAAGGATTAGAAAGGGATAGTAACAGAAGTAGGTAAACCACTGAAGAGGCACTCTCAGTAGTGCAGGCAACAACTAATGGTGACTTGTACTGGAAACAAAGATAAATGGTTTGAATTAAGGACGATCTTAGAAAGTAAAGGTGATAAAAATTGGTGCTGAATAAGATATGGGGGACTCAAGAATGACTATTATGTTTTTAATTTACATAGTTGAATAATTTTTAATGGCATTCTCTGATATATACTACAGTTAGAGGGGAGCAAAATAGTATGTGTAAGTATAGGTTGGGGAGACATTATTTTGGGGAGTTTTCTTTTGTTGGTTTTGTTTGTTTCATAAATTTGAATTTTCCTTTTGCAACTCTAAGTTGGATACATGTATTTAGAGCACCAAGTAAACTTCTGGGATAAAAATATAAAGTTGTGAATCATCTCTGAATAGGCTATATGAAAATCTTAGGAATAGATGATATCATCTAACCTGAAAGAAGACCATGAGAAGAAAAAAATGTTTAGAATCCAGCATTGAAGAACTCTTAATATGTAATAATTTTCTTTCTTTTTAATCTTCAGGAACATATTTTCTTAGTAGCTACTTTGTTGACTCTGCTTAACACTAACATAATACATTCTTTTTCAATAGTAGAAACCATCTAGGTTGGGCCTCATTTATGAGAAAATGAATATTGCAGCCAGAAAACATAAAACCCTAAAGACACGAATATACCAATATCTACAGTGCTTAAAGTTGGCCACTTCATGATTTCAATATATTAGATACTGCTACACTTGTTTGTTTTCCCATAGACATTCATAAAGAGGTTATGAAATACCTCACTTCTTTATGTATTTATGTGTACTTATAGGAGATTATGAAATTATCATTTCCTGAGATATTAATGAACAAAAATCTCAACATTGGTCAATTATTAGTCAGTAAGGAAATAAAAATTAAGCCACAATAATGTTCCATTATACATCCATTAGAACTGTTAAAATATAAGAGTTTGACAACTCCAATTATTGAATAGAATGTGGAGAAACTGAAACTCTCATACACGGTTGGTGAGAATGTATAATGGTACAACCACTTTGGAAAACAGTTTGGCATTTCTTAAAAAGGAAAAATATAAATGTAACATACAACTCAAGCATTATAATTTTAGGTACTCAAGAGCAATGAAAACATATGTCTACACAGACTTTTTGTTTTTTGCTGCTGCTGATAAGGCATATGCAATATAAGCTAGACTGCAAAAAGAATATATTTTTTATTATTATGTAAAGTGTTTCTATACTTAAAAAGTCTTATTCACCAGAAAATAAAATCATATCATTAGAGCTAAAAATGGTATGAGTTAAGTTGTGATAAATTATATTAAAGGGAAGAAATGACTGCTAGTCAAATTAGGTGGACTATCAGGGGTCAAATACGTAAATGACCATTGCAAATAAGGTTATAATATTTTTGGTAATTAGAGTAATATTAAGCTACAAATCTTTCAGTCAACTCCAGAGTTCTTTCTTAATAGAAACTACCTTTAAAAATCTCTGGCACTAAGTAATTTATCTTATCTCCACAAACTTCTAGGAAAGAAAATTTGTATCTATGAACACTGTCACAACTCTTAAAAGATGCTTAAAATCAAGAATTTTTATATTGATGGATAGCTCTGAAGGATCTTTCAGAGATCAGTTTATCCATCATCTTTAGTTAGAATAACCTACTTTTTACAGTGATTTGTTTCTATATACTTGTATTCTGATTTAGCCATCAGCCCATCCATCCTCCATTTAACATTCATTGAGTTCTATGACATTTCAGATATTGAGCTAGAAGCTAACAATTCAAAGACAAATAAAACATGCTTTCTCCCTGTAAAGAATCCACATACTAGAGAAGACAAATATTCACCTAACTAGACATTTATATGACAATATGAGAAGACAGTTGACAGTTAATATGAGCATGCTATGGAAAAACCAAGGATTTGGCAATTAATTCAGTTTGGGAAAGACAATAAGCCTTTTAGTGAAATGACATTAATTAGAGGTCTTGGGAAGGTGAAGGGATTTTCTACATAGATAAATCAGAATGGGCTTCCTATAAAGAATAGCATGTACCAAAAAAGTCTAATATGATCCAGAAAAAAAGAGGAGTTTCATATGGTTCAATCACAGGTTCTTTGTGGGAAGTGATAGGTCAAGGTATTGGATGTTTAGATTTTATCTTTCCGTCATTTTATATACAGAAGAATCCTGAACAACAACAAAGAAAGAGGTCAGGGGTCCTTAATGAGCTACTAAATATATTGAATTGTGAGTAATGTACTTAAATCATATTCTCTGCATATCAGACAATATATAATTTCTACACATAGCTAAGATTGGGCAAACATTTTAACTCCTGCACAATGTATCTGAGGTACAGCGAGGGCTAGAAAATAAGGCCTTGTGATATCTTTGTGGATGTTCTTTCTTATGTGTCATGCTGTGGCAAATTTCAACATGAAAGAAATTCTGAAAATTTAACTGAAGTAAAATTTTCTGCAAACTCCTTGTGTGAATATGGCTTTTCAGGAAGAACTCTTCAGTTCTGACTATACTAATTAGGCAATTTACAAGTCTATGTCCTCAAAAAGAATAGGCAGCACTTCTCTATAAAAATGCTAAACATTTAAATCTATTTTAAAATCAAAATACTAAGCTAAAATGAGACATATAGCAGCAAAGTCAAGTTCCCACCTGAGCTAATGTTTGTGAGTTCTTCTTTTCAATAAAAAAAAAATTACACAGATGTTCTCAAAAGCTTTCTCCTATAGGTAGTTATAAATGAAAAAAATTTGAGAAGAAAGATGAGTCAATAACTCTGAGGGTGAAAAACTGCTAAGCCCACCTGCATTTTCAGGAAAGGAAGCTACTAAAAGTCACAGTTTTGTTCTTTTCTCTTTTCTTTTCTTTTTTTTTTTGAGACAGAGTCTCAACTCTGTCCCCTGGGTAAAGTGCCATGGCGTCATAGCATGGCAACCTCAAACTCCTTTTGCCTCAACCTGTTGAGTAGCTGAGACTACAGGTGCCCACCACAATGCCCAGCTGGTTTTTCTGTTTTTAGTAGAGATGGGGTCTCACTCTTGCTAAGGCTGGTCTTGAACTACTAAGCTCAGGCAATCCACCCACTTCAGCCTTCTAGTGTGCTAGGATTATAGGCATGAGCCACTGTGCCCAGTCTAAACTGACATTTCTTTAAGCTATATACATTTCTGCTCTCCTGAAGTTAAAAGAGAATAAATAAATAAATAAATAAATAAATAAATAATTTTTTTAAACCAGACAAATCACCTCCACAAAACAGTCCCCTCATCTTTTAAGAAACCGGGTCTCTAGAAAGATTACTTACTCCAAACTCTGAAAATTAGGAACAAAGGAGAAAAACTCTCAAAACTCAAATAGATATGCCCAAAGTTAACATATTAGAATCACTGTTCCTGAATCCATGAAAAAGAGGAGCTCTTGGCTCCTTACTCAGAAGCAATATATTCTTACTTTAAAGATTCATATTAGAATTTCAATTCCATATTAGATTTAAAAAAAAATAAAAGTAGGAGACATCATCTGCTCGAGTTATTTAGTAGGACTGTAGCTTCAGACAAGTCATTTAACTCTGGAACTCAGTTTTTAGATCTGTAAATGAGGTTAATGAAAAGGATCTGATAAGAGAAGGTTGATGATAAAATGATACATAAGCAATGATGATATCATCTAACAAAAGAAATCAAATTTATCACTTATTCCCTGGTCTGAATATACAGGATATTTTGATCTTTTTGCTTCAAGTTGTAGAAAATCCAATTCAGATTTGATTAAACATTATGGATATTTATGGGCTACAAGCATTAAGATTGACTTATTCCAAAGAGTTCAGGTCCATTTCCTTGCCAATCTTCTGGTCTGGCTTTCCTCTGTATGGGGATGTCGTGTCCTCAGGCAGGTAGCAAGACGGCTATAGCAGTTCTGGACTCTAATTCCATGACAATGTTCAGAAGAAAGGAAGTTGGCGAACAGAAGTTTAAGTATAACTTTTCCCAGGCACTGTATAGAATTCCCTTCTGCATTTATAGATCCCCAACGGATCACCTGGCTAGTCTAGAACCAAACACTAGCAAGGGTGGGGGGTGGGTGGGATTACCCTTAGACAGGTTAAGCTACCCTTTGGATATCACATTTTTCCTAAGGCACATGGGTTTTGTGGTGGAGGAATAAATAGTTGAACAACATGATCTGTGAAGAAGAGATGGGGCAAATGAAGGCTAGATAGGCAAGCAAAATTATTACTTAAAGCTATAATGGTAAATGCAGTTAATCCTCTTTTTTACAGTAGAAAAACCATGCCACTTACCAGAAATACTGACATAATTTTTAAATGATGCATTTACTCATGCATATTCACACAGCTTGTGCAAATAATCAGATTAAAGATACAGTAAAAATGCATTTACCATGATAGAACTAAATTTCAGCTATTATATCAAATAAAAGAATAAAGCAATTTTGAGGCAGAAGAAAAACCCTGGACTTTGTTGTCAGAAAAATATGGGTTTGAATTCTAGCTCTGTAACACACTAGATATGTGACTTGGGCAATTTATTTAGACATTCTAACCCTCTTCACGATAAAATGAGAATAATATTACCTAACATATAGAATTGCTATAAAAGTAAAATGAAACGACATAATATGAAAAATACTCTTCCTTGCACTAAGGTACTCAGCAGACATGAGTCCGGGTCTTACTGGTCGCCTTTTTTATCCTCTCTCCCTAAACTGTCCCAGGGTACCAGTTTATTTCAAACAATTGAAATCTAAAGTATTTTATGGCACATACTTCTTATGTGTACTAATTTAGGTCCTGTGCATAAACATGGTTAGTCCCTGTCATCAAAGGTTTTTAACTGAGTAAATGACACAAATGTCTCAGTAGTCAACTCAACTACAAAACCAAGTGGGAAGAGTTCTATACTGAAGAAGTAGACTCGAGGCCCGACTTATGTGTATATCTAGACCAGCTCCAGTCATTTCCGTTCCATGTGGCTGAGTGCCATGTCACCTCTGTGAGCGCACAAGGTAGGCTGCCATCTCTCTGTTCCTACAGTGCTGATGATTTGTCTGCAAACGGCTTCCTGTGGTTTTTTGAGTTGAATCAAAGACACCTGACAGGGCAACATCTGCTCTCAGACTGTGCAGCTGCAGGACTTGCCCATTTGGATCCCAGGACAGAAAATCGTGTGTGAGAAAACCTGCTCTTTTGTTTAGAGAGTAGGTGTGTTTAGGAAGTATGCCGACCAACTTCTGCTATGGCCCCCCAACAAGCTAACCGACCTTCACTGAGATTTTCTGAATAGTAGACATTAATGAACAAGAGAGGAGGAAGATTTGACCTCTACTTTCAGGTAGTGCATAGTTACATGTGTGTGTTCAATAAAGCATGTATGCCAATAACTATAATGAAAAGTTGAGAACAGTGAGGTGATAATTACAATTTTCAAAAATGTTATGTATTTCACATTCTTTCTTCTGAGACATGGGCAGGCATTTATAGATTTATTTACTGAATAAAATTTTACTGATACCCTATGATCTATCAACACATACAAAAATAAGAATATCATTTATTCATTTGATTATTTAATGTATTTGTGTATACCCTTCTAAAAGTGATCTGAATCATACATAAATTTTGGTCACTGTATAGTTGAGGTCAATGTTATTCTTGGTTTACAGTAGAGAAGTAAGGGCTTATAAAGACTGTAAGTCATCTTTGAACGCTTGGTTGTGGGGTCTTCTGTTAACTCAGTGCTCTCTTCCCTAAAATACTTTGCTTTTAGGATGGCTATGACAGGTCAAACAAGGATTCTCTTCCTTCAAGGAAGCTAGAAAGAATTCATAGCAGAATTTTCATTAGCTTGAAAGAGAGATGGTAGAGAAGTATTTGAAATGATATTTCAAGCTCTATAACCCACCACTCTCTCAAATGTTCCCTACTCTCCGCCAACTTAATGTTTGGTTTTTCTTTGAGTAAACCCTGCTCTCCCTAACTCCAGGCTTTTTTTTTTTTTTTTTTTTTACCAACTGTCCTATTCATCCACAAAGTTCTCCCATGTCCAAACAAAAGAACACAATTTTAGTAAAAACACAATTTGAATACTTCTCAATTGAATTGAGAACCAGACTGATTATAAATGCTTATAACTGATATCTAGACCCTTTTTAGGAAATGTAGGGTATATGTACAGCCATATGTTGCATAACAACGTTTAAGTCAAGGATAGAATTTATATTTGGTGGTGGTCCCTTAGGATTATAAAACCATATTTTTACTATACCTTTTCTATGTTTAAATATGTTCACATACATAAATATTTACCATTGCGTTATGGTCACCTACAGCATTCAGTATAGTAACATGCCATACAGATTTGTAAGCTAGAAATGATAGGCCATACCATATAGCCTAAGTGCATGTTAAGAGTAGGCTATACCACCTAGGTTTATATAAGTATATTCTATGATATTCACACAGTGATGAAATCACCTAAGGATGCATTTCTCAGACTTATAGTCATAAAGCAAGGCATGATTATATTTGCATAATTCTTATTTTAAAAATAAGAAAAGTAAGGCTTTAGAGTGAGTGGCTCCCAGGAAGAAAGTTCATCTCAATCTCTTTGCATTCATCCTGTTTATTTTCTCTACATGTTTAGAACTGCACCAGGCATGTCTTAATATTCAAAGTAAGCCAGAGTTTTCACCAAGCCAGAGAATATTGCCTATTTTTCTCCATAGCTATATCCAAAATATCCATAAGAGTGCCTAACATATGGCAAATTCTTAGCAAACACTTGTTGAACAAATTATTAAATAAATATGTATATAATCAAACTGAATTCTCTAAGGATATACAACTAGAAAGAAGAAAAGTGAGGTCTGAAGTCAGATTGCCACCACATCATTAAGTTTTGAAATCAGGTTTGGCATAGCCAGACTCAAGTTTTTCTGTTGCCGAGTTTAGACAGAAAAATCCTTATTCAAAACCTTATTCAAATCTTTATTCAAAAACTAAATACCACACATGCCAGGTGTTGTGTCTCACACCTAGAATCCTATCACTTTGGGAGGCTGAGGTGGGAGGATTGCTTGAGGCCAGGCATTCAAGACTAGCCTGGGCAATTGCAAGACCCTATCTACATTAAACAAACAAACAAAAAGCCTAGATAAAAGAATTAAAAATATTTAGCTTGGCATAAAAAACTCCACTAAATGTCACATGTAAATTATATCTCAATAAAGTTGTTTGTAAATTGACTTAAAACCCACTATATACCAAATCATACTTACATGTTCATGACAAAATTAATTCTTCCCAGAGAATAATACATTTATTGAACCAACTATCATAACTATCATCTTTTTCTGATTCTATCACACTCATCAGGGTGTTTTCTAACAACTTGAAGCTCTTTTAAATAACTTTATAAAAACTGCAAAGTTAAATAACAAATCATAGAAAGTCAAAGATTCAAATCACACCTGGACAAGATAGTAAGATAAGGTTATGTAATTTATGACCTTGCCACCTGACTGCATGTAAAATTGTTTTAAAAGATCCCTAAGGTAATCCAATTTTCTTTGAGTAGCTCATTAACACTTCCCACTTGCTTCTAGATTGGATAATTGAGAAATACAATGCATATAAGAGTCAAACTGGGCATTGTGATATCCAATAAAGCTAAGAATTTCACTATTATTGGCAATGTGTTTAACTGATAGCAGAGATAGTACTAGGAAGAAAGAATGGAACAGATAATTGGAAAAATATAAGACAATTAGGTAGCTGAATTATTTGCACTTTTAGAGAAATTGATAACAAATTCATGTTGAGTTCCTAAGACACAATCAAATTCCAGAGTGAATTGATAGCAAATTCATATTGCACTCCTAAGTCACAATCAAATTCCAGAGGGAAAAGTACACAGACTCAAAGTTACAAGTCTGAGAGGATAAATCAAAGGGAGGAGCAGTACTAATACTAAGCACCCAGGGTAAACACAACTCTAGTAAGTATATATACCGTATCTCAGTACTCGAAAGAACAATTATGAGGTGCACATATCATTGTCTCCATTTTTTATCTGGGATAAAAATTGAGGTTCACAAAATTTTTGTAACTTACCTAAGATTTTAAGCAACAAGAAGGTGAAAGTGCTAGTTGTAATTGTTAAAAAAAAAAAAAAAAGACATTATTTATGAGAATATAGGAAAAGGCCAGGTTTAGAACAGCTAGCCTGGTTTTAAAAGAAAAGAAAATCCCTACCCCTGCAATTATATCCTGGAGAAATCCTCCTACAATAAGAAAAGCGACTTGGAACAACAGTTCTCATCCCCTTTCTCAGTGCTGTGACATACAGGGAGGAAGTCATAGCATTCACACAGGGCCACAACTTCATGAGCCCCCTCAGATTAGTTTCTACTGCACAGCAAAAATGAACTACTGTTACATGCAATTCTCTCAACACTAGAACTCAAGAAAACACAGAAAGGTAAAATAAGCTTTATTTTTTGATATTCTTGAATAGATTTTAATTGCTTTTTTAACGTAAGTAAAATGAATATCATATTATTAGTAATAAATTACAACTGATCCAAACAATAATGTATAATAACAATGTGTTTGAAATTACTTGCTTAGAGGAGATTAGGATGCCAGGCAGAAAATTAATAACCATGTTTTCTGCAAATAAACCATTAGGTCAATTGTTTTTCTTTCTTCTATGTGTGTGGTAGCTACCAGCATGAAGCATGCAGTGGTTCTTATCTACTTCATTTCAGAAAGTCGTAGATTATTTCATGTTGTATTCTCCAATAGGGAGGTGATAAACATCTTGGCTGAACTACTGCAGGTGGGATATGGCTGATTCTGGGGAGATATTCAAATACTCAAATTTTCACCAATTCAACAGAAAGACTATCTGATGCAGTGAGGAAAGCATAGAGTTTAGAATCAAGTGGCTTAAATTCAAATCCTTTCCCTATAATTTGTCTAACTTTCCAGGCTTAGATCACGTAACTTCTTGACTTGACTTTGCTTTATTCACTCAAGCATATGTATTGAGGACCTGTTTTCAGCATTTGGAATAGAATAAATAGGAAAATGTTTTTGCTTTTACAGAGCTTACATTGTAATGGAAGAAGCTGATGAGCCATGAAGCTATAACCATTTATATAAAATATTAGATAGCAATAAATGCTATGAAAAAAGGTTGAACTAAAGCAATATAAGATGACGGGGTGAGAATGGGCTATTGAAGATAAGGTACCCAAAGAAAGCCTTTCTGAGAAGAGGATATTTGGGTAGAGACCTAAAAAATTGAAATGCCTTTTTTTCCCCTCTGACCAGAGGTTATGAGCAAATGAGTCAACAGTAATCATAAGGTTCTTAAACAGAATAAATTTTTATTGTTCAAGAAATAACAAGGTCAGAACAAGGCTAGAACAAGAAAGGCCAGCGAAACTGCAACAACAACAACAAAAATAGGTGGGCCTTGTGGCAGCACCTGTAGTCCCAGCTACTCAGGAGGCTGAGGGAGGAGAAACGCCTAAGCCCAGGAGCTGGAGGTTGCTGTGAGCTGTGACACCACAGCACTCCACCAAAGGCGACAAAGTGAGACTCTGTCTCTAAAAAAAGAAAGAAAGAAAAGAAAAGAGAGAAGATGGTTATTCTGTCTGTGTTGGAAAGCTATCAAAGCTAATATCTCGTTAAAATAGATCTTTCTGGATGCTGGATAGAGATGTGACTGGAAAAAGAAAGGAGGGAAAGCAGAGATAAGTTAGGAAACAATTCCCAAAGTTTAAATGAGAGATAATGATAATTTGAACTGGCAGGTAGGCCCAAGCATAAACAATGGTAGCTGTAATCAAAGTACTAGAGTTGGCATACTTGGAATATAGAGCCTATAGGATTTGCTGATGGGCTGGATGTAGGTTCTGAGGAAAACAAGCAAAGATTGATCCTATGCTTTTTTTCCTAAGTATAAGAGAAATGAAAAATTTGTTTTTTACATGATAAGTTTAAAATGACTCTTACATATCCAACCAGAAGTACTGAATACACAGTTAAGTATTCACATAAAACATCAGGGAAGAAGGAGAAACTAAAGGTAAATTTAGAGAGTGATAAGAACATGTAAATTATTTAAGTTATTTAAAGTCATGGAACTGGCTTGATGGAGTGAATGAGTGTTACTAGAAAAGAGAAGAGGTTCCAAGACTAAGGCCTGGTCAACAGCAAGACTTAGAGACTGGAAGAGTAGGAAGAGTTTGTTTTTTTTTTTTTTTTTTGTAGAGACAGAGTCTCACTGTACCGCCCTCGGGTAGAGAGCCGTGGCGTCACACGGCTCACAGCAACCTCTAACTCTTGGGCTTACGTGATTCTCTTGCCTCAGCCTCCCGAGCATCTGGGACTACAGGCGCCCGCCACAACGCCCAGCTATTTTTCTGTTGCATTTTGGCCGGGGCTGGGTTTGAACCTGCCACCCTCAGCATATGGGGCCGGCGCCCTACTCACTGAGCCACAGGCGCCGCCCAGCAGGAAGAGTTTTTGAGAGAGATAAGGAGAGAGATTAAGAGTGGCCAGTGATCACTAATGTTGGCAATAAATCAGATTTCACTGTACTAGAGCCATCTGAGGAAATGTTTTAATCTTTTTTTCTTTTTTTAACTTTTTGTAGAGATGAGAGTCTTGTTATGTTGTTTAGGCTGGTCTTAAACTCCTCGCCTCAAGCAGTCCTCACCTGTGAGCTCGTCTGACCAAAGTTAGTTGAGGAAAGAATGAGAGATGAGGAAATACAGAACCTTAAGCATAGACTACTACTGTGATGAGTTTCGCTAAATGGGGGAAGAAAAAGGAGGGGGTGTAAATGAAAAGAAGATAATGATCATATTTACCAGTAAAAAAATTACTTTGAATATCAAGCAAGTGAAGAGATACAGAAAATCTTTATAGCCTCAAGACACTGCAAAGATTACGTTATTTTGTGACAGGAAGGGTAGATAGGAAATGAGGCATCCTGAACAGCCTCCTTTAAAGCATTTAACCTGCCTACTGGATTTTGTAGCCTTTGATGTATATGTTTGCTTTATATATATTTATATATATGTGCAAAGTATATATACATATATATTTATTATATATATATAACGCATTTGATAGGATAAAATAATCTGGAAATGTTTTAGTAAATGATCCTGCTACACATATAAAGAATAATTACATACTGTGAATCTGGGAGAATCTTCTGAAACTTAGAAAAGATTTAAATAATTTATACTTATTAACTTATAAGTTAAATTCATTAGAATCCTGGCTATGAAAATCAATACAATAATAAAACTATCAGTGGTTGCCAGGGGTTGGAGGACTGGGATTTGAATAAGCAGAATGCAGAGGATTTGAATAAGTAGAATGCAAAACTCTCTATATGATGTTGTAATGATAAACACATGTCATTATACATTCGTCCAAAGCCATAGGATAGACAAGACCAAGAGTGAACCTCTGGTGGGGGATGCTGATAGTGGGTAAGGTATTCCTATCTAGGGACAGGGCTACATGGGAAATCTCTGTCCCTTCCTCTTAGTTTTGCTTGAATCTGAAACTGATCTAAAAAATAAAGTGTAAAAGAATCAATAAAAGTCTTAAATAATTCATCAGACATTATTAGAAATTATTAGAATTACTTGGACTAAAATTCTCAAATCTCATATTCAAGGCCATAACATCAAGGTAGATTTAAAATAACATCAACTCAAAAAGTATACTTTTGAATAGACTGAAAGAACTCCAGATGTTAAAGTGAATGTTCTAGAAGTCACAGTTAATAACAAATTCATTTTGAGTTAGGAAAAAAACCTTTGATCCTAAATTAGCTCTGCTCAGTACTTTGGATCATAAAAGGTACTAAATAAATGCTTTCTGAATGTTGTATGAATGGATGATGCTTGCTTATTGATGGTTAGCAAAAAAGAAATTTTCAAAAACTAAAAATGAAAAAAAAAGATCTCCCTCTTAGGGTTGTTGATTTATGGGAATAAATGAGAATATTCATGAAAACTAAAAAAAAAAAGAAAAAGAAAAAAGACATTTTCATATCTTTATAATCTTTGCAATACATCTGCCACATGTTCTATTCCTTCCCCACTGACAGGCTAAAATTTGCTGATCAATCATGCTGATTTCTGGGCTGGGCCTATGGTTTTGAACACACCCATAAGACTATCTAAGGTAAGTCAATAGATATTGTGAAAAATATCTAAAAAGAAAAAGAAAGCCTGACAAATTTTCAATATTTGTTAGGATGAAAACAGAAGATCACTCTGAGTATGAGAATCAGGTGAACTAGTCAATATATCAGGGAAGAAGTTTATTGTTCCCTTCAAAACTGTAATTTCGGGGCTCAGCACCCATAGCTCAGTGAGTAGGGTATGGACCACATAAAACAAAGCTGGCGGGTTCAAGCCTGGTCCGGGCCTGCTAACCAACAATGACAACTGCAACCATAAAACAGCCAGGTGTTGTGGTGGGCGCCTATATTCCCAGCTACTTGGGAGGCTGAGGCAAGAGAATAGCTTAAGCCCAAGAGGTGGAGATTGCTGTGAGCTGTGATGGTGAAGGATAGAGAGAGGTCACTCTACTGAGGGTGACATAGGGAGACTCTGTCTCAAAACACACACACACAAAAAAAACCCTATAATTTGGGATTGAAGTACCAATTTATACTAGATATGTAAACATGATTTTAACAGAAAGACCTGTACAATTCATTAGTAAATAATTTCTTTTTATTGTTGGGAATTCATTGAGGGTACAAAGAACAATGTTACGCTGATTGCTTGTGTTAGATAAACACCCTCTTGTAATAGTGTTCTGCCCCCAAAAGGTGAACTGCTCATCGTGACCCCCACCCCCTCCCTCCTTACATCTCTCTGCTCTCCCCATCCCCCAGCCCTGTTAAGAATTTTTTTCACTCTTTGAATATTTTATCTCATTTACATTTAATCTGAGACTTCCTCAGTAAATAATTTTTAAAGGCTGTAAAAAATAATTAGGAAATATATGTGGTGGTCAAGGCATAAAACACTAATATGAACTATTGAGTAAAGTTGGGAATAGGTAAGACTCTACCAAATATAAAAAAAAAGAAAATCTAAAATGCCATAAATTTCTAAAGTAGGATATTATTTGTAACCCACTTTTACAAATTTTAAGTGAAGAATACCTTTCTATGCCTTTGTTTTTTAGTTTCTATGGAAGCCTTTGTTATAGCAATATAGGAGAAGGAAATAAACAGTTGTTAAGTCTTGCAACATAATATATGTAAATTCTAAATGGAAATAATTATTAAGAAGAGCATTTTCCTTCAAAACCATGGGCATACTCAAGCTACTGACTATGCATATGTTATACAATTGTATGGAGAAAAGAGATAAACACTATAGCCAAAGAGACCCAGATTTGCATCTTGTTTCCACCACTCTCTAGTTGTATTCTTCTGGGTAAATTACTTAACCTTTCTGGATTCTTGAAAACGGCAGATAATTCTACTTGCCTTAGAGCAGTTCTCAACCTTCCTAATGCCTCGACCCTTTATACTGTTCCTCATGTTGTGGTGACCCCCAACCATAAAATTATTTTTGTTGCTACTTCATAAATGTAATTTTGCTATTGTTATGAATCGTAATGTAAATATCTGATATGCAGGATGGTCTTAGGTGACCCCTGTGAAAGGGTCGTTCAACCCCAAAATGGTCGCAACCCACAGGATGAGAACCGCTGCCTTCGAGAGTTGCTATGAAAATTAAAGGCAATATGTGTAAAGCCCAATACATACAAAGCAGATACACACATTATTTTTCTTTCTTCTCTGAGTAACCATTAGTCTCCACTTAAACTAATGAGATTCTACAGGGTATTATAGTTTTCCAATGATGGAGGTGTTAGACTGTAGTACCAAGTGGAATTTAATGCCTACTATATGTATTTAGCTTTTTTATAGACATCCCCATTCCTTGGCTCCCCTAAATGATATTGAACTAAGAGGAATAATGCTTTGCTTGCTATGGAAGAGTGGGAATGCCTTTCTACACTCTGGGTATCTCCTGTTTTGTTCATAGAAAGAATGAGCTAGATCAGTGCTACTCAGGGTGTGGTGTGTTGTGGGATACTAGTCTATAAACAGCTTGTTTCACATCTACTATAAATTTAAGTATTAATGAAAATAAGTATTTAGAGACTTTTATGACAATTTGGTAAAGTAGTTGTATATCTTTTGAAAAATAAAAAGTGATCTATTTTGTATGTTTTTTAAATTTCCCCATTTTATATCTCTAGCAATTTATTTTTATTACATTTTATGGAAGTATTGTTCGGCAATAGATTATAAATTTAAACACATACATACATGCCTTTCACCATGGATAGTTTGAGGAACATTGAACTAGATAATCTCTAAAATCCCTTTATACTTAATATTCTAGAAGACTATTCTCTATCCATGTTGCCCAATGCTGACCAATCCCAGAAAAGGTGCCTGATGGCTTCCAAAGAGTTACCTTCTCTCCATTAAAAAGACAAGGCGAAGGCAGGGGGATTTCTTGAGCTCAGGAGTTTGAGACCAGCCTGAGAAAGAGTTAAACCCTTTCTCTACAAAGAGCTGGGCTTTGTTGCAGGCGCCTGCCGTCCCATCTACTTGGGAAGCTGAGGCAGGAGGATCGTTTGAGCCCAAGAGTTTGAGGTTGCTGTGGGCTAAGATGCCAGGGCACTCCATTGAGGGTGAAAAAGTGAGACTCTATCTCAAAGGGGAAAAAAATGATAATAATGATGATACGATTATAATGACTAACAGTTCCTGAGTACTTACTATGTGCTGACCTCTTTACGTGCATTATCATGTAATCCTTTAATTAAATGTCATTATACCATTTCATAGCATGAGGATACTAGAGCTCAAAAAGAAATTAAAAAAGTAATTTTCAACCCGGGTTTGTTTGATTCCAAATCCTCCTTGTTGTTCATGGTTCAATGTTACTTCCAAACTATACTGACGTCACAGGTAAAATTTCTTGCCCTCAGCTCTCTCCCTTGCTGCCTGGGGATCACCTGATAATGTCAGCAAGCCCACGAATTCTCACGCAAAAGGGCCAGCCTCTTGTTCTAATATCATCAAAGTTCTTAGCTTGACAAGCAGAAGTCAACTAAAATAACAGAATCTCAGTATTTAAAAATACTTTATGAAAAATCTACCATCTCTAACCAATGCTTGGGTCATTGCCACAGCATAATTTACAATTGGTCACCAATATAGCCCTGAAAACCTCCGCAGACAGGAACTCACTATACCCAGAGGTAGCTTATTCTTTCTCAGGATCACTTAGGATCTAATACTGATTCTTTTAGCTAGATTTATCTGAAATCTTTCTTTCTGTAAATTTTCTTTGGGCCTAATTCTACTGTGTGGAGCCATGCAGAACAACCATGCAGAATTGCTCTACTTTGTAACAATAAGCTATATATCTGGATTTTTTTTATTGTAACTGTGGAGTAGTTTAGAGAGAACTTGGGTTGCATCCTGGCTCTAATATTTAGATAAGACATGAAGCAAACCACTTATATTCAGTTATGTTGTCTGTAAAATAAGGATTACTGAATTGTCATGATAATTAAATGAGATTACATCAAGTAAAAGGAACATAGTATGAACTTTTAAAAGTTGGTGCAACTGATTTCTTTATAATGTATTTTCAGATTGTCTTACTCCCCTGAGTACTATCTTCTGATACTGAGCCATTCTGTTCCTTACCTTATAGACTTCTCCTCAAATTAATATTGCATAAATTTTGTGAATCTGGAAAACCAGAGTAACATTTCATAGGTGAGTATACAAACTCAGTTTGTATACAAACTAAGAGGCAAAGCTCCTAAAGCACGCTTTTCTACAAAATTTAAAAACAAATTTATTTATTTATGTATTTATTTATTCTTACAATTAAGCAACTATTGTTGCTAGATGCCAGACTTGCACTTGAAAATACAGACATGAATAAAACATTGCTTGTCTCTGCAAATATTTTAGGCTAAAGAAAAAGCAAGATAATGAACAAATGTGATGAGTTTGAAGCTATGCAGGATAGTAAGACAACATAAAACATGTCAACCTGGCTTGCACTGAACTCTTAGTTTTCGGCGGATTCTCAATCAAAGCCACTTGTGGTTGTAAATAATATAATAATTATCACAAGAACACACAGTATCGTCTTTTTTCTGCCCAGCCATAATTCCTTGTGTGGCCTGAGCATTTATGATAACCCACCTCCTTTCATTTAATCTAACTCAGTCAACTGATTCTGAAAACAAATGTTTTGAAGGCAGTTATTGGGAATCATGGACCACTCTACTTTCCTGCAATAAAATCTGCACAAGAGCAAAAATGCCTGTGGTAAAAATACCATCCTTTTTTAAGAGAGGCAGGCATAATGTTGGTTGACAACATTTTCCCTATTGCAACATGAACACTTTTCCATATGCTACTGGGAACTCTGGAAAGAGGTAATCATTTTTAATTTTGATAAATTCAGTCAAGACAATAATTATCCTTTGAAAAACATTGATACATAGGTACGCAGATATCTTCCTGAGTATTTTCCAAATTTGTCTCGTAGTAACTGTAGTTTCTATAGAATTACACCTCTAATAGGTATACATTTTTTTCTGTTCAAGGTACACTTAGAGTGCAGCACACTTGTGATATAATGGGCTATTCGCATGAAAAATGAATCATTGGCCTTGTTTCTTCCAAGTTTTGAAAATTAATTGCCATTCCTAATGAACCATATTGTAAGACATGTTTCAGTTTAAAAACCTGGGCATCTCATCAATATGATCTCTTCCCAGAGAATTTAAATCCATAGTGACCAAAATAGTTAATGTACCCTTTTAGTAAGCTTTACTTTTCTGTTTCTGGGACTTCATTCTCTAGGAATAAATCTCTGAACAAATGGTTGTCATGCAAACTCATTCTCCTAGTTTTGATAAAGGTCCAGCTCTAGCTTTCTTACTTCTTTTAACAGGTTTGCCAAGCAGTCTGCTGTTTCAGAGATTCATCCAAAGAAAAGGGCAAATTTGAAAGAAAAAAGTCTCTGTAAACCATTTAGTAAATTGGCTTCATTATCAAACGCTACATGTTTTACCAATAGCCTAGGGTTTGCCTCTCCTTAGAGGAGAGAAAAACAACCTGGCAAACAAGTGTTCCAGGCACAATGTACCCTTGAACCTCTGCTTCTAACTGAGATGTGATGATCTGTGCCTCTTCCTCAGCGTTCTCCTACCGAGTTAGCAGCACCCCCACAGCACCTTGTACATACCTCTGTTACTGCATCTTTACTCTGTATTTAAATTAGACTTTTACCTGGCTCACTGGAAAAGTAACTCCTCTTTCTTTGTAGTCCTGTACCTAACATTAAGAAGGTGTGTGTTGAATATTTGTTAGATGAATGAGAATTGCTACAATTTGCTCTCAGCTATTGGCCATTAGATGTTGGTGATATGTGCTGAAGTGGTAAAGGCAGGAGGAGGTTTCACCAGCATCTAACTGCCAGTATCAGCATCTCTGTCTGAGGACTTTCTCCAGAGCTAAAGAACACTATTCTCTTAGATGCACAGAAAACCAGAAGGGCTACAGGATTGTCACCTTCTAATAATAGTCAACAATCAATGACTGACAGGTAATTATTTCTTTATTCCTTAGATAGGATAATACTGACATGTGCATTTTGCTGGGAATTTTTCTGCTCTCCTATTATCCGCAGTCAAGAGATGGCTTGATAACACACCCTTTACTGGTTGCCTTCTATTCCCTGTTACACTTGCCCACAAGCTTCTGGTGTTTTTTGCTCTTCCCCAAATAATCTATTTATAATCAAATTATTGTCTTGGAGCATGCTTTTAGGAGAATTCAAATTCAGTTCACATCTGAACAAAGTTGGCCATCATATTCTCCCTTTTGGGATTTTGGAATTGAAGATATATATATTTTTTTTTTCAAAAGAAAAAAAAGTTATATATATATATATATATATTTTTTTTTTTTTTTTACCTAGAATGGTCTCTTAAATAGAGTCATAAAAGTGTTTTCTTATTTCTTGTTTCCATTTCTTTTCTGAGGTTCAGATCTGCCCTGTGTTCCATTATTCACATCTGTATTTATATATAATACATATCTTTTGGTTTGATGTAAGCATAAAGTTGGGTTTTATTCCAACCTTATTATTTTATCATTCCCCATTAACAGAAATGTCTTATGTGAAAATAAGATGGAATCTTTAACATGTCCAACCTTCATATTTTAGGTAATAAACCCAGATGAAATTAATTGCCAAAGATCTAATTTAAATATTATTATAAACTTCAGGTTCAACTAAAACATTAAGAGTATATACCTTTTAGAGGTTTTAAGTATGCGTGTGTTTCCTTTTATCTCCATGTCCTTTGCATAAGGCCTTTAATAGTAAGTGTTCTATAAACACGTATTGAATTGAATGAATAGTTTAAATTAAATACAGGCTATGTGTGGTGGCTCATACCTATAATTCTAGCACTTTGAGAGGTGAAGTGGTTGAATCAGTTGAGCCCAGGAGAGAGAAACCAGCCTGAGCAACACAAGACCCCGTCTCTACAAAAAAGTAGAAAACTTACCCAGGCCTGGTGTATACAGCCATAGTCCTAGCTATTCAGGAAGCTGATGCAGAAGGATTGCTTGAGCATAAGAATTTGAAGCTACAGTGAACTACAACCAGGTTACTGCATACCAACCTAGACAGCAGAGTGAGATGCTCATCTCAAATAAAAAAGAATTAAGATCTGTGCACATTAATTGCTAACAATTGAATTTGTTATGATCACTATCATATATATACTCTATCCCAAGAGGATTTAAAACAGCTTCTACAGAAAATATAAATAAGAGGCAGGAGTGGAGCAGGATATAAGGGCAAAGAAACTACTCATGTGAATTAATATCGTTTTTTGTTTTGTTTCAAAAATTTGACTAATACAAGCATAGTAATGCAGACTTCTCTTTTTCTTTCTTCTACTTCCTTTCCTCACACCATCAGTTATATGCCAAAAGAAATTTCACATTTGAGACCCAGTGTCCATTCATTTAGTCATTCATTTAATCATTAAACAAATTTATCTAATGCCTATGTACCAAGCAACAAGGTAGGCACTGGAGGTATGATATAACACGGAGGTGGAGGTAGTTCCTTCCAACAGAACATTAAGTGGGAATCTGACTTTAAGTGAGCAACTGTGTGAGGCATACTACAGCTATGGTGGAAGGATTACGGAGTCCTATGGGAGTAGCCAAGAGCCAGATACATGGAATGTTTCTGAAAGGAAGCATTGAATTCAATGGCCATCATTTAATAAAAATATTTTGTGATAAATTCTCTCTTTCCAAGGCCCTCACAAACATGCCATTCCCTCTGCCAAGAATATTCTTCTCTGATCCTGACTTGTTCCTGCTCCATTATTTGTCAAACTCCTACACAACCTTTAGGACAGGCTATATTCTCTGCCAAATCACACTAGTAAAATGCCTACTCTTATGTAGGAATGCAATATGATTTTGAAAAGTAGAGAATATTTAATAAAACACACTTTATTGAAATTGTTTACATGACTGGGACCTCCTCAAGGACAGTAATCATGTTTCACTTGCTTACCTGCAACCAGGTCCGTCTCTAAATAAACTCCACCTCCTTATGCCAAGCATCCGAAGGATACATCATCAGTCCTCAATACTACTCACATTCCCACTCTGGAGTGAAATCAACTGCCATTTACCTATTTGTTTGCTTCTCACTCTTGGTGTTGCTTCTTCCTTCACCTGTTGCCTTCATTCCTACAATAGTTCCATAATCACATTCTCTGCCCAGGCTCTCTGATTAACAGTCTAGTTCAAACTTAATACAATTCTAATTTTGTTCTCAGGACCTCTTTCCAGGACAATATTTCTCATCTTTGTCTTCTGGAGCCACAAAAAAATTATTGCTAAAGTGCCCATGGTCTCTATTCACCCCTGTTTCTCAGGCGGTCCTTCCCTCAAGAGAAGAAAGAGGCTAGATAATTATTTAAGTGAGTGCCAGGATTTCAGTTATCATCCCACCGATCTGAGATTTTCAGAATGATTTTTTTCACTGTCATTAATTTTACAGTGGATGTCAAGTAGGACTATTACCTGATCTACAAAAACCTGCTTCAAATTTATTTTGTGTGCTATACCTATGTGATTTACTGCATTCAAAATCAATTACAGAATTTAAGGAGTTGTGTTTGTTGGGGAGGGGGCAAAATCAGCAACAAGCCTAGGCAGATTTTTATTTTATTCATAATAGCATACTATGGATATTGACTTAGATGCATTTGTTATAAAATTTTCCTAGCTTATAATTACTGCTGAGTCTACCTAGAGAGTTTGCAGTTTATTCCCTTTTCAATCAACATTATAAACCTGCACATTCTTTTTATCTTACCATTTTATTGGCTCCCACAGGAGATACTGAAAGACATTAAAGAGAAGGGAATTAAATGTACATGTTTTGGAATATTTCCAAAACACGTTGTAGCACTTGGCTCTTTGTTGATAGTGTGTAAAGGCTGGGGCAAGGGGGAAAGTTTACAGTAAAATGACCCAGTGCTATCGCCTCTAACTTTCTCCTGTAGTGACTTTCCCTTTACAGTTTACCTCCAACTCTACTTGCCAAAATGTTATTGATTCTTCCATTTCAAATGTTTCCACTGATACAAAGACTTCAATGACTTGCCTTGCTCTATAAAGTCCTGCAGTTGTTCTGATCAATATTCTGTGGCATCAAAAAATAGGTAACATTTATATGGTGTTTATTTTGTATCAAGCACTGTTATAGGCACTTTATTTATAATGACTAATTTAATCTTCATAATAATCCTATCTGGTGGATACTAATAAATAGAGATATTATCCCTATTAAAGATGAGGAAACAAACATAGCAGTTAAAGTGAATAAGTCTTAAAGAAGGCGTTCATAGATGTTAATCAGGTACAAAAAGTTATGCCACTCAGAATAGTATATAAAAAGTCAGGAAGTCATGAAGCAACATGGTATGAGAATTCACAAACTTATTCAAAAATTATATTTTGAACATTGGTTATGTGCTAGCCACTGTGCTTAGTTTGGAGTTCTGCGAGTGGTGGGGAAGGAGACAAAGGAAGGAGAAGGTGTTGCCAATAGTTTACTATAACTAGTATATGAAGATCAAAGTGGAAAGGATCACGTGTACCATGCTAAGCAGCCTGGATGTGATCTAACAGGTGCTAGGTAAAACGGCATGGCTTTAAGACAGGGAATGAGAAGATACTTGTATTTGCATATCCAATGTCAGGAAGCGACCTTCTTCTTTTCTAAACTTCCACAATACTTTGTACAATTCATGTTATTTATCATATATTCCCTTGTGTTATAATTAAAACTGGATTTAGATTAAGTATTTCTAAAATTACAAGCTTTTTAATGGGCAACAAACTTGACCACTGGGTCTTTGGATCCTACATAGCGCTCAGAACAGACTGTACTTTGTTCTTATACGTATTCAGTAATTGCTTGTCAAATGAATAGAATAAAATACCCTCTATTCCTACATTTGTATCAAACTCTTCCACACAAACTCACATCTCTTCTCATGTGAGCAGACTGATTACAGGGACAAACTGCCACGAATATAAGGGACAATCTATATTGTTAGTAGCTTAAGCAAGATCTCCTGGATAATAAGGCATCTGATAGTACTGACCCAGCCTCCTTTCACAAGAACATGGTCTCTCCTTATCTAATCAGTGCCATCTCAAAAGCCTAGATCATGTTCTGTTATGCCAGAGCCCACAAACCACTAATAAATAATCTTTGAAGGTCTTCTATTGAGTAATTTTAAAGTCTATGAGGAAAATATTACACATTCTTGAGCCTGAAGTAATATACAATTGCTTTGCTGCTATTTTAGGAAGGTATGAACACCATTTTGTCATGATCACCTAATTATTATTATTTTTTTTTTTGCACTTTCTGGCTGGGGCTGGGTTTGAACCCACCACCTCCGGCATATGGGGCTGGTGCCCTACTCCTTCGAGCAACAGGCACCACCCATGCTCACCTGATTTTTAAGCTGTTTGTCTTTCTACAGAAAAATGACCAAAGTTAGAAAACATACAAGTAACTCATAAAAATAAGGTTTCTAGGTTATTGTATTTTGTTATAAGGTTATTTTCTGATAACAGTCAAGAGAACTTCTATGGAGAAATTCTGTCCTCCCTCGCTAACAAAATAAGTGCATTCTACTGTTTAAGCTTCACCTTTTCTGAATGACTTTTTTCCTGAGCTTTCAACCCAGATGGAAGCATTCACTCATAAAGTAATCTGAACAGTCTTTAAAAGGACATTAATAAGAATTCCCAAAACACCTTCAGTTCACTTTAACAGACATTTAATGGAGTGCAATAGTCTTTCCCTCTAAGCTTGGACTGCCATCCAGTTTATTATTGACACATCCATCATAGGATGCAAGAACACTGCAGAGATGAACAGCTGAATGGTACGATTTATAGGAGACTGCTGATCCCGTACACCAGGAGGGCATTTTAGCTTTCACAGGTGAAAAGCTAATTTGTATTATAGATGAACTGATTGGATTTTTCCCTTCCTGATTTTGTTCATTGGTGCTTTTCCATCCAGATTAGATCAGGTGGCCCTGCTATCTACTACCGTAGCACTGCGTATCCTGCTTCCTATCACAGTACCAGTAATTTTATATATATTAAAATTTTCATGAGTACAATGACCATGTCTTCTTTTTTCTTTCTCTTCATATGCCAAGAATTCAGTCTTGGTTTGGCACAAGTGTTAATCAGTTAGAATGGATGCTGCTTAGATACCACACTGTTGTATACCAACACAATATCAGCTCAGCTGCTTCATAGGATGGAGAAGATAACAGGTCATCAGTAAATAACTGTCAAGTAAATAGATGGATGGATGAAAGAATTAACTAATTCACTGGAACAGACCTGTCTTCAATCCAGTTTCAAATCGTTACTTTCATTCTATTCAACCAATCACTTTATTGAATCCCCACAAAGTGGACATTCTGTTAATTGTTTAGGGTAATTAGTGGGGAAGGGAATAAAGAAGAATAGAAAGTTAAATAGGAATAATCCATGCCTTCAAGATACTTATGGTCTAGTGTGGGAAAAAAGATATATTTATAAATAATATTAGAGTAAAAATGAAAAATAATGGTGGTTTACTTTTGGGGATAACTGAAATTCAAAACTAGATCTGTGGGATTCCAAAGACCATGTGCATCTCAGTATGTAAAGTGTGTGGTTTGGAATTCCAAATACCTGAGTTTTGAATATCACCTCCAGCATTACCTGGTTAATTAGGAAACATTGGGAAAGTCATTAAAACATTTTCAGTCTCAGTTTTCTTATCTTTAAAATGGGAGTACTAATACCTACTTCCCAGAGCTCATGTGAATTTTAAATATTTAATATAATAACATATTTAGCACAAAGCCTATAAATACATAATACCATACTATACAAATTCTATACACATAGAGTAGATGCTTTTTAGAGATTAGTCCTTTTCATATGTAAATTCAATATACCTCATATTGGAATATTGGTACTGTAGTGGTCAGAGAAGTATATTATTTCAGGAAAAATTAAATCATTAGTTTCTAAAACTTCAGCAAATTTTTCAAAAGCATTCTCAGAGACAAACAATTATTCCATTAACTCCTAGCATTATTGCTTCGCGCATGTTATCTAATGTATTTGAACCTCTGATTTCTTCATCCATACAGTGGGGCTACACAAAGTATGTAGGACTGCTACATGAATTTAAAAAAAGAAGGCTGCTTATCACATGGTAAATGCTTCAGAATGTGATTTCAAACATGAGCACTGTTAAAGGGCCCTGAGTAAAGATGATAAATTCCTCACTTTCCATTTTAAAACTAAAAATTCAGATTGATGAAATTCTTGCTTAACCCAGATCCTGTTTCCTGACAACTTTTTTAAAAAATTAAATTATATGATAGGATTATTTATTTAATCAGAAATTTTGTGGATGTGAAAAGAGATGTTTGGAGAAACAAAGTACTATTTGTATTTGCATATCCAATGTCAGGAAGCGACCTTCTTCTTTTTGCATAATAGGTGGACTCTTGGTCCCCAGAGTAGGTAGTTTATATTCTTAGATGATAGAATTCTAAGACTCAAAGAAAGCCTTTCCCTGATTGATGTAGGGTACTTATTTTTGACAGAGTTCCACTCCCTTTCGCCTTCCTGGAAAGCTCTGGTTCTCCTATGACAGACAATCTACAAGTATTATTGGGAAAACTCAAAGTAGGAGGCTGGGTGTGGTGGATCACCCCTGTCATCCTAGCACCCCAGCGTTCTAGGAGGTGGATCATTTTTGGGTTCAGGAGTTGGAGACCAGCCTGAATAAAGCAAGACCCCCTCTCTGCCAAAACCAGAAAAACTAGCCCAGTGTTGTGGCAGGCAACTATAGTTCTTGCTACTCCGGGGGCTGAGGCAAGAGGATGGCTTGAGCCCAAGAGTTTGAGATTGCTGTGAACTATCCAGGGTGACAGAGTCTCAGAAACAAATAAACAAAAAAAAAATGGAAAAATAATCAATGCAGAGCAGACCTGGGCCTGCATTGCCAGGAGGATGCGATGTGGTAGAAAGAGCACAAGAAAAGAGGAGTTATTCTGAGTCTCAAGCCCTGCTACTTGCCAGCAGTGTTATCCTAGGCAAATGACTCCTCTTTGCAATCCTCCCTTATTTCTCCTGCTAAATGAGAATGGAATATTTCTTAGTATTCTTATACTTTCAATGTATGTATATATATATATATATATATTTACATACAAATAAAGTTACGCACAAAGAAAAGCCACACACATGGACCATCCTGTCTCACCCCAAGATGTCACTATTGCTCCTTTGTGCTATGGTTTGGGCCATCACATCACGCAACAGCTGATGACTTGTTTGCTGTCAACTCCATAATGAAATCATGACATTCAAAGATTGTCCATTAAACGTCAGCAAAGTTTTTCATAAATGTATATGATTGGTTTCTTACATAATGTCATTTCAGAACTAAAGAAATGGGTTTTTTAAATAGCCTAGCCTCTTTCATACTGGAGGATTGTTAAAATCATACTAACTGCTTGACCTGCCTAACAGGGTTGTGCAGTTAGTAACAGTAGAAACTCTGGGCAAAATAAAAAACATACAATTAAAATGTTATTCACTTGCATATGTCTACCACCCAATAGTGCTTGACAAATTTGTTGTGATAAAGGAAGTAAATGGAGCCCAGATATTAAAAACTAAACTTATATTAACCCTAGGACAGATTATGAACAAATAGGACTTCTGAGAAAAACTTTTCATAGAACTATTAAAAATGGAATGAGTCAATTTAAAACTTTATACAGTGTGTACAGAGCTCCTTCTCTTCTGTCTGTCTGAATCTCTTTTTCTGAGCTTACGGTACTGTAGCATCTATAATTGATAAACCTCTTCTCATATTTTTCAGTGATTGATGACCAGATCTTTTTAAATTTTATTATTTAATCAAATCTGTGTAATCTTTCAAAGTATTTCAACCTTGCTTCTTATTTATTAAAGTATACCTTTTTAGGTATATAGTTCTATGACTTTTGATAAACATTTAAATTCATATTACCATTGCTAAAATCAATCAAGTTAGAGAACATTTTCATCATTCCCAAAGTTCTTTAATATCTGTTTGTTATCCATCCCCTCTTGAAACCACCAGCCTTGGGCAACCACTGTTTCGATTTCTGTCCCCTAAGTTTTCCCATTTTCAGAACATCATATTAAGGGCATCATGTGAGATATGGTCTTTTGAGCCTGTTTTCTTTGAGCTAACCCAATTCATATAAGTGGTATCCATGTTGCCATGTGTATAAATAGTTTATTTTTTATATTGCAGAAAAGCATTCCATGTGTGGAAGACCAGTTTGTTTTTTTCCTAACTGATGAATGGGTTGGTTTATTTCCAGCTATTGATAATTATAGATAAATCTGCTATGGAAATTTGTATACAGATGTTGTACAAAAATATATTTTTCATTTCTCTTGAGTAAATGCCTAGAAGGGTGGGTTTGCTAGATTTATAGTAAATTTATGCTTAACTTTCTAACAAATTACCAGACTGTTTTCACAGAGTGGCTATACCATTTCTCCTCCGCAATACATATGACTTATGATTGCTTTATATCCTCATGAACAGTTGGCTTTGTCATTTGTTATTGTTGTTGAGTCATTTTAATAGGTATGTAGTGGCATCTCATTGTGATGTTAATTTTCTTTTACATTTTAATTTGAAATATGTTAAATTTTCAGATATTTTTCTATAGCTTAAATATGTTAATTTAGTATCAAATTACATCACCACTGTAAAACTTGTGGATGGATTTATCAATTCCTTCTTCCAGGTATATGGATCACTGTTCCCAGCTTAATGATTAAGTTTTGTATTCAGCTTCCTTTATGCCATTAGAGCTTTTCCCCACTAGATGGCAATTGCTTGATTGTTTGGAACTGCCAAGTAGCTAAAAAGAAGGAACTAGCATAATAAAAGAATAGAATCAAGCCATGAATTGTGAAGTGCTTTAATCCATGATTGTAAAAAAAAAAAGAACTGAGGAAATAACACTTCATTGACTGCCAAGAATTCATTATAGCCTAATGTGTGTGCTTTCTAAGTAATTTCAATTTAACTTTGGAACTACTAAATGTTAATGGAGCAAAGCATTTAAAATACAAAATAAAGTATTTTTTGAATGTAAATCAATGGCATCAATAGCATGTGGTAAGCAAATACTTTATAGCAAATATCATTCAGAAAATTGACCTTGTTTCTTTAGACAGTATACTTTTCAAGAATATTCTTTACAGAAACTTGGAAGTATTGAGATACCAAATTGATATATTTAACAATAGGTAAACTGAGAAGTTATTTAAGTTGCTATTATTGTAGCACCACATAGGACCCCTCTCTAAGTTGGTTTCAATCATTAAACAAATATTTACTAAGTTCCTATTGTGTCCCGAATTTTGTGTAGGCATTAGAAATGCTAAGAGGACAAACACTTTATACATAAAGAACAATAATAATAGAACTAAAAAGCTTCTGCACAGCCAAGAACACAGTAAATAAAGCAAGCAGACAGTCCTCAGAATGGGAGAAGATATTTGCAGGTTATGTCTCCGACAAAGGTTTAATATTTAATCCACAGAGAACTCAAACTTATTAGCAAGAAAAGAACAAGTGATCTCATCTCAGGGTGGGCAAGGGACTTGAAGAGAAACTTCTCTGAAGAAGACAGGCACATGGCCTACAGATATATGAAAAAATGCTCATCATCCTTAATCATCAGAGTAATACAAATCAAAACTACTTTGAGATACAATCTAATTCCAGTAAGATCAGCCCATATCACAAAATCCCCAAACCAGTGATGTTGGGGTGATGTGGAGAAAAGGGAATACTTCTACACTGCTGGTGGGAATGCAAACTAATACATTCCTTTTGGAAAGATGTTTACAGAACACTTAGAGATCTAAAAATAGACCCGCCATTCAATCCTACAATTCTTCTACTAGGTATATATCCAGAAAACCAAAAATCACTTTATAACAAAGATATTTGTACCAGAATGTTTATTGCAGCCCAATTCATACTGGGTAAGTCATGGAAGAAGCCCAAGTGCCCACTGATCCACAAATGGATCAATAAATTGTGGTATATGTACACCATGGAATATTATGCAGTCTTAAATAAAAATGGAGACTTTACCTCTTTCATGTTTACATGGATGGAGCTGGAACATATTCTTCTTAGCAAAGTATCTCAAGAATGGAAGAAAAAGTATCCAATGTACTCAGCCCTGCTATGAAACTAATTTATAGCTTTCATATCAAAGCTATAACCCAATTATAGCCCAAGAATATGGAGAAAGGGGAAAGGGAGGGGAGGGAAGCCGGCGGTGGGAGGGGAGGGAAGCGGGGGGTGAGGGGGATGGGTGGAGGGAGGGTAATTGGCGGGACCACACCTACACCTCATCTTACAAGGGTACATGTGAAACTTACTAAATGTAGAATATAAATGTCTTAAAACCATAATTAAGAGAATGCCAAGAAGGCTATGTTAACCAGTTTGATGAAAATATTTCAAATTGTATATAAAATCAGCACATTGTACCCCATGATTGCATTAATGCACACAGCTATTATTTAATAAAAAAAAAAAACAATGCTAATATAACAATATCAATTGTCCTTTAAGTGCCAGGAAATAGTATTAAGACATTATTACGTATTATATTACTTATTTCCTATTACCACTGTATTATAAGACATTATTTTCTCTTTTGTACAGATGTGGACACTGAGACTCTCTGCCAACTGGAATAACTATAGTTGAGACAAAAATGGTTTCATGGAGTATTTAGGTTTAGATTGGGCTGGAGATGTTGTCCCAGGCACTATTTGCAGCCATGTGGCATGGAAGGAAACTAGATATTTCTGGGACCACTCAGCAGTTGACAGACTCAAAGCCTACCCACACCTTCTATGGTGATCACAGAACAGAGGTGTCAGAAAGCATAGCCCACACCAGAGGCCAGTAGGAAGACTGACCAGAGCCCCAGGAGGAGAAAAGACAGAGACAGGTCATCAGGCTCTAACCATATCAAAAGAAAATGGTGAGAATGTCAACATCAGCCACAATTTTCAGCTGTGATTCCCAGAAACAAAGACAAGAAATATTTTAATGGATACTTGCAAAGCTCCAGAGGTCACAGACCCTCAAATGTAGCCCACCTGTCCCCTTTCATTATTATGAGGACAGGAAAAGTTTCCCCAACCTTCACTATTACCTGGGGTAGATTAAGACTAGAAGAGCAAGAGACAAACTTTTCAGGGGAAAGAAACATAACTCAAATGGTTCTGCTTTGAATACATTACCATACACTTTTAAGTTCTTAATCTTTTGGGATTCAGATGATTTTGAGAAGCTGTTAAAAGTTATGAACATCCCTAATTGATCTCTTCTGACCCTATATGGATACCATGGAATATTATGTAGCCTTAAAGAAAGATGGAGACCTTACCTCTTTCATGTTTACATGGATGGAGCTGGAACATATTCTTCTTAGTAAAGTATCTCAAGAATGGAAGAAAAAGTACCCAAGGTACTCAGCCCTACTATGAAACTAATTTAGGGCTTTCACATGAAAGCTATAACCCAGTTACAACCTAAGAATAGGGGGAAGGAGAAAGGGAGGGGAGGGAGGGGGAGGGGGGAGAGGAAGGGAGATTGGTGGGATTACACCTGCGGTGCATCTTACAAGGGTATATGTGAAACTTAGTAAATGTGGAATGTAAATGTCTTAGCACAATAACTAAGAAAATGCCAGGAAGGTTATGTTAACCATTGTGATGAAAATATGTAAAACGGTCTATGAAGCTAGTGTATGATGCCCCATGATCATATGTAAACAGCTATGATTTAATAAAAAAAAAGTTATGAACATCCCTTCCCATTGACTCCCCACCTAACCACCTATACATGCACCCTCTTTCCCACTAATGTCCCAACACCTCCTAACACACACTTAAAATGAATAATTTAAAAAATTCATATATATCTACAGGGCTTAGTGAATAATTGAGGCTCAGTCATTATACTCTTGAATCTCAGGTTAAGAAACTCTAGCAGAGATCGGAGCAAGATGGTGGCCGAGTAACAGCTTCCTTGCATCTGGGCACCGTGAATCTGGGGAGATAGGATTCCAGGCATCTCTGGCTGGTGGGATCTGCCTATCCTCACCCCTGAGAGGATACAGGGAGTCAGCAAGAGACTTCTGGACCCCAAGAGGAGGACTAAAACAGTGGAAAACCGGCAAGTGGTCGCGTGTGTTCAATCCGTCTAAACCCGCCTGCAACTGTAAGTTCAGTAGCAGCGAGACTGCAAACCAGAAAGGCCTTACCTGTGAACTGTTTTGGTGTCTTTGGACTTGGCACTCAGTTGAACTGCCTTGGGGAGAGCCTGAGTGGGTGTGTGGAGAACTTTGGCCGTTGTCTAGGGCCCCAGTCTGAGCTGCTGAGCCAGACGGAGCTAATAGTGTGTGGCTGTGGGCCACAAGGAGCCATTGTGAGTGATCTGCCCTGGAAAGCTCCATCCTCAGGGTCCCAGAGCCTGAATCCGGGTGGGAGCTGGTAACCTAATGACCTAAGGGTGGGGTCTGAGCCGCCTTGCAGCCCTAACCCTCAGGGGCAGAGTGAGACCAGTTTTCGCACACTGGGTAAGTGGATAGCCACTTCAGCAGTGATTCCAGCGACAAGCACTTTCCTAGGAAAGATTTTGCTCAGCAAGTTTACAAGTTCAAAGTGCCTTTTAAGTGGGCTGAAGAGAGATTTAGGGTGTCTACCTGCTGGGGTTTGAGAAATCAGCAGCTGCCAGTCATATCAGAACTGTGATTAATATCTCATACCCCAGAAGACCACGTGTTGCCCAGACAATATTCAACAACATATACACACTGCTTTGTTTTTGGTGGTGTGTTTTTCTTTTTTTTTTTTTTTTTGGTATGGTTGTTTTTTTGTTTATTTTGATGTTGTTGATGTTGTTTTGTTTTTTAATTTTAACCTTTTCTGTACAGATCTTTTTTCTTTCTCAATTTTCCTAGTTTAATTATAATCTCCCATTGCTGCCTTTTTCAATAACTAGAACTTCATTTTTGCTAGTGTTTCTAGCGCTATTATTTGGTTTTTCACCCAATTTTATCCCTTAAAGTTTTCTGTTTCCTTGTTTTGGTTTGATTTATAGCATTTTTGTCTTTCCCCTCTACTTGGTGGAGGTGGGGTACTGTGTCTGATCAGGTTAGCAAAGAGCTGCTGACCTCAAGGGAACCACCCAACTGGGCACCCCCAGAAGGTGGGTTTTTTTAAGGTTGTGTCAAAGTACCCTACTGTATACCTATATTGCTCTGTCTCCCTCTTTTTGTGCCTCTTTTCTTTTTGTCAATATTCCTTTTACCCACCCCCTCTCCTTTCTCTATTTTTTTTTTTCTTTTCACTTGGTCCTCCTTTCTTTCATCCCTTTCTTGCTCTTCAACATTCTCACCCTTCTGGTCCTGTACCAAAAGGACTCACCAAACCCTTAGTCCACAGGCATGAGAATTTAAAGAGCAAGAGGAAGTAAAAGGAAAATTAGGGCAAGGAAACAGATAAAAGAAACCACTCATGAGGAAGAATCAGCAGAAAACTCAAGGCAACATGAAAAACCAGTCCAGAACATCCCCGCAAAGGGACCATGAGGTAGCTACTGCAGAGGATTCCACCTATAAAGAAATGTTAGGAATGACAGAAAGGGAATTTAGAATACACATCATGAAAACAATGAAAGAAATGATGGAAACAATGAAGGAAACTGCTAATAAAGTGGAAAATAACCAAAAGGAAATCCAAAAACAGAATCAAATAAGAGATAAACGATACGAAGAATATAAAAAGGACATAGCAGAGCTGAAGGAACTGAAACAGTCAATTAGGGAACTTAAAGATGCAACGGAAAGTATCAGCAACAGGTTAGACCATGCAGAAGAAAGAATTTCAGAGGTAGAAGACAAAGTTCTTGAGATAACTCAGATAGTAAAAGAGGCAGAAAAGAAGAGAGAGAAAGCAAAATGTTCAATGTCAGAATTATGGGACTTTATGAAGTGTTCCAACATACGAGTTATAGGAATTCCAGAAGGGGAAGAAGAATGCCCCAGAGGAATGGAAGCCATACTAGAGAATATTATAAAAGAAAATTTTCCGGAGAGGCGGAGCAAGATGGCAGCTGAGTAACAACTTCCTTGCATCTGGGCACTGTGAGTCTGTGGATATAGGACTCCAGGCATCTCTGGCTGGTGGGATCTGCCTATTATCACCCCTGAGAGGATACAGAGAGTCAGTGAGAGACTTCTGGACCCCAAGAGGAAGACTAAAACAGTGGAAAACCGGCAAGTGGTCGCGTGTGTTCAATCCGTCTAAACCCGCCCGCAACTGTAAGTTCAGTAGCAGCGAGACTGCAAACCAGAAAGGCCTTACCTGTGAACTGTTTTGGTGTCTTTGGACTTGGCACTCAGCTGAACTGCCTTGGGTAGAGCCTGAGCGGGAGTGAGGAGAACTTTGGCCTTTGTCTAGGGCCCCAGTCTGAGCCGCTGAGCCAGACGGAGCTAATAGTGTTTGGCTCTGGGTCACAGGCAGACATTGTGAGCGATCTGCCCTGGCAAGCTCCGCCCTCAGGGTCGCAGAGCTGGAATTGGGTGGGAGCTGGTAACCCAGCGACCAAGTAGCCTAAGGGCGGGGTCTGAGCCGCCTTGCAGCCCTAACCCTCGGGGGCAGAGGGAGACCAGTTTTGACACACAGGGTAAGTGGATAGCCACTTCAGCAGTGATTCCAGCGACAAGCACTTCCCTGAGAAAGCTTCTGCTCAGTAAGTGAACAAGTTCAAAGTGCCTTTTAACTGGGCTGAACAGAGATTTAGGGTGTCTACCTGCTAGATTTAGGGTTTGAGAAACTAGCAGCCTCCAGTCGTATCAGAACTGTGATTAACATCTCATACCCCAGAAGACCACGTGTTGCCCAGACAATATTCAATAACATATACATACTGCTTTGTTTTTGGTTGTGTTTTTTTTTTTTTTTTTTTGGTTTGGTTGTTGTTTTTTGTTTATTTTGATGTTGTGGATTGTTGTTTTGTTTTTTAAGTTCAACCTTTTCCATACAGATCCTTTTTCTTTCTCAATTTTTCTAGTTTAATTATAATTTCCCATTGCTGCCTATTTCAATAATTAGAACTTCATCTTTGTTAGTGTTTCTACCGCTATTATTTGGTTTTCTACCCAATTTTATCCCGTAAAGTTTTCTGTTTGCTTGTTTTGGTTTGATTTATAGCATTTTTGTCTTTCCTCTTTACTTGGTGGAGGTGGGGTACTGTGTCTGATCAGGTTAGCAAAGAGCTGCTGACCTCAAGGGAACCACCCCACTGGGCACCCCCAGAAGGTGTTTTTTTTTTTAAGGTTGTATCAAAGTACCCTACTGTACACCTATATTGCTCTGTCTCCCTCATTCTGTGCCTCTCTTCTTTTTGTCAATATTCCTTTTACCTACGCCTCTCCTTTCTCTATTTTTATTTTTATTTTTTTTCTTATCACTCGGTCCTCCTTTCTTTCATCCCTTTTTTGCTCTTAAACCTTCTCACCCTTCTGGTCCTGTAACCCTCAGTCCACAGGCACGAGAACTTAAAGAGCAAGAGGAAGTGAAAGGAAATTTAGGGCAAGGAAACAGATAAAAGAAATCACCCATGAGGAAGAATCAGCAGAAAACTCCAGGCAACATGAAGAACCAGTCCAGAACAACCACGCCAAGGGACCATGAGGTAGCTACTGCAGAGGATTCCACCTATACAGAAATGTTAGGAATAACAGAAAGGGAATTTAGAATACACATGTTGAAAACAATGAAAGAAATGATGGAAACAATGAAGGAAACTGCTAATAAAGTGGAAAATAACCAAAAGGAAATCCAAAAACAGAATCAAATAAGAGATGAACGATTTGAAGAATATAAAAAGGATATAGCAGAGCTGAAGGAAGTGAAACAGTCAATCAGGGAACTTAAAGATGTAATGGAAAGTATCAGCAACGAGTTAGACCATGCAGAAGAAAGAATTTCAGAGGTAGAAGACAAAGTTTTTGAGATAACTCAGATAGTAAAAGAGGCAGAAAAGAAGAGAGAGAAAGCAGAACGTTCACTGTCAGAATTATGGGACTTTATGAAGCGTTCCAACATACGAGTTATAGGAATTCCAGAAGGGGAAGAAGAATGCTCCAGAGGAATGGAAGCCATACTAGAGAATATTATAAAAGAAAATTTCCCAAATATCACCAAAGATTCTGACACACTGCTTTCAGAGTGATATCGGACCCCAGGTCACCTCAACTCTAACCGAGCTTCTCCAAGACACATCGTGATGAACCTGTCCAAAGTCACACAAAAGAAAAGATTCTGCAAGCTGCCAGGAGTAAGCGCCAGTTGACCTACAGGGGCAAATCCATCAGAGTGACCTCAGACTTCTCTAATGCAACTTTCCAAGCAAGGCGACAATGGTCATCTACATTTAATTTACTTAAACAGAACAAGTCCCAGCCCAGAATTCTGTACCCTGCTAAACTAAGCTTAAAAATTGATGGAGAAATCAAACCATTTACGGATATACAAACATTGAGGAAATTCGCCACAACAAGACCAGTTCTACAGGAAATACTTCAACCTGTTCTGCACACTGACCAACACAATGGATCAGAAGCAAAGTAAGAACTCAGAAATTAAAGGACAGAACCTAACCTCCACACTGATGCAAAAGATAAAACTAAGCAATGGACTCTCACAAAATAAGACGAATAGAATATTACCATACTTATCAATTATCTCAATAAATGTTAATGGCTTGAATTCCCCACTGAAGAGACATAGATTGGCTGACTGGATTAAAAACCACAAGCCATCCATTTGCTGTCTGCAAGAAACACACCTGGCTTCAAAAGACAAATTCAAGCTCTGAGTCAAGGGTTGGAAGACAATTTTTCAGGCAAATGGAATTCAGAAGAAAAGAGGAGTTGCAATCTTATTTTCAGATTCATGTGGATTTAAAGCAACTAAAGTCAAAAAAGACAAAGATGGTCACTTTATATTGGTCAAGGGAAAAATACAACAAAAAGATGTTTCAATTCTAAATATTTATGCACCCAATTTAAATGCTCCCAGATTCTTGAAACAGACCTTCCTCAGTCTGAGCAATATGAAATCTGATTATAATAACATAATAACAGGGGATTTTAACACTCCTCTAACAGAGCTGGACAGATCCTCTAAACAGAAATTAAACAAAGATATAAGAGATTTAAATGAGACCCTAGAACAACTGGGCTTGATAGACGCATATAGAACACTCCACTCCAAAGATAAAGAATATACATTCTTCTCATCACCCCATGGAACATTCTCCAAAATTGATCATATCCTGGGACACAAAACAAATATCAACAGAATCAAAAGAATTGAAATTTTACCTTGTATCTTCTCAGACCATAAGGCACTAAAGGTGGAACTCAACTCTAACAACAATGCTTGACCCCACCCAAAGGCATGGAAATTAAACAATCTTCTGTTGAATAACAGATGGGTGGAGGAAGAAATAAAACAGGAAATCATTAACTTCCTTGAGCATAACAACAATGAAGACACAAGCTACCAAAACCTGTGGGATACTGCAAAAGCAGTTTTTAGAGGAAAATTTATCTCTTTAGATGCCTACATTTGAAAAACAGAAAGAGAGTGCATCAACAATCTCACAAGCCATCTTATGGAATTGGAAAAAGAACAATCTAAGCCTAAACTCAGTAGACGAAAAGAAATATCCAAAATCAAATCAGAGATCAATGAAATTGAAAACAAAAGAATCATTCAGAAAATTAATAAAGCAAGGAGTTGGTTTTTTGAAAAAATAAATAAAATAGATAAACCATTGGCCAGACTAACAAGGAATAGAAAAGTAAAATCTCTAGTAACTTCAATCAGAAATGATAAAGGGGAAATAACAACTGATCCCACAGAGATACAAGAGATCATCTCTGAATATTACCAGAAATTCTATGCCCAGAAATTTGACAATGTGAAGGAAATGGATCAATATTTGGCATCACATCCTCTCCCTAGACTTAACCAGGAAGAAATAGAGCTCCTGAACAGACCAATTTCAAGCACTGAGATTAAAAATATAATAAAAAATCTTCCAACCAAAAAATGCCCTGGTCCAGATGGTTTCACACCAGAATTCTATCAAACCTTCAAGGAAGAGCCTATTTCTGTACTGCAGAAGTTATTCCAAAGAATTGAGGAAGAAGGAATCTTCCCCAACACATTCTGTAAAGCAAACATCACCCTGATACCAAAACCAGGAAAAGACCCAAACAAAAAAGGAGAATTTCAGACCAATCTCACTCATGAATATAGATGCAAAAATTCTCAACAAAATCCTAGCCAATAGATTACAGCTTATCATCAAAAAGGTCATTCATCATGATCAAGTAGGCTTCATCCCAGGGATGCAAGGCTGGTTTAACATACGCAAGTCCATAAACGTTATCCACCATATTAACAGAGGCAAAAATAAAGATCATATGATCCTCTCAACAGATGCAGAAAAAGCATTTGATAAAAGCCGCATCCTTTTCTAATTAGAACATTGGAGAGTATAGGCATAAGTGGCATATTTCTAAAACTGATTGAAGCTATCTATGACAAACCCACAGCCAATATTTTACTGAATGGAGTAAAACTGAAAGCTTTTCCTCTTAGAACTGGAACCAGACAAGGTTGTCCTCTGTCACCTTTACTATTCAACATAGGGCTGGAAGTTCTATCCATTACAATAAGGCAAGACAAGGAAATAAGGGGAATCCAAATGGGAGCAGAGGAGGTCAAACTCTCCCTCTTTGCTGATGACATGATCTTATAGTTAGAGAACCCGAAAGACTCAACCACAAGACTCCTAGAAGTCATCAAAAAATACAGTAATGTTGCAGGATATAAAATCAATGTCCACAAGTCAGTAGCCTTTGTATACACCAATAACAGTCAAGATGAGAAGCTAATTAAGGACACAACTCCCTTCACCATAGTTTCAAGGAAAATGAAATACCTAGGAATATACCTAACGAAGGAGGTGAAGGACCTCTATAAAGAAAATTATGAAATCTTCAGAAAGGAAATAGCAGAGGATATTAACAAATGGAAGAACATACCATGCTCATGGATGGGAAGAATCAACATTGTTAAAATGTCTATACTTCCCAAAGCAATCTACCTATTCAATGCCATTCCTATCAAAATACCAACATCGTATTTTCAAGATTTGGAGAAAATGATTCTGCATTTTGTATGGAACCAGAAAAATACTTGTATAGCTAAGGCAGTTCTTAGTAATAAAAATAAAGCTGGAGGCATCAGCATACCAGATTTTAGTCTGTACTACAAAGCCATAGTGCTCAAGACAGCATGGTACTGGCACAAAAACAGAGACATAGACACTTGGAATCGAATTGTAAACCAAGAAATGAAACTATCATCTTACAACCACCTAATCTTCACTAAACCAAACAAGAACATACCTTAGGGGAAAGACTCCCTATTCAATAAATGGTGTTGGGAGAACTGGATGTCTACATGTAAAAGACTAAAACTGGACCCACACCTTTCCCCACTCACAAAAATTGATTCAAGATGGATAAAGGACTTAAATTTAAGGCATGAAACAATAAAAATCCTCAAAGAAAGCATAGGAAAGACACTGGAAGATATTGGCCTGGGGAAAGACTTCATGAAGAAGACTGCCATGGCAATTGCAACAACAAAAATAAACAAATGGGACTTCATTAAACTGAAAAGCTTCTGTACAGCTAAGGAGACAATAACCAAAGCAAAGAGACAACCTACACAATGGGAAAGGGTATTTGCACATTTTCAATCACACAAAAGCTTGATAACTAGGATCTATAGAGAAGTCAAATTAATCCACATGAAAAAAGCCAACAATCCCATGTATCAATGGGCAAGAGACATGAATAGAACCTTCTCTAAAGATGACAGACAAATGGCTAACAAACACATGAGAAAATGTTCATCATCTCTATATATTAGAGAAATGCAAATCAAAAAAAACCCTGAGATATCATCTAACCCCAGTGCGAATGGCCCACATCACAAAATCTCAAAACTGCAGATGCTGGCATGGATGTGGAGAGAAGGGAACACTTTTACACTGCTGGTGGGACTGCAAACTAGTACAACCTTTCTGGAAGGAAGTATGGAGAAACCTCAAAGCACTCAAGCTAGACCTCCCATTTGATCCTGCAATCCCATTACTGGGCATCTACCCAGAAGGAAAAAAATCCTTTTACCATAAGAACACTTGTACTAGACTGTTTATTGCAGCTCAATTTATAATCGCCAAAATGTGGAATCAGCCTAAATGCCCACCAACCCAGGAATGGATTAACAAGCTGTGGTATATGTATACCATGGAATACTATTCAGCTATTAAAAAAAATGGAGGCTTTACATCCTTCGTATTAACCTGGATGGAAGTGGAAGACATGATTCTTAGTAAAGCATCACAAGAATGGAGAAGCATGACTCCTATGTACTCAATTTTGATATGAGGACAATTAATGAGAATTAAGGTTATGGGGGGGAGGAAAAGCAGAAAGAGGGATGGAGGGAGGGGGGTGGGGCCTTGGTGTGTGTCACACTTTATGGGGGCAAGACATGATTGCAAGAGGGACTTTACCTAACAATTGCAATCAGTGTAACCTGGCTTATTGTACCCTCAATGAATCCCCAACAGTAAAAAATTAAAAAAAAAAAAAAAAAAAGAAAGAAACCAGCAGTGGAAAAGGTACTATACTTGAGTTTTGACACAATCATCTGCCATCCCAAGACCTTAGATAAATCAATTCTTCTCTCTAAATTTCAGGTTTCTCACTGGGTTTGTTGAATGTCTATTATATGGAAGAGTGTCATGACTATATAATTTTCAAAGTATCTTCTATATCAGGGGTCCTCAAACTGCAGCCCATGGGCCACATGAGGCAGTGTGATTGTATTTGTTCCCATTTTGTTTTTTTACTTCAAAATAAGTTATGTCCAGTGTGCATAGGAATTTGTTCATAGTTTTTTTTTTTTTAAACTATAGTCCAGCCCTCCAACAGTCTAAGGGACAGTGAACTGGCTCCCTGTTTAAAAAGTTTGAGGACCCCTGTTCTATATAATCTTCTTTGCAAAATTTTTAATATATGAATCTATTTATAGTCTTATGTGGCCCTATCTATTTAATAGTTATTTCAGATCTGTAATCAATCAGTTTATATTTTCCCCCTAAGAGTTTCCCCATTTTTCTCTATCCCATCAGCATGAGCAGGCCTCCAGAGCATTCCTCATCTCACATATCAGGAGTTGCAGTAGTGTGCTATATAGTATCTCGCTGATTCTACTCTTATTCCTTCATATGCAAAAAGCAACTATTCTTAACCCTATGCTTCTTCCTGTAATTTCTTCTGCTTAAAAACCTATCAAAGTTTTCAATTGTATAAGAGTCACACCTAAAACCTAATAGTCAAAACCTTTTTTAAAAATAAATTTTTCTTACTTTGCTTAATCAATCTTATCTCCTCAGAACTGGTCAGCTAAATCTTACCACTGAGGGAAAGCTAATAGGAGTTCAAATAGGGATGGTGATAATTTGGAGTCCTTGACTCAGCCACTTTCTAGTTATTTTCATCTTGGGCAAAGCATAAACCACTTACTCTATCAAGGCCTTAGTATTCTCAACGTTTAAAGAAAGTAGATGTGCTAAACAATTGTTGAGATTCCTTCCAGCTCTGATATCTCTGGCTCCATGACCCAGTGCCCTGTAATTGCTATAAATGCATCCCCCTCCAGACTCTTGCTCCCTCTATTCTCTCTTTCTGTAGTGTCCTTTCCACCATATTAAGCATTTTCTGTTCTCCAAGGTTCAATTGATACACTCTCTTATCCGTGAAATCTTCCCAACTCTTAATTAATCTTATAAGAATCATTTCCTTGTCTGAGCTCTCATGACATCTAAATCAATAAAAGTTGTTACATTGATATAACACTATAGTATTTATAGGTGTTCACATATAATACATCACTGAAACTCTCAAAATCCCTACATGGTAATCACTATTTCTACTCAAATTCACAGAAGCTAAGTGACAAGGCCAAAACTTCTCAGCTTGAATGCCACTTACCTTGAGCCAGAATTAAAGGCTTCTGATTTCTATTTCAAAGTTTTTCCTCCATACGTTTTTATTTCTTTTTTCTTTTTTCTTTCTTTCTTTTTTTTTTTTGTATTAACCAAGTAATATTTATTTATTTATTTATTTATTTTGAGACAGAGTCTCACTATGTCACCCTTGGTACTCCATACATGTTTCAAGACCTCAAATAATGATCTGTGTCTGTATGTTTCACACGCTATGATCTAATTCAAAAAACACATTTTAAGCCCTCACACCATGTATAATCTGCTTAGGTATATGGTAAAAGAAATGGGGAGCAAATAGAGTTTTCTATTATAAACTCATAATTGTTTAATGTTCTAGTAATCCTTAACTATAAGCATATTAAAAATAATAGAACAAGAGAATAAAATACCTTGGTTCTCTTTCTTTCACCTTTGTCTCTCTCTCTCCTTTCTATTAAAAAAAAACTCAAATATATAAAAGAACAGAGAATAGTATCACACACTTCCATATACCCCTTCACTCAACTTCAACAATGATCAATACACAGCTAACCTTATTTCTTCTATACTCCTAACCACTTCCTCAGATTATTTTGAAGCAAAAGCATACATCATTTCACTTCTTCTGTGAACATTTTGGTAAGAAGATTAAATAGAAGGACTCTCTTTCACCAAACTCCAAGGCCAACAAAAATTCTTTAAAATCATTAAAATAATTAAGATCCAAATTTTGACAGTGTTTCCAAAAAATGGATCTCAGAGAAGTAGAGAGCAGAATGGTGGTTACCAGAGGTTGGAGGGAGCAGTGGGAAGATGTTGGTCAAAGGATACAAAATTTCACTTAGATAGTAGAAATAAGTTCAGTAAGTACCACATGATAATAGTCAATAACACACTGTACTTTTGAAAAATCCTAAGAGGTGGGTATAAAGTCTTCTCACCACAAAATAATAACTATGTGAGGTAATGCATATGTTAACTAGTTAGATTTAGCTATTCTGCTGTGTTTGTTCAAATCAGGATCCAGAACAAGTCCATGCATGTGTTGTACCTTAGTTCTCTTTTAATCTATGGGATCTCCCTCTCTCTTACTCTCATTCTGTCCCTTTGAAATTTATTTGTTAATTTCTTTTAAAAGATTGTTTTCCTACAGTACTTCTGACAATAGAATATTCTGACTGTGTTATCTGATTCACATTGTCCTCTGTGTTCCTGTGAAATGGGGGTTAAATCTTGGTGACACTTAGGCTGTCTTTTTTAGGCAGAGCAATGTCATGAGTTCTGAGGTACATGTCCACCAAAAGTCACATGATATCTACTTCTCTCTCCCTTTATGATTTTGCAACCATTGACAAATATTTTCTAGATCCATTCATTTAAAATGGTGATATTCTATTATTCATTCCTAATATGTTAGGTAGAAAACTGCTACAAAGAGAACTTTTGTTTCAACTATTTGGTTACCTTAATTTTCTATTTGTATAGAACCAATAAGATAATGTTTGATTTTTTCTTCTTCAGTTTTCAAATAATGAATTGATTCCCTAGCATCCTCCAAATCTAGTAATGGTTTTTTTTTTTTTTTAAATAATGTCATTCTAAAATCATGTTGTTAAACATATATAATGCATTTTAACCCATTACAATTATACCCTTATTGATACTCAGATTGTCTTATTTGTACCAGTGGGAGCTAGTGAGTAGATTCTGAATCCTTTAAACATGACACTACACATCTTGGTAGATAGTTTAGTTTCTTTCTGACATAACAAAATATTCAAGATTTATATTGTAGTTTCCTTTCCCCAGACCCAGAATCAGTCCATTTTGTCAAATTTTTTTCAAGAAGTTCTGAATTAGGAAATAGTATTTAGAAACCACACTAAAGGCACTAGAGGTGTTCATAGTTACTAAGCTGCCATTGTTTCTAGCTCTTTTAAGTGAACATAACTAGGCAGTACTCTTTTACAAAAAACAATAAAGTACATCATCATGACTCATTCTGAACTTAAATTTCAAATTTTCTTACTATTATTAATTTTATAATAACCTGAGTTTTTATCCCAGCTCCTCCAGTTAACTGCATAACAAATAATGTAACTACTCTAAACTCTGAATTGTGTACCTAAAAAATGAAAATAGTAAAACCAAAATCACACTGAGCACGCATAAGAAGATATTTGGGGTAGCCTGACCACTCAGAGTGTCCCAAAAATTACACCTAAAGATGCCCTCTATAGGGAAATTTTTACAAAGAGGTGGCCAGCATTTAGAGAATATTTTATAAATATTTTGTAAAATTTTATAGTGAATATTTTATAAATAAAGACTATAATTAGCTTTATTTCCCATTTAGCTATAATTCCCATTTTCCCAGCAAGTTTAGGGCTGACTTTTGGGGTACCCTATAGAAAAAACTAAGAAAACACTAAAATACCATAAATCCCTGACATCATTTGGAGCTCTCATTAGGCCTTATTATATGTAAAAGTAGAAATTCTTAATTCCAACCTGGCCTATCTCTCTTGAGGCGTCCTCCTCTTGATCTGGGTTGCCTCAGTTGAATATTTCCATTGCAGAGGCAATAAGAGAGAGTTGCAGATAATACTCAAAAGAACTACTGTAGCCATATTGTTAACTGCCAATATAATTCTCTCTGGGACACTTCCTCCCCATATTGAAAAAGATAGGCAAAGCTCTCTTCTTTTTCTAGAATATCTCCTTTAATGAAGGCCCAGGAAGCCAGGAAAATTCTCTGAAGTAAGTCTTGGTACTTCTCTGGCTTTTGAAGAGTAATGGCTTTCATGGAGAAAGCACATTTTTAAAAATTCAGATCTCTTAACTAGGAAGCCAAACCAATCTAATTAGAGTGTCTGACCACTGAGGTGTTCACTAATGAGACTTAAGGAACCAACACAGGAAAAATAATGATTTTTTTGCACTAAGCACCATCAGGCTGTCTTAAATGTGGCCCAAATTTGCTCAACCCCGCACCCCTGAAGCAGAGTCTTAAGACTTTTCTAAATAGCCACTCAATAAGCCTCACTGGTGAGTTTTCCATAGTGGGGGGCCCTCCATTTTCCATTGTTTCTGTATCAGTCTCCATTGCTCTCTTTTTCTCTACTCACCCACTTTCATGGGGTACTTCAGATTTCCTTGGCTTGAATTTTGTTTTTCCTCATGTCCTACTTTACTTGTTCTGTATCTCTGTGCTTTTGCACACACTGTTCTGCCTAGAATCCTTCCCTTTTCTAAATAATTTTTCTTTCTAACCTTCCATAGCTCTAACAAAGTTGTTCCAGATCCCCCATTCTACTCTATCTCTATCCTGAGAAGTATAAATAAATGCTCATTCCCTCTGTCTCACCTCTTTGCCAATACATACCTCTATCATCTCATTTAGAATGGTAATTATGTACCAATATGTATATTTCCTTTATAATATTCTGAACCTCATGAGTAAAAAGAATACACATGCCTTCAATTCCTATCTTAGCTCATAGTACATCACAAGACATTCATGAATATTTGAAGGCTTTCACTAGTAAGAGAAAAGTTAGAGTAAACTAGTAGAGGTTCACTCAAAATTTTGTGGGAATATAAATAAGGAAGAAACTACATCCTGCTTTGCAAGATACAATTGATTGACTTCTGGATTTCAGGTCATCCAAATGATATAACCACCAAGTATTTAAAAAGAAAAAAAAAACAACTGAAAGCAACAAAGGTAAAGAAAGACAAAGATGGACACTACATACTGGTCGAGAGAACAATAAAACAAGAAGACATTTAAATCCTAAATATTTATGCACCCAACACATATGTCCCCACGTTTATAAAATAAACCCTACTTGGTCTGAAAAATATGATCATCAACAACACCATAATAACTAGAGACTTCAACATTCCATTGACAGAACTGAACAGATCCTCTGAGTAGAAACCAATTAAAAGAATGATAGACTTAAATGCAGTTCAAGAAAAAATGGGCTTAACAGACATATACAGACATTTCACCCCAATACTACTGAATATATATTCTTCTCATCAGCTCATGGATCATCCTCCAAGATCGATCATATCCTAGGACACAAATCAAGCTTCAACAAATTAGAAATAAAAGAAATTATACTTTATCTTTATAGATCATGACAGAATTATAGAACTCAGTGCCAACAGAAACACTCATCCCAGGCAGCATCTGTGGCTCAAGGAGTAGGGTGCTGGCCCCATATACTGAAGGTGGAGAGTTCCAGCCAAAAACTGCAAAAAAAAAAAAAAAAAAAAAAGAAAGAAAGAAAGAAAAGAAAGAAAGAAAGCAAAAAAAAACACTCATCCTCACACAAAGTCATGAAAACCAGACAACCTATTGATGAATGATAGTTGAGTCAAAGAAGAAATAAAAAAGAAAATCATTAGATTCACTGAACAAAATGATAATGAAGCCACAAGTTATCAAAACCTGTGGGATACTGCAAAAGAGGGACATTTATTTCATTAAATGCCCACATCCAGAAATTAGAAAGGGTGCAAATTAACAATCTAATGATTCAGTCAAGGACCTGGAAAAGGAAGAGCAATCCAATCCAAAACCCCCTCAGAGGAATAAAAGTAACCACAACCAGATCAGAGCTAAAAATAATTGAGAATAAAAGAACCATTCAAAAGATTAATGAAACCAAAAATTGGTTCTATGAAAAGATAAATAAAATTGACAAACCCCTGGCCAGGTTAACCAGGAAACAGAAAAGTAAAATCTATCTTAAGACCAGTCAGAAACAAAAAAAGTAAAATAACAGATGCCACAGGGATACAAAAGATCATCACTGTGGAAAAATCTGTGCCCAGAAATGTGAAAATGTGGAGAAAATGAACAAATTCCTGGAATCACAAAACTTTTTAGACTCAATGAACAAGAAAAAGAACTCGAAAAGGCTTATATCAAGTGCCAAAATTGCAACAACAATAAAAAAGCTTCCAAGAATAACAAAAACGTCCCAGAACAGACAATTTTTATACCACAATTTTATCAAACCTTCAAAAAAGAGTTTATACCTATATTCCATAATAGTGAAAAGGAACAAACCCTTCCCAACTCCCTCTATGAAGCAAATATCACCCTGATACCAAAGCCAGGAAAAGGACACAAAAAAGAAAACTACAGACCAAAATTATTAGTATTTTTTTATTGTATTAAGACATTTATATTCTACATTTACGAAGTTTCACACGTACCCTTGTAAAATGCACCACAGGTGTAATCCCACCAATCACCCTCCCTCTCCCCATTCCCCATATTCTTAGGTTATAACTGGGTTATAGCTTTCATATGAAAGCCATAAATTAGTTTCATAGTAGGGCTGAGTACATTGGATACTTTTTCTTCCATTCTTGAGATACTTTACTAAGAAGAATATGTTCCAGCTCCATCCATGTAAACATGAAAGAGGTAAAGTCTCCATCTTTCTTTACAGACCAATATTATTAATTAATATTGACACAAATACTAGATAACAATAAAATCTTAGTAAACAAATTCAACTACACATCAAAAAAATAATTTATCATGACCAGGTGGGTTTCATTCCAGGGGTGCAAAGTTGGTTAAATATATATGAATCAATAAACATAATTCACCACTTACGAAGAAGTAAAAATAGGGACCATATGATCCTTTCAATAGATGCAGAAAAATAATTTGACAAAATTCATTCTTTTGTGATAAAAACACTTAAGCAAATTGGCATAGATGGGATATCCTTTAACTGACAGAAACCATCTACAACGAACACATAACCATTATCACATTGAACAGAAAAAAGCTGAAAGCATTCCCACTTACAACTAGAAACAGTTGAGGATGTTCACTATCATCACTACTAGTCAACATAGTACCAGAAGTCCTAGCCAATGCAATCAGACAAGAGAAGGATGTCAAAAGTATTGGAGCAGAGACAGAGAAGGTCCAACTATCATTCTCTGCTAATAATATGATCTTATACCTAGAAATCCCCAGGGACTCAACTGCAAGACTCTGAATGATCAAGACATACTGTGATGTCTCAGGACATAAAATCAATGTATGCAAATCAGTAACTTTCTTTTTTTTTTATTTTTTTATTAAATCATAGCTGTGTACATTAATGTAATTATGGGATACAATGTACTGGTTTTATATACAATTTGAAATACTTTCGTCAAACTGGTTAACGCCTTCATGGCATTTTCTTAGTTATTATGTTAAGATGTTTATATTCTATCCTTAGTAGATTTAACATGTACCCTTGTAAAATGCACTGTAGGTGTGGTCCCACCAATATCTTCCTTCCACCCATGCTCCCCCCTTTCCTCCCTCCCTCTCCTCTTTCCCCTTCATCTTGGGCTATAGTTGAGTTATAGCTTTCATATGGAAGTGTGGGTAACTTTCACATATACCAAGAACAGTCAGGCTGAGACTCAAATCAGATATACAATACTCTTCATAGTAGCATCAAAGGAAATACCTTGATATATATTTAACAAGGGATATGAAGGATCTCTACAGCAAACTATGAAACACTGAAAAAAATAAATAGCAGAGGATGTTAACAGATGGAAGAACCCATCATTTTCCTGGCTTGGAAGAATCAACATTGTTAAAACATCTATGGAATAGAATTGAGAATCTAAAGATGAAACTAGCTTCGCATAGCTATCTGATCTATGATAAAGCAAACAAAAACATACACTGAGGAAAAGAATCCTGATTTAATAAATGGTGCTAGGAGTATGGGTTAGTTATTTGGAAAAGACTGAAATTAGACTACACCTTTCACTACTTACAAAAAATTAACTGATGATGGATAAAAGATTTAAATATAATACATAAAACTATAAAAACCCTAGGAGATAGTGTGGGGAAAACTCTAAATCTCATCCGCCTAACGAAAGAATTTATGAAGACCTTACTTCAATTATAGCAATAATAAAAATAATAAATGGCACATGATCAAATTAAAAAGCTTCTGCACAGCTAAGGCCACAATCAACAAAGCAAAGAGACAACCCTCAGAATGGGAGAAGATATTTATTTGCACACCTCAAATCCAAAAATGGCTAATTACAGACTCTACAAAGAATTCAAGCAAATCAACAAGAAAAAAGCAAATAACCCCATTTAAAAAATGAGCAAGACATGCAAACAAAAACTTTTCTCATTAGGACAGAGGAATGGCTAACAAACACATGAAAAAATGTTCATCACCCCTAATTATCAGAGAAATACAAATCGAAACTACTGTGAGATATCACCCAACTCCAGTGAGAATGGCCCATATCATAGGGTCCCAACGCAGCAGTTGCTGGCCTGGGTGTGAAGAGAAGGGAACACTCATGCATGGTTGGTGGAATTGCAAACTAGAACAGCCTCTATGGAAAGAAGTACGGTGATTCCTCAAAGTACTAAAAGTAGACCTACCACTTGATCTTGTAATACCATTACTAGGTACTTCCCAAAAGACAAAAAGACATTTACCTCAAGGAGATTTGCTCTGGAATGTTTATAGTAGTAGCTCAATTCGCAATCTCAAAGAAGTAGAAACAACCCAAGTGCCCTTCGACCCTTCAGTGGATTAATAAACTGTAGTGTATGTACACAATGGAATACTATCCAGCCATAAATAGATGGAAATTTTCATCTTTTGTAACAAACTAAACAGATTTGGAGAACACTTCTCCTAAGTGAAGTATCACAAGAATGGAAAAACAAGCCTCACATGTACACAATACTAAACTGAAACTAGTAAATTAATAACTACAGGTTCACATGACAGAAAAACTCAATTCAATTCAATTCAGGGGCGTTTGGTAAGCTCCCACCCAATGGGTATAATCCACGAACACATGACATACTTCCTGGCTGAAGGACACAGCTACAACTTGGACTTCAACCTTACAGAGGCAAACTATGTAACCTGATTGTATGTACCCTCATATTAATCTGAAATAATAAAGAAAAAGAAACTAGAATCCCTCTCTTTTAAAGTAGGTCATAGAAATCAGAATCTCTTTTCCCCAAAGTCAACTATAAACCCTAAAATATTACTCTATTTTTCCTCAAACCACCCACCTTTCTCTGTAAAAACTGGCCATAAAGAAATTATCTGACCTACCTTGTTTGATTGTAGATTGTAAGATTCTCATTCTAGAGAGGATTCTGCCTCCTTACCCAAATGGAAGTAATGCTATACAGACAGGTAGAAAAAAAACAAAACCAAACCAAAACAAACGAACTAAAACAAAAACTAACCAACAGGCATTGCTGGGTTTCCCTACTCAGTCTGTTAGCATTTGATCACAACCTTTTTGTACACCCTATTTCTACATGGCTGTCTGTACTTTGTTGAGAATGGACATTTCCCCTGGGTTGACTCTTCATTCTGAAGACTCCTATTCATATATAACTGTGATCAAAAAAATTTGTGTGCCCTTTTTCCTATTGAAAAAAAAAAAAAAAGAAGCCCACAGATAATGGAATACTGAGGGGCTTTCTGCATCACACTTTGAATTTTCTTTGCCAAAAGAGATTCAGAGAGATAAAACTTCTCATCCAATCTACAATCTGTGGCCAACATCCAGAATATTACCTGGAACACAAGATGGAATCAATGTATACATGAAGCATACCACTTTCGGAAATGCCTCTGTCACTCTGACCTAATAATATCAACCTAATGTGTAATAACATATATGCATATAGTCTTGGGTTACTTTCACTTTTGAGTGTATTTTCTCTCTCTCATTCATATTACTTCTCTTAGTATCCCATTATACAAATATAGTATGTTTTGGAACACATATAAATTATTTCCATGAATTATTTATATACATTTCCTATAAATATAGATTTATAAGTGTGTTATATAAATAACATAATTATTGGATAATTTATCTCACCTACTGCTGCAAAACCTGCATAAGAAAAAGTTTTCATTGCTTTGCTCAAAGGTTTTATTTTTTAATCACCCAAACATAATCCCAGAAACAGGGATATCATGCAATAAAATATGTTGAATCAACAAAGAAATGTATCAAAGTTTTGATATCTGATCCTTCAAGGCATCCTTATATTGTAGTCTTTTCTTGCCCAGCTCTGTTATTGAGGTCTGACGGTGACTCAGTAATCTCTATTTTCTTAAGATGGTGCTATCACATAGAATTTACTACATCCAGAAGGAACTCAGTCCTGTACCTTGTCTACAAAATCACCCAGAAGATAATGCAGTGAGTAAAACAAAGAAAGACACGGAAAAGAAATAATCTTGGTGCAACACCTCGCATATCAATTCTTTATGCCCTTGTTTCTGAACACTCGTATAAGGTGGATACCTGGAAAATGCAGCCTTTTTCATGGTGACTATAGCAGCATGTTCTGACACTCAGTGACTTTCCTCAAGTTTCTGAAAGACTACTAATATGTGTATCCAGCCTCTAGTATCACCCAAACTCCAGGTTTCCTTATGGTGGCTGGCATTATCCTTCCCCAAAACAAAAGCCTCATGTACTGTTTATCATAGTCTGTTAAAGAGCGTAAAGGCAATGGTAGAGTAAGCACTTTAGGAATAGGCTTCATTTTCAATCCCTTATCTATTTCTCGAATCCAGAGGAAAGATATTGTTCAGACTGTTTTTTCTTCTTTGTACTATTTTTTTCCTTTCTCAATTTCACCTGTCAAACTAAACTATAAAGTGTGAAATCCAAAGGCTTCCAGGAAGCATTTTAGTCACATTTTTTTTTTTTCCCTGCCCAGGCTTCTCTCCCATCCTTTTACTTTCTAACTTGGGTGTCTAACTATTTTTATTTTTCTTTACATTTTAAAACAGTAACAGTAACAAAGATATCAAAGAATCAGTGTCTATCTGAGTATTGGTTAATAATACTTTTCACTTGCACATGCTTTATAAAAAGCTCTTTCACACATCTTGTCTGAATCTCAAAATACCTCTATAGAATAAATAGGACATAAAATAGCTAGTCAATACTACACAATCTAGTCTGATGAGGTGAATACATTACTCTTGCCAAAGGAACAAATTTATCCTATTTTGAGTGGAAACTGAAATTTTATAAAGCTATTTGCACGAAACTGAATTAGAGTTAAGAACCAACACATAGCAGCATAAAAGATAGCTATAGAAATTTTAGGAAAAAACACAGGTGATTCAACAATTGCTTTCTCTCCACTACATGTTTACATATACTCACTGTAAATATAAATTTATAGGTGTATGCATATCCTTTTATTTTTAAAACATAAAATATTCATGTAAAATAAATTTTAGAGATAGTGTTTCAAAATGCAGTGTTCAGAGCTTCCAAAATTTTAAACTAGCCTGTAATATGTGCATACAATTTAAGACTTTGTAGCTAGAAATTGCATGTTGTAATTAAAAGAGTTTAAAGAATAACTTTAAAAATTATTATTCCATACCTGACACTTTTTTAAATGACAAATCAAGAGAGGAATCATGCCCTTGTTTTACAAATAATGATGGTAAGGCTAAGCATGATGTCCAAGGCCACAGAAGTGGCAAGTGGAAAGCCAAGATCTAAAAACCATATCTTCCGAATCACAATCCAACATATTTTCCACTCTCTTTGATAAGGTATAATAGACAATTATAACTGGTACACAAAATAATTTCTCGACACCTGCTGCTTGTCTAATTTATGTTCAATCTCTTTTCTCTAATTGATATGACTGTACTAAGCCCTGGAAAAAGTCACAACTAACAAATATATTTTAACAATTTTATACATAAAATATTTTTTAAAGTTATTTTTACTAGTCTGTAATTTTTTCTAACTTTAATGAGGTCAAAAAATGATGTGTTTGGAATGATTAGAAAACTTACAAGAGAGTCCCTATTGAACATACTTGTCTTCCGAGGAATATTTTTGCCACCACATGGGGGTGCAGTGTTCTTAATAAGCACTTTGCAGGAATCTGGAATTGTTCAGACAAGCTAGCCTGGGGAGTAGCAGGGAGGCCTGGGTTTTATGTGCCAGGACAAAATAGTTTGGTTTATCTATACTGAGGGTAAGGCCTAGAGATAGGAGTCAGTCTAAATTCATCATCCAGCTATGTCCAAAATGAAATTGTCTTCATGATATTAATTTGTTTAAATTGTTTAATTTCAGAAAATATCTCACTATCTATGCGTTATCCTGTGTAGGGCAGCAATTCTACCAAAAGAAGCCATATTAGTATGTGCCATGCAATATTCTCTAGTCCAAGGTGGTGAATAGAAATTTGGTTATTTAAGCAAAAGTCACTTTTGTTGTTGGAATTACTTTGAGATAATTGACCCTGATGGGAGCTGTATACCTCAGATAAAAGCAAATCATGAGAACCAAGGTCAATTATATTAAGAATAATTGAGATTGTCCTATAACATGATTATAAAATACTTAACATTTTAAATGGCTGAAGATTTTAAACTACATTGCAGTGACACAGATCCAGTATGGTTTAATTCAAATAAACCTATCCCGGCTCAGGACCCGTAGCACAGTGGTTATGGCACCAGCCACATACAACAAAGCTAGTGGTTCCAACCCATCCCAGGCCTGGTAATTAACAATGACAACTGCAACAAAAAAATAGCTGGGTGTTGTGGTGGGCGTCTGTAGTGCCAGCTACTCAGGAAGCTTAAGAATCACTTAAGCCCAAGAGTTTGAGGTTGCTGTGAGCTGTGATGCTACAGCACTCTACTGAAACTTTGTCTCAAAAATAAAAAAATAAAAAATAAATAAAACTATGCCATTGACCATTTATAACCATCAGAAAGGTTACTAATAGCAGAAAATTTTGTTACTGAGAACACACCAAAAGAATTTCCCTCAAACTTTGTTACACCTGCTTGAATTTCCCACCTACTTTGTTCCATCTGCTTATGCAGGTTTTCTGCTTCTACTTCTGTAGAGGGCATACCACATATTTCTAAAAAAAATGGCCAGTTGAAAAATTAGTTCTTCAGTTTATCTTGAACATTTTAGGAGAGTCTCTAACTCTTTATATCACATAGGTACCATTTAATGTTTTAGAAATGAGAAATCATAGTATAATTTTAGTGGAAAAAAAAATCATGAGCTTTGAAATCAGGTAGACCTGACTTGGAATTCTAGGTTTATCATGCACTAATTGTGCAACTGCTATCTATCATTAGTATCCTCAAAGGAAACAATAGAAAATTCAGATGGAATTCTGAAGGTAATTTAATGAAGGGAGGTATGAGCAGATTGACAGAATAATCAAGAAATAATGAGGCACTCAGAGACTCAAGGGCAGGAACACGGAGCATTTATTACTGTAGGACTTAGATGCAGTGGTTCTCAACCTTCCTAATGCTGAGAACCTTTAATACAGTCCAAGGGGGTCACGACCCATAGGTTGAGAACTGCTTAGCTTAGAGCAAAGGAGAAGAAATAGAGAAACAGTCTGTTGAGAGCTATAACCTTGAAAAAAAAGTATGCCTGGAAGGATCTACAGACATAGAAAGACCACCCACCATCAATGCTATGGCAGGAAATAAATATCAGGCCCTTTTCTTCTCACAACCTCTGATTTCTTCAATGGGTCACCCTTTGGTTAAACCCAAACAGACAACCAGAAACTAGATAGCAAGGAAGCACATGGTGGTACAGTCAGTAGGGGTCATCTCTTTAGTCATTAAAAAGGGCAGAGATGATCAGAGAATTATTCCGGGTTAAGGAGATGCAAGCAGAGAAAAGTAGCTTACTTTCTTTGTCCCTTTTTCCTTATTTGTAAAAAGAGATATGAATAAACTCTTGTTCAATAAAATTTCCATAAAGATGAAATTAAATGTACAAAAAGGAAATAATGTAGTGCATATCACAATGTAGATGCTCAAATAATAGAACTTATTTTATTTTAAGCAATAATGAATCACTGTGAAGGTAACTGTATATTCTCTATGAAAATCCAACAATGATCCAACAAATTTATCACCCAGGAAGCTATTTTATGTCTTCTCTAAAGGATGATGTTGTTTTCTTCTTTGACAGACCATGAACACAGAGAAGAGAGTGCTAGAAAATTAAGTTCTATAATGCTGTAAATCATACACATCCTTGGCTTGGACATAAGGGCCCCACAGACATAGCCAGTTATATAATCCTTACCAGGACAATCTTACTTACAGAGCACAGGAGTGGGCAGGGATACAGTCTTGGGTTTCTAAACATGTTGTACCCTCTACTCTACCACTATCCTATGAAATATCCTAAATGACACTATGAATCCAGTAGAAAGCAAAAGATTGCATTTTTGAGGACATGAATATGCCCTTCAATATCATTTAGCGATATTGAAAATCATCAAACACATTTGGCAGAGTGATGTGTCACACAGATCTACCCCAATCACTCCCGAAAGTAGTATCCACTATCTTAACATTTTCTTCCACATCTCTAATTTTTACTGTCTTTAAGATATGTGTCTCTATCTCATATCTTATTGACTCCTTCATGAGTCATTGAGACTATCTCTTCACTGAGATTATGTTATGCTCTTTTTTCCCCTTATTTCCTAAAACAGAGCCAGAAAATAGATACTATATTAGACATTAGAGCATACTTATAGACAGAAATGTGTGGACGCAAAAGTGCTTGATGTGAGAAGTAGATGTCACGATATACTCAAGCCACTTTGAAATAATCACTCAAATATGGTAGTAATAATTATTGTTGTTTTCACTATAGTTACTATTAAGAATAATGAAAAAGTGTTGCATATATGGTCACTATTGTAGTGATGACAGGTATTATTATTTTCCAAGTTGACTATGCCTATGCTTAGAACAAGATTGGCAGTTTTTGTATATATACTGTGATAATCACCAACTCTATGTTTACAGTGACACTGCCAGCCAGAATTTGTAGTTTGAAATGGTATCTTTCAAATAGTAGTAGCAATATGTCCCAGATCCCAGGACGAAATGCCAAATGTTAAATGCAAGTGCCAAACAAATAATAAAAGAGAAACCTGTATGCTTTTATTTCTAGGAAGATGAAGTAGAGGTGATTTTCTCAATTCTTCTATTAATCACAAATAAAACTCCAGGGAATTATATATAAAATAGTGGTAAGAAGACTCTAAAAACTGGAAAGAAGCAGGAAGACCAACTAGTGACGTAGGGACCTGAGGGTGGTATGGAGGTACATTTTCTGGGTTTTCATTTGCTTTATATATTTTATATAAAGCAATACTTTTCATTTGCTTTATATACAACAGTTGGGGCTGAACAAGTATAAAATTAAACAACCATCAACAGATACAAATAATAACAGCCCTAACAAAAGTCTTCCCACTCTAGCCAAAGGTCCAGGAGAGGGTAAAAGACAGAAACTTTTAGATTATAATTACTCTTCTTCAGCCAAACACCACAAAAAAATATGCACCCCTACCCCAGAAAAGGTTACATGGGAGCCTAGGCTCATGCCCTTGTCAGCCTATAATGAAGTTCCCCAATCTCTTTTCTCAGATAGTATTAGAAAAAGTCTAGTAAAGGACTGAGACTTTCATCCACACTGGGCAGTAACTACACCGACTCCCAACAGTGGTGTCAGTAGAGGCCACATGAGGAGCCTAAATCTGCACTTTCACCTGGTAATAATAAGACATCCCTTCCTCCCCACTCTGAATAGGAGTCAGAACTTTCAACACTTTTACCACTGTGCGAAAGTGACACCGTCACTCCCACCTCTACCAACCATGCTGTCAGCGGAGACCATGTTCTAGAAGGGTATTTCTACTCCTTCTAACCAGATAGCTACCACAGGAGGCCTACCGGGAACCTACAATACCCAGCTCCACTCATTGGTAACGAGGAGCCTTGCCCTCTTGGCTGTCAACAGAGGCTTAATGGGAAACCTAGACTTTTGTCCTCACTTGATAGTAATTAGGTGACACCCACCCCTCCTTCCTGAAAATGTATAGAACTCATATGAAAACATTCATAATACCAAAAATCAGGAAGATCAAAAGTGGAAAGAAAAAAGAGAATTAGTTGGTGCCAATGGGAAGATGACAGTGAACATCATAAACATTCTTCAATGAGCAATGATGAACATACCTGAAATAAATGGAAAAATAGAAAATCTCATCAAAGAAATAGAAAGTCTCATAAAAGAAAGATGTAAAATACACTCAAGTTGAAATTTTAAAACTAAATAATACAATCACTGCAATATAATACAAAACTCAATAGGTGAGTTCAACAAGGAAATAGAGGCAGGGAAAGGAAAGAATTAGCAAACTGACAGACAAAACAATCTAAATTAAAAGAGAATAACACTAAAAAATGACAAGACCAGAGATCTACAGAACTGAGAAAAAGATCTAATATGTTTATTGCTAGAGTTCCAGTACGAGTAGAGAAAGAGAGGAAACCTAAAAAAGCCCTCAAAGAAAAAATGGCTAAAAACACTTGGAGCTAGCTAACTATCCAACAAATAAATCGAAGAAGCCGATTATAAGCCAAAGGGACAAAACTGAAAGAAGTCTATACTAAGGCACATGACAGTCAATCTTTGAAAACTAAAAACTAAGAAAAAAAATTATGAAAGCAGCAGGAAAGAAATGACATTTTACCTGTAGGGGAAAGTCTATTTGAATTACAGTAGCTTGCTCATCAGAAATCCTTCTAGAAACCATAAAGAAGAACGCAACATTTTTCAAGTGCAGGTAGAAAAGAATGTTCAACCCAGAATACAATATCCAGAGTAAAATATTCTTCAGGGATTAAGCAGAAATCAATATATCACAGGTAAAGGGAAACTAATAGAATCCATCACCAGTAGACCTATTCTAAAATAATATCTAAAGAAAATTATCTAAATGGAAAGGAAATTATAAAAGAAGAAAGTTTTGAATGCCAAAAAAATTTCAAAAAACATAACACAGGAAGCAAAAAATATGAACAAATACAGTATACTTCCCTTTATATATATTATATATATATTTATTTCTATTTCAAAATGTTTTTGGTTACAGGAACCACTTTTGTAATGCTTAAGTCACAGCTCTAAGTGAGCCCATCATCCAAATAGTGATCACTATACGTATTAGGTAGTGACATGTAACTTACATGTAGCTACATTATAGGTAGACTTTTGTTTATCCCCTCTTTTCTTTCCCTCCTCCCCATGCTTTATTTCTACAGAGTTCTACTTCCCTCAGTGCACATGCGTGCTCATTGGTTAGTTCCATTTTGAGAATGAGTATGTGTGGTGCTTGTTTTTCCATTCTTCACTTTACTTAGGATAATGGTCTTAAGTTCCATTCAAAATCATTGTAAATGGCATTAATTTATCCTTTTTGTGGCATAGTAATACTCTCTGATTTTTATTAAGCCACTTATAAATTGATAATTGATAAGCACTTAGGTTAATTGATTCCACATCTGTGCAATTGTGAATTTTTGAATAAACATTCAAGTGCATGTGTGTTTTTGTTGTTGTTGTTGTTGTTGTTGTTTGTTTTGTTTTGTTTTGTTTTATAAAATGACTTATTTTCCTTGGGAAAATACTCAGTAATGGGATGGCTGAATCAAATGGCCGGTCTACTTTTAGTTCTTTGAGGAATCTCTACATTGCTTTCAGTAGAGGTTGTGCTAATTTGCAGTCCTGCCAACAATGGATAAGTGTTCTTTCTCTCTGTATCCATGCCAGCATCTGTCATTTTTGGACTTTTTAATAAAAGCCATTCTAATAGGGAAAAAGTGATATCTCATTGAGGTTTTAATTTGCATTTCCTTATCATTAGTGATGCTGAGCATTTTTTTTTTCATGTATTTATTGGCCCTTGTCTATCTTCTTTTAAGAAACATCTGCTCATGTCTTTTCCCCACTTTTTAATGGGGTTATTGTTTTTCTTACTGATTTGTTTGTATTCTTTGTAGATCCTGGATATTAGCCTTTATCAGATACATAGTTTGCAAATATGTTCTCCCATTCTGTAGGTTGTCTATTTGCTCTATTGATTATCTTCTTAGCTGTGCAAAAGCTTTTTAATTTAATTAGGTACCATTTATTTATTTTATTGTTGCTGCTATTGCCACTGGGGTCCCCAACATAAATTCTTAGCCTAGGCCAATATCTAGAAGAGTTTTCCCAATATTTTCTTCCAGAAAATTTACCAGGAATAGAAGAGGAAGGACCTCAACAAGCTCAATCAGAAATGAAAAAGGAGATATTACAACTGATATCATAGGAACACAAAATATGGTCTGTAAATACTATGAAAATCTCTACACATATAATCTAGAAAATGTAGAGGAAACGGACAACTTCTTGGAAACACACAATCTCCCAAGACTCAATCAGGAATAAATAGAACACCTGAACAGACCAGAGTAGTGAGATCAAAGAAGTAATAAAAGGTCTTCCACAGAAGAAAAGATTAGCAGATGAATTTTACCAGATCTACAAAGAAGAGCAGGTACTCATATTGCAGAAATTATTCCATAACATTGAATAGAAGGAAATCCTCTCCAACTCGATCTGTGCAGCCCATATCACCTTGATATCAACCAGGAAAGGACACAACATAAAAAGAAAACTATAGACCTATAATCCTTATGAATATCAAGGCAAAAAATTCTTAATAAAATACTAGCAAACAGAATTCAACAGCACATTAAAAAAAAAAATAAACCAGGGCGGCGCCTGTGGCTCAGTCGGGAAGGCACCGGCCCCATATACCGAGGGTGACGGGTTCAAACCCGGCCCCGGCCAAACTGCAACCAAAAAATAGCCGGGCGTTGTGGCGGGTGCCTGTAGTCCCAGCTACTCGGGAGGCTGAGGCAAGAGAATCGCTTAAGCCCAGGAGTTGGAGGTTGCTGTGAGCTGTGTGAGGCCATGGCACTCTACCCAGGGCCATAAAGTGAGACTCTGTCTCTACAACAAAAAAAAAAAAAACAAACAAACAAAAAAAATAATAAACCACCAATAATGACCAAATGGCTTTATCACAGGGATGCAAGAATCATTCAACATACATAAGTCAATAAATATGATTCACCACACAAACAGAAGCAAAAACAAAGACTATATGATCCTCTCAATACATGCAGAAAAAGCATTCCACAGAATCCAGCACCCTTTCATAATAAAAACCTTCAACAAACTAGGCATAGGATTACATCACAAAATTATTAAAGCCATATATGACAAATGCACAGCCAGCATCATACAGAATGGGGAATAGTTAAAAGAACTGGAACAAGACAAGGGTGCCCACTGTCATCACTTCTATTCAACACAGTGCTGGGTCCTTCCCAGAGCAATCAGGCAAGAGAAAGAAATAAAAGGCATCCAAATTGGGAAAGAGGAGATCAAAACATTGCTTTTCACTGATGATATGAGTTTGTATCTAGAAAACTCCAAAGCCTTCACCAAGAGACCCTTGGAATTGAAAAATAATTCAGGAAAGTCTCAGGTTACAAAAGCAAGTCAGATTGAGGGCAATACATGTCAAAAATCACCTGATAAACGGGATTTCACTGATACCCCATGAACATTTGCTCTGCAAAGGATAATATTAAGTAGATGAAAAGGCAAGCTATAGCACAGGAGAAAATATTTGCAAAGCACACATCTAACAAAGGATTAGCATCTAGAATATATAGGAAACTCTTAAAATTCAACAATCCAAACAAATCCAATTAGGAAAGAGGCAAAAGACATAAAAAGAAGTTTCACAAAAGAGGATATACAAATTGCAAAATAAGCATGTGAAAGATGTTCAATTATCTTCTATGTGATTTTAAGATTTATTATAGCTACCATAATTAGACATTATGGAATTGCAAATTAAAAGCACAATGAGACATCACTAAAGTAAAAATAAGTTAAAGTGGGCGGCGCCTGTGGCTCAGTCGGTAAGGCGCCGGCCCCATATACCGAGGGTGATGGGTTCAAACCCAGCCCTGGCCAAACTGCAACCAAAAAAAAAAAAAAAAAAAAAATAGCAGGGTGATGTGGAGGGTGCCTGTAGTCCCAGCTACTTGGGAGGCTGAGGCAAGAGAATTGCTTAAGCCCAGGAGTTGGAGGTTGCTGTGAGCTGTGTGAGGCCACGGCACTCTACCAAGGGCCATAAAGTGAGACTCTGTCTCTACAAAAAAAATAAAATAAAATAAGTTAAAGTAAAAAATAATGATGATACCAAATATTATTTAGGATGCAGAGAAATTGAACACTCACAATGCTGCTAGGAATATAAAATAGTATAACCACTCTATAATATAGTATAGAAGTTTCTTTAAAAAATAACATCCCAGCAATTGTGCTCTTAGGCATTTATCTTAGAGAAATAATAACTTGTATGGAAATAGTTTTATTCACAGTAGATAAAAACCTGAAATAATCCAGGTTAGATTAGATCCAGGTTAGATCCTTAGAGAGAGGAGTTTTAAAAAACTACAGAATGTCAACATCATGGAATAGTGCTCAGTAGTAAAAAGGAAACACACTATTGATACTCAGAGCATCTTAAACAAAACTCCAGGGTATTGTCCTGCATTTAAAAAAATCCCAAATTATGTATGATTTCAATTGTACACAGTCTGACAATTAAGGTCCTAAACTTATCCTAGAAAAACTGCTACATACCCCATTGTTGAATATCACCACAGTCACCTTTGAAATACTTCCCTTGGACAGCTAAAGGATTCCCTGAAAGAACCAGAACAAGACAAGGTTGCCCATTGTCATCACTCCTAATGATGCACCAATCTTCAGTGCTAATCTACCCTTCAAAGCAATTTTGGAACTCTTTCTGGAATGGCCATCAGAACTGTCATTGTATTTCCTTTAATGTCCTGAATGTCATCAAAATATCTGCCTTTCAAAAGTTTTATGTTCAGAAAAAGAAAAAAAGTCATTGGGGACCAAACCAGGTGAGTATGGAGGGTGTTCCAAAACAGTTATTTGTTTACTTGATAAAAAACTCCTCCACGGATAGTGCCATGTGAGCTGTACATTGTTATAATGCAAGAGCCAAGAGATTTTGGCAAAGATTCTCAGTTAAGATTTTCCTAACTGCTTCTCTGTTGATATTTACCTGGTCTGCTATGCTTCTCACAGTCAGCCAAGAATTCAACAAGATTTTGCAATGTTTTCATCAGTTCTGCTCGTTACTGGCCACCATGACCTCTTTTCATCAATGATGTTTCTTTCACCTCAAAAACATGTTTCATCTATTTGCACACTGCCATTTTCTTCATGACATTATCCTCATAAGCCTGATTTCAATTCCACTCTTGCCAAGTTAGGCAAGAAATTTACGAATGTTTGTTGCTCTAATTTGAGCTCTGATAGTCTCAGAATGGAGCCCCAAAACACACAACAACCATAATGAACTCAGGAAGACACTGCCACACATGGACATAAACACAACTGTGAGACACTGATATGCCAAGATTATGAAACCTTACCAAATTGTACAGTGCTGCCAACAACTTAAGCACACAGTGGTAAGTTCACAAAGTTAATTGTCAGACCTTGCATGACATTCTTGAAATGACAGTAATAAATCAGAACAAATCAGTGGCTCCTAGGGATTAAGGAGTGATTGGGAACAGGTAAGGGAATATGGCTATGAAAGGGCAACTTGAGGGATCTTTCTGGTGATGAAAATGATATGTACCTTGACTGTACTGATATTTCGATTATAATATTTATTAAAGTTTCCCAAGATTGTTACCATTGGGGGAACTGGGTAAAGAGTACAGTGGATCTCTTTGTGTTAGCTCTGTCAAGTAAATGTGAAGATAAAGTTATCTCAAGGCTTGGTGCCCGTAGCTCAGTGGTTAGGGTGCTGGCCACATGCACCAGGGCTCATGGGTTTGAATCCAGCCCGGGCCTGTGAATGACAACTACAACAACAACAAAATAGCTGAGTGTTGTGGTGGGTGCCTGTAGTCCCAGCCACTTGGGAGGCTGAGGCAAGAAATTCACTTAAGTCCAAGAATTTGAGGTTGCTGGGAGCTATGATGCCACAGCACTCTACTGAGGACGACACAGTGAAACTCTGTCTCAAAAAAAAAAAAGTTATCTCAAAACAGGCTTCATTTATTAAAGCAACAATTTAAAACAAAATACCTTTGTCTGTTATCCGCTAACCCTCACCTCAGTCCCTGTACTTGATTTGACCACCAGTCGGTGCATAAACTGTATATGTGTGTATATACCTGGGTGTGTGTGTACGAGGGAGAGTATAAGAGGTGAGCAGAGCATGGCTCTTCCAGTGCCACCAGTCCTGTGCACAGAGGGGGAGCTGGGCCAAGTGTGTGAAGGACCTCACGTGAGTTCAGGTACATTCTGCCTTCACTACAATAATAAAGACACTTTAGGGTAATAAGGAAGGGAAGTGAGAGTCATTTTATTAAGGCAACTTTTTTTTTTTTTTGGCCATAATGTATAAGGATAGAGAAAAATAACATTAGGATAAGAATACTAACAACAGAGATGATTAGGCTGTTCACCTAGTTTCATGTCATTTTTTTGAAGATGGAGGTTATTAAAAAGAAAAATCATAGGAGATTCTGAACCATATCCCCCTGTGATTATATTTAGATATATGACTGATCGGTTTATAATTCATTAAGTCATTTATTCATTTAAAAGTATGTACTGTAGGGTAGCGCCTGTGGCTCAAAGGGGTAGGGCACCGGCCCCATATGCCAGAAGTGGCGGGTTCAAACCCAGCCCCAGCCAAAAACTGCAAAAAAAAAAAAAAAAAATGTACTGTAGGCCTACTCTCTTACAGAAACAATGCCAGGCCATGGATATACAAACTTGAATAAGAAACAGATTCCTGTCTTTAAAGAGCTCAGAATTTAATTGGAGAGACAGATTCTATTTAAAAACTGTCAATTTTAGAACAGTGTAGACATTGTTCTACATTGTTCAGAAGCTATGAAGAGACTATCATTGGAACAGAGAGTGAGTGGGCAACCTAACCTGCCCTGAGACAAGAGGGTCACGGACTGCTCCCAGAGAATGTGACACCACACTGAGCCTATCTATATTTCCACAGTTATTCCCTATACACCATGCATCCGTCCTTATTCTGGGTTAAGATGTAATAAAAGCCTTGCAGGCACTGATAATCAAAAAAAAGCATGCCCCAGAATGATCCAGTAGCACCTCAAATTAATATTTATTAAATTAAGTTGAATTAAATTAAATAGTGATAAACCAATAGAAACTTAATAAATTCTTTTTCATGAAAAAAAAAGAAAAAAACCTTAAGGCAGAACTCCAGGTAAATTAAATGCAGCTATAAAATACTGGGAATAATTCAACTTTCTAGGCTCACGAATACACTCATACACAATATCTTACCTTTATAAACACATACTTCATGGACTGATGCCTGAAATCAGAGAGCAGTCAGCAACTAACTTATGGTGTACAAACAGAGAATAGTACGTGATACTTTTGTGTGCACAATAAAAAAATTGTTAAAGCCTCAGATTGCTTAGCTTCCTATGCACAGATTGCACTGTTCACTAAAATGCTCAAATTAGTTATGCAAATCCCGTGCCATGTGATGCCTCTCCACCATATGTGACTAGTTACCATAGCAGTCATCTTAAGTGCATATTTTCCATAGCAACCTAGGAATCTTTACCATACAGAAGCCTAAGTGAGACAGAATTGAAAGCAATTCCACAGGCAATATGAAATATAAATGTTGGCAACGTCTCCTGAATCCTTCTTTAAAACCACATTACTTAGCGTTAACTTTTAAATGCCACAGCCCCTGGGTGGTTCTTTTAGGCTGTATCAGCACCTCTTTCCTGTTGGGAATGTGAGACTCTTTGACAACACATAACGTTTAGGATTTAGAGGCATAAAGAGGAATTTTTCTCTGGGCTCCTTCTAGAGACTGGGTGAATTTTCTTCCTTCTACAATGTAGAAGAATAACCACAAGGGGTTAAGAAGACTAAGCAGTGGTATCTGAATACAATCTGCAAACTGAAGTTCCATATGGTGGTGTGATGTATTTGTCATTGTCATTGGCTCACTGTGTTATCATTACTTCCTGCCTCTGATTACAAGGATGGTACCAAACTGAGCTAGAATTTTCCCTTGTCTTGTTGGTCTTTTGAGAGCAGTTATCCACCCAGTTACATTAATCACATTCTTTATATTTATTTGGAAGACTATCCTTAAAATGTTTCTAGGCTCAGCGTTGTATATGTATATGTAATGAATATGTATATGGTAGGTATGTATACATGAGAAATAAGGTACCAGAAGCTTCATTCATTTATTTTGAATTTAATCATTATACAAAAGTAAGCATATATACACACAAATATAATAATCCCAAGAAGTGGCCTGGCCTTAGAGCTAAAGTTACTTGTGGGTAACATTACCAGTGGCTATCATTGCTTGAGGACTCATCTGCCAGGCACTGTGTTAGCCTTCCAGATCCATTATAATTAACCCTCACAGCAGCCCTGTGAGGAATGACAGACTCTCTGCACTTCCTGGAGGGAGATAACCGAGGTACAGAGAAGATAATTAACAATGTTCCCCCACACACACACTAAGCTGCCTAACTAGAAAATAATATAACAAGATTGAAAGCCATGTTTATCTACACTAAGAACTGAACTCATTCCAATATTCTTTGCAATTCAGGGGAGAAGAAAAAATAAATAAAAGGGCTAAGGCTCGGAAAAAAAGATCCTCAAGCTGTGTTCCAGATCGACTGGGAATGCCTCAATGAGAATGCAGGTGGGACTACACCAGCCGTGCATCTTACAAGGGTATATGTGAAACTTGGTAAATGTGGAATGTAAGTGTCTTGGCACAGTAACTGAGAGAATGCCAGGAAGGCTATGTTAACCAGTGTGATGAAAGTGTGTCAAATGGTCTGTGAAGCTAGTGAATGATGCCCCACGATCATATCAATGTACACAGCTATGATTTAATAAAAAAAAAAAGAGAGAGAGAGAGAATGCAGGTGGAGTAGGAGGTGATGGGATAGTCCCAGGCAGGTCTCACAATAACATAGAATTGGTCTTTTGGGGATATTGTCCTTGGGTGAACACTGGCTCCATCCTTAGTTCTCCTGGATTCCTTGTTTTACATATTTAAACTTTGTGCAGATACATAACTCCTCTAAGGCTGATCACAAACCTAACAGAAAACCTTTGCTATTACTCAGGCTCTCAGTATCCCAGCCTTACAGCTCTCCTGCCCCTGCCTCTCCCAATGGAAGAAAACCAAACTCTTCTTGTTCTTCTATCTTTTGGAAATAGGATGAAGCCCATTTCAGAGACAAAAGCTATAACAGAAAGGAAAAAAACAAACCATATTTTTCTTATTCCTACATTATTTGCCTACAGAGTATCCCCTTAGGAGAAATAGTCTCTGATACCTAAAACATCATTTTGAAAAAGCAATCCCTTAACATTCCACTACATCGTGTTTAGCAAAATGAGCTTGTAGATTTTTACAATTGCTTTACATATTCCAAGATTCCCCTCAAAAAAGTTAGTAATGGACTGCTAAGCTGTGTGAAAAGGAGGGGTCTTATTTCCTATAAGGAACTGTTTACCCATGTAATTCGTTATATCATGCCTAGTGAAGGAAAGTACTACCAAATCCAAAGGGGGGGGGACCAGATATGTAGCAGCACCCCCCGCGCCCTACCATAAGAATGTGACCTTTTGTAACTGTCCTAAGAAATAGCCCCGAGCTGAGGCAGATAACCGGTAACTGGTTCTGAAAGAAAAAAGCTAAGAAATGTTTAACTGCTGATCTTGTCTTAAGATAGATGAGTAATGAACCAGAGTTCTTCTTATCTGGAAAAGCCCCTATGTCTGCTACCCCTCCCTAAAGCCACTGCTATGCCTGCTACCCCTCCCTAAAGCCCCTGCTATGCCTGCTACCCCTCCCTAAGGCCCCTGCTATGTCTGCTACTCCCACCTACTTTGTGGTTTTTGCCTTTATAAGCTTGTAGAAACTGCTGTTCAGGGCTTGACTTCTCGGCTCCTAAAAGAGTTGTGAGTCAAGCCCCAGCATGCTGGAATAAAATCCTCTTGCGTTTTGCATCAAGCGCCATCTCTTGCGGTTGATTGGGGGGTCGTCAGAGCTCAGGGCAGAGTGGGGGGTCCTGCCCCAAGTCTTTCACTAGGAGTGTTTGAGCCTGTACCCAACATTTGAGGCAGTGGACAGGCAGACTAAGGGAACTGGGGGACCAGGGGAAAAGTCAGTATCAGGACCTCAAATCTCTGCTTTTAAAAATGTACTGGTTATGGGGTGGCACTTGTGGCTCAAAAGAGGAGGGTGCCAGCCCCACATGCTGGAGGTGGCGGGTTCAAGCCCAGCCCCAGCTAAAAACTGCAAAAAAAAAAAAAGTGTACTGGTTACGAATTAGATGATAATCTAGGCTTTTCCTGCTCTGGATCTTTGGATTATGGACACTGATAGTCACCATAGTGATCAAAAATGTCACTGTGTTGTGGAGAGTGGGCTGTGAAGCGGCCAGGCTGCCATAGCCTGGGGAACATTCAGGGAATGAACACCCAACTACTTCTCTCCTTTCCCAAAACAACCATATTCCTTTCCTCATTCTCCCTCTGCCAAAAGTCGTATAGCTCTTTCTTCCTCTAGTTAATTTTTAAAAACTATGCAGAGATGCAGAGATCCCACTTCCTGTCATATGTTACCGAAGTTGAGTAGAAACCATTAAGTCACATAGTTCTTTCTTTGTCTGGTTAACTATGCAGAGATCCTTGTGATCTTTCCCTTCATACTTCTTATCATATGTTAATGTGGTTGAGTAGAAACCATTAACAAGATTATTGGTCTTTATTCAAGTCATTTACATTTTCCAATCCTACTGTAAGACCAAAAACATGCCTTTTGTTTATGCTACTTCTCCGTATTGTCTATGCTACTTCTCCCTGGACAACTCTGTACAGATACTATAAAAAAAAAAAAAAAAGCTGATTTCGTGCTTTGGGGCTGGCTTCAGGCATCAGCTCAGTCAGACCTTCCAATCCCATCTTTTGTCTCTCTGTGCTTTCTTGTGCTGTATTTTTCTCAGTCCCCACCAATTCCACTGTGGTTTGCTCCCCTACCACACATTGGTTCTCAATACTATGTCTCTCTTAATTCTTAGGGCTGTCTGTTGCTCCCTGTCTAACATGAGACTCCAGTCCTCCCTGACCTGGCCCTCTTGCCTCACTGGCCTCTGCTGCTCTTTCTGTCTGTATCTCCTTCATGTTCTGAAACACTAAATTAAGGGCAATTCCCTCCATACATCATCCTACTTCTCATCTCTGAACGTGTGTTCACGTTTGTCCCTATGCTTAAAGGGATGGACCTCCCACCTCATTCCCACCTGCTATATTTATCTGGCCAACTTCACCCCTTCATTAGGGTTCTCTCTCCCACAAGGTGAGTTAAGACCCCTTTTCTGGGTTTCACAATACTCTTACATAACTATTCATCACACTTAATACTATTGTCTTACAATAATAACAACATGGAGAAATGCTATTTCTTTATTAAAATCCTTTGTAGTACATGTAAAGATCTGCTTTATTTTTTGAGGCGATGTTTTCATAGCCTAACTTCCCATGTAAATGGCTAGCCTAATGGGACTGCTTTCTGGGAGATGAGTAAAGGAGGAGAGAACATGCTGAAAGAGAAGGAAGAAAAGGTTTGGAAGTGGAAGAGGGCTATCAGGGAACCAGCATCAGAGGCAAAGGTTCAGAGGAAGCCAGCAAGACAGAAAAATCTCATGATCTGAAATGTGACCTCCTCTCACTTAGACTACACAGTTCATTAGCCAAGGCACTCAATTCTCAAATTGTATGAAAGAAATAAAATTTGGGATGAAATTGGGAAAAGAGCTTTGCTTTATATTTGCACTTACTGGGAGCAAGAACAGTTATGGGCCACTGGAGACAGGAAGAAATGGAAAGTAAGTCAAAGAAAAAGGTGTGGGAAACTGTCCCAGGCTATGGATTTGTGGTTTAATCAAGTTTGACAGCACAGCTTACATAATTATGTGAAACATTTCTACTTCCCTGGCCAGTCTGAGAATTTTTTACTTGCATCACCATGACTATTGTAGATGTTCAATATGAATTAGGTAAATCAATATTATTCATATTCTATATGAATTGCTGCTTTAAAATAAATTTACAAGAACGGCATTTTGAGAGTTTTTTCATAGACCTTAGAGATAGCTACAGATACCTGGTTTATTAAGAAAAACGGGAATTGAAAACTAGGAGTCAAAGAAAAAACTAAATTAAGTTCAGTTTGCTGAGAAATTAATGATTTTCAAAGCCATATACAAATGAATCTTGGTTTTTCTACACACTACTCACAATTATTAGCTGAGAGAAATGTATGGAATGAGTTATGTTTGGATGTGTCCCATAGGGAGGGGTATCTAAATCTTTTGAACATAGTACACCACCTCTTAGTGGGGACTCAAGCCAGCTCACTTTGCACCTTGAGCAAAGTGCATCCTGGCATTTTCACATATCAGGTCCCAGTGTAGCAATTGTCCCAATAAGGATGACTCTGGTATTGCATGTTACTCTTTTAGTTTACTGCAAATAGTTTTCAATTTGTCTTGCAAGGATGCACCTGTTTGGGGTAAACACAAGTGGATGAGGTAACACATTTCTATACAATTATATTCTCTCAAAAGCTTTGCATGGTAAAGAGAGGCACCATGGGGATTGCTGGGCTCATTTTGGATTACGAACGCAATAGCTTTGTGAGCTGTTCCACACATGATCTAGCAACTGGAGCAAAGGCAACTTGATTTGATAGTAGGTTGAGTTTAATTTGTTAACGGTGTAAACAGAGCGAAGCTGCTCTGGAGTTGGGAGAGGAAGGGCATATCCAATTACCATTTTATTGTATGTATCTATCTCCATTCATCTGAAAACTAAATTGGCCACTGAAAAACCTTAGAGCGCAGATTGTTAACTGCTTTCATCTGAGATTAAGCAGGGCCAAAACCTTGATAAGCATGGCCACGGTTAAGATTCCAAGCCTTCCAAAACCCACCAACATACACAAACACTTTTTTAATCTTAAAGACCTTTGAAATTCAATGAATTTTCTTCTGCCTTTCCTCATGGTCTAAGTTTTCCTTTTTGCAAAGTGGCAAAAGAATTCTTTTTTATTCATAGAATGGGTAATGATAAAAACGGCAGCTACCATTTTGTGAGCATTTGCTAGGTGCCAGAATCTGTACTAGATACTTTATACAAAGGATATCATTCATACAACAACTCTGCAAGAAAGCTGTTAGTATCCACAATTGACCAAAAAAGATATTAAAGTCAGTGAAGTGAGGTATCTTTCTCAAAATCACATAGGTAGGAAATAATGATGCTGGAACTATAATAGAGACCTAACCGATACATTCAACCACTACAGCCAAATTGCCTCAGAATAAATTAAATAATTTACATGAAAGCTCTTCATAGACTGTAAATCAAAGGCAAAACACATATAATGGAAGGAGAATTACTTTGTACTTCATTAACTCATGTACAACCATCACAGTCATCCTGTCCCTACATGGTCTTTGCCAAGTACCTAACCTTCCTGAGATTTAGTTTCTGCATTTATAAAATAGTGATCTTGTTATTCATTTAATTACCTGCTTTCTATCACACTCTACTGTGGTATAACTAATGCTAGATAACATCAGATCATGGATCTAAAAGTAATTTGTAAATTGTAAAGCACCATGCAAACACGAGGTATACTTGCTGCTTTGAGGAGGGGCAAAATTACAAATTAGGGCACTCGGGGCAATGTAAGTCTTGAAAAAAGACACAGTCTCTCCGATAGGTGTTTGGTTTCCTGCCTACTTTGTGTAGGAAATAATTTCAGTTGAAATATTTGACTGCCCCAAATCAAACTGCTTTTCCCATGCAACGGTCCTTTTAAAATTATTGCTGGAGACAGATCTTACAAAAAAAAGGGGCCCTTTTGAGGGTGGAAAGCCAAGCTGCCTGTCCATCAAGGACTTATGTTCTGAGAGAAGGAGCCCCTGAGGCTTCAAAAAGGATTCATACCAGAATGTTGATTGCAGCCCAATTCATAATTGCTAAATCATGGAAGAAGCCCAAGTGCCCATCGATCCACGAATGGATTAATAAATTGTGGTATTTGTACACCATGAAATATTATACAGCCTTAAAGAAAGATGGACTCTTTACCTCTTTCGTGTTTACCATGGATGGAGCTGGAACATATTCTTCTTAGCAAAGTATCTCAAGAATGGAAGAAAAAGTATCCAATGTACTCAGCCCTACTATGAAACTAATTTATAGCTTTCATATCAAAGCTATAACCCAATTATAGCTCAAGAATATGAGGAAAGGGAAAAGGGAGGGGAGGGAAGCAGGGGGGATGGGTGGAGAGAGGGTAATTGGCGGGACCACACCTACACCTCATCTTACAAGGGTACATGTGAAACTTACTAAATGTAGAATATAAATATCTTAACACCACAACTAAGAAAATGCCAGGAAGGCTATGTTAACCAGTTTGATGAAAATATTTCAAATTGTATATAAAACCAGCACATTGTACCCCATGATTGCATTAATGTACACAGCTATGATTTAATAAAAAAAAGGGAAAAAAAAGATTCATAATGTTTTTTGTTTGTTTGTTTGTTTTAATCTAGAGAGAGGCCTAGATGTTCTCAGCATGAACTCTAACTAATGATGCACATTCCCAAGCTTACATCCCAAATTTGGGGGCTATTTTGCAGTGAAGATCTACAAAAGTTTCATGGATCCAGGCAGTAAATTCTGAATCTCAGATTGACAAAGATGGCCTCTGCCCCAAGCACCTGCTATAGTTTGTAGTTTATGAATGTAGGAGAGAACCGTCATAGGTTAACACATATTAAGTATTTTCTAAAGTGATTTCTAGTGAACGTGTAAAAATGCTTTCATGGGTTTAGCCTGCTGTCACAGAAAAAAATCTTCTCCTGCTCAGATGGGAGGGACTTTCCTTGAACAAGAAATTTCTGAACCCAGAGGTAAATAGAGGTGTCAATACAGGTTAATTTATGAGCAAATAATTCTTTTTTTTTTTTTATTATTTTCTTTTGTAGATACAGAGTCTCACTGTACCGCCCTCGGGTAGAGTGCCGTGGCGTCACACAGCTCACAGCAACCTCTAACTCCCGGGCTTAAGCGATTCTCTTGCCTCAGCCTCCCAAGCAGCTGGGACTACAGGCGCCCGCCACAATGCCCGGCTATTTTTTTGTTGCAGTTTGGCCGGGGCTGGGTTTGAACCCACCACCCTCGGTATATGGAGCCAGCGCCCTACTCACTGAGCCACAGGCACCGCCCGTATGAGCAAATAATTCTTAGGGTAATATAGGACAGGTCATCGTCTGAGAATATTTTCACTTCCTCCTCTAAAACAATCATAATCACCAAATTATTTTTATATTAACATTAATACTAATAAACTCCAAGTTCCTCCCTCAATCCTGAATCATAGTATATGACAAGTAAATGATGAATACATGAATAAATAGATGAAACTTTCTAATAATTTAAATTGATCCTTCACCACTACTAGACTTTGAAATATTTCTATAATACTTCATGACAGTACTTATCAGTCAGGAGAATGACTTCAAGGAGCACCGCAGAAAACATAATTTTCCATGTAGAGGACATTAACTGCAGGCATTTTGACTTCAAGAAATTCTGTCTCTGGCCAAGCATGGTAGCTCACACCTCTAATCCCAGCATTCTGGGAGAGTGAGGCAGGTAGATTGCTTGAGTTCAGGAGTTCAAGACCAGCCTGAGCAAAAGCAAGACCTTATCTCTATTAAAAATAGGAAAACAATCCAGGAGTTGTGGTGCACTCCTGTAATCACAACTATGTAGGAGGCTGAGGCAAGAAGATCACATATCCAGTAATATCATATAAATATACTAACATACCAGAAATTCAGAGGCAGATTTAACATGAAGCTAATAAAGATTCGTGACTTGCATGAGCCCCTTACAAAGCCCTATACTTAATTTTGTAATTATATTTTGTGTTCTTTTTATTGAAGTTCTCTCTAACAAATTATAGAAAGTCTAGACCCACAAAAATTAAGTCTACCTCTAGAGAAACTTTACTATATGGTTAATCCTATAAGGTACATGTTTTATAGACACAGGACTTTGAGAATTACAGAGGTAAATGACTTGCCCAATTCTCATTTGAGTGGTGGACTGAGTTCTTTCATCTCTAAATCCAGGACTTAAACAAATTATTTGCATAAATTTAAGGGGTACAAATGCATTTTGTTACATGGATATATCGTAGACTAGTGAAGTCTGCGCTTTTAGTGTAATGATCACCAAATAATGTACATTGTACACATTAACTTCTCATCCCTCTTTCCTCTCCCACCTCCTCACCCTTCTGAGTCTGAACTGTGTATTATTCCATATTCTGTCATTATGTATACATTATTTATCTCCCACTTATAAATGAGAATATGCAATATTTGACCTTCTGTTTCTAAGTTATTTCACTTAGGATTATGTACTCCATTTCCACCATGTTGCTGCAAAAGATATGATTTTATTCTTTATTATGCCTGAATATTTTTGTGTGTATATATATATGTTGTGTGTGTGCATATGTGTATATATATATGTATTTATTTATTTATACAATCATCCATTGATGGACATTTTGGTTGAATCCATTATCTTTGCTATTGTGAATACATATAAGTGCAGTTATCTTTTTGATATAATGATTTCTTGTCCTTTGAGTATACCCAATAGTGGGATGGATGAATTATATGGTAGGCCTAATTTTAATTCTTTGAGAAATCTTAATACTGTTTTCCATATAGGTTATACTAATTTACATTCCTTCCAACATTATAAAAGCATTCCTTTTCTCCACATCCTTTCTAACATCTGTTATTTTTTTGCATTTTTATAATAGTTATTTTGAATGGCATAAGATGATATCTGACCGTGATTTCAATTTGCATTTCTCTGATAATTAGTGATGCTGAGCATTTTTTCATATGCTTTTTGGCCATTTGTGTGCTTCTTTTGAAAAATGTCTGTTCATGTCCTTTGCTCACTTTGTAATGGGGTTATTTGGGGTTATTTTGGTTGTTGGTGTTGTTTGACTTTTTTTGTAAATTCTGGATAGTAGTCCTCTGAATGATTCATAGTTTTCAAATATTTTGTCTTATTCTGCAAGTTGCCTGTTCACTCTGTTGATTATTTCTTTTGCTTTGCAGAAGCATTTTAGTTTAATTAAGTCCCAGTTGTCTATTTTTGTTTTTGTTGCTTGTGCTGTGAGGTCTTAGCTACAAATTCTTTGCCCCAGATCAGTGTTTTTCAACCTTTTCTGTTCATGGCACACTTGAACCAATAGTAGAACTGCTGTGAAACATTTAAATTTTGTTGATCAAAAAAAGGGGGAGTAAAAAAAGAATATATTTACTGTGCTTTGAACGTCTTTTGAAAATAATTTAATTAATAATCTTTAAAAATTTGGGGGACTCACGTAAGATTGTCTAATTGCATACTGGTTGAAAACCACTGCCCTAGACCAATGTCCAAAGAGCTTTACCAAGGTTTCCTTTGAGTAAAGATTTGGGTCTTAACATTAAGTCTTTAATCCCATCTCAAGTTGATTTCTGTGTGTGGTGAGAGATAAGGGTTCAGTTTCATTATTAGGCATATGGCAATCCAATTTTCCCAGCATCATTTATGAAAAAGGATGTCCGAAACCCAGTGTAGGTTTCAGCTGACTCTGTCAGAGATTAGTTGCCTATAGATAAGTGGCTTTATTTCTTGATCTTTATTCTGTTTCATTGAATTATGTGTCTTATTTTTACACCAGCACCATGCTGTGTTGGTTACCATAACCTTGTAGGTCAGGTAGAGTGATGTTACTTGGTCTGTTCTTTTTGCTTAGGATTGTTTTGGCTATTTGGCCTTCTGTTTGGCTCCATATGAATTTTATAAGTGTTTTTTCTAATTCTGTGAAGAATTGCTTTGGTATTTTGGTGGGGATTACATTGAATCTCTAGATTTATTTGAGCAATGGGGCCATTTTAACAATATTAATTCTTCCAATCCATGAACATGGGATTTTTTTTTCCATTTGTTTATGCATCTACAATTTCTTTCATCTGTGTTTTGTAGTTTTCCTTATAGCAATCTTTCATCTCTTTGGTTAAATATACTCTTTGAGGTTTTGTTTGTTTGTTTTTGTTTTTGATAACTATTGTAAATGGGATTGCCTTTCTGATTTAGTTCTTAGTTTGATCATTATTGGTGAACAGAAATACTACTGATTTTTATACATTGATTTTTGTATCTTAAATCTTTCCTGAATTTATTTATCAAATCTAAGAGCTTTTAAGAATAAGTAAGTAAAAGATCATATTGTTAGGAAACAGAGTTAATTTTATTTCATCTTTTCTGATTTGGATGCCCTTTATTTCTTTCTCTTTTCTGATTGCTCTGGCTGGGACTTCTGGTACTATGTTGAATGGGAGTGGTGAAAGTGGACATTGTTCCAGTGATTAGGGAAAATGATTTTAACTTTCCCCTATTCAATATGCTCTTGGCTGTGGGTTTATCTTATGTGACCTTTATTATTTTGAGCTATGTTCTTTTTATGGTTGGTTTGTGGAAGGTTTTTATCATGAAGGAATGTTGACTTTTATCAAACGCTTTTTCAGTATCTATTGAGATGATCCTATGGTTTTTGTCTTTGTTTATATTAAATGCAGGATTTCTGACGTTGTAATACCTTCTTTTCAGATGTGAATGACACCGTCATGTCCATTATTTCTAGGCAGTCCCTTTTCATTATAACTAAAATCAACCACCTACCTTGTAAGTGGGTAGGAACTAATACATTTGAGAGCCCTCTACTCACCAGCTACTCTGCCAGGAGCTTCTCCCACAAATACCTGCTCTTTCACACTCTCTCACCCACACATACTTACACACACAAACAGAAACACACATACACACACAAAAAAAATTTCTTTGGGGTGGCGCCTATGGCTCAGTGAGTAGGGCGCCGGCCCCATATACTGAGGGTTGCGGGTTCAAACCCAGCCCCGGCCAAACTGCAACAATAACAACAACAACAAAAATAGCAGGGCGTTGTGGCGGGCGCCTGTAGTCCCAGCTGCTCAGGAGGCTGAGGCAAGAGAATCGCGTAAGCCCAAGAGTTAGAGGTTGCTGTGAGCCATGTGACGCCACGGCACTCTACCCGAGGGTGGTACAGTGAGACTCTGTCTCTACAAAAAAAAAAAAATTTCTTTGATTCCCACAAAAATATAGCTAATGTACCCAGAGAAGAGAAGCAAACCTCCAAAAAGCTAACTACTGAAAGTTTCATAAGTTAAGTACCACATGTGTGGTACTTAAACCTGTATCTATCTGACTCTGAAGTCTATGAAGTTTCTATTATCTATGACGCTGCTGCTGCTTCCTGTGTCTAAACTGGATGAGTCAGGCATTCCACGGATGAATCCATCTCTCCTTGGTCTTGGAAGACTGCCAGGACTTCCAGTGCATGTCCATAATGGTTTTTCTTCAATGACACTAAGAAGACAAAAGCTATCACACAGTCCTCTTCAGACTCAAGTGTCACAGATGAATATCTGAGATGTGTAACATCACTCTAACAGTTCATCTACTGAAAAGAAGACTTTTTTATGACTGTGTCCCAGGCACTGTCATGATGTCCAAATAAACTATAGATAATGATAAAAGCCTTAGTCTACAATTGAAGCCCATTGTAATCCCCAGATCCACTTCTCACATCCCAGATACAATGAGATATCAACTAAATTACCCATTGTCCTGCTAAGGAGAAGCCTTTAATTTAACAGGAAACCTCAGGCAGCTGAGTTGCTGTCTCACTAGGGATGTTACAAATGGTGATAGCGCATGCCTAGATTTAGCCAAAAGATGTTGCGGCCAAGGAACTGAAAGTGACAGCATCTAAATTCTACAGCCCAATAAGGGATCACATAGGGTGTACACCACAAGCATGGAAGGAAGCCTGAAGAGACCTCAGCACCATTACTGTGCGGTATAGAGGTCTCTCAACACGTCTGGAGACCTGTCTGGGTAAGTGACCACATGGTCTTCCTGTGAGATTTATAAATCTGCTATAAGGATAGCCTCTGGAGCACCTCTTAAGAGGTATCATTCTCAGGAAATCCAGAACATGATTTCCTGGGCAGAGTAGCCCCTTCAACTAGGTAGAGGGCCTCTGCTTACTGTGGAATTAAGAGACCAGGAATACACCAAGAAATCACAGATTTGGTTTAGAATATAAGTTAAAGACAACTGCAGTTAAAATCATTCTATAAATCACTGAAAAGATAGCAAGCTATAGCAAGACTCCTCTCTGTCCTCTATACCCTAAGGTTAAAATCCATGATGTTAAGATCCATTAGCATGCTCAAGATGATTTTAATATAAAGACACAGCTGTATAATATATTCCTTTTGAATAACCTTCTTGTGATGCTGGCCTTAGTTTGTAATGACCCTCACCTTTCAACTACACTATAACTACAGCCCCACAGCCAGTCTCCCCATCTAGGTTCTTTCTGCCCCAGTTTATCTTCTACACTGCTGGGGGAGTCCTTCCCTACAGTGTACAGATAAGTATGCCTTCCTCCGCTTAAGAAATCTGTTGACTATTGCCTGAAGGATTCAGTTAAAATTCCCTAGCCTTATGGACAATGCTTTTTACAATCTTTTTCTCAAAATTACAAACTCACTTTCTAACTCTTCCTCTAAAGAAACTTATACCCCTACCATATAATATACCTTGGCATTCCAAGGACACAAATACTCTTTTATAACTCTGCCTTGTGGACCTTGGCTTCTGTTCAAAAATTGCTCTTCTCTAACTCTAAGCATAGATAATCATTATTCATACTTTAGATCCAACTGAAATACATTTCTTGTGAGAAGCTAAGTCCCATTCTCCCATAATGAATCATTCTCTCCTTCAGGATCCCATAGGATTTGCACGTAGACCTATGGAAACACTTATCATAATGTACTATAATTACTTGTTCAAATAAATTTCTTCTCCAAAATCTGTGAACATAGCAAGGGACTATTTCTGTCTCTTTCTCTTTTGTATTATCCTGGATTGCTTCTTGGCCTTTTGACTAAGATCAAGTGTTGTATTACCCTGGGTACCTAGCATGAAGTAGGCAGATTATAAGAGTGGGTAGATTGTAAGAGAAGGAATGAAGGAACAGACATAATGGAAAGATAATGATAATCATTTTTCCAAAGTAATTTCATTTGAATGCTAAACCAGTGTTTTCCCATAGTGAAAAAGATAATAATACATTTTCAGCAGAGACAGGCCAGATTCACTTACCATAAGCCCATGATTCTTCAATATATTGAACTCTGACCATGGTCCAAACAGAGATCATCAAACTTTTTCTATGACTGGAAAATAGTAAATAGTTTAGGCTTTCTGGGGCCTGTGATTCAACTTTGCTATTATGGTGCAGAAGAAGCCATAGGCAATATGTAAAAAAATAAACATGACCATATACAAATAAAACTTTATTTATGGGCACTGAGATTTGTATTTTATGTTATTTTCTTTTACCCAAAATATTATTTTCTTGATTCCTTTTCAACTTTTTAAAAATGCAAAAATATTCCTAGCTTCTGGGTTGTACAAAAACAGGAGCTAGGCATAATATGAAATGTCCAATTTTGAATCAAAATTTTAGTTTACATACCAAACTAGAAGTACTACAATTAATCAAAGTATGCACCTAAAGTACCCACCTATTACAGTGGATGTCTAGGACAGCCAGTTGTATGAAATGATGAGGATGCTTGCCATTAAGCAGCCAAGATTGGTCGACCGAGATAGACCAATCTTGCAAGACAATGCTTGACCATGTGTTGCACAAATTGTGCTGCTCAAACTACAGAGGCTGTATGTGAAATCTCTCTGTCATCCACTGTATTTACCAGACTTTGCATCAATTGACTACCTCACTTATTCCAGGCTTTGGACCACTTCCTGCAAGGAAATATATGAAATTCTCAAGAAGCTATGGAGAATGTCCAGGCTGGCATAAGCAAGCTGCCATTAAGATGGCGAAAGTGTGTCAATCTATTGCTATCCACTGTAATCAAGTGACTGGGTTTCATAAAATTGTAGTAGATGATACTGGTGCTGGGCCACCACCAAACTAATACCATTAGTTTTTTTATTTTGAGGAATATTTGGTTTCGGACTGTGTTTCAGCAATTTACCTTTTCTCAACCATTGTTCCAAATGCCCATGATTATAAAAAATAATCCATTTTTCACCACACATAATGGTATGGTGCAGAAATGGTTTGCCTTTGCCTTCATGTCATGACAGGAAAGAAAAACAAACTCTGAGATGATTTTTATTCTGGCACTCATTTAATTCATGTGGAACTCATCTATGCAGCTCCTAACTTAATGATTTGTCTCAAACGGTCCAATATTGTTGGAATAGTATTGTCAGACCTTGCTGCTAATTCACACATAGGTTGAGATGAATTCATTTCCACTACAACTTTCAGCTAATCATTAGCACCTTTGGTCTCAGGTCACTTACATGATCATTTTTATGATTAAATTCACCAAAATGAAACGTTTAAACTGTCAGTATGCTATGCATTCATTAGCCACATCCTTCCCAAATACTTCATTGATATTTCAAGCTATCTATGCTGCACTGGTCTGCAACAGAACTCACATTTAAAACTAACACAGATTTTTTACTTATCCATGATTTCACAAAAATTGCTCTTAAAAACGTTTGAAAAATAATCACAAGCCAAAACACAAATTTGCAAAAACGAGGATGTACTTTCACAATAAAAATAAAACAAGAAGTTTCAAAGTGTGCGTGCCCATAGCTCAGTGGTCAGGGCACCAGCCACATGCTCCAGAGCTGGTGGGTTGGAACCCAGCCTGGGCCTGCTAAACAAACAAACAAACAAACAGCCAGGTGTTATGGTGGGCACCTGTAGTCCCAGCTCCTGGGGAAGCTGGGGCAAGAGAATAGCTTGAGCCCAAGAGTTTGAGGTTGCTGTGAGCTATAACGCTACAGTACTCAAGGGTGACAAAGTAAGACTGTCTCAATAAAAAAAAAAAAAGAAAGAAAAAAGTTTCAAAGTGAAATGTCAGAGATATCAACTATCAAATTTAGTTCTTAAGGAAATTGGACGTTTCATACTTAGTTTAAAGGGACTGGTATTTGCTCCTTTATCTGTATTTTTCCCAATTGTTTGAGCCACAGTACTTACAAACTGTCTTACACATTATATGCACAGTTATCTCAATTTCCTTGTAAGATAATGAGCCCTTTCGACACAGACATATTTAAAAATATTTTTGATATATCAGTTTCCTCATCTGAAAACAACACACATATAAACACACATAAGATAATGAGCCCTTTGAACATAGACATATTTAAAAATACTTTTGCTACATCAATTTCCTCATCTAAAAATAACACACATATAAAAGTAGTTACTTTGTTAGGTTATATAAGGGTTATTTTAGAATGTGTGCACATAAAACATATTTTGGTATATAGCAAGTGTTCAATAAATATTAGCTCTAATTAAAGGTGCTCAATAAATACTTGCTAAATAGAGAATTGATGAAAGAAAGAATAAATGAATGAATGAATGAACAGATAGCATTTTGGCATCTGACTCACAAATTTCCACCCGAATCTTAGAAATCTACTAAAGAATGACATCAAGTCCTTGGGATGGGCAACTAGTATTTTAGGATTAAACATAAGAATATGTATATTCCTATATACAATAGGAATGTTCCTGTTATACTAATTTCTCTACTCCAGCCCTACTGGCATGGTCTGTTTGCTCCTTGAAGATGCCAATTTCTGCTCCTGCTTCTAACCTTTTCATGTGTTATTCCCTCTCCCTTCTCCCGGGTAACACATGCCAGACCTCTCACCTCCTGTAGGTCATTACTCAAATGCCAGCCTTCTCAGGGACACCATGCTGAATCATTCCATTCAAAATTGTACACCCTACCACACACACACATCTGCACATTTCATATTCACCTGCCCTGTTCAGTTCTTTTCTCCACAATATATATGAGTTCAAACAGTTAAGTTCATGAACTCATTCTAGAAAAAGTGCTATACACCTCATTGCTGAATTATCACTACAGTCACCTTTGAAGTACTCTCCTTGGCCATTTGTATACCTCATTCAGCAGTGAGGTATACAGCACTCTTTTTAGGGTGAGTTCACAAACTTAATTGTCAGATCTCATACAGCAACATCTCTGATGACCATTCCAGAAAAGAGAGTACCAAAATTGCTTTGAAGGGTGGACTAGGTGCTGGTGTCAGTGCACAGCTTCCAAGGGGAGGACTTTGAAGGTGACCACAGTGACATTCAGCAATGAGGTATGTTGCACTTTTTCTAGGATGAGTTTGTGAACTTAATTATCTGATCTCATATATCATCACTTGACAAATGAAAAGTCCCTTTCTTCTTTCTATTTGTAACACAAATTCCATTATGTCTGAGATTTTTATTTGCTTTATTTACTGCTTTAGAACATAAGCCCAGAGAATAATGTCCAGGACATAGTAGTGCTCAATGATATTTGCTAATGGATAAATAAACCACACACACATACAATTTTAGTATAAAGACCAAAGGCAGCAGGGCTTTGCCCATTGATTGCAAAAATGTTGAATGGATGATAACTATGTTCCAGGCATGAGTAAGGGATTGGAATTAACCAACTGGCATGGTAGGTTTCATCACCATTATTTTCTTCTTTTCCAAAACACTTATCTTGCTGAGTTCCTCTCACAGACAGCAAATCTAAAATCCTAGCAGTCCTAGCAACCAAACACTCTGCAGGGAGAATCGCAGCCTAGTAAGAGCAACACTGACTTCAAGCTGTGCTCTTGTCCTCTGCTCACATCTTTACAAATTCAGGCAGCTGATAAAGATTTAATGAAGGCCTCACTCTGTGATGGGTGCAGGTGGAGGATTCAGAGGATCTAACGCACAGCTACAGACTTTCATAGAGAAGAAAAGGCACAATGTTAAAATTAAGAATGGACAACTAATGAAAAAAGATTTTCAGTAACTTCGAAATGTTTGATTTCAAACAAAAATACTATGGTATTTTACTATGATTTATAAAGAAGGGAAGATAAACCTCTTCATTTGGGATGATTTGAGGGAAGAAATTTAGTGACATATCGGTGGTTTTGCACTATCTCTTGAGAGTTTGTTTGCCTCTTAATATCAAAAGTCGGAATAAAGCTATAAGGCTTTGTGTATAGGCCTTTACCTATACTTTCATATGATCCTTGTGACAACTGAGCAAGCTTGGTCATATGGTTCCTATATTTACTGGGAAAACTAAGGCTCAGAAAGATTTATGAACTTGCCAAAGGTGCTCCTGAGTTGCCTGGTGGCACTGGTCTTGTCCTCAAGACCACAGAGGGTTGCATATGGTCATGGGCTAAATGTGTGGCTCAGCTTACGTTTTGCAACACTCAAGAGTAACAATTACCAGACACCCACAGTGCATGTGGGGAACATACAGGGCTGTCTTGTCAGCAGGTGGCCTCCTCCTCAACCACACCTCCCATATTAGAGGGAAGCCTGCATTTGTTCTCCTCCAGACATGATGCTTCTATACAGTCATTGATTGTGGGCTCATGGCATTTAGAAACTTTAGAACTGTAAGGAAAAATCAATGTGGGTGTGAGAAATACACTTAAATTAAACCTATAAATTAACTCACTAACAACCTATTTATCAAAGTTTACTCTCCTGACAGACGATGTCTCCACTAAGAAACGATCTCTAGTTGGAAGCCGTCTGCTCCAGTACTGGGCACAGGGCGCCTAGTCTCCGGATACCTGCAAAGGGAGTTGCCATAGTACATACTTCACTAGGCTTTAGGCCTGGAGCCAGGGACCTAATTTTGAATTCTAGTTTAATATTCGCATGGCAGAAATCTTCCGACCAGATCATTTTAGTGTGTGTACATTCATACAATATGCAAGTAAAGGTAGAGAGAAATTACCGGCCCTCCATGTTCCTAAGGCCTGAGCTGACAAAGTCTACACACTCTACAGAGCCCTGGGCAAGCTTTGAGGACCTTGGAACCTTTCTTTCCAAGGAGCTCTTGATCCGATAAGACCCTTTTCCACTACTGTATTTCTTCTTAAAAAAGCAACCTCTGAAAAATGTGCTATTAAAAACACCACAAAAAGAAAAAAAAAAAAGGCAATTAAGTTCAGGAATGCAGTAAACTGTGATAAAGGTGTGTATCCATTGACCCCTGCTGGTGCTTGTATTGCTATCTCTCTTCTGCCTGTCAGACACATTTCAGACTCTTATAATTACGGAGAGCAACCATCTCATCCAAAGAAATCCTGATTGTTCAGTCTGTTTAGATTAGCAGGTGATCCCAGCAACTTCTGTTCAGTACCCTTGTTATTTCAAATCACATTATAAGCCAGCAGGAAACAAAATTATATTGGTTCATATAAGCATTTCAATTATTATCATTTCCATCGACATGCACCTTGCCTGTCTTGTTCATTTCCATCAGACTCTCATAGACTGTTTTCTTTCCCTTCATTTATTACCCTGTAAAACCACTTTGCTGCCCTACCTTGCCTAGGATTGGCTCCATTCCTTTCCTTATCTCTTAGTTTCTCCTGCCCAATCTCCAGCAGAAATGTCACATAGCATAGGCTCGGTGCTTAGTTTTTGTGTTTTTATTGGTTGGTATCTTTGATCCGAATAATGCATCGAACTTAAACTTCTACTAACTTGCTCAAATATTTCATTCATTCTGTACCAAGTATTGTATCAGAATTCATTCTGTATCAAGTATTAGGAGAAACTCTGAGGCAAAAAAACAAATTTATCCCAATACAGAGCTTGTAGCTTCATGCTGCCATCCCCAAACAAATGACAGCAATTTCTTTTTGAAATTGTTCTTTAATTTTCCAGTATGACAAATACTATTTATCAGCAAGCTATGTCCTCTTTACCTATATTAACTTGAACATTTATGCCTAATTTACCTATTCCAGTCCTATCTTGGGCTGCAGGGAGAGTCTAAAGATAGTTAGTGCTTTATTCATCTGTGCCTAACATGGTAGAGAAGTTGATGCATAGAGGACAGAGGGCCACTGCCATGGTTTAAAGTGGCATATTCTCTTACCAGGACCACTTCTACAGCTGCCTTCCCTCTACTTTGAATTTTCTTTGACCCTGCCTCTCTATTACAACCAGGATAACCTTCTCCACAGAAAATCTTATTTTTCTAGCTCCCTATTCAAAACTCTTCAATATTTTCCTTTGCCTACATGATAAATTCTATAACTATTCAATAAAGAATGGAAATAGGCTCTCTAACAATATTTTTCTGTATGACAGAGTTGAGATTGAAGAGTATTAAGAAAACTCAATTTGTTGACTATCTTCAGTACACCTGGCACTGTGTTATACCCTTTAAAGAAACCATCTGCTTAATCCCTAATAATTCTGCAGAGTATTAACAACACATGTAGTTGAGGAAAATGAAAGTGATCTTACAAGCAATGAGTAACCATAGAAATTGATCAAAGTAGTAAGCATGGTCAAGATTCAAATTTTCCTTATGTTAAAATCTCTGTTCCTCTCACTCTACAAACATGTTAGAAGGGGTAAGACAGAGTTAGTGGGTAATAAACTGAGACAGATAGGATGGTTGAAATCACACAGAGAAAGAAATGTGAATTAACACTGAATGAAAGTCAGCTAAGAAATTAGCCAGAAAAACTAAAAATGTTTATGTCTGTTGGGTGCATGTCTGATGTGATTTCATGGAGAGGGCTAAAAAGCCAGAGGGTGCACAGAGCTAACCGAATATGAAATAGAGAAGCAGTTCAGGTTTTGAACTTAGGAAGGTGATATTGACTGATCAAAGTGGAATTTTGGGAAGCGTAGTCTGGATACAGTAGCTGTAATCCTTATCTTGAAGTGAGACAGAAGATAATGCTGGGACAATAGCTGGAGGATTAAGCTGTGTGAACAGTGGAAGTTGAGGGGACTATTGGGAAGATCAGATAAGTGGAACTAAATACAAATAGTTAAAAAAGGGCTAAGCCAGTAGTACAAACCCAGAGACTGACATAACTTTAAAGCAAAGACTCAGAGCCAATTTGTTCTATTGGTTGGTGGGTCCACAGGTTTTCATTGACTATTATGCTTCTTTCATATAGATATATGCTATGTATATGCTCTATGTACTTACATATTTCAGAATTTACAATGAAATAAAAGACTGATGGATAACTTTTAACATGAGGTAAGGGAAGTTTGCAAAATTGAATGTCCAATACCTATCTCAGAATAGAAAACTGAGAATGAAGGTGGGATCCAAAAGGACTGGATAGGCAGGCCGAAGAAAGAGAAAAATCAGAAAAGTGTCATTAGGCAAGGCAGCTGGGGGTAAGGTAGGCTGGCTGTCATTGGAGCTGGCAACATTTCACATCTATGTGCTCTGTGAGGCATTCCGTAATGTTAATACTTAAAACGATCTGCCACCATTCATGAATAAGGATGGAGGAAATTACTAGAGGCAGGGAAACAAGCTGGGAGGCTCTTACTGTGTTTGACTACAAACTGTGGTGTCGAGGACCAGGACTATACTGTTAATGAGAGAGTGGAAAGAAATGAACTGAGGCCTCTATTTTAAAGGGATAAATAACAGTGACTACAAATAGAAGAAAAGAGAACTTATGGAAAAATCACACCAAATGTTTTCCTCTCTAGTTAACTCTTCTCCTTTCATTGATCTTATTATATTTAATCTGCCAGTGAATCCAAAAGAATTCTCCCTTGGTGGGAGTAGTGCAGAGGATTAAAGATGTGGAGGTGCCAGAGCTCAGACACAATGAGATTGCCTCAGTATCACTAGCTTGATTTAAATCAGACATGCAATTCTAGCCCAGTTCAAAATCTCAGAAATATAGCTCCATTGGCTGCTGTCGAAGTACAAAATAATTATTTATTGAACAGCTGTGTTGGTATGCTGAAAAAATGGTTTAGAGCAATGAATAAGATTAACTTGGTACATGGGAGAACAGTTCCCATGGACTGATGCTGCCAGTAGGATTGCCATAGCATCACTTCTCCCTAATTCTGTAGTACACTAAATGAAATGGTGAATCTCTGGCTGAGTTTCTTTACTAAAGAGCCCTCATCAGGCTGTCTCCTACCACCACTCATGGTGTGTGTTCCAGGTAATACAAACACATTTTTATATAAGACTGCATAAAACAAGAAAAATAAATATGTGTAATATTATGATAGATTACTGGTATTCCCAAATAATCACTGCTTTCCCTGTGTGAGGAATATTCCTTCCTGTCCCATTCATATTGGGCTTGGCCATGTGATTTGTTTTGGTCAATGAAATGTGAGCAGAAGTGGCATCTGCAGTTTCGACTAGAGCTTTAAGATTCATCATATAGTCCCTCTTTGTTGTTTTTATATGTCTTAAGACTTTCATGTCCATGGTAGGGGCTGTTTCTTCAGCCTGGATCCCAGAACAATGCCCCATAATGGACATGAAACACACATGAGATGTATACTTTTTGTGTTACGAGCCTTTACAATTCTGGATAAACTTGTCTGTGCTGACAGAAATGAGGATTAATTGCAAAGCCTTTTTACATTATTCTTAGATATAGAGAAGTATCATGCTGAAGTGAAAAGACTGTGGGTTTAACTGCTAAAGAAGACTATATATTAATCATGCTTTAACTACTTAAGCCTAGTTGACTTTAGTCATTATTTAACTTTTCTAAATCCTATATTATTTTCCAGTCCCAAAGTTAATAATCATCCTTTTTTTCAGAAGGGTTCTTGAAGATGAAAATGTATCACATGCTGTGTACTTAGTACAAATAAGGCCCCTGATAAGTACTACTTAAATCAAAATACATATAAATATATTTATTACTTATGGCAAAAGTGATCACATTCTCCATACTCAAATTTGGGACATGCCATTAAAAATGGATGGAATAAAATATCCTAATATAGGTCTACATCAGAATGTATGGTCTTTTAATTTATAACATAAGGCAAAAGAAAGGATTTGAGGCTAAGAAGATAAGATAGCAATACTACATGAAAGAAACTTGCAATGAAGTTGGGTAACTGATATTCACACAGGACACATCAGTGAAAAGCACATAATGTATGTAATATGCAAATATAAAACAATAACTACTTACCTTGTATTCAGTATTTTGGACATGTTGGATACTATACTTAGTGTTATTTATTCTTAAATTTGTCTTTGTCTCTTATCATCTTCATTTTACAGATAAGGGCACTGGGGCTTAGAGAGAGAAAGTCTAAAGTCAAATGGCTAGGGAGGGGCAGAGGCTGCATTCAAGTCCCGATGTGTCTTTCTGCAGAGCACTTTAACAGCTGCCCTTAACATATTCATTAATAGTAACATTCCCTGTTCTGGTATGATGAGGCAAGTGAGAATGAGGCTTAACTGCTCTGGGAGATAGACCACGTCTCTTTCATAAAATAAAAATGTAAGTGATCACTACCGTTTAAAATATGTAGCACTCTCTGTCTAAATGAAATTTGACAGCAGATCTCATCTATTTTTTGTTTAGCAGGTGGAAAAAGTCAAATGAACAGGCATAAGCCATTGTAAAAGGAATGGGTTCTGAAGGTGAGGCAGGAAAGAGTGAAAATAGTTTTCAGTTGCTTTATCTAAGTTTATCTTCCAGCTGAGAAGTGAACTCCTGTCACCTTGTGAAATCAGGCAAAACAGAAGTGTCCCCACACATGTCTCAAGTAATTCCAACATGCAAAGTATTTGCCTTCACCCTTCATACTTGTAACATTAAGCTGGGTCCGGAAGCAGAAGCTAGGGTACCGATGATTTAAATACAGGATGCTCTGAGTAACTGGATAACTGTATAAATAAGAAGAACTTGGTAATAAGCAAACATATTAATTAATTAATATTGGTTTCTTAGAGAAAAACTAACATAATTTGCATACCTTTACTGTTTAATTTATAAGACCATATTTATACTGGCTCCACTTTCAAAATCACCTCTTAATGAAATACTAGAACATTTGGAACAAATAGCAATACAGTTATATTTTAAAATTTCAGAGTTTTGCAATATTAAAAAATGACAATGAAAAATTTAAGAGACCTTGAACTGAAAACTGAAATTCACATCAGTAAGCAAAGGAAGCTATTCTCTCTCTTTGTCCTTCTGTCACACTCTTTTCCCAATATTGAAAAAAAAGCACTCCATAGCACATTTTAAAGAACAAAAACAAGGGCAACATATCTCCTAAGAAAATTCTTCTTTCTTTGAAAATATGCATTTCTAGGAGTTGCACAGGTGCAGAATTCTGATGTTTCTGAATATAAAAGCTACCCAGATGTCCATATATGCTTTTAACTCTATGGAGGCCAGCAGAACAAGAAGACAGAAAGATAGTTTAGAAAATGTCAAATCAGATTATTTAAAAGAAAGAGGTCAGAAATTAGACATGTTTGTCTAATATGTGTGTACATATATACATATATATTAATTTCTATGCTACCTATTGCTAATATGTGTATCTGATACTAATCAATTCACCCCTCCTCCAAGGTCTTCACTGAATAATTGAAAGCAGACAGAAATGTGTCACCACTGCCTCTAAAGTACACTCCAAAGATTACCATCTCTAGTTTGTATTTTTGAGACCTGGGTAAGGGAAAACATAACAATTCAACATCTTATCCAAAATCATACAGCAAGTCAGTTAAGAAAAAAACAGTTCTAAATCTAAACTGACTTCAAAACTTGTGTTCTTTTCACTTTACAAGGAAGAATTATAGAATTAAAAAGACCCTGACTCTGAATTAGCTCTTTGGTAGTTTACTGTTCTACTAATTTCACCCTGCTTGATAAAAATCTCTACACTTTATTTCCACCTGCCTTTACTACCTTCTTTAATAATCCACCCCCATTCAGTGTCTCTGAATAGAAGCCAAACTCATATTTAATTAAGTTTGTCCTCATAGACAAAATTTTAACTGTTTTTAAAATGGAATTTCATGGGCCGTACTGTAGTTTATAAAGCAAACATCAGGACTGCCAGCTCTCGGAGGGTTTTCATTTAAGTTCAGAAAACAGACCTCAAACTTATTAATTCAACAATTAAATAAGGACCTCTTTCATGCCAGGTACTATTCAAACTTTCGATAAATGTAGGGAAAAAGTGATGTGATTGAGCAAAATCTGTCCTAGGCACAGGAGAAGTAATGACGGCTACAATGTGTATTTGCCAACTTTGACCTATTCTGTGCATGAAAAGAGGAAATTTAGATTCTTCCCAACCTTTCTCTCCCTTTTTAAAAAGTCTATTGTAAGCACATGTAAACTTTGTTTAAAACAACAATTCCAAGGACAGCTAAGAGGGAGAAGTCAACTTAACCACTGGTCAGAACCAGGCTCATACTAAGTACTGCACTAATTTAAACACTCAAGTTCTGTAAGTTTGATTTAGACTCTGAAACAGAAAATCTGGTCTTATGAATTAAAATATATTTTAAATGAGATAAAAAAGAAATGCTTTTGGAGTAGGACCAGGAAAAGCCTGGCTCCTTCTGAAGTCTTAGGAGTGGCCATTCTGGTCTTCTAAATGGTTAAATCTCAAAACTGCAGATGCTGGTGTGGATGTGGAGAGAAGGGAACACTTTTACACTGCTGGTGGGACTGCAAACTAGTACAACCTTTCTGGAAGGAAGTATGGAGAAACCTCAAAGCACTCAAGCTAGACCTCCCATTTGATCCTGCAATCCCATTACTGGGCATCTACCCAGAAGGAAAAAAATCCTTTTATCATAAGGACACTTGTACTAGACTGTTTATTGCAGCTCAATTTACAATCACCAAAATGTGGAATCAGCCTAAATGCCCACCAACCCAGGAATGGATTAACAAGCTGTGGTATATGTACACCATGGAATACTATTCAGCTATTAAAAAAAATGGAGACTTTACATCCTTCGTATTAACCTGGATGGAAGTGGAAGACATTATTCTTAGTAAAGCATCACAAGAATGGAGAAGCATGAATCCTATGTACTCAATTTTGATATGAGGACAATTAATGACAATTAAGGTTATGGGGGAGAGGAAAAGCAGAAAGAGGGATGGAGGGAGGGGGGTGGGGCCTTGTGGTGTGTCACACTTTATGGGGGCAAGACATGATTGCAAGAGGGACTTTGCCTAACAATTGCAATCAGTGTAACCTGACTTATTGTACCCTCAATGAATCCCCAACAATAAAAAAAAGAAAAAAAAATGGTTATAAACTTAAGTGCAACATAAAATAGGGGCAACTCAAGGTACCCAGGAAGGACAAGTGCCCAGGATTCTAGCAAAATAAGGTGGAACAATAAACATAACCAATTTTTTATTCAACCATGGGATTATTCTACTTAGGAATCACTGTACTTAATGGCATACTTATTTATGCTATCCACAGGCCTAAAATTGAAACCAAAATACTCCACTGATAGAAAATTTTTTAACCTTACTAAACTGCTGAAGTTAGGCACTCTAGAAAGCAACTTCTCCCCAGTTTGGATTATGTCTGTGACATTTAACATAAGTAATTAAACTGCTAACAGTAATTTTGCTCGGCAATTTCTCCCAACTTCTACTGTCTGCATCAGAGAGCTTCAGTGCTGTGGCATACCACCTAAAGATGAAGTGCAAGAACTATGTCTGAGTATAAAGCATCCACTTTGCTTAATTGGGATATTGGACTGTGCTTTCTAATAAGCTGAATTCATACTTTGCAAAACGTACTATAGAAGAATTTTATAAATTTGCTCTCATTGAATTCTTATTCCCAAAGAAGATAATTGAAAGTTTTCTCCTATTTATTGAAACCTAAAGTGAAAAAAAGAAGAATTTATGATTGATTCTCATCTGTGCCACAAACAGCCCCACTCCTTTGCTTTGTCAGAAACCTGAAGGTAGGGAGCTTACTGAGCCACTGAACTCACATCAGTGGACAAAGGCAGCAGAAAGCCAACACCAGTTCAAGACCAAGTTTCAGGCCTGGGCACGCTGGCTCACGCCTGTAATCCTAGTACTCTGGGAGGCAGAGGTGGGTGGATTGCCTGAGCTCAAGGGTTCTAGATCAGCCGGAGCAAGAGTGACACCCCATCTCTAAAAAAAAAAAAAAAAAAAAATAGCCAGGCATTGTTGCAGGCTCCTGTAGTCCAAGCTACTCAGGAAGCTGAGACAAGAGAACTACTTGACTCCAGGGCACTAGAACAAGGTGATAAGACTCCATCTCTTAAGCCTGCCATTCGATCCTATAATTCCTTTACTAGGTTTATACCCAGAAGACCAAAAATCACAATATAACAAAGACATCTGTACCAGAATGTTTACTGCAGCCCAATTCATAATTGCTAAGTCATGGAATAAGCCCAAGTGCCCATCGACCCACGAATGGACTAGCAAATTGTGGTATATGTATACCATGGAATACTATGCAGCTTTAAAGAAAGATGGAGACTTTACCTCTTTCATGTTTCCATGGATGGAGCTGTAACATATTCTTCTTAGCAAAGTATCTCAAGAAGGGAAGAAAAAGTATCCAATGTACTGAGCCCTATTATGAAGCTAAATTATAGCTTTCACATGAAAGCTGTAACCCAACTATAGCACAAGAATATGAGGAAAGGGCCAAGGAAGGGGAAGGGAGGGGGGAGGTTAGGGTGGAGGGAGGGTAATGGGTGCGGCCACACCTACGGTGCGTCTTAGAATGGGTACAGGCGAAACTTACTAAAGGAGAATACAAATGTCTACATACAATTACCAAGAAAATGCCATGAAGGCTACGTTGAACAATATAATGAGAATATTTCAGATTGTATATGAAACCAGCACACTGTACCCCTTGATTGCACTAATGTACACAGCTATGATTTAACAATAAAAAAAAAAGACTCCATCTCAAGGGAAAAAAAGAAAAAGAAAGACCAAGTTTCACTTTAGCTGGATTCATATTTACTGCTTGTTTGATAAGAAATGGAGTGGAAACTGCCATTTGTCTCAGCCCCACAATGGATCAGATATACTCCATATTCTATGTAGGACAGTGACTTAGACCACTCTAGGCTTGCACATTGACACTGTTACCTCCTTAGTATGTTATTCAGCTTCTCTGGCCTCTTGTTTTTCTCATCTTTAAAAAGGGACAAATTATTTTTTGCCTTAGAGGATTGTTATGATGCCAAAGTAAGATAACGGAAGGTCAGTTCAGATCTAAAACAGCTAACCCTTACTGCTCCTGGATTAAGGTCCATCTTACAGGCAATAAAAAATATTGCATTGGCTCAGCGCCCGTAGCACAGTGGTTATGGCGCCAGCCACATATACTGAGGCTGGTGGGTTTGAACCCAGCCCAAGCCAGCTAAACAACAATGACAACCGCAACAAAAAATCAGCCAGGCATTGTGGCTAGCAGCTGTAGTCCCAGCTACTTGGAAGGCTGAGGCAAAAGAATCGCTTAAGCCCAAGAGTTTGAGGTTGCTGTGAGCTGTGATGCCATAGCCCTCTACGGAGGGTGACATAGTGAGACACTCTCTCTTTCTCTCTCTCTCTCTGTGTATATATACATATATTGCATTTCACATCTGGCTCTTCCTGAAGTCAAATGTCTTTTCTAAATGACTATAAATAATGACTATAAATTTCTCAATGACCACATGCATAGAGTTAAGTACATACTTACAAAATAGGGCATGAAGGGGTCAGGGCAGGTAGGCAGGCCTACATTCTAATTTTTCCAGGTTGGCTTTTTGACAGATGCAAATATAGGTAACTTATTTAAATTTTCTAAGACCAAGTTTCCTCATCTATAAAATAGGGATAATAATAACATTTTCTTCATAGGGCTGAATATAACTTGGGGACCAATTTATATAATGCACATAAAGAGTTTAATGCGATAATCTGGGAACTGTACAATAAATGTTAAACTTATGTAGTGATTTGTCCTAGGACATACAGTAATTTAACACTAAAGCTTGGCTGGGAAGCAGCCATCTATTTAAAAGGCTATTCCACCGAATACATTTTAATGCTATTAAGTAATGTAAAGAAATGTAAAAATAAGATGATTTTGTAAATCATAGTAAGGAGTGATTTAAACTGATGCCGGTTATCTCTTCTCCCATTTTTCCCCAGAAAAAAATTAAATAACCAAAACTCCAATGTCCTTAAACTTCTCCAAATGTACAAATCATCTTTGCTACTAAAATAGAGTGAAGAATGACAGTATGGCGGCACAGCCTGAGAATGGAGAGGACTGGAGACAGGACTCTGAGTTTAAAAACCCGGCTCTGTTTTGTTTCATTCCTTGAGGCAGTGTCTTGGTACCTTTAAGTTCCTTTTCTCATTATCTTTGTGAAATATAGAGGATTTTTACAAGATTTCAGTAAGGGAACTGGTAATTAGTAATTGTATAAGGGAGTCTGAAAATACTGACTACTATAAAATATTCAATATATAGCCACAGTTTTACCACTAACTTTAGATCGCTGAATATATGAATTTGAAGACACTGGTGAAAAGATACAAAATCTTAAATCAAAATAAGAGTACTTGACAAGCCCTGCCAATTCCCCTAAAGAGCTCCCTCATTATAAACTGGCATAAATCTCGTCCTACTCACTTTACATTTGTAATCAGAGTCAGACAGATAGAAAGAGGCAAACAAGTCCAATTCTTTTGTGATTTCATGAATCATCAGACGAATGTGTTGAGTGAAGAAGGAAGGTACAGCACTGCCCCACTGTTGCAGGAATTGTCCACCAAATAAAGCACAGGGGCATTCAAGGGAGCCCCAATATAATAACAGAGTCTAATGTCAGTGAATTAATCAAGGGAATAATAAATGCAACAATGAATATATTATTTCCCAAACCTCCACACAGCAGCGACATAAAGGTCTCACGGATGCATATAGAATAGTGGTTCTCAAAGGGTGGTTGCCAGACAAGCATCAACAGCAACACCACCTGGGGCTTATGAGCAATGCAAACACTCAGGCTACATGACAGACCTACTGATTCAGAAACTGAGTCAGCGTGCTGCTTGTTCCTTAATTACCTCCAGGTGATTCTCACGCATGTCAAAGTTTGATACCACTAATCTACGTAGAATATTTACACACAGATGCAAAGGAAAGTCTAGTTAGTGATTACCTTGAGTATTTTTTAAAATTGGGAAATAAAAGGAAGTGATACAGCTAAGCTCCTATTATGATGCAGACACCCGGAACTTCATTTAATTCCCATGATCTCATTAGGTACTTGTTGGAATGCTCATATACCTCAAATTACTATGGCATGAGGCTCCATCGTATTCACTGTTAAGAAGGAGTTTTCCTCAAAGTGCCCTCCAACTGTATACTAGTAATTTCCAGCATGAGGTCTTATATCTGCTTGGGAATAGGTTTCTTTACCAATGACTGATATTGGGCATCAAATTATATACAATAAGGGAGAAGACTCTGTCTCCATCTATTTTATCCCAAACACAAGACAGATTAAATGACTAAAATAAAAGGATACCATGTCATACGTATCAGAGAGACAAAAATCTTTTAAGTATTGCCGTGAATGCAGGGAAACATTTGGGTGTTGGAATTGTTCATTGATACAACCACTGGGAAACTTGGCAATGTGCTTTGAAGTTGAACATGCACATACCTGCTGCCCAGTAATTTCATTTTTATGTATAATATCTAGAAAATCTGGCACAATTACAACATTTGTCTAAATAAGTGTTCAGTGTGAAGTTGTTCATACTAGTAAAAACTGGAAATAATCAGTAGGTGGATAAACAAATAAACTGTTTATTCATTTGTTGCATTGCTATGTTGCAATAAAAATGAATAAAATAAAAATAATCACATAAAGATAAACAACACATGCTACCATTTACATAAAGTTTTCAAACCCATAAAATAACATATTGTTTATGGTTGTACAAGGGCTGTCTGGAAAGTATCCAAACATGTAATATGTAAAATAGAGACATACATGGCTGATAGAATACTTTCCAGACAATTCCCATATATGTATGTAGAAAAAATTAAAACTAGAATTGGTATTATGCATAATGATATTAAGACCAGGATTACCTTTGGGTAGGAAAGAAGGAGAAAGGGATGAGGGGATCCAGCTTTTGCTGTGTCTGTTTTGTTTCCTGGAAGTGAGCTTGGGAAAGAAATGAAAACTATTAACATTTGTTCTCTCTGTGTCCAAAGTATCCAGGTGAGAACTGCGGCGTTTGCCATGTTTCTTTATATACTTGCAATACTGGATAATTTTTAAAAACATTAATTGAAATATTAAATGTTAATTTTGAAATAATAGTACTTGGAAAAAATTAAAAAATACTCGGATAACAATGAGTATAAGTTTCCAACTTGTTCATCAGTCTTGTTTATCTGTTTTAAGGTATTCTTTGTATTGACAACAAAAATACACCTACTAGATGGTAGGTCACCACAAATATTTAATTTATGAACAAATGGATGATATTTTTAAACAAATTAAAAATTAAAAAAAATTATCTTTTTAATCACATCACACACTACAAAACAATTTTATTTTTCCACATTCCTGTATAGTCTTTTCCAATATGGACATATTTTATAGTATAATAAAAGTACATATATAATTTTATCATTTATTACTTAATATTATATCATATATTCAATCTCTTAGTCTAGTCTTTGGTCTTTCTAAGAAAATTCAAATTTGCTACATCATAATTTAGTTACTGCCTCTTTAGGTGTTTCTAATTTTTTACTATTACAGATTATGTTGAAATAAACATTGCTATAGGAGCAGTTTGTGCTTATAGATTTATGTTAAAAAATTCTAATGATAAACTTGTAAAACTGATATTTCTGGGTCAATGAAGCTTGAATATCTTTATGGCTATTTTCACCTACTATATTCTGAAAAGATTATACATATTTACCTTGTCACCACTAGAGTACTAGTATATCACAGCATCCCTTCCTTTACCTATTAATCTTACTAGACTCCTAGTCTTAGCATCATGGAATTGGGAGGGACATCCAAGGGTCCAGTACAGGACATTCACTGGATTTCTACTACAACTAGACATTATTCTAAATACTTAAATTATCTCTGTTTCTCATAACAATCCTGCTTGGTAGACTTTTGATATTTATTATTGCCAATTTATAGATATTAAAACTGAGGTTCCTGGGGCTTAACTAATTTCTCCAGGGTCAACAACTAATGCATGATATACAAGATTCAAAGTCTATCATATTTCCATTATTTCAGTTACCTCTTCAATAAACAAGGTTTGAGGCATGGAGCCAAAACCTATGCTACTGAGCCGTGTGACTTCAAAGAGGTAAGAATGAGAAGTTCCTAACTACCACTAGCAAGATACAGAAAAAGAACAGCTTCTCTTTTGCCCTCAAATGTACTTTGCTTCACATGGCCACACACAAATGTCCCTGTTCAGAGCACTTTGATAGTCAGAGAGGTTTCCTATAGTTTTACCTGCCCTCTACTCAAGTACATTTTTACAGAGAGTATCAATAGTAATAGGAGCATCTAAATCAGGTCCTTGAGGTTTTGCAATGGAAGAGCAATATCCAGTACTCCTGAAGCTGTGGGATCATCAAGGGTCAGGGTTGTGACACAAGTCTGTGCAGATACTTGTGTGCATATGTATCCACACATGTATATATAGACTCTACCAATTTTTCTATAATTTCCCACTGCCAGTTGCATGCTCTAACACAAACATGGCAAAAATTGGCCAAGATATTTAAGTGGCAGGGTTCTGAGAGGTAGAGGTAGGCGCACATTCTTACTAGTTATGTGTGATGTCAGAGTAAGAATGTTATTCAATGGGTGTAAAGTTTCAGTTAAGATAGATCCTCTATTCAAGGTCAGACAAGTTCACAAACTCATCCTACAAAAGAGTGCTACATATCTCATTGCTCAATATCACTATGGTCACCTTCAAAATACTCCCCTTGGCTGTATGGTGATTGCAGTGATATTCAGCAGTGATGTATGTAGTACTTTTTCTAGGATGAGTTCATGAACTTAATCATGTATCTGATAATGGCAATAGTTAACAGTACTATATTTTCCACTAAAAAATTTGTGTGAAGATGATAGAGCTCAAAGTAAGTATTCTTACCAGAAAAAAAGGAGGGGATCCAGGAAAAAGTTTTGGAGGTGATGGACTGTTTATTACCTTCATTGTGGTGACAGCTTAATGGGTGTAGGCATATGTTCAAATCCATCAAATTGTGTATGTTAAATACACTTAGTTGTTATATACAACCATACCAACTATACGTCAATAATGCTGTTTAAAAAACAAAAAAATTGAAATCAGATCTTTCCTAAATTCCCAGTCTATCCTTTACTCCCTAGAACTTACTCACTGTTTGGTCCTAAATAAGGTAACTTGACTCAGTTTCTTCATCTATGTCTCTAATAGTAACAATATTTCTGTAATTTAGCATCCATCATCACCATAATTATTCATTTGTATAATGGGAATACACACACATACATACACACATGCTCTTGTTATCCTTGGGGAACTGTTTTTAGGAACTATTCCATATACCCAAATCCACAGATGCTCAAGTCCCTTAAAAACAATGGTGTTTGAATCATTAGATTACATATAGTATTTAACACAATTAAATACTATTTAAATAGTTGTTATAATGTATTGTTTAAGGAATAATGACAAAAAAATGTATTTGTTAAGTAAAGGCACAGCCATCCATTTTTTTCTAAATAGTTCTAATCTGTTCCTGGTTAAATCAATTTAAGTAAAACACAGGAATATGGAGAGCCACCTATGTGTGTATGCGTATGTGTGTATATTAAGTCTCTTACCTATACCCCTATTACAGAAGAGTATGTGTGTGTGTATACATTTCCACTATAGAGAGGGTGCTAAAAAATGTATATACCTTTTAATAAAGGAAAAATCTGTATTAAAATTGTATTAGTCAAGTCACTTTTCACTTCTGCCATTACAAGAGAAACAAAATAACAAACATTATCAACATATATTGAGTATTACAATTTTAATTCAATTTTGTCCCTTCTTAAAATGTGTATAACCTTGTGCAAATATCACATTTATATATATATATACAGGGTGTGCATAAAGTTCACATACAATTCAAAATAGGTTTACATTGTGAGTTGCACACAAACTTTATGGACACCCTGTATATCGTCATTGTAATATATATAAAGAAGATACATATAAAAATATATTATACCCCATGTATATTTCAAATATGCATAAATGCGTTTACATATGTGAATACATATTCCTATTATACAGATAAATATGATGGTGGTGGTGGTAGTTAAAATGCATTTAATGTACTTTGTCCATACTAGGGAATATATATGCATTTTTCAGGGATCTTGATACTTGAAGATGATATATGTAAAGTAACAAGCATATAAAATGGGTATATCAGTTATGGTTAATACTGACAATATCAGATAGATGGGAAGGAGGGGCCTCTCCCCTTCAGAATCTCTCTTCTTCCTTACAAGGATTACCCATTCTTAGGTAACTGAATTCTCTCTAGATCATCTCTGCCTCTTCCTCACCTCCCTTAAAAGGCCTTCTGTTTCCCCTCATCCTTCTCAGTTCTTTGCCACCTTTTACCTTTTCTTCTTCATTTGCCCTCATTTTCATCCCTCTTGTCAGCCTCTAGATAACTTCTTATACTGGCTATCCCATGTCTAGATATCCAGACAGTATACATTAAATTTGGAAATGCACAACCACCAAGTAAATCACGTAATATGTGTGCTCATCTCAAATTAAGTCTGTACCATGTTACTTATATGGACATAGAGTAATCACACATTAAAAGGTATTAATTCACACATTTAAGGTATTTAAATCACACATTTAAAAGGTATTCATATACCCCGGCAATCTAAGATTTAATGCAATTATCAAAGCACCAATGTCATACTTTAAAGAACTTAAAATTTTATATGGAATCAGAAAAAAAAATCTCGAATAGCCAACACATCACTTAGAAATAAAAACAAATCTGGAGGCATTACATTACCAGACTTCAGGTTATACTACAAATGCATACTGATCAAACCAGCTTGGTACTAGCAAAAAAAAGAAATGTAGATACAAGGAATAGAATAGAGAATCTAGAGATGAACCTAGCCACATATTGTCATTTGATCTTTGGTAAGCCTAACAAAAACAAAAATTGGGGGAAAGATTCCCTATTTAACAAATGGTGCTGGGAGAACTGGCTAGTGACCTGTAGAAGTCTGAAACTGGACCCACACATTTCACCACTAACAAAAATTGATTTCCACTTGATAAAAGATTTAAATTTAAGACGTGAAACTATAAAAATACTAGAAGAAAGTACAGGAGAAATGCTTGAAGATATTGGCCTGGAAAAATATTTATTGAGGAGGACCTCCCTGGCAATTTAAGCAACACAAAAATATATTAGTGGGATTTGATCAAGCTAAAAAGCTTCTGCACAGCTAAGGGCACTGCAAGTAAAGCAAACAGACAGCCTTCAGAATGGGAGAAGATTTTTACAGGTTATGATTCCAACAAAGTTCTAATAACTAGAATCTACTGAGAACTCAAATAAATCAATAAGAGAGAGCAAAAAACCTTATTTATTTGTGGGCAAGAGACTTGAACAGAAACCTCTCTGAAGATGACAGGCGAATGGCCAATAAATACATGAAAAAATGCTCATTATCTTTAATCATCAGACAAATGCAAATCAAAACCACTCTAAGATAAAGAACTCCAGTAAGATTAACCCACATGACAAAATCCCAAAACTCCAGATGGATGTGGAGAAAAGGGAACACTTCTACACTGCTGCTGGGATTGCAAACTAATACAGCCTTTTTGGAAAGAAGTATGGAGAATTCTCAAGGAACTAAAAGTTGACCTACCATTTGATCTTGCAATTCCATTACTATATATCTACCCAGATGAACAAAAATCATTTTACAACAAAGACATTTGCACCAGAATGTTTATTGCAGCCCAATTCATAATAGCAAAGTTGTGGAAGCAGCCCAAATGCCCATCAACCCATGAATGCATTAATAAATTGTGGTATGCGTGTATTCTGGCACATGTATACCATGTAATACTATGTAGTCATAAAAAAGATGGACACTTTACATCTTTCATGTTTACCTGGATTGAGTTGGAACATATTCTTCTTAGTAAAGTATCTTAAGAATGGGAAAAAAAGTATCCAATGTGCTCAATACTATTATGAAATCAATATATAATCACTTACACATTCATATGAATGATAAAACACAAATATAGTCCAAAAAAGAAGGAGGGGAGAGAGGAGAAGAGGGTGAAGGTGAGTAGAGGGAGAGTATTTGGCAGGATCTCACCTAACATACACAATGCAAGGGTACATTTCGAAACAAGAGTATATTATAAATGTACCACAAAAAAATAAGTGAGGTGATGGTAATGTTAATCAGTTTGATTTATGCATTCCACATTGTATATGAAACATCACATTGTACCCCATAAATGTATACAGTTATCATTTAATAAATATTAAATTTTAAAAAATAAAATAAAAGGTATGTATAATAAGTTTTTTTTTGCTATTTTATGGTACATATATTTAAAAGATTGTTTTACTTATATCATTTAATGCATTACTTATGTGAACATTTTACCTGTTACTTGAAATGCAAAGTGAATTGAGCAATATGTAAATCACATGCAAATCAAGCAAATATGCATATTAACGTTGTTTTGAAGAACAGTTACATTTTAAGATAGAAAGTACTTTCACAGAAGCAAATATCAATGTTATTATTCCAATCACAGACTTAATCAAACAGCTATTGCTGTTACATTGCTTCTTAAAAATATGCCTAACAGTTAATTACTAGACTATTCCCAATTAACCTATAATCATGTGATAGAACATCCTAGTAGAAGAGGATTGGTTTAGTTAAAAATAAATAAAACAGGAGACATAAGATTTGGGTATCTGGATTTAAAACTTGGTTATCTAATGTATTGCCTATATAAGGCTAACATTTCTAAGCTTTAAGTTTCCTTTTATGTGAAATGAGAATAAATACATTAACCCCCTAGGATTATGGAATTAATGAATGAATGGTTCATATTATGTTCCAGGTACAATTGTAGGTTCTGGGGTATAACAATAAACAAAACAAAGAGAAGTTCCTTCTCTCCTGAAGCTTACAATGTACTGAAAGACAGAAAATAAACAAGTCCAAAAAGGAATGAACAACTTTTCAGGATGAAATGAGATAGTCACTAGTTACATTCAATGAACATCTCCCCATCTTTACCTTACAGATTCCTAAAGACTTCAGATGACACCTCTCTATCTGTATCTTACAGAATTATCAGCAGAATTTAAATTTTCATTTCATTCTGAAAAGTTGTTCATTCATATGTGTTCTTGGCCATCCTTCCTTATTGAAACATTTTCTTTGCTTAAATTCTATGACTCACACTCTCTTGATTATCACTGTATTTCACTCTAAACTTTTTCTTCTTTGCTCAATCTTTTTCCTCCTCCTGACCTCTAAAAGTCGACATTTTCTAGTTTCAGTCCTAGAACCTCTTCTTTATCTTTACTTTTTTTGAGATTGTCACCTATAAATCTCATGCTTTTAAATATCTATACATTCTGATGATTATGAAATATATATATCTAGTGCTGACCTTCCCTTTTGTCCTGCAGATTTGTATATATCTACCCTTTTACTTGAAATCTTCACTTATATGCCTAGCATGTTTCTCAAACTTAACATGTCCAAAACATAATTATTGGTTGCTACTACCTCAAACCTTTTTCTAGCCCAGGCCATCCTGGTTCAGTAAATGGCACTACATTTCATTGTAGTATGAAGTACATAAGGATGAAGTACATAAAAGGTTTGGCAGATAATCAGTAGCTTTTTAGTAGAGCAGTTTAAGTTTTTAAACTGCCAATACTAGAGAAAATGTTCTTCCCGAAAAAAAAAAAAAAAAGAAAGAAATTGCCATAGTAACTCAGTGTTAGAATCTCCACACAGACCAAATTTAGCAAAGCTATACTTACTTTTTAATTGTACAAATTATACACTTGACAAAGGAAAGAAAAAGTGAAATTGGATTTGCTTTGTACCTACTATGTTCCAGGTGCTTTACCAAAATTCCTCATTAGTCATCATAAGAACCCAGAAAAGAAGGTATTATTAACTTCATTTTTACAGATGAAAATAATTTGAGGTCTAAAGTGGCCATTTACTTGCCTTACAGTACAGTAAAATTAAAGGACCAGGGTGTCTTAAATCTGTGGTGTTTTTTTTTTTTTTTTTGTTCTTGTTGTTGTTTGTTGGTTTGTTTTGCAGTTTTTGGCCAGAGGCCAGGTTTGAACCCACCACCTCCGGAATATAGGGCTGCGCCCTACTCCTTTGAGCCACAGGCACTGCCCTTGAATTTGTGTTTTTAAAGGACTTTTAATAACCTTACTTGCTTCTTTATGACACTACATTAAATTCCTGAAAGCTAGAGAAGGCCACTATTGCTAATTGAAAGGCAAACTTGACCCAGTGAACATCAAGATTTTTTACATTAAAGAGTTAACATAAAGTGAAAAAGGGCCATTTCTTTATCAATAATATTACTAACTGGGGGATTAGTGGACTGCCCCATTCTTCCTACATGCAGTTAGATTTGTGAAAGAACCAGCTGGATACTTTCTTGTCTGGTTCAAATATTATCTGAATATCTATCAAATTTCCTGAAAATTAAATCTTTTAAATCAGACACATATCATTCTAATTTATGTTTTCTCTTATTTGTTAAAAAAAAAATTTCTTTAGTATCCAGTGTGCATCAAGTATTGTGCTGGGTCTCAGGAATTACAGAAATCAGTCCAGTAGGATAAGGCTCCCTTTTGCTATATGATAATAAGCACAATCCTTAAGTTAACCAAGGGCAAAGAACCCACTGGAAACCTTAGTTACCTTTTTTCTCAAAGCAAATCATTTCACAATTAGCCTAAATCTTTGTTCAGAAATTCAATCATTTGTACTCAAGTAAAATTTCAATGTGAGGTGTGTTGAAATTTGGTTACCTGAGGATTTTTATCAGACAAGGAAGTAAAGAAAGCTGACTGAATACTAATAAAAATTTGATCCAAGTGGGAGTTAGATGATTTCTCACATTTTAAGATGCCTTCGAGAATCAACGAGAGAACAAATGAATTGTAATACGTTAGCTCTGGATGCCTGCGATTGGCCCTCAAAGCCACAGAGGATGGGGAAATCCCACTGAGCTAGTTTGCTACAGATCCATAGTGCCCAGGATGAACTCACCTTCTGCTTAGGTGCTGATAGGGTGAGGTGAACTGGGTTTCAGCCTAGTTCCCACCAGAGGACAGAAATGTCTTTAACAACCACCCACAGACTATGGAATAAAATCCAAACCTTCTAGTATAGCTTTTAGCATCAAATCACTCCCTCTATTCCAATATTTTGCTATTCCTCAAAATAAACCTAAGTCATAAGTAGTACAAAAACTTATCTGTGACCATGGATGAGTCTCTTTTTCTTTCTCTCTTTTTTAAAAAATACCTCTCTGAGCTTCAGTGTCCTTATTTGCAAGAGTGAAATCATATGCATATTAGTACCCACCTCTAGGATTCTTGGATGGTTAAATAAGTTAACACAGATAAAGCCCGTGATATGGTATGCTACCACTGTTACCAATCATACTCTTGGCAAAAGCGAGACTCACTACCTAGCATTAAATTTACCAAAGGTAAGCACATCCACTAAAAACGCCTAACTCTTTTCATCATGCACCAACTGTTCGTCCATTAGCCTAAGTCTTTATTCAGAAATTGAATCATTATTACTCAAGGGAAATTCCAAAGTGAACCACTTTGAAATTTGGTCACTTGTTGACCCTTAGCATGATTTATGTAGGCTTATCTCCACATCTGTTCCTACCTAAAACTTTTTTCTATTCCTCATTGTTGAGGCAAGTCCAAACCGCATGTTAAAGCCTAGTGTAAATCTCACCCAGCTGCGAATCCTGGACTGTTCTCTGCACCCTACACTGATTCCTTTACTGTGAAATATCACTCGCTGTGACACTCATCATGCACTTCTTTCTATTATATTTTTTCTAAAATTTTTCACCATTTAGAAGACTTAGCTCTGCAAGACACCTGCTAAACTGTCTATTTTTAAATATCTCTAAGCAGATACATGGATACTTAGAGATATTTCAGGACAATTCATATCTGGAATTGGCAATTCCAGGACAATTCATATCTGGAATGTCCTCAGAAAATAATAGCTGGCTAAAAGACTCAATTGGAGCCCAGGAAGCCTTGTGGTTCCATGGTTGTGTCACTTGATGGGTTAAGCCTTTAAAACTACTAGAGAGGTTTATGAGGCTTGAGCTTCTGCCAGCCAAATAAGCCCCACGTTAACTGCTATTGGCATAAATAGAAAATTTGGTCCTGGAATTTTAGTCTCCCACTTGGAATTGACATCCATTATTACACAGGCTGGCACCTGTTTCTGTTCATAAACATGGTTTCCATTTTGCATCATGAATAAGGTTTAGGTACCAGAGTATAACTGTGGATAAGAATGTAACTCTTTACTATGTTTATTGACAGAAGTGCTATTTTAATGTGAACAATAACTTAAAAAAATGAAATTCCTTATTTCTTACTTAAATAAGTGACAGGCTTAAGCCAGTGAAGATAGTTACTGAAATATCTGAGGCAAGGGACATCGATTCCTTCATATTTGTCTAGCATTCAAATCTCTTACATATTTCCAGAGGTAAATAATTCCCTTGTTTGGGTTATAAAAACAAGAAACATCTTCTCTCATAATTAAAACAGGCAGCTCTTCCAAGGCGGTCACTCTCTGCAGGCCAAGCAAGGTATAATTCCTAGCAAAGAAGAATTATGCATGAGTTAGGGCTAGGAGTTACACTTGGGTAAAATCCTCAATTACTGCAGCTTCACTAATGCATTCTTAGCGTCTTACTGCTGGGTGACTGTTCTGAATAAATTGTGCTTTCATGCTTGCACTCAGAGAAATGACAGAATTCTGAATGAATAAGCAGTCTGCAACCTGGAGAGATACTTCAGGCGATAGTTATTCAGAACTTCCTGTGTTTATCAGAAGAGAAGGAAGAGGAACATGGAAATTTCACAGACTCGCAGAACCTCATTAAACAGAGACTGTGATGATCATTTCTCTGGCCATTCCCTTCCCAGACCCTCCTCCATTCAATGTATACATTCTTCCCTATTATAATCCCCATGAAATTGTCACAGAGGATCATATTAACAATTGCTATGGCAAGTACCTTACTACTATCTTCTGACATGTTCTTTTTCGTTAATCATTATAGCTAATCATGCTTAGCTAAAATCTGTCTTCCCATAGGTCCTCATTATCCTCTCTAGGGCCACATAAAGGCATCCTAATTCTTTTTCCTAATAACAGTCTCTTCAATATTTAACGGGCTGCCACATATTTCATACTGTGAAATATTTTTCAACAATGCCAAGGAGAACAAGGGCTGTAAAAGGTCATGGCATTTTTACACGGGGAAAGCTATTAGGACACCAGCACAGTTGAGTAACCCCATTCACCCACCAGCTTCACTGCCTTCCTTCCTTTTTATGTGGACCAAATTTTCTCCTCTCTCTAGACATGGCTCTGCTATCTACCAGGTTATTCCAATTATAAACTACCACTGTCTTATCTTTCACATGCAATCTATTACCTATGTCCTTAATAGACTATGCCTTCCATGTACACTTATTTTCTTCTTTGATGCTACCATCCTAGTTCAAGCTATTATCTTCCTTTATTTAAGGTTATTCTAATATTCTCCTGGCTCGTCACCCCCCTTCCATCTCTACTCTAAATTGCTACTCAGGGTATATCACACCCCTGTTTCAAATCCTTCAAACCTTTCTTGCTCTTCTTAGGGCAGAGATCAAAGTCCCAAATACAACTTTCAAAGCTCTGGCTCTCTCAGCCTCCTTTTGCCCCTCCTCTCTGCTAGTCTTGCTGCAGGTCTTCCTGGTCCAGGAAAGAGTAGAGGGAATAAAACTGAGAAGGATACCAAAAAGGAGAACACACACAAAAAGAGAAGCCGAAGTGTGTGTTTTCATAAGCAAGGAAAGGAATTTCTGTAGGAGAGAAGTATCAATAAATTCAAACGCTGCAAAAATGTCAAAGCCAGATGTTACTTGGCATCTATGAAGTCACTGGTAACTTTAAGGAAAACAAGTTTCTAGGTAAAAAAGAAAACAAGTGGAGGCACAGACATTACAGTGAGGCAAAGTATAAAACAGGAGGTGAGGGAGCAGAGTGCGGAGGTAGTTAATGTCCAGAATGAGAGGCAAAGTCAAAAGAAAAAATACTTTTCTGCTATAAATAGGAAGATCATATGTGAAAAGAAGCAGTTAAGGAAACAGGAAAGAGTTAACTGCTTAAACAAAGTTCCTGAGAAGGTGAGAAGGTATTGTCAAGGCAAAAACATCATTATGCAAAGTAATACAGTGTTTGGGACATTATGAGTCTTCAATGAATAATTTGAATATATAGAAAAGTAACACTGACTTTTTTATGAACTAGAAACTAGTATGTGTATGTTTTAAAGATAGAGAAGGAATCTGTCTATGTAGAAAGGAAGGGATTCTTATTTCATTTGTATGTACAAAATCTACTATGGATTTAAGAAAGATACCTGTGAGATATAAGCAAAAGTTTTATTTATTTTTATTTTTTTGAGAGAGAGCCCTGGTTAGAGTGTCGTGGCATCATAGCTCACAGCAACCTCAAACTCTTGGGCTTAAGTGATCCTCTTGCCTCAGCCTCCAAGTAGCTGGGACTACAGGTGCCCACCACAACACCCGGCTATTTTTTGGGGGGGTGTGGGGGGTATGGTTGTCATTGTTGTTTGGCAGACCTGGGCTGGATTCGAACCCACAAGCTCCGGGGTATGTGGCTGGCACCTTAGCTGCTTGAGCTACAGGCGCTGAGCCAGCAAAAGTTTTAAATATTTTATCCTATATACTTTTAACACAACATTGGTATGCTTTTAGTATATCTTCAGACTTTACCCAGTCTTCATTACAAAAAACTACTCCTGCTTCTTCCCTGTCTCCCCATCTACTCCAGAATGAGATTTATTCACATCTCAGTATGGAAACATTCACATTTTACTTTGGTATAAAGGACGGATCAAGACCTTCAGTCCATTCTGTGAATCTGCAGCTCATTGATATCTTGTTCATTCAAATCTAAAGTTGCACCAGTAAATCATACTGTTATCTACCCAATATTTGGAGCTACAAACTTAAAGAAGTTTTTTTTTTTTTTTAAGTGTATATCCCTATGGACCAAATTTTTACAAAGCAGTGGTGTTATGGTTGCCCAGGAGAGGAGGCAGAATGCATTGCTACTATCAACAAATAACAAAGTTCAAGTCTAACTAAAAAGTTAAAAGTACAACTTCTGTTAGAGTACTTTTGTCTGAATAAGGTAGGGATATGGAAAGATGATAGAGGAAGATTTTTCTCTCAAACAGCTACTCTGAAATTTTGAATTTGTCAAAGATTTTGTTAAAAGAAGAGATTTTGGATCTGACTGGAAGTCTCTTCTTATTAAACAAGATGAATTAAGAAATTTCCAAGTTGTTTTAAGATAGCTTACTTCTACCTAGTAGCAATCTCCATCAGGGCAATGGCTGACTTTTTTTTAGAAACAGAAATTCCTGGCACATAATAAAATACTTTTCGAATTAATTAATAGATGAAAGAAAGTACTCAAATAAAGAGAACTATTTCTATTAGAAAGAGGAGAGGAAGTAGATCACCTAAGTCTGGACCACATGTCAGGTACTTAACTATACAACTTTGGACAGGACACTTAACCTTTTTATATCTTCATTTATATGTCTATACAATGGGTTAATACAACATATTTTATAGGATTACTGAAAGAATTACAATACCAGATATAAAATACCTAACATAATTCTTATAGAAGGCATTAAATAAATAATTGCTCCTTTCTACTTCTTCCCTTGAAAAAAGGTATAAAATGTGCTTTCATTTATTTTTTTTAATTTTCTTTTTTTCCCATTTATTTATTTATTGAGACAGTCTCACTTTGTGGCCCTCGGTAGAGTGCTGTGGCATCATCACTCATAGCAACTTCAAACTCTTGAGCTCAAACGATTCTCTTGCCTCAGCCTCCCAAGTAGCCGGGACTAAAGCACCTGCCACAATGCCTGAATTATATTTTTCCTGTAGAGACAAGGTCTTACTCTGGCTGAGGTGGTCTTGAACCTCTGGGTTCAGGGCAATCCACCCACCTCAACCTCCCAGAGTGTTAGGATTATAGGCATGAGCCACCATGCCCAGCCTAATTATGTGTTTTCAAAGAAATACAATTCAATAAGAGAATATAAATATATAAAAGTACAACTGATATTAAAAAATTTTAAGACATGGCTGGGTGCAGTGGCTCATGCCTGTAATCCTAGCACTTTGGGAGGCCAAGGCAGAGGATCACTTGAGCTCAGGAGTTTAAAACCAGCCTAAGAAAGAGTGAGAACCCATCTCTATTAAAAACAGAAAAATTAGCCAGGCATTGTGGTGGGTGCCTGTAGTCCCAGCTACTTAAAGGCTGAGGCAGGAGGATTGCTTGAGCCCAGGAGTTTGAGGTTTTTATGAGCTAGGCTGATGCCACAGCATGATAGCCTGGGGGACAGAGCAGGACTCTGTCTCAAAAAAAGAAAAAAAAGTCTGTACATATTATAATCAACATATTAAAATGCATTTAATATTAGAAAATCAAAGGACAGAATGTTGCATGACAATAAGTGGTAAACACAGTAAAATATGAGAAACAAAGCAACTATGTTCCTTTATTTTCTTTATGTTCTCTTTTAGCATTCTGCAGGTTCTTCTATAAAATGTGACACTTTTAGCAAAATTCTTCTGAACTCTTCATCCTCCTCAGTACCATATAACTGAACATTCATTGTTGATGATAACAGTCATGAACCAGTACACTCAATGAGAAGTAGACACAAGGTTATAAAAAAATCCACTGTCACTCCCTCCTCCGGAGAAAGGTACACATTACTATTCATATTCAAAACATGGGTCAAAGGTCTCCTCCTCTATGCAGCCTCTCCGACTTGAGCTGTAGCCTTCGGTATGCTTCCTGAGGCTCTGCTCCACACACCTCTCTTACAACAGCCAGACAGTGTAATCTAAACAGGCTGGCAGCTCTTCAGTGGCAGAAACTGATTATATTAATCTTAGGATCCTTGGGGCTTAGCATAATGTTTTATGTTCAACCAGAAATTAATAAACATTTCTTGAGTAATAGAATGAATTAATTAAAACTTCTTCGAAATTCTTTATTTTATGGCCTTGTCTCATAAGCTAGCACTAAATAACATGCCTTCTTGCTCTCTTAATGGTTTCACGTATGTTAATCATATTCCTGCCATAGTACTGCAAGCTCCTTTAGTCTGTGTTTTTGTAGCCCACAATCTGTTTCTTTTTTTCTGTCACTGCCCCAACTCTACTCCCAATGGACCAGGCATAATAGGTGAAAAAGTTCATTAAGTATCTTCTGAATGACTTACCCTTAGAAAGTGATTTTTCTGACAATGAACTAAGACCTTCATTTGTAGGTAGAATGGATTTTATAGGAATGAACCACGATTTTCTATTGTTTAAAATAAAAGCAATTTTAAAGGTATTTTCATTCATACTATTTTAAAAATATTTTTACTCACACTATTAATCACATTCCCCTCTACCTCCTGTGAGAAAGACATCTTGTATGTATACTATACTCCAGATTGACTGGTAAAATAATTCATCTGATGATTCACCTAATGATGTCTATAAAAGAATCATAAAGGATACCTGTGTTGGTAATAACACAAATAGGCAAACCAAACTCTGCCTTCTTTTCATTTGCCAGTCTGCTGACAGCTTGGCACAGTACCTAATGTCTTCTAATACTGTGCTTTAGCATCTAATAAAAAGCGTTCAGCAAGAAATATAAAAGCCAACCAAGAAAAATGAAAACACTGAAACAAGAATTCCCCCAAAGCCAAGTAGGGACTGGATTATGCAGGAAAGGAAGAGTGGGAGTAAAGAAACATAAATAAGAGGGGAAAAAAACATAAACTTGAGTCAGAGATAACATTCAATTATTTATTTATCCAGTAAATATTTACTGAAGAACTACTAGGGGCCATGAATTACGCTATGTGCTAGGGCCAAAGATGCAAAATGGGTGTCTTGAAAGGGCTCACAATTAATACAAGGAAGACACAGAAGTAAACAGTTAGCAATACACAGTGAGAAATACCACTACCTGGTATGTAGCAGCAGACAGGCTGCCTGATGAACAATAGGTGCGTATTCCTCCCATGTTAGGGCCAGGGAACAATTACCAGTCGTAGTATCTAAGTTGAGAGGTAAAAGATAGAAGTTGCTTGGTAAAGAAGGTGAGGAAAGAGAAAGGGGGACTGGCTTATAATGAAGAATCTTGGTTTCTTCATAGGCCTGAGAGAAGTTCAGTATGACTGGATTTAGATCCAAGTTCTGTTAGCAGCTATGTAACTTCTGACATCACTAATCCTTTCTGATTCTTGGTTTCCTATCATTTGAACACTTCACATTCATACTATTGGCACAGTAACTGGCAACTGGAGGAGGAAGTTTAAGATGTTTTAGTGCACCCCTGCCTCCCTCTCTTCCTTCTGTGAGAAGAAAGACAACACTTCAACCCCTAACTCTGCTTCCTATTCTTGCATTCTCCAAGAAGTCCATTAGCCAGTTCAGATGGGCTCAGGATTCACCTGACCATTGAAATACTTTTCTTTTTGTTTTAATTTCAGGTTAATGTGGGAGTATAAACATCTAGGTTGCAATATTTGTATATGTTAGGTAGAGTCCCTCTTGTAGTTGTGTCCTGCACCCAAAAGTTGTGCCAATGCCCTTACATTGTGTCCATTAAGTAGGAGCACACCAACCCTCTACCCCCTTCCCTTTCCTCTCAACCTTTTCCCCCCTCCCCCAACTTGAATTGAATTGAGTTTTTGTCTTATGTGGACATGTATTAGATCATCTACTGGCTTCATATTTGTATTGAGTACATTGGATATTTGCTTTTCCAAATGTAGATACTTTTATCATAATTTAAAGCTGACTTTCAGTTTTTCAGGCCTGGCTATTTATGTGAATGCAAAAGTTCACAATTTTGTTTTTAAAAGCCTGCAGTATAATGGATTGTCCAATTTCATTCTTCTAATAGCTTCTGACCCAGTATTAGCTCTTGCCATTTAGACCTTTCCTAAGGCTGCCCTTTCCATATGAAATTCCCTATTTGAGGAAGTCTGATAATTTTCCTTGATAAATCTCTGTATCTTTCTTCCTTCATAATGTCTTCTCAGTTAGGTGAGCATCTCTGGTGGGATTTTATTTACCCTCTAACACTGTATTCCCTAACCCCTGGACCGCAGACGCAGACCTGTACCAGTCCATGGCCTGTTAGGAGCCAGGGGCCACAGCAAGAGCTGAGCAGGAAGCAAGCAAGAGATGCTTCGTTTGTACTTACAGCCGCTCCCCATCACTCACATCACCCCCTGAGCTCTGTTTCCTGTCTGATCAAGGGTGGCATTAGATTCCTGTGGGAGTGCGAACCCTACTGTAAGCTGTACATGAGAGAGATATAGGGAGTGTGCTCCTTATGAGAATCTAATGACCCCCTACACCTGCCCATGGAAAAATTGTCTCCCATAAAATCAGTCCCTGGTGCCAAAAGGCTAGGGACTGCCATTCTAACATACATTAATTTGTCTAGAAAATGATAACCATCTGTATTGGTATCATTATGCAATTATTAATTTTATTATTTCTGTCATCCTTTAATCCCTACCTTCCTTTCTTCACTCATCATTCACTCACTAAACTAAAATGTATATCGAGTAAAGACAATTCTTATTTGCTTAATATACATTTAAAGAAACAAGGCATTATTTCTAGGCAAAAATCAAGGCCCTATACTAGCACCAAACAGGCTTTCATGGAAGAAAAAGATATGTAAGTACTTTAGGGAGCTTATAGACTAAGAGAAAGAGGTAAAGCAGGAAGAAAAATAAAATTAAGGAAAATGAATGTGGCTAAAAATAAAAGCAAGGTTTATGGAAGTTCAAATAAGAGAGCATGAGACTTATAGTTTGATGAGGACCAAGGTTTAAAGCCTTGCTATGCTGTTGGCTAGGTTGGGCCAGTTAGCCCATGTTTGAAAAGCGGATGGCTCTATGTATACTTTGGGGATTTTGTTTTAAATATTTTTGGTAAGACTTAAATGAAAACGAAACACATGGAATTCCTTTATACAGTTTAAAGTTTCTGATAATTATAATGAAATGATCCAGGGGTCCTCAAACTTTTTAAACAGGGGGCCAGTGCACTGTCCCTCAGACCGTTGGAGGGCCGGACTACAGTTTAAAAAAAAAAAACAAAAACTATTAACAAATTTCTATGCACACTGCACATATCTTATTTTAAAGTAAAAAAAACGGGAACAAATGCAATCACACCACCTTATGTGGCCCACAGGCTGCAGTTTGAGGACCTCTGATAGACCGTATTTCATTATTTCCCATTATTGGGAAGTGACGCTCTCTTCAAGACCATGGAGAATATGTTGAGCAGGCTACAGTACTTCTACACAATCCCACTAAAAACTAATGGACATGGAATACTGGGGGAAGAGTTCCAAAAGTTGTAGCTCAATTCTGTCACTATACACATTTGGTTTGATATGCACAGTATTTATTTTTATTTCCATTTGTAAAAAATTATGGGATACAAATATAATTTTTTTTAAATTATAGTGCATTGCATAGTGTTGAAGTCAGTATTTGCAGTGCATCCATCACCAGAATAACATGCATTATAGTCTATTAAGTAATTTCTCATCACTCATACCTAACCCTCCACCCTTTGGAGCTTCCATTGTCTCTCATTTTGCATTCTATATCCACCCAGTAAGAACACGCAGCATTTACTTTTTATGTCTGAGTTGTTTCACATAAGATAATGATGGCTCCACTTTGATGCATATTGCTATGAAATACATGATCTCATTCTTTTCATGGCTGAATAATATTCCAGTGTGTACATGTACCACATTCTCTTTATCCAACCATCTTCTCATGAACACTTAGGTTGAGTCCACATCTTTGCTATTGCAAATAGGTGTATAGTATTTTAAAAAGAGAACTTGAAAGCCATTACAAGAGATTTGTGCTTTCCAATTTATCCAGTCACTGCCTGTTTCTCTTCTGATCAGGCAAGAATTTTTTGATGCTCCAGTATTTGCAAAGAAGCCTTGGAGTTTCCTGTTCACCCAAGGGCAAAGTCAATTCTGTCCTCCGCCCAAAACCTATACACACACTTGCATGTAGTAGCCTTAGTTTGGTTCTTTGTCCTTCCCGTAAATGTTCTTCTTTGTTACACATAGTTTTATAGCTTTCCCTTTCGGACTCTATATTGGTTGTGTCTTTCCCTGTCTTTACTATTTTCTTTCCCTCTGTCCTCCTCGCCATCATTGCCACCATATTCATGATACAGGATTCTCCCACTCAAGACTGGACAGGGATTCCCCCATTCTCTAAGCCCAGGTGAGCTCAGAAATCAGACCCCCATTTCCAGACACAACCAGGCCACACCCTCTGGGCTCTCACAAGATCATGAGCAAAGCAGCCTGAGACATTTTTTAGGGTGGGTCTACCTTGAGTAGGAGCATACACAGTAATCCCTTACCTGAGACAAAAACTGCAAAGACCTTGCCCCAGCAGAGGGATGGCATTCATTCATTTGTTAATTCACTCATTGAGTTTGTCGAGGTGTTTTTCCATCTACCAATTCCTGGCCAAAATGTAATATATATCCCTAGACAAAGGACCCATATGGGAGACTTCCTACTTGGATCTTCCCTTTGCCAGACGCTTTGGTGCTTTTTTACTCCTTCTGTATTCCTTTCTGTCTAATAAAATCCTATCTACGACTGATCTGTGGTCTGTGATTTCATTCTTTGAATCCTCAAGACCAAGGACCTACTAAAGAAAGAAATTCCAGTAATATTTATACCTAGTACAGCCTCTATAAATATATACTTTAGCAGTTGAACAAATTTCAATAAAGGATTATGGATTTTTCTCAACAATGCTTGATCCACTTCAAGGCTTCAAACATGATGTCTAATATTCTAAGCAAGATTTTGGCATATAAACAAGTAACTAAAGAGCAATGTGGCAAGTATAATAATAGGCATCTAACTAGTTGCTTTGAATAGACAGAAAAGGGAGGCAAATCAAACGAACCTTCTGCCTGGGAAGGTCAGGAAAGCTCTGTAGTTAAAGAGACAGTATTTGAAGTAGCCTCTGAACACTAAGGAAAAAATTAAGAAAGAAAAGACAGTATTTTTAGGTAGAGGAGATAACTTAAGCAAAGACTTGGAGACATAAAAATTGGTAGATGTTGGAGAGTGAAATAATGTATATAGATAGACTAATATAGTACATTAGGGCTACACAAAAGGAAATCTGACAAAGGAATCTTTAAAAAGTGCTTGACAATGGCCAGATGTATCCTGCTTAGGGGTCTATTAATAACAAATACATAGAAGGCTATTCTCGATTATATCTGTGAAGAATTTACATATAATATAAATTTTTCCAGCCCCAAAAGAGATGATGGCAGAGTTAGACCATTCTTGATTTTTGTTCCATTCATGGAACACATTGATAATCAATCAAGATGTTCATCTTTTCTTTACTGAGCCTGGATGCAGCCTCAGAATCCTTCCCTGTACAGATTTCTATAAGGCCTACATGATTGAAATGAAACCCATTTCCAACACTGTTCTAGCTTATGCATTGAGAAGGAGCAGTGACTCTAAATGATATTGATAACCCAGAAATCTTTTCTCTATATCCCATCCACATTTAAACATGCAGAAACCAGGTATTTCATCTCCTCTACCTCTGTCTTAGACTAATGTCTACCTGGGGCTCAGAGTGTCTCCACAACCTTGGTCAGGAGGTCTAGACACTAAACATCTGGAAGAAAATGGCAAATTTCAATCATATGAAATTCTAAATGTAGCAAAATAACTGCATAATTAACTGTGGCTATGCAAAACTGTGATGGGCAGTTATTGATTTTAAATAATAAAAAAATAGCATCCTAACATACACATCCTAGCAACACATGTAGCGTGAGCAGGCTGGGTAGACCAAAGCCCCTGAAGGAATTTGCAATGCTCCTACGACATGTACATGAATTAGCCATCAAAACCTAAAATGTTTAGGAAAAAATACACTTTCACACATTGATTAAATTATTTCCTTCATAAGCATAACAGTTTAGAAAAGCCCAGACTGATTGCTCACAAGGAAATAAACACATTTCTAAAAAATCCTCAGCTTTACAAGGTATCCTCTGCCAACCCCCTGAGGAGCAACCTTAGAACCTGCTGCTGGCTGTGGCAGCTGCCTGCTCACTTTCTCAGCAGCAAGAAATATGCTAAGCAGTGATTATCAACAGGGAAGAGGATTAAAAGGTTGAGAGAATGATTAAGCGAGATACGATGCCTTCTAAAAAATCAGTTTTCTGCAGAGGCTGTGAATGACCTAAGCCAGGGCAATCTCAAATTTCAATCAATTACATGTGAAACACATGTATTCTGAGCGCCCTCTGTGAGAGCTCCCATTAATATAGTCTGGGTACACTAAAACCATCAGATTTGTTGATAGACCTGAAGCCAACCGTGTATGTGTCTGTGCCTTTCAAACCCAAAAGAACCCAAAACCCAAAACACACAAAATCCCGCACAACCCATGAAAGGAGACCAATACAAAACCAGAACAATTCCGTCTTTCATGCCAAAAGAGGCTGGGAGCAAGACTTTCCCTTGAAGTTGCGATTGGTATGAGCAATTTTACATAGAGGGAAGCAACTGACTTTGTAGAATCAGAGTTCAGGAAAGTGTGAGATGGGTGAGAGAGTGGGAATCACTCTAATTCTTCAGATGCTGGTTGGAGTCTTGGCACTTATTCGCTATTTGAGTCTCTAAAGCATGTCTGCACTTCTCTGAACCTCACTATTCTCATGTGCCTTGAAATCCATTTCTTGGTCAATTTACAGGGTGTAAAGCAGGAACAGCAGGAGGGAAGGATATAATAATTGAAGACGAAACTTAACCTCGTATTATTTCACTTACTTGTTACTATATCTACTGTGAAGTAGATATTATGCTGTATGTTTTTAAAGGTGGAGAAATTAAGAGCCAGAGAAGTTAAGTGGCATGTCTTGGTTGATAAGTAGCAAAAGCAGAATTTAAGTGTTAATTCAAAAGTTAATATTCTATTTACTGTGTCCTACTTGCCTTTTTAGATTCTAAGGTTTTCAAAGGCAGGGGGCATAATTGTGTTTTCCATGTATCCCTACCTAGCACTTAACATATTCATTACATAGTAGGTATTCAGTAAAGATTTTGTGAATGTTGAATAACATTTCTAAGGATGTAAACTGGTTCAGCTCAGTCTAGCTAAATAAACATTGATAGAATATATTCTATTGTCAGACACTTTGTTTCTAGTTAGAAGGTAGGGATAGATGAATAATGGTCCCTTCCAGGACTTGCTCACTTTTGGAAGGGGTTATTATTATTTTTCTTTCTGATTTGTTTGAGTTCTATGTGGATTCTGGATATTAGTACTTTGTCAGATGTATAGTTTCCAAATATTTTCTCTCATTCTATGGGTTGTCTCTTTACTCTATTATTTCCCTTGCTGTTCAAAAGTTTTTCAGTTTAATTAAGTCACACTTATTATTTTTGTTACTGCTGTATATTGTTTTTGTATTTCTTTGGGGGGGTTTATCATAAATTCTTTGCCTAGACCAATGTCTAGAAGAGTTTTTTGATGTTTTCCTCTACAGTTTTTTATGGTAAAAGCCTTCCACTTAATTCATCTTGAGTTGAATTGTATATAGTGAGAGGAAGGGACCCAGTTTCATTCTTCTTTACGTGGCTATCCAACTTTATTAGCACCATTTATTGTCCTTTTCCCAGTGTTTGTTTTTTCCTGCTTTATTGAAAATCAGTTGGTTTTGGCCATATGCATTATTTCTGGGTTCTCTATAGTTTCATTGGTCTATGTGTCTACTTTCATGCCATTACCATAATGTTTTGTTTATTTTATACTTATAGCATAATTAGAAGTCAGGTAATGTGATACATCCACTTTTCTATCTGTGTGTGTGTGTGTGTGTGCTCGTTAACACTTAGGATTGCTTTGGTTATTCAAACTCTTCTTTTGGTTTCAAATGAAGCTTAGAATTATTTTTTTAGGTCCATGGAAAATAATAATGGTATTTTGGTGGAAATTGCATTCAATCTGTTTATCAGTTTGGGCAGTATGGACATTTTGACAATGTTGATTCTTCTAATCACTGAGCACAGGCTGTTTGCCATTCATCTATATCATCTCTGATTTCTTTCATTAGTATTTTATGGTTCTCCTTTTAGAGATATTTCACATCTTTAAGTATGTTTCTAGGTATTTTACTTTCTTTGCAGCTATAATAAATGATATTGTGCTCTTGATTTGACTCTCAGCTTGACTGTTATTAGTATATAGAAATGCTACTGATTTTTGCACATTAATTTTATAATCTGAGGCTTCACTGAAATTATTTATCAACTTTAGGAGTTTTGAAGTAATCTTGGGGCTTCCTAGGTATAAGATCATATTATCAGGAAACAGAGATAGTTTGACCTCCTCTTTCCCAAATTGGATGCTCTTTATTTCTTTATGTTGCCTCGGTGCTCTGGTTAGGACTTACAGTATTATGTTGAATAAAAATGGTGATATGGGGGCATCCTTATCTTGTTGCAGTTCTTAGTTGGAATGCTTTCAACCTTTCACCATTTAAAATGATGATGACTGTGACTTTGTCATATATGGCAAACACGGAGCTAAGAGGAAAGTTCATAGCACAAATGCTTACATCATCAAAAAGACACAAAGATCACAAATTAAAAACTTCATTCAACACTTCAAGGAACTATCAAAAGAAGAACTAATTGAACCCAAAGCTAAAGATGACATTACAAGGGTCAGAGCAGAACTAAACACATTGTAACCACTCCCACACAAAGGATCAGTAAGACAAAAAGTTTTCTCTTTAAAAAGATAAACAAAATTGATAGACCACTCACTAGATTAAGCTGAAATATAAGAGGAAGGACATACACGTGCTTAATCAAAAATGAAAATAGAGCTATTACAACTGATACCACAGAAATACAAAATATCAGCTAAGACTACTATAAAAATCTACACACAATCTAGAAAATCTAGAGGAAATGGATAAATTTGGGGATGTGCACAACTCCCATAAGCTTGAATAAGGAAGAAATAGTACTCCTGGACAAACCAATAATAAGTAGCAAAAATAAAACAATAATAAAAAAATCTTCCAATAAGAAACAGCCTAGGATCAAATGAATTCACAAATGAATTCTAACAGATTTACAAAGAAGAACTGGCACCTATCCTACTGAAATTGTTCCATAATATCAAGCAGGTAGGAATCCTCCCTAACTCATCCTAAGAAGCCAGTACCCCCTGATATCAAGCTAGGAAAGAACACGATAAAACAAGAAACTGCAGACCAGTATCTCTGATGAACATAGTTGTGCAAACCCTCAACTAGCAAAATAAATCCAACAGCACATCAAAAAGATAATTCCTGGGGTTTCATACCAGGCATGCAAGGATGGTTCAATATATGCAAATAAATAAATATGATTTGCCACATAAAATTAAAAACAAAAATTGTATGGTTATCTGAATGAATGCAGAGAAAGCGTTTTATAGAATTCAGCACCACTTTATAAAAAAAAAAAATCCTTGAAAAGCTAGGCCTAGCAGAAACGTACTTCAAAATAATAAAATGTCATGCTTTAAAAGCCAGATTTCCTGTCTCTGATTACCTTTGCTTTTTAGGTAAACATTGCCAGTAATTTGAGAACAAAGAAAGGATTTGAACAAAGTGAAAGGTTACAGAGGACTCAAAATGCAGGGAATTCGAGAAAACCGGCAATCAGAGTAATTATGATATTGCTACTTAATAGGAGAAATGGTAAGTGTCACTAGGATTAACAAGATCAACAAGGAGACTCTGGCATCGACAAATCTTAACAATGCAAATACATCAAAGTTAAGGGAGTAAACACAGAAAAAAACTATCAAGAACTTGTCCAGTGTTAATTATGGAAGGAGGCACATAACTATCGTGGTCTATTTGCTAAGCTTGGAGAGCATTCATTGCCTTACGTAAGAGATGTCCCCGAAACAAACAGACTAGGATTCTATATTTGGCTTTGGAATTTTAAAAGTATCTCTCTTAGCCCAAGAAACAGAAGGAACTTTCTATAGATTTGGAAGATAATATAAGAAATGGCAATTTCCCACCTCTTTAACTAAAAATCCCTTAGACTAGGAGGAGGTCATCTTTAAGAAGAAATCAAAGAGTATGTAGGTATTGCACATTTTTGAAAAAAGCAAGGATTTCGCAGGCTCATCACAATGATAAGTTGGCTCAGTACATACACATGTATTATTCATTCACAGAAAATATCTGTAAATCAGGGAGGTGGCCAATATCTCAATCTCAAAGAAGAAATGACTGCAAAGGTAATTTACTAGGAAAATTTACTAGAAAATTTTTACTAACAATGTGCCAGAAATATAGTAAATGCAAATTATTATTAAGTAACTATATAGAATTATATCTGACTCCACTATAAGTTTTCAGACCTGGGGACTAAGCTTTGACAACAGTGACTAAAGTGAAATATCAAGCTAGCATTTAGATAATATACCCTAAATGATAAGACATTAAACATTTTACATATCTATGAGAAATTCTATCAAGAAGAAGGAAGAACAAAAATATATATTTAAGTTTCTATTTTACGATTTGGTACAGCTGCAGTGAGATCACTATTTCTCTGCTTTGGGATTCTCTCTGATCTGTCCACAATGCATGTCACATGCAAGTGAACTTAGAAGTCATAGGTGCTGTTCTCACTTTTCTTCCAGGCCTTAAGGCCTAGAAATAGCCATATCGGGGGTCTACTAAATAATCTGTGGGGTTTCAGTGCTTCCTGCTAGTAAGAGGCTTGCCTGGATTTTAGCATTTCAGATGCGGTGAGTAGCACCTAGCAGACAGCTGGGTACAGTGACTGAGCCTTTTAGTGCCTCCTGTGTCACGGAAGTTGACAAGGTTGAGTTCAGATAGATCTGTTTAATGCCATTTTTAAAATCAGTGCAGCTCTGGAAAACTCTGAAAGGTTAAGACTTATATAACCTAAATGAGGAAAAAAGCTCTTTCCTTCTCAACTTGGAATAATGTGTTATGGAATCTACGCGTATAACACATTTTAAGTATCTGATGGACAACCAAACCCACCGAGAAGATGCTATATACTCAAAAGATAAAAGTTCCTGATACAATTGCCACTTATAAAAACCCCGTAGTAAGTCATTTTGCACAACAAGTTTCTCCATTTCTTTTTTCTAGACTATATCTCTGAGGGGAAGGACTGTATCTTTTCTACTCTTGAATCCAGAGCATAGCACCACCCCTGGGTTGGTAGATGCCAAGTAGGAAGTGGCTGGTAAGAAACCTAAATAACCAGCCATGCAATCTTATCTGTTTTATAAATTTGAATTTGATATTTTTGGGTTTCCTAAAGAAGAAGACTCAGAATATTTGAAATATTCCTTTCAGCTTGGTAGAGAATATATTTTTTGGAAAAATGCCAGTGGACATGCATAGTTCCAGGTCAGGAACTAGACAAGGAAGAATCCTATACCCAACCAGAAAGCCAGGTCTGATTACACAGAGCACTTCCACTATGCACACAGAATCTCTCATTTTTGAAACACAGCATGGCACAAGCGTCAGCACAAAGATAGAAGTATTCATTTCTCTGACTTTGTGGTTATTGTTTGGGCACTTGAAGACATAAAAGTACAATAGCTGGGAAATACAAAAAATAGAACAGGTTTTGGTATTAAGCTCAGTTTTGCACATGCAAAGTATACATTATATCTGTGCTGTCAAGTTAGACATACCAAGGTCAGACAATTAAGTTTGTAAACTCATCCTTGAAAAACTACTACATACCCCATTGCTAAAAATAATTTTAGTCACCTTCAAAATACTCTCCTCTTGGGAAGCTATGCACCAATCTTATCACCTAGCCCACTCTTCAAAGCACTTTTGGAACTCATTTTGGGGAATGGCCATCAAAGTTGCTATCATATTGCCTTTGATGTCCTGAATGTCATGAAAATGCCTTCCTTTCAATATTTCCTTTATCTTCAGGTGAAGAAAAATGTTATTAGGGACTGTATCAATGCAGTTATTTTTTTATTGCCTAAAAACTTCCTCACAGACAGTGCTGTGTGAGCTAGTGCATTATCATGACGCAGGAGCCTCAAATTCACTTAACATTTTCCTAACTGTTTCTTGATATGTACTTGGTCTGCTATGCTTCTCACAGTCAGTTGACAATTCTGATGCACAGCCTGACAAATTCTTGCAATGTTTTTGTCAGTTCTGCTCATTATTGGCTGCCCTGACTTCTCTTCATGTCCCCTCAGAAAAACATTTAATCCATTTGTACACTGACATCTTCCTCATGGAATAACCCCTATAAACTTGCCTGATTTCACTTCTACTCTTGCCAAATTTAATCAGAAATTTACAAATGTTTGTTTGTTGCTCTAATTCAAGCTCTGTCATGAGTGCCACTCGGCAAGACACTGCTACGTAGCTACATGAACACAACTGTGAGACACTGATATACCCAAGTTATGAAACCTTACTGAGTTGTTTGTACAGTGCTGCCAACACAAGCACATGGTGGCAAGTTCACAAACCTAATTGTCTAATTGTCAGACCTCATACTGATAATGTGGATCATCAGCATTATTTGAAGCATAACTGAGTGAATTACATCACCCAAAGAAAACAGATAGAGCACATAAAGCCTTGAGAATAGCAGTGTTTCAGAGATAGGTGGATAAAGAGCTTATAAAACAGGATGTGAATAGTCAGAGAGGTCAGAAGTCAAATTAGAAAAGTCTTTTTCTCTTGTTTTCTTTTCTCTCCCCCATTAAGGTCTTATTTTCCCCAAGCTTAAAAAGTGACCTGGAGGAAGAAAAGATTAAGATATTCCCTACTGCCTTTCTGAATAGGCCTGTTGGAGTGCCCCCCCATACACACACACATTATTTAGTGAGAAAATGGCGTAAAAATGCCTTTTGTTTTCTTAAGAGAAAAACCTTTATTTTAAATATCATTTCTATTGATCAATTCTGAATCACACCCCAAGTAACTCACAATAACTGTTAACAATGATGAAGTGAAATGCAACATAAGTAGACAGGTGGTATATGTGTCTCTGTGTCTATTTATATGTATTTATTACCATGTGTACATAGTGTACACATTTATATTAATATACACACATACATACATTCCCATCTCATGACAGTAACTGTTTAGACCCTTCTTATTTAAAGTGTGACAAAGTACAAATGTTATAATCTCAGTATGTTAATATCACTCTCTTATTTTAGAGGAAAAGATTCTCCTGACAGAAGAGATTATTACACCTTCCAGACCTGAATTGACAACAAATCAACAAACAAAAAGGAAGTAAACTAATATTTATTTGGAATCTAGTATATAGCAAAATTGCTCTAGGTTCATTATATTTGTTATTTCACTGAGTCATCTTTTTTAAAAAGGCCCTGGCATTGGCTATACCTTGGATGCAGTTGAAAAGTTGTAGGAAACAGAGACTTGTCAGGATAAGACCTGGGACACTCTCTGTTCACAATCTGTCTCATCATCCATACTGTTCTCTACTCTTAACTTCTCAATTTACAGGCAAAATCATTGCACATTTAATGTTAGACCATAGATTTCCAATGCTAGCTGTATATCAGAATTTTCCATTGGGCATCTGAAAGTGATTCATATCCTTCTCCAGACTTCCTGTATCAGATAAACTCCTAGAATCTTATTTTTATAAAGCACCACAAGTGAGTCTGAGGCTGAGTCAATATTGGAACTCACTGATTGTGGTATTCTCAGGACTTCCAAAAAGCATCCACCAAGGTGGTTAAAAATACAGTGGCTACATCAGATGTTTAATTTTCCATTCTTGGGGGTTTGGTAATTTCCCACTTAACGGGTACAATGGACAGGTGTATGGGACATTTTCTTGGTGAAGGATTTAACTACAATTTGGACTTTAACCTAGAAATGCAAACAGTGTAACCTAATTGTATATACCCTCACATTAACTTGAAAATAAAAAAATATTTTGTTTAATTACAAGCCAAATAAAATACAGTGGCTAAAAGACCTTTACAACTTTTTATCCAGATTCGGGAAGTTCAAGGATCTGTGCACAAACCTCTAGAAAGTGATAGTGATGCTTAAAGAAACTAGAAGATGGTTGATAAATAACAGAGGCTGTTAAATAAAAATAAAAAGCACATGATTATTTAATCTACACAAATTCAAGCAGAAAGGTAATATGATTAAATGTAAACATTATTGGTGGGATGGAGAACTTTATTAAATATATATGCCCTGAACCCAGCTACAGAACTACATAATTACAGCTTGCTTTAGATTTAATTTCTACCCAGTTAATGCAATATTTTAAATTTTAATGATAATCTTAAATACCATCTAATTCCTCTGAAAGCATGCTTACTTTTCTTTATCAAGACTCTGGAGTACATGGCTCTGCATCTGTCCTGATCATATACTAGAGTTTACTTTATGCTGGGAAATGATGCTACTGACCCATCTTTACTAGGGAAAGATGGGTGGATCTATTTTCCCAGGGACAGAGTAGATTTCTATTAATTCATCTGTCCTCTTTCAAGTAGTAGCAACATTGTTTTCCCCAATGTTGCAAATTAGATCACTGATTAATCACACACAAAAAATGTAAAACAGACTTGCTAAGGAACTCTTTCACTCATAAAGCATTGTTAAAATAACAGTGCAGTGTCAGACATTATATAGATGTATCAGTACTAAAGAAAACAGAGAAGAATGTTTTCCCTTAAGGATCTTACAGTTAGGAGACAGCCATGTAAACAAATTAACATATCACATAGTAAAATAACATAGCATATCGTAAATGCCGTGCACATGGTGGTAGCCTAGAAAAATGGAAGCAGTGCCAACTTCTATCTAAGGAGATCAGCATTAACTTCATAAAAAAGAGATAACATTAAGGTTGTATTTTGAAGGTAGAGTTAGATTATATTTAGTTCTCACTGATCTTTATTGCTTTTTAGTTAGCTATAATATGCCAGAATTTCATATATAAGTGTGGAAAGCAGAGTCTCAAATTTTTAAATAGTCTTACTCTCTTCAAAGTTTCACCAGGTAATTTCCATTAGATTTGAGTTATAACTTAACAAATTATTATTATTTACCTTTGAGCAAATACAGAAACTTAATTAAAAACACTGATAATAAGCAGCTATGATATACACATGATATTTTATGTGGGAAAAATCAAGAAAATAAGGGACCAAGAGAAAAAGGCATGCTATATATTTTTTCTAGATTTAAATCCCATCTGATTCACATTTTTTAGAAATATGGAGTTGTTAGATCTATTTCATTGTGGTAGATAGATTAATGTCTCATACAAAGATATCCATGTACTAATCTCCAAAAACTGTTGAATATGTTATCTTACATAGAAAAAGAGACTTCATAGATGTGATTAAATTAAGGATCTTAAGATAGAAAAACTGTTGTTATCTTGGGTTTCCAGGTGAAATCTATGTAATCACAATGGTCCTTATAAGGAGGAGGCAGAAGTAGATCTTCCATTTCCACAATGAATGAGTACAATTTATTTCTTATCAGCCAATATAATGGGCTGACAGCCTGGTATATTACAAAGAGTGACCTAAATTAGCCATGTATTTGTTCCTTGGAAAGTTGCTTAACTTGTCTCATTTTTAAGGACTTCATCTAAAATATGGAATTCTGGAAAATGTCAAGGAGCAAAAGGAAAATGGTAAATTATTATAGAGGTCCTTCACCTCTTTTTTTAGGTATATTCCTAGCTATTTCATTTTTTTTTTTTTTTGGAGCTACTGTGAAGGGAATTGTGTTTTTGATTAGCTTCTCGTCTTGGCTGTCATTGGCATATACAAAGGCTACTGATTTGTGGACATTGATTTTATCTCCTGAGACATTACTATATATTTTTTGTCACTTCCAGGAGTCTCGTGGTTGATCTTTGGGATTCTCTAAGTATAAAATCATATTGTCAGCAAAGAGGAAGTTTGACCTCCTCTGCCCTCATTTGGATGTTCTTTATATCCTTCTCTTGCCTGATTGCATTAGCTAGAACTTTCAGAACTATGTTGCATAATAGTGGCAATAGAGGATCTCCTTGTCCAGTTCTAAGTGGACTTTCACAAAATAAGATGAATAGAAATAGAGTATGGATTGAAATGGGATAAGAATGACTACAGGGAGACTAGTTAGGCATTCACAGAGAGATATTGACTTGAATTAGACTTAAAACGGAGGAGATGATAGAGAGAAAAGTACACTCCGAAAATATACTAATATAAACATGAAAGAGGTAAAGTCTCCATCTTTCTTTAAGGCTGCATTATATTCCATGGTGTACATATACCACAATTTATTAATCCATTCATGGATCGATGGGCACTTGGGCTTTTTCCATGACTTAGCAATTATGAATTGGGCTGCAATAAACATTCTGGTACAAATATCTTTGTTATGATGTGATTTTTGGTCTTCTGGGTATATGCCTAGTAGAGGAATTATAGGATTGAATGGCAAATCTATTTTTAGATCTCTAAGTGTTCTTCAAACATCTTTCCAAAAGGAATGTATTAATTTACATTCCCACCAGCAGTGTAGAAGTGTTCCCTTTTCTCCACATCCACGCCAACACAATAACTAAGAAAATGCCAGGAAGGCTATGTTAACCAGTGTGATAAAAATGTGTCAAACGGTCTATAAAACCAGTGTATGGTGCCCCATGATCACATTAATGTACACAGTTATAATAATAAAAAAATTTAAAAATTAAAAATAGATATATACTAATATATACAAGGTGGTAAGAAAGATGAATCATGATGTCTGGCATGACCAAATGTCACATAGAGGAGCCAGTCCTCAAGATGAAGAAAGGTAGAGAAAGATTTGTCAATAGAAAATCATAAACTCAGTTTTGGATATGTTGGTTTGATGCTTCTGCAATGTATCAAAATGAAAATGCTAATGAGGCAGTTGGGTATATAGTTCACCACTTCAGAATAGAAGTTTTGATAAAGAGGTATAAATTTGGAATAATCAGTACATAAATAATAACTAATTTCATGGTAATAGATGAGCTCACTTTGGGAAAGGTTTAAAATAAGAGTTCTGAGGAACTTAGTTGTACGGAGAATACCTCACATGCACATGGTTAAATGGTGTATTAGGAGCTCAGAGGCTTTGAATCTGATATGAGTTCTTGATTTCATGGGAAACAAATAAACAAGCAAACACCATTAATGATTCTTCATCAACTACAAACATCATACTTTTCCTTTCTCCCACCAAGAGAGATTTTTTTCCTTTAGAAACGATCTTCCATTTCCACAATGAATAAGTACAATTTATTGATGATGGCCATTAATACCTGTCATCATCAATCAGGAAGATAATATCTACCTTCTTTCATTTTTCTCACAAAGGATCTAAAACTGGTAAAAGTGGACCTCGATGAAAGGAGAAGAAAAGTCGTATTTCTTTGTCCTTTACATTTGTAATTCATCATTTTCTGTTTGCTTCTTGACATTTTCCAGAATTCCATATTTTAGGTGAAGTCCTTGAAAATGAGACAAGTTAAGCAACTTTCTCAGGAACAAACACATAGCTAATTTAGGTCGCTCTTTGTAATATACCAGGCTGTCAGCCCATTATGTTGGCTGATGAGAAATAAATTGTACTCATTCATTGTGGAAATGGAAGATTGTTTCTAAAGGAAAAAATATAACAAGTGACCTTACAGGTCACAATTTTCTGTGGCAAAATAGAGGAAGGAAGAGAGTGATAATCCTGTTTTCTCCATTGATTCCCCATTTGTTGAAAGATGGCTTCACCATATTATTTCCTGGTATTTTCCCCTTCATGGCAGAACAAGAACTAGAAGTCCAGAGTCTGGAGGCAAAATCACTGTGCAGTTTTGAGACTGGATTATGTTTGTAAAATATGGAATTGCTAGGTCTGTGCTGTCAGCAGGAATGGTGAGATTCCCACAAAGTAATGGGAATAAATCTTCCACAAAACTTTAGTTGTAAAATGTTTCTGCTCCCTCTGGCTGTACATCTGGTCTCCTTAGCTTCTTAGCAAATAGTTGTAATAGCCGGTGTCTTCTCCAGGTCTCTGTCAGTCATTATAATGGCTGTGAGTCTATCACCAAACATAAATTATCCTTTAATAACTCTGTAATACACCTACTGACCTCACAAACAGGATAAAACTTCTAGTACAATTACACTCTTAGAAATCACTAAATATTTACTGAGTGCCAAAAAGACCCATGATATATTTGACTCTGTGAACTATTAAGTATAACTCTTGGCTTCCAGAAATTTATGACTTAGGGATAGCCCAAGACAATTTTATACTATAAAACAGTAGGTTAGAAGGGTAAGTAAGCTGATGTATTCAGCACAGAGTGGTTAGTAGGGAAATGTGGGAGCATTCTATGTCCATGTAGGTGGTGTGTGTGTGTGTTCTATTGATGAAGATAGCAATAAGAGTCAGAGGAAAAATATACTTTCAATTTGACTAGAAATGTATAATGTGGTTTTCAAATTATTGAAGACAGGAAAGAGGGCTGTTTGAAGCAAAAATGTTGGCATTTAGGGCTAGTTAAGTTCAACCATCATAATAATTATTACCATGTCTTAGAATATTTTGTATGTCATCTACCATAAATAAGGGACTATCACTGTCCATTTATTATAAAATTTTAAATCTATGAGGTTCAAAATATATTTTGATCAAAGTATAAAAGATATCAGACACTTTCTAATCCAAACTTCTTTCTCGTAGTAGTGAATTCTGGTACTCAAATAGACAAAAAACCCAATATTTATACCAACAGATGTTTCTAGAAAAATTCCAAATCAGTGTCAGCCTAAAAAAATAATCAGCTTCAAAGGCCGTTAACAAGCTAGCTGAAAAATACTACAAAGATTTTTTCTTTCTTTCTTTTTTTTTTTTTTTTAAGCACAAGAATTATGCCATGAATCACTTGGGACAAAGAGTAGTCAGAGTGAATGAGAATGAATAAAGAGGAAGCAGCTCACCAGAGAAAGACCAAACACTTACTGGAGAAAGAAATCACCACCAGGCTGAGCAAGGAGAACCCTGAATCCGACTAAGGAAACAAGCAGAAAAAAATCAGTAGAGGGAAAATTGGTTCACCCCTGCACAAAACAGACTAGCCTTCAGTGGAATTTAGAGTTCACTCAAAAACATCAACCACTTCCAACTGGGAATCCCTACTGAAACACATCAAATACCCAGAGATCCTTGTGACTTATTTCAGAACCCCTTCCTATGTCAGTCAGCCAGCAAATTAAATGATGCACAAGTTTAGAGCTGAAACAGCCTGAGGAATGGTAGCTTTGTCCTGAATTGTTTGAAAGATACATCTGCCACCTTTCCAGTTTCAAAAAGCACAAAATGATTAAAAGATCTTTTAGATGCTTAAGCCTTATAGATGCTTATCATATAGATAATGAAGATTTGTGGAACAAATGAACAGAATGATCTATACCTTATCTTCCATTTAATAAATACTTTAACTGTACTATTTCTTTCACAACAGAACATCTAAGAAGCTTAGGACATGGCACAGCCAATATTTTAAATTTTAACCTTTTTGAATAATAGTATTCAAGAATATTCAAAATGCTTAGAGCACTAGTATTGATTGAATTTAAGGAGCGTACACATAAAAATTCAGTATGGCTCAAACTATTTCAATAATTTACTGTGTTTGGACTTGTAGTATGAGATAATTAATTAAGGGAATAAATCACGTGCTAATTTATTCAGTGGGCATCTCTTGAGTGCCTACTAATAGGCAAGGCACATTTCTAAGGTTACAGTTACAGAGACAAAAAAGTAACGGAGCTTACATGTTGGTGGACCAGATATAACTATAAGCAACAGTATGAGGAATTTTTTTTAATCAAAAAATTAAAAAGTAGCACACTAGACCCAAATTGAAGTATATAACTTGTCACCATATTTTCAAATTTACCTAATAGTTTTAGGGAGTAGCTTGGGGACAACAAATATTAGAAAATGCCTGCTGATTAGACCTTGAGATGAGACCTTTATCTTGACATTTTCAAAGCTTCCTATTATCTCCTCCTGACAATAGGTTAAAAGACTTAGGTTTGAAAATATTCGAAGTTTTAACTTGAAAAACTCAAATAAAATGGCTTGTTATTCATTTCCTGTACCCTCAGTACTTTGTTTTGTAAAAATCCAGTCAAGCAAGTTATAAGAAAATAGTTCAATTTTTCTTTCCCTTCATTTTGCTATGTCAAATCATTTCTGGAGGTAATTGCAGATATGATCTCAGATTTTTGGCATATGTGTGATTCTGGACTTGTTTGTAAACATTATTTCAGTAAAAAACTAGATAATAGGGTATGATGCTAGGTCAGCAGCTGACATCTAAAAGATTTGTTTACATCAAACTATTTAATGGATTGTTTAAAAAATACTGATCTGGGGACTTTGTAAGTGAATGTATAGCATATTAGAAACTATATTTTTGTTTTTGAAATGAATTAACATTGACTATGCTCCTCGGTTTCCCTTTCATTTTTAGTCTATGAGATGAATGAGAAGGGGAGTTTCCCAAAGTAGATCAGAATGTGACCCTAAACTTCAAATCCTCGATTAAATGACAGACGTACAATTTGCTCTTTCTGTATTTTCATCCTCCGTTCCTTACTTCTCTCATCCCCCATGGTTTCAGGATTTTACTTTTCTATATCTCTTTCCTGTCATCCCTTGAACCATTACTTGAATACTTTATTAACAAGCTTCCTCCCTCCTACAAGTGTCTGAACCCTTTATGAAAAAAAAAAGTAGCCATTTTATATTTCATCTCTGTCAGGAGAAAACACAAACATTGCATTCTAAGAACCTTAGTCAACACTCATCTCCACATCATCCAGCATTGGAGGTTTTGCATACCCTTCTGTTTGAAAGAAGTATAACAGCAGTAAATGAAATGCTACTAACATTTTTCTTACCTTGTGTGAATTTTCACTTTTGTAGCTGGCTGTGCTGTCACAGATGTGAATTCACTAAGACAAGCATATTGCATGAATTTCTCTTTATGAAATATTCCTGCCCTCCTCGGGCTAAAGCCAAATAAGGGAGATCACAGTCTGATCATTGACTTGGACCCTGAAGCAGGTTGCAGAAATTCAGGATAAATAATCTGTTACAAAGGCAAGAGCCAGATTAGCCAATCCAAAACTGGGGTGTCAATTTAAGGGATCCAGTGTTTCTTAATGGGGGTGGTACTGACATTTTGGGTGTGTAATTGTGCATGACTATCTGATAGCTTTCTGGATGCTTGGTATGCCTGGCTTCCTCCCACTAGATGGCAAAAACTTTCACCAGCAATTGCCACAAACAAAAATGTGGTCAAACATTACTAAAAAGTACCAAGGGGGGTGGTGCTGCTGCTTTGAGGTAAAAATCATCGTGCAAGACAGAATATGACACAGTGGAGAAATCAGGAAGGCACTGGTAACAAAGGAATCAACTGGAAATGATGCAAGGAAAGCCCAAAGTCTGGAGGCCTGCCCAAACATCTGACAGTTTTTTTTTTTTTTTTTTGGCCGGGGCTGGGTTTGAACCCACCACCTCCGGCATATGGGACCGGCACCCTACTCCTTGAGCCACAGGCGCCGCCCACATCTGACAGTTTTTAACACTATCCTGAACTAGGATAGCCCCCAATGCTGTCCAAGATCCCTTAAAGTTTACAAAACCCAGTATGGACTCTAGTTTTTATTCTCCTTAAATAATCTTCTTCAGTTTTTTTGATTCTGCCCTAATTGATCTATGGCTTTTGTTCTCTGATTTGAATTGCTCTCATGGGATGCTAGTTGCTTTACAAAATTTATGTTGACCCTAAAGAAGTGAATTCAGTTCTTGAAGTTAAGTGCAATTACTACTACTCAAGTACTTATATTTTTAAAGAAGATAATACACCTTCCTTAAATAGAGAGATCTCTAAATAAAAAAGAAGGATGAAAGCAGTATGAACACCAAATTTTCTGAGGAAATAGAAAGCACACCTCCAAGATATAACACTGTTCCGGTGATGGGTACGAGAAAAGCCTTGACGTCAGTATTGTACAATTCGTCCCTGTGAGTTAACATGTGTACCCCCAAATCTATTAAAATTTAAAAAAAAAACATGAAAACATACACTAGGAAAATAAGAAAAAAGTTGAGAACACCAACATGGTCATTTGTAAAAAGTAGGCAGAGAAGGAATGAGAGGAGAGTTGGGAAGACAGCACCTGAGGGATGCAGAGTCATGAAGATAAATACAAATGTCTACACACAATAACTAAGAAAATCCATGAAGGCTACATTGAACAGTTTGATGAGAATATTTCAGATTGTATATGAAACTAGCACATTGTACCCCTTGATTGCACTAATGTACACAGCTATGATTTAACAATAAAAAATAAAAATAATTAAAAAAATTAAAAAAAAAGAAATCCAATATTACTCTTCCAGTGGCTGTGAGTGATTCGAGATTGGTCTTGCAAATTTACAGTCTTATTTTTCACAACGTTTTTAGTAAATCAAATCTATATCTACTAGACAAAGTAATTCAGAGGAGGACGGTACATCCTGTTGTCAATTTGTCCTTTTTACTTAGCAGAATCTTGATCATAATACTCAGCTGAATCAACCCAGTTCAGGTATATATATTTCCTAACAGAATTTTCAATGTTTCTTCAACTCAAATCTGTCTTAAAATGATAAAAATTTTTTATGGCAGATGATTAAATCCATACTCCTAACTGAGAATTATATACAGAACTTTCAGTAAGAATTTGCTGTCCACAGATCTATCTGCATTCCTTCATTTCTGTTCACTGATTGCTGACGATATTCCTTAACCTGCGTAGGTAAAAGAAAAATTCTGGCAGTCCAAATCCTTGGCCCAAACCATCAGTGCTCAGATGTTCACTTCTTACTTCAAAGAACTTGGTTAAATCATAGTCTTATTCAAAATACATTAATTTAAATGAGTTTTTAATCACTGAGTTTCTTCTTGAGGTTTTATTTCTTTCATTGCTTTCAGTAAAATTTAAGAAAGCAACTGGGTGATGCTAACTTAGTCTGTGTCTCTAACTTGACTGTTCAGTATCTGGACTTTCATTCACTCAGTAGAATCTGTCTTTGTGTTCTGTGCCATTTTAAGTCTCTTTGGCAGGAAATTGTATAGTGAGGAGAAACATGGGTATCATGAGACTTCTTTTGCCAAAAGATTATGCGTTACCCTGGTACCTCTAAGTCCAAAGACTTTAACATAATAACAGAAACGTCATTCCCATTATCATGTTGATAAGAATGGCACTCAGATGACTCCAAGCTATTCACATTTGAGGCATTTTTCTCAGAGTATTTTTTTTTTTTTCACTCAAAGTTAAAACAAATGCCAGGATAAATATTCACTTTCTTACTTTTCAGAAGAGGATTTATATTACTATAGACAATTTTTGAAGAAAAATGCTTTTAATTTCAAGTGGTCTTATAATCTGCTGTTAGTTATCTTAGTTATGATTTTCTGTTTAATATAAAAACATTTTGTCTTTAGGCTATCAGGTCTCAGGGTGATGGATGTGTTTCAAAGTAAAACAGAACAAAAACCGTGCATTCTCTAAGTAATCATTAAGTTCTAATTTATGAAGAGAAGATTAAAAACTAAAGGGTGATATGACACTCAGATTAAATAAATGAGAACTAAAAAATAAATTATAAGTTATGCATCAGCATCCTCAGAGATATTTCAAGCATTTAGCTTTGAAGTACTAAGGACATGCAAAGGCAACATTGCAATGGGTTTAATCAGAAAATTGTCACTACACGACTAGCTACAGATTCATTTTCAATAATAGTTTTGAAATTGTTCAATACAAGGTGGACAATGACGTGAGTGCTCCTTTTAGAAGGTTCTGTTCTGATTCTAATCACCATTATTTTTTATTTTCATTAGCAAATCTAGATGCAGCAGAAGCCCTCCATTACCCACAGTTTCCCTTTCTGCAGTTTCAGTTACTCACAGTCAGCTGTGGTCTGAGAATGTTAGATGAGAAACTCTAGAAAAAATAATTTATCAGTTTTAAATTGTATACCAGTTTGAATACTGTGATGAAATCTCACACCATCCTGTTAACAACATACTTTCATCACAGTATAAGGTTATAATTGATCTATTTCATTGTTGTTGTTGTTAATTTCCCACTGTGCCTAATGTATAAATTAAATTTTGTCATAGACATGTATGTATAGGACCAAATATAGTGTATATGGAGTTCAGTATTACCAAGGTTTCAGGCATCCATTGGGGATCTTAGAACATATCTTTCATGGATAAGGAGGACTACTGTAAAATGGAAAGTGTATCCATCAACCTCACAGAGAACTGTACCCTGGCAAAAGTTGTTTACATATTAAATAACTAAGAAAATGGTCACAAATTGTCAGGAAACAACGTAAAGAACCACACCTTTTTAAGCATCTCCTGATTTGATGACATATTCACAGAGTAAAGACAATATGCAGAGATGTTTTACAGCGTAGGAATAGGAGTCAGACAGAATCGACTTCCATTCCAGGCTCTGCATATTGCTGGCTTTGTGAGGCTAAGCAAATTGCTCAGTTCCTTATAGCCTCAGTTCCTCATTGTGAAGTGAGATAAAAATGCCCATCTCAGAGAATGAATTTGTAGCACAATGCCTGGCAAATAGTAGGTAATCATGAAATGTAGCTTCTATTAACAGCAGTGAAAACAACTATCACCTTAACATCAGTCCTTTAGGATGGAATGTTCCAAGGGAAGGATTTAAGGTTATACTGGCCAGAAGGATTTTCAAGTCATTAACAGGGAGAAAATGTAAACACTGGGAGAATTACTCAGTAATATTCAGAAGGCAGGATACTCCACTAGGAAATTCAATTATATCAACTCCACGAATGTGTGTTGAGTGCCCACTATTCACTATGTACAGCTCTAGGTCCAAGAGATTTAAAGATGAATAAAACAGGAACATTGTTCCCATGAGGTTTATAATCTGATGAGGGAGATAGACTCTCAAACATATTAATCCCCTTAAAGGAATTTCAAAGAAAGGGTGACAACCGCTTAACCTGGGTTGGTCAGGGAAAGCTTTGAAGAATGGGTAATACTGAAATACAAGCTGGGGTTATTTACTAGTGTACAAAAGCTTTTTATCACCAATCTCTGTCAACCGCTTCTCCCTCTGCTCCATACATAAGATGACATCCAAGAGCTACTTTCAAATTTCCCGGTCTTTCCGAGAGCTTACAATGTACCTTTTCACTATCAAAATTAATGAAGGAACAAAAAGATACTTTTATTTACTGTCAGGTATTATCTACCACTCTGTTCCAGTTAATAAATGTGAGGACAAAAGCAGGATGCTATCTAAAGTTACTTTTATCAAGGGAGATTCCAGACCTTGTACTTACCATGGGAAGCCTAGAGGACAAGGACTATGCTTACCCTCCATCATCTCTTGATATTATTGTCAAAAAATAATTTGCGCAAACCACAGCCATAACTCACACAATGGTTTCTACTCTATCCATTGTACAATATTGGAATGTATCTAAAAGTAATATAACATAGAAGGAGGCAAGTCAACTACTTGTCATAACCTTAATGAAGCAGTTCACTTGGTTGGAATCAATAATTCACAGAGAAGTAGAAAACACAGTTATCAAGGGAGGATAATAAAGAACTTTTGACAGAATAAATTTACTTTTGTTAGTCTTAACATGCTGCTTTGTCAAACATGATCAAATTTCCAATGCAAAAGATCAAGCATGTCAATGTATAATTTTGGACTATTTATTTTAAACTGTAGGTTATATTAAATTAAAATGTTTAAAATTTATTCTTCTTTAGTACATAATCCCACATTCTCACTCAGATTCTAAAAACATCAAACAATCACAAAAATGCTACTAAAATCTTCAGCAAGGGAGAAGTTTTGACATAGACTTGAAAAAACACATCTTTCCCTTTACATATATTTTCAATTACACAATGTTAGATTCATAGTTTAGGTTTTGTTACAAAAGTGATACAGAGCATCTTTACAAAGGTACTGAAAAGCACCGTCTGGTTGTGTTCAAATCTTAAAAGTTTTTTAACTTGTTAATAATAAACTTTGTTCTCAGAAGAAGTATACTAGAAATATCCTGATTTGGGGTTATAATTAAAAATGAAAACAAAACAGCCTTTCTAAAAAGAAATAAAATTCTTAACTAAAACTTGGATAGCTGAGGATGAAAATGAAAATGCTGCCATGTGAAGATACATGGAAGGCTTGGAATTTGGATATCACTGACCATCTGGTTATATTACCTCTTTCATGTTTACATGGATGGAGTTGGAACATATTCTTCTTAGTAAAGTATCTCAAGAATGGAAGAAAAAGTATCCAATGTACTCAGCCCTACTATGAAACTAATTTATGGCTTTCACATGAAAGCTATAACCCAGTTACAACCTAAGAATGGGGGGAAGGGGGAAAGGGAGGGGAGGGAGAGGGGAGGATGGGCAGAGGGAGAGTGATTGGTGGGATTACACCTATGGTGCATCTTAGAAGGGTATATGCGAAACTTAGTAAATGTAGAATGTAAATGTCTTAACACAATAACTAAGAAAATATCAGGAAAGCTATGTTAACCAGTGTGATGAAAATGTGTCAAACGGTCTATAAAACCAGTGTATGGTGCCCCATGATCGCATTAATGTACACAGCTATGATTTAATAATAAAAAAAATAGAAATTTTACAATACCAAAATATTCATTAAAATCCTCAAGATATGATTGCAAGAGGGACGTTGCCTAACAATTGCAATCAAGGTAACCTGGCTTATTGTACCCTCAATGAATCCCCAACAATAAAAAAAAAAAAAAAAGTATCTCAAAAAAAAAAAAAAAAAAATTGGGGAACTATGAGAGAAGAAAAAAAAAGTCCTAAAAGGAGTTCCTAACAGCTGATATGCCTGTGTCCCCTTATGATGCGGATTATGTCAGTTTCCACTGGTGACAACATGCCAATACACAAGTTTGGTGACACACAAATGTTCAGTACACTCAATTAGAATCACAAGAATTATCATTCAATGAGCATTTTTCCATTAAGCTAGGGCAATAATAATACTTCAATAAATACCACCCTTTATTCCTACATCTGAGAAATCTGAGGCTCAGAAATTAAATTACTTGCCCACATCGTATTTCTAGAGATTGTTAGAGCAGGAATTAAAATCCAGGTCTGTCTGCCTCCATATCCAGTTTTTTTTTTTCCTCAACAGCACACTGCCTCCCTGGATACATCATGGTATTTGTTTGTCCTTTTCAGTTTCCTTAAGCATGACTGCAACATCTGGTGTAATTAATACCCACCATTATCCAGCTGCATTTAACCAGTTCAAAGCTCTCCATTCCACCCCATTACCTCAAAGACTACTTCTGAAAGTTGGAGAAAACGTTTCAGAAATAATGTTATAATGAATAACAACAACAATAGCAACAAAAACACCACTTGGGACCTCTCATTGGCTCACATTTTCCTTTTCTCCATTGGAAGTTGATTATCAAACAGAAATTTGTCTTTTTGGTAGTAAATTTTGTGTGTCAACTAGACCGGCCTAAGGGATGCCCAGATAGCTTGATAAAACATTATTTCTCCTTGCATCTGTAAAGGTGGTTCAGGTAAAAAATAGCATTCAAATGGTTAGAGTAAGTAAAAACAAATGTGGGCAGGCATTATCCAATCAATTCAGGGTCTACATAGAACAAAAAGGCATAGGAAGAATGAATTCTCACTCTCTCATCTTGAGCTCTGATATCCATTTTTTTTCCTGCTCTTAAACATCATAGCTCCTGGTTTTTGAGCCTTTGGATTCCAGAACTTATACTAGCATCACTTCCTCTTTTTAGTTCATAGGCCTTTGGAGTCACACATACATACAATATGCATGTATCCTATTGGTTCTGTTGCTCTAAAAAATACTAATTTACTATTGTTAATGTACTATTTTTTTTAACTCTTTTGCAATTCAGACACAAAGGCCTTTTTACTTTCAGCTTCTATCCTCCTATCTCTTTCCCTGTCTTCAAGAATGGTCACTGTCAGTCTGCTCCATCTTCACTCTTTCCAAGGACATCAGCTCATCTTGGCTGATACTGCTTTCATCTAAATCACCTGCCATTACTGTGTTCAGTGGGGAGGCAGAAGTGATAAACAACTAATACGTATCATCTAGACCTTCAGTTTTTATCCACTGACCTAGCACCTTGAGCACAGCTGAAAAGCTTCTGAAGCAGGTCTGGGCTGAATTTGTGAAAGACCAACACAATGGAATTTTAATGTCTTCCATGCTAGAGGGAAGGAAGGGTGCATATATCTTGTATTTTCTATCTTCTGCTTAATGATCTCAATTTAAATTCAAAAGTTTTCAGGAGAAAATCACTGGACACACTAAAAAATCTTATATTGAACCCATAAATATTTAGACCTTTATTTTAGTGTCTAACTGTCATGGCTTATCACTGATAAAGGTGCAAGGAAATATAAAGGCATAATACTAATCTCCACAGTCATTTAAAATGGCAAGGTAAAGTCTACAATGTGTGAAATCTAAGCTCAATTAAGCAGTAAAGAGAACAAATGCTGTCAAATCTACTAAGCGAAGAGTATAAATGTCTTAACACAATAATTAGGAAAGTGTGGTGAAGGCTATGTTAACCACTTTGTTGTATTTCATATTGCATATAAAACCAGCACATTGTACCCCATAAATGCATTATTGTACATAGTTACAATTTAATAAAAAAACAAAAGCAAAAACAAAAAGAGAGAACAATGCTGTAAGAATACATTAGATGGCAGTAGTACTAACGGCTAAAGAAATCTGTGAAGGTTTCATGGTGAGGTTGAGACTTAAACCGGGCCTTAAAGCAAAAAGAAAGCAGATGGGTAGTTTAAGATTAATTGGTCAATATTATAATTAACAACCATTACTGTACAAAATAGATATCACTGTAGACAAGGAGAGGAAATGAAGGGACTAAAAGTCAGATGTTGGGGAGAATCATTCAACACTATCACTGTTAGGACATATTAGGGCACATACAGATAATATGATAGTGATAATATCTCACATTGATTGGAGCTGACCGTACAATGGGCCCTGTGCTACCTAATTTAATTATTCGCAACTCCATAATTTAAGATCATTATTGTCCTTTTTTAGAGGTAAATAATATATAGCTTTGAGAAGTTAAATAACATTCCAAGAACAAAGAATGTGTGAACCCTGGAAACAATATTGAAAGACCATAAAGCAGTAGTGGAGAGCAAGATGGCGGTTGAGTAACAGATTCCTTGCATCTGGGCACCGTGAGTCTGGGGAGATAAGACTCCAGGCATCTCTGGCTGGTGGGATCTGCCTATAATCATCCCTTTGAGGATACAGGGAGTCAGTGAGAGACTTCTGGACCCCAAGAGGAGGACAAAAACAGTGGAAAACTGGCAAGTAATTGCGTGTGTTTGATTGGTCTAATCCCGTGGACAGCTGTAAGTGCAGTAGCAGTGAGACTGCAAACCGGAAAGGCCTTACCTGTGAACTGTTTGGTGTTTTTGAACTTGGCACTCAGTTGAACTGCCTTGGGGAGAGCTTCAGTGGGAGTGTGGAGAACCTTGGGCGTTGCCTGGTACCCCAGACTGACCCCAGACGGAGCTAATAGTGTTTGGCTGAGGGCTGCAGGGAGCCATTGTGAGAAAACTGCCCCAACAAGGACCGCCTAGGGGTTGCAGAGCAAGGATCGGGTGGGAACTGGTAACATAGTGACTGAGCAGCCTAAAGATGGGGTCTGAGCCACCTTATAGCCCTAACCCTCAGGGGCAGACTGAGACCAATTTTGGCACACTGGGTAAGTGGATAGCCACTTCAGCAATGATTCCAGCGACAAACACTTTCCTGGGAAAGCTTCTGCTTAGCAAGTTTAGAAACTCAAAGTGCCTTTTAAGAGGGCTAAAGAGAGACTTAGGGTGTCTACCCTGTCAGGTTTGAGAAACCAGCAGAGGACTCCAGTCGTATCAACATTGTAATTAACATCTCATACCCTAGAAGACCACCTATTGCTCAGACAATATTCAACAAGATATATATACTGCTTTGTTTTTTGTTGTTTTTTATTTTGTTTTTTTTTGTTGTTGTTGTTGTTTGTCTTTTGTTTATTTTGATGTTGCTGTTGTAGTTTTGTTTTTTAATTTCAACCTTTTCCATACAGATTTCTTCTTTTCTTTCTCCAGTTTTCTAGTATAAGTACAATTTCCCATTGCTGCCTTTTCCAATAACTAGAACTTCATTTTTGCTAGTGTTTCTACCACTATTATTTGGATTTTCACCCAATTTTATTTTTATTTTATTTTTTTCATCCAATTTTATAACGTAAAGTTTTCTGTTTGCTTGTTTTGGTTTGATTTATAGCATTTTTCTCTTTCCTCTCTACTTGGTGGAGGTGGGGTACTGTGTCTGATCAGGTTAGAAAAGAGTTGCTTACCTCAAGGGAACCACCCAACCGGGCACCCCCAGAGGTTGGGATATTTTAAGGTTGTGTCAAAGTACTCTACTGTAAACCTATATTGATCTGTCTCCCTCTTTCTGTGCCTCTCTTCTTTTTGTCAATATTCCTTTTACCCACCCCCTCTCCTTTCTCCATTTTTTTTTTTCGTTCTTTCCTTCTTTCTTTCATCCCTTTTCTCATTCCTCTGGTCCTATACCAAAAGAACTAATTGAAACATTAGTCCACAGACACAGGAACATAAAGAGCAAGAGGAAGTGAAAGGAAAATTAGGGCAAGGAAACAGATAAAAGAAATCAATCATGAGGAAGAATCAGCAGAAAACTATAGGCAACATGAAGAACCAGTCCAGAACAACCCCGCCAAGGGACCGTGAGGTAGCTACTGCAGAGGATTCCACCTATAAACAAATGTTAGGAATGACAGAAAGGGAATTTAGAATATACATGATGAAAACAATGAAAGAAATGATGGAAACAATGAAGGAAACTGCTAATAAAGAGGAAAATAACCAAAAGGAAATCCAAAAACAGAATCAAATAAGAGATGAACGATATGAAGAATATAGAAAGGATATAGCAGAGCTGAAGGAACAGAAGCAGTCAATTAGGGAACTCAAAGATGCAATGGAAAGTATCAGCAACAGGTTAGACCATGCAGAAGAAAGAATTTCAGAAGTAGAAGACAAAGTCCTTGAGATAACTCAGATAGTAAAAAGGCAGAAAAGAAGAGAGAGAAAGCAGAACGTTCACTGTCAGAATTATGGGATTTTATGAAGTGTTCCAACATACAAGTTATAGGAATCCCACAAGGGGCAAAAGAATGCCCCAGAAGAATGGAAGCCATACTAGAGAATATTATAAAAGAAAATTTCCCAAATATCACCAAAGATTCTGACACACTGCTTTCAGAGTGATATCGGACCCCAGGTCACCTCAACTCTAACCAAGCTTCTCAAAGACACATTGTGATGACAATGTCCAAAGTCAAGACAAAAGAAAAGATTCTACAACCTGCCAGAAGTAAGCACCAGTTGACCTACAGGGGCAAATCCATCAGAGTGACTGCAGACTTCTCTAATGAAACTTTCCAAGCAAGAAGACAATGGTCATCTACCTTTAATCTACTTAAACAGAACAATTTCCAGTCCTGAATTCTGTACCCTGCTAAACTAAGCTTTAAAATTGACGGAGAAATCAAATCATTTACAGATATACAAACATTGAGGAAATTCGCCACAACAAGACCAGCTCTACAGGAAATACTTCAACCTGTTCTACACACTGACCATCACAATGGATCAGCAGCAAAGTAAAAACTCAAAAATTAAAGGACAGAGCCTGACCTCCACACTGATGCAAAAGACAAAACTAAGCAATGGACCCTCACAAAATAAGATGAATAGAATACTACCACACTTATCAATTATTTCAATAAATGTTAATGGCTTGAATTCCCCACTGAAGAGACACAGATTGGCTGACTGGATTAAAAAACACAAGCCATCCATTTGCTGTCTGCAAGAAACACCCCTGGCTTCAAAAGACAAATTCAAGCTCTGAGTCAAGGGTTGGAAGACAATTTTTCAGACAAATGGAATTCAGAAGAAAAGAGGAGTTGCATCTTATTTTCAGATACATGTGGATTTAAAGCAACTAAAGTCAAAAAAGACAAAGATGGTCACTTTATATTGGTCAAGGGAAAAATAAAACAAGAAGATGTTTCAATTCTAAATATTTATGCTCCCAATTTAAATGCTCCCAGATTCTTGAAACAGACCTTACTCAGTCTGAGCAATATGATACCGATAATACCATCATAACAGGGGACTTCAACAGTCCTCTTACAGAGCTGGACAGATCCTCTAAACAGAAATTAAACAAAGATAGAAGAAATTTAAATGAGACCCTAGAACAACTATGCTTGATAGACACATATAGAACACTCCATCCCAAAGATAAAGAATACACATTCTTATCATCACCCCATGGAACATTCTCCAAAATTGATCATATCCTGGGACATAAAACAAATATCAACAGAATCAAAAGAATTGAAATCTTACCTTGTATCTTCTCAGACCATAAGGCACTAAGGGTGGAACTCAACTAACAAAAAAGTTCGACTCCACACAAAGACATGGAAATTAAACATGAATAACATTGAATAACAGATGGGTGCAGGAAGAAATACAACAGGAAATTATTAACTTCCTTGAGCACAACAACAATGAAGACACAAGCTACCAAAACCTGTGGGATACTGCCAAAGCAGTTTTGAGAGGAAAATTTAACGCTTTAGATGCCTACATTTGAAAAACAGAAAGAGAGTGCATCAACAAACTCACAAGCCATCTTATGGAGTTGGAAAAAGAAGAACAATCTAAGTGTAATGTCAGTAGAAGAAAAGAAATCTCCAATTCAAATCAGAGATCAATGAAATTGAAAACAAAAGAATCATTCAGAAAATTAATGAAACAATGAGTTGGTTTTTTGAAAAAATTAATAAAATAGATAAACCATTGGACAGACTAATGAGAAATAGAAAAGTAAAATCTCTAGTAACCTCAATCAGAAATGATAAAGGGGAAATAACAACTGATCCCACAGAGATACAAGAGATCATCTCTGAATACTACCAGAAACTCTATGCCCAGAAATTTGACAATGTGAAGGAAATGGATCAATATTTGGAATCACATCCTCTCCCTAGATTTAGCCAGGAAGAAATAGAGCTCCTGAACAGACCAATATCGAGCACTGAGATTAAAGAAATAATAAAAAAGCTTCCAACCAAAAAATGCCCTGGTCCAGATGGCTTCACTCCAGAATTCTATCAAACCTTTAACGAAGAACTTATTCCTGTATTGCAGAAATTATTCCAAAAAATCAAGGAAGAAGGAATCTTTCCCAACACATTCTATGAAGCAAACATCACCCTGATACGAAAACCAGGAAAAGACCCAACCAAAAAGGCGAATATCAGACCAATCTCACTCATGAATATAGATGCAAAAATTCGCAACAAAATCCTAGCCAATAGATTACACCTTATCATCAAAAAAGTCATTCATCATGATCAAGTAGGCTTCATCCCAGAAATGCAAGGCTGGTTTAACATACGCAAGTCCATAAACGTTATCCACCATATTAACAGAGGCAAAAATAAAGATCACATGATCCTCTCAATAAATGCAGAAAAAGCATTTGATAAAATCCAGCATCCATTTCTAATGAGAACACTGAAGAGTATAGGCATAGGTTGCACATTTCTAAAACTGATTGAAGTTTCTATGACAAACCCACAGCTAATATTTTACTCAATGGAGTAAAACTGAGAGCTTTTCCTCTTAGAACTGGAATCAGACAAGGTTGTCCTCTGTCATTTTTACTTTTCAACATAGTGCTGGAAGTTCTAGCCAATACAAGTAGGCAAGACAAGGAAATGAGGGGAATCCAAATGGGAGCAGAGGAGGTCAAACTCTCCCTCTTTGCTGATGACATGATCTTATACTTAGAGAATCCCAAAGACTCAACCATAAGACTCCTAGAAGTCATCAAAAAATACAGTAATGTTTCAGGATATAAAATCAATGTCCACAAGTCTGTAGCCTTTGTATACGCCAATAACAGTGAAGATGAGAAGCTAATTAAGGACACAACTCCCTTCACCATAGTTTCAAAGAAAATGAAATACCTAGGAATATACCTAACAAAGGAGGTGAAGGACCTCTATAAAGAAAATTATGAAATCCTCAGAAAGGAGTAGCAGAGGATTTTAACAAATGGAAGAACACACCATGCTCATGGATGGGCAGAATCAACATTGTTAAAATGTCTATACTTCCTAAAGCAATCTACCTATTCAATGCCATTCCTATCAAAATACCAACATTGTACTTTCAAGATTTGGAAAAAATGATTCTGCGTTTTGTATGGAACCGGAAAAAACCCCATATAGCTAAGGCAGTTCTTAGTAATAAAAATAAAGCTGGGGGCATCAGCATACCAGATTTTAGTCTGTACTACAAAGCCATAGTGGTCAAGACAGCATGGTACTGACACAAAAAATAGAGACATAGACACTTGAAATCGAATAGAAAACCAAGAAATGAAACTAACATCTCAGAACCACCTAATCTTCAATAAACCAAACAAAAACATACCTTGGGGAAAAGACTACCTATTCAATAAACGGTGTTGGGAGAACTGGATATCCACATGTAAAAGACTGAAACTGGACCCACACCTTTCCCCACTCACAAAAATTGATTCAAGATGGATAAAGGATTTAAATTTAAGGAATGAAACAATAAAAATCCTCAAAGAAAGCATAGGAAAAACACTGGAAGACATTAGCCTGGGGAAAGACTTCATGAAGAAGACTGCCATGGCAATTGTAATAACAGTAAAAATAAACAAATGGGACTTCATTAAACTGAAAAGCTTCTGTACAGCTAAGGAGACAACAACCAAAGCAAAGAGACAACTACACAATGGGAAAGGATATTTGCGTATTTTGAATCAGACAAAAGCTTGATAACTAGGATCTATAGAGAACTGAAATTAATCCACACGAAAAAAGCCAATAATCCCATATATCAATGGGCAAGAGACATGAATAAAACCTTCTGTAAAGAAGACAGACGAATGGCTAACAAACATATGAAAAAATGTTCATCATCCCTATCTATTAGAGAAATGCAAATCAAAACCACCCTGAGATACCATCTAACCCCAGTGAGAATGGCCCACATCACAAAATCTCAAAACTGCAGATGCTGGCGTGGATGTGGAGAGAAGGGAACACTTTTACACTGCTGGTGGGACTACAAGCTAGTACAACCTTTCTGGAAGGAAGTATGGAGAAACCTCAAAGCACTCAAGCTAGACCTCCCATTTGATCCTGCAATCCCATAACTGGGCATCTATCCAGAAGAAAAAAAAATCCTTTTATCATAAGGACACTTGTACTAGACTGTTTATTGCAGTTCAATTTACAATCGCCAAAATGTGGAAACAGCCCAAATGCCCACCAACCCAGGAATGGATTAACAAGCTATGGTATATGTATACCATGGAATACTATTCAGCCATTCAATAAAATGGAGTCTTTACATCCTTCGTATTAACCTGGATGGAAGTGGAAGACATTATTGTTAATAAAGCATCACAAGAATAGAGAAGCATGAATCCTATGTACTCAATTTTGATATAAGGACAGTTAATGACAATTAAGGTCATGGGGGGAGGTAAGGAAAAACAGAGAGAGGGAAGGAGGGAGGGGGGTGGGGCCTTGGTGTGTGCCACACTTTCTGGGGGCAAGACATGATTGCAAGAGGGACTTTACCTAACAATTGCAATCAGTGTAACCTGGCTTATTTTACCCTCAATGAATCCCCAACAATAAAAAAAAAGAAAAAAAGAAAGACCATAAACCAGAGGTGTCCAACCTTTTTTCTCCGCTGTGCTATACCAGAAAAAGAAGAGTTGTCTTGGGTTACATATTAAATATGCAAACACTAATGAAAGCTGATGAGTAAAAAAAAGGTTCATGCATAAATTTTGTGACATCCGCCACCACAGATAGCAAAAATATACTCATATAATCCACATGCCGCTTGCGGGCCACAGGTTCAGTTCACATCTTCTAAGGCAAAGCCCTTGTTACTCATGATTCTGTGGGTTATTTGGGATGCTTGAGGGGTGGTGTGTATATCTATCTCCTTTGTTGTGGTACATCCATCCTTGACTCAGGAATAGATCTAGACACCTACGTAAGCCTACTGCTTGCCAAGACACAAGGCAGATGAAGGAGGTAGAATATCACTTTGGTTCTCTCAGACAGTAGGTCTAATGTGGCCCTACATTTACCATTATAGGTTTGAAATACCTCATAATGGAATAATTAATAATTCGACAAAGAAATACATAATGTCCACACCAAAGTAGAATGAACAAAGACATTAAGTAGATACCTGTCATTTCAGGTCAAATTTCATTCACAAACTAGTTAATTGAAAATTTATGAAACCCTTTTTGTTTTGTACATGAATATGGCAAAATATTAACAATTAGGGGATGAATTGAAGGGTCTAGAGGATTGATTCAAATATTCTTACAGTTTACTTTTATCTAAGCTTATTTTTTAATAAAAATTAATAAAACTATATTTTCAGTGCTTCCTAGGATATTAGAAATGTGGTTAAGAAGTTGTGGACATATGAGCACAATAACTGGTAGTTTCTTTCTCTTTTGTTTCATAAAAAGTACAGAAGTTCCAAGTTACCTCTCAGGCATCAGGAAAATGATTAATTATACTGTAGAGCATTCAAGTCCTCCAGAATACTGCATTTGGGGAACACTGATTAGTCATATTCTTATAAAATTTGGAAATTGCCATTTTTAACTGTTTGAAGAAAAAAGTCACATTGCCAATTCTGAAAGTCACACTGTGCCATATCTGCCACAATAACTATGTTTCCTCCCTGGAAGAGATGGAACAGATGGAACCTGTTCATCTCTTCTTCCTTACCCCCATTTCTCCCCAAGTCCTGAATATGCCTGAGAAGGCATGCCATTATGGATTTTCCTGCAGAGTCTAGAGTTTTCCCACCCCCACTCCAATCAAGTCATTGGTAGGAAAAGGCAATGACAGCCAAATCTTGACAGATCATCCCTACCACAGTTTTACTGTGACCCCACAAGGGCATTGCTAAAGGTCAGACTTAGAGATGTCTGTCTTTTTGCTCTGAGCTGCAGACTGAGTGAGAGGGTCACAGGCATGCTCAATGGGCAGTACACTGGCTTGTCTTCAGAGGCTAGTGTACATAGTCCATCATGCTCACAAATACTCTGCACATATCACGCTGGGACACTGCTCCTTCTGAGATGTTGTTTGCTAAACCACAAGATCATGCCTCTTTCCTTATTACAATTCCTCACTCAGGTTCTCAAAAAGCACAGGTGCTTCAAACTCTGCATAATATAGTTATTTTATAGTTATTTTAGCTACATAGCAGGAATATACATCTTAGATTACCTATTGGCATTCTACCTGTACTTTTACACACCAGCATTTCCCTAGCAGCTTTAAATATATCATATCTAGAAAATAAGCATGTGGCACAACTCAACCCCAATAAGATGTCCCCCAGGCATATCATAGTTAACTTCACTAAAGTTAATATGAAGGAGAAAAATCCTCAAAGCTGCCAGGAGAAAGAAAACCATTACCTTCAAAGGCAAGAATATTAGAATGACTGCAGATCTCTCTGCTGAAACTTTTCAAGCCAGAAGAGGGTGGTCACCGACTTTTAATCTCCTAAACCAAAATAACTTTCAACCCCGGATCTTGTATCCAGCTAAACTCAGTTTCATTTATGATGGAGAAATTAAATACTTTAATGACATTCATATGTTGAAGAAATTTGCCATAACCAAACCAGCTCTTCAGGATATTCTCAGACCTATCCTCCATAATGACCAACCCAATTCTATACCACAAAAGTAAACTCACTCAGAAACTTCAGATCAAAGTCCAATTTCCACACTGGTGAAAGGATTAAAAATGCCCACTGGACTTTTGAAAAACTCGATATACAAAACTTCACCAGACTTATCAATATTCTCCAATAATGTGAACAGCTTAAACTGTCCTCTAAAGAGGCATAGGTTAGCTGACTGGATACAAAAACTCAGGCCAGATAATTGTTGCATACAAGAGTCACATCTTAACTTAAAAGACAAATACAGACTCAGGGTGAAAGGATGGTCGTCCATATTTCAGGCAAATAGTAATCAGAAAAAAGCAGGTGTTGCAATTTTATTTGCAGATACAATAGGCTTTAAACCAACAAAAGTAAGGAAGGATAAGAATGGTCACTTCATATTTGTTAAGGGTAATACTCAATATGATGAGATCTCAATTATTAATATCTATGCACCCAACCAGAATGCACCTCAATTTATAAGAGAAACTCTGACAGACATGAGCAACTTGACTTCCTCCAGCTCCATAATCGTCAGAGGTTTCAACACTCCTTTGGCGGTGTTGAATCGATCCTCCAACAAGAAGCTGAGCAAAGAAATCTTAGATTTAAACCTAACCATCCAGCATTTGGATTTAGCAGACATCTACAGAACATTTCATCCCAATAAAACTGAATACACATACTTTTCATCAGCCCATGGAACTTACTCCAAATCGATCACATCTTAGGTCACAAGTCTAACCTCAGTAAATTTAAAGGAATAGAAATTATTCCATGCATCTTCTCGGACCACCATGGAATGAAACTTGAGCTGAGTAACAACAGGAATCTGCATACTCATACAAAAACATGGAAGTTAAATAACCTTATGCTGAATGATAGCTGGGTCAGAGATGAGATTAAGAAAGAAATCACCAATTTTTTGGAACAAAACAACAATGAAGACACGAACTATCAGAACCTCTGGGACACCACAAAGGCAATTCTAAGAGGGAAATTTATAGCACTGCAAGCCTTCCTCAAGAGAACAGAAAGAGAGGAAGTTAACAACTTAATGGGACATCTCAAGCAACTGGAAAAGGAAGAACATTCCAACCCCAAACCCAGTAGAAGAAAAGAAAAACCAAAATTAGAGCAGAATTGAAAACAATTCTGAAAATTGAAAACAATTTTCAATGAAATTGAAAACAAAAGAATAATACAACAGATCAATAAATCAAAAAGCTGGTTTTTCGAAAAGCTCAATAAAATAGATAAACCTCTGGCCAACCTAATCAGGAAAAAAAGAGTAAAATCTCTAATCTCATCAATCAGAACCAACAAAGATGAAATAACAACAGACTCCTCGGAAATAAAAAAAAATCCTTAATGAATATTACAAGAAACTGTATTCTCAGAAATACGAAAATCTGAAGGAAATTGACCGATACTTGGAAGCACGTCACCTTTCAAGACTTAGCCAGAATTAAGTGGAAATGTTGAACAGGCCAATATCAAGTTCGGAAATAGCATCAACCATACAAACCTCCCTAAAAAGAAAAGCCCAGGACCAGATGGTTTCACATCTGAATTCTACCAAACCTTTAAAGACGAATTAGTACCTATATTACTCAACCTGTTCCAAAAGGTAGAAAAAGAAGGAAGACTACCCAACACGTTCTATGAAGCAAACATCACCCTGATTCCCAAACCAGGGAAAGACCCAACAAGAAAAGAAAATTATAGACCGATATCACTAATGAATATAGATGCAAAAATATTCAACAAGATCCTAACAAACAGAATCCAGCAACACATCCAGCAGCTTCAAATTATACATCATGACCAAGTCGGTTTTATCCCAGGATCTCAAGGCTGGTTCAATATACGTAAATCTATAAATGTAATCCAGCACATAAATTAAAAAACAAAGACCACATGATTCTCTCAATTGATGCAGAAAAAGCTTTTGATAATATCCAGCATCCCTTCATGATCAGAACACTCAAGAAAATCGGTATAGAAGGGACATTTTTTAAACTGATAGAAGCCATCTACAGCAAACCCACAACCAATATCATATTGAATGGAGTTAAATTGGAATCATTTCCACTGAGATCAGGAACCAGACAAGGCTGCCCATTGTCTCCATTGCTTTTTAACATTGTAATGGAAGTTTTAGCCACTGCAATTAGGGAAGAAAAGGTGATCAAGGGTATCCACATAGGGTCAGAAGAGGTCAAACTTTCGCTCTTCGCAGATGATATAACAGTATATCTGGAAAACACTAGGGACTCTACTACAAAACTTTTTAAGTGATCAAGGAATACAGCAGTGTCTCAGGTTACAAAATCAACATTCATAAATCGGTAGCCTTTATATATACCAACAACAGTCAAGTTGAAAAAACAGTTAAGGACTCTCAAGTTGAAAAAACAGTTAAGGACTCTATCCCATTCACAGTAGTGCCAAAGAAGATGAAATATTTGGGAATTTATCTAACAAAGGACGTGAAAGATCTCTATAAAGAGAACTATGAAACTCTAAGAAAAGAAATAGCTGAAAATATTAACAAATGGAAAAACATACCATGCTCATGGCTGGGAAGAATCAATATTGTTAAAATGTCTATACTACCCAAAGCAATATATAATTTCAATGCAATCCCTATTAAAGCTCCACTGTCATACTTTAAAGATCTTGAAAAAACAATACTTCGTTTTATATGGAATCAGAAAAAACCTCGAATAGCCAAGACATTACTCAGAAATAAAAACAAAGCAGGAGGAATTACGCTACCAGACCTCAGACTATACTACAAATCAATAGTGATCAAAACAGCATGGTATTGGCACAAAAACAGAGAAGTAGATGTCTGGAACAGAATAGAGAACCAAGAGATGAATCCAGCTACTTACCATTATTTAATCTTTGATAAGCCAATTAAAAACATTCAGTGGGGAAAATAGTCCCTATTTAACAAATGGTGGTGGGTGAACTGGCTGGCAACCTGGAGAAGACTGAAACTGGACCCACACCTCTCACCATTAACTAAGATAGACTCTCACTGGATAAAAGATTTAAACTTAAAACATGAAACCATAAAAATACTAGAGGAGAGTGCAGGGAAAACCCTTGAAGAAATCGGGCTGGGTGTGTATTTTATGAGGAGGACCCCCCCGGGCAATTGAAGCAGCTTCAAAAATACACTACTGGGACTTGATCAAATTAAAAAGCTTCTGCACAGCCAAGAACACAGTAAGTAAAGCAAGCAAACAGCCCTCAGAATGGGAGAAGATATTTGCAGGTTATGTCTCCGACAAAGCTTTAATAACCAGAATCCACAAAGAACTCAAACGCATTAGCAAGAATAGAACAAGGGATCCCATCGCAGGCTGGGCAAGGGATTTGAAGAGAAACTTCTCTGAAGAAGACAGGCATGCGGCCTTCAGACATATGAAAAAATGCTCATCATCTTTAATCATCAGAGAAATGCAAATCAAAACTACTTTGAGATACCATCTAACTCCAGTGAGACTAGGCTATATCACAAAATCCCAAGACCAGAGATGTTGGCGCGGATGTGGAGAAAAGGGAACATTTTTGCACCGCTGGTGGGAATGCAAATTAATACATTTCTTTTGGAAAGAGATATGGAGAACACTTAGAGATCTAAAAATAGATCTGCCATTCAATTCTGTAATCCCTCTACTGGGCATATACCCAGAAGACCAAAAAGCACATCATTACAAAGATATTTGTACCAGAATGTTTATTGCAGCTCAATTCATAATTGCTAAGTCATGGAAGAAGCCCAAGTGCCCATCGATCCACGAATGGATTAATAAATTGTGGTACATGTACACCATGGAATATTATGCAGCCTTAAAGAAATATGGAGACTTTACCTCTTTCATGTTTACATGGATGGAGCTGGAACATATTCTTCTTAGTAAAGTATCTCAAGAATGGACGAAAAAGTACCCAATGTACTCAGCCCTACTATGAAACTAATTTAGGGTTTTCACATGAAAGCTATAACCCAGTTACAACCTAAGAATAGGGGGAAGGGGGAAAGGGAGAGGAGGGACGTGGGAGGTGGGTAGAGGGAAGGGGATTGGTGGGATTACACCAGGGGTGCATCTTACAATGGTATATGTGAAACTTGGTAAATGTTCTGTGAAGCTAGTGAATGATGCTCCATGATCATATTAATGTACACAGCTATGATTTACTAAAAAAAAGAAAAGAGAAGAAAATAAGCATGTGGTTTTCCTTTTTTTAAAAAAATATGAACACATATACTGCATATGTATGTTCTAGAAAAATAATAGCAGCCTTCTTTTCATGGTAGAAATTGAGTAGTTTGAAATTATCTTTGATAAGTGCATTATTTTATAATAAGGATAAATATTAACATGATATATATTGGGATTGTGTACCTTAATTGACATTAAAGATGTACACAAAGTAATAGCAGTGTAAATACATACACACACAAACACACACATATACACACACCTTATAATTTCAACCCTGTACAGATTCATAAAAATGAGAGAAAATTATCAATGAAGAAAAAGGGTTCCATTATAATAACAGGAATTCTTTCTTAAATTCTGCAATTTTCAACTCCATCCAGGTAAATATAAAAGATACAGTCTCCATCTTTTCTTACGGCTGAATAGTATTACGTGTTATATATATGCCAGTTTGTTCATCCGTTCATGGATTGAGGGCACTTGGGTTGCTTCCATGATTTGGCAATTATGAATTGAGCTGCAATAAACATTCTGGTGCAAATGTCTTTAGGTAAAAAAAATTTTTTTTGTTCTTCTGGGTAGATACCTAGTAAAGGGATTGAAGGATCAAATGGAAGGTCAAGTTTCAGTTCGTTGAGAATTCCCCATCCTTCATTCCATAAAGGTTGTATTAGTTTGCAATCCCACCAGCAGTACAGAATTTTTCTCTTCTCTCCACATCCACACCAACATCAGGAGTTTTGGGACTTTGTGATGTGGGCTAATCTCATTGAAGTTAGGTGATATCTCAGAGTGGTTTTGATTTGCATTTCTCTGATGATTAAAGATGATGAGCATTTTTTCATGTATTTGTTGGCCATTCGGTTGTTATCTTCAGAGAAGTTTCTGTTCATGTCTGTTGCCCATTTATAAGTGGAGTTGTTTCCTCTTTTATTGCTGATTAACTTGAGTTATCTGTAGATACTGCCTATCAGGACTTTGTCAGATTCCTAACATGCATAAATCATCTCCCATTCTGAAGGCTGTCTGTTTGCTTTGTTTGTGGTAACCTTAGCTATAAAGAAGCTTTGTAGCTTGATCAAATCCCAGTTATTTAGTTTTGGTCAAGGGAGTCTTCCTCATAAAATCTTTTCCCAGGCCAATACTTTCAAGTGTTTTCCCTATACTCTTTTCTGGAATTTTTATTGTTTCATGTCTTAAATTTAACTTTCTTATGCAGCGAGAATCAATTTTTGTCAATGGCGAGAGGTATGAATCCAGTTTCAGTCTTCTACATGTGGCTAACCAGTTCTCCCAGCAGCATTTATGAATGGATTGTTTTCCCCAGTGTATGTTTTTGTTAGCTTTGTCAAAGATCAAATGACAATATGTGTCTGGGTTCATCTTAGACTCTTCATTCTATTCCACAGATCTATGTATCTATTTTTGTGCTAGTACCATGCTGTTCTGATCACTATAGACTTATAGTATAACCTGAAGTCTGGTAACATGATGTCTCCAGATTTGTTTTTATTTCTGAGAATTGTATTGGCTATTTGGGCTTTTTTCTGGTTCCATATGAAATGAAATACCATTTTTTAAGTTTTTCAGAGTATGACATTGGTGCTTTGATAGGAATTGCATTAAATCTATAGATTGCTTTCGGTAATATGGACATTTTAACAATATTGATTCTTCCTAGACACTAACAGAGTATGTTCTTCCATTTGTGAATGTCTTCTGCTATTTCTTTTCTCAAGGTTTCATAATTCACTTTAAAAAGATCTTTCAAATCTTTTGTTAGACATATTCCAGGTATTTCATCTTCTTTGGAGCTATTGTAAAAGGTATAGAGTCTTTGATTTTATGCTTAGATTGTTGTTGGTGTATATGAAGGCTACTTATTTGTGGGTATTGATTTTGTATCCCACGATGCTGCTATTGATTTTGTATCCCATGACGCTGCTTAGATCACTTGTAAGAGCTTTGTAGTTGAGTCCCTGGGGTTTTCCAGGTATAAAATCATGCCGTCTGCAAAGAGCAAGAGTTTGACCTCCTCTGACCCCATTTGTAAATCCTTAACACATACAAGGTAGTAAAAGTTATGAGAAATCTGATTGAGGACTCAGTCATGGGACAGTTCAGTGGGTAAAATGTGGAGGGTGAGAAGAAACCTGCCACACAGACAAAATGGATGGAGAAGAAAGGCAGAAGGAGGGGTGGGGGAGGCCAGTGGAGTGAGTGATACCCTGAACACCCTGAAAAAAGGAGTTACGGAGGAGAAAGTTTTCAATTGGGTCAAATATTGCATACATCAATAAAATGAGTTATAAGAAATTATATCAGGCAGCACTTGTGGCTCAAAGAGGTAGAGTGCTGGCCCCATATACCAGAGGTGGCAGGTTCAAACCTGGCTCTACTCAAAAACTGCAAAAAAAAAAAAAAAGAAAAAAATTATATCTGTAGCTGTAAAGGTGAAAATCAGTGATGACCTTAAGAAAAACAATTTTGAAGGAGTGAATGAAAAGTACCCAAGTGAATTTAAAAGTAAATGAAAACTTGAGCCAGTGAATTCTTTCAAGGGGTCATACCTAAGGGAGGTGATTGTGGTGATCATTTTCGTTCTTCTTTAGCTGTATCTTTCAAGCCTCATATCATATTTAGAAATTATATATATGACATTTTAGAAATGTCACATCAAGATACTAAATAATAAATGTATAAAATAATACAATTAAGACTACTTGAACATTCCTCTAAGAACTGATTATCATTTTGTTCATGTTTATAAAGACCAAAGAATGATTATTATATGTTTCAAAAGTAGTTATTACTTGATAAAAATTATATAACTCTAAAATATTTTATACTCATAATGTAAAATGCAATTAATCATATTATAATAATTAATTATATGATGAGAATAAAAAGGAAGAAATGCAAAATATAAAAAATTCTCAATTTTGATATTAAAATAATCTTTGTGTGTGTGTGTGTGTGTGGGTTTTTTTTTGGCCGGGGCTGGGTTTGAACCCGCCACCTCTGGCATATGGGACCAGCGCCCTACTCCTTGAGCCACAGGTGCTGCCCCGATATTAAAATAATCTTAAATAAAAATATTGTATTTGAAAATTTACAGTCACATGTTTAAAGTGGCAAAGGAAAATCATCTCTACCATGGCAAAAGGATCAGATAGGCAGAATCCATAAAATTAAAATATAATTTGGATCCAGAATTTGGTTTCCCTCAAAAAACCATGTCTACATATCTACTCTGTGCTAGTTATGTGAATAGCACTATGATTACAGACCAGAAGCACCATGTCTCCTCCTTCAAAGGCATCAGAATCTATTAAAAATCAGATTGAGAGGACAAAGTAAATAGGAAGTATCATTTATGACAATTATTTATCAAAGAAGGCCTTGTGGATATTTACTCAAGGATTTTGGAATTATCTATATTTCTTTTTTTTTAAACTTCTTTTTTTCATTAAGTCATTTATACATAGATCATAAATACATTTGTGCCCTTATGGTATTCGATGTGTTGATTATTTGTACAAATTGGAGTGCTTACATCCTACTAATCAATATAGCCTTCACCTCATTTACCCAATTACAGCATTAAGACATTTGTGCTTGTACTTGTACTTGCATTGTGCCCCATAGGTGTTTTATTTTATATTTTGGTTATATGATAATACATATAACTTAATAAAGCAAATTTTTCAAGGTCATCTTAAGGTCACCTTCTAACTGAGTGCAACACATGACTGCAGAGTCTACGTTTATGCCTGTGAATATAATTGCATGGTACTCAGTATCATTACATTGTCATGGCTAATGAGAAATTTATTTAAATGCAAATGATATAATTGTGCCACATGAAATAAACCTCATATCATGGGATATTTATCAGCAATTTGAACAGTGATAAGTGGTCAGAGAATTATGTCAGGATATGTAGCACTGCATGGTCATGCCAAACTCAAAGCTGTTAGCACTATATGCTGCAATCAGAGACTTTTTTTCAGGAAAATATCATACTTTATATTAAATAATTGTTGTTAATATTAATTTCATCCCACTAGAATGCAATTCTATGGGAGGAAGGGCTTTGTCTTTCTTATCTACCGCCCAGGTCCAGTGTCTGACTCAGAATAAGTGCCTGCTAAATATTCACTGAATGGAGGAATAAATGGCTGAATGGAGTCTGTTTATATAGTAGAACCACCACAGCTGACCGCCTCCCTACACTTAAGGTCAACCTCCTTAAGTTGACCTAATTTTCATAGCTCAGACACGTCCCACATGTATCTATCAGTACAACAGGCCTAGTTCCTTGTGTTGACCACCTCCCTATGTTGACTATTCTGCTACAGTCCCTTGGGGAGTCAACTTACAGGGGTTTTACTATATTTGTTTTCTAAATTTATGTTTGAGAGTTGAATAAAAATTATGCCTATCTTATGCAGATATGTTTTTAAATATATTCTATAATAAAAATAAAAGCACTGATGACTTCAGAACATTTTTCCCCTTTAAAGATGAAATATTTTATATTTAAATCATACTGCTAGCCCTTTAAAACCATAGGGTTAAACCTAACTCTTCCCCTTGCCCCTTTCTGTGATGTCGCTTTCTTGATTCTTCCCTTTCTACTTTTGGTTCTCACTAACTTCCAATTCAAAACTCCCGCGTGCCCTTTCCCCGCTCATCCCTTTTCTTCCTACACCTGCCGACTAGCACCTTCCTCTATCCCATCTTCATACCCTAAGGTAGAGGAATAGAAAAGAAGGAATGAGAAACCAGAGAATGAAGTCACTTGTCCAGAGCACGAAATTAATACTCCAGTGAAATTAGGAGAGCCAAATGTCACATGGACTAGGATTCAAATTTTAATTCCATTATCATGTACTACACATCAGAACCTGAGTAGAAATTAAACCATTTGTTGTGCAATCTTCTCAGTAAATTTTTTAAGTGCTTGGCACAATATCTACCAATACTTCTGCCACTGGCAAAATGCTTAGAAGGTCCCAATCTGATCCTCCTCTGGCAGAAATGCCTTCCTATCAGATGAAGAGTTTGTGGAATTGAGGGGGATATGCTCAACTGGAACCCATCCACCACCTTACCAAGATTTGAACCCTACATCCCTTGACCAAAAAGGTTCTAGCTATGCCCCTAATGTTTTATGGTTTTCTGATAGTACACCATCCTATTGGTGTGTGCACCAATTAGAAAAGTGGGTATCAGATTGCGTGGCTTATAAATTAATGCCAGAGTTTCAATAACTCTAAGCGTAAGTAATGAGCCAGGGTTAGATAAAGCCTGAGGGGAGAAGAAAGAAAATAAGTTGATTCTTAGTCTAAGAATTCAGGTGCCTTCTTCCTATGCTATCTCCTATGGGTAGGAACTCTTTATAAAGAGTCTGAAAATCTACTTAGTGAGTTTCACTTTAAAGCCAGATTCATTTTAAAACAATCTTTGTTAAAGTGGGAAAATTAAATATATTCAGTAATAGTTTATTAACTTGGTAGAGAACTTTTAAATATATGGCCTCCATTTGTAGGTTTGCTACAAGTCCCACAGATGTTATATGTAGATCTGAATGGGATACAGTAACTGTAAGTAGATGCTGCTATAATAATTATTTCATAAGGTGATTGTATGAGGATTAGTAAGCATTTATTGAAACTGTTTAGAGCCCTCATTGATGTAGACACATTGGCTGATACAAAAGAAATGTAAGAAGCAGGTGAGGTTTCCCTGCGCTTGTGACCTGATTGGATATCATAAATTATACACATAAAAGATTTAAAAGTAATCTCAGAATTGATTAGAATTTTATGAAACCAATTTTTGATGAGGCTTATAGAAAACAGGCTCAATTGAATTATAGTCACTACGGTTTTGTAAATCTATACACACAAAGCCATCCTTTCTTTGCCTTATTAAACCTTCCTATCTTTCAAAGGCGCTCAAGCTTGACTTGCTGTGGGAAGCCTTTTTGGCTGTTCTTCTCTGAATTTCCTATATTGTCAAGGTCACCAACATTTTAGCTTTTGATTATTCTTCAGTTGTTTCATGTTAATTGGTCTATGTTCCTATGGTGACAGTTTACAAAGGCAGAATCTTATCTTGCATTTCACCTAAATAATTTCCCTTCCAGCTTTCCCCACTTACTCTTCTGTCTCCTTTTCTTCACCACATACTTGCACTCCACAAATTATTATTTCATGAACCTGATATTCTTATATAATGCTCTGTTTAGCCCCCGAATTACAATATGTAATTAATAGACATACACGTGTTCATCAGATGTGTATGCACATAAACTTCTCCATCTCCCCCTTGGTGGAGATTATTATTACTCCATTAGTAAATAATGGATTCTAAGAAACAGCATACAAGGAAAAGAGTTAGCTCCACATTCTTGTCACAGTGAAGAGAAGAATTATTTGAGCAACCATGAGGTTCTAAAATGGGGAAGTCTTACAGAGGGAGGTAGCCATACTACTGGAAGGCTTAGAAGAGAGGCATTGCCGGGATTTAGGGTCAATCATACTCTGTAGCACATGGATCAGGCAAGGATCACTCAGTGGCATGTGTGTCCTGGAAAGGAGTGGAAGGCTCGCTGCTTATGCCACACACCCAGAGATGCTGAGACCAATCTCCTGCCTCTGGTCCAGAGTATCCACAATATAGGTCAGGGTTGTTCACCACAGCACAGCTGCTGAGACCTCTTGCTGACTCTGAGAACCATGGTTAACCAGGTCACTTTAGTTCTATTTATGCCCTCACAAGGCTGAGGGGGATCCGTAGGGCAATGACTATCTCATTTATTCTGAATCCCTAATACAGACTGGACTTGAATATGGGTTCTATCATTTATAAGTTATATGACATTGGATAAGTTATTTAAACATTATTATCTTAAAAAAACCCTCAAGTTATTATTGAATTTTAGCATTTTTATGAAATTATAGTTATTTAACTAATTTATGATTTGCTTTATTTTAGAGAGGATTTAACATGACATATAAACATGATAAATTTAAAATTAAAAAATAAGGATTTGTTTTTAAAAGGTTGTAGAAAGGAGACAACAGAAGTAGAAAACTTGTAGGTAGAACCGTAATGATGACATTTTTCAAAAGATAAATAGATATTGAAGATATAGTGAAGAGTCAGCAATATGATTCTAGGCACCTCAGCAAGTTTATGATGAGAGAAAGACGTTATCAGTGACCCGATCCACTGTGACATCATTAGAAAAGAAAAGACAAACAAGGTCAAAGCAAACTACTTAGGAACCAAATGAGGTCATAAAAGTATTTCTTTCATGGCTCTGATTAGGATTAATATGATGGCAGCACATTACAGTAGATAGAGCAATAGTTCCATTGCTCCACTTTAATTACCATGTATCCTTATAACACATCATTTGAAACTATAGTTCAATAAAGTAATTCTGAAGGCAGTGGGAAGCATAGGTGCTGGATTGAAAGGCAGATAGTTTTTTAGTTTTGTGGGGTTTTTTTGTTTTTTTTTTTTTTAGTTTTTTAGTTTTATTATAAGAGGAATCCTGCAAAGTTCTGCAAAGATTGCCTTAAGAAAATCTTCATAAATACTATTTTTCTGAGCCAAGATTTCATAGTTGTTGAGTGTAAATTAATGTCAGGTTATAGTTTGCGATAAGTATTTGGCATTCAGTTATCAAGTTAAGAGCAGAGATATGCACTGTAATAATCAGGTGAAGATAAGGAACAAACAGTACTTTCTTATGAAACCTGAGAAGCCAGACAGTATATTAAGAACCTGGTAGTACTTAAACATCTAGTAGGTCTCCTGCCACTTAATAAACTTATAACAAATAAATACTTTAGTTAATATTTTTGGCTATATGCATGTGTTAATTGATACACTTTACCCAATATATATTTATTAACTTGCTGATTGATCAATTAGGAGTAAGCTCAGAAAACAATGGCATTGAGGATGGGTTCAATTCAGTGGAGTTTTCTGTTTAGAGGAAAAATGGAAAGTGGAATACTGACACAGAAAGTTGTTTAAACTGTTAGTTGCCATGTACATTTTATAGACCTCTACTTGAATTAAGAAGGAAAACATGATCTTTAATATATTTATGCCAACACCAAACTATTATTCAAACTTATAGGCAAATTCTACACCAACCAGAGGTTCTACTAAAATAGTGCCAAACATGGTAGTAAAGATGGAGAATTTAGTCAACCACCTAAATATTTCTAAATGGTTAGAGGCTTATTAAAAAACTGGGACAATTCAATGCTATGAGTTTTTCCTTCCAAGACTTCCTACCATGATGTCCTATTGTCATCAGCAGCAAGAGAGCTGAACAAGTCTAACAAATCTTTGATAAGAGAAGTTACAATTTATTTAACAAGTATCTATTGGGTAACAAGTATCCTATTGGATAATAGGATATATTTTCTTCTCTTAGTATATAGTCTTCTCTTAGTCCTACAATAGATAATAATTGTAGGAATAATAATAGAACCTACCATTTATCGAGTCCTCACCTTATGCCAGACAATGATGTAATTTTTATTGTAAAACATATAATTCATATTTAAAAAGCATAAACACATACCCTTTATCTGTGGTTTTGCTTTCCAGTTTCATTTACCAGTGGTAAACTCTGGTCAGAAAATACATGAGCACAATATGTTGTTACAATAGTTTTACCTTATTATTAGTTATTGTTGTTGATCTCCTACTGTGCTAAATTGATATATTAAACTTTATGATAGACATATATGTATAGAAAAAAATGGTATATATAGGGTTCAATATTATCCACAGTTTCAGGTTGAACTGTATCCCCTGTGGCTAAGGGGCACTACTCTACATACATTTAAAAAAATGATGAAATACGTCTTTATGTACCAACCAACCAGCTTAAGAAATATACTTTTCACTCTGAGAGGCCAAGATGGATCCCTTGAGCTTAGGCATTCAAGACCACCTGAGCAATAGCAAAAGCCATCTCTGCTGAAAACAGAAAAATTTAGCCAGGTGTGTGGCAGGCCACTGTAGTCCCAGCTACTCAGGAGGCTGAGGCAGGAGGGTTGCTTGAACCCAAGAGTTTGAGGTTGCTGTGAGGTAGCCTTACACCACGACAATCTAGGAGCAACAGAGTAAGACTCTGCTTCAAAAAGAAACAGGAAGGCAGGGAGGAAGGGAGGGAGAGAGGGATAAGGGAGGGATAGAAGAAGTAATTTTTAGCACGGTCTGTGAAGCAACAGGTATCCTCATCCCCAATCAACCCCAATCAAATCACACTCCTTCACCCACCCCAGAGTATTCTGTGTTAATCATTCTTGGTTTTTTGTTTTTTTTTTTAGCTATCACAAATATATGTAGCCCTAAATAATAATTTCTAATTTTGCCTGTTTCTAAGGCTTTTGCAAATAGGATAATAGGATATATTTTCTTCTCTTAGTCAATATTTTCATTAGTCTGTATGGGTAATTTATTTGTTTTCACAACTATATAGTATTCTAATGTATTAATAAGTCACAATGAATATATGGCTTTTTCTAGCTTTGCAATTATAAATAATGAAAGGGCAAGCTCTTATTTCTCTCCTCCTCTTCAAAAGAAATTTCCTAGAATTAAAATAATCTCTATTTTCTTCTTTTCAATCATGAATCTATCCTAGTATCTGAGAAACTTGATCATTTTCTCCAAGAACTCTTTCATTATATGTTCTTTTAAAGTGAACTGCTTTCTACTAAAAAAGTTTAGCACATATCACCCTAAATTTTCCAGGAGAGTGTAAAGATTAAAGGTGTAACTCCCTTAAAGAAAGACTAAATAAAAAAATAGATACCAAGTTTTAAGGAAAAAAATCTATATCTCAATTACATATTGTTCATAATACTGAGGCTTTGGGAAGCAGGAATCTAACATTTTGTAAAATCATTAAACACTTAAGATAATTCATACTCCCTGTATATCTGGCTATGTGAAAAATATTAAGTAAAGTGGTAGAGAGGTAATGTTGAATATGTGGTTTTTGCCGATATTATTACTGAGAAAAACACATAAGGGCATGTAAAAACGATTGAAGTCCCTTTTAAACTAAGTTTGCTTTTTCTACCTTGAAGATAGTAAACTTGATGGTAGATAAGTTTGAGATGGATTTTTATAATTATTTACTAATTAACTAAAAGCTAAATATGAAAAATAATTTTAAATTGAAAATATGGGCTGTAGGGTGCAAAGAATCAGCAAAACAAATGGTTGCTATCTATAAGTAAAATGCACTTTTTAATTCTACCCAATTTTTACATGACTTATTTTGTTTAATAAGCAGAGTTCATATAGCCAAGCACAGAATGGGGGAGGGGGTACCAAAATTTCCAATCAGCTAGAAACTCCACTTATTTATTAAACAAGGATAGCCTCTTTGCTTGAATAGTATATTCATGTTTTTGCTTTACTGGTTTCTTTTATTCATCCCGCAAATCAAATCTATCCAATCCCTAAAACCTTTGAAAAGCATGCTTCTTTCTCCAGTTACCGCCCTTTTGATCTCCTTCTCTCTATTACCTTTTTGTTCGAGTATTCAATACCTCTTACATCATCTTCATCATACAATCCTATCTCTTACTTCACAGCAAACCAGCTCATGTCCCCAGCCTTCTACTGAAAATGATCTTTGGCATTAGAAAACTTCAAAATGCCAAATTCAGAATTAATTTCTTATTACATCACTTGAATGTTCTGGAAAATTTTCCAGTTGCTTACCTTTTTCTGGAAATTCTCTTTCCTTGGCTTCTATTCCAAAGTATACCAAGTTCCCCTACCCCCTCCTCTATTCTAATCAGAAGGCACTCCCTTTTCCTAGAATGCTTTTGCTCTTTTTTTTTTTTTTAACTTCAGATTAATATGAGGTTATGGACAATTAGGTTACATTGCTTGTGTTTGTTAGGTGAAGTCCCTGCTGTAGATGTGCCGCTCACCCAGGAGGCGTGCCTCGTACCCTTACACTGTGTCTGTTGGGTGAGAGCACATATCTTCCTAGAATGCTTTATCTCACCCAACCTGCCTATTCTAAAAAGATCCCTATCTATTCTCATGGCCCAACTTACACTTCACTTGTCTATAAGTTCCCCTCCCAGCCAACACTCAGATTGAATTTCATCATTTGCTACTCGAGGTTTCTGCAGCACTCTGTGTATACCCCTATTACTGCTATAATTACATTGCACATTAATGATTCATTCTCCACTAAATTGCCTGCCTCTCTCTACTAAACTGTAAAACTCCTTGAGCATTGAGACTGAATTTTATTCATTTTTCTATCCCTAGTATTCGGTCAGAACCTACATGGTGGGAACTCATAAATGTTTTGTGAATGAGTGAGTGAATAAGTATTTGAAATGATGCATTAAAAATGGCTTAACTCTGGCCAGTAGAATAGATCACTAAATAATCAACTATTTGAAAAGGTAATTAGATGGATAAAACTTACATTCCATCAAACAGAGAAAACATCAAAACCTGGTAAGAATATATCAAAGACTATGTAATGGTTCTTCAAACACCAAACCCTGTCTAGTGTCATATTTCCCCACTCTTTGATGAAATTACAATAGATTTGAGGCAGATTTGCTGAAGGCAAAGTTTGCTCTGCTATGGTTGCCCTAAAGAAAATCTAATTGCGTAGCAAATGTTAAATATGAGTCACTGCTACAATTATTTCAACACTGTTGTTTCCTGACTAACCCACACGACTAAATTAAAATAAAAGGACTAAAAACGTTGCTAATCTCACTTGCATCTAGCAATTACTAGGGCCCAAAGGACTTCACTGTTAAACAAATATTGTAACATCCAAAAATATCTATGACATTTTTCTTTCGTAACTCCCTTTCCCCCACCACTTTCAGTATATCCCCTTCTACTTAAGAGAACTTTGAAAATACCAATATTATTGGATCACATAAACCATATGTAATGTAAATACCAGTTTTAAATAATGCTACCTCATAATCTATTCTAATCCCCCTGGAAATCGTGTTGAGCAAAAGTGAAACCAGGAGCATCTTCATCACTCAGAGGTGCATGTACACAATAAACTGTGTGTGCTACACGGTAAAGCTCTGCTCTCGCTGGTTTTGTTTTATTTTTTGTTTTTTGCTTTTAAAGCATCACCTAGGGAAAATATTTTCTAAACCAAATTTTTCCAGTGTGGAAACTGCTCTCCGGGAAGAAGTAGGCCCTCCTGGAAGCTGCAATAACTGAGTGAGTTCACCGGGTACCATTTGGTAAACTGCAGCTTCAGCGCACTCAATAGTGCCCTTGTGGGCTGAAAGAGTTAATGCATCATTTCTGAGCACCTGCCTTAGATCATTAAGAACATCTTCCCTAACCATCAGTTTCCTACAGTGGCTAGTGATAAGAAATGTAATTACCTAATTTGTAGAATAAATTGTGATTTATACATCTTATCAGAAATAATATTGAACACATTGAACTTTTTCTTTCTGGCCAACAATACACTTCAGATGGTCTCAAATCATTTTAGTCAACAACATACACATAAATTAAAAAATCTAGGATTATAAGTAAAACCTAACCCCATCATCAAAACAACTCTACTCTTAATCAATAAATCAGGCAATATAGACATTAATTCAACCCACAGATGTTCTGGACTATTAATATATTAGGTGTTAAACGCTGTGACAGTTACTGGGAATACAATGGTAAATAAAAGAGTCCTTGTCTTCAAGATATGTTTACTCTAAAGGGAGAATAAAAAGGTAACTAAAGAATTACATTCTTCTACAATAGAAAATCTTTCTACGTACTTTAACAATTTCAAATTCTCGATTAGTAACTATTGATATTTTTGATGTCATAAAGGTTACTGGTTAAAATATAAATATTATATTATAGCAATAGCAATATATGTATTCACAGGAGTAAATAGCAATGTATTATAGCAATGTATGTATTCACAGGAGTAAATTTGGTAGTTATTTTCATAGTACGAAACATTACATCCATGTATAACCAGATCATTGAGATAAAAGCTAACTTAATTTAGTTATTTAATTCACTTTTCACACTTTTAAAATAATCACACACAACTAAAATGAATATCCCTTTCTTGAAAATTTTCCTCCTTTTATCACCTACCCGGCTTCTTATCTACAAAGGTTATTTAAGATTTTAAATGACACATTATTTTAAAGCTCAGTATGTAGGCTTTAATGTCATTGAGCATCATTAAAGTAATTTAAATTGAACCTTTATACCCAAGAGACTGCAACAAACTGGTCAACATATAGAGGTAGTCACCATGAAGAACTTCCATTGAGTACATGTGGTACATTTTCATCTACTCTATGAAAACTAGGTCAACTTAAGGAGATGACGAATGCAGGGAGCTGGTCAACCAGGGAAGTGCTACTGTGTTCTTATTCCCTAAAGTTCATCTTTTTCTTTTATCTTTTCTCCGTTTTTCCTTACTGAAATACTTAGTAAGCCACTATGTATGTAAAATGGACAATCAAAGAAAAGATAGTATAAAATGTTTTTAATGTAAAGGGGAAAGTAATTATTAAACATAAAAAACAGATTTGCTGCTGGGCAGTGCCTGTGGCTCAAAGGAGTAGGGCGCCAATCCCAAATGCCAAAGGTGGCAGATTCAAAGCCAGCCCCAGCCAAAAACAAACCAGATTTGCTGGCTCAGCACCTGTGGCTCAAGTGGTTAAGGTGCCAGGCACATACACCTGAGCTGGTGGGTTCAAATCCAGCCAGGGCCTGCCAAACAACAATGATGGCTGCAACCAAAAAATAGCCGGGGTGTGGCAGGCGCCTGTAGTCCCAGCTACTTGGGAGGCGGAAGCAGGAGACTTGCTTGAGCCCAGGATTTGGAGGTTGCTGTGAGCTGTGATAACACAGCACTCTACTCAGGGAGACAGCTTGAGGCTCTGTCTCAAAAACAAACAAACAAACAAAAAACAGATTTGCATTGAAAACAACTGTCACACCATGTTTCCAGATTAATAGAAAAGACCCACATCAGTAATGAAAATGTGCAGTTTCATATAGCAAATGCTGTGGAAAATTATAAGAAACTTCAGGGGGAATGATCAGAGTAGGAGTCATTGAGAATCTTTTTCTAATAAGCCCATAGCTTCAGGAGAGTCATAGGCTAAGAAGGAAGGAATGAGGAAGACGAAACCGAGCAAGGTTTCTGAAATACATTCTAATAATCTACGGGAGGACAGACGGAACAGCCAAGCTCCTCACACACTTTGCTACAGAGATAAAGTTGGTTTGGAACGTTAATATTACATAATCAATATTCCATAAAGGATTTGCACCTAGTGCCCTCTTTTTTGAAACTCAGCAAAATAGGTATCTATCAAGATTCAAAATTTGGTAAAAGTTAATTAACTTCAAACTCCATTATTCCATTAATCAAAATACATTTTTAAACTAAACTCTTTCAGAATCATGAGTTATCATAATTTTACATATAAATAGTACTTTAGATTTATATTACAGTTTACAGGTTAAAATGCCAATGCTGTTATAATGTCATTTAAGTGAACTCCCATTTTGCAGATGACATATAATAACTCAAGAAATAAAGTTCCACATCAACAGGTAGCAAAGGTGTAAAACAAATTCTTTGTGTACTCTAATTCAAATTCTATAGATTTTCTATCTATTAAACAAGCATTTCCTTAGTTTCAAATTAACAAAAGAGAGGAAGGCTGAGTTTGCAAGACTAAATGCAGAACACAGGCGTTTTGAACACTAAGAAGGATGGGAGGGTTGATGAAAAATTATTCAGACATGTATTGTAAGGGTACATGTCTGAATAATTTCTCATCAACCCTCCCATCCTTCTTAGTGTTCAAAACGCCTGTGTTCTGCATTTAGTCTTGCAAATTTAGCCTTCCTCTTTGTATATGAAATCAGAACATTGTACCCCATAAATGCATTAATGTATACATGATCTGTGTGTTTATGACTTAATAAAAAACATAAATAAAAAATTTTAAAAAGAAATTATTTAATGGGTAAAATGTATATTATTCAAGTAATAGATATACCAAAATCCCAGACTTTACCACCATGCAGTATACCTATGTAAAAACAAACCACTGTACCTTCACAATTTATACAAATAAAAAATAAAATTAAAATTATTTTGTTTTTGGAGATGAATATACAAGTGATATTAAGGAATTATTTGATTTTCTTACTGTAACCTCAGTAAAAATATCTTCAACATTATAAACTGAAGCAACAACTGTGTACAAATTGTAAGAGAGTATTGTTCATGAAAATCCCTTAGGATTTCTTGGAAGGCAGTTTTATAAAATTCTTGAATGGAAATCTGGACCCAGGCCTTGTTTCTCCAGCACTCCATGGGGGATGACTCAGTGGTAACATAACTTGCCTACTGTTACTACAAATTCCCAGATGGCGAATCCATGACTACAGTTGGAATGAGCAAACCTAAGAACTCTGGCTCTTGTTTAGTCTTGACAAACACTTCTTATACCTTAGAATTTGAAATGTTTTCATAAATAATCTGCTTGTAGATTTTCACAATGCCTCTGAGGTTAAAATGGCAACTGTTGTTCCGTTTCACTCCATCATGTGTTAGCACTTATTTCCATACTCCTATACACTCTGAAGTTCTTAATAATTATAAAAATAAAAATAATAATCCCTTATGTCTGGAAGCTGTACTCAGAAAGGGTTTTCAGATGCAGGATCTGATCTTCACAACATCTCTTCCCCCGATGCTGGTACTCCCGCCCCCCACCATGGTTCTATCTGTAGATTCCTTTCCTTTCACTTTTCACAGTCTCCCTGGAAAATACAATTCACACCTAGGATTTGAACCATCTCCTATATGGAGATGATGGCAAGATCTCTATTTTCAGCTTAGTGCTTACACCAGTGGTACAAACTGGCACACGTAGCTGTCTAAATGGCTTACTGGGCTCACCATTGGTAACCTATGCTCAACATGTACAAACTGTACAAAGCTTTTCTTCTCCAGATAAGCTTTCTGCTGAAATTCTCTAGGATGGCCAATAATATCCATCTGTCCAAGCTGAAAATCTGAAAGTCTCAGCTTCCTCCTCTCCCTCATTCTCATAACTCACATAGCAACTCATAGTTACTAAATCCTACAGTCCGCCCCCTAAATATTTCTTCAGTACAGCTTTGTCTTCCTTCTCCCAAGCTATTTTTTATGGTCCAAGACTTTACCTTCTTTTTTCTAAAGAATTTTAAAAATCTTCCTCTTTTCACCTTTTTTTTGTGGGGGGAGGTGTGGTTTCCACATTTGGCTATCTTCCAATTCCCCCACCAGAATGATCTTCCTAAAAACTCAAATCTGGTTGGGACACTTCACTATTTTAAAACATTAGAAAAACTGAACTTGTAGTGGTATAAAACATGGTAACAGGAGGGACTACAAATGTCTTGACAGAATACAAAGACCCTCCAATCTTACCCAAAACTAAATCTTGCTAACCAAAGTTTCCTCACACTTTGAACACAGTAAACAGAAGGTATATTTGCTATTTCAAATGAATCACTATTTTTCATTAGTTTTACACTTTATGTTCTAGCTAACAGAAATTCCTTATTTTCTACTTATCCTTTAAGGTCAAGATGAAGGGGAAGAGGAGAAGGAGGGGAGGGGATAGGATGGGTGGATGGAAGGTAATCGGTGGGACCACAACTATGGTGCATTTTACAAGGGTACATATCAAATCCACTAAGTGTAGAATATAAATGTCTTAACACAATAATTAAGAAAATGCAGTGAAGGCTATGTTAGCCAGTTTGTTGTAAGTATTCCAAATTGTATATAAAACCAGAACATTGTACCCCACAAATGCATTAATGTACACAGCTATGATTTAATTATAATAAGAAAATGATCTAGTTCAAAATTTCCCTAACTCCTCTACTCATAGTAAGCCAAGGCCCTCTGTTCCCACAAAGTTTGCATACATAACATAATGTATATGTGTATATATATAAAAGTGAGTCCTATTAGAATATAAGCTACTCAGGGATAGGAATCTTTCTTAGTCTTCTTTATATCCCTGGAAGTTGGTTTTATGCATAAATTTAGTTGAAATGAGTAATGTATCTTCCTTGTATAATTACTATATATTGATAATAGTAATATCTCTATTGATAGGTGTTTGAAAAAGAACATACAGGTAAAACTAGAGCCATGTTACTTAATTGTATCTCTTTCAGCTATAAAATCTGAATAATTTTACAGTTCCTTATTTACTTCAAATAGTTTTAGTAAGAATCCAATTTTAGAAGATGTTAAAGTAAAAGGACTCAAATACATAAATATTTTAAATTTTGGTACATTGAAATACATAGTAAAAAAATGAAAGACAGATTACATCTCACACAGGAAAAATATTTGTAACAGATGATAAATGAAAATTGTTAGTTTTCTTAATATATAAAAGTTTTTACATGTAAAGGAGAATAAAAGCTCATTTTTTCAATACCATGATATGAAAGGAAATTCACAAATGAAGAAATACAAATTACTATTAAGCCAAAGTAATATTCAGCGTCATTGAGGAATACAAGAAATGAACCACCATTAAGATAACATTTTTAATGAAAATGTTAATGCATCTATTATCAAAACTAGAAAAAGACACTCAGTTTTAATATTAATTCTTTAAATTGGTACTATCACATATCCTTCAAGAAAATATAACACAAATAAAACCTTTCTAGCAGAATAATTAGACAACATATACACAAACCTTTAAAATGTTACTCTATTTCCTCTTCACATAATGGTGTAACAAGTTCTATCCACACTCTACCTACTATGTAAAATACACTTTCTTTTCTTTAAAATTATCTTTTCCTGAATTTCACTTCAGTTGTAATTATATGCCTTTGTTTATCTAATCATACTGTTAGATGCAAAGCCCTGCCTAAATTTTAAAAGCTTCATAACAAGGTTTTCCACTCTGAAACCTTTAATAACTTTCTAAAACATATTAACTTAGGTAATTATGTTTCACCTTGAAATTCATGATATGGCTCCAATTTACTTTTTCTGAACTTGTTTTCTAACTAGATTATACAATACTATTTTCCAAATCTTTCCTATACTTTCTTGCAGTCACACAATTTCTTTGTTTCTTTCTTTTTTTAAAAATACCTTTTCTTCTGCTCATTACTACCAAGGGTTCAAATTCTATTTGCGCTTTAAGTCAAACTATCAAAATTATTTCTTTCATTTAGATTTTTCCCATCTGTAAAATAAGAATAATGGAACCAATTTTAAATGGTCATTTTGAATTACTTATTTATTACTTATTTATTTATTGTTTGGGATTCTTTGAGGGTACAAAGACTTAAGTTCCACTGATTGTGGTTCTTAGGTAAAGTTCCTCTTGTAATTGTGTCCCACCTCCATGAGTGTGCCATACGCTGTGACCCATCCATGCCCTGCTCCCTGCTCCCTCATTCCCCTAACCCACCCCTTGTATTAGCTCATCTACTGCCTTCATATGAGGACCGAGTACATTGGATTCTTGCTTCTCCATTCTTATCATGTTTATAAAACAGTTTCTAATACACAAAAAAGCAAAATAAACATTTATGGAATGAATGCAATTTCTACCCATTTCCCTGACAAAGCCCTGCCTAAGTGTGAAAACACTCAATTTTCTTGCATTCTCAGGGTGCAAATAAGGAAGGAAGGGAAAAATTCACTATAATGAGTATTTGATTTTTACCAGCCTGGTGTAATATAGATCGCTTCAAGGCCAATTCATTTGACCTAAATTTTTATTTCTTTAGAAATAGACATGGAAGTTTTTCTTATTGCTTCACGCGTTTATATTCAGATTCCTCTTTTCTACTACTTTTGTCTCTCTTCCAATTTCAAAAACTGTTCAAAACTGGCTCGGTGCCTGTGGCTCAAGTGGCTAAGACACCAGCCACATACACCTGAGCTGGAGGGTTCACATCCATCCCAGTGGCAGCTGCAACAAAAAAATAGCCGGGCATTGTGGCAGGTACCTATAGTCCCAGCTACTTGGGAGGCGGAGGCAGGAGAATCGCTTGAGCCCAGGAGTTGGAGGTTGCTGTGAGCTGTGATGCCCCAGCCCTCTACCCAGGGAGACAGCTTGTGGCTCTGTCTCAAAAATAAATAAATAAATAAACAAACAAAGAACTTTGTCCAAATGAAGTATCCAATGATCCTTTTTATGCTGTTGAAAGAAAGGCCCAAGTAGAATCTATTGTCTAATACACTATCCTCCTGAGATCTTTTAGTTTGAAATATAAAAAGATTAGTAGCAAAATTGATTATCTCTTCTTTGTGTGTTTTAAAAGCTTATTTTATCATAATGTAAAACAGAAATATAGATAACCACACAAAATGTATTATTTATTAATTATTTAAGACAAAACTCTCATAATGACCATTCAGTTCAAGAGTGAAACCATTCTTTGTCCAATGAAACCATCTTCTTTGTCTGCCACTGTAGAAATCTTCATGTGCCTCAAGCCAATCAAATTCCCTCCTTTCCCTAAAAAATAATCATAGTTTAACTTTTATAACAATCATTTTCTTGTATATACTTATAGTCTCTTCCTGGACATTATAGCTTAGTTTTCTACATCTCTTAAATTAACAGGTTTCTACACCATCTCATTCTTTTCTCTATGATTAATCTGTTCAAAAGGCTGAGCCATTTAACCTACAGACATCCCCATGCTGATTGCGTACATATGGCGCAGTTTAACACCTTCCTAAAATTTATATTTAATAGCACCTCCAGAACCAATGATTTCCTAAATTACAAGCAAATTAGATCAATGATAAAAATCTTACCCCTTTAAAGTTCAAACATGCCTTATATAAACTCATTTGAATGTTAAAATCTAGTCTAGACTAAGATCCCTAGTTTAACAAATTCAGCACAAATACTTGTTCTAATGGAGTCACAGTCATGTGGTGTATAAAATATGTGATCGGTCAAACGGCATTTAAAACACTTGCCTGAGGAATACACTATGTGATTTTGTTTTCTATAATAATAGAAATAAATTTCTTTCTTTTCTTTTTTTCATATTCATCTTGAACTCATACTAAAACAATTTATTCTGCATCCCTGAGAAATTAACTTTAACATATGCCAAAACTGAACAGGTGGGATAAGGGTGCATGCTCTTCTATCAGGAAAAAGTCAATATTTACTGATTTGATGTGTTCCATCACCCACAGCAAGAATCACACACACACACCCCACACACAGAGCCAACAGAGGGCAATAATTAGTGCACTCAAGGTCAGAAAGAGAAATGATGGGTATATTGTCAGATAAAAATATATTATCTGAGACAAGAAACACAATAATTTGGAGAAAATAAAGTGACAGCTTATGAAAACATGCTCACCTCCTTCTGTCATTTATCATCCCCAGAACTCCTACAGATATAATGTAGGCAAAATTGATATGGTTACTAACATCACAGAATTCGCTGCCTAGTGGGAAGATAGGTGGTGATTAAATCATTAAAGAAATACATATATTTTAGCACTTTTAACACTCACACAATACATGTGTGTTAAAAGAATGGATTTCGAAAATATGAGAGTCTAGAGTGGGGAGAGACCTAGAATAGAGGAGCAGAGAAGGTTTCCGTGAAGGATGGAAATTTGAGATGAGATCTGAAAGTTGAGTAGAACTTAACTAGATGCAGTATTGGTAGAGGACATTCTAGGAAAGGAATATAGCAAAGGCCATAATAGAAAAAAAGTCTGATCTTTTGAGAAACCATAGTGAAGAGAAAAGAAAATTGTTCACAAAGGGAATAAAGGGGGTGTGGCAGACAGGCCAGACCACAAAGGACCCTGTAAAGCATATTCAAAGCAAGGGAAAGCCTTTTAAACATTTTCAGCAGGTACGTGGCATAATCAGATTCATCTCTGAAAAATCTTTCTTTGGCCATAGTATAGAAAACAGGCAAGAGTGAGTCAAGCATAAATGCAGGAAGCCCCAGTTAGCAATGCATTACACTGGTCCAGCAAGAAATAAAAGGCCTCTTACCATAACAATGTTAGAGGTAGAGGAAAAAAAATCAAAATTTTGAACAAGGGCTAGGGACAGCAGATGAAATTTCTTATACTAAAAAAAAAAACAATATCACAGAAGAAGTAGGTTGTTCTTGGAATTTCCAAGATTATAAACAATGGCAGATCTAGTCACTGAAACTAAGTAAAAAGAGCAGAATGAAGGTTTTTCCATCTAGATGTTTAGAGTTGTGAGTTTTGGTAGAAACAGAGAGAAACTCTATATCCCCCATTCGTAACCACTATGCTATATCACGGTAAGCCACAATCTCTTTTATATTCTGAAGCAGTAGTGTGGTATCATAGGATGAGTGCCATTTTTCACTCAACATAGACTTCATTTTGAGTGCTAGATATTCTACCTATAAGCAACGACTTTGGGGAGGTTACTAATGTCTCTTAGTTACCTCAGCATTGATGAGTTTTAGTTACTTCAGCATGAATATTTTGTTAAATTGAAAAAAATTATACCCGAAATGCCTGCCTCTGTGGATAAAATGCAGAGAGTGCTAAAAAAAAAGTATATACACATTTTAAGAAAGGAAAAAAACCGTATTAAAATCACCATACTCAATATATAGCATTAACAAAAGATAGATACAAGTCATTTTGACTTGACAATTACAAGAGATGCTCAAAGCGGTAACCATCAGCGTCCAGACACTTCAAAGACTTCTGATTATGGCAAACTGCAGCTTGAACAACTGTTGACCAAAGGGCCCACTTGGATCCCTGTGCATGCCATTTCAATTTCTTCCCAGTGTACTCCAGTGTACCTGGGTTTGTACAGCACACCATATCCTGTTCTGTTGTGTACTCACACCTCTATTGACTTTGTACTTCTATAATCTCCTTGAATTTCATATACCATTTTAAAATGCTCTTGTGCTCCTCAAGTGACAACTCCACCATTTTCCTTGTCTGCTGCATGGTGATGATAACATTGATTTAATTAATGATATCTTTTGAGTGAACATTATCCTACCCATTGCTAACATAACTCAATTAACTTTGAAAAGTAAATGCATATACGTTTTTTGGCACCCCTGGTATAGCTGATGTCCAAGAAATGAACTGAATGAATGAACAGATGAGTCTTCATCGCTCAAGTTCAAAAATCTACTTACATCAGTGTTTGTAAATATGATGGACTTGTGCCAACATAGTTCTCCTATTTATGCATCTTGGCAAATAACAGAGTGGGCAAAGAAAATAAAATAGGAATAATGAGGCCAATGGGCTAAAGCCAGGATTTCCACAGATTCAAATTGTCTTGTATCCTGACATATCTGCATAGAAAGGGAGAAAAGAACTAAATCCAAGGCTTAGCAGGCTGAAAAACTCATTCTCTTCTTCTTTAAACTGTTCTAGATTTTTAATGCTAAAATGGGGTATCAATAAACATATGATTTATAATCAATTTTCTGGGGAAATGGAGCCATCTCTGAATCCCACCTCTAGAAAACTAGAAGGCCAGAAGGAATACATTGCTATTATGACTATACATTTTCACCTACTAGCACAGACTTCAAAGTGCATTTTTAAAACCCAAAGGGAATTAAAAGCTAAATTTATTTTCATGGGAGACTAACTGCTGACTGAAGATGTGGCATTTAAGGTATATACCATGGAAATGAGATTGTATGAGTCATGGCTTCTGTAGGCCTACTCAGCCTGCCTCTGATGGACAGGTCCAACTTATGTGTATGGAGAGTGTCTCTTGATGAGGCAATTGTACATATAACTAACTGGGAGATTAGATAGGTAAATGCCATTAAGAAATAGTATTTCCAACACATGATAGCATTTTCCATGTATGTGTGATTAAGAAAAATTATATATATATATATATATATATACACACACATACGCACACACGCACATATATACATAGAGACAGAGAGAATGTTGGGGTGAGTTTTTTTTTATTTTCCTGAAATTGATTAATAAGAATAGAATAAGATAAGAATTAGGATGTAAAGAAGGGTCAATGTAAGTATTATACGAACCATTTCACTAAACTGACATATTATAGGCCTACATGTGCCTGATGCTGGACCCACAAAACAAGCACCTTGACTTGAAGAGTTTATATGTGGGTCAGTCAATTCAAAATAGTATATTTGGAGCTGAAATAGAGCTACGTAGAGAAGGTAGAAAATAAAGTAAGTCTACCTGGGGTAAGAAAAATTCACTGAGGAGGTTTCAGTAGCATATAATTTTGAAGGTCAAATAGGCATTCTCCAATGAGACCATTTAAAACAGTACAAAGGAGAAAGGTTTTCATTCTCATGAAACCTGCTTACACCCAAATGACAGGGATTGGAATAATCCCAAGGCAATGTAAACATCTAAATTCTCCACTGAGAACAGTCATGCATTTGTAAGGCAGTCCATTTTCATGGAAAAAGTACTGGACATGAGCAGTGTCAACAAGTCATTTAACTTCTCTGGACTTTGGTTGAGAGTTGAAACTTAGAATCTTTAAGTTCTCTTTTAAAGCTAAGATTCGGTGATTGTGTCACAATCTCAGAACTACAAGGCTAAAAAGAGTCTTGCTCATTCCATCTGTCCTCCTTAAATACTACAGCAGAGGGATAAATAGAGCCAACCAGTTGATTGTAAAAACCTCTTCAGAATTTCAAGGGTATAGGTCTGTCTATCCATGAGAAGAATTAGTTACCCTTTAGTCTCCAGAACAGTATTGTCTAAGAGAAATATAATAAGAACCACAAATGTGAGACATATACACAATTTAAAATTGTCTAGTAGCCATATTAAATAAAATTAAAAAACAAGTGGAATCAACTTTATGCTATATTTTATTTAACCCAGTATAGCCAAAATAATATTAGACATATTATCAAGTCAAAATTAATGGAAACTCTACCCCTTTCTGATACTAAATCTTTAAAACTCAGTATGTATTTTACACTTTCAATGCATTTCAATTCAGACTAGTGACATTTCAAGAGCTCAATAGCCATATGTGGCCAGCGTTTTCTCTATTAGACAGAATAGCTCTAGGTTGTATCTTCTGAAACTGATGGATGGCCCTGGGGACATAGATATTCCTCCTGAACATGAGGGGTTAGGTTTAAAATTTATTGCTATAGCTGAATTTGATATAAGTTAAGACATTTTTTCCTAAGGAGTTTCTCCTAGGAGTAGTTAACATTGCCTTTACTTACACCTCAGCAGGAAAGAAGACTGGCAATTAGCTTTTACATTACAGTGGGCAAGGAGTGAACACCATTGAGAAAGGAAGGAACCTACTGTTGACTTAGTTTCCATTATACATAAGACACTATGAAGGGCTTTTAAATATTAGCATACGTAAGTCTTACAACAAAGTCTATGTGGATGTGACAGACATTAGCATCCCGTTCTATAGTTGAGGAAACTAAGGTTAAGGCTGAATAACTAGCTCAGACTCATATAGCTGCTACAAAGAAAACAAGAAATTAAAAACTAGGGCTGTCAGACTTAAGTGGCAGAGTTTCTAGAGTTAACTTTGGTTGATCACATGAAAGTCCATAGCAATCATGGTCTGAAGAGACCCAAAAACCCTCTTTTCAGCTGTGAAAGCTTGCATCTAGGCAACCCCTCACCAGTCTGGGCTAAATCTTGGCTAAACAGTCTTTGACATTTCTTTCTCAGTCCTTCTCCTCTTAGCTAAGCACCAAAATTGTCTTTTTCATTTCCTTATAAGATTACTGCATCAAACCCAATTCCAACACTTGTACCTTTGTCTTTAAACAAGGGGTCAACTCTCATTATCAAAGCTACTTCATAAATTCTCAGAAAGAAAAGTCATTGGTTCTGGGAAACAATATGGTGTGTATAGGAAAGACTGGCTCTTACATCTTGCTATGTGACTTTGGATATGCTAATTTGCCTCTTTAAGTGTTAGAGTCTGTTAAATGGAGGCAGTGACACTGACAAGGTTATTATAAGGATTGAAATCAATAAAAATTAAGAAATTCCTTGCATATAATAAGAAATTGTTGATGAAATTCCTTCTTTTATTTTGCAATGACCTCTGATTATCTATGACCGACCCCATTATACATATTTTACTGCTCCTTTGACTCATATCCAATAGCTAGTCACTTCTTCCCCAGGAGTGGTATTTATTGTCTGAGCAGGTTCAGTAAGAATTATACATGGAAATAGGAACTCAGGATTTTTTCCCTCTTAGCCTATTCAGTGAAATTGTGGTGAACAAGATAGACATTTTATATGCTTTTTGCCCTGGAGGAAATGTGATTCCTTAACTGAAGACTGTGTCAAAAATATTCTGCCCAGGATGTTCCCGAGGGACTTGATGGCACTGACCATCCCTCCCACCCAGCCAAAGCTCTACCTTGAGCTGTTTCTGTCTTACAGGCTCAGCAGCCCACGGTGCACACCAGGGAACTTGGCTTTGTTTAGCCCTGAAGGAGAGGATGATAAAGGAAGAGGTGAGAATCACCTCTGCTGCAAAAATCAATGTTATTGACTGCTGGGCTAAAGGAAAAGAAAAACAGCCTTGCTGACTGCAGTGGACTAGGAGGAAGGAAAGGACCTGGAGGTAGGCAGATCTTCATAATGAGATTAGACAGACAGTCCTAACTGCCTGATGCTCCTTAAAGATCAAAGTCCTATCTAACAACTCCCACCCTCCTCCAGCCTCTACTGCTCCAATCACTTTTGCACAACTATCTTCTAACTTGTTTATATTAACTAAATATTTTAGGCCCTTGGGAAAAAGTTAGTGCTTTTTACTATACTGGTGAAGTCTCAATTTTCCTTTCATGTATTTTGAATTTTTCCTATCTGCTATTTGCATTAAGTAACTTTTTTTCTTGAACTAGTTAATTGCTTTTCTAAAAATTTTATTATAGAATTTTCTTTAGACAGAATGAGTTTTAATTTCAAATTAAACCAAATTCAATAATTCATTACTTACTATATATAGACATAGATACTATTTCTTAACAACTCTGTCCCTTGTACAGAACACAGTGTTTAGCACATCACAGAGACTCAATTAATATTTACTTTTTAAAAAATGTGCTCACAAAGATAGATAATTCACATAGGAAAGAAACACAGAGAAACATCAACATGTGCAAGTATTCCACATGATGTTTCTCTGTGTTTCTTTCCTATGTGAATTATCTGGTGATGGGAAGTACGGCAAGTGTTAATAAATACAAAGTAATAAATAATACTGGCAATGGGAAGTGTAGCAAGGGTTACACTATAAATACAAAGTAATAAAGGGTGGAAAACAGACAAGTTCCCTCAGAGAGGAGAAATTACCTGGCAGGGTCTGAATGGACCAGACAGTTACCACGTAGAGAAGAGGAGAGGTAAATATTTCTCCATACAAAAGTGACCAATTAAGCAAAAGCAATTAGAAGGAAAAATACTAATAGTTTCTACCATGTTTTAGAATTTGCAAAGTAATTCCACATGTATTACCTCATTTATGCTTCATAATAAACGTCTGAGGGGCAATGTATTGTTCCAAACACATATAAAGTTCTTTTGGTTTGCACATTTAATATTTAGTTTTTAAAGTTATAAATTCAAAAGCTTAGATTTTACCTAACTTTTAAGTTCAATTTATAATTGTACTGTACTGATCTACTTGTGAATTTAGCAAGATTTTTTTTTTTTTTTTTTAGAGACAGAGTTTCATTCCATTTCCCTCCGTTGAATGCCATGGCATCAGCTCACAGCAACCTTCAGCTCTTGGGCTTAGGAGATTCTCTTGCCTCAGCCTCCCAGTAGCTGGGACTACAGGCGCCCGCCACAACGCCCAGCTATTTTTTGTTGCAGTTTGGCAGGGGCCGGGTTTGAACCCACCACCCTCTGCATATGGGGCCAGCGCCCTACTCACTGAGCCACAGGCGCCACCCAGAATTTAGCAAGATTTTTATAATCACCATTAAAGAGAGCTTTATGAGTTAAATTCTCCTTAAACATTTTAACCCTTATTTATGAATTTAATATATTAATTTTTTAAGTACTTTCTCTGAATAAAAATACTCCCAAGTATTTAAATCATTATTTTACATCTAATAAGTGAAACAAAATATGAGGCGTCTTAAGCTTTCTTACATGTTTCAGTACAATTTATAATAGTAAGATTCTTTATATCTTTTATCTTAACATTAATTCCTTGATATCCTACAGTCAACTTGTTGACTAATCTGGCAAATTCTCTTTAAAAAACCCAGATATAATGTGTACTTTACAAAATGTTTAAAATTATTACAAAATAAAAATATTAATAAAAGGTTTTAATTTCATCCATTGTTCTGTAATTAATCTAAATCTTTTCAGGATTAAAGACCTCTACCCACCAAAGAAACAATTATGTACATTTTATGATTGGTTTCCCCAGCAATTTGGGGGTTTCATGTTCTGCTGATTAAGGTAGTAGCAGAGGTCTTGGCTAAGAGACAAATAACTACAGACATCGAGGTTTATTTTTCTCACTTTCGCAGCTAGAAGACTAAACATTGTTTCCTAGTCAAAAGATTTTACAAAGGAGTTGCTTTCTAGTCTTTGTTCCGGAGATTCAAGGTATACCCTAGAGAATCTCCAGCTACACTAGCAAATCCACAATGACCACCAATTTTAAATCTAATGTTCGCTGGTTCAATTAGTATTTCATTGGCTTTCTTATTTTAATAGCTTCTGAATGGATCCTGCATATCTCTGAGGCTTTGCCTAAAGCCATGCTCATGATACGAGATAGATATTCTCAATTATACCATCTAAGCAATTAAGCATCAGAAAAAAATGGATTTATTCATCTAGAAGTATTGCAGACTACTTTGTAAGTAGAGATGATGATTTCAAGCACAGGTATCTAACAAAACATTCAATTTTCCACCTCCCTTCTGTGCTGTGAGCAGTGGATGGGAAGCATGGCTGTGCGTTGCACGGAAGTGGCAGAGGGACAGAAGGTAATGATGGAAAGGTGGCTGAGGCCATCCAGATGATGAAGAATTTTGATGCAGTGAGAAACACAGAAAGCTCCTGAGCAGGAAAATGAAAAGCTAGCTCTTATCCACACTTAAGAAAAATGTCTGGTGCCACCAGGAGGAGGATAAATTAGGAGAGGAAACAGGAAGAATAGGGAAGAATGTTCCTGTGCAACAGAGAAAGAGCAAATGAGCGCCTCCACGGAAGGAAAGAAAGGTGGAAAGAGACGAGGTGAGAGAAGTCATTGAGGGTAGATGCCACAGGATTCGCAAATTGATTAGATTTCCTCAGGGTCTAGAGCAGGCGTCCTCAAACTTTTTAAACAGGAGGCCAGTTCACTGTCCCTCAGACCATTGGAGGGCCAGACCATAGTTTAAAAAAAAACAACTATGAACAAATTCCTATGCACACTGTACATATCTTATTCTGAAGTAAAAAACAAACAGGAACAAATACAATTCACACCACTTCATGTGGCCCATGGGCCGCAGTTTGAGGACGCCTGGTCTAGAGTGTAAAAATGATTTCAACATTTCTACTCTAAGTGCCTAGCAGAAGAGTGATAATAAGGAAATTGTCTAGTTGGCTTTTGCTTGAAAGAATAATAAAAAACACAGCTCAAAGCCATTATTTGTCTGGGCTGAGTGAAGAGACGTTGTTTGGGGACTGGCTAAAGAAACTTATTTGCTTTAAGGATACATTTTTTTCCCCCTATTTGAAGCACAGTGGCAATGATCCTTTTAAAACTCAGACTCACCATATATTTTTTTCTAAACTACATCTCATTTCAAAGCTATTCCAAGGTTACACTTGAAAGCTTTCTATCTTCTGCTAAAAAGTAATAGTCTAAGAAAAACAATGCTTTTAGTCCTGCCTACCTATTTTTATTTACTTTTCAATAAGAAAAAGCTACCTTACTATACAGCATTTTAAAAGATGCCTATGAATAATTATTAAGGACATGAGAATGTTCTTATGATATAGTATGACAAAAAAAAACTGTAAATATTACACCTTGAGCTGATACATACACACACATTCATATACATACACACATAGGTGAAAATGAAAAAAATATAGAGTTTTCATACATGAGTAGAAAAGCTAAAAAGAAGTACAAAATTTTGGTCCTTTTCTGTACTTCTATAATTACTATAATGAGCACATATTACTTTCATAATTTTAAGAACAGATGAGAAATATAATGTGTACTGACCCATTTAAAATTGATTCATTAGTTTACTTTTCCTAATGAGTCTGAAGGAGTTCAGCTTATGAATTAATCAGCTAAACGTCTAACACAAATGCAAGGGCTCTTTCAGTGACTCCCAGATTCCTGATTCACTCAGAAATCTCCCTTACTCGCTCCCTTCCAGGCTCACTGTATGTCCCATTGCTTCAGTATCCTCTTCCAATCCTAAGTACAACTTTAAGTAAATAATCTAGCCAAACACTTTTAAAGTAAATAAATGTATGTACATCTTTTAAAAAATCTAGAGGGAAGGAGGGAGGGGGGTGGGGCCTCGGTGTGTGTCACACTTTATGGGGGCAAGACATGATTGCAAGAGGGACTTTACCTAACAATTGCAATCAGTGTAACCTGGCTTATTGTACCCTCAATGAATCTCCAACAATAAAAAAAATAAATTAATTAAAAAAAATCTATATTTAGGAACACCTCTAAAAGATAAGAAATAAATACAAAAGGGCTCAAATTAGTCTCCTACTATTCACCTAACTTTCATTCTAAAGAAAGGCATTACCTTGGTTCCTTTGGCCTCTTTTCTGATTTGGATAGCCTTTCTTTCTTCCTCTTGACTGATTTCTCTGGTGAGGACTTCCAGTACTATGCAGAATAGAAGTGCTGACAGTGGGCCCCCTTTTCTTGTTCCAGTTCTTAGAAGGAATGCTTTCAATCTTTCAGTATGATGTTGGTTGTGGTTTGTCATAAATAGTTTGATGTATTATAAAATCTTGATGTTCTTTCTATGCCTAGTTTGTTGAGGGTTTTTTATCATGATAGGGTGTTGATTCTGTATTTATTGAGATGATAATACAATTTGTATTTGGATCTATATGTTACTTAGACAATTATAAACACAGCACTTTCTCAACAAACTCAAAAATCTCCCAAATATGTCTTTTGTTAAGAACCACCTAGGGTCATTTCCAGATTCCCAGTCTGCATTCCTAGAGATTCTAATGTTGGAGAAATACTTTCCTAAGAGAGGCATTAACTTTCCATTAGAAGACACTGTTGGATGCAGAATCCTCTTCCTTTGTTGTGTCTCTGTTCTCATTTGACCCAGTCCAAACAGGCACTCTATATAACATGTCCTCCTATTTGAGTGGCTAGTATCCATTCATTCAGTCACTTAATTAGCAAATATTTATTCATCATTTGCCATGAAGAAGGCAATGGGGATATAAATACATATAAGATATGGTTCTTGCCCTCAAGTAGCATATAGTAGACTCAGTTAAGAACTAGGGAGGTGTGTCCTGGGAATCAGAAAGTCTGAGGCAGGTTGGGCATAGTGGCTCATACCCGTAATAGCACTCTGGGAGACCAAGGCAGAAGGATTGCTTGAGGTCAGGAGTTCAAGACAAGACTGAGCAAGAGCAAGACCCCATTTATATAAAAAAAAAATCTAAAAATTATCTGGGTACCATTACATGAACCTGTAGTCCCAGCTACTTATGAGGCTGAGGCAGGCAGATCACATGAACCCAGGAGTTTGAGGTTGCAGTGAGCTATGGTAATGCTACCATACTCTACCTAGGGTGACAGAGTGACAGTGTCTTCAAAAAAGCTCTGACCCATGAATGGATTAACAAATTGTGATATATGTATAACATGGAATACTATGCAGCCATAAAAAGATGGAGACTTTACATCTTTTATGTTTACCTGGATGGAGCTGGAACATGTTTTTCTTAATAAAGTATCTCAAGAATGGAAGAAAAAGGATCCAATGTACTCAAGAATGAAATCAACATATAATAACCTACACATTCATAAGAATGATAAAATACAACTATAGTCCAGAAAGAAGGAGGGAAGAAGAGGGAGAGGGGAGGGGAGGGGAGGAGGGAGGCCAGGAGAATGGAGGGTATTTGGTGGGACCTCACCTAACGGCCTCCATGCAGTGGTACATTTCAAAACTATTAAGAGTAGAATATAAATGTCTTACGACAACAAATAAGTGAGGTGATGTTTGTGTTAACCAGTTTGATGCAAGTATTCCATATTATATATCAAATCATCACATTGTACCCCATAAGTGCATTAATGTACACAGTTATGATTTTATAAAGAAAAATATCTGAGGCCAAAAAGAACCCTTAAATATATATGTATGACTTTAGTCTTGGATAATCTATCTTTCAAAAATGTAGAGGATTAAACACCAGTAAAAGCAATGGTAATCAATTATCAAACCATTTTTCTCTAATTAATACTGATCAGATACAGAAGAACTGAAAACCAGCACCATACATTTGAGAAGAGCTCAATATCAAGGAAGGAAAAGACAAAGAAGATAGACATCCAATATTATAATTTAAGACAGAATCTGACAATTTGTCTGCAGTCCCCCTGGAACCAACCTAATCCAAATGATTACCATCTCTCCCTGGGTTGCTGCTGGGATCCCTGCTCCTGCATTGTTCCCTTAAAGTTCCTTTCGACAGTGCAGCCTGAATGATCCACTCTAAACATTAACTAAATCATGGAACTCTTCTGCTGAAAACCCCGCTGACTTCTCAACTCATTGACAGAAGCTTAACTTACAAAGCCTCACGTGATCTTTTCACTTTCACATTCTCTGGACCTTTCTCTTCCTAGCCACACTGGCTTTTTATGCGTTCCTTAGCATGCCAGGCAGGCGTCCACCCACAGCCTCTGCACTTGCATCTCCCATGACCTTTTCCAGGGCAGTTAGTCCCTCTGCATCCTTTAGGTCTTTACTCAAAAGTCATCTTCCTAGTGAGATGCTCACTAACCGCCTTATCTAAAACTATAACACAACACATTCCCAAACACATACTTCCAATTTCCTTCCATGTTTTTTCTTCTGAGCACTCACCACTATACTCTGTTTCACTTAATTCTCTAATTTATTGTTCACCTGCTTCACCAGTGTATAAGTTCTAGGAGGGAAGGATTATTGTCTATCTTCTTCTAGCTTTTATTTATGACACCTAGTTCAGTGCCTGACCCATAATAAAGGCTTATTAATTATTTGGTGCTTTTTAAAATTATTTGATGAATGATGAATACAGAATAGAGAAGAAAGTCTCAGCCCTGACTCTGGCCATCATTTATTACAAAGAAGCCAAGAGAAGGAACAGTAAGGTCGTATGTAAGGCAGATATAATTTTATTGTTTACTTAATTCCTAACCTTATTTTGCTTTCAAAAAAGATTTGTGATATCTGAGAGATACTAATTATTATAGTTCACATATCTGTATACATATTATCTATTTAGGAAAGTTATTAAAAGAGTTTACCATGGAACGGAACTGGTTTAAAAACTGGCTTTACGGGTGCTTAATAGTTATAACATTTTTTTATAAACTATAGCCCATAATTTGTTCATCCACAATAATGCTTACATCATAGGTTGCTGGGAAGTGTTTTAAGGGAGTATATGCAAATAATTGGTGTAGTCCATGGTTCATACTAAAAGTGTGGCAAATGGTCACTATTATTGCTATCATTCAGTGTGCTGTTTTATTCTTTACGAATTCCTTTTATCATAAGTTTTTACTCCCATATATCAAGTAAGCCTAGATATTATAAACCCAAAATGCTGAATAGGATCACAAACATTTAGAGACCATAACATAGGGAGTCCAGTAAGGGCCGGACACATTATTGGCATCCTGAAAGGAATAAGTACTCAACTGGATCCCTAAGAGGGACAACTTCTTGTAACAACAAGCCATAGTTGTTATTCAAATTGTCCTCCTCATTTTGGTTCATAATTCCAAGCCATGCCTACAACAGACTTGTGTTTATCAAAAGTGTCAATATGTGGTATTCATCATAGGATCTAGCAAAAAATAGGTGTCAGCAGCATAAGGAGATAAAATTTCTGAATATCTCCCTTTAAATTAGTATATCAATCATATTTTGAATTCCTGAAACACATGTAAGCTATGAGAAAAAAATTAGAGAAAATAGCATATAATTCCTTTCTTCAAAATGTTTAAAATCTAGTTGGGTTTGGGGCAATACCCAAACATGAGCAAAATTAGCTAGCCATGAAAGAGACTAATTTAAGTAATGATGTAAGGCTATATAAGATATATTATCATGAATAGTGGAGAAACAGTACTCACTACATCAAAGAAGGGATGAAGAAGGGAGTTAGGTTGGCTGGATTCCACTCCTTGCAAGACAAGACAGACACCATGTACTATTTCTTAAAGGAAGGACAGAATTTAGACCAGCCTGGTCGTGTAGAAAGGGGATTCCCAACAATTCTAGCAAAATGCCAGGGTCAGAAAAGTGGGGGAGGAGTGTTTGAAAAAGCAATGTCACTGAAAAAAAAAACCCAGTGGAAATGAGCATGATGAATGTCTGAATTCTAGAGTGCTTAGGCATTCAATAAATTGTTTTATTGATTCTCTCCAACCTTCTAGCTCTACAACCTAGCAGCACAGATCTAAAAGAGATGTGACTGTGTACAAGCGGTTTATGATTGCCAAATCCAATACTATTCAAACCTAAGGCTATATGACTCCAAAGTCTAAGAATTTCTTTTCTTTTTTTCTCTCTAAAAATTTAATGAGAATTGAGATAAATAATCTGAGAAGAAGCTGAGAAAGTCAATCAAGAAATCTGAGATTGGGTGGCACCTGTGGCTCAAGGAGTAGGGCGCCAGTCCCATATGCCGGAGGTGGCGGGTTCAAACCCAGCCCCGGCCAAAAAAAAAAAAAACCACAAAAAAAAAAAAAAAAGAAATCTGAGATTCAGTTAATGCACTCATTTAACAAATAGCTATTGAGTACCTACTGTGTACTGGGCATTTTTCTTTGTTCCAATAATATAAAGGTGAAAAAAAACCCACTAAAATTTCAGTTTCCATGGAGTTAACATGTTAGTATATATGCATAAGTGGCTGTCATCGTCACAATGAGGGCACAGAGTATATTATACCTAAATATGTTTCTCATTAATTATAGGTATTTTTTAATTGGGCCCCATTACTAGAATTTTTTAACATAATTCTTACTGAAGGCAACTCAGAAACGTTGCTGCTATTTGGTGGCCTTTGTCAATTTTGATATCACTGATGAGTTATTAGTTAAACTGAATCTTACTATATTCTAAGAGCTCTTTTTACAGTGTTTACAAGTTTATCTAACATAATTCTTATAATAGCTAACAGCTTTTTACAGATTAAAAATCTGAACTTCAAAGTGTGACACACACTAAGGCCCCACCACTTTATGGGGGCAAGACATGATTGCAAGAGGGACTTTACCTAACAATTGTAATCAGTGTAACTGGCTTATTGTACCCTCAATGAATCCCCAACAATAAAAAAAAAAAAAAAATCTGAACTTCAGATAGGTTAAAATTTTTCTCAAGCTATGCAGTAAATGGGGAAGACAAATCCAAATGTAGTTCTTTTTGGAATCCCCAAAGCCATGCTTTAAAACCATTTTGCTCTGTTACCGGAAGGGTGTCCCCAAAGTTGCCATATACAGGGAAAATGGGAAATTGTGGCTAAATGTACCTAATGTACATGTACCTAAATTTATCAAATATTCTTGACAAAATTTCACAAAGAGGTGGACAACGCATGAAGAATATTTTGTAAATACTTTGTAAATAAAGGCACATTTAGCAATAATTTCCCATTTTTCCTATCTATGATGACTTTTGGGACACCCTGTATTTTTTGAAAAACTTCTTGCATTTACTTTCAGTGAATTTTAACAACAAATGATTCAAAAATTCTTGAATCTAGGGATGGACAGCATGATGTACTGTAAAAAGTGGTGAGTCAAGGCTCAACAGACCCTACTTTGAACATATCATGGAACAGAATAACTGGTCACCTCTTCTCTTTCTAACTGGGTTTTCTGACCTCATACTTCATATTTCAAGGGTTGTGGGTTTGTAAATGTGCATTTAGGAATATTTATAGTAGCAATGAAAGGAAGGAATTGGTAAGATGAGGACATGAAGTTATTTAGTCATTATTTTCAAACATATCTATAGCCAAAATGATATGGATGTCTGATGCAATACACTTCCTACATTTTTTCTCAGCAAAGAGATATTTTTCATACAACATAGGCAATATCAGACAGAAGTGGAAGTATATGTATACATAATGATCACTTGTTTCTTTTGGTAGAGTAGATGTAAATTAAATTGTTCTAATCATGTTCTATAAAAAGTTAAAATAAAAGCCTGGCTGTGTATGGTAGCTAATGCTAGTAATCGTAGCACTTTGGGAAGCTGAGGTAGGAAGATCACTTGAGGCCAGGAGTTTAAGACCAGGCTGGGCAACACAGTAAGACCCTATCTCCAAAAAAAAAAAAAAAATTAGTTGGGCATGGTGGTAAATGCCTATAGTACTAGATGCTTGGAAGCTGAGGTAAGAGAATAGCCTGAGCCCAGGAATTTAAGGCCACAGTGAGTATAATCACATCACTGTACTCTAACCTAAAAGATCAACACCCTATCTCTAGGGAAAAAATAAAACAAACCAAAAAAAACAACCAAAAACCAAAAAGTAAGCCAGGACATACCAATATGCTAGGAATCTTTACCAAACTCAAGCAATTTAAAGGTCATATGAAAACATAAAACATAAATAATATTCATTGATTAGAAGTGTCCATTTCCTTTCCTTCCATTGAAAAGCTCTCTTTCTAAAATCTAGGTGGCAAAGTAGCACAATTTCCAAAAAGTTAGATTGTGATGATGGCTCAGTCAACTATCACAACATTGGCTCCCATTTCTGTTTTACCCTATGAGTTCGCTGTTCAGCCTCTCAAGATCCCATGTTTCATCCATCCCAAACTATTTGCAGCGCTTTGAAGTGTTTTGTTTCTTAGCTCCATGCTATTGTCAGTCCCTTTACCTAGCATGTTTTCCAAGCTGCTTGGCAAAACTCCATGTAGTTGTCAAGATTAAACTCAGAAGTGACCTCACCTTTTGATCAGTCAAGGTGAAACTGGCCTGTGTTTCCTTGTTTGTTTTGTTTTATTGTTTGTTTCTTTTCTCTTATAATAATGTCCTGAATAAACATCGATTATGGGTTCTATAATACTTCAAATCACTTATTTGTTTATATGTCTGCATCTTTTCTTAGACTGGAAGGTTCCTAAAGACAAGGATTATTTTCCATTGATCTTAGTATCCAAGACTCCAGTTTAGTGCATAAATCATAGATGTCATTCCAAAAATTACAATAAGATGAAGAGACAAATTATGACCCATAATTATACTGTTCTCTTTCTTTCTTTTTTCTTTTTTTTTTTTGTAGAGACAGAGTCTCACTTTATCGCCCTGCATAGAGTACCGTGGCATCACACGGCTCACAGCAACCTCTGACTCCTGGGCTTAGGCGATTTTTTTGCCTCAGCCTCCAGAGTAGCTGGGACTACAGGCGCCCACCATAACGCCCGGCTATTTTTTTGTTGCGTTTTGGCCAGGGCAGGGTTTGAACCTGCCACCCTCAGTATATGGGGCCGGTGCCCTACCCACTGAGCTATAGGCACTGCCCATGTTTTCTATAAATATATATATTTGTGTGTGTGAACACTATTGGTCTGGATTTAATGCCTTGACTGTTACATAAAAACATATAGAGTATATCAAAACATACCACTCTCAAAAAATCCTTTTGTTTGTAACATTTAATAAAGATCCATTTAACAAAACAATCATTCTAGAGTAAAAGAATGTGACATTACTGGTCTATACTGTGAATAAAAAAATAAAAATTAGATAAGAAATGTTTCTATCCTTTGAATTTCAACCACCTAAAAGTTTTGGGTCACTGTAACAATAATCATGTTAAATCATGGCAAACGTAAGAAACTGGATCCCACAAGAGAGATTGTATCGGACTCAGGCAAATAAGCAATTCTGGCACCAAGAAAATAAAATCAAACACTATAAAAATATAGCACAAAATAAAAGCAAAAATTAAAATTAAAAATGTTGGGTGAGACTTGAATTGCACCTAATTGGTAAAGAAATATCATACCACAATGAACTGAAAACTCTTTTGTAAACCATGCTGTCTCAGAAGGACAAGGTAACTCTTAAAAATTATAAATTATGCAAGAAAGTTCAAGAACTGATTATTAAATGCACATAGGCATGTTTAATTTAAATTAATCCATTCAAATCAAAGTTATATATGTTGTAGGTGGCAGTGCAAATGACTTGAGCTTCTGTTGATCGATGTATCAGAAGTATGTATATCTCAATACAGATTAGTCAAAGTACTAGCAATTTATTATCAAAAAGTCATCTGAATTTAGATAAGATACTATTGATCAAAGCCTTTTCATTCCTTTGCTTATGAATTGAAATGAGAAAAATTTTAAGCTAAATTCATAATGACAATTGTTAGCAGTTCAGAGTGTAAATAGAGTTCCCAAAGCCTACATCAAAGGAACTTTGGACTTAGGTTTTCCTGCAGTTTTGAATACAATAGTGAAATATCAAAACTATTGTTATTAATAGTTAAGAAATAGAATAATTTATTAATCCAAATTATTTATAGAGCTTCCTCTGAAGAAAGTACTTTTCTCCTTCGAAAAAGATGACCAAGAAAAACATTTACAATTTACTGATCTTTCAAAATAATGCGTGTCATCTCCATAATTTGAAATAAGAGGTAGGGATGGAGAAATCCAAACTGATATGTGGGCACACTCTCCATGTTTAAAATGTTTCTTTTCATTTTGTTTACTATCTTCATCATATGCCTAGCTGAAAATGGACTACTGAAATTAATTTTAAAAGAAGTAAACTCTATTGATTCACAGAATGCTTCCAGGTTTCAGTTAGAAGAGAATTGGTCATCAAAACATAAATACTACCTGTTTGAAATTCAAATACAAAAAAAGAAGGCTCACAAAAGAGCAAGCAACAGGAAGTTTTTTAATAAAACTTGTTTAATAAAACTTGTAAACATAGAAAATGAAACTTTAGTACCCAAACACATTAAACACTCCCCCAGTAAAATAAAAGGGGGAAATACTTTATATTGACGTCAAGATTCCTATTTTAAATCTTAACTGTCTTTTAAAATCACTTTTCTCAAAGGCAATCACTTTCCTCTTGGACTTCAATAAGAAATTCAAGCTCAAAATGTTAACTGAGGATGTAATTCAATTAAATTATGCAACTGGAATTCCACAGCTGATCTATCTGTCTGGCTCAGTGCTGAATGAATATAGTGTCAGAAAACCATCCCAATAATAACGACCTGTTCGTGGCAAGGCGTAAATCTCTGAAACTTAGGCTCAACTTCAGAGGCTCATTAGCTACAGCAAGTACATGTTAGAAGGGTAACAGCACCGGGACAGCAGCGCCCACGCAGCTGAAGCCACCAGCCCACTCAGAGCCCAGGATTTGTATGATCAATATCACCAATTCTCAATGATAATCATTTGTTTACATGTACCGGGTTGTTAGATTTCTCCCAGATCACATACTAACTCCGTTACAGTCACTACATTTAACCCCACACTATCAGGTTCTTGAACAATTAAACTGCAGGTATAGAGGCAGCTCACAGCACTTTTAAAAGAAAGACTAAATCCTAATTTAAAGCATGCTTTCGCTTTTTACCTTCTCTGATTTCGTGGTCTGGCCTACCTAAATAATTTTTCTCTTTTCCTTTTCCCCTCCACCCCCAAGTAGAAGCGTCAACCTGAATTACAAACAGTTAAACCTGAAGGTCACTTCCCAACAGCGTTCCAACATGCTCCGCCAGCGAGGCTGCATGGCAACAATAAAACAAAGCCTTTGCAACCACCTGTAATAATCTGCCTGCTCAGCCAGCAATCGGAAAAGTCCTGAAGCTACATAAGGTAGACATTTTCTGCAGCTGGTTTAACATGTACATTGTGCCCAGTTGCTGGCTCGTCTCCTCTTACCTTCACGTTAGTCCGGAGTGCACAGTAACATGCAAAGAACATTGCAGTAAATAAGGAGCATATGGACCGGTATTCAGCTTCTCAGCACAGCGCAAGCCCCACACACACGATCCTGGGCATGTGTTACTAAGGAGCATCCGTTCTCTCTGTCAGTTTGAAAATGCATTGATCTCTGTTGTCTCTGACTACAAAACGACATGTCTTGAAGGCACTGAGTGAGAGCTCAAAATCTCTTCATTGGCTATATATAGCATTGTGCCCAGTAATCTCAATTAGATGAGAATTCAGCATCTGAAAGTTAAGACCTCAGTTCCTTTTCCTTCTAGCATTTTAAATCACTGGATTTAAAAAAAAAAAAAAAAAAAAAAAAAAGGGAGGGGGAATGAGCTCACCCAGGAAGGAGGGGGAGAAAGGTGAAGAATTGAAATTTAACCAATGAGTTACTTATATTTCTGGAGAGCCCTGATGTTCTCCTATTAAATACTTTACAATGAGATTGCATCCGGCAGACTATAAATGAAGAGGAAACCCTTTTCCCTTTGGAGGTTTAATATGAGCTTTGCACTATATTTCAGGCTGTTCTGATGCAGCACCCTGTTTGGCAAATACTACAAATCACTGCAAACATGTCTCATTCTGCTTCTCCGTGTGGAATAGGACCAGAACTAACAATCACTGTCACATAAAGTCCCCTAAAATGTAAGCTGGCTTCCCCTGGGGTGATCTGCAGTTACGGGGCTGAGAAGTACCATCTTCCTGCCCTGTGATATCCGTTACGTCTCCCAGGGATATCTAAAGTTGCTAAGCTCTCTAATAAAACAATGTGTCTAATATCCCAAAACTAAAAACTATGATTTATTGGCAAATGACAATCAGTAATAGAAGATGGGAATGGAATGAAGACAGAAGATTCCAGGGGATAACATAACCTTAGATTCAGTAGCTACTGCTGCTGAATGTAAAATATTCAGCTTCCTCTGGAAGGGAGAGAGGGAGAGAGAAAAATAAAAGCTTCTGTCCTTATAAATCCATAAAGGAAAAAAATAACCTCATTCAACAACATCTTCAGATCCTACTGTCTGTTGTCATTTCTGCCATGCATTAGATGCTGCAAATTAACTCAATTTTTACTCATCAAAAGGATAAAGTCCAATTTAGGGTTCTAAACTCTTATTTCCAGCCTTAGGAAGCCCTAATGCTCGGCTAGAATTCTAAAGCTATCTGGGAAAATGTAAGCAGAAATGAACAGTTCTTACTGCAGCAAAAATAGTGGGAGGAAAAAGAGTGGTTATGCCTTTGCCACGACGTTCCCCATCAGCATACAGCAATGAGGAAGATCAGCATAACTCACCAGAAAAAGCTGCAGTGACTTTTAGGATTTTTCTTTAATATGTTTTGCATAAGCCACCTCCCCTCTGGAGCCTGCAGTCATGCTAAAGCACTGTCAGAGTCACTGGGCATTTCTCCTGGGCAACGGGGTGAGGCAGCTTCAGGAGGAATCAAGATATTTAAGTAAAAGAAATTAAATGAAGATGAAAAGCAAGATTTTCTATTTCTCTCTTAATGACAAGCATTCAGAAAGTGTCATCAGTTCTGACTAAATAGCTATTTTGGGCTGTCATTGTTTGTGCTTTTTTTTTTAGGAAGGAAAAAGGCAATCTTAAGCTGGAGATTCTTTAGTAACGTAAGAGAAGGCAGCCACTTATTTTGATTCCCAGTTCCGTCTGTCATATGAGCCTAGGTAATTTACAAATTGCAAGCACTTGCAACACAACCAGTAACTTCCAGTACATTAAAAACTGACATGGATACTCAGCTCTCCTCATTCCATAACTTTTATTAATGACTTTAAATACAGAACCAAGCTTTTCAGTTAATAACACTTCCCCCCTCCAGAGGTTATAGCAGGTCATATTTCCTGCAGCTCTTCCTAATAAATGAACCCAAACATAGCAACTGAATGTTATGGAAAATGGGAGGATTTAAAAGTATCTTCCTTCACTAGGGATTCAGAAGATTTTTTTAAAACCATTTTTCTTCAACCTGTGAATAAGTACTACTAAATATATATTTTTTTCCATTTGAAGTAAGAGAAAGAAAATTTATATCTTTTATCATTATTATTAGCATTGTTTTTTAATAGTCTCCAGGGTATTTGAATGGCCCAGGAGAGAAAGACCTAAAAGAAGAACTAGAAAATGTTACAAATGTCAGAGTAGTTTACAGACAAGAATTAAACAAAAATAAAGTTACAAGTGAAAAAATACAAGTAGGTTTCCCAATTAAGGCAGTCAGGGAGGAGGACTTCGGATAGGGCTTCAGATTCAGTTTTAAAGTGTATACATTCTTTAAAAAGGGGTTCCTTGTCTTAAAAACTCATTAAAAACTCCCAATTACAGTTATCTGTCTCACAGAATCCCACATAGACATGGGCTATACTTGTAGATTTACTGCCTAATTTTTTTACATGTATTAGGATAACTGACTTACTCTTCTCATTTTATAAATGCAGAAAATGAGGCGTTAACTACAATGACCCTTAAAGAAAGATGGAGACTTTACCTCTTTCATGTTTACATGGATGGAGCTGGAACATATTCTTCTTAGTAAAGTATCCCAAGAATGGAAGAAAAAGTACCCAATGTACACAGCCCTACTATGAAACTAATTTGGGACTCTCACATGAAAGCTATAACCTAGCTACAACTTAACAATAGGGGGAAGTGGGAAGGGGGGGTGGTTAGAGGGAGGGGGATCGGTGGGATCACACCTGTGGTGCATTTTACAGGGGTATTTGCGAAACTTGGTAAATGTAGAATATAAATGTTTTGGCACAGTAACTGAGATAACGCCAGAAAGGCTATGTTAACCACTGTGATAAAAATGTGTCAAATGGTTTATGAAGCGAGTGTATGATGCCCCATGATCATATCAATGTATACAGTTATGATTTAATAAAAAAATAAAATAAAAAAAAAACTACAATGACAATGTCCCATTAAAGAGTATTTCCTATTTTTAGGCAAAGACTTCAACAGGGAAGTCTATCTGCAACAAGAATGTCATTTGCTACTGTAGAAGAAAATTAAAACAGGCTACATATTTCTGGACGCAGTAGAGTATGTCTTCAAGACTACAAGTAAGTATCCTAGAAAATTACCCCCAACTCAGATCATTTCTTTTATCATTTATAAAATGGGGATATTATTTAACTCACAATGTCCATTGAGAGAACTAAAGATGAACCCTGCCATCAAAATAAAGTGTAGAAGGATTAATGATTTCAGTATAAAAATTGAAACTATAAATATATTAGAAGAAAATATGGATTGTTCTATATAAAACCAAAGTAAAGAAACTTAAAGCCAGGCAAGAAAAAATAGACAATCGTGACTGCATAATACAATAATAAATGACAAACTTGGAAATTATATGTAACACAGGTGATATAAAATTTTCTTAATATACAAATAACTTTCATAAATCACTAAAAGAAAATATAAAACTGAATAATACAGTAGTCAAAGGACATAAAGTGGCCATTCACAAAAAAAGATCACAAGTTACATTAAAAATGTTTATCTTTATAGTTAAGGAAAAGCATAAAAATAAGAAAAAAATTTAAGATTAATAGGTAGGTGTATGTGTATGTGTAAAATTTTAACAGTGTTTACCATTGGCTTAGAGAGGGAAATACATTACATTTCATTTTTCATTTTCTACCTTTGTATACTACAGGAGAATCTCTCACAGTAAACTATTTATTTAACTATCCTGTCAGTAAATGATGGAAATAAAGATGAAATCCTCTGTGAGGGGATATGCCTATCATTTATTCCACAAACAAAGGTCAGAGAAGTATGACGATAGAAAATAACAGGAATAGGAATCTACCAATTTACTCACTTCTGAGTTGATTTTAGTTCTTAGTACCTCTTATGGTGTGAACATCTTCCTATAATGCTAATAATTTTAGTGTGTATATATTTTTTCTTAAAGCATGGACCCTAAATATAAGCTAACTATTGTATTTGGTTCTCAAATGAAAAAGTGGCTCTCAAGTAAACAACGCTGGTCAATTTTCACCTTATATACTGAGTTAGTCAATGTTAGTCAATTATCACCTTATATACTGAGTTTAGAACTAAATATATAAGGTGAAAATTGACCAGTGTAACAATGGCCAACGCTGTTAAACCTATCTACATCTATTTGGTTTGTATTTTTTTATTTTAACTACAAACATGTAACACTTTAAAAAATATATCCTGGGTTTATAAAAGAAATTAAATATGAAAACATTATACAACTATAATTTATTAAAAACATAATAATAGCAATAATCTCTAATATGGACATATCATATTGTTAGACATCATTTTCCTTATCTGTAAAATGAGGAGATTGGATTATATAGTTCTTTCTTATAGGTAGATGGATAACTTTGTTAGGTAGCTTGCCTTTTGTTTTATTTAGATCAGGCAGATTAGATGTGTTTATATGTTAAGGATCCACTAGGTCACACTCCAGATCAATTAAATCAGAATCTCTGGGGGTGAGATGAAGGCATCAGTAGTTTATAAAGCTCCCCAATATGATCCCAGTGTGAAGCTAGGACTGAGAATTATAGTCTTAGAGCAGGGTCAGCAAATTGACTCTGTAAAGGGCTGGATAACATATACTTTCCAAGTGTCCTCAAACTTTTTAAACAGGGGGCCAATTCACTGTCCCTCAGACTGTTGGAGGGCCAGACTATAGTTAAAAAAAAACAAAAAAAAAACTATGAACAAATTCCTATACACACTACACATGTCTTATTTTGAAGTAAAAAAACAAACGGGAACAAATATAATCATACCGCCTCATTTGGCCTGTGGGCTGCAGTTTGAGGACGCCTGCAACTCAAGGCAGTGTGCCCTAGTGGATCCTTAACATATAAACACATCTAATCTGCCTGATCTAAATAAAACAAAAGGCAATCTCTGTCACAACTACTCAACTTTGATGTTGTGGGAAGAAAACAGCCTATGTAAATGTCTACATAAGTGAACATTGTATAATGTGTTCCAATAAAACTTTATTAAAAAACATTAAAATTTTAATTTCAACAACTATTCAAATGTCAGGAAATATTATTCTTTGGGGCTATTTTTTTTTTTTCATTTGTTAGGTAAAGTCCCTCTTGCAATCATGTCTTGCCCCCAGAAGGTGTGGGTTTGTGAACCCCTGCTCTGAACTCTAGAGCGATGGTTCTCAAAATACAGTCTTTGGGTGAACTGCAGCACAATTACCCAGAAATTTTTTAGAAATGGAAATCCTCTACAGTAGCAAATGACAACTGAATCAGACACTCCAGATGTGTGGTTTCGAATCTTTGCTAACAAGCCCTTCAGGTGCAAGCTAAAGTTTGAGAATGGCTACTTTAAAGGAAGAGAGGAAAACTGATAGGTAAGGAACCCACAAAAAGGGAAGATATGGATTCCAGAACATAGGTAGAGAAATTAACCTTAGAAAATAGAGAACTATAGAAATAAAGATAAGATGATTACTGTTGCAAAGGAGATATTTCTAGAGTGAAGGCTCAAGGCTCAGAGATGGATCCCAGTTGAGAAAGAAACCATATAGTACCTTATAATGCAGAATCCTTTCCCTCTTAGAAACACCTACAATTGCCAATCATTGGCCCTTCAAAAAAAAAAAAAGAAACAGACCTGAGTTTAAATTAATTTTCTGCCACTTGCCAGCTGTGTGTCTCTGGGCAAGTTATAAAACCTCTCTGTACCACAGAGTATACCTCTGTAAAATAAAAATAACAAACCTACTTCACAGGGATGTCACAAGACTAACAAAGATGATGTGTGCAAATTGCTTGCCCGATAGTACCCGGAACGTGGTAAATTTAACCAGTGCTAGTTTTTAGTATAAACTGGACTGAAATGATAGAGGAAAAGGAAAAGGTAAAAAGTGATTATCATTCCTCTTGACTAATTCCTAAAAACCTAGAAGATTCTCTGCAGGCGGTCATAGGATTTCTAACCAATCTTAAAAGGACTTCCCAGAAAGTTTCATCATCTTACAATAACCTCTGAAATAATTTACTATCACTGTAATTTCTTGCATCCTCCTTTAAATTTTCCTGAGATTAAATAACTAATTTACAAATTACAAAACATTTTAGAGCTTCTCAGAATTTTCCACTAAAGTATCTCTAAGGGTACAAGACAATACATTTATACACTTTGAAAGTATAGGGGTGAAGTGGAAAGTCTTTGATATCTTATTTCTCATCCTATAGAATCCATATAAATATTAAATTCAAGCAGACAATATCTATATTTCTTCTATTTATTATTAATTACCAGTTTAAATTTAATAAGCTAAGAAGACACTACAGTGTTTATCCTGGTTTCGAATACCCTCTGGTATACATACTACTGTGTAGGCTAAGGGGTATTTTTGACTCAGTTCACAAAGTAAAGATACATCCCATTTGTTTCTTGATCCTCATATCAGCCCTGAAGATTCTGTTATCACCCCACAGTATCCAGTGAGGAAAAGTAGTGTAGTGATTAAATAAGTTATTCAGACTTATACAGAAGCTAGAGGTAGAACTCCAATAATAAGTCTAATAACAAATCCCAGAGAAAATTTCTCAAGATCCCATGACCTAGACAGTTATTCCTAGCTCTTTCAGACCTTAACATTCTTTATATATAAATATTTTTCATATTCCATTCACAATCATGATAAAACAGTTAATATAATGTACCTTTATATAAACTTTAAATATTTTCCTTTATATCATTAAAGGAGAAATGAGTAAAAGAGTTAAAATTAAAAGAAAGTTCATTTCAATGGACCTACTCAGGAAAAACTCTACCCATGGCATAATTAAATGGGCAGGTGTTTGTCCCCACATATGTAAGAGACAGGTATATTAAATTACTCAAAACATTATAAGCAGCAGTGCTATCATTCTGAAATGTGAAAACTCTTGGTAAAGTTCTGAGCAAAACAATGAACAATCTTCTTTTGCATCACAGAGAAGTTGTATTCTACCAAGATTCAGCATATATTAATTCCAGGCAAGAGATGCTTTGTGTTAAATATGTAAAATGGAGTGAGATTCCAGACTTAGGAACTTTTATTATAGTTTCTAATATAAATGAATGTCCAGTGACTATGGGATAAGGATAATACAATATTTTATTGTGTATTTGACTCAGACGTGTATAACCTTTACCTCCATTCCTGGTCCTACCCTCTAATTTTCAGTATTAATGGTATACTACTCACGAGTTATTTGCTAAAACCAAATAAAACCATCACAAATATCTATAGTGCCAGTAGGGCACCCTCAAAGGGGATAACAACGTGAGAATAGCATGAAGGCACAGCCTGACACTAAATGTGTCCTTAAGAATATATAGTTTCAAAGACCCTTTTAAACTCCTCACCACAATTACTAAGGACCCTATAAACCCCCCAAAGAGGTTCTATATACACCTTTGGATCATAAAAAGATTAGTCCTGTAGATAAATTACAGGCCAAGAAAGACAGTGGAATGGACATATCCTACCCAAAAGAGGAAAATGAGGCTTCAGGGAGGAACCATCCCCCAAACCTGTCATTCTTTAAAGATCACATCGGAGCCCATCTTTTTGCGAGATCATTCTTACTGACATCAGCCCACACAGACTCCATTCTTTCAGTGCCTGTAGCATGTAATATCTGTGATGCCCAATTTAGTACTTGATTATACACTGCCTAGTATTTCTCTCTTATTGCTTTTTGGGTCTAAAATTCACGTCCTTAACCCTACTTTAAGCTTTTCAAAGGCAAAGGACATGAACTTGAAAATAGATCCCCCGGGCACATAGTATTATTTAATTATTATTTATGAAATGACAGATGAGCAGCTGGAAGACAGGAAATGAGAAGCATCAGCCTGGTCCCAACACCAGCTCGTAACCCTGCCCTATTCTTTGACTTCTCTGTTCTTTTTTTGTTTGTTTGTTTTTATTATTATTAAATCAAAGCTGTGTACATTAATGTGATCATGGAGTACCATACACTGGTTTTATACACAGTTTGACACATTTTCATCACACTGGTTAACATAGCCTTCCTGGCATTTTCTTAGTTATTGTGTTAAGACAATTATAGTCTACATTTACTGAGTTTCACATGTATCCTTGAAAGATGCACCGCAGGTGTAATCCCACCAATCACCCTCCCTCCGCCCATCCTTAAGGGACTTGAAGAGAAACTTCTCTGAAGAAGACAGGCGCACGGCCTACAGACATAGGAAAAAATGCTCATCATCTTTAATCATCAGAGAAATGCAAATCAAAACTACCTTGAGATACCATCTAACTCCTTAGCCCATATCACAAAATCCAAAGATGTTGGCATGGATGTGGAGAAAAGGGAACGCCTCTCTGTTCTTTTGAAATGTGATTTCATACCCTCTCTGCTCCCCTGAAACTCAACACTTCCTCACCCTCATTCCTCTTATCAAATGACTATCTTCTATCCACAAACAGAAAGAAAGCCAACTCACAAGATGGCCTCAGGTTTTTCAACAAAATAAATCAAAAATAAAAATCAGTGGTTGCCCTCACCTCTCTTTCTTCCTCCTGCCACAAAGGGAGTGTCTTTCTCTCTAAGGTCATGGCTCCATGTGGACTCTGTAACCCAAGCTGCCCCCTGTGTCCGCAGCAGCAGCACATGTCCCCAGCTCCTCAAGTCTGCACATTTCTCTCTCCTTGATCCTTCCCATGAAAATTTATATATGTTCAAGCCTCTCCCATCTTACAAAAAAATCCAGAAAGAAAAAATTAAAGGAAAACTTCTTCCTCTAATCACAACTCTATATGGAGCTACAGTCCTGGGTCTTTCCTTCACACACAACCTATTCAGGAAAGCCAGTGCCCCCTCTCCATTCCTTTCCTCATTTGCAACATGGATTCTGACTCCTTCAGGCACTGGGTTTTGCCTCCACCACTCCATGAAATTTGGTATCACAACCAACACGTCACTCATCTCATAGTCACTTCTCTATCCTCACTCTTTCAGACTTCTTGAAAGATTCCAAATATCTGAATTCTGCCTCCTCTTGAAAATATCTTTTACCCCTTGGCTTTTGACCTCAGATTTTTCTCACCTCAACCTTGCAGTCTTTTCACTGCATTTCCTTCAGTACCAGACTGACGACTTTCTCAAGACTCAGAACGGGGTCCTTCTCTTTTTCCATTATATACTTTTTCCTGGATTTTCTTACTCAACATTATTTTTTAAGACAGAGTCTTACCCTGTCACCCTGTCAATCTCAAACTCATGGGCTCCAGTGATCCTGTTACCTCAACCTCCCAAGTAACTGGGACTACAGTCACCCACCACTGCACCTGGCTAGTTTTAGAAACAAGGTCTCACTCTTACTCAAGCTAGTCTCAAACTCCTGAGCTCAAGTGATCCTCCTGCCTTAGCCTCCCAGAGTGGTAGGATTACAGGCATGAGCCATGGGCCCTGGCCTTTTGTTCTACAATTTATTGTCACACCTATGATGATAACTTCCCAATCTTTTTCTAACCTATACCCCTTCCCTGAGCTCCAGGTTCACTTATCCAACTATTTGCCTATTACTGGAACCTCAAATTTATTATGGCAAAAACTGAACTTTGAATTTCTGCCTGAAACTTCCCCTTCTCCATTTTTTCCTATTATAGCAAATGGAACTTTCATTCATCCAGTTTCGTAAGTCTGATATCATCTAGCAATCATCTTTGACAACCTCTTTTTCTGTACTTCTAACAGTCAGTAAATTATGAAGTTCTAGTGATTTTCTTAAATATTTCTGGAATTTATACTATTTTCTCCATATCTACTGTAATCATCTGTGTTCTTATGTACATCACTGCAGAAACCTAAATATTCTCCTCACATATATTCTTGACCCATTCTAATCTACTTTTTACCTAGATCTCTGAAAGTGGTATTTCTATACATAAATATAAATCATGGCACTATCTATTACCCACAAGTATGCTAGCTTCTCAGTGCTATTTCAATCCAGTTCAAAATAATTAGCAGGACCTTCAACACCCTGCATGGTATGAACCTTGCCTGATTTGGAATCAGATTTCACTTCTTATTTCATGAACCAGTCATATAGAACTTGTTTCAATTCCTAGAAAGTGCTATGTTCAACACAGCATCTTCCTAACTGCTTTTCCATAAGTCTAAAAACATGATACTCAACCAAGGGTGATTCCTCCCATCCCTAGAAAACATTTAGCAACATGTAGAGATATTTTTGATTATCACAACTGGGGTAAAGGGTGTTAATGACCTCTAATGAGTAGAACACCTTACAATGCACAGGAGGGAAACCCATGATAAATTATTCAGCCCGAAATGGCTATAATGCTGAGATTAAAAAAGCCTGGCCTTGGAGACCTTTTCCCCTACAAGTATCCTATGCAACCCCCACATCTAGCTGAAACATGCTTAATTTTCCTGCCTCGGCTTAGGAGGCTTATCTTCAGAGTAAACCTCCCCTGATTCTTGCCTATCAGACAGACCTGCTTGCTATATACAAAGGCTGTCCAGAAAGTAATAATCCTGCCAATTATGTCTCTACTTTTTTTTGGGTATTATTATTATTTATTTTATTGTTGGGGGTTCATTGAGGGTACAATAAGCCAGGTTATACTGATTGCAATTGTTAAGTAAAGTCCCTCTTGCAATCATGTCTTGCCCCCATAAAGTGTGACACACACCAAGGCCCCACCCCCCTCCCTCCATCCCTCTTTCTGCTTCCCCCCCATAACCTTAATTGTCATTAATTGTCCTCATATCAAAATTGAGTACATAGGATTCATGCTTCTCCATTCTTGTGATGCTTTACTAAGAATCATGTCTTCCACTTCCATCCAGGTTAATACGAAGGATGAAAAGTCTCCATTTTTTTTAATGGCTGAATAGTATTCCATGGTATACATATACCACAGCTTGTTAATCCATTCCTGGGTTGGTGAGCATTTAGGCTGTTTCCACATTTTGGCGATTGTAAATTGAACTGCAATAAACAGTCTAATACAAGTGTCCTTACGATAAAAGGATTTTTTTCCTTCTGGGTAGAGGCCCAGTAATGGGATTGCAGAATCAAATGGGAGGTCTAGCTTGAGTGCTTTGAGGTTTCTCCATACTTCCTTCCAGAAAGGTTGTACTAGTTTGCAGTCCCACCAGCAGTGTAAAAGTGTTCCCTTCTCTCCAGATCCACACCAGCATCTGCAGTTTTGAGATTTTGTGATGTGGGCCATTCTCACTGTGGTTAGATGATATCTCAGGGTTGTTTTGATTTGCATTTCTCTAATATATAGAGATGATGAACATTTTTTCATGTGTTTGTTAGCCATTCGTCTGTCATCTTTAGAGAAAGTTCTATTCATGTCTCTTGCCCATTGATATATGGGATTGTTGGCTTTTTTCATGTGGATTAATTTGAGTTCTCTATAGATCCTAGTTATCAAGCTTTTGTCTGATTGAAAATATGCAAATATCCTTTCCCATTGTGTAGTTTGTCTCTTTGCTTTGGTTATTGTCTTCTTAGCTGTACAGAAGCTTTTCAGTTTAATGAAGTCCCATTGGTTTATTTTTGTTGTTGTTGCAATTGCCATGGGAGTCTTCTTCATGAAGTCTTTCCCCAAACCAGTATCTTCCAGTGTTTTTCCTGTGCTTTCTTTGAGGATTTTTATTGTTTCATTCCTTAAATTTAAATCCTTTATCCATCTTGAATCAATTTTTGTGAGTGGGGAAAGGTGTGGGTCCAGTTTCAGTCTTTTACATGTAGACATCCAGTTCTCCCAACACCATTTATTGAATAGGGAGTCTTTCCCCAAGGTATGTTCTTGTTTGGTTTATTGAAGATTAGGTGGTTGTAAGATGTTAGTTTCATTTCTTGGTTTTCAATTCGATTCCAAGTGTCTATGTCTCTGTTTTTGTGCCAGTACCATGCTGTCTTGAGCACTACGGCTTTGTAGTACAGACTAAAATCTGGTATGCTGATGCCCCCAGCTTTATTTTTGTTACTAAGAACTGCCTTAGCTGTACGGGGTTTTTTCCGGTTCCATACAAAACGCAGAATCATTTTTTCCAAATCTTGAAAGTACGATGTAGGTACTTTGATAGGAATGGCATTGAATAGGTAGATTGCTTTGGGAAGTATAGACATTTTAACAATGTTGATTCTTCCCGTCCATGAGCATGGTATGTTCTTCCATTTGTTAATATCCTCTGTTATTTCCTTTCCTAGGATTTCATAATTTTCTATATCGAGGTCCTTCACCTCCTTCGTTAGGTATATTCCTAGGTATTTCATTTTCTTTGAAACTATGGTGAAGGGACTTGTGTCCTTAATTAGCTTCTCATCTTGACTGTTATTGGTGTATACAAAGGCTACTGACTTGTGGACATTGATTTTTATATCCTGAAACATTACTGTATTTTTTGATGACTTCTAGGAGTCTTGTGGTTGAGTCTTTCGGGTTCTCTAAGTATAAGATCATGTCGTCAGCAAAGACGGAGAGTTTGACCTCCTCTGCTCCCATTTGGATTCCCTTTATTTCCTTGTCTTGCCTAATTGTATTGGCTAGAACTTCCAGCACTACGTTGAATAGTAAAGGTGACAGAGGACAACCTTGTCTGGTTCCAATTCTAAGAGGAAAAGCTTTCAGTTTTACTCCATTCAGTAAAATGTTGGCTGTGGGTTTGTCATAGATAGCTTCAATCAGTTTTAGAAATGTGCCACCTATGCCTATACTCTTCAGTGTTCTAATTAGAAAAGGATGCTGGATTTTATCAAATGCTTTTTCTGCATCTATTGAGAGGATCATGTGATCTTTATTTTTGCCTCTGTTAATATGGTGGATAACGTTTATGGACTTGCGTATGTTAAACCAGCCTTGCATCCCTGGGATGAAGCCTACTTGATCATGATGAATGACTTTTTTGATAATAAGCTGTAATCTATTGGCTAGGATTTTGTTGAGAATTTTTGCATCTATATTCATGAGTGAGTTTGGTCTGAAATTCTCCTTTTTGGTTGGGTCTTTTCCTGGTTTTGGTATCAGGTTGATGTTTGCTTCATAGAATGTGTTGGGGAAGATTCCTTCTTCCTCAATTTTTTTGGAATAATTTCTGCAGTACAGGAATAAGCTGATAGAATTCTGGAGTGAAGCCATCTGGACCAGGGCATTTTTTGCTTGGAAGCTTTTTTATTGTTTCTTTGATCTCAGTGCTTGAAATTGGTCTGTTCAGGAGTTCTATTTCTTCCTGGCTGAGTCTAGGGAGACGGTGTGATTCCAAATATTTATCCATTTCCTTCACATTTCTGGGCATAGAGTTTCTAGTAGAATTCAGATATGATCTCTTGTATCTCTGTGGGATCAGTTGTAATTTCCCCTTTATCATTTCTGTGGGATCAGTTGTAATTTCCCCTTTATCATTTCTGATTGCGGTTACTAGAGATTTTACTTTTCTATTCCTCGTTAGTCTGGCCAATAGTTTGTCTATTTTATTTATTTTTTCAAAAACCCAACTCCTTGTTTCATTAATTTTCTGAATGATTCTTTTGTTTTCAATTTCATTGATATCTGATTTGATTTTGAAGATTTCTTTTCTTCTACTGATATTAGGCTTAGATTGTTCTTCTTTTTCCAATTCCATAAGATCTCTTGTGAGATTTTTGATGTGCTCTCTTTCTGTTTTTTGAATGTAGGCTTCTTTTTTTTTTTTTTTTTTATTTTTGGCCGGGGCTGGGCTTGAACCCGCCACCTCCGGCATATGGGACTGGCGCCCTACCCGTTGAGCCACAGGCGCCACCCTGAATGTAGGCTTCTAAAGCGATGAATTTTCCCCTCAAAACTGCTTTTGCAGTGTCCCACAGGTTTTTGTAGCTTGTGTCTTCATTGTTGTTATGCTCAAGGAAGTTAATGATTTCTTGTTTTATTTCTTCCTGCACCCATCTGTTATTCAACAGAAGATTGTTTAATTTCCATGCCTTTGGGTGGGGTCGAGCATTTTTGTTAGAGTTGAGTTCCACCTTTAGTGCCTTATGGTCTGAGAAGATACAAGGTAAAATTTCAATTCTTTTGATTCTGTTGATATTTTGTGTCCCAGGATATGATCAATTTTGGAGAATGTTCCATGGAGTGATGAGAAGAATATATATTCTTTATCTTTGGGGTGGAGTGTTCTGTATGTGTCTATCAAGGTTGTCCTAGGGTCTCATTTAAATCTCTTATATCTTTGTTTAATTTCTGTTTAGGGGATCCGTCCAGCTCTGTAAGAGAAGTGTTAAAGTCCCCTGTTATTATGGTATTATCAGATATCATATTGCTCAGACTGAGTAAGGTCTGTTTCAAGAATCTGGGAGCATTTAAATTGGGTGCATAAATATTTAGAATTGAAACATCTTCTTGTTGTATTTTTCCTTTGACCAGTATAAAGTGACCATCTTTTTCTTTTTTGACTTTAGTTGCTTTAAATCCACATGTATCTGAAAATAAGATTGCAACTCCTCTTTTCTTCTGAATTCCATTTGCCTGAAAAATTGTCTTCCAACCCTTGACTCGGAGCTTTAATTTGTCTTTTGAAGCCAGGTGTGTTTCTTGCAGACAGCAAATGGATGGCTTGTGTTTTTTAATCCAGTCAGCCAATCTATGTCTCTTCAGTAGGGAATTCAAGCCATTAACATTTATTGAGATAATTGATAAGTGTGGTAGTATTTTATTCATCTTATTTTGTGAGAGTCTATTGCTTAGTTTTATCTTTTGCATCAGTGTGGAGGTTAGGTTCTGTCCTTTAATTTCTGAGTTCTTACTTTGCTGCTGATCCATTGTGGTGGTCAGTGTGCAGAACAGGTTGAAGTATTTCCTGTAGAGCTAGTCTTGTTGTGGCGATTTTCCTCAATGTTTGTATATCCGTAAATGACTTGATTTTCCGTCAATTTTTAAGCTCAGCTTAGCAGGGTACAGAAAGGAGAGGGGGTGGGTAAAAGGAATATTGACAAAAAGAAGAGAGGCACAGAAAGAGGGAGACAGAGCAATATAGGTGTACAGTAGGGTACTTTGACACAACCTTAAAAAAACCACACCTTCTGGGGGTGCCCACTTGGGTGGTTCCCTTGAAGTCAGCAGCTCTTTGCTAACCTGATCAGACACAGTACCCCACCTCCACCAAGTAGAGAGGAAGGACAAAAATGTTATAAATCAAACCAAAACAAGCAAACAGAAAACTTTACGGGATAAAGTTGGGTGAAAAACCGAATAATAGCGGTAGAAACACTAGCAAAAATGAAGTTCTAGTTATTGAAAAAGGCAGCAATGGGAAATTATAATTAAACTCAAAAAATTGAGAAAGAAAAAGGATCTGTATGGAAAAGGTTGAAATTAAAAAACAAAACAACATCAACAACATCAAAATAAACAAAAAAACAACCATACCAAAAAAAAAAGAAAAACACACAACCAAAAACAAAGCAGTGTGTATACGTTGTTGAATATTGTCTGGGCAATACCTGGTCTTCTGGGGTATGAGATATTAATCACAGTTCTGATATGACTGGAGGCTGCTGATTTCTCAAACCCCAACAGGTAGACACCCTAAATCTCTCTTCAGCCCTCTTAAAAGGCACTTTAAACTTGTAAACTTGCTGAACAGAAGCTTTCCCAGGAAAGTGCTGTCGCTGGAATCACTGATGAAGTGGCTATCCACTTACCCATTGTGCGAAAACCGGTCTCACTGTGCCCCTGAGGGTTAGGGCTGCAAGGCAGCTCAGACCCCACCCTTTGGTCATTAGGTTACCAGCTCCCACCTAGATTCAGGCTCTGCGACCCTGGGGATGGAGCTTTCCGGGGCAGATCACTCACAATGGCTCCCTGTGGCCCACAGCCAAACACTATTAGCTCCGTCTGGCTTAGCGGCTCAGACTGGGGCCCTAGACAATGGCCAAAGTTCTCCACACTCCCACTCAGGCTCTCCCCAAGGCAGTTCAACTGAGTGCCAAGTCCAAAGACACCAAAACAGTTCACAGGTAAGGCCTTTCTGGTTTGCAGTCTCTCTGCTACTGAACTTACAGTTGCGGGCGGGTTTAGACCGATTGAACACACACGACCACTTGCCGTTTTTCCACTGTTTTAGTCCTCCTCTTGGGGTCCAGAAGTCTCTTGCTGACTCCCTGTATCCTCACAGGGGTGATAATAGGCAGATCCCACCAGCCAGAGGTGCCTGGAGTCCTATCTCCCCAGACTCACGGTGCCCAGATGCAAGGAAGCTGTTACTCGGCCGCCCATCTTGCTCCGCCTCCTATGTCTCTACTTTTTAATACTACATGGCAGAATACTTCCCTGACAGCCCTCCTGTAGTTATCTCATTTTTTACTCTTGTAACCTGTACTACAATTGAGAACTAATTACTTATTCAGTTAATATTTGCCTTCCTTGTCAGGTTTTAAGTTCCATGAAATTAGAAACTAAATTCAACACAATATCCATATCAGCTCAACATTCAAAATATTTAGTAAAGACTAAATGAATGGATGAATGAAGCTAATGTATAGAAAATAAAGAATGTTCGGCTTAGAATACTTATGGGATATCCCAGCTTTATCATCAATTACATGTATCTCTGAACGAGTCCTTTAATATTCATTTGGCCTCATTTCAAAATATTTAAAATAGGAATAGTAATTCCAATTACAAAGAGTTTTATGAGAATTAAATATTTTGATGAATTCCACAGTCTTTCAGCATAGTGCTAGACATTATAGATTACAATGGAAAATGGTAAAACTACATGGGAAGGAATACTGTGAAACCTAAATACATATAACTTTTACTTAGAAATTTCACTTATAGAAATTTATGGAAAAATAAATTACAAAGTGAAGACACGGGTATCTAGATTTTCATCATTTATGAAATTTGTGAAACAACTACGTTAGGTATGTTTTATTATACTCATTTCATAGATGAAGAAACTTGAGAGTTATGCAAATTGCTAGGTCATACGAAAAAAAAAAAGAAATCAAATTCAAACCAAATTCTCATTGGCTTTACAACTTATATTTTTTCCACTAGGTACTTGTGAGAGATACACAAATCAAGTGGGAATTCAGAGATGAGCTGTTACTTGGCAGGGAATAGTAAAGCAAGGATGCACCCAGCGGTTAACCGTTCAACTAATTCTGAAAGATGACTAGGATTTTAATAACTGAAGATGAGGAGAAGGCACGTGGAAAGGTATTTCTTGACAAAGGACTATCATGAACAAAAGTGAGAGGTATAATATTCCATGATGGGATTACATCTACGGTGCATCTTACAAGGGTACATGTGAAACTTAGTAAATGTAGAATATAAATGTCTTAACACAGTAACTAAGAAAATGCCAGGAAGGCTGTGTTAACCAGTGTGATAAAAATATGTCAAATGGTATATAAAACTACTGTATGGTACCCCATGATTGCATTAATGTACACAGCTATGATTTAATAAAAAAAAAAAAAGTGACAGGTAAATGGAAAGTTCATGGAATTTTGGGTGAACTTGGTAAGCTGATCAGTTTGGCCAGATTAGAGACTAGAATTTTGTTTAACCAATAATGGGACTCGAAATTTATTCAGTAGGACTTAGAGAACACCAGAAACAAAAGTAAGATTAAAATACTAGAAAATCAATAATATTGTGACATAGAAAGATAAGACTAGTTTTAAAAGTACAGTGAATGGCTACATGGTACTGTCTTTGTGTTCTCAGAAACAGAGAAACTTAGATTCAGGAGGGGCCCTGGGGAGTATGTAGTAGAAGTTCTTCATTTCATGGATCAGAAAATTCTGGCCCAGAAAAGCAAAATTAGTATCCAGAGTCATAAAACTAGAGTAGAACCCAGGTCTGCTCTCAGTTCCCAGAAAAGACAGCATGTAACATAGTACATTTCCCCAAACAGCTCCCTGAGGTTTGTCCTATAGAAACTATTTTACACCAGCAGTTACTGAGGCTTAGAGAAATTAAGTAACTTGTAAAAGTTATGGAACCAAAGCCTATTTTTACCCCATAACCCATGGCCTCATTGTGAATAGAGATACTGCTTTATTTTGTTACTGTGTCCTATAATATGTTCTACAAGGTTCATAGATATCTAACATAAATCAATCAAATATTAGTTATTAGTCATTATTCTTGACATATTTGCAGATTTATGGATATAGAATGTGAAATGACTAAAGCAGGGGAAATAATTTAGAAAGTCACGAATTATGTACTTATTTACATATCAATTCTAAACATGGCTTATTTTTGCTAAGAGTTTTACCTTGATTATAGATTGCTGGCTGTCACTAACATATTAAACTGTTTAGATTTAGAAAGTCTTATATTTTACACTAAAGAAATAAATTTCAGCCAACAAATCCCCAGGGGAAACATTTCTTTCTTATAAAGGTATATAGCAGATGATTAGAAGAATAGTTCGTAAATGTGTTGAGTTTTCTTCCACTGGAAAAGTGCATGTGAAACAATGCAAAGCTGGCCACATCTACAGAGGCTCCCTTCCTCCCAAACCTACCAACCACATACCTCCTAATTTTGACCAGGGATATCTAAGTGTGAGTAGACAGGAAATGAGAACTGTATGGTTCTTTGGCATAGTATTTTATCTTATGTAAGAACATTTTGCCTAATAAGCAATTTGTGTAAAATATACATTATAAATGTAAGTAAGTATAGCTCAATGTATTTGTATTTCTGCATTTCTTGAAGTACTCCCGAAATAAAACCAAACATTCAAAATTATAGTTGGATGGAAACTTTGTAGACAAACAAATTAAAATGTCCTTTAAGTGTTCCAAAGGAGATAAATTAGAAAGATACACCCAAAAGATATCAAATGATGCAATTATCTACAAATGATACCACTTTTTAAATTATTTAATAAAAATACCAAATTACATTAGAAGTGACCTTATACAATGTGGATAAAGTGTCCTTATAACTCCCCAAAGATACCACCCTGACAATTCAACTTGAGGACCTGTATATACAAAGGGGAAACAGCCAAGCAAAATATGACTGTAGAAATTGACACAATTTCTCTGCCACTGGCTCAAAATGATCAGGACTTGGTTGATGATTGCTAGCCTCCCTAATTCTTGGCCCTGCTTCCAACTCAGGACCAGAGAAGGATGTGCAGCTTCTAGTTACTCTGTCTCCACGTTCTTTGGGCCAACACAACCCTCCAATCAGCACAGACCAGAAGCCCCACCCACCTCCTCTGAAGCTTTCCCAGGCCCCTACCTATTTTTGAGTATCTGCCAAAGCCAAAAGATGCTGGCTGACTCCTTTGCTATACAGCAAGCTCTGAATAAATATTAGCTTCTTATTCTCTTTTGGGTGGTCTTCATTTATTTCTACAAATATGTGCAGAAAGTAGAGATTAATTTCATGTTAGACAACCATGTGTCCTAATTTACCAAGGTTAGCACTGGGGTTTTCCCATTGTGTGAGTATAATTAATAGTACTCCCTTTTATTCTCAAAAGTGTCCTTGTTTGAACAATAAATTATATGGGTACTGTGAATTTAGACAATTTGCTCATTAGACAAAGGGATTAACCAGCAAGCTGGGGTTAAGTAACTTGACCTAGAGTAATGCTAGGTGACAATGGAAAGTGCACTGGGCCATTGGGTAACTAATTTCCTCCCTGATCATAAAATCAATTGTCAAGTTAGGAGGCAGTACCCTACTCGTTGTTTCAGAGTTTTTTAAAAGTGGAATTTATAGCTTTAGTAAATAGGAGATGGGATTTTAAGAGGTGTCCTCTTTTTCCCTCGAGGCATTCCTCACAGGATGATGCATGAGTTGCCATGGCAAACACTTCTCCCACGCTGCTGGAAGACCTTCCCACAGCAGTCTAACTTCTGTTTTTTGTTTTTGGGGTTGGTTTTTATTTTCTGTTTCCATTTTCCTTTCTCCCTCTGCTACATAGATTTCAGACTATTCAGACTATTCCCTTCTCCTTAGCTTTTTTAAATTCTTCTTTTGGAAACAATTTGCTGTCTGCCTGCTTTTCTGCAATTTACTGTGCAAGGTCCAAAGATAAACTCTGATGACAGACCTGTAGAAAAATAAGGCAGATAGAAGTCATGACCAAAGAAAGGAAGAGCAGAGCCAGAACGAGTCAATTAAAAGTAAGGGCTTTTCCACTTGCTAATCTAAAATGTTCCATTTTCAAATGAAATTATAAAGTGTTATAATCTAAATGCTCTGCTCATGTAAATACATGGCATTTGCCTAAAGCAGTGGTTCTCAACCTTCCTGATGCTCCAGCCCTTTAATAAATTCCTGTGGGTCTTGACCCAGAGGTTGAGAACCGCTGGTCTAAGGAGTGGCACATTTTAGGATAAAGGGCTTCAAAGTCAGAAACACCTGGGCTTAAATATAGGTTCAAATGGTAGAAATAGTATCTCTTCAGCCCATCAATATGAAGCTAACCTGGAACTTGGCAGATAAAAATTTTATATATGTTCTCAGCGTGTCTGATTGATTTGGAATCTACTAGTTGTAAGTACCACGACTTTGGCAATTTCTATATACTTCCTTCTTTGACTTTTTTCTGTGAGCATCAATGTCTCATGTGTAAGATAAGAAAAATAAAGCCACATCAACTTCAATGTTTGGGCAACTTCAATGGAGTATGGAACATTTGGAGCAAATGCCTGGCAGGTAGCACATACCTTATCAATAGTTATTGGGATTGTTCTTTTTTTCTGTTGTTATTAAGAGGTCTCGTTTAGGAGGGTCTTACTGTAAGTAAATGCCTGTAAATAATACATTTTGATTACTTACACTTAGTTGACTCTAAAATTAGACCACAACCTGCTTCCCTGTCACTCATGTTTATGATGCTTAAATTTTGGAGCATCTGCATTATGCTAAGAATATTTTTGATCTGTGGAAGATTTCATATTGCTTTTTCAATGTTCTAACAACTCCTAATTATAAGAAGATTAATAAAAAAAAATCTTTGGCTGTCTGTGGGTGTTGCTTAATTCCAAGCCCTATTCAGAGCAAATATGGCTATTTCAGTCTCATTACTAGGAAAGTAAAATAAGAATCTTTAGAAAATAGATATAACACAGATCTCCTATTCCTCCTAAATTATACATTGACAAAAATCCTGAATGACAAATAGACTTCCTAAAAGGAGGATATCTTAATATATTCATGCACATATGCAGATATATTATAAATACTTATAAATCTGTATATATTCCTTAACAAATATTTTTTGAGCTCCTACTAAGTGCTACTTGTTCTATGCACTATACCAGGCATTGATTATGGCAGGGTGAATAAAACAGATATCTTCCTTCCTTTGTAGATTCAGTCAGATTCTTTATTTCTCTCTTGCTCCCTTGCTGGTACTCTTAAGCATGCACACACACTCCTCCCACAAGCCCATATGCCTATATGTAGAAATGTATATAAATACATATGTACACATATGTCCCAAAGGCAGGTTTATGCAATAAAAATTCCCAGAAAAGATTGATTGGGAAAAAACTAAATTGTATATCACTGAAAGAAAAAGATAGCATTGGTAACTATGAGGCATTATTTCTTCATGTATTTAATTATTTACTTTAATTCTATTTTTGCCTTTTCTTGTTCCAGATAATTTTTAAAGTAGATTCTTCCAGATGACAACAAGCTGTCCACTTCCATTTGGGCAAGGAAGGCCTATGGAAGGCCTATAGAACAGCTGAGCAATGCCTACGGATTGCTGGTGGTTTATCTTTGCCAGAAACATGTCTTCATTAAACTTTGAATAAGCTAACAAGAAATGAGTAACACTTTAAAAACTCTACTTCTATTTACACTGCACGTTCCCATACCATTTAGAAGGTCTCACTATGTGCTAGGAACCATGCTGAAAGGTTTATAACATTGTCTCTAATCCTTACAACCAATCTGCATGGTAAGGATTACCTTCATTTTAAAGATGAGAAATGATGTTTTCATGACCTCAAACACAGGATACATTGTGCTAAAAAATAGGAACTTCATAATTCAGAGAGTATGCTTAAGTTCAGGATAATAGCTATTTAAGAATCAGATAAACTAGTAAACACTTGGAATATACCTGTATCAAATTAGGACCTATTTATTAAGACCAGAGAATAAAAAGAAATAATGTTTGTTTTGGCTATTGTTCTTCTCTGCTGTATATACTGAGCAGTATTAAAACTTTAACTCTGGGTAGGTCCTAATCTGTGAGTATGGTTTCAAAAGGTACACATATTTATGCTTTATGTTTATAATGATCCGTGATTCTTTTAGCTTGTATATCTAGGACCACATAAAAGACATGCAAAATTATATGTGGTTTATTTTAAAGAATACATAGAATATGCAGATCATTCTAAAATGTATATAGGCACAAAATTAACTCAGAAATCCAGTTTTATTCTTCTTGTATTTGAAACTTTATGAGTTAGGTACTACTGCTCCGTCTTTTGAAAACGCTTGACTGAGTTTCACCTAATGGGAACTGAGTTTCACTTAACAGTCATTGAAGGCTTGGATTTAGGAAAGCGCATAGTTATAAATTTTCTCTTGAGCATTCCTCACACACAGGTGGTAATATTTAAAAAGCTTGCAATGTGCCCTTTTGGAATAAGCAATTTAACAATTAAATGCTTTTTCTTATCTCCCACGGTAGGAATCTATTTATACTTCCCCAATGTACTTTTTATTAGCCATTAAGTATCCAGAAAAATCAGAGAAGTAAAGGAAGTCTTCATTCTAATGAGCCCATTAGTTTGAACTTTTCTTGTTCCTTAAGACTAAAATCAGAACTTTATTTAATTCCAAACTTCACCAAGAGTGAAGTACAATGAAGAAAGGACTGGACACAGTCAGGGACTTGTGGCGAGGCCTCTATCTTCAATTTCTTCTGATAGAGAATAAGTAGTAGAAACTAGGAACAGAGAACAGAGATGAAAAACAAACAAGAGCATTTTTAAGGTGCTGATCAAGCACATGATTTTACACTTACACGTTAGTAGTTCCAAAACTACATGGCTGAAAAGATATATTGAGTAATATATAATCTGTATCTATGACCTGAAACCAATCTAGAACTAACAATAGTTTTCCCATTTGCCTTTATAATATATTCTAAATTTAAAGTCCTTTAAATGATTCCTTTATTCATTCAACAAATCTTTATTAAACACTTACACTGTACAAGGCCCCATGCTAGAAGCACACTATACACTAAGGCTGGTGAGTGGATAGGGTTTATTGAGAAGAGATTATGGGCAGGAATTAAGATTGACTGGGTTTTAGTGGAACCAGATTACAGACACCCATAAGCCCATTGGACATTGAAGTAATACTCCTCCAAGCATTAGGGTCACTTGAGCTTTGTGATGTTTTACTCATTTTCCACGCTGTCTATCTCCCTATTATGGTCCTAGTTCCATGTGAATTGATATTTTTTTACTTTTACCTGTTTTATTCATTGTATCTCCACTTATTAGATTGTTATCAAGCACAGGACACACGATCGATAAATACACCCTAGGTACTGTGCTAAGCCTATCTGCTACCTTGCATAAAAATGTATAAGCTCATATGTCTGTCTTATCTCCACTAGACAGGGGCTGGGAAACTTTTTCTGTAAAAGGCCAGTTAGTAAATATTTTTGGTTTGGGGAGCTACGCAATCTCTGTCATAACTACTCTGCTGTTAAAGCATGACAACTATCGTAGATCATATGTAAGTGAGTGAGCATGATTGACTGCTTTTCAGTGAAACTTCATTTACAAAAAAAAAAAATATATATATATATATATATATACACACACACATACATACAGGCTAGATTTGGCCTATGGGCTATAGTTTTCTGACTTTCAAACTAAACTATAGTCTCCCTGAGGGAAGAGTATCATTCATTTTACATTGCAGTGTCTTGCCCAATGTGTGGGACATAATAGATGCTCTCTAATATTAGTTCTGAGTGCTTGCTCTGTGCCAATCATTGTTCTAAATATTTTAAAATTATTAGAACATTTAATTCTCATAACAGTCCTATGCATTTGGTTTTATTATCCCATTTACAGATGAGAAAAAGTTGTTCTAGATCCTATTTTTCTCCATTTATCAGCATGGTTCTCACTACTAAATCTGATAAATGATCTTACAAACCTGGAGGATTTACTTGAGGTCTCTTTGACTCTGTCAATACCTTCAAGCAAAACAAAAAGCTAAAAAATATTCCTGAAAATAAACCTTAGAGTATGTTTGTCTAGAAAACTTAACCCACAAGCTTTTCATGAGGGAGGCTATTCCCTAATGGGATAAAAAAGAAGGAAGCTCACCTTTGGTATCGTCAACTTATTATTGTAGCAAAGGATACTGAACCCCACTAAGTATATGTAAATTATTTACAGTTCTGCCACTAGAAAACAGTGCAGTTCAGATTTGAATCAGGTCGTACTGGAGCCTACATCTGCTAAATAAATGCCCATTGTCTTTTCTCTACAACACAATGGATCTTGAACATCTTCACATGCAAAGCCTATATCATAATCTTGCCTCTGTCTTCAACTTTCTAGGACATTTTTGGGGTTTTCTGTATTTCTTGTTCTTCCTTTCTAAAACAAAAATAGTAAAATTGACCCTCTGCTTCTCAAGACACCATGCACCATGTAGGTACTTAGGTATAAAAAACACACAGAGGGTAATAAAACCTCAGCCAAAAAGTGAAATTAAAGAATGATTTGTCCCATCAATAAATAAGAAAAATGAAGGTTAGATTGGTTATTTGACTTACCCAAGGTCACAGAAAACATGCTACATTATAGAGTATATGATTCTAAAATAATGAAATTTCAAAATATCAGGTTAGTTTTTTTTCCCTGAAAATTTAAAAGATAGTGGTCTTCAGAAAGGCAAACATCCAAACTCTGTTGCATTTTCAAATCAGTGGCTCAAGAAAATAAGGGTCCTTTTCATATGTCTGCATAATGGAATGCAGATATTAATTGTACTTTTTCAAATATATTACAAGTCAACATTTGTTGAATGTCTATTATGTACAAAGCAGTGTCCTAAGCAATATGAATTAACCAATTTTACCCTTGAAACAACTGTAAGGGAAAGATAAAACTATAATTTTTATTTTATAGATGAAGAGCAAGAATGTAAGGTTAAGTACTTTCCCAGATTTACGTAGGATAGGATTTAAACTTAGGTTCCAAAATCTATGATTTTAACTATTCTACTGAGTTATTTCAATACTTTACTATACAGCCTCAGGATATTTTGCTATATCATTACATGATCATTAATTATAACTTCATGGTTGTAAATTATTCTTATTTTCTTATCTTTTTTATTAAATCATAACTGTGGACATTACTGCATGCATTTATGGGGTACAATGTGCTGATTTTATATACAATTTGGAAAGTTTACCCCAATAGGTTAACATAGCCTTCACCTCACTTATTTAATTATTGTATTTAGACATTTATATTTTACTCTTAACATATGTGATACTAAAAGTAAAGCAGTGTTTTATAAAATAATAAAGCCCTTTTATCACTCATCCTTCAGTAATTTGTGTAGGGCCCCCTCACATGCCTTTGTACTGAGTTGATTCCCTCAGCCTAGAAGGCAGAGGCAAACTCCTTTGAGGTCTGACTTAAATGCTACCTTCTCTTTGAAGTTTTCCTCACCCTCTCAGGGAAAATGGATCACTCACTCCTCTATTCTGTCAGGGAGCTACCTCTATTTTTCCATATACTGTGTTGTTTACAAACCTATCTGTCCACTTCAGAAAGGGGATTTAGTCCCTTGCATCTATATCAGGTTGGCAGAATGTCCGTGTTCTGTACCTCACTGACTGGAGGTGTATATTTTTCAGTTGCAAAAAAGAAATACTCAAAGATTAGCAATTAAGACCTATGTGGATCATCTCTCACCATTGTCATGGAATAACTTTTGGAAAGTTTCCATTTCTGGAAAGTCACATGCCAGCAAGAGAAACTATATGCACTCAACTTTAGGACCTTAATATCCTAAGCAAATCTATAAACTCGGGAAAACATGTTTGCCTAGAGAGGTTAGAGTGTAGAAGGCTTTGGAATGAGATAGATCAGTGTTTGAGGGCCAGTTGGCCACCTACTAGATGTGTGATGGTGGGATACTAGTATTTTTATTACTGGTTTTTTTTTTTTTAAACAAATAAATAAGTAAAATTCTAAAATTTGCTCACTATTGTATTTGAAGTACACAATTACTCAACATATGTAGCAGTTATTAATATTAGGAGTGTCCTTTGGGAAAATTGTGCATTGGGTACATTTCACATCATTTTAATAGCCCTTTAATTATGGTTTCCCTACCAAACCCTGGATAATTTCATTCTCTATCCATAAGCTCAAGTTGTTAATTAGTTAAAGGACCTCCAGGACCAAATTTTAGAGAGGAGTGGTGGTTGGAAAGTCTTTGAATCACATCCTATAGGAAAGCACTTTCATTGCTTCCTTGAAAGACCAGCTCTGTAATGTAACATCACTTGCATACTAGACAAATGGGTAGTATTTTTTAGCTCCCTTAGTAAAAACCTTTTTCTTGGAAGTCAGATAAGCCTCTGGGTTGTTTGTGCTTGGGTCCAGCCAAAGGCTAAGCAAACAGTAAGCTAATAAGCTGTGATCTTTCAATAACTATTATTTCTAGCCCTCAAAATTAGCTCAATATGCAGCCAGAAAGACATGGATATGTCTTGGAGGAAGTAGGAGTTCCACAACAGTAAAACACCAGGGAGATCTAACGCAGAGTAAACTCTGGTAAGAAAGAACTCTCTTTTAGAAGCTCTAGCTGATTGTCCAATTGAAGCATATTGAAATGGTCCTGCCTTGCCTACAAAATTTCAGTGGCTTGGGCGGCGCCTGTGGCTCAGTGAGTAGGGCGCCAGTCCCATATGCCGGAGGTGGCGGGTTCAAACTCAGCCCCGGCCAAAAACCACAAAAAAAAAAAAAAAAAAAAAAAAAAATTTTCAGTGGCCAATATCTAGGTTTTGGTGGGATCAATGTTCTTATCTACAATATTAATGTATTACTTGTCCACTATAAATATTGACAATTACTAAAAGATGTCCACAGTCCTCCAAAACTGACCACACACCAAGCTTCAAGCACAGGTCCCCAGGACAGCTTTGCATTACAAAAAACATGTTGGGTTTCAGTTAGACCTTAATACATTCCCTTAAACTTGATTTTGATATTTGACATGGAGATTCTTTTGCCAGTACTATAGGTAGGCACCTGCTCACCTGGCTCCTTCTGCTAGGCTGGCTCATTACACAGCTTCCCTATTCAAGACAAGATTTAAATAGCTTGACTTTTAAGCGCTCAAAAACTTTTGCTTTATAAGTGCAAATGATGGATTATAACTGAATAAAGAGTCTATTTCTAATCCATAGGTTTGGAGGCTTCACAGAATCTTAATGGTGATTGCTTTGGGATAATATTCCCCCCTCAGGCATCTAAAAATGCTCTATAACATAAAAACTCTCCACAGAAGATTTCAAGGCAATGAATGTGTAATAATTACTTAATGTTCAGCACTGTGCTAGGCATTTTAGAGTCACAGAAAGTTTATACAGGAGGAATATAACCAAAGCTCCTTCTTAAAACAGTATATAGCTTAATTGGATGAAAGGACATGTACGTATAGTACTTTGCAAATACCTCCTAGAGCACTTATACTTAATTACAATTATTCATCTTCATTTCTGTTTTTTTCAAGAACACTATGACTTATTGGATAGAATACCTGATTCTTTTTCATCTACAGATTCCTAGAGTTTAGTACATTGCTTAGAACCATCTTAGTTAAAAAGGAATAAATTATTGTAAGAGCTGTAGTAAAGTGGTATAAATAAGAGGCAAACATAATATATCACATTTATGTTGAGATCAAAGGGGGGTTGATAAGATTATTATATTTAGTCTTCTAGTAAAGGACCATGAAAAAGTGTCAACTTGATTTATATGTGGAAGAAATAGCCAACCTTGTGTATATAGAAAGATATGTGGAGAATATTCTGGGTATGAGAGAAAGAAAGAACAAAAGAAGGAAGGTAGGAATGTGTATAGATAATAGGAAGAAGAGACTGGCTGACTAAAGACTTAAACATTAGTGAGTTTAAAGACTGGCTCTGGAGGAGCAGTGATTCTGAAATATTTGCAAGGGAAAAGAGTAAGAATAATAATCCTTTAATGAGTATCTACTATGTTCCAGGTCTTCAGCATTTTACATATACATATACATCTCATTTTAGAGAAAAGTATTATTATCCATACTTTACAGATGAAGATATTTATCTAGACAGGGGAAATATTTATAACTTGTCTGAGGACGTGGTGAGTGAGTGGCAAAGTAGGGACTTGACCCAATTCTATTGTGCTCCATGTTCTTTTCATTCCCCACATGGTCTTCTATTCTCTCACAATTTGACAGGTCTTTCCCTTGGATCCTATGCTATTATGAATCACTCTTGGTATAGCCCATACACTGCACCATCCAAAAATGAAATCAAGACACATTCCATGGTAGATTTTCACACATACAAGAGATATACTGAATTTTCTCTAAATCCCTACTCTCCTTACATTTGAATGCCATTCTCCATCTAATTTATTTATCTAATGGAATATCAATTATTTTAATGTTTCTTTAAAAGACATAAGTTTTAATGCTTCATCCATTATCTTTTCTTTTCACTTTGAAAGAAGAGCCTATAGTGAATGTTGATGTTTTGACGGAGAAGATGATGATGACTAGGACTGTGACAACATTTTCAAGTCCCTCATTGTTCACAAATGTTGCAGAGCTCCAAATTTATGTCATTTAACAAGCTGAGATTTCTCTTAGGTTCATATATAACAAGCACTGTTCAATATTTATGAAGTGGTGTTTCCCCTGTTGAGGATTTGCTCTATAGGTTTGGTGAAAGATATATTGTAAAAGGGACTTTGGGCAACAGTATTTGGAGTAGCCTCAGGCTCCCTGACTTCTTCGTTGGATGGAGGTAAGTACAGTCTTTACTTAGGACATCTGTGGGGTTCTGTTTAGTGGGTGACTTTCACATGATCTCTATACACTCATAAGAAAAGAATTTTCAGTATAGATATTTGAATTGAATGTATGCTTGATTATACAATGGGGTGAGAATCCCAACAGCTGGGGGCTCATACTAGTGTAGCTCCTTCCTGCTCTCCCCATCTCGCTAGCTATTATAAAAGTAATCTGTAGTGTAAAAGGTAAGCACAGAAAACAAGCCAGATTAATGCTTGAGTCTAAGCATGCAGCTATGATCTTCTATATATCTCCTGTGTCCAACTCACTCTTAGTTCTTCTTTGTCCTTAGCTACTATCCCAACCACTAAATTCTACCTGAAGGTTTGTGTGTGTTTGTGTGTGTGTGTGTGTGTGTGTGTGTGTGTGTGTGTTCATGTATGTGGGCATTTAGATGCTTTATAAGTACTATTTTTTCATTACCATCATTCATGGGACCATCATTCATGGGACCTCTATCATATGCCAAAAATATTGTTAAATAATAAGGACATAAATGTTAGTAAAATAAAAGAATGAATGGGAAAATCTCTAGATATGCCCCCCATGCAAGCAACTTTCATTTAAAGGCAGTGCTCTTCAAACATTCTATAAGCAAAAAGGTATGCCACATATAATGACAGACAAGAGTAAAGGGGCTACAGCTGCAACTGATGGAAACCCAGCTCATACCCAGCTCAGCCCCCAGCAGATCCTCCTGGAACACTCCTGTGCAATAAATCCTTTCCTGACCGTACTCCAGCCCCACTCCCACTACAATCAGTGCCGCAGTAGTTCCTGCCACTCAAGGATGGTTCTATGTGTGTAAGCTTCACAAGGTGGAAACAAATAAATTGAGAACCACAAAAATTTACAACCTCACACCTCCTACACACAATGACCTCAAAAAAGTAACCCCCCCCACACACATACAATGAATCAACAAATGCCCAAAATCTATGATGTGCTAAGCTCACACAAAGTGCTTTACAACCTTCTTGCACAATCCTTAACTACCCTTTATGGTCAGCATATTATGAGGTAGAAAACTTTGTTTTGTGTCACAAAGATAGTAGAGATGGAGTCAGAACTTGAATCGATGCTGCTCTATTGCCACAAACATACTAGACGTAAATAAATCTGTGATACAGTGAAAGACCATCAGACAGATCATAATTCCAATTTCCATTCCCCGCTTACTAGATAGGTAACCTTAAGCAAATTATTTATCTTTTCTGACCCTCAGTCTCCTAATGTTATAAAAAAGATACAAAAATTTCAAATTTATGTGTTCATTGCAAAGATCTTATGTAAGACTTATTGATTACAGAGGCCTTGTTTTTTCATCCTCACAGTCACAATCTTTTACCCATCTAAGCTGCTTATCATGCAGGTAACCTGACCTAAGGTTAGGAGAAATAGGAGGATGTCTTGCTAAAGGTTACCTAGTAAGTAACTGGAAATTTTTAGAACCAGATTCTCTGTTCTCTTCACATGTCTCTTCATAATGTCCCGACCACAGTGGTGGGCAAGTATTTCAATAAATAATGTGCATATTTGGCAAGAAACACCATACTGCTTAGCACAGTGCAAGGCACACAGGATATAGTCACTAAATATCCACAGAATTTCCTTTACATAAATATATCTTATAATCATCTGTTTCCATATTCCTTGTCATATGGCAAGAGAGACAGCAGTAGAAGTGACAACAAATTAAAAGAACATGAAAATGCTGGCCAAAAATTCTTGTATTTTATTTAATGCTGTGTTCTCAAAGCAAAACAGTCTAGCAATTAACTTATTTCCCCCAAAATGCAAGGGAGAGGGGGTAAAAGTGATCTATTACAATTAAAATTGTAATTCTCAATGTCTCATCTTTAATAAACCCATAAGACTATCTTGAAGTAGTGCGAGAGTCTCATTTTCTTTTATCTCTTACCTTCTAAATATTCTAAAACATAAATTGCAATAATTCCCATAATAATGTGGCACAAGACTCTGAAAGAGCATTGCCGGACCACTTCTCAGCAGAAAGTCAAATATCTAATTATCTCTCACAACTAAATAATTTCAGGATTTCATAAAATACAACTTTTCGAAAGCCTCTCAGTATTGCTGTGCAATAACGTACCACTGACATATTTAAAGGACGTGTCTATGGTAACATATGCCTATTATTGGAAACTTCTAACACCCACATTAATTCTTGAGCATTCAGTCACAGAATCAAATTGGAGGGAAAATACATGCACTAGATTGTAATTTCAGACAAAGACAAACAAAATTTCTCTTTCACATAAAGCATTTTGCCAAAGGTCACACGAGAAACAGAGCTGCAAGGGAGCAAACTCCTGGAAATAATCCATTTGCTCACTCTGTAGCCTGCCTCCTGGGTCTTTTAGTAAGGCATTTGCAGAGGAACGCTAATACCATTATTCATTAACTCTTCCAGAGACAGCCTAAATTATTGTAATTCTCTTGCATTTAGATTAAAAACAAATTTCCAGTGAAAGGGAAAGCTGAATTTTTAGAAAGATATGCGAATGGCTATAATGAACAGCTTAATTTCAGGATCACCTTGCAGATGTATATTCAGATGATTCAGGTGATGGCACAGTACATAGTTTATAGCATAAAGTAAGTGCTCAATGAAGAGATCCAACTGTCATCCTCCTGGTCATCATCGTCCTCACAATCACAATCTTTCCTCCATCTAAGCTGTTTACTCTGCAGGTAACTTAGCATAAGAGAATGTCTGAACCGGAAGGAAACTTGAAGCTCCCTGACCCAAGACCCTGACTTTACAGAGGAAAACCAGGAGGATGTCCTGGAGAAGATTACCTAGTAAGTTACTGGAAACTTCTAGAACCAGAACTTGTGTTCTCCTCACATGTCTAAGCTGCACTAATTAAAATATATCAATTTTGCAAAAGTGTATTTCTACTGAATCAAGCTAACTGTATTACCTGTTAAAGTTTTCTGAAATCACTCTCAGAAAACATGGGTATGGAAATGTGAAAAAATTAAGAAAGCCTAACTTCATTTATTAATTTATAATTCAATAAAAAAATACGTTCATAATGTATTTGTCCATCCTCTCACCCCCAGGGCATATATCAGGAAAAAAAAATAGAAAAGTAGGCTTGACTAAAAAAAAATAATCCATATAAAATATTTAGGTCAATTCCTAAATAATATCCAAACCTTGACATTTTTATTGAATTTCTTCTGCTGAGTAACATTAGTAATTAGGTTAACCAATACTTGAAATTTAATTCTGCTACTATTCTTAAGCAATATTCATTGCCACCACTAAATTTTAATTACTAAATGTATTGACAATGATGAAAATGCTGCATATATTAGTGTACTCTTTATCATTGAAGAGTAATTCTGTTTGCTGTTTCCTCCGCTCCCCAAATTACTCATCTCCAACTGCTAAATAACATGGAGATCCAAGAACATGCCTTGCCTTGCAATATGTGATGCAAGTAAAGGGCAACATCCCTGTACCATAAGTATGTCGAGATGTCAAGGTGTGTTTTCTTTATTTGGCAGTTACTAATTGAATATTAAATGTGTAGGCAGTGATTTAAGAATTCTAATGTGTTCAATTGTAATTAATGCTTATATATTTTATGTGACGTAAGTAAAATGACACCTATTGTAGATATAAAAATAGAGGCTCAGGTTAATAGTCAGTAGACATGGGAGTCTACCCAAAGTGTGTCTCCTTTTTTAATGTAGAGATAGGCATTAAAACCAAAAATTGAATAAAATATTACCCAGTGTATTATAAATACAGAACAAAATATATAAGAACACACACACATGCACATATCAAACACAAAATATAATCAATTCTCAAAGTGACAGTCAGAAGCATATTTTTATTTTTATTTATTTATTTTTTTTATTAAATCATAGAGGTGTACATTGATATGATCATGGGGCATCATTCACTAGCTTCACAGACCGTTTACCAAGTTTCACATATACCCTTGTAAGATGCACCGCTGGATTGAATAATATTGGGTTTAACATTATCCCCAAGAGGCTACAATATAGGATATACTGGCAAAACCTTCAGAGTTTGCCCTATAGTAGTAGGTGCATCACTGCAATTTTGTGAAAGATTTAGACATTAATGATATTTACAAAAATACTCAAAATTTATTATATAGATAATACCAAATATGCTTCTGGGATTGGTGGGATTACACCAGAAGCATATTTTTAAATCCATGTTCTCAATTGGCTCAAATAATTCTTAATTATTCTTAGAAGTAAAAAGCATTGGTAGGTATTTTTGGTATTATCTATATAATAAATTTTTAGTATTTTTGTAAATATCATTAATGTCTAAATCTTTCACAAAATTGCAGTGATGCACCTACTACTATAGGGCAAACTTTGAAGGTTTTGCCAGTATATCCTATATTGTAGCCTCTTGGGGCTGATGTTAAGCCCAATATTATTCAATCCAGCAGTAAATGAGTTCAGGTGGGACCCATAGTTTTATGTCAGCATCTCCCAAAAGGCTGTTTGTGAGTTTTGTTCAATGCACATTTTTTTGAGAAATTGTTTTTCTCCTTAATAATTGATCATAAAATTTTATTTTTTCATTATTAATATTATCAGTGCATAATAGTCATGTATCTTTATAATGTAAATGTGATATTTTGATCCAGGCATACAATGGGGATTACTCAAATCAAGGTAATTGGGGTATCTATCACCTCAGACATTTAACATTTCTTGGTGATAGGAACATTCCAATTCATTAGTTATTTTAAAGTACAACCTAACTTGTGGTAATTACAGCCACTTTTTTGTGTTATCAAATATTGTTCATTCTATCTAATTATGCAACTGTATTTTCACACCCATTAACCACGCCCAGTTTATCCCCGTCTTCCTGCCACCTTTCCTAGACTCTGGACAGTACGACTGTCATTCTACTCTCTGTCTCCATGAGATCAACTGTTTTTAATATTTAACTCCACATAAGAGTAGAATATGTGAGATTTGTCCTTCTGTGCTAAGCTTATTTCATGTAACACAATATTCTCCAGTTGTACCCATGTTGTTTGGAAATGGCAAGATTTCATTCTTTTTGTGGCTATATAATATTCCATTGTGCATATGTATCACACTTTCTTTATCCATTCTTCTGGTGATGGACTCTTAGGTGGATTCCATTTCTTAGCTATTGTGAATAGTGCTGCAATAAACATGGTGTGCAGATATCTTTTCAATACACTGCATTCCCTTCTTTTGGATAGAAACTCAGCAGTGGGATAGGTAGGTCATGTGGTAGTTATATGTTCAGTTTTTGAGAAACCTCCATGCTGTTCTTCATAGTGATTGCACTAATTTACATTCCACCAACAGTATATGAGGATTCCTACCTCTGTACGTACTAGTCAGCATTCATCATTCCCTGTCTTTTTGATAAAAAGCATTTTAACTGGGAGGAGACGATATCTCATAGTAGAATTGATTTGCATTTTTATAATGACTAATGATGTTGAGCACTTTTCCATATACCTCTTGGTCATTTAAATGCCTTCTTTTGAGAGATGTCTATTCAGATCCTTTCCCCATTTTTAATTGGATTATTGTATTTTTCCTATCAAGTTGTTGAAGTTCCTTACATATTCTAGCTGTTAATCTCTTGTCAGACAGGGAGTTTGCAAATGTTTTCTCCCATTCTGTGGACTGTATCTTCACTTGGTTGATTGTTTTCCTGGTTGTAAAGAAGTTTTTAGCTTGATGTGATCTCATTTGTCCAATTTTGCTTCAGGTGTCTATTCATTGGGGGTCCGAAATTCAAGAAGTCCTTACTCAGACCCAATGTCCTAAAATGTTTCCACAATGTTTTCTTTTAGTAGACTCATAGTTTGAGGTCTTTGATTTAAGTCTTTGATTTAATCCATTTTGGTTTGATTTTCTATATGGTGAGAGCTAAGAGTCTAGTTTCATTCTTCAGCATACGAGGATCCATTTTTTCCAACATCATTTATTGAAGAGATTGTACTTTCCCTCTACATGTTCTTAGCAACTTTGTCAAAGATAAGTACACCACAAATATGTGGATTCATTTCTGGTTTTTCTACTCTGTTTCATTGGTCTACGTGTCTCTGTTTATGCCATTAGTACCATGCTGCTTTGGTTACTATAGCTTTGTAGCATAATTTGAAGGCAGAAAATGTGATTCCTCCAGTTTTGTTCTTTTTGCCCAGGATAGCTTTGGCTATTCTGGGTCTTTATGGTTCCATATAAATTTTAGGATTATTTTTCCTTTTTCTCGGTAGAATGGCATCGGTATTTTGATGAAGATTGCACTGAATCTGTCAATTGGTTTGGGTAGTATGAATATTTTAACAATGATTCTTCTGATCAATGAGCATGGAATATCTTTCATTTTCTGTGTCCTCTTCAAATTCCATTGTCAATGTATTACAGTTTTAATCATACATGTCTTTCACTTTTTGGGTTAAATTGATTCCCAGATGTTTTATTTTATCTGTAGCTATTGTAAATGAGATTATCTTCTTGGTTTCTCTTTCAGATTGTTTATTGTTGTCATATAGAAATGCTGGTGATTTTTGTACATTGATTTTGTATCTTGTAACTTTGAAAATACTTGCTATAAATTTGTTTATCAGTTCTAACAGATAACAAATTTGGGGAGGCTTTTTAGGTTTCTCTAGCTATAACACCATATTGTTTGCAAACAAGGATGATTTGAATTCATCCTTTCCAATTTAGATGCTCTTTATTTCTCTTGTTTGACTTCTCAAGCTAGAACTCCCAGGTCATGGCTAATGAATGCACAGCCCCTTGATGGTGCAAGAAGTTCCACTCCGGTGGTTTTAATCTTGAAAATGAGCCATATGGGCTACCTGAGACCAAGATTAACGATGCACTGAAATTTTTAGTGGAAGCAAATCTATCTCAACCTATGTGTGAATTAGCAGCAAGGTTTGATATTACTAGTCCAACAATAATGGACCATTTGAAACAAATCAGCAAAGTAAAGAAACTGGATAAATGTATTCTGCATGAATTAAATGACTATCAGAAAATACATCATCTTGACACTTGCCTTTCTTTGCTGTTACAATATAAAGGTGAACCATTCTACATAATATTGTTATATATGATGAAAAATGGATTCTTTTTAGGGTGATGCCTGTGGTTCAAGGAGTAGGGCACCAGCCCCATATACCGGAAGTGGTGTGGTGCAAACCTGGCCCCAGCCAAAAAAAAAAAAAAACATGCAAAAAAAAAATAGATTCTTTTTAACAACTGCAGTGTTTGGCATATGGTTGGATAAAGATGAATTGCCAATGGACAGTCCAAAACTGAATGTTCATCCAAAAAATCTAATGGTGTCTGTTTGGTGGTCCAGTGCTAATATTATCCACTACAGCTTCACGAAACCAGTCAATTACAGCAGATGTCTACTACAATGAAGTGGATGACATGATGAGTCAGGACGCTTATGATTAAACAGCTCAGAGTGGTCATTAGAGATAGGCCAATCCTCTTGCAAGACAATGCTGTCTCACAAACAACCTGCTCAAACTACAGAAGCTGGACTTGGAAACTCTCAGTCATCCTCCATATTCACCAGACTTTATACCAACTAACTACCACTTCTTCCAGGCTTTGGACCACTTCTTGCAAGGAAAAGTATTCCATTCTCAATAAGCTGTGGAAAATGCCTCTCACAATTTCATTACCACTCGCTCTCCAAGCTTCTGTATTGCCAGTATGAACAAGCTATGGTTAAGATGGTGAAACTGCGTCGATAGTTTAAGCTCATACTTTAATTAAAGTACTGCTTCTTGTTTGAGATACAATAAATTAGACTTTTGATTCAAAATTGGACATTTCAGCTTTAATAACCAGTATTTGTGTGTATAGAGTTGTTCACAGTGATCCATTTTTGTCTTTTTAATGTCTGCCAGATGTATTGTGTTAGCCTCACTTTCATTCTTTTGTTCATTTGTTTGTTTTCAAATTAATATGAAGGTATAGATGTTCGGGTTACATGGTTTGTGTTTGTTAGGGCACGTTCAAGTTGTAGTTGAGCCCTTCACCCAGGGGGTGTGCTATAAAACCTTACATTGTGCCTGTTAGGTGAGAGTTTACCAATGTCCATTTCTCCTCCTCTCCCTCCTTTCCCTCCTTCCCCTCCACTTGAATTTAATTTTGTTTTTCTCTCTTATGGGAGTGTAGTTGTTTATTTATTGTTTCATACCAGTATTGTATACATTAGATACTTGCTTATTTTAAACTTCAGAAAAACTTCTGGTATAGTGCAACTACTCATGTTACATTCTATTACATTACAGGATAATGATAAGGCTATGTGAGTAATCTTCCTAAATACATGAATATGATCACATCACTAGTGATGCCTCATACCTGCTACCCATAAGACTCCATTTTCTTCAACTCTCCACCTTAAATTTTAGGCCTCATCAAAACTGAATGAGTCAAGTTTCCAGATATCCTATACTATCCCAGGTTTCTGTGTTCACGTGTGTCTAGATTGCTTCCTATTCACTTGTCTATTTCTACTCATCTTCCAAGTATCAGTTGCTATTTCTTTAAATCTCACCATCCTTCAAATCTCAAATGCTACCTCTTCCATGAAGCCTTCCTTTCTTCCCTTGAAAATTTAAATGCACATTCTCCAATGTTCAAAAAGGAAACAACTAGTATAACAACTATAGTTAACATACATTTGTTTGTTTCTCCTAGTCAACTGTAAGCACATGAAGTGTAGGAGTTATGGCCTTTTAAGTTTTAGTAAGAATTCCTAGGGCTGCTCTTGACATCTATTAATTATTCATAATGTGTTTTTTTTTTATTAAGTAAAGATTGAAATTATTGGTAGGTAGAGGTATGGAAGTTTTGTTTTCTTGCTGAAGGTTTCCAGGGACATAAACTGTATACGTCACACAGGGGACATCAAATGTTTCAACTTGATTGAAACTTCAACATGATACAAGGAGAGGATACAACATTCTTACTAAAGTAAAGGAGAAGCACAGCCTTCATGAACACCAAGACTAATACCTGGAGATAAAAACTTCTGAGCCTAAATGACACAGTTCAGAGTCACTCAAGATCTATGGACAAGGCCTGGTCAAGACTAAAGGAATTTATAAAATTTTATAATTTGAATTTCTCCATTTTTTTCCTCTGCTAACTTTTTTCCATTTCTCTACAGTCACCAACAACATCTTAAAAGTAAAAGAGCCTTGGGTGGCGCCTGTGGCTCAAGGAGTAGGGCGCCAGTCCCACATGCCAGAGGTGGTGGGTTCAAACCCAGCCCCGGCCAAAAAAAACACAAAAAAAAAAAAAAAAAAAAAAAAAAAAAAGTAAAAGAGCCTGTGGAAAGTGAAAAGCCAGGAATTATGTTCTATTCCACAGACAGATTTTCAAGGGCTGTATTTCAAATACCAGCAGTAGTCTTTCCAGCTACTAAAGATGAGACAAACATATTTAAAGTCTGGTATCTGCAGCAGAATCAAATAGGAGAACATTAAGAAGTTAGCTCATAGTAGAGGGTCCCTTATATAAAAACTAGAAAGAAATATGGAAGATTTCCTGTGTTCCTATGCCCTATCTCCATTAACATGGCTCAGGAAAGATCTGATTCTTATGGATAAGGCAGGCCTCAGTTTAAATTCACTTACCTTCCCTTAATCTATGTCCACACACACAAAAGGTGATAATATCTCTTCTTTTTATGACTGGGAGAAAGAAAAAATATTAGTTTGTTCACTCAATATGTGTTTAATAAACTAGGCCTGTCTATGGTATTTATTGATGAGGCATACAATACATGTACATTATATATAATCTAATTGTAATAGTAATAGTTACTCTTTTTTTCAACACAAGACATTATTCTTAGTAAAGCATCACAAGAATGGAGAAGCATGAATCCTGTGTACTCAATTTTGATATGAGGACAATTAATGACAATTAAGGTTATGGGGGGGGACAGAAAGAGGGTGGGGCCTTGGTGTGTGTCACACTTTATGGGGGCAAGACATGATTGCAAGAGGGACTTTACCTAACAATTGCAATCAGTGTAACCTGGCTTATTGTACCCTCAATGAATCCCCAACAATAAAAAAAAAAAAAAAAAAAAAATGAAGCCATTCTGATTGCAGAAGGGATTGGGCTAGAGATCAGTAGTTTAACCTTCTCTTCACCGTCTCTCTCACATGATCACATGATGTATTTCCTAAAATATATCTCAGGGGCCTATGGTTCAAAGCCATCACAGAAAACAATAGACAATAATAAGTTCTGAAGAGGGCAAAACATGTCTTAAGTGGTCCTTCCAAATGATTAGTTGGGAAGTATTATAAAAGAAGGATTGGAGGATGAATTTATTTGTGGCAAAGAGGCCATTGGAAACTCCATAGCATACTTCCAGCATGTGAAGAAATAATAACATTGAGAATTGAAATTGAAAGATATTTTAAGAATCTAAATTTGGTGACAGACACCATGAAGGGTTAGTTACAATTCTTTCTAAAGATTTATAGGCCACATATAATTGAAGGTTATAGAATCAGAAATTGGAAAGAACATCCCATTTCTAGCAATTCTTAGACTTTCTATGGAACATGGGAAAATAGAATTTTAAACATTCTGAAAATTTGGTCATGGGATCATCAGACATACAGAGAATAAAAGAGGGTAAAAATTCCAACCTAGGAGACTAGAAACCTAGCAATTAAACTCAGATAAATAAAGAAAAAGAAGAGGGCAATAGGCTGCCCTCCAGTGGTCTTAGATATGATGGATTTGAGATGATGGCAGGACATATATACTGAGCAAAAAAAAAAAAAAGCCTATAAGCAGCTAGAATTAGAAAATGGGAAGACAGAATAAAAACATCCTTTCAAATAACATCCAAAGGAATCAACAGATTATAAACCACTTCCTCACAAGTGGAGCTCAATGATTTTTTCAAAAGCAAGCAATACTTTCTCTCAGTGGTATAGACATTACATAATATTGGACAGCACCTGGCTTTATGAAGAATGAGGCAACTATTGGGAACATATCATTAAAAACAAAATTAGAAAGGTAACTTCTTAAATGAAATATTCTAGTTGCCAAATAAAAATTACTTCCAAAGGAATGGGTAATCCACAAGTGCTGTAAAGGTCAACAAGGCTGCCAAGGTAGCCTTGGCTGGAGTGACTTAAAAATAAACACAGAATGAATGGAAGTTGCTCTCTAGAGCAAGTTATGCTGGATATATTCAAGCAGAAAATACACCAAATCAATTTTTTTCCTTAAAGCAAGAGAAGTGTAGCTGATAACAAATATGGTTGTTGTAACCTGGTTTAATTAAATTTATTTCATAAAAGATATAGACAAAAAATTACACCTCTATTTTAGTACTTATGTTCATTCTGAATGTGTCAAATAATGCTTTTAATAAATCTTACTTGAACAACATGATTTTCCAGCACATAGTTAAGATCAAAAATTGAGGAGTCAGATCACTTTTACTTCCTTCTAATGTTAGACTTTTATGATTGAAAAATTGTCAAGGAAATCCTCACTGACTTAAAATTGCAGAATCTTGAAAAATCATGCAATGAGAATATTTCTGCCATCATCAACATTGTTTCAAAGACAACATGTAAACAGAACAGCCATATTCAATTTGAAGATATTTCCTAAGAAAATTAGCTACTAAAAGGTGTTATTCTTCAGATGAGCAATCTGTATTCTGGTAGAACAATACAGAAAAAAAAATGTAATTCATACTGCCATAAATGATCAAAGAAGCAACTTTTAGGCAATCATGTTAAAGAATTAAAATGAGGTATATACGAATATTTATATAAATAGAAGTTCATAAAAGTTTGACTTATAATAGCAAAATATAAATATACTAAGTGGTCATAAAAGGAACCAATTAAAATAGTCATAAGATATCTATGTTTTTCTGTTTAAATATAAACAGAAAAGTCACTAAAATATTTTTAGAATCAAAGGATATAAGATCATATTCATAATATCTAATGTTTAAATATTATATTTGGCATAATGCATATTTTGTAGTAAATGTTTGTGTACATATGCATGTATATATGTGCTTTGAAGAGAATGGGGACATATATAGCAAAATAATAACAGTTTGTTACTGTGTGGTAAGTAGTTTTTAACTTTTGGGGGGTTAGACGCTCCTTTGAGAGCATGATGAAAGCTTTGAACTCTTAAAAGGCCAATTCATTACAATTTTCCTACAGAGTCAATCATTATATATCCCCTGGAGTTTGTCCATGAACTCTATCCACCATGATCCTTTGAGGATAACAGTATTATAAAACTTTTTATTTTAGTTTTTCTATTTCCGTAAATTAAACGCAATTCTATTGGCTTGTATATTATTTTCTCATCAGAAATCAATGCAAATGATTTTTTAAGACCATGATAGCATTTTATAAATGTTAAAATGCTTGGAAATAATTTTCCCAGCTATCTCTAAGTGAAAGCCGAAAAAATACTATATTTCTTGTTTTATGTAAAGGAAAATTAAGGCGGAGAGCAATTTTCTGACTTACTCAAGGCCACCCAACACGTTAGTGGGAGAATTGAGGTTACAACACACTCTGATTAGCTTATAGAGTGGCATTAGCTACAAAATGTTATAATTTTAAATGTAATTCCAACATTCATAAAAACTTTTTTTTTTTTTTACCTTTAATCTCTAGTTCTTTGGAAAATAGCTCTCTCCTAGAGCAAGGCTTTGTGAAGTATGCAAAGCAGTATACATACAATAATGGCTTTAGGTGAAGCTTCTCTATCTAAAGCCTGGAAATCAAAAACTCAAAAGAAAATGTTATTCTTCACTTGCCAAGGGATGGCATTGGGGGGTGGGGGGGAGAATACAGGATTGCTTTTGCTGCAACTTAAAACAGATTACATTACCCATAATACCTTAATAAAAGTTTGATTCAGATATCAAAATTATGTAAGATTCCTCAGGCAGTACCACAAAAAGAGAATTGAAATTCTATCTCCTTTGCTGCTAAGCCTCCGCTCAGTATCTAAAGTGACATTACATGGTGGCTCATGTCTGTAATCCCTACGTTATATGATGCCAAAGTGGGAGGATCACATGAGGTCAGGAGTTTGAGGTTGCAGTGAGCTACCCCTGTGCTAATGCACTCCAGCCTAAGTGAGAAAGCCAGACCCTGTATCTACAAAAATATTAGCCCCAACTTAAGCATCCATGTAGCAAAAACATGTATAACCCCCTGCCCCCAATATTTTTAAATAAAACAAATTTAGCCAGGCAGAGTGGTATGCATCTGCAGCCCTAGCTACTCAGGAAACTGAGGTAGGAGGATCACTGGAGCCCAGGAATTGGAGACTGCAGTATGTCACTCCAGCCTGGGTGACAGAGCAGGACTTTGTCTCTAATTTTTTTTTTATTTTAAAAATAAAAGCAAGTAAATAAAGTAACCACACAGGCATGGGCTCCAGCCAGGGAAAGCCCGGATTGCTATGACCGACATCACGGCTTATTTCAGCTTCTTCATACTGAATCCTGGTCTAATCTCCTCAACAAAACCAGAGACACTCTCTTTCTCTTCTTTTATCTTCCAATACTTTATATGAGAAATTCATTAGGGAAAATGTGGAGAAAAATCTCCTTTTGAAAATCTACATCAATTATAAAAGCTTTAAGAATCTGAGAACTCCATGGGGGGAGTTCACTTGATTTCAACTTGTTCTCCAAAGAACACAGAGGAAACCATCATCTCAGAAAAATATCATTATTCCACTGAGAATCTAGAAAAATCAACTTTCAATAGAAGAATACATTCTATGTCATGCTGAAAAATTATATTTAATCAGATTCAGCTGTACCAACAAGAAATATGCCTTATTTCCCTTCCTTCTGGCCAATACTAAGCAGAATTTTAAAACAGTTGAGGACAAATCTCACCAGTTCTTCTTTCAAAGCTTCCTTCATCCCATTGGACACTCCCTCTCTTTTTTCCCTACCCTAAATATTGATATTCTTTAAATTTTTAATGATTTTGTCTACCATTCATTCATTCATCCAATAAATTTTTATTGAGTGCACCTTCTTAGTCTATTTGGCCTGCCATAACATAATACCATAACTTAGGTGGCTTATAAACAACAAACATTAATTTGTTTTAACTCCAACAAACAGTTTTGGAGGCTGAGAAGTTAACGATCAAGGCTCCAGCAAACTCGACGATTAGTGAGGGCCTGCTTCCTCAGGGGGAGTCATCTTCTTACTATAATCTCATATGACAGAAGGGGCAAAAGATCGCTCTGAAAGGTCTCCTTTATAAGGGCACTGATTCCATTTATGACAGCTTAACTTTCATGACTGAATCACCTCTCAAAGACCCTACCTCCTAAGACCATCACCCTGAGAGTTAGAACTTCCACATAGAAATTCTGCAATGACGGGCGGTGCCTGTGGCTCAAGGAGTAGGGCGCCTGTCCCATATGCCAGAGGTGGCAGGTTCAAACCTAGCCCGGGCCAAAATAAAAAAAAAAAAAAAAGAAATTCTGCAATGACACAAATAGTCAGACCACAGCAGATTCCTAAGGGCCAGGTACTGAAATAGGACAACATCTAACTTCCACTCAAAGTACTCCTCTATATATTTGTACATTCATTTTTAAGTAATGCGTTAGGAAAAAGATACTTTTTTAGCAAAATAATAATTACCAAAGGTGCTATATTAACCATAGAAAGGGAATTTATTTGAGGATAGGGAACAGAGACCCTCTGGGTTCTCAGTCTACTTTCTGCCATAAAGTAAACTATTTTCATCATTTAAGATGTATGGAGATCACAGTTCACCGGATTATAAACTCCTTGGGGCAGAGAAAAGCTTTCTTTTAGGGATTAGCTATCAGAATATCTGACTCTACTAGGGACCTAGGACCCAAAGGATGAGCTGACAGTAAATTGAGAGTGTTGTCCTAAGTAACACGAGAGGCACAAAGATGGCACTGTTTATAATAAACATAATACCCATTCTCGATGTTTGTCACTTTTCACATACAATAAAAAATGTGGTGAAAAAATATCTTTTCTTTGGTAACTTTAAAAGGAAAAAGAAAATCAGCAAAAGTATAGAGGCAAGAAAGTATGGGGTATACTTTGCAAACAGCAAGCAATCTAGTAAGACACAAATGTTTCTCATAAAGGAGATACAGAGATAAGAATGAAAAATTAGGATACTGCATTAAAAATGTGCTTGCCAATTTACAGAACATTTGTGCATATATTATGTCATGATGATAAGAGCTGAGCTTAGATTTTATGTGTTAAGATAAAACTATTCTGGAGAAATAAGAATCATAGAAACAGAACTTATGAAAAATAGGTGAATATGAGCACTTATTTCTATAATCCTAATTTTAGACAAGTGAGGTTTTTCACTTAATAACTGCTGATATTTTCAAATTTCAAATATGGATTTATTTGTGGACAGAGAGAAATAAATATTAGAAGAATTCTTGAATAGCTTTTCTTTCAATGTATTAATTAATTTAAAAAGAGCGAATCTTTGATGGTATGAAAGGCCTTATGGGGTCTATGTTAAATGACCTAGAGAAAAGCTACAAAATTAGCCCAATACTATATATTATAATTTGTACTGTTAATTTTTTTTCTGTTGTACTGAATAAATTAAGACAGTCAAAAAAGCTTTCAGTTTTGTGAAAAAATGTAGGCGAGACAGTAAAGGAAGAACGTAGGAGGGAATAATGTCTACTAGAGAGAAAATAAAATCCCCAAAGAGCCAAGGAAGAATTTATGTTTCTAAGGCATTTAGCTTCTTGGTATGGAGTAGCTCAGGCAAACACTAAAAATAAACCTATATTTGAAAGGGGAGAAAAAAACCTTTCTTGCTCTTTGGAACTTAAGATTCAGAGTGGGGAAGAACAGAATTTTAGGTGCCACACAAACACATACACAGTTTTAAATTCTTAGCATCTCCTAATAAATCATTCACTAAAGGACTTCTTTATCTGTGCTTCTTACAAAGTAAGCCATATTGAAGATCACAAGACTTCTGAGACCTGTGGTGGGCACTTGGGTTGTGTTTACAGCACACTCTGAAGGAATTGTTTAACATTTTCAGAGTCATATATTCTTTCCTATAAAAATCTGAGTCTTTCAATCTACTTCTTCTCCAAACACTCCAGTGAGGTTACAGATCAAGGAGTTGAGCTAAAGCAGCAGTACATTTTGAAGTCAATTTAAAGGGCACTGAGTCTACCCACTACAAGTGGTTTCCAGGTTTCTTTTTTCTTTTTTTTTGAGACAGAGCCTCAAGCTGTCGCCCTGGGTAGAGTGCTGTGGCATCACAGCTCACAGCAATCTCCAATTCCTGGGCTCAAGCGATTCTCCTGCCTCTGTCTCCCAAGTAGCTGGGACTATAGGCGCCTGCCACAAAGCCTGGCTATTTTTTGGTTGCAGCTGTCATTGTTGTTTGGCGGGCCTGGGCTGGATTCAAACCCACCAGCTCAGGTATATGTGGCTGGTGCCTTAGCTGCTTGAGCCACAGGCGCCGAGCCCCAAGTTTTTATTCTTGATGAATTCTTTGCTCTCTGGGTAAGGTCACTCACATCTATAATCCTAGCATTTTTAGAGGCCGAAAAAGGAGGATCACTTTAGGCCAGGAGTTGAAAACCAATGACCAGCCTGAGCATCACAGCCAGATTCACTTAATAAGAAATAAAGAAATTAGCAAGGCATTGTCCTATGCACCTGTATTCCCAGCTACTCAAGAGTTTGAGCCCAGAAGATCACTTTGAGCCCAGGAATTTGACATTGCAGTAAGCTATGGTGATGCCACTGCTCTCAAGCCCAGGCAACAGAAAAAGACCCTGTCTCAAATAATAAAATAAAATAAAATAAAATAAATTTTTAAAAAAGAATGTGGTGTTTTATCTATTTAGCCAAATAGCTAGAAGGGCTCAGGAGACACAAGAGAAGTTTTTATAGTGAAGTGTTTCCAGCATTGCATCTTCAATAAGCCAAACAAAAGCGTACATTGAGAGAAATAATCCCCATTTAATAAACGGTGCTGGGATAACTAGTTAGCCACAAGTAAAAGACTGAAACTGGACCCACACCTCTCAACACTTACAAAGCTTGATTCACTCTGAATAAATATTTAAACCTAAGACATGAAATGATAAAAACTCTAGAAGAAAATGTGGGAAAAACTCTTGATGATATCAGCCTAGGAAAAGAATTTATGAAGAAGACCCCATTGGCAATTGCAGCAACACCAAAAATAAATAAATGGGACATGATCAAGCTAAAAAGCTTCTGCACAATTAAGGGCACAACAACTAATGCAAACAGACAACCTTCAAAATTGGAGAAAATATTTGCATGTTACAAATCTGATAAAAGCCTAACAATCTGGTGCCAGCCCCATATGCTGGAGGTGGCAGGTTCAAACCCAGCCCTGGTCAAAAAAAAAAAAAGCCTAACAACCAGAATCCCAGAATCTACAGAGAACTCAAACTAATCAACAAGAAGAGAGCAAACAACCCCATTTATCACTGGTCAACAAGCACATTAAAAAATGTTCATTGTTCCTCACAAAGTTCCAAAGCTGCAGGAACTGGTGCATGTGTGGAGAGAAGGGAACATTTGTACACTCTTTGTGGGATTACACACTAATACAGCTTCTTTGGAAAGAAGTATGTAGAATCTTCAAAGAGCTAAAAGTAGACCTTCAATTTGATCCTTCAATCTCATTACTAGGTATCTACCCAGAAGAAAAAAAAATCATTTTATTATAAGGACATTTGCACTAGAATGTTTATTGCAGCCCAACTGACAATTACCAAGATTGGGGCAAAAATCCAAGTGCCCATCAACTCATGAATGGATAAATAAACTGTGGTATGTGTATACCATGGAATACTATTCAGCCATAATGAAAGATAGGGACTTTACACCTTTTGTATTTACCTGGATGTATCTAGAAAACATTCTCCTAAGAAAAGTATCGCCAGAATGGAAAAACAAACATCTAATATACTCAATACTAATATGAAACTAGTAGATGAACAACTAAATGCCCACATAAGAAAAAAACACAACTAAATTCAAGTAAAGGGAGGAGAGGGGATTTGGTAAATTCTCACTAATGGGTATAATGTAGGGTTATATGCAGACTCCCTGGGTGAAGGGCTCAACTACACTTAGACTTTACCTAACAAATGCAAAGTATGTACCTAATCATTTGTCCCATATATTAATCTGAAATTTGAAAAAACAAAAACTGAAGTGGTTCAACTTCCAAATTTAAAATAGCATATTGGTTATCTACTCTTAGCTTGAACACCTATGGTAACAGAAAGTACTACCTGCCTCAGAGGACAATAGCTCTGTCAAATTTTCTTCCTAATATTAAATTAAAAGCTGGTTTCCTACAATCTCACCCTCCAGGTTTTTTCAAATTATATCTAACCACTTTTCCTTATGCTGCCCCCTTAAACATTTAAAATATGTATCCCATAAATGCATTAATGTACACAATTATGATTTAATAAAAAACACCAAAAAAAGAGAAAAATATCCTCCAATAAAAGTAAATAAATAAATAAAATAGCTCTCCTAGACCCTCTTAAATCTTCCTCTCTTCCAGTTGGCTAAAACTGTAGACTCAACAGGCAGACTTGCCTGGGTTCAGTTTCTATTCTTATTATGTTCTAGCTGGGACCTTGGACAAGTCTAAGCCTCAGTTTTCTAATTTGCAATCATGATAAAATGAGAATTCTTTTTCATAAAATTGTTGGGATAATTAAATCAGATAATGCAGGAAGTGCCTCTAATAGTAAGCATCCAATGTCTCTCATGAGGTTTAGTTTCCAGATCCTTGGCCAGCAGGTATTTCCTTGTCTGAATGTAGTCATGTCCGTCAGTCTCTTAATACATCATGTCAAGAACGAAAGAAGGAAAGAATCAGAAAAAGGTATGCAGGGGCCTCTTTGCCTACTTACCCTGGCAACGGAGGCTCATTTGCTATCTCTGACAAATGTGTCTTGCTCTGTAAGGCTATATTTTGCTCATACTCTGTAAACTTAACTTTTTCTTCCTCAATAAACTTTACTCTATGCTTGCCTAGAAAAAAAAAAAAGAAAGAAAGAAAAAGGAAAAGGCAAGCAGAGTTATAATTTAAAATTAAGTCACATGTACCCATCAACACATGAATGGATTAATAAACTGTGGTATATGTATATCATAGAATACTATTTGGGCTTAAAAACATGGACACTTTGCATCTTGTATTTACCTGGATGACTTTGGAGAACATTCTCCTACGTTATATCTAAAGAATGGAAAAGCAAGCATCCCTTGTACTCAATACTATGTTAAAACAAGTAGATCAACAACTATAGACCCGCATAAGAAAGAAACAATTAAATTCAAGCAGTGGGGAGAGGAGGAGAGTAGAGGGGGTTTGGTAAGTTCTCACCTAACGGGTACAAGGTAGCAATATATGGTATACTTCCTGGGTGAAGGACTCCAATGCAACTGGACTTTACCTTATAAACATAGACAATGTAACTTAATTGTACATACCCTCATATTAATCTGAAATAAAACAATAAAAATAAAATTAACATACATTATTAATTACAAAATCAGTGAGGATACATGTTAATACAGAAAATTTAAATTTCTTGAGGCTGTTTTATATTTGTTTCAGCATAGTGTATGAAAACCATAGTTATTCATCAATGAGGTTGTCAAACTTTTCTATGAAGTCCTACATAGCAAATAACTTAGGCTTTGCAGGCTATATGGTCTCCATTGCAAATACTCAGCTCTGCTATTATAGTACAAAGTAGCCATACACAATATGTAAGTAGATGAGTATGGCTGTACCCTAATACTTAATTGATAGATAGTGAAATTTGCACTTTATATACTTCAGGTGTCATGAAATACCTAACCCCTTTTGTAGTTTTTTTTTGCAACTATTTCAAAATAGGAAAGCCATTCTTAGTTGAAGACTTAAAGAAACACAGCAAGCTGAATTTGGCCCACTTATCTACTTATGGAAGATGAAAGGAAATAGTTTCATATTCATCTGCATTAAATGAGAAAAAATGTTACAGATACTCTTTTCCCAAACAAACTGAAGGAAGTAAGAGAGGAAAAGACAAAGGTGCAGACTGATCCAAGGCAGAATACTTACTAGATGCTTAGTAATGGGAAAATGTCTTTGAAAGGGAGAAAAGTATTTTATTTACACAAAAATTTTTATCATTTTATTATTGGTCTGGAAATGGGAATCTTCAAGACATTTTAAATACAATTTCATTCAGTTACTACTACTTTCTAAATGTGCCCATGTGTAAAATGGCCGTAATAATAGAGCCCACCAATGGGATTCCAATATGACTTGCTAATATACATCATATAGAGTGGTTAGCACACTGTCAGTCCTATACAGAGGCTTTCATAAATGTTACATTAAAAATTAATAAAGAATAAATGAAGAACAGAAAAATTTTCATGGACAAGGCATATATTCAGTTGATTTTATTTATAAAGCACCCAGAGTTATTTCTTCAAAGAATGCTACTACATTTCTACATTTTGTCTAGTTCTTCAAGTACGGTCATTCATTAGCATAAATATATTTAACTGAGAACTTAGAAATACAAATTCTCAAGGCTTACCTCAGATTTAGTGAATCAGAAACTCTGGGGTTAGGACCCAGAAATAATGTATTTTAACAAGCCCTCCCTGTAACAGCGATACACTCTAGAGTTTTAAAACCAATAGTCTAAGTGAATTTTGGTGAAAATAAACAAGGGCATTGTTGAGGTTATAAATGGGTGTATGCATCCATTTATCTCATAGCAAACATATTTCAAGAGGTTTGTCAGATAATACTCCAAGATTTATGTAAGGACACTGTGCTCCGTAAGGGTCAGTGATCTGTACAAGTGTCACAGCAAGTAGCAAGTCCCATACACTAATCTGGCACTTTCAACTTTACCTAATTTCACGTGTGGTAATGGGTAATAAGCAGGAGGGATGGAATGGAAATTACTGTTATAGGGCTATTAGCCTCAACACTTTATGTAGATGACTAATATTTACCTACCCACTATTTATCTTCCCTTCTTCATTACCAACAAAACCTAAATTTGGTTCAGAAAAACAATGTGCTCAGCTAATAATGCACACTTGTAAGCTTCTTAAAAATATGGTTGGTCTTAATAGTGAAATAAGTGAACAACTATTAACTCATGCGTTTTTCAGTAAGGTCTAAAAATCAATCTCTCTTTGCTGTTTGCTCCATTTCTTTCTCTCTCTCGAGGCAGGCACCTGATGGGGACTCTTATTTTCACAACACCTAAAAAGAGCAGACAGAAAGGAAATGTAAATCTTTCTCTTTACAGTCATCAGTTCATTGCTTCTGAAAAGCTGTTTTACAGCTTTGGAGTTCCTGGACAAACAATAGAGTGTAAGTTTCAGGCAGAATCAACAGAATCAGGATCATCAGTGATAAGCTTGCCTTCCACTTTTGCGTTAGCCCACGTTGAAGAAGACCTGAGTGGGTGCAGCAGTTCCAAAGTAGTCTGTTAATTTGACCACAACCACTATTGTTCTTTCTCCTTGCTTCCATAAAACTTGCACTCCGCTTGTTTTCTGTGGCGACTTTTCCTTTTTCTTTAGGATGCCATGCCATCTCCTTATTGTCCCTTCCACCCGCCCCTTTTTTCCCTTCTCTCTTTGGTTGTCTCTCACTCTCTTTCTCCTCTAAGAGAATAAAATAAACCTTTTACATTTACATATTCTAATCTCTGTGTGAAAAATTTTATCAACCTGTGTTGTGCGTACCTACTAAGATTTCCACCCTAAAACTTCTCTTGCACATAGGAATAATGATGTTACAGTTCTGAGCAATGGAATAAAAATGGAAGTCATAATGTTAAGCTTTTTTTGAAAGTTCCTTCAAAGAGAAAAACCTAGCAGGCATGTGCCCTTTTCATTTTACTTTTTTAAACCAAGCGTCTTTTGAATGCAAGTGCTTCAAGAGACATTTTGTGATCACAAGGAGCACGGCACAGTGATAAGCTCAGCAGAGTAGAAACAGTCAAGGAGAATGAGTTGTAATCAAATCCTTGAGTTGCCACATCTGTTCTAAACTGTCTGTATCAGACAGCTTCCTATTTGAAAAGACATACCTAATTTGTTTAAGACATTATTTATTCAGGATTTTTAGTTACTTATAATCTTAACTGGTATGTCCTGTCAAGAAGAGGGGATAATGGACTGTCCTGACATATTTGAAACTAAATAAATTTACTCTATAAATATGTGAAATATCTGGATTTTGGACAAATTCAAATTGTTTTTCCTGCCTGGCCTTCTAGCTTTTGAATCTATTTGATCCCCACCTAACTCTTCAGATGTCCTAGTTTCCTACTGACCCTCCTTTTCAGGACCTCCATTATCACATCTTATTCTTCACCTCTATAAAACAACTTGTAATTTCCATCCCTCTTCCTGAAATGCCATCCTCCCCTTCCTCACTTTCTTGGCATCTTATAAACTTTCTCATCCTCAGAGTCAGTTCAAACATCCTGTCTTCAATAACGCCATCAATGACTTCATCTGACTGACTTAGCCACATCTTCCTCTATACTCCTCTGACTCTTTGTATGTGGGTCTAGAATAAGAATCATGATATTGTATAGCACTGACTTATATGAATGCATCCTGTCTACATTTTAAACTTGATGAAGACTGGAATGATATTATTTTCATCTCTGTATCTCCAAAACCTGATATAATACATGCTATAGAGTGGGACCTTGATACATGTTTTCTGAAATAATGAATAGATTAAAGGGTGGATGCAATGGTGAGAATGAAAATATTTAATACCAATTCAATTGTCAAGCAGTTGCCAGGGGATATGCTATACCAGTGACTATAAGGATGAGCATGTCAACTCTAGATAGATGAATAGGTCACACGTAACCAAGGACCTATGTACTTGTGTCATTTTCCTAGGATAGCTGCATCTGTGGCCTTTTACAGTGTATTTTTGTGTATAATTATGTAAATGATGCAAGGAACATACTCAATACCTTTTTTAATAACCTTCTTATCTTACTTTCATCAAATGCCAAAGTAAGTTACGGGCTTTCTTCCAGCAAAAGTCAAGGGTTTCCCGTCTTCTATTCATTATTATAAAACTGTTTTATGTATTTGTTTCTATTTACTTCTTTTATAATAAAAATTCTCTACAGGAAACATTCTGATAGTTTTCCAACTGAGAAATGTATTGAGCAGCTCCACTACTCCTTACCTTTTAAGTTATGATTTTACTTATTTTTGAACAAACATCCAAAAGACTTAAGACACAAATGAATTATTAATTTTTATTACTAATATCAATACTCTTACAAATTTTCTATATTTTACTCAGTGCTAAAGTCTAAGTCTCACCCTATGTAAATAAGGAAAGAAAATTTTGCTTTTAGAACACCTATCCCCCAATACATTCATTCTCCTACAATTGTGTTTTCCATCTACTCTGTACGAATTCCACGCCATGAAACTGCCAATTCCTCCAAAAGCCAATTAATACGTACCTATGTAGTATACGCTGTTGGTTGCTTATCACCTATGTTTCTTGTGCTTCTTTTTTTCCTTTTTCTTTCTAACAGAATCTTGATTTTGTTCAAGTATCTACTTGCCTTTGAAGTGAATTAGGAAAAACTGATCCCAGTCATGCCAAAAGGTTTATGCTGATTCACCAAAAAAAAAATGCCTGATCTGGGTGTGGGCAAGGGATCTAAGAGAGGCTTGGTCATAATGAAAGAATGGCTCTAACATTCACTCTTTCTCTCTTTCTCCATCCCCACTTAAACTGGACACGGATAGGCAATATTTTTCCTGCATTGTTAGAAAGTCATCTTGAAAACACAAGAAGAGGCAGCCTGAGCCACTATCTTTCTGCACAAAGAAGACAGAAGACAGATGGTAATTCATCCTGGACTACTCCTTTGTGCTTCTGACTCAACCAATGCAGGAGTTCAGTCTACCTTTTATTATGTAAGATATGGATTTTTCTTGTTTTAGAGCCAATTTTACTTGTTTTCTATTACAGAGAATATCCTCAGTGTATAAGATACAATTATTCCTGATCTATTTGAAATTCTGTTATTCTTTAATTCATGTCAGTCTGGACCTGTTGTTCTAGTTCAAATGATAAAAGATACACAGGAAAATCAAATGCTATAATTTTCTCATGTACATATGAATGATAGGAGTCTGTTTTGTCCACAGATGATTACAGACCCTAGTCAGTGACCCACCTCTCCTCATTTCTTATTTGGCTATTAATATAGGTTTTGTGAAGTCTATGCTTTAATCGATATGTTAAGCATAGAATTATTGATAAATTCCGTGTATCAAGAGGAAGTTCTATACAGAAATCTGTATCATTTGCCCTACCAAGGATTTGTTAAGGGTTTAATACCACTTTAAATTTCAATGTCTGGGCTGGGTGCGGTGGCTCACACTTGTAATCCCAACACTCCGGGAGGCGAGGTGGGTGGGCTGCCTGAGCCAGGAGCTTGAGAACAGCCCGAGCAAGGGCAAGATGCTGTCTCTACTAAAAAATGGGGAAAAATAGCTGGGCATTGTGGCAGGAATCCTGTAGTCCCAGCTACTAGGGAGGCTGAGGCAAGAGGATCTCCTGAGCCCAAATTTTTGAAGTTGCTGTGAGTTATGATGCTATAGCACTCCACCCAGGGTTAAAGAGTGAGACTCTGTCTCAAAAAATAATTAAATAAACAAACAAATAAATTTCAATGTCTGAAGGCTGAGGCCCTTTTGAATACTCTTCAGCAAGTACTGAAGAGTGACGAAGCAACTATCACAGCTAATCTAAACACTTGGTCTGCCTGTTAGGAGAGGAATTTACTTGTACTCCCTTTCCTTGAGTCAATAAAAAATCTCAAGATATTTAGAAGCATATAGAAGGGGAAAAGTATTGCTTACATTTGTTAAGGTAAACTGAAAATATACTTCAAAATTGTCAACTTTCTAAAGGGTCTCTTTCTAAATGTATGGCTTTCTAGTTTAAAAAACACTGAATGAGAACCAGGCTTTGCTTCTGGGTGTGTACCCAGTATCTGTATACTTGTACAACCTTGCAATATCCTCATCCCTAATTATTGTTCCATTTCCCTGTCTAGCAATTCCCCTAGCAGACAAACCTGTTTTATTCTTTGGGAGTTATAGGCACAATGCTAAAGGCATATAAGGTTTTCAAGGTTTTATATAAATTTTGAAACCTTGTAGTGTTTTTAAAATATAAAAAGAAACCTTCAAATTAGAAAATTCTAAATATTAACTAAGTGACTATAAAGTGTACCACCATGGCAATTAGTCAACTGCAGTACTTAAGGCCAAAATAAATAATTTATTCCTAAAATTATGACAGTTAATAAAATTATCTCGCATTTTATAGAACAAAAAGTTCATCTCACATAGTATAGAACTTGCAATAATAAGTCTTTACAATCTACCAAGCACTTAAAATGGCCATGGTGGCAGTTCTCACCAAGATTAAGGTTAATTTTCTATCCATAAAACTTTTGGTAGGTAACTCTTGGTAATGTAGTTCTGATTTGAGTTCTGATTTGGTAAGAATGCTTTCTGAAGCTTAAACCATATGAACATTCCTCCCCCCCATTTAGGTCTATCTAAAAAATCTAAAAAATCCCTCCCTATTGCCATCCCCTTAGCCAGCATAAGAGACCCATCACACCAGACGAGGCCATCATCTTCCCAAACCCTCCCCCCAAACTAGAACCCTTACAGATTCCCAGAACTGATGAGAAACACCAAACTAGACTTGTCATATCTTTCAGCCAATTCCAACACCAAACAGCCAAAGGCTAGAATACCTGAGGTTAGTAGCTTTTGACAATGATTATTAATGTTTCTTTATCCACTATATATAGCAGTAAACCCCAAGTTTCTGGAAAAAAAGCATCCAAGATTCTCTTGCTTACATATCCAGGCACATTTCCTATAATTCCATATAATTTTTAATCTAGTAATTTACAAATAGCGCCCTGAAGTTTCCGTGCCATTGGGGGTATTCCTTACATTACTACTTGGCTTTTTCTCACTCTTTTGGCTTTGCCTCCTGAACTGTCCCAGATCTGGTTGGGTTGGAGCATATGTCCTTTTATGCTCCATCACAACACTCATCATCTGGTTTTATAAGCATCTCCCCATCTGGATTGTATGCTTTTGGAGAGCATAGCCCCTGCCTAATGCATCTAAATCACTAAAATCCTTCATAGTGCCTGGATACAGGTATTTAGAATATATTGATGGAATTAGTGAGCCAAGGGTCCTATATGCTCTACTGAATTATTAGGAGAATGAACTAAGCTAAGAACTTTGAAATGTGTTATCATTTGTCTCTAGAATATATATATTTTGAAAAAAATCATATTTTAAGTTAAATTAATTACCTTTACAAGAAGAAATAGAATTTATGTAGCATAACTGAAGAGCCACTTATCTCTCTGAGGTTTATAGTTAAGAGGGAGGGTCATGGTAGTCAGATAAACCCAAACAATGTTGACAGTTCCAGAAAGCAGGGCTGAGTAACTGTGAGCATCATCTGCCTCTGTAACTGCACAAGTGAGACAGCTGCTGAAGCAAACCCAGTTCAGATGAGCCCATTCCTGTGTATTCAGTTCTGATTTGAGTTCTGTTATCTCCCATTTTCCCAAGTTCTGTGGGATGACTCACATTTTCTGTTTTGCCTGTAAAACAAGGCATAGCATTTTTTAAAAGTCCTATAATCTTTTCATAAATGAAAACTTATAAAGAAGCCTAATATAGCAATACTTACGCGTGCAGAAGCCTTTGCACTTTGAAAAGATGTCCCCCTTGACTCGTACATTTTTACCCAGTTATTGCCCTGCCTCTCTCCTCCCCTTCACAGCCAAAACTTTTAAATGGTTGTCAATAGTCACTGTTTCTACATCCTCACCTCCCACTCATCTTTCACTCCATTCAGGCTTCCGCCCCCTCACTCCACCCAAAGAACTCTCATTAAAATCACCAGTGGCTTCCCTGTCACAAAATCCAATGGTTTAGTCCTCATTTTACCTTTTCTCTAAGCATCATTTTATATGGTTGACAATTCCTTTTTCTTTCTGGTAACACTTTCTATATTTCTATACTTTAATGTCAACAATGTCATGCTGTCATGCTGCTAAATTCTGTCTACTTTGAAGGCTCTTCCACCTCTATCTACCCCTCACTCTATATTTGCTCCCTTGGCAATTTCACAAATTTATGCAGTTTTAATTACTACCTCAAATGACTTCCAACACAGGCCTCTGCTCTGCCTATGTGACAGTTGGGAGCTCAGGCACATTATACATATTATGTTTCATACTAAACTCATGATTCACCCTTCCACCCCAAATCTGGCGTTCTAATATTCTGGCAAAGTGAATGATACCTTTAGCCCAGTGGTTCTCAACCTTCCTAACACCTCCTAATGCTGTGACCCTTTAATACAGTTCCTCATGTTGTGGTGACCTCCAACCATAAAATTATTACTGCTACTTCATAACTATAATTTTGCTACTGTTATGAATCGTAATGTAAATATCTGATATGCAGGATGTATTTTCATTGTTACAAAGGGGGCATGACCCACAGGTTGAGAACTGCCGCCTAGCCTTACAGTATGCAAACCAAAACCCTGGGGTCATCTTTGACATATTTTCCTCCTCGACCCACATTCCATACATCAACAAATTTATATAGTCTTTTATAATATCTCTCAAATTAATCCTTGCTTATTGTCTCAACTATCATTTAGTCCAAAATACCATCATCTCTCATGGAAACTACCCTGGGTCTTCTTGTTGGAGCCTATATCCAACCTGGAACCCATAAGCAGAAAACTTTCCATAATACTAGCCTCAAAAGATGCGAAAATCCTTAACAAAACATTCTCAAATAGAATCAAAGCTTATATAAAAGTTATTATATACCATGTTCACATCAGGTTTATTCCAGGTATGTAAGATTACTTCAATGTTCAAAAAAAATTTAATGTATTAATAATACATCATATTAACAGGTAAAAAAAAGATAAATACAATCATGCCAGTGATTCAGCAAAAGAATCTGACCAAATTTAAAACTTATTCATGATAAAAATTCTCAAAAAGAGTAATACAGGAGAACTTCTTCAATAAAATCTACAGATAACATCAGATTTGATAGTAATGCTGAATCGTGACCACTTCCCCCTAAAGTTGGGAACAGGCATGAAAGTCCACCATGCCTTATTCAGTGTGGTGCTATAAGTTCCAGCCAGGGTAATGAGGCCAGCTAGAAATGAAAATAAAAAGAACACAAATCATAAATAAATAAATAAAGTTGTTCCTATTTGTAGAGAGCATGATTTTCTACACAGGAACAATTCATGAAATCTATAAAACATTTCCTAAAACTAATGAGTTTAATAAAAACCACAGGTTATAAGATAAACAGACAAAAGTCATTTGGATCTCTACATACTAACAACAAACATGTGGACATAAAAATTTAAAATACAGGGGAGGAGACAAGAAGCCTGACTGAAGCCAGCTTTCCACAGAGGCTCCCGTTCAGAAGGAGAATTAAAGGACAAAAATTCAGCAAGTAACTTGGTGGATTTAAGCTGCACTAAGAGAGAAGGTTGTAGAAGGCACGTCAACCCCACTGAGGCAAGCTGTGACCACAAGGATACAAACAAAAGGTACAAAATCCATCACCAAGCAGATGGGAGTCCCCTCCCCCATGAGAACGGCTCAGAGTGCCCCACAAACAACCGGGCAGAGTTCAAAGGTCCTCCCACTCCACTCCACGGGAGAGACCCTCTAAAAACTGGACCTACCTCCCCTACTAGGGTGCCACAGCGTCCTCCTGCCAGGCATAAAACTGTATAAACTGTATATAGTCTCTACCTGGAATTCTGAGCTCCCAGCGCTCCCCTTCACTCACACTGGGGTCTGGAGGCCAGTCCCAGTTGGTCGGCGGAGAGGGGACTGCACCAGAGTGGCGGTTCCCTGAGGCACAGTGTGACAGCCGTCTTTTGGTGACAATACGGCCAGGCATAAAACTGTGTAGAGCTGTGTGTGTTCTCTGCCCGCACCCCCAGGCTTCCATCGCTCCCCGCGCTCCCCTCTGCTCTTGCTCCAAGGTCTGGAGGCCTGTCCCCCAGGGGTCCAGACTCTTGGGCAATTGCTCGAGGGGTGTGGACAGTGCTGGGCTGCAGCCAGTCGGTGCAGACTCTGGGATACAGGAGCAGAGAGAAGACGGTTGGCCGGAGGGGAGCTACACTGGAGTGACGGTTGCCTGAGCCATAGGGCAGCAGCCCTCTTTTGCTAGCAACAGGGCTCGTGTGAAGTGGTGCAAGGTGGGGAAGGAGGCAGCAACCTTCCCAGACTGATTTATAGGCTGGGTGGCATCTGTTGACTCCACGCAGCACTGGAGCAAGCCATACCAGACTAGTCACCAGACCCCTGTGATCCAGTTCCCAGAGACCTCTTAAACTCTCTCACCTGAGACAGGTGCAGACTGAGACAATTGATTTGGACATTTTTGAACTGAACCAATGACCTAAGGACAAATCAGGTGGTGCCCTAGGTGCACGGTGGTAGGAAGGTTTAATTTTTCTTTTCCAATTGTTTACCGGTGGGGGGCAGGGTGATTTAATTGCTGATATTTCTCCACAGCTGAGACTTCAATCCAAAGTATCTGTTTCACTAGGGTGGAACAGAAACCAGCTGAAAACAAGGCAGAACCATTTAGCCCCACCACACCAGACAGGGCCCCAGTTTCTCAGGCCACAACACTGTACGGGCCCTAGACAAAGCCCCAGGGGAAAAAATCAGGGGGAGTAAAACAACCATGGGGCGGAATGAGCGGAAAAACTCTGGTAACATGAATAAGCAGAATAGATCAACCCCCCCAAGGAAAGATATGGCAGATGCAATTGAAGATCCCATTCATAAACAACTGGCTGAGATGTCAGAAATCGAATTCAGAATTTGGATTGCAGACAAGATTAACAAAGTGGAATTAGGAATTCGAGGAGAAATTCAAAAGTTGTCTCAAGAATTTAATGAATTTAAAGACAAAACCACCAAAGACTTAGACACACTAAAGCAAGAATTTGCAGCGCTCAAAGATATGAAAAATACAGTAAAATCCCTCAGCAACAGAATGGAGCAAGCAGAAGGTAGGATTTCTGACATCAAACATACAGCCTTTGAACGCTCCCAAACTCTCAAAGAGGAAGAGAAATGGAGAGCAAAAATGGATCACTCTCTCAGAGAGCTCTGGGATAATCCGAAGAACGTGAATATCCGAATCATAGGAGTTCCAGAAACAGATGAAGTGGCCTCGCTGGGCACAGAGGCCCTTCTGCATAAAATTATGAAAGAGAATTTTCCAGACATGCCGAGAGATTCTGAAATTCAGATAGTGGACAGCTTCAGAACCCCAGCAGGACTCAACCCCAATAAGACATCGCCCAGGCATATCATAATTAACTTCACTAAAGTTAATATGAAGGAGAAAATCCTCAAAGCTGCCAGGAGAAAGAAAACCATTACCTTCAAAGGGAAGAATATTACAATGACTGCAGATCTCTCTGCTGAAACTTTTCAAGCCAGAAGAGGGTGGTCACCAACTTTTAATCTCCTAAACCAAAATAACTTTCAACTCCGGAACTTGTATCCAGCTAAACTGAGTTTCATTTATGATGGAGAAATTAAATACTTTCATGACATTCATATGTTGAAGAAATTTGCCATAACCAAACCAGCTCTTCAGGATATTCTCAGACCTATCCTCCATAATGACCAACCCAATCCTATACCACAAAAGTAAACTCACTCAGAAACTTTGGATCAAACTCCAATTTCCACACTGGCAAAAGGATTAAAATGCCCACTGGACTTTTGAAAAACTCAATACCAAAAACTGCACCAGACTTATCAATATTCTCCATTAATGTGAACGGCTTAAACTGTCCTCTAAAGAGGCATAGGTTAGCTGACTGGATACAAAAACTCAGGCCAGATATCTGTTGCATACAAGAGTCACATCTTAACCTAAAAGACAAATACAGACTCAGGGTGAAAGGATGGTCGTCCATATTTCAGGCAAATGGTAATCAGAAAAAAGCAGGTGTTGCAATTTTATTTGCAGATACAATAGGCTTTAAACCAACAAAAGTAAGGAAGGACAAGAATGGTCACTTCATATTTGTTAAGGGTAATATTCACTATCATGAGATCTCAATTATTAATATCTATGCACCCAACCAGAATGCACCTCAATTTATAAGAGAAACTCTAACAGACATGAGCAACTTGATTTCCTCCAGCTCCATAATCGTTTGAGATTTCAACACTCCTTTGGCAGTGCTGGATCGATCCTCCAACAAGAAGCTGAACAAAGAAATCTTAGATTTAAACCTAACCATCCAACATTTGGATTTAGCAGACATCTACAGAACATTTCATCCCAACAAAACTGAATACACATACTTCTCATCAGCCCATGGAACTTACTCCAAATCGATCACATCTTAGGTCACAAGTCTAACCTCAGTAAATTTAAAGGAATAGAAATTATTCCATGCATCTTCTCGGACCACCATGGAATAAAACTTGAGCTGAGTAACAACAGGAATCTGCATACTCATACAAAAACATGGAAGTAAATAACCTCATGCTGAATGATAGCTGAGTCAGAGATGAGATTAAGAAAGAAATCGCCAATTTTTTGGAACAAAACAACAATGATGACATGAACTATCAGAACCACTGGGATACCGCAAAGGCAGTTCTAAGAGGGAAATTTATAGCACTGCAAGCCTTCCTCAAGAGAATGGAAAGAGAGGAAGTTAACAACTTAATGAGATATCTCAAGCAACTGGAAAAGGAAGAATATTCCAACCCCAAACCCAGTAGAAGAAAAGAAATAACCAAAATTAGAGCAGAATTAAATGAAATTGAAAACAAAAGAATAATACAACAGATCAATAAATCAAAAAGCTGGTTTTTCGAAAAGGTCAATAAAATACATAAACCTTTGGCCAACCTAATCAGGAAAAAAAAGAGCAAAATCTCTCATCTCATCAATCAGAAATAACAAAGACGAAATAACAACAGACTCCTCAGAAATCCAAAAAATCCTTAATGAATATTACAAGAAACTTTATTCTCTGAAATATGAAAATCTGAAGGAAATTGACCCATACTTGGAAGCACGCCACCTTCCACGACTTAGCCAGAATCAAGTGGAAATGTTGAACAGGCCAATATCAAGTTCGGAAATAGAATCAACCATACAAAACCTCCCTAAAAAGAAAAGCCCGGGACCAGATGGTTTCACGTCTGAATTCTACCAAACCTTTAAAGAGGAATTAGTCCCTAAAGTACTTAACCTGTTCCAAAAGGTAGAAAAAGAAGGAAACTACCCAACACGTTCTAAAAGCAAACATCACCCTGATTCCCAAACCAGGGAAAGACCCAACAAGAAAAGAAAATTATAGACCAATATCACTAATGAATATAGATGCAAAAATATTCAACAAGATCCTAACAAACAGAATCCAGCAACACATCCAGCAGCTTCAAATTATACATCATGACCAAGTCGGTTTTATCCCAGGATCTCAAGACTGGTTCAATATAAGTAAATCTATAAATGTAATCCAGCACATAAACAAATTAAAAAACAAAGACCATATGATTCTCTCAATCGATGCAGAAAAAGCTTTTGATAATATCCAGCATCCCTTCATGATCAGAACACTTAAGAAAATCGGTATAGAAGGGACATTTCTTAAACTGATTACCATCTACAGCAAACCCACAGCCAATATCATATTGAATGGAGTTAAATTGGAATCATTTCCACTCAGATCAGGAACCAGACAAGGCTGCCTATTGTCTCCATTGCTTTTTAACATTGTAATGGAAGTTTTAGCCACCACAATTAGGGAAGAATAGGCGATCAAGGGTATCCATATAGGGTCAGAAGAGATCAAACTTTCACTCTTCGCAGATGATATGATAGTATATCTGGAAAACACTAGGGACTCTACTACAAAACTCTTAGCAGTGATCAAGGAATACAGCAGCGTCTCAGGTTACAAAATCAACATTCATAAATCGGTAGCCTTTATATATACCAACAACAGTCAAGTTGAAAAAACAGTTAAGGACTCTATCCCATTTACAGTAGTGCCAAAGAAGATGAAATATTTGGGAATTTATCTAACAAAGGACGTGAAAGATCTCTATAAAGAGAACTATGAAACTCTAAGAAAAGAAATAGCTGAAAATATTAACAAATGGAAAAATATACCATGCTCATGGCTGGAAAGAATCACCGCAGTTAAAATGTCTATACTACCCAAAGCAATGTATAATTTCAATGCAATCCCTATTAAAGCTCCCCTGTCATACTTTAAAGATCTGAAAAAACAATACTTCGTTTTATATGGAATCAGAAAAACCCTTGAATAGCCAAGACATTACTCAGAAATAAAAACAAAGCAGGAGGAATTATGCTACCAGACCTCAGACTATACTACAAATCAATAGTGATCAAAACAGCATGGTATTGGCACAAAAACAGAGAGGTAGATGTCTGGAATAGAATAGAGAATCAAGAGATGAATCCAGCTACTTACTGTTATTTAATCTTTGACAAGCCAATTAAAAACATTCAGTGGGGAAAAGATTCCCTATTTAACAAATGGTGCTGGGTGAACTGGCTGGCAACCTGTAAAAGACTGAAAGTGGACCTACACCTTTCACCATTAACTAAGATAGACTCTCACTGTATCAAAGATTTAAACTTAAAACATGAAACTATAAAAATACTAGAGGAGAGTGCAGGGAAAACCCTTGAAAAAATCAGGATGGGCGAGTATTTTATGAGGAGGACCCCCTGGGCAATTGAAGTAGCTTCAAAAATACACTACTGGGACTTGATCAAACTGAAAAGCTTCTGCACAGCCAAGAACACAGTAAGTAAAGCAAGCAGACAGCCCTCAGAATGGGAGAAGATATTTGCAGGTTATGTCTCCGACAAAGGTTTAATAACCAGAATCCACAGAGAACTCAAACGCATTAGCAAGAATAGAACAAGGGATCCCATCGCAGGCTGGGCAAGGGATCTGAAGAAGACAGGCGTGTGGCCTTCAGACATATGAAAAAATGCTCATCATCTTTAATCATTGGAGAAATGCAAATCAAAACTACTTTGAGATACCATCTTACTCCAGTGAGACTAGCCTATATCACAAAATCCCAAGACCAGAGATGTTGGCGTGGATGTGGAGGAAAGGGAACACTTTTGCACCGCTGGTGGGAATGCAAATTAATACATTTCTTTTGGAAAGAGATATGGAGAACACTTAGAGATCTAAAAATATATCTGCCATTCAATCCTGTAATTTCTCTACTGGGCATATACCCAGAAGACCAAAAATCACATCATAACAAAGATATTTGTACCAGAATGTTTATTGCAGCCCAATTCATAATTGCTAAGTCATGGAAGAAGCCCAGGTGCCCATCGATCCACGAATGGATTAATAAATTGTGGTATATGTACACCATGGAATATTATGTAGCCTTAAAGAAAGATGGAGACTTTACCTCTTTCATTTTTACATGGATGGAGCTGGAACATATTCTTCTTAGTAAAGTATCTCAAGAATGGAAGAGAAAGTACCCAATGTACTCAGCCCTACTATGAGACTAATTTAGGGTTTTCACATGAAAGCTATAACCCACTTACAATGTAAGAATAGGGGGAAGGGGGAAAGGGAGGGGAGGGAGAGGGGAGGTGGGTAGAGGGAAGGGGATTGGTGGGATTACACCAGCAGTGCATCTTACAAGGGTATATGTGAAACTTGGTAAACGGTCTGTGAAGCTAGTGAATGATGCTCCATGATCATATCAATGTACAGAGCTATGATTTAATAAAAAAAAAGAAAAAAAAACAAAATTTAAAATACAAAGTCATTTATAATTGCTCAAAGAATGAAATACTTATAATAAGGATAATAAAACTTGAAGGCTGAAAACTTCACAACCTTGATAGAAGAAATATAAGTTCTAAATAAATGGAGAGGTAAACCACTTCATGGATTGGAAGACTCAACATAACTACACCTGTCCACATTGATGTATAGATTTGATACAATCACAGTCAAAATCCCAGTAATATCTTTTTGTTTTATAGAAAAGATTATTTTAAAATTATTGGAACAGCAAAGGAATTACAATAAATAAAACAAACTGGAAAAAAAAAGGAATGAATAGGAAAACTCAGTCTTCTTGCTTTCAAGATTCACCATATTTACTCAAGTAATCAAGACTGTGTTATGTTAGTAGAGGGATAGATATGTAGATGAATGGGATAGAATAGAAAACCCCCAAATAGACTTACACAAATATGTCCAGTTGAGTCTTTGACAAAAGTGCAAAAGGAATCCAATGAAGGAAGCAACTCAAATAACAAAGGTAGAATTTCCAACAAAAGATACTGGAAGAATTAGACATGTATAAGCATAAATAAATGTTGATATAAGTCTCACACCTTATACAAAAAATTAATTCAAAATGGATCATGGACTTAAATGTAAAACCTAAAATTATATTTAGAAAAAAAATTGAAGAAAATCTTGAGTATCTAGCATTAGACAAAGAATTCTTAGTCTAAACACCACAATTATAATCCACAAAAAGAAAAATAGACAAATCAAATTTCTTCAAAATTAGACAATTTTGCTCTGCAAAAATATTTAAAAATTATACATCTGACAAGAATTTGCATCCAGGATATATAAAGAAATATCCAAAATCAACAGCATGAAAATAACTAACTCAGTTTAACAATGGACAAATAAATTAATCAGATATTTCATCAAAGAGAATATAAGGATGAAAAATAAACACATAAAAGACCTTGATCATTATCAGCTGCTATTGTTTGAATGCTTGTTGCTTTCCAAAATTCATACTGAAACTTAATCCTCAATGCAATTGTTTTAAGGGGTGGAGCCTTTATGAGGGGATTAGATCATGAAGGATCATGAGCCTCATGAAGGATATTAGTTCCTTTGTAAAAGGAATTGAGGGAGCCCATTTGCCTCTTTTTGTTCTTCTGCCATGTGAGAATGCAACAAAAAGTTGTCATTTATGAAAAAGAGAGTAAATCTTCACCAGACACCATGTCTGCTGATGCCTTGATCTTGGACTTAGTTTTCAGAACTCTGAGAAATAAATTTATATTTATAAATTATTCAGTCTGAGGAATTTTGTTACAGTAGCGGGAATAGGCTAAGACATTAGCCATTAGGGAAATGCGAATTAAAACCATGATTGTATACTTATTAACACAGACAAAATAAAAAGTAGTGACAGCACTAAATGCTGGCAAGAATGCAGAGAAACTAGGGCACCTTACATTGCTGGTAAGAATCTAAATACTTAGTTTCACAGCATACTTTTTTTAAAAAAACTAAACATGCAAGTACCATACAACCCAGAAATTGCACCCTTGGGCATTTATCTCCGGGAAATGAAAACTCAAACTCACACAGAAACCTACACATGAGTACTTATAGCAGCTTTATTGACAATAGCCAGAACTGGAAACAATCCAGATGTTTTTAAATGGGTGACTGCTCAAACAAACTGCAGTATGTCCATACTATGGGACAGCACATAGCAATAAAAAGAATGAACTCTTGATAGATGAAATGACTTCAATAACTCCTGAGATAAATATGCTGAATGAATAAAAAAAGATACCAAAAGTTATATATATATATATATATTATTTCATTTATATAACAACAAAATTACAGAAATGAGGATCCGATTAATGTTGCCTAGGATTAAGTATAGGGTGGGACAAGTAGAAAGTGGATGTGTCTATATAAAGACAACATGAGGGATCCTTTTGGTGATAGAAATGTTCTATATCTTGATAGTATCAGTATCTATCAGTGTTGATAGTATGTCAACATCTTAGTCAGTATCTTAGTGTTGATAATGTATTATAGTTTTAGAAGATGTTACTTATGGGGGACTGGGTGGAGGGTATATCAGATCAGATCTTTCTCTATTACTCCTTACAATTGCACGTGAATCTACAATTACCTCAAAATAATGTTTAATATTAAAATGTTAATATTTAGTATCTTTTCCTGTGTTTTAAATCTTCAATGGCTTTATACTATTCTCAGACTAAAAACAAAATTAACTAACGTGATACGCAAGCTCTTTTTTTGTCTATATTCATCTGTCCAGTCTCAGATCATACCTGTCTTTCCCTATTCTTGGTATTCCAGCCACGCAGGCATCTAAGTTTTCAACACATTCTCCTTTTCTATCACTGGGCCTTTGCACATACCGTTCTCTCTATCTGAAATGTTCCTTTCTGTCCTTCATACTTCCCTTTATCCATCACCTTGGGCAGTTAACTACTCATCTTTTCTGAACTTATTCATGTGTTCCTATCTTGGGAAAAACTTCTTTGACCCACAGGTCTAGTAAAATTCTTTTGATAATACTTTAAAGAGTTGTATGCCTTTCCTCAGAGGGCTAAACTAGGTATGTAATATGCCTTGTGTGAGTCCTTTATTGAGGTTTGTCTCCTCCATTAAACCACAAACTTCATGAGCCAACTCCTATTCACATACATGCTCCCAGATCCTAGCCTGACATGCAAAAATTGTTCAATAAACATATTTCTTAAATATTAATAGAATAAGAAGAAAATTAGTAATAAGAAAAAAATTGTAAATAAAAATAAACATTGGTAAAATGAGAAGAAGGCATGCTAATGAAGATATTCGAGTCCTTCTACCCTTCTCTTTAACATCTCCTAAAATGCTTTTTTTGAACCATGGGTCTCCATAAAACACAGTTTATTTGAAAACTGAAACTTCAGAAAGTCCTTGTATGGGACTGCTGTAGCAAAATCAAACAGTAAAAACTTCAGTTCTTTCTGTCAAAATTTTGGATACGTTTGGGACCGAACAACATAAGACAGGCTAGTTTCTCTTAGCCCAGGTATAAATGGGAGCCTCAGTCTCCCTGTCTCCAGCCCTACTCATCTCTACTGATTTCTCACATAACCACTATTTTTAATTATCTGAAGTTTCTGTGTCATTTCATCATAATCAAATCAGCACATCAAGTGGGATCTTTCCAGTGGCTCTAGAACCACAGCTAAATACTAAAGTTGTGCTAAAGACATGACATCTACATGCACGGCTCTAAAACTTAGCTGCCAACTAGCCACCTTTAGTCAAGGCAGAAACTTCTCTGTTGGGATAACTTAGAGATGCTTTTCCAATAGACCTCATCTGAAGATGAGGAAAGGAGTGACTAGCAACCTCAATGACTGGGAAAAAAAATCACTGCTGTGGAAAAATGGTCTGTGAAAACAATGAAGTGGCATTTAATGGCACTGAAGCAGCACTACAGATTGGATCACTATAGTGTCCAAAATCCTGCCCAGTTATCTTTGAGTCAGGAAAGTTTCATCTCAATGAGTGCCTCACATTTTGAAGTTGAGCAAAAGCTCCTCTGTGTTGAATGCTGTGAAGAAATTCTGGTCAGATTTGAAAGAGGCAAGTCTAAGACACATTTCTGATATCATTACTGGTGGTAAAAACCTGGATTTACCAGTTGATCCAGTGACTAAGCATCACTTGACAGTGTGGATTTTTCCTGATTAAAATCCACCAACAATTAAAATCCGAGCTCGGCGCCTGTAGTTCAGTGGTTAGGGCGCCAGCCACACCAGGGCAGCAGATAAGTTCAAACCCTTCACAGGCCTGCTAAACAACAATGACAACTGCAACAAAAAATAGCCAACCTGTAGTCCCAGCTAGTTGGGAGGTTGAGGCAAGGCAATTGCGTAAGCCCAAGAGTGTGAGGTTGCTGTGAGCTGTGAAGTTATGACGCTCTACCGAGGGCAACATAGTGGGACTCTGTCTCAAAAAATAAATAAATAAAAAATAAACTCTACCAACAAAAATGAAGTAGGCCCAAAGTGTTGGAAGTGGTCATGTTGTACCTGTTCTGTGCTCAGTGGCACACCATAGTGTGCCTACTAAAAGCTTCTGGGAAGTTTCAAGAATGGTGGCCAAGGAAGAGACTGTAGGGGACCATCTTGCACCAGGACAATGTGTCTGCCCACACAGCCGGCATCATCATTCAGTTCCTGGAGTCTATAAGCTTAAACTTATGACTCATCCATCCTACAGTCCTAATCTGTCACGTGCATGGAAGAAGTTTCCCCATCCTGACGAAGCTGTTCATGCCTATGATCATGAGCTTACAGTGCTTGAAGAAAATGAGTGGAAAGAGTGTTTCAAAAATGGTTTATGCAAGTGCAAAAGTACATAGAATGTTGTGGCAATTATTTTGAGAAAAATATAGTGATCAAAATGATTTTATGGTTTTTAATTTTTGTGTATTTCAAAACTTTCACAGTGCCCCTACATCTTAATCTCCTATACTATATGCTAAATAATTTTAAATTGTCTTTCAATTACTATTTCTTAAGACTTGTTTACCATTTAACTCACCTGTAGAGGCTCTGTTTGTTTCAAAGACTGTATGTTTTTTATTGCAAAACTAAGTTGGCCTACTTATCTTTTCATAATGTCCTATAGCAGTGAAAAATATTAGTTTCAATCCAATTTTAGAAAAAGACCCCATCTAAATTGGGGTAAATATACTTGTTGGTAGTATGCGTTAATGGGTACTAGTTACACAGTAAATATGAGGAAACTAACATGACAGCACACCGCTATCTTTGCCTTAGTAACATGGACCTCATTGGGCCTTTCAGTCTGTGCACATTTCTTTAAAATAGATGACTAGTGAAATCTAATTGGAAAGAAAGTTTTAAAATGATAATTCAATAATTCACCAGAGTGCCTTGTAGCTGATAAATGACAGGTAGAACTTGTTACTTATAGAGTAGTTCCAGTCTAATTCACAAAAGGTATCAGCCTTTCTTATTTCTAAAAAGGAGCAAGAAGTTAAGAAATTCCTTGAGTTGATGTCTGGTTGAGAAGCAGTAGTTACAGCAGTGATATAGGAACACTGTTGAGGAGATGAAGACATTATTAGTAATCATGGCTTGCTCTGCAATACAATAGCAAGATGATTTATGAGATTTGTAATCTTAGGTAAACTGTACATAAATGAAAAGGCCAGTAATAATGCACTAAGATTAAAACAGCACATCAAAAATTTAACTTCACAAGGGTGCTGTTTGTGCTGAAGTTTTAGAAGACAGGGACTCAACACTTTTCTTTCAACATCTGGCTTGTGAAGCCATTCTTACAGTCACTTCAAAAAATTCCCTCTATCTTTGACTTGGCTGAATACTTCAGGCACTCAAAGGTGCTAATCTGGTTTGTCATGTCTGTAGGCATTCCAGTTTTATCTGCTCTTGTTTCAGCTTGGCTAGCTTCTGCCTTACCCACCCTTCAGAAGATGCTTCTTTTTCCTAACTGGAATGATGCACACATTGGGACAGAAATGCTTGACCTCCAGGGTCCTTGGTTTTTCTAGACTCCAAGATTGTTGGAGAAGAAACCTATCAATATGATGTTAGTATCAGTGTATGAAGGAGCCCTCAAGTGGCCTTGAACTTCCTGTCCAAGTATGTCCCCTAAAGCCAACCCCATATGCTTTCAATTTACTTCACTGTGATTCCCTGGTGCTCATTCCTGTGAAGAACATGAGTGAGCAGGACTCGCTGAGGACTCCATCACGATAATCACCAGTTTCTTTTGGATGCTATCCATCATTCAAAGACTGCTGTGAGACACAGCTGGTGTGGCAGAGAGATTTTATAAAGTACATCAAACTGATCTGATGATAGGTACTTAGACAGCAATTCTGAGTCCAGATGCTACTCTGCCATTATAAGTTTAGGGCCACCTGTGGGTGTGTGGGTGGGAAGTTCAAGTAAGCTCTACTAAATTTTGAAGACTTTTTTTTTTTTTAAATAATTTTCAGATCACTTTGTTATTTCTATTTCTTCTAAGGTGACATCTTATGTTTGCTGCTTTTTCTGATTACCTTTTATCATGCTAGATTGACTTGTAGATAAGTTTTGTCTCTGAATTTAGTGCTCCGCTTTTCTAAGTGGCAGTATCCATGGATGTTGATGGTAAAAACAACATTACCAAGAATACTCAGTGATCTTTCAGGAAAAAAATTCAGGACACATCATGTAAGCCAAGGAAGTAACACCTTTCATTGAAAACAAAAGTATACTCTCAGAGGGTGGGCAGGCTCAAAGCAGAGCACCTGGATTGGGAGAAAGTGAATTTAGATCTTTTGTAGTTTCACTAATTGAAGGGAGGAATATTCAAGGTCACGGGGTTAGCTTTTACAAAGAATTTGTATAGTAATTACTAGAATTGGGTTCCCTCCCATGTTCATGTTTTATAGGGTTGTTTTGGACCTGTCATGGTAATTCCAAGGGTGGAGAAATTTTAAAGAAACAATGTAAATATATTATGATTAGCCAAAATTCATGTAAGGTGACAGACACGCTAGCAAGCCAGTTAAGGAGGTTCTTTTTCTTTTTTTCCCAAGGACAGAGACTGTTTATTTTGACACCATTAGCAAGTACACTTAACACACGCACACACATACTGCATGTACATTTGAAATCAATTTATGATACAATGTATAGTAAATGTAGTACATTCTGAAAAAGTTTTTTCAGGAGACAGAGTCTCACTGTATTGCCCTGGCTAGAGTGTAGTGGCATCAGCCTATGTTAAAGCAACCTCAAACCCCTGGACTCAAGCAGTCCTCTTGCTTCAGCCTCCCACGTACCTGGGATTACAGGCACTTTGTGCCACCACGTCCAGCAGCTTTTTCTGTTTTTTGTAGAGATGGGGTCTTGCTCTTACTCAGGCTGGTCTTGAACTCCTAACCACAAGTGATGCTCCCATCTAGGTGTGAGCCATTGTGCCCGGCCACACTCCGACATTTTTATTTATTTTTTATTTTTTGCAGTTTTTGGCTGGGGCCAGGTTTGAACCCTACACCTCCTGTATATGGGGCCGGCGCCCTACTCCTTTGAGCCACAGGTGCTGCCCTGAAATTTTTATTTTTTATTCTGTTTAATGCTTTGCAAGCCACCAAAATGTCAGCATAATTTTTTGGTTTACTCAACTCAACCCCCATAGTGAAGTACTTGGCGAGCAATTAATAATATTGCAGCACTACAGTCTTCATTGGCGCTCTCAACCTGTCCTCTATCTTCTGCTTGCAGATGGTTGAAAAAGTTTAAAACTACATTTTCCACCTATTCTACCTACCATTTCCTATCATTCTACTTAGCTGCTAGGATACTAGCTGTGAATTGGCTTCCGCCATTTGACACATTTGCATAAAATTAAAAGGTGAAAGTGAGGCAGAGGCCACCTTACTGTAAGTTCTGGCTGTTGCTGTTGGTTAAGAAGCTGATTTTCTCTCCACATCCACGCCAGCATCTGCAGTTTTGAGATTTTGTGATGTGGGCCATTCTCACTGGGGTTAGATGATATCTCAGGGTTGTTTTGATTTGCATTTCTCTAATATATAGAGATGATGAACATTTTTTCATGTGTTTGTCAGCCATTCGTCTGTCGTCTTTAGAGAAAGTTCTATTCATGTCTCTTGCCCATTGATATAAGGGATTGTTGGCTTTTTTCATGTGGATTAATTTGAGTTCTCTATAGATCCTGGTTATCAAGCTTTTGTCTGATTGAAAATATGCAAATATCCACTTTTACACTGCTGGTGGGACTGCAAACTAGTACAACCTTTCTGGAAGGAAGTATGGAGAATCCTCAAAGCACTCAAGCTAGACCTCCCATTTGATCCTGCAATCCCATTACTGGGCATCTACCCAGAAGGAAAGAAATCCTTTTATCATAAGGACACTTGTACTAGACTGTTTATTGCAGCTCAATTTACAGTCGCCAAAATGTGGAAACAGCCTAAATGCCCACCAACCCAGGAATGGATTAACAAGCTGTGGTATATGTATACCATGGAATACTATTCAGCCATTAAAAAAAATGGAGACTTTACATCCTTCGTATTAACCTGGATGGACGTGGAAGATATTATTCTTAGTAAAGCATCACAAGAATGGAGAAGCATGAATCCTATGTACTCAATTTTGATATGAGGACAATTAATGACAATTATGGTTATGGGGGGGGAAACAGAAAGAGGGAAGGAGGGAGGTGGGTGGGGCCTGGGTGTGTGTCACACTTTATGGGGGCAAGACATGATTGCAAGAGGGACTTTACCTAACAATTGCAATCAGTGTAACCTGGCTTATTGTACCCTCAATGAATCCCCAACAATAAAAAAAAAAAAAAAAAAAAGAAGCTGATTTTCTTGAAACTTTCTAGGCATTAAGAAAAGAAACAGTGGCTGCAGAGGCAACTTCTTGATCCAGCTCCCTCATCCTTAGATGGCAGCTTCCATATTTCAGCTTCCTGGTGTCCAATAGCTACTTGGACTGTGGCAGAGCTCCAATGATAATCTCAGAAGTACTGGCTCCTTTAAAGGATCAGCTCCATATTGTTTCAGAAGCCATCCCAAGAGGATCTGTGTTCCTGCTTAAAATATCTACTGATTTTTGTGTCATGAACTGAACACTGACTATATAATTAAACACAAAAAAATACTTAATTCTAACTCAAAGCTATCAGATATAAATTTATATATCCAAAAAGAAATATACACATACACATATATGCTTCATAGGCATAGAATATCTCAAGAAAAAATTTAAGAAACTAACAACTAGTGGTTACCTCTGGGGACTAGAACTGTGTGGCCAGCAACCAGAGGTAGAAGGCTTACTTTGCATTGCTTAAATTGTTTTAACATATGCATATTTTTTGTGTTTTACATTAATTGATAAACTTCACTGATAAATAAAATAATTTACATGGAGTATAAATTAATTGATAAAGTATACAAATAACAAACTGAAATAAATTATCAGGCTTTTACAAGAACCACCCAAAATATAGTTTTCCAAAACTGTAAGATATTATATAACCAAACAATTTATTTTAGATTTAATTCCCTCTGAATGGATAAAAGAATACTCAGCCTATTTATGAACAGAAGGTACTAAGTTCATAACTGTCTAATTCAGTGGTTCTCAACCTTCCTAATGCTGTGTCTAGTCACAACTCTTTGAGGAGGTTCTTGACTGTGGTTATCAGATCCTCTAGTTAGCCTCTGCCTGAAGGTTGTTTACCTTAACACCTGCATCACTCTCAGCCCCTTCTTAGTCTCCTACTCTAACAAGGTGATGGCCAGAGTTAAAAAAAAAAAAAAAAAAAAAAAACTGAGCTTGATCCATCTTTATTTTGATTATACCTGTTTCCCCAAATATATGCAATCTCCCTTTGAAAGGCTGTACTTTTCTACTCAGTAAATTAATAATCACAGGTCATAAAAATCATGCTCTGTTTTGAATAGTTGCTAATCTTTGGGGGAAGAAACCTAAGATTGCTTTAAAGAAAGAGATTGCAAAAATGGCAAAGCCCACAACAAAGTCTCCTATTCAGAAGAAATAAGAAACTAAACTTTGAAAAAGTAGAAATGATGACTAATGCTTTAAAGATAAAATGATATGCTAGTCCAGAATTTATAAATTAGAGGGCTTGGACTCTTGGAAGTCTATGGAGGTCCACAATTTCTCCATAATAATTATTTTTTTCTAAGACTTTTTATTTCTTAATTCATTAAAAATAAAAATAATAAACCCATTACATGTTAAGATAAATAAATAATTTATTTTTAATTTGACCTTGTCCTTTTTGTTGAAAATCTACTAGTATTGGTGGTAGAAATAATATGCTGACCCACCTGTATGACCACCCCCTTTTCCTGAATGTACCCCTGAGATTTAAGTGTTCACATTAGTGTTTGTCTTTAAAACTTCATGGATACTACGTACTACTTAATCGACCCTTAAAAAATATAGGTTTGAACTACCTGGTCCACTTACAGCAATGGCTCTCAACCTTCCTAATACTGTGATATATTTTCATTGTTACAAAGGGGTCGTGACCCACAGGTTGAGAACTGCTGACTTACAGGGATTTTTTTTTTCAGTACAAATTATCAAAGTGTGACTGTCTCTCCTGCGCCCCTTTCACCTCCGCTACCTCTTCTGCCTCTCACAGTCCTCAGACAGTAAGAAAAAGCCCTTCTTTTTCTCTTCCTTCTAGCTAACTTAATGTGAAGATGAGAAGGTGAAAAACTTTATGGTCCACTCCACTTGAGGAATAGTAAATATATTTTCACTTTCTTATAATTTCTTAATGATATTTTATTTTTTCTAGCTTACTTTATTGCAAAGAATATATAATACACATAACATAGAAAATATGTGTTGATGGACTATTTGTTATCAGTAAGGCTTCTGGTCAACAGCAGACTATTAGTAATTACGTTCTGGAGAAGTAAAGGTTACATGCAATTTTTTCACTGTTTAGTGGATTGGAGCCCTTAACCTCCAAGTTGTTCAAGGGTCAAGAGTACTTTATTTGCCCAGAGCTAATAAGAAAAGAACTGAGGAGGATTTAATATATAATGATACAGTCAAACCACATGAAGACTGAATGATCTCAACGACCACTACACAGATTAACATTTAACAATTGTTTGAATATAAACCAAACAGAAAGTTCTAGGACAATTGAGCCTTTATAGGGCACACAGTGACTATATGCCATGCATTTCAAAAGAACCCATGCAGAAGCAGTTAATATTATATGGATGTTGCAAGATGTCTTAATTTCAACCAATATCATTTGTCACACCATATTAATGATTTTCATTTGCATTGATATGTTTGTAATTTTTTTATTGTATTTAAGCTGTAAATCTGTTTTGAGTTAATAGTTGTACAGTATCCATTAGCACATAGAACTTAATAGTTTAGTCTTATGGGTATATAAGTAATAAAACAATAATTTAATTCAAATTTAGAAGTTTTTCTATAATTATTTTTTCTCTGTTAAGAATATTTTTCTCCAGTCTGAGAAAAAAATGCTACCTACCTTCTTTTGTTCAATAGTTGATTTTTGTCATTGATAACTTCTATTCTTACAGATGGATAAATAGTATATTCAAAATATCTCAATATTCCTAATTTATTATTATATAAGAAAAGTAGAAATTTAACAAATAATGAAACCTCAGTATTCTAATAAAAAAAAAAAAGCCTAAAATCTCAGGCTCCTTGAGATTTTAGTACCCCAGCATTTTTAATGACTGAAATAATGTAAAATTGGACTATGCCCTGGATTGTTTACACATTAAGGTCCAGCACCCCTTATTCTCAAAGCAATGATTAACCATTGATACACTGTTTCTTTGTCAAGTAGAAAGAGATAAAGCTAGGTCACAAGGAGAATCTACAGGTTTGGTTTGCAAAAGGAATGAAAGCTCGGGGAAGAAGTTGATACTAGTTGCTGGTGCCTAGGAATCTGGTTACTCAAGGCGTTATCTGAGACAAAAAGCAACCTAGACTTCCTGTTTTAGTTCCCTGTATCCTCCTCTTAATTCTCTAGCCACATAAATACTTCCTTCCTTATCTCTGTGACAAAACAGACCTGACAGATTGGCTCTCTTGTTTTCTCACTGACCAAATCAAATAAACCTTTCTCTATTGCCAAGCACTAGTGTCACAGCTTTTGTCTTTAGCTATAGATGGATACATGAGCTTGAATTTGGGGTTCTACAATATCTCTTCAAAGTTGTAAATATATTTTTTTCTGAGACTCAACAGATTTATTTGCAGCAATTAAAAAAAAGCTATAGATGGATACATAAGCCTGAATTTGGGGTTCTACAATATCTCTTCAAAATTGTAAATGTATTTTTTTTCTGAGACTCAACAGATTTATTTGCAGCAATTAAAAAAAAGGATTTCTAGGGGCAGCGCCTGTGGCTCAGCGGCGCCGGCCCCATATGCCGAGGGTGGCGGGTTCAAACCCAGCCCCGGCCGAACGGCAACAACAACAACAACAACAACAACAACAAAAAAGCCGGGTGTTGTGGCGGGCACCTGTAGTCCCAGCTACTTGGGAGGCTGAGTCAAGAGAATCGCCTAAGCCCAAGAATTTGGAGGTTGCTGTGAGCTGTGTGACGCCACGGCACTCTACCGAGGGCGATAAGGTGAGACTCTGTCTCTACCAAAAAAAAAAAAAAAGGATTTCTAGCTCATAAAGCATTTTTAAAAAATCTTATAATGATCTTATTCTTAAGTAAGTCTCATTAATTAGAAGCTATGGGGGCAAACATTAGTTTTTAGAGCCAGACTGCCCTAAGTATAAATTGCGAGTGTGATCTTTGTACTTGTGTGACCTCAGACAACTTACATAGTTTCTCAAAGACCCTTACCCACATTAAGATAATATTGGTAACAAATGCTAGGCAATTGTGAAGAATACAGAGATGATTTATGTGAAATAATCCTGAGAAGAGGTGAAGTGTGATATTCATGTTTGTGATTTGATCAAAAGTTTTCTTGATAGGAGTCAGAGAGTTGCCTCTTGTGGTATTCTGACTACATTAGACCCTCCATAGTTGACCTCTTCCCTACATTGACCACCTTTTATGTTGCCCTAATTTTCATAGATCATACAAACACCACACATACATATCAGTACAGCTCCTTCTGATGACTACTTCCACATGTTAACCAGTTTGTTACAGCCCCTTGTGAAGTCCATTAATCTATATTTGATTTTCTATAACTTGCTTGAACTCCTAGTTTTCTCATCTGTGATATAAATGCGTTGGACTAAATTATTTCTTTACCCTCTTTTGTGTCTACCTTGCTCTTGGTCTTCTAGTTTTCCAATGAAAGAACATGTGATTGAAATATGACTCTACCTTACCTAAAATTCTTAGGGTCAAGTGTGTTTTAAAATTCAGAACTATTTTAATTTTAGAAAAGTTACACAGTGCGTGTGACAAATATTACATAATAGTCCCTAGCAGGATCTAGGGCAGAAGCCTATAATCAAATGTATTGGTATTTCTGCAATGAAATATATGAAAAAAATCACACTAAGCTGCATGAAAATGATAAATAGTCCTACTTGATTTTATGTTAGGTTTCTATCACTAAATGAGTTTTGACGCCAAGTTTGGGGTTTTCAATTTTCAGAGGTTTTAGATTTAGAGTTACATATAAGCATTAACTCCAAGGACTGCTTCTATATTCTTTATTACAACTATGTTTTATATTTGTAAAATCAAATTTAAATGAGAAGTTCTCTAGGGATTTTTTTTATGATTAATAGTCTATCTGAAATGAAAGGAACTAGGCACACTATTATGCTTTACTATAATTTGGGGGGCTCAGAAACAGATACCCCAAATATGGCGTTTTGATACAGTAAACTGAAGAAGAAGCCACAGGTTCTCCCTGATCTTCTCTTTACTCCCGGTCCTTTCCCGTAATCCCCGATAAACCTGCTCCTATTTTGTAACCCTCTAGTATCTGTGAGAACAAAGCACAGGATGAAGTTTTTCTTGAAGTTCCTTATCTTCTTAATGTCTGGACTTACCAAGGAAGAAAACAACTACCTCCGTGACCTTCCTTGAATTTTGATTAACTAAACTCATATCATAGGGAAAAAAAGATGGAAGTTTGTCAGCAAACCTGGACAGACTTTTGTCACAAATTATTGTCTGCCCAACAGACTTTATCCCAGGCCATTGTATGTTCTTCGAGCCCATTAAATTCCTCCATTTATTAACCCCCTAAAAATCATGCCTATTCTCATATCCATTTCTCCTAAGAAACAGAGTATATAAATGTCTATATCTCCTTGGGAAATTGGATAATTATTCTGTGACTTTCTCCTGTGTACATCTCAATATCTTTGAATGCATTTTCTCTTATTAAACTCTTATTTTTAAGCATACCTCCAGAGGGCTAAAGGAAAGTTTTGCACTTGGTCCCTACATACCTAACTCATTTATTCAAAAAGTAGATATTTATTGACACTGCCTATGTGCCAGCACTTTTCTATCTTATAGACACTATGGTGAATAATTCTGCTGTCACTGAAATTACATTTTGGTGAAATAGACACTGACCAAAAAAATAAATAAAAAGACAAGTAAAGAAGAACATTTCTGATAGTGATTAATGTTATAATGAAACAACATAAGAAAAGCATTATAGAGAGTAACTGACAGGAAAGTATATTTTTGGCTCAATGGTTAGGAAAGACTTCTTTGTGGAGCTGACATTTGAGTTTGAATCTGAAAGATAAGTCAGTCCTATGAAAATCTAGAGCAGAACATTCCAGAGAGAAGACATGATAAACCCCAAAGAAGATATATTTTATTTTAAATTCTAGTGATAAAGGGATGTGTCAGCATCCTTACCACTTAAGCACCTTAAATAGCACAGTTTTCAGACTCTAAAAGATGTTAGCAGAGTTCAAATCCAAGAAAGAGGCCTTTGGAACTGAAGTATAGAAGCCAAGGGGCCAGTTGTAAATGAAGCTAAAGAAAAGTAGTATCAAGATTACATTAGATTTTGCAGGCCATAGTAAGGAAGGAATGAATGAAATCAACCCTTTGCCTTAACAATGCTTACGTAAGACCTATTAGTCTCCAGAGACCCATTTTAACTAGCCCACAGGAACAAAAAACCTCTCTTCTGTCTCATGGAAATGTTAAAATGAAAATAAAATGCAGTAATAACAAAAGTTCCAGTGAAAAATCAAATCAAGAGCCCCAAGAAATAAAATAAATGCAATCAATCATTTATTTCTTGCAGTGTTAAAACTAATTGCTTCCAATGGTCTTTAGGACTTTTGTATAGAAACAAGCCATAAATATTTTTATCAGCAATGGTATTAGAATAATTCTCTGGAAGTATATCTTAATATATTTTAGGTCAAGTATAAAATTCAGATAAATAAGAGGAAAATCTAGAAGCTATTTCAACTGGAAAGATTTGTATTTTAAATATCAAAAGATATAACTCAACTAAATTTAATGTAGAAAATCTTTTTCTCTTAACATTAATATTTTTAAAGATTTTATCTTCTATTCCTAATACCCACTGGATTCTACTCATTCGAATACTAAGTCATTTAAAAGTAAAACGCATTTTGAATAGTGATAATTTAAAAGATTATGCCTGTAAGTATCAATTTCTATAAATGCAGTAACTCAAGTTCATGCAGCTTAGAAGAGACACTGATACTCAGTACTCACTGCTTACCAGATTTTATTGATCATAGGAGCTAACAAGTGCCTTAAACCAGTAAACTAAAATCTATCTCTGCTTTGTCATAGCTGCTGAAAAGATCCCCTTTGCAAAGGTAAGTTTTTCAAGAATCCCTGTATGTTTTATTTTTTTAAATGAATTCAACTCAGAAATTTCTGATTATGAACTTAGCCATCATTTTCAGCAGTGTAGTTAATAATAAGCATAGCTAGAGTACCTATAGACAAAAATATTCAAACTCCGCAGCAAAAGAGTTAAAAATTTAAAACAAAGTTAAATACAATTTAAAATATATTGGAATATTTGGAAATGTGATTATTAGGAAAAAGAAGATTTATACTACATTGTCTGTACCATAATAGCAACTGGTAAGTCTATCACATGCCTTTGCTTAAAACAAGAGAGTAATAACTTCTCTCTTCCAAGTTAACAGTAAAAACACTCTTTCCAGTCTGCGTTCAATAGGATAAAGACACTTTGATGGTATATTTTATTTAAATTCTAGTGATAAAGGGATGTGTCAGCATCCTTACCACTTAAACACCTTAAATAGCACAGTTTTCTCCGACTCTAAAAGATGTCAGCAGAGTTCAAATCCAATTTCATTAAGCACAAGACTCAACCTGATTTATGTATGATTAGAAGATACACATGTTCTTGGTCTGTGCTCTGCATTAAACATTCTAGTGGGCTGTTAAATGCAGTGCCACACTGTACCTTCTAGATCTTTTATTCCACCACTACTTCCCTTTCTCGTCATTGTCCAAATAAACAACAATTTTAGTTATATGTACACTGATCTCTCACAAGATTTAACACTGCCTCAAGTGTTTGCTTCAGAATTCATCCTAGAACTTGATCTAGAGATCTGTCTTGCTTGGTAATTCATTATGGCTCCCTTAAATACAAACAGGTAATTTAAAGTCACATTGAAATATAACAAAAAACATGCTAATTGATTTTCGTTTCCCAAGGCAAAAAATAACCTTTCATTCACCTTTTAGTTAGATTTTGAGACTAAGATATATATTTTTTAAACAGTTTGCCTTATGAAGAAGTTTTAGAATTATAAAATTTAGTTTTAGATTTAGAAAAAGGTTTTCTGATTCTTAACAGAAGCATTATTGGTATTTTAGACAAGAACATTTTTCAGTAAATGAGTCTGTCCAACACATTGAAAGAATATTTATTTTCTTTAAGATTTTTCTACTATTGACAGTAAGCCCCCCGGCATGAAGACAAAAAAAAAATCTCATCCACATTTACAAACAACTCTCAAAGATTGTAATACTTCTAGGTTGAGAACCACTAACATTATCTCTTTTTGCAGAAAAAAATAGTCAACAACAAATAATTCTAATTTATAATATAAATTTGTTTAGAAACCTAAGAGTTTTGCTTGATTTAAATTATGGCTTCACTCAATGTCCACTGTGCAGCCTCGGGTAACTTCCTTAACTTTTTTGAGCCTTAATTTACACACTTGTAAAAGTAGTGAAAAATACCTTTCTACAGTGGGTTGTTATAAAGAGTAAGTGACAGAAGATACATAAAATTCTTTTCACAGGATATCAAATATGCCAAACTGCGTCATTAATTGTCATTAATTGTCCTCATATTAAAGTTGAATACATAGGATTCATGCTTCTCCATTCCTGTGATGCTTCACTAAGAATAATGTGTTCCACCTCCATCCAGCTGCAAAATCTCCATCTTTTTAATGGCCGAATAGTATTCCATGGTATACATATACCACAGCTTTCCAATACATTCCTGGGTTGAGGGGCATTTAGGCTGTTTCCACATTTTAGCGATTGTAAATTGAGCTGTAATAAACAGCCTAGTACAAGTGTCTTTATAATAAAAGGTTTTTTTTTCCCTTCTGGATAGATGCCCAGTAATAGGATTGCAGGATCAAATGGGAGGCATAGGTTGAGTTCTTTGAGGTTTCTCCATACTTCCTTCCAAAAAGTTGTATTAGTTTGCAGTCTCACCAGCAGTGTAAAAGTGTTCCTTTTTCTCCACATCTGCACCAGCATCTGCAGTTTTGAGATTTTTGTGATATGGACCATTCTCACTGGGGTTAGATGATATCTCAGGGTGGTTTTAATTTGCATTTCTCTAATAATTAGAAATGAGCATTTTATTCATGTGTTTGCTAGCCATTTGTCCATCTTCTTTAGAGAAGGTTCTGTTCATGTCTCTTCCCCATTGATGTATGGGATTGTTGTTTTTTTCTTGTGGATTAATTTAAGTTCTATAAAGATCCTAGTTATTAAGCTTTTGTCTGATTCAAAATATTCAAATATCCTTTCCCATTAAGTAGGTTGTCTACATGCTTTGATTGTCTCCTTAGCTATCCAGAAGCTTTTCAGTTTAATTAAATCCCATTTGTTTATTACTGTTGTTGTTGTTATTGCCATGGCAGTCTTCTTCACAAAGTCTTTCCCCAGGTCGATATCTTCCAGTGTTTTTCCTATTCTTTCTTTGAGGATTTTTATCATTTCATGCCTTAAACATAAGTCTTTTATCCATCTTGAATCAATTTTTGTGAGTGGAGAAAGGTGTGGGTCCAGTTTCAGTCTTTTACATGTGGATATCCAGTTCTCCTAGCACCATTTATTGAATAGGGAATCTTTCCCCCAGTGAACATTCTTGCTTTGTTTATCAAAGATTAGGTAAGTTGTTTGTTTCATTTTCTCATTTTCCATTTGATTCCAAATGTCTATGTTTCCATTTTTGTGCCAGTACCATGCTGTTTTAACCACTATGGCCTTGTAGTACAGCCTAAAATCTGGTATGGTAATACCCCTGTCTTTGTTTTATTACTAAGAACTGCCTCAGCTATATGGGGTTTTTTCTGGTTCCATACAAAACGAAGAATTATTTTTTCCAAGTCTTGAAAGTACAATGTTGGTATTTTAATAGGGATGGCGTTGAATCGGTAGCTTACTTTGAGAAGTGTAGACATTTTAACAATGTTGATTCTTCCCAGACATGAGCATGGTGTGTTCTTCCATTTGTTAAAGTTCTCTGCTATTTTCTTTCATAGGGTTTCATCATTTCCTTTATAGAGGTCCTTCATCTCTTTCATTAGGTATATTCCTAAGTATTTCATTTTCTTTGGAGCTATGGTGAAGGGAATTGTGTCCTTAATTAACCTCTCATCTTGGCTGTTGTTGGCATATACAAAGGCAACTGACTTGTGGACATTGATTTTATTTCCTGAGACATTACTGTATTTTTTGATGACTTCCAAGAGTCTTATGGTTGAGTCTTTGTGGTTCTCTAAGTAAAAGATCATATCATCAGCAAGGAGGGAGAGTTTGACCTCTGCTCCCATTTGGATGCCCTTTATTTTTTTGTCTTGCCTAATTGTTTTGGCTAGAACTTCCAGAAATGCCTAAACTCTTCAGTGTTCTACTTAGAAAAGGATGCTGGGTTTTATCAAATGCTTTTTCTGCATCTCTTGAGAGGATCATATGGGCTTTGTTTTTCTTCTGTTGACATGGTGAATAATGTTTATGGATTCAGTATATTAAACCAGCCTTGCATCCCTTGGATGAAACCTACTTGATCGTGATATATGAGTTTTTTGATGATAAGCTATAATCTATTGGCTAGGATTTGTTGAGAATTTTTGCATCTATATTGATTAGTGAACTTGGTCTAAAGTTCTCCTTTTTAGTTGGGTCTTTTCCTGGTTTTTTGTATCAGGGTGATGTTTGCTTCATAGAACGTGTTAAGAAAGATTGCTTCCTCCTCAATTTGTTATAATAATTTCTGCAGTACAGGAATAAGCTCTTCTTTGAAGATTTGATAGAATTTTGGCATGAAGCCATCCAGACCAGGGCATTTTTTTTTCTTGGGAGACTTTTTATTGTTTCTTTGATCTCAGTGCTTGAAATTGGTCTGTTCAGGAGATCTATTTCATCTGGGCTAAGTCTAGGGAGAGGATGTGATTCCAAATATTAATTTATTTCCTTCACATTGTCAAATTTTGGGGCATAAAGTTTCAGGTAGTATTCAGAGACAATCTCTTGTAACTCTGTGGCACCAGTTGTTATTTCCCCTTTATCATTTCTGATTGAGGTTACTAGAGATTTTACTTTACTCAAGGGAACCACCTAACCTGGTACCCCAAGAGGTTGGAAGTTTTTAAGGTTTGGTCAAAGTACCCTACGATATACCTATATTACTCCTATCTCCTTCTTTCAGTGCCTTTCTTCTTTTTGTCAATATTTCCTTTTACTCACCCCCTCTTCTTTTTCTTTTTTCTTTCTTTAAATATTTTTTCCTTTCTTGCTTTTCAATCTTCTCATCCTTCTGGTCCCATACAAAGAAGGACTCATTAAAACTTTAGGCCAGAGGCACAGTAACTTAAAGAGCAAAAGGACGTGAAAAGAAAATTAGGGCAAGGAAACAGATACAAGAAAGCACTTATAAAGAAGAATCAGCAGAAAAGTTCTGGAAACATGAATACCAATCCAGAGCAACCCCTTCAAGGAATCATGAGGTAGCTACAGCTCCACCTATAAAGAAATGTTAGAAATGACAGAAGGGTATTTTAAAATACAGATGATGAAAATAATGAAAGAAAGTGTTGAGAAAGTGAAAAACAATCAAAAAGCAATGAAGGAAATTGCTGAGAAAATGGAAAATAACCAAAAGGAAATCCAAAAACAGAATCAAATAAAAGACGAATGATATGAAGAATACAGAAAGGATATAGTAGAGCTGAAGGAACTGAAGCAGTCAATTAGGAAACTTAAAAATGCAATAGAAAGTATCAACAACAGATTAGATCATGCAGAAGAAAGAATCTCAGAGGTAGAGGATAAAGCTCTTGAGATAACTCAGATAGTTAAAGAGGCAGAAAAGGACAGAGAGAAAGCAGAACGTTCACTGACAGAATTAAGGGGCTTTATGAAGCGTTTAAACATACAAGTTATAGGTATCCCAGAAGGGGAAGAAGAATGCCCCAGTGGAATGGAAGCCATACTACAGAATATTATAAATGAAAATTTCCCAAATATCACCAAAGATTCAGACATATTCCTTTCAGAAGGATATCGGTACCCTGCTCACCTCAACTCAAATAGAGCTTCTCCAAGACACATTGTGATGAATCTATCTAAAGTCAAGACCAAAGAAAATATTTTGCAAGTTACTAGGTGTAAGCTCCAACTGACCTACAGGGGCAAATCTATAAGGGTGACCACAGACTTCTCTAATGAAATTTTTCAAGCAAGAAGACAATGGTCATCTACCTTTAATCTATTTTAACAGAATAATTTCTAACCCAGAATTCTATATCCTGCTAAGCTAAGCTTTAAAATTGATGTAGAAATCAAATCTTTTACTGATATGCAAATAATGAGGAAATTTGCCACAAGAGCAGCTTTACAGGAAATATTTCAACCTGTTTTACACACTGACCATCACAATGGACCTTCAGCAAAGTAAATACCCAGAAATTAAAAGACAGAACTTAGCTTCTACAATGATGCAAAAGACAAAACTAAGCAATGGACTTTCACAAGATAAGATGAATAGAACACTACCACACTTATCAATTATCTCAGTAAATATCAATGGCTTGAATTCCCCACTGAAGAGGCATAGATTTGCTGATTGGATTAAAAAACATAAGCCATCTATATGCCGTCTGCAAGAAACACACCTCACATCAAAAGATAAATTAAAATTCCAAGTTAAGGGTTGGAAGACAATTTTTCAGGCAAATGGAATTCAGAAGAAAAGAGGAGTTGCAATCTTATTTTCAGATACATGTGGATTTAAAGCAACTAAAGTCAAAAAGACAATGATGGTCACTTTAATTGGTAAAGGGAAAAATACAACAAGAAGACATTTCAATTCTAAATATGTTTATACCCAACTTAAATGCTCCCAGATTCTTGAAACAGACCTTGCTTAGTCTGAGCAATATGATATCCTATAACATCGTGATGACAGGGGACTTTAACACCCCTCTCTCAGAGCTGGATGAATCCTCTAAACAGAAATTAAACAAAGATATTAGAGATTTAAATAAGACCCTGGGAGAGAGGAGACAAGATGGCTGACTGAAGCCAGCTTTCCACAGAGGCTCCTGTTCAGAAGGAGAGTTAAAGGACAAAAATTCAGCAAGTAACCTGGTGGATTTGAGCTGCACTAAGAGAGAAGGTTGTAGAACGCACATCAACCCTACTGAGGCGAGCTGCGACCACAAGGATACAAACAAAAGGTACAAAATCCATCACCAAGCAGACAGGAGTCCCCTCCCCCATGAGAATGGCTCAGAGTGCCCCACAAACAAGCAGGCAGAGTTCAAAGGTCCTCCCACTCCACTCCACGGGAGAGACCCTCTAAAAACGGGACCTACCTCCCCTACTAGGGTGCCACGGCGTCCTCCTGCCAGGCATAAAACTGTATAAACTGTATATAGTCTCTACCTGGAATTCTGAGCTCCCAGTGCTCTCCTTCACTCACACTGGGGTCTGGAGGCCAGTCCCGGTCGGTCGGCGGGGAGGGGACTGCACCAGAGTGGCAGTTCCCTGAGGCACAGTGCGACAGCCATCTTTTGGTGATAATACAGCCAGGCATAAAACTATGTAAAGCTGTGTGTGTTCTCTGCCCGCAACCCCAGGCTTCCAGCGCTCCCCGCGCTCCCCTCTGCTCTCACTCCAAGGTCTGGAGGACTGTCCCCCAGGGGTCCACACTCTTGGGCGATTGCTCAAGGCGTGTAGACAGTGCTGGGCTGCAGCCTGTCGGTGCAGACTCTGGGATACGGAGCGGAGAGAGGACGATTGGCCAGAGGGGAGCTATACCGGAGCAACCGTTGCCTGAGCCATAAGGCAGCAGCCCTCTTTTGCTAGCAATATGGCTCACTACAGAATATTCTGAAGCCACACCCCCTGTCTCCCTGGGCAACCAGAGACTCTGAGTTTGCCTGAGGTAACATAAACTTGCAAACCAGGGAAACTCCCAGGGCGGGGCTGACCCAAAGGGCGGCTTTACTAAACCTAAGATGCACCTGGCCCTCAGGGGATCGTCAGCCTATACACAATACAAGAGCAAAGACAACCTGATTTGGAACTCAATTCAGCTTCTCTACTGTAGGGGAAACGCAGAGTTGTTCTGTTCTGTTCTGTCAGTAACATTAATCAGGGGTGAGACTGGACCTGAGTGAAAACCCCCCAACCTTCATCTAGCGCCTGAGGTTGTCAGGCCTCACCTCCTCCTGCTGGAGAGAGGCAGAGCACAGCGGCCTGGCAGACTTCCTTGTGATTCAGGCAGGTACAAACTCCTGGAGTACCGATTCACTACAGGCAACTGGGTCAGCCAACTGCAGGGCTATCAGTGACTGGGTGTGAAGTGCTACAAGGTGGGGAAGGAGGCAGCAACCTTCCCAGACTGATTTATAGGCTGGGTGGCTTCTCCTGACTCCACGCAGCACTGGAGCAAGCCACACCAGAGTAGTCACCAGAGCCCTGTGATCCAGTTCCCAGAGACCTCTTAAACTCTCTCACTCGAGACAGGTGCAGACCGAGACAATTGATTTGGACATTTTTGAACTGAACCAATCACCTGAGGACAAATCAGGTGGTGCCCTAGGTGCATGGTGGTAGGAAGGTTTGATTTTTCTTTTCCAATTGTTTGCCAGTGGGGGATGGGATGACTTAATTGCTGATATTTCTCCACAGCTGAAACTTCAATCCAAAGTATCTGTTTCACTAGGGTGGAACAGAAACCAGCTGAAAACAAGGCAGAACCATTTAGCCCCACCACACCAGACAGGGCCCCAGTTTCTCAGGCCACAACACAGTACGGGCCCTAGACAAAGCCCCAGGGGAAAAAATCAGAGGGAGTAAAACAACCATGGGGCGGAATCAGGGGAAAAACTCTGGTAACATGAATAACCAGAATAGATCAACCCCCCAAGGAAAGATATGGCAGATGCAATTGAAGATGCCATTCATAAACAAAACAACGGGCTAAGATGTCAGAAATCGAATTCAGAATTTGGATGGCAAACAAGATTAACAAAGTGGAATTAGGAATTCGAGGAGAAATGCAAAAGTTGTCTCAAGAATTTAATGAATTTAAAGACAAAACCACCAAAGACTTAGACACACTGAAGCAAGAATTTGCAACCCTCAAAGATATGAAAAATACAGTAAAATCCCTCAGTAACAGAATGGAGCAAGCAGAAGAAAGGATTTCTGACACCGAAGATAAAGCCTTTGAATGCTCCCAAACTCTCAAGAGGAAGAGAAATGGAGAGCAAAAACAGATCACTCACTCAGAAAGCTCTGGGATAATTCGAAGAAGGCGAATATCCGAATCATAGGAGTTCCAGAAACAGATGAAGTGGCCTCGCTGGGCACAGAGGCCCTTCTGCATGAAATTATGAAAAAGAATTTTCCAGACATGCCTAGAGATTCTGAAATTCAGATAGCGGACAACTTCAGAACCCCAGCATGACTCAACCACAATAAGACATCCCCAAGGCATATCATAATTAACTTCACTAAAGTTAATATGAAGGAGAAAGTCCTCAAAGCTGCCAGGAGAAAGAAAACCATTACCTTCAAAGGCAAGAATATTACAATGACTGCAGATCTCTCTGCTGAAACTTTTCAAGCCAGAAGAGGGTGGTCACCGACTTTTAATCTCCTACAGCAAAATAACTTTCAACCCCGGATCTTGTATCCAGCTAAACTGAGTTTCATTTATGATGGAGAAATTAAATACTTTAATGACATTCATATGTTGACGATATTTGCCATAACCAAACCAGCTCTTCAGGATATTCTCAGACCTATCCTCCATAATGACCAACACAATCCTATACCACAAAGGTAAACTCACTCAGAAACTTCGGATCAAACTCCAATTTCCACACTGGTGAAAAGATTAAAAATGCCCACTGGACTTTTGAAAAACTCGATATACAAAACTTCACCAGACTTATCAATATTCTCCATTAATGTGAACAGCTTAAACTGTCTGCTAAAGAGGCATAGGTTAGCTGACTGGATACAAAAACTCAGGCCAGATACCTGTTGCATACAAGAGTCACATCTTAACCTAAAAGACAAATACAGACTCAGGGTGAAAGGATGATCGTCCATATTTCAGGCAAATGGTAATCAGAAAAAAGCAAGTGTTGCAATTTTATTTGCAGATACAATAGGCTTTAAACCAACAAAATTAAGGAAGGACAAGAACGGTCACTTCATATATGTTAAGGGTAATACTCACTATGATGAGATCTCAATTATTAATATCTATGCACCCAACCAGAATGCACCTCAATTTATAAGAGAAACTCTAACAGACATGAGCAACTTGATTTCTTCCAGCTCCATAATCATTGGAGATTTCAACACTCCTTTGGCAGTGTTGGATCGATCCTCCAACAAGAAGCTGAGCAAAGAAATCTTAGATTTAAACCTAACCATCCAACATTTGGATTTAGCAGACATCTACAGAACATTTCATCCCAACAAAACTGAATACACATACTTCTCATCAGCCCATGGAACTTACTCCAAAATCGATCACATCTTAGGTCACAAGTCTAACCTCAGTAAATTTAAAGGAATAGAAATTATTCCATGCATCTTCTCGGACCACCATGGAATAAAACTTGAACTCAGTAACAACAGGAATCTGCATACTCATACAAAAACATGGAAGTTAAATAACCTTATGCTGAATGATAGCTGGGTCAGAGATGAGATTAAGAAAGAAATCGCCAATTTTTTGGAACAAAACAACAATGAAGACATGAACTATCAGAACCTCTGAGAAACCGCAAAGGCTGTTCTAAGAGGGAAATTTATAGAACTGCAAGGCTTCCTCAAGAGAACGGAAAGAGAGGAAGTTAACAACTTAATGGGATATCTCAAGCAACTGGAAAAGGAAGAATATTCCAACCCCAAACCCAGTAGAAGAAAAGAAATAACCAAAATTAGAGCAGAATTAAATGAAATTGAAAACAAAAGAATAATACAACAGATCAATAAATCAAAAAGCTGTTTTTTTGAAAAAGTCAATAAAATAGATAAATATTTGGCCAACCTAATCAGGAAAAAAAGAGTAAAATCTCTAATCTCATCAATCAGAAACAACAAAGACGAAATAACAACAGACTCTTCAGAAATCCAAAAAATCCTTAATGAATATTACAAGGAACTGTATTCTCTGAAATATGAAAATCTGAAGGAAATTGACCAATACTTGGAAGCACATCACCTTCCAAGACTTAGCCAGAATCAAGTGGAAATGTTGAACAGGCCCATATCAAGTTCGGAAATTGAATCAACCATACAAAACCTCCCTGAAAAGAAAAGCTCAGGACCAGATGGTTTCACGTCTGAATTCTACCAAACCTTTAAAGAGGAATTAGTACCTATATTACTTAACCTGTTCCAAAAGGTAGAAAAAGAATGAAGACTACCCAACACGTTCTATGAAGCAAACATTACCCTGATCCCCAAACCAGGGAAAGACCCAACAAGAAAAGAAAATTATAGACCGATATCACTAATGAATATAGATGCAAAAATATTCAACAAGATCCTAACAAACAGAATCCAGCAACACATCCAGCAGCTTCAAATTATACATCTTGACCAAGTCGGTTTCATCCCAGGATCTCAAGGCTGGTTCAATATACGTAAATCTATAAATGTAATCCAGTACATAAACAAATTAAAAAACAAAGACCATATGATTCTCTCAATCGATGCAGAAAAAGCTTTTGATAATATCCAGCATCCTTCATGATCAGAACACTTAAGAAAATCGGTATAGAAGGGACATTTCTTAAACTGATAGAGACCATCTACAGCAAACCCACAGCCAATATCATATTGAATGGAGTTAAAATGGAATCATTTCCAATCAGATCAGGAACCAGACAAGGCTGCCCATTGTCTCCATTGCTTTTTAACATTGTAATGGAAGTTTTAGCCACCGCAATTAGGGAAGAAAAGGTGATCAAGGGTATCCAAATAGGGTCAGAAGAGATCACACTTTCACTCTTCGCAGATGATATGATAGTATATCTGGAAAACACTAGGGACTCTACTACAAAACTCTTAGAAGTGATCAAGGAATACAGCAGTGTCTCAGGTTACAAAATCAACATTTATAAATCAGTAGCCTTTATATATACCAACAACAGTCAAGTTGAAAAAACAGTTAAGGACTCTATCCCATTCACAGTAGTGCCAAAGAAGATGAAATATTTGGGAATTTATCTAACAAAGGACGTGAAAGATCTCTATAAAGAGAACTATGAAACTCTAAGAAAAGAAATAGCTGAAAATATTAACAAATGGAAAAACATACCATGCTCATGGCTGGGAAGAATCAACATAGTTAAAATGTCTATACTACCCAAAGCAATATATAATTTCAATGCAATCCCTATTAAAGCTCCACTGTCATACTTTAAAGATCTTGAAAAAACAATACTTCATTTTATATGGAATCAGAAAAAAACCTCAAATAGCCAAGACATTACTCAGAAATAAAAACAAAGCAGGAGGAATTACGCTACCAGACCTCAGACTATACTACAAATCAATAGTGATCAAAACAGCATGGTATTGGCACAGAAACAGAGAGGTAGATGTCTGGAATAGAATAGAGAATCAAGAGATGAATCCAGCTACTTACCGTTATTTAATCTTTGATAAGCCAATTAAAAACATTCAGTGGGGAAAAGATTCCCTATTTAACAAATGGTGCTGGGTGAACTGGCTGGCAACCTGTAGAAGACTGAAAGTGGACCCACACCTTTCACCATTAACCAAGATAGACTCTCACTGGATCAAAGATTTAAACTTAAGACATGAAACTCTAAAAATACTAGAGGAGAGTGCAGGGAAAACCCTTGAAAAAATCAGGATGGGCGAGTATTTTATGAGGAGGACCCCCTGGGCAATTGAAGCAGCTTCAAAAATACACTACTGGGACTTGATCAAACTGAAAAGCTTCTGCACAGCCAAGAACACAGTAAGTAAAGCAAGCAGACAGCCCTCAGAATGGGAGAAGATATTTGCAGGTTATGTCTCCGACAAAGGTTTAATAACCAGAATCCACAGAGAACTCAAACGCATTAGCAAGAATAGAACAAGGGATCCCATCGCAGGCTGGGCAAGGGATTTTAAAAGAAACTTCTCTGAAGAAGGCGTGAGGCCTTCAGACATATGAAAAAATGCTCATCATCTTTAATCATTGGAGAAATGCAAATCAAAACTACTTTGAGATACCATCTAACTCCAGTGAGACTAGCCTATATTACAAAATCTCAAGACCGGAGATGTTGGCGCGGATGTGGAGAAAAGGGAACACTTTTGCACTGCTGGTGGGAATGCAAATTAATACATTTCTTTTGGAAAGAGATATGGAGAACACTTAGAGATCTAAAAATAGATTTGCCATTCAATCCTGTAATCCCTCTACTGGGCATATACCCAGAAGACCAAAAATCACGTCATAACAAAGATATTTGTACCAGAATGTGTATTGCAGCCGAATTCATAATTGCTAAGTCATGGAAGAAGCCCAGGTGCCCATCAATCCATGAATGGATTAATAAATTGTGGTATATGTACACCATTGAATATTATGCAGCCTTAAAGAAAGATGGAGACTTTACCTCTTTCATGTTTACATGGATGGAGCTGGAACATATTCTTCTTAGTAAAGTATCTCAAGAATGGAAGAGAAAGTACCCAATGTACTGAGCCCTACTATGAGACTAATTTAGGGTTTTCACATGAAAGCTATAACCCAGTTACAACGTAAGAATAGGGGGTAGGAGGAAAGGGAGGGGAGGGAGGGAGGTGGTGGGTAGAGGGAAGGGGATTGGTGGGATTACACAAGCAGTGCATCTTACAAGGGTATATGTGAAACTTGGTAAATGGTCTTTGAAGCTAGTGAATGATGCCCCATGATCATATCAATGTACACAGCTGTTATTTAATAAAAAAATAAATAAATAAGACTCTAGAACAACTGTGCTTGATAGACGTATATAAAACAATCCATCCCAAAGATAAAGAATATACATTCTTCTCATTGTCCCATGAAATATTCTCCAAAATTGATCATATCCTAGGACACAAAAAAAAAACTCAACAGAATCAAAAGAATTAAGTTTTACCTTCCATCTTCTCAGACTACAAGGCACTAAAAGTGGAACTCAACTCCAACAAAAATGTTCAACCTCACACAAAGGCATGAAGTTAAACAACCTTATGCTGAATGACAGTTGGGTGCAGGAAGAAATAAAAAAGGAAATCATTAACTTCCTTGAGTATAACAACAATGAAGACACAGCTACCAAAACCTGTGGGATACAGCAAAAGCAGTCCTAGGAGGAAAATTTATTGCTTTAGAAGCCTACATTCGAAAAACAGAAAGAGAGCGCATCAACAAACTCACAAGCTATCTGATGGAATTGGAAAAAGAAAAACAATCTAAGCCTAAACCCAGCAAAAGAAAAGAAATATCCAAAATTAAATCAGAGATCAATGAAATTGAAAACAAGAGAATCATTCAGAAAATGAATGAAACAAGGAGTTGGTTTTTTGAAAAAATAAATAAAATAGATAAACCTTTGGCCAGACTAAAAATAAAAAAGCACCATTTCTATCTAGGCATTTATTTATTTATAGTATTTATTTATTCATTTATTTACTTGGTTATATAACATAGATCACCACCAAATGGGACCAGTAAGTAAAAGGGTTCATACTCCAAAGCCCTACCCTGACCCCTAATATATATCAGCTCCATATACCTCCCTTCACACACCCCAATTCTGTTTTTTTTTTTTTTTTTGGCCAGGGCTAGGTTTGAACCCGCCACCTCCGGCATATGGGACTGGCGCCCTACTCCTTGAGCCACAGGCGCCTCCCACACACCCCAATTCTGTATGGGTTCTATAACTGGCCCTCTGTAACTTCCCTGTGTAGGGTACATTATGCTGCTGGGGAAAATCATACTGCTTAAGATGGGTAATTGCACCAGATTTATGAACCCCAAGCTCTGTGAGGACCTTTACCTCTGCCAAGGGATCCTCTATCCTTCTGTATCTCTGAGCAGATGATGTTGACTCATGAAGTTACCAGGCAACTTCCTTCTCCTATGCCTACACATCTGTCCCATAGCTACACTGTATTTAAATCCTTCCCTCCTAATACAGAAGATCAGTGTCTCTCTTACTCCTTAAAGGCAGCTAAACTCTCAAGGGCACTGAAATGAATATTCACCAATTTACAGAAGTAGTAGATGCCAAAATATTGTGTAATTGACATTACTCTTCGAACTGGCATGTGTAAAAGTGTCTTCTTTTATAACACAATACGAATCCATTTTGTCTTTGGGAAAGTCTTAATTATATACTACACACATTTTCATTTACTATTTTAGAGGTTAAATGTATCCTTCTAAACACACTGTCCTATTTGTAGTCATACAATTTAACACATTAGGTTTATACTTCAGCCCAATATTTTATTTTTAAATTATATGAGACCACTAATGAGAACATGGATCCTTCAACAGGAAATTAGCCTGGGTTATTTTAATAAAACAAAACAAAGCAAAACAAAAAATAAACCCATTGGTTCTTCTTGCTATGCCAAGTTACTATTTTTGAAAAGATAATCTTAAATAAACGACCAGTCTTTCACAGTTGAGTACATTAATTACTTCACCTCAAAACATAGATAAGATGCTGCCTTAAATTCACAGGGCAGTGGTATAACATGCTTGGGAAAGGGTGGTGAGAACACAATTTACAGATTTTGGCAAATCTCCAACTTCAATGAGCTTTTACAGTTTAGTATACAAAGCTCATAATACAAAGGCTGACACGTAGAAAGTACATACTCAATAAACTGTAGTTTTTTTCTTATATGTCCAGAACTTCCCAAAAAATTCTGATTAAATATTATATGGAACTTTTTATCATGATGTTATACCTTAATAATCTTAAATTCAAAGTCATTTAACACTTTCTATTTATCACAGAAATAATAGAATGGAATATCACTTTGTCATCTATGATTCTGTGAAATGAACTGGATTTATGAACTGAAAGCAACACCTAAACGATATAATGCTTGCTATTAAAAATTTAAACTTCAAATTTTAAAACTAGTTTAATTAGAAATGAAGTAACTTTTCAAAAGTTAAAAAGGGTAGGCCAGTGAACAGTGAAAAAAAAAAAAAAACACTGTAGGTTAAGTTGTCATTGCCAAATTCCCATGTTATTTTCATTGAATTAACTCAGGTTAATTTCATATAATAATATTGTTATTGGCATTTACATAATCAAAACTCTAGCAGTTGAAAATACAAATTGTGTATTTTTTTCTCTTTAGCACCTATTTTATCTTAGCCTCAGGTAGGAAGCTTTACTTAGGATAACAATCTATCAAAAAACGTGTGCTGAACATTTACTTTGTTATTGTATTTTTTTACCTCAACCTCCTATTTTAACAATTCTTCACTTATTTTTTTCAACTCCTGTTCTTTGACCTCACAGAGGTATCTAGCACTTTAATCCTTTCATTTTTTTCTCAGTTTATTAGTCCCTTTTGATCTTTTTCTTCTTTAGCCAGCTTGAAACTAATAGCTGTTCATTTGAACAACTTTCTCATCAATATCTTTGACTTCTTTTAATGTAATTATTTAGAAGCACTCACCCAACAATCCCCAGATAAATACTGCAGCTGGTCTCGGAACTCAGCGTAGGGTCTGAAATCCCATGGAAACAAAACCACACACTCACACTAAGAGGAGATTAATTACTCATTTGGGTCATGTCCTTTATCAATTTCTTCTTTCATTTCAATCAAAAAGCTTTTCTAAATCATTGCCATCTTTCTTCAAGTTCTTAATCACCTCATTTTGACAGTTCCTTGCAATTCTTATTCTTATATAGCCCTCCATCTCCTTAAGAAAATTTGAGGCCATTATTTGGGTTCTCCCTGAACAGGTATACCACAATCAGACCTAGCAAGGTAACTCATAGCCACAGCCATCTCATTCCATGCCCTTCTCTACTCTCTTTAATTCTCCCCTCCCATCTATAGCACAGGCTGGCAAACTATGGCCCATGTGTCAAATCTGGCTTCCTGTCTGTTTTTGTAAATCAATGTATCGAAAACAACCAAGTCCATCTGTTGACATATTGTCTGTGGCTTAACACTTTAAGAGCAGAGATGTGTTTCATCAGGGACCATATAGTCTTTAAAACCCAAAAAATTTTATAATCTAGCCCTGTACAGAAAGTTTGCTGTCCTCTGCTATATATTACAACATCTTCTGTCATAATCTTTCTTTTCAACCTAAAAAGAAAAAGATAAATAACTTTTCCTTTTTTTTATAACCTCCATTTGAATCTAAAAATGTTTAAATGTTTATTTATGTGGGGCTTTTTTTTTTTTTTTGCTCAAATTCGTTACATAAAAATTTCTCTCTTTTTGCTCAGTCATGAAAACTAAGAAGGAGACACAAATATACAATTCTCTTACAATAGCAATCAATACTTTACATCTAGCTGGAAGGGAAACAAAACACTTTTTAGCTCTACTATGGTAAGAATAGATTAACTGTCTCTCTCTGACATATGTTTTCATTTTTAAAACAGAACAAAATCACTTTGAAAGCTGGTGGAAAACCATATATGTCAACTTCTGCTTTATATCCCTATCAAAAATATGTGTGATCTGTGCCTCTAAGTAAAACATCACAGCAGCCATAAATTTCTCATGTGAGAATTCTTTCAGATTAGAACAGAGTCATCCCTTTCTTATACCTTCACCTCATACTCCCGTTTTCCCTCAAAATCAAAGTTTCACTGGGAGACTTTAACAAGCATGTTTATGCTCTGATAGCACAAGAAAGTGACATTCAGATGCAAAGATTGCAATAATACAATTAATAAGGTAGATTTAATAAATGTAAATAAAAAATTTTGTTCCATAGAAAATATGCTTTCTTTTAATGTATCAAGGAACTATAAAATTTGTATTATTTATTATGCCATAAAAAATCAGTGTATTTTAAAACCCCATATCCTTAACAGCAAAATTCTTTCACCACAGTGGTTTATAATTAGAAATTAAAATTAATGTTTAGGAATAAAACTAAACATACCTAGTTTTCACAATTAACAAAAAGAGTATTTTTGAAAAAAGTTTTTATATAACCCAACTATAGCACAAGACTATGGGGAAAGGGCCAAGGACAGGGAAGGGAGCGGGGAGGTTTTGGTGGAGGGAGGGTAATGGGTGGGGCCACATCTATGGTGCATCTTAGAATGGGTATGGGCTATTGCACTAATGTACACAGCTATGATTTAACAATAAAAAAAGAAAAAAAATTAAAAAAAATAAAATATATGAAATAAAAAAATTTCAAATACAAAAAAAGGAATAAATTTAATCACTTAGAAAGTCATAAATATGAGAATATAATATGCAAATGTATGAGATGCTTCCAAACATATTCAGAGACAAATTAATAGATTTGAAATATTGTGATTATTTTTAAATGAATTAAAATAAGGTGAGCCTTCATAATTGAGATATTAGAAAATTTAATCACAATAAAAATAAAACAGGAAGAAGGAAAATCTAAAAATATAATCAGAAAACAAAGCATGGGAAAAAATGATAAATAAAGCACTTGGCTCTTAACATAGACAATAAAATTGATAAACTTCTCACAGAGCTAATGAAGATGAAGAAGGAACATATACTTTGGCACTTAAAAAAGAACCAATAATATAAAAAAAGTCTTTAAAATGATAATTGAATGCTGTCTATACTAAATTACTTATAAACACAAGCTAAAAAGTATAAACAAAAGTAACAGTTCTGTCACAAAAGCAAAGACTAACATTACAATGCAGCTACATTGTATACACGTGGCCTGATTTCAGCTAAGTTACCCAACTGCTTTGAACCACATTCTCTCCATCTGTAAAATAAATGTTTTGAGAAATATTGGTAATGTTGCTGTCATCATTACCTTCTCCTCCTCTACATATAGATATGTAGGTATGCTGTACCTCTATCACAAAGTTTTGCTAATTATTTGCAGTAATAGCTTCTCCTCCTCTCTTCATTATTAATATTCTCTATGTTAGGTGAGCACTTTATACTTGCACAAATACATTAACATTTAAAAAATCTCTTTTTCCAATCAAGGCTTTAATCCATCCATAAGAACCAAACCCAGTATAGACCATTTACTTTATTACTTATTTCTTGCCTGAACTTCAAGTATTAGCAACATTCATTACATCTGAGAATATAAAACCTTAATGACATATCCTCGAGGGGAAAAACTTTTTGTCTGACTTACTAGGATTGATTATATTTAATAATAAATGTGTCGCTTTTAGAGTTCCATAATTGTCATTAAACAAATAGAGAGGCATCAAGTTTAAAGAAAAGTAAAAAGCTTACCTAAACAAAGTTGATACTAAAAAAAAAGAAAACTCAGGAATTTTTTTCTTCACTTTAATCAGTAAACCTGAAGCCTCAATATAAACTTATTAGATTCTGAAAACTAGAAAGCTGTATTTGCATTGGTTCCCCCAAATCTTAGAATGTGATAAAAAGAAAACCAATAAAACTAAAGATCTCATATTTATATATGTCCTTAGATATTTTCTTAGGGTTATAATGTAGACTTATTTTCAGAGTTAAATATAAAAGTAAAATATAAAATTAAATTTCTAACTCTGTACATTTTCATATTCTAAACTCAAATAACAATGACTACTAGCTCAAAATCTATGTATCAAAATCCCCTTCATCTAAAGGGAGGGGAGGAAAGTCATTTTGGCAATTAACAGAAAAATGCCAAAACAAAACAAAACCAAAAAACTGGTAACTTTGCTTACCTATCTTTTGGGATTAAGCCATTTAAAAATTTGACCTATTATTTTAAATTCAATAACATAGGAGGTTAGAAAAGATAAACAAAATATAGTCTTCTACTCTCAAGAAACTCATTGTAGAAGAATTAGAAGAAGACAGTAAAGGCAAATAATTAGCAAAACGTTGTGATAGAGGTACAGTATACCTACATGTCTATATACTGTACTATTCCTCTATACCAATTCCTCTATACCTATAATACAGGTATATTGAAAAGACCATTAATTTACCAAGTATTCATATATGTTGCTACATTTCACATCTATACTACACTCTTGCATGTTAAGAATTATGCCCATTTTACAAACATAGAATTGAAGTTTATGGAGTATAGGTTGATAAACTAATGAAGCCAGGATTAAGGTAAATTTGTGTAGCCTCAAAGCTCTTACTGTTTTGGTTATGCCACTGTTTTCATTAGATTAAGATATTTGAGGATTTCTGAGTTCTTGAAGTGAAAAATGTATGTATCCACTAGTCTAAGATTCTACATTTTACCATTTCTTAGTTTCTTTACCTAAATGTTGTCCATAATCAAACTGCCTCCATCAATATCAGTGCATTGATGGAAAATCAAATATAACATATTTAAAAGTGGACAACCAAAGTGAAGCCATTTAAAACTGACATACAAGATTATCATGATGAAGTTCTTCCTCAGCATTAGGATGTAGACCAAAGAACTAAAGAATCAGTAGCTACTTACAGGATGGGAAATGTATCTAAAGTGCATTTTACTTATTTAAAATCTTCTAAACATTATAGCTTTTGCTAAACAACCTCAAGGCAAATACCATCAAAACTGTGTTTTTGTATCAGATTAGTGCTAGAGTAAGAATTATAACTCAGGTCAAGTAGAAAACTGTGATATTTTTCCTCACAATTCAATCAGCAAAAACAAGGAATTTGCATAATGCAGGCCCTGAAGCAAACTTTCCCCTCCCCAGCCCAACCCTGGAGCCCAAAGGAAATGAATAACTGCGTGATTCTTCATTGCATTTTGTCTATACAGCCATCATCTGTCTTTAAATATGCAGAAAAGAATAGTACCATTTGTGGCAGAATGAAAATCATCCTAGCTTTGTAAGTACTCCTTAGTACTCTTTTTGTCTCCATTCCTATTCCTCTCCTCCTCATACACTGGCTTCAGTTCCCTGGAAGAACTATACTTAGAATTCCATTTATCTGCAAACACTTTCTACTAAGTTTTCTTCTTCTTCTTCTTTTTTTATTATACATTTTTAATAATGAAAATGGATAGCACTCTTCAGAAAATGGAAAAATAAACATATTTTGTCACATTTATTTGATGAAATATTATATATCTTTTGTAAATAATAAATGGAATAACTAACTAGAGTGTTTCTAAGTTTTCTTTTAGGCTTTACTACCCTATTTTAATGTCTCTCCAGTAACACAAATTCAGGTCTTTCCGAATGTTTACACATGAACTAGTTTTATTCTTTTCATAGGACAAGTGCGTTTTATACATATATATATAAATACATCAGAAATTAAAGAAATAAGAATATTAGATAGTAAAATGTTTCATTGACAAAATGATCTTCATTCAACTTTATTAATTGATTTTTTTAAAAAATTACCACAATATTTACATGTATGCAATATTTAATGTTACACTGTCTCAGACAGATTAGGTCCATATTCATTTGTGAATTAATGACCACTAAGAAACAGTTTACAATTAAATGCATTCTGCAATCATAGACACATTTTCCACTGTTCCTAGCAAAAACACACGCACATACATCTTACTGTGACAGCACCGTATCTTTTGTACATTTGAATATAGAAGGAATACTGGCAAATGTATTAACATAAAGGACAATATAAAAATTTCTTCAAATTGATACTTTAATTCTGAGTATACAATACTTTTGACATGTAGCTTCAGTCCCTGACTAGACCTATTATCACAGAGAAGTGTTGTTGGAATTTGGTTTTCCTTAATGAAATATTAAACGCAAAAGCCAAGTACAGCTTCATATATTAATAGATGCTAATGGTTGTAATTAAGACCAAACAACTCCGATACAATTTAAAAACTTTAGTTCCTCCAAATAAAGAAAACATAAAATTTTATTGAATGACACAAAAAATGCAGAGAAATACGTGTTCTTATGTAGGATCTCTTGATATAAATGATGTCCACATTCTCAATGTAACTTATAAAGTTATTTCACTGTTAATTAGGATTGTAAAAAGGCTGGAGAAAATCATTCTAAAATTCATTAGAAAAATGGTATTTGCACAGGAACTCTGTAAAAAATAGACTAAGAATAGGGCTTTGCCTATTCATATATTAAATCTTACTCAAAAGCCATCTTAATTAAACTAGTAGGGTACAGAGTATAACAAAGATTAGAACCAGAACCAACTACACATCAGAACTCAATATATGTCAAGTGCAATGTTCCATTTTAGAGCAGAAAAGATGACTTAATCAATAAATGTTTTAGAGAAAAATGATTTTCTATTTGTTAGTAATAAAATTAGAGCCCCTCTTCACAATATATTCAAATACATTCAAAATATATTTTCAGTAGCTTAGTGGTCTAAGTGCAAATAATGAGACAATAAATATTTTGTAATAAATATTTCAAGATAATTTTATAAACTTGCTGGGACAAAGGACCTTCTTAAACATATTTTAAAGACCAAACATTAAAAGAAATAAAATTTACATATTTGTCAATTCTGCTTATATACATTTATCTTTTAATTTTATTGTTTTTAAACATGCTCTCATTGGTGCTCGGAAAGGGCAAAGGGTTTTATTTTGTTTTGTTGTGCTGTGTTTTGCATGGAATCATTTTGTGCTGTCCTCAAACCTAGTGACAATTGTAAAGTCAGCCTTTACGGGATTCACAGCATAGTAGAGCAGGTAAGTCCTGGGTGGGGACCTCTTACATTCATAATTGTTTGTGCTTAGCAAAGTCATTTAATCACTCTGAGTCCCAGTTCCTAAATGCCTAATACAGAATTAAAGAAAAAGAAAAAACTATCTAAAATATCTTGCATGAAGGATAAATCAGACAAGATGTAAGCTTAAAGCTATTCTCTATGAGTAGCTGGTATTTAGATGTGTTATTAAATAATTTAACTAGAATATTAAGATCTTTCCTTTCTTCTTTCATCATTAAACAAATAAAAAGATTTTTTTAAAGAAATCTTTTCAATAGGCATGAAATTTGAATAGTGACTTCATCAGAAATTTTAGTCTTTACAGGTTTTAGTGTAATTGATATAAGGGACTTTAAGGGCTTATGGTTCCATTCTGGGCAAAAGAAAGAGTCACGGGGTCCAGCTAATAGTATCCTAAGAGTATTAGAAGCACTCGGTTGTAGGAATAGAGCTGGAAATGGTTATCAGAAGAAAAATCCTCTAGAATTGTCAGTTCCTAGGTTGCTTTGTAGCCTGACTACCAAATAAAAATGAGATGGGTCAATGATAAAGGTAAGCCAAGATGAAATATTAAGAGAAAATGAGTTGAAGAAAGCCAAGGCAGAAAGAAGGCGAGGCATGACAGAATTCCTCAAGGTTCATTTCTAGCAGGAGAACTGAGAGTAGTTTTTTAGGCTTGAGCAAGGAAAAGTTAAGGAGCTGACAGATAAACATTCTTACCTTTTCTAAGCCAACTCGTGACTTGCACCCTGTGTTCCCCTTTGCTGAGACGCCAGTGTCAGGGCTCTTTTGTGATAAAGTTCTTGCCCTTACAGGTTATCACTCTACTCCCACTGCCAGCTAATGGCAGAACTACCGCTTGATGCCTTCCCTCTCTGGTTGTCACTCATTTTCCTGTGCTATCCATTTCCTGTTATCATCACAACTCTACATGTATTGCAGCATCTGCGCTTGAAGTAAGGGAAAACTCTGGTCCCCGTCAAAATTTCAGTCTCAAGCCACTAAATAAATAATAGCAGAAAACTCTCTTTTGATGCAATCTTTTCTTTTTTTCTTTTTCTTTTCTTTTGTCTCTCACAAAACACAGAGGATGTTTCTTCCTGCAATCCTGGGCCTATGGCTTTGTCTGATGTTTCAGCCAATGACAGGCAGCCAGACAATCTTTTGACCTAACTTGTCTAGAACTCTTTAAAAATGTGTTCAGATTGAAACAGCAGATAGAAGGTAGAGTTGGGAAGCCTTGTACTAACCTTATGAAATAGCATTATTTCTTCACAAACAGCACCAACCAACCAGCCCATTGAAACTTTTATCTTTTAGTAGTTTGCCTAGATTGTCCCTAGAAAATCAATCAGGACCTACCTGCAAACCCCAAAATGGTCATAATTACAAAAACTTTGCTTGTTCTTGATGAGGCTACTAACTTTGTTAGTTTGGATGAAGCTATCAAGAAATAAGTTTGTCTTAAATTGTGCTAGGCAACCCCCCTTGCCATTGTACATATTTGGTTCTGAAAATGTGTATGGTTAACTGTCTTAAAGCAGTCTTTTCTATTTCAGTTTTTTAAAACGTATTTTTTAGAATGCAGAAGAGTTTGAAATAAAAATTTAGATACTAGAACATGAGTTGAATGCTATCTCTGCCATTTTCTAATTGTATGCCTCCAACAAACTATTTAGTCTGAGGTTTCTTATCCATAAAATGTAAGCATCCTTACCTCTTTCAGATTGTTGTTAAAATGTTGTCTTCTAAGTAACACTTCTTCTTGATGAACCTCCTTAAATTTATACACCCAAGCATTTTATAACTCTCTGTATTTTTCTTTTAGCACTCCCACTACATAGCTTATTAATTTGATTGTTGTCTGTCTCTGCAGTCTGCACCCCAAACCAGAAAATGAGCACTATGGATTTCACCTGTTTATTCACTGCCATATCTCCGCCACTAGATTATGTCTAGCAGATGGTCTCAATAAAGGATTAAATGAATCAAATAGGTGGATAATATAGAAGAAGAACATAAAATAGTGTCTAGGACAGTGAACAAGTGAGATTATTATTAGTAGTATTTTTTGAGACAGAGTCTCACTTTGTCGCCCTCAATAGAGTGCTGGGGCATCATAGCTCACAGCAACCTCAAACTGTTGGGCTGAAGTGATTCTCTTGCCTCAGCCTCCCAGGTAGCTGAGACTACATGCACCCGTCACAACATCTGGCTATTCTTTCTGAGATGGGGTCTCACTCTGGCTCAGGCTGGCCTTAAACCTGTGAGCTCAGGCAATCCATCTGTCTCGGTTTCTCAAGTGCTGGGATTCCAGGTGTGAGCCACCACCCCTGGCCACAAGTGAGATTATTTTATCAAGTGAGATTACATGCAAAAATAAATTATTTCTATAGAGTTCTACCATAAAGCATAAATGGAGAGAAATATATACCTGTAATAACCATGAAACACTTCAAAAACAAAGTTGTACAGTTTCTGTTACATAAAACTAGTTCTATAAATATCGCTGTGCATTTATGGCTCATTCATTCATTTATTCAGACAGTATGTTCTGCTTACTCTGTGTATAGCACAGTATTTTGCTTCTTTAAGAATTTGTTGAAGTAGCATTTTTTGATCTTTACATGGCTTAAATAAAACAGAAGTTCTATTTTGGCTTCATTTCTGTTCTGATAGCCTACACTAAGGATCAGCAATCTATTAGAAAGATTCATTAAGCTACTTAATTTTCTGGGGTGGAGAGGAAGTGCTGATCAGTTATGAGCTACTGACATATGGCAATGGGAAAAAGGATTGCAATAATATTAAGTTCCACCACAATTTTTTTTTCTTTTTGTTCTCAGAAATATCACCAGGTCCTATGTTAGTACCAGGCGTGTGGTAAACATTCAATAATTTCTTAATAAATAAATGGCTAAAACAGAGTGTGTGTGTGTGCCTGTTCTCTCTTCTGAAAGCTCTTAGCATGCCTTTGAAGCTATATGAAAAGATTTGTGTTATGTTCAGTTATCCCATCTGAGCAATAGTTTTAGCATCCAGCTACATGTTTTCAATGCCTGGTCTTTGCTGCCCTGAATTCACTAATTTCCTTGAGGTTCAATTTCCTCCACTGTAAATTGAGGATTATAATACCTAACTCAAAGGGTTATAAGTATTAAATAATGGTCTCAACACTGACTTAAAATAAATGGGAATAGACATCATTAAGAGCTTTGCCACGGTTTCAGAAAAAAGTCATCTGTATGAATATGACCCCAGGAGAGAGTATGATAACACAGAATTGTTAGTATTAGGTGTTAATATTAGAAATATTATTTGAAATTGCATCCAGAAAAAAATTAACCAATGTTTTTTCATACATTAAAATGTAAAGTCATTCTTTAGGTTTTTTTGTGTTTTTTTTTTTTTTCATTTATTTAACAAAGCTCATTTATCCTGTCATGATCAAAGCAGTTTGGAAAAATAACTTTAACTCAGTCTAAAATATTAACATTTTAGAATCTTAACATTAACCTAAATTTAGGAGGGGGAAGAAACAGTTTCTAAAATAAGTAAAGACATATTTGTCCTGTTTGTTAATATAGACTGTATACATACATATTCTTATGAATAAATAATAGATCTAAAAATGTCAAACAATAATGTGGGTCATATTTGGTCTGTGGCATATTGTATATATATTGGTTAATAAGTCAAACCTAGTTCTCAGACAGAAAATACACATGATACAAAACCTTTAAGCTCTAATATAATCCCCTCCAAAAAGGAATGTAAGTCCCTCCACTATCCTGTGAAAAATCTACACCAATGCATGTAAATATTTTCTGTGTAGGACATGAATTCAATGAATGACAAATAAGCAAGTTTTAGGACAGGAATGTTCAAGGGGTATGATGATTCCAGATCTCATGATTCAGTTCACCCTTGGAATAGCCCTGAAGCAAGCGTAGCTGTCAGCCACATTTTAGAGGAGAATAAAGATCCCTTTTTTATACAGGAAGGAAAAGTAGTATCTAATGAACATTCAGAAAGCTACAAAAATACTGGATCTTGTCATTTTTAAAGTTGTTTGAGATAATTTATCTGAAATTGCATTAATTTTTATCATAGAAAAAATAATTTTAACAGAAAAATATACTTCAATAGTATAAAAGAAACTGCTAATTATTCATCTATGAACTGTGTACATGCATTCACACAGACAATTTCTTTTAAGCTTCAGAACAACCTTGTGAGAAATGCATTACCATGCTCTATTTACAGATGAGACAACTGAGATACTGGGATATTTATAATACATGGAAGAATCAGGATTCATAGTCACAGGCATCTTTCTCCATATCATCCCTCTACTTAGGTTATTCATTATTCAGGATCATGATAGCCCCCCTCCAAAAAAAAAAAAACACAACAATTATTTAAGGACTTGCGGATTTTTATTTTTAAGTGTGACTTTGATCAATTAAAAAAAATTTTTAACGCTGTGGTCCCTAACCCCTGAGCAGTACTATTAGGAACTGGGCTGCAAAGCAGAAGGTGGGTGGTGGGCAAGTGAGTGAAGCTTCCAAGTTTCACCTGTATTTACAGCCATTCCCCATCACTCACATCACCACCTGAGCTCCACCAGCCATGAGATAAGCAGCAGCATTAGATTCTCATAGAAGCATAAACCCTACTGTAAACTGTGCATGTGGGGGATCTAGGTTGCTCCCTTCTTATGAGAATCTAATGCCTAATGATCAGAGGTAGAGATATAATGTGCTTGAATCATCCTGAAACCATCCCCCTCTTGACCTCTGCCTGTGTCAAAATTGTCTTCCATGAAACTCGTTCCTGGTGCCAAAAATGTTGGGGACCACTGTTCTAACACATCAAGGAGGATGTCTTCATGAAGTAAAATTTGAAAGAAAGAAACTAATAAGAGAACTATGTTAAGAATTTTTATAAATTGGCCACTGTTATCCAATTCCAGGTTGAACAAAGGCTGTCGAATCTGCTAAAACAATGTCCAATTAAATTAGAAATGACATGTGGTTAGAAAACAAAAGCAGAATCCAGTGTGTCCTTTGGTTAAAACATCAGAGTTTTCCAAAGATACAATTTTTTTCCAAAGTAACATTTGTTTTACCCAATGCACCCGGAACACCTGGGACTTACAAGAAATATGACAATCAATACTTGTTACCTTCATAAAATTTCTATAAAAAATAAGGAAAGGATAGATCTATATTTACATAATTTTTACCCCCTTTTGTGTCCTTTGTCACTCTTTTAAAATAATTTCTAAAGTAATTTTAAATTAAACAATCATTTCACTATTTAGTAAGTAGTCATTGTCCCAAATTGTTAGGAATTTCTGCTTAACCCTCAGTTTGTTGGGTTTGGGTTTACTTAGAGCAAAGGACTCTAGCAAGGGGATTTTTCTCTCTAGACATTGGTTCTACCCTTCCAACTTTAAAGGCATTCAGTAACCATAGCCAAAGGCCCAACATCATCTCTAAACAAGAGCTACCCAAATACCATGATTCCCCCAAGTTTTCTATCACTCAAAATTCACTTATAATATCTCATTTACAGTTAGGTAATTATCAGCATGGGCCAAATGATTAAATAGCCTTTTACTGGTTACAGCCAACATAGCACAGTTATTACGAACAAGGTCTGCAGCTCTCATTTCTCTTCTGCTTTTCCCTAACTGTATAAACTTATGTAGATCACTTGGAATTTCTGAGCCATGGTTTCCTCATTTGTACAAAAGAGGAATCTTAATAGCACTTACTTCACGAAGTTGTTATGAGTAATGAGATAATGTACATAATAAAGCCCTCTGTATGATTTCTGCAACAAAGTACTAAATTAATGTTAGCCATGATGGTGATGATGATGTTTAAATTAGCACAAGAAACAAATGTTACATAAAAGAAAGTTAGAAAATGGAAAAATGTACAAATATGTAGACCTAATCATATTAATCTCTCATTTTATCTGTAAGCTCTTTCAGGGTATATGCCACTTCTCATTTGACTTTGTATCTACAATATTGAGGACAATTCCTAGAACTTGGTAGATATTTATTAAATTTTGGTTCAATGAATGAAATTTTCATAGATGTTATCTATTCACATCAGTAGTGCCTAGCAGTTCACAGGAAAAGGACAATGTCTCTGTGAATTCTCTCCTCTGAAAAACAGAGAAACTATCTGGGAAGAAGCAGTTGAATCTGGGTTCCATGGTGAAATCTTGTTATAGATTCCAAATCTAAAATGTGCTCTATAAATGTGTGTCATTGTTTTAAAATCCCATCCAATGTGCAGTTTCTGAGATAGTTCCTGGAACATTTTATTTAAACAAAAAATTATAGATTCTAACCCTATGGTAGATTGATTCTAAAGAAACTTGATGAAATTTTCTCTTTGAAACCTACCAAGGATGAAAAGAATTCCTGAATTATCCTAGAGAAGCTAATGTTTTTAACCACTTCTCATAATATGCTCAATTCAAAAGGCAATGAAGGTATGCAAACAGTGTACATGACTCAAGCACAACACTAATGCCATTTCATTGCCTGCTGCACCATGTAATATCGCGTTATACTCACTACAAACTGAAGTACCAGTCACATCTGACCATACCATTTAAACCAGAATATCTATTCATGACATAATAATTTTGAAACAACATGATCTTCCCAAAATTGTGTTTTAGTGATCGACCAGAAAGTGATGTTTTCTCTCAAAGAAAATTTTATAAGTACCAGCTAAAAGATACTTCTAGCTATTAGACTTATACAACACATCCCACAGCTTTTGCTCTGTCTTGTGAACTTTCATAACTTTTCTGTGCTAAATGAAGTTGGATAATTAAGGTCGTGAACTCATCCTAGAAAAAGCACTACATATCTGATTGCTGAACATCAGTATGGTCACTTTTGAGGTACTCCCCTGGGAAGCTACGCACTAACATCAGTGCCTAGTCCATCCTTCAAAGTAATTGTGGTCTGACAATTAAGTTTGTGAACTCAACCTAGCAAAAGCACTTTGAAAGGTAGACTAGGGACTGGTGTTGGTGCATAACCTCCCAAGAAGAGTACTTCAAAGGTAATTGCAGTGATACTCATAAATGAGGTATGTTGCACTTTTTCTAGGATGAGTTTGTGAATACAATTGACCTCATAGACACCACAAATATTATAACTGATAACTTTTTAGAAGCAAATATAGAGCCCCTCTCTCTCAGAAAGTATGGAAGTACTAGTACAAGTGCTTCATATGTGTTGTGTCCCTTGCCCCTTGTTTTTCATTCTCTATTGTATAATTTCTTTCCGTATACAATTCACTGAGAGGACGCATAAAGTTCTAAGTATAGTGCCAAAAACCTAGTTAGTAACACAAAGTGGGTACCTCTATTATCTCTATTTTACAGAAGAGGGAATTAGGATAAATGTAATTTTTTTTAATTGCCCATAATTTTCTAGCTAGTGGAAGCTGATTTGGATTCTTAACCATTAAACTATATTGCCTCTCAACTTCAGACATAAATTTAGGGGGAGAGTGATGAGCAGGGGGAACAGGAGTTTTTTTATCCAAGAAATTTTAGATCTCTAATTTCATTTTTCTTTCGCCGGTACTTCTTAATTACTTTTAATTAATATTACCTGGTTAAAATTAAATATATCTACATGAAGAAATTAGAGGGCTTAAATAGCGTTTAGAGGTATAGTATATCGATATTGGTGATACTGTAAGATATAAAAAGAACTATGTTTCTTTGGGATGTGGCACATGATTAGATTTTATTGGCCACTAGAAAGGAGATTGTACTTATTGTGAAAATAAGTGCTTCTTTATTGATTTCCAAGTTTCTGCCTCATCAGCCTATCTGACTCATTGTCACTAATTCTGTATATCAAGCATAGCCTTATTTTATTCACCTAAAAAATACAAAAGACATATCAATTTCATGGAGTTATTGTAAGGATTAAACATGGCATCGGAGAAATTTAAGTAGGAGAGTGACATAATTAGCTGTGCATTTTAAAAGATTACTCTAGGCTTTCCATTTAGAAAATGTTTTAGCAAGTGATAACACAGAAAATGAAGAGTCCGATTCAGAGATATGTGGTCTCAATAAAAGATGATGCTGAATTGCAGTTAAGAGTGGTGGCAATTAAATTGAAAGGAAATGCATGGATGGTCAATTGGATATTTGGATGTAAAATCAATAACATTTAGTAATACATGGGAAAGTTAGGGATCGGGAAGAAAAAGGAAGGACTCTCAGTTTCTGACCTAAGCATCTGAGTCAGTGCGGGTACCTTCACTAACATGGATAAAACTAGAGGAAAAGCAGGGCTCCATGAGAAGAAACAGTTGGATTAAAAATTCAACTGAGGACAGCGAAGGCTTGAGAATACCAAGGGGTGACTTCAAGTTATTGCACAGATTTGGGTTTGAAGATAGAAACATATTTCAGCTAGATACATATGTTTGAAAATTGTTGACACATTACTAACATTGAAAACCATAAAAAGAAATGAGGTTTCCTAGTACAGGTGTAGGTTGAAAAAAAATGGGACGACATCCTTAGAACTTCAAACTTTGTTGTTGTTTTAAAAGTTGTTAATATTCATTCAGAATTTACGTTGTTCTAGACATCATACTAAAGTCCTTATATAGATCATTTGAATTAATCCTCAAAACAATCTAATTTTCTATTAGAGAAAACAAAGTCTTTAAATAGGCTTTAAATCTGCTTAAGTTCCCATAACTAGTAAGAGGAAGAGCAGAACATTGCTCTTTGACAAACTGCCTAGCATAAAAATTAACAGAATTAAAACTCTATGAAGAGGGCTTGGCACATTGAAGGTATTTACAAGTAGTAGATATTGTTATTGCTTCAAAAAATAAATTTGGGAGTAAAGTCAATGGATTGTCTACACTCATAAGAAGTCTATCATATGCTAAACATTTATAATACTTTTCTGTATATAAGTGTTTTACCACTCTAATTAGTTTGCTAAATAGTTTAAAGATAGTCTCAAAGCCAATGAAACTCATGTGCTCTAAATAAAAATGTGGTTCAGTATTTCTGGAAGATATTTCAGAAAAGAAACGAGAAAAATAACCAAAGAGACCACTGCAAAATTGCATTTTTGTATCTACTTAGTACATTTCCTTGCCGTCTTTTATACTTCAAACTTTTCTGTAAAATACTTTGAACCATTTCAGACATATAATTTTATATTTTGTTTTTAAAACTTGACATCACTTCATAAACTTTGGTATCTTATTATAGACTTTGCAACCACTGCCATCCCTACATTAATAGATTTTTCTAGCTTATTTAATCATTCTCTTCTTATTGAACATTTAGTTTATCCACAGTTATAGAACATTATACAAAATTCTATTACAAATAATTTTCCCCACCCTTTTGCATTAAAAATTATTTACTAAAGAAAAAGTTCTAAAGCTGGTATTACTAAGTCAAAGACTTACAATTTATACCAAAATCTTATATTCCAAATTTTATGCTAAGGTTATTTTTTATTCCCCATAACATCTAACATAGTGCTATACACAGAGCAGGTACTTTATAAACACATATTATATAAAGGACTAACAAAATAGATGGGAAAACTTTGCCAAACCATTATTTTCACACTGGCTTAACCTTTCAGTATATTAAATAAAACTCACAAGGAAGCCAACATTATTATAAACATTTAACAGCAGAAAATCAACAATAAAATACTGTGAAAATAAAATAAACTATATGCATGAAAATTCTTTGTTTAACATATGATCATCTAACTTCCAGTTTATAGACTTTTAGCATGGAAAATTTTTTAATCAATTTTTAAAAAATTCTTTGCCAATTATAAAAATGAACATAAGAAACAAAAGAAAGAATTGAATTTTAAAATACTTTAAAATAATTTTTCAATCTAATTTTAGAAGCTCTATTTTAATAGAAAATCACATGTAAAGTACTTCAATACAAAATAAAAATGAATATTGGATTGTCCCAAATAATATGCTTCAATCTTTCTTTCTCCCACCTACTGGTCTTGCCACCAGTTCTTTTCTTTTGTGAAGCAGTCTATATACTCACTGGTATGTAAGATTGAATCCCAAATTCAAGGCTCAATAAAGGAGTAGTATATTCAGAATAATTGTACTGAACACCGGGCATATTCCAAGCATTGTACTAGGAACCACCCTAAACTATTTGCAGCATTCATTTCATTCTCTTTAGGACTTCATGCACATGCTGTTACTCTGCCCCACTTCTCTTGTTAACTGAGTAATTCACTTTTATTTCAACTTTACATCGAATATAATCTCTACTATAAAGCTGCCATTTAAAACCTAAGACTGTGTTAGATGCCCCACATTCTGTACTATTATAATCCTACGCATATTCCTTGTAACATTATGTCATAATTGCCTATTAACTTTTTCCTATAAATCATAAGGACTACAGTTACCCTTATAATGTAAACATTTGTGAGTATGTTGTGCTAATAAGTGTTAACTCTTAAGACATACTGGTATATATGACACAATTTCACAACTATAATTGGTTCCATAGATTCTTATGCATTATATTTATTCTTCTGATTAAATTGAAAGTTCTCCAGGGCCAGAGTTATCACCTTAATCATCTTATGTAACCTCCAGAGTGCTAAGACAAAACAATCATTAAGTTTGAGGAGTGGTTACATTGGATTCAGTCATAATTCTAATATAACCACCACTGGAGCCTACTTCACAGGCAATCTAAAAATGCTGTTTAAATTCTTCTTTACAAACCAGGGATTTGACGATAAGGTAATTTGTATATAATCCATTAGAAAAGCAATTTCTTAACATTTTCCAAGAGCAAAACCTCCATATTCAAAAATTTCTTTTCTCAGATCTCTCCTAAAAAAATAAACTAAAAGTCAAAGACTACTATTTTCATAAAAATGTTTGTAAGACTTTCATTTTCTTTTAAAAAATAAATGAAGCTTTAACCAATTGAGAAATAACTTCTTTCCCTTGTAAGATTTTTCCTCCTGTGGCAAGATCCAAATTGATGTAACTCCTGGCTCTTCTCTCCCTATTAATTAATTCTACCCCAAGTGAGGGTTGGGGGTGAGAAACTATAGTGACTTCTCTGACAGTCACTTTTAGCAAAAAGCAAGCCAAGCATAAGTGGCCCACCTGCACCATTCTTTCTCTTGGGAGCAATAAACTGTAGGGAGTAAGTGAGCCATAGGGAGCAGCTGCTTCAAAGGTCTGCTCTTTCTCATTATTGCCAGCAGGTCATCCTAGTTCATTACTGGGTGTGATTGGAAGAGGGTAGGGTCAGGAGGGATCCCCTATTTCTGAGGCTTAGTTAGCAGACCTATTTGGCTTTCATAATAACTTACATGTTCCAACATAGGCTTAATCAGCAATAAAGGTAATATTTTGTCTCCATCTGCCACATTTTTGTTCTATTTTTCAAATTATTCAAAGCCTAGGCAGAGAAGAGGTCTACCATTTATTGGCTCCCCTCAGAGATCAACAGATGGGAATATGCAAAAGTGAAAATAGCTTTGCTGTCATGAGAGTTAAACTATGAGTGATTCTTCCCTTGTATGTTCCTAAATTTTCACTACTGTAATATAATACCTTAATTTAAAAAGAGGACTTGTAGGAAGAACAACAAAAATAGCAAAACAAAGAAACTAAAATTATGTCTGTACATATCAGGTTAATATTTTAGTACTGTATCTGCTTGAATATAATTAAAATGAATTTCAAAGGTAAAACAATATAACTAAGAAGACCAAACTTTCAATACAAAATAAAAGTGTAAAAACATATGCCTGCTTTTAAAGTTCAAGGACATGAGCTTAGGTGCTATGGATAGTCTGAATTTTACAGAAGAAAAGAGGAAATATGATGACACTTTTCAACAACTCCATAAGGCAAGACATTTTGGAAGAAAAGAACCGCTTCTCAAGAGACGTGTGTTATTCTCTAAAGAATTTTAAACATCATTATCATAGTTGGCAGAGAAAGTATCCAATATGTCACTGGAAAATATGTCTCTACATGAAGCAAATGATGGCAGTAAGAAGCTCGGTCTAAACCTGGACCTGAAATTTAGTTTCCTTGAGGCTCAGGTCTGGCCTGAAGAACTAAACTCCCACCAGAAAATTCTCAAAGCAACCCTGCTTCCTTCATCTTATTGGTGCCCATAACCCCCCTTTCTGCTTCTTGGAAATTCGATAGCTTCAGTTCAAAGGATCCCTAAGAGAGTTTGCTAAAGTGCAACCTAATTCCCTCCATCATAAAAAAGAAATTAGTTCTGCTCTAAGAGCTCTGTATCTACAACAGGGAAGGGGCTTTGAGTGGAGTTCCCTTAGCAGCATATTGACGGATACTATGTAGCACGTCTGACTTACCCAAACCCAGGAATCTTAGGTTTTACTCTGAAAAAGACATAAAATTACATAAATTTGAGCACAGAAATGGATATATGAAGATAGGCTAGAAACATTTCAAATGTGACAAATAATAAAATTCCCTTGACTAGTAAAGAAAAAATAATTTATTATAAAAATATAATTTTTAATTATTGAATTATTTTCACTTTTCTTGTCTATTTATTTGAAAGACTTTTCCTATAGTTTTATAACCTGCAAAATGGAAATGTTTCACAGTGAAGTTTAAGGTTGGGCAACAATTTTAAAGAAAGCTGGCACTTTCAGGGCATACCTCATAGAAGGCAAAAAAATTAACACTGTTTTTCTCAGTTAATAGATGTCTTACTTTTGTCCATTCCGACTTACATAAATTATTTCCTAAACTTCATGTAGTGTAAATGTTGCCAACTTACATTTCAAAATCCTTTAAATCTTTAACTCTTCTTCTCCTTCCTGTACATACAGTATCCAAACCCATATATTGTCTTTTCTCTTAGAGATCTACAGTAAATTTTCATATATTACACGCTCCAAAATGCTCTGTTGAAGAAATGTTTTCTTTTTCATTTGTTTCTTTAAATTTTTGAAGAAGCTCTATTTTAATATCCCATTGGGTACATTTCATAGAACACCATGGGTAACAAGACACTGAAAAATAGGGATAGTTATCTCTCAGTGGCAGAATTTTGAGTGATTTTTATTTTCTTTGTTCTTTTATACAATTTCTTTCCATGTCTAAAATTTCCATATTTTACAATCAGGGAAACTGTTATTCTTACAAAGAGCCTAGCAACACTAAAACAATGTTTGCCAAATGCCTTCTGTCCTCAGATCTTTTTCCCTAGATCTGAGTGTCTTAGTTTCCTCATTGATTACCATGAACATTTCATCAGTAGAATTAAAATATTATTTCTATAATACTTCTCAGTGTAAACATTTTGAAATTCAAATGCAAAAAAATATGATAACAAATAAGAGCAACACATTTCCATTTTAAGACTTCCTTAAAAATTCAAATCCAAGGGTTCATAGGTTGAATTATTATACTGAAAAAATGATCAGATTAATTTTCCCATGTTGAGGCATTCTAATTCAGATTTTAGAGCTTTTGGAGTAAAATGATTTAGCCTCAATGAATTTGTAGGCTATTTCTTAGTTGTGTGACACATGTATAGAATATGATATATTGTATAATCTCCCTGAATATGTTTGCTCCTCTGCAAAATGGGAACAAAGTCACTCACATATCAGGGTTACTGAGAAAACTAAGAGGGGAAAGTTACTGTGAAAGTACTTTGTAAATAAAAATACAGAATTCAGTACAGAAATTATTTTGAAAGAAAGAAAAAGCATCTCCTTTTAAATTCAATTTGAAACAATGTGAATGCTGCAAGGTAATGCTCCCATTGCCTAAGAACTTGTCCTGAAAATACAATTTTGTAAAAACTCACTGTTAAATGTCAGATAGACATTTCCTCTCTAACTAGAGATATTTTGATTATTAATAGGTAAAAATGCAGTTTCCAGTAAGTGAGATTTTCACCTATTATCATCATAAACATTCTACTCTGGTTGCCTTAGAGATCCCCTTTTAGCTTTCATTCAGAATAAGTAAAATGTGTTAAAGTTGCCTTGTTAATAGTCTACTCATTTATTTTGCTAGAGGCTGGTGATGGTTTTCTCAACTTTGATAGTGTCTTCTTACTTTTAATAAAGCAGCATCTTTTTTTTTTTTGACTTTCAGTATGTGACACAAAGCAATTTTTTTTCCTTTTCAATAAAAAGCACATATTGTCAAACTGACTAAACATGACTAGATTACATGATTAATGAATGTTAATGAAAATCTAACAGTCTTTCTTCTTTTAATTGTCTTTCTCTGCAACATTAGTCTTTCTTGTAACATGACAAGCCACAGGCCTAAATCCATAAAAATGAGCATATTCCATATGCAACACAAAAATTAGCAGAAAAATCTATCAAATTAGAGGAATGGTGGAGAAGAATCTAGTACAATAATTAATATAAGATTAACAAGAGTGAAATCTAACAAGATCCCTTTGAAATCAAATCAGCAATCATACATTGTATTTTCCACTCTGTGAAGTCTAGAGAAATGTGAGAAATAATGTTTGGTCTTCTCTATATTGATTATATAACAATTTTTAAACACTATCTGTTACCCTATTATATTATTTAGCTAAGCCATTCAATATCTCTGACTTCACTCTTGTCATCTGTAAAATTAGTGGCCATAAATATCTATCAACAGGGACAATATAAATTACTGTCCATCAATACAATGGAATTTCATGGAGTCCTTAGAAGTGATAAATGTGAATACTACAACAAAATGCAAACCATATTTATATGGGTAAAATGAGGATAAAAAATATTGCATATTAAAACTAAAACTATGCATAAAATACTTAAACAAGGACAATGATCTGAGGATATGGAGAAATGAATGATGTCTTCTCATTGTCCTTGTTATTTTTATAATTCCTAATTATAATTAAATATTTTAAGCTATGATTAGGGTTAAAATTTGATGACCCTATACCACCATGGAATATATACATATAGTTGCTTTGTTTCTTAAGTATTTTGCATACATTCATCTTTCTCTGTGAAGTTCCTAAAGAAAAGATCCATGTGTTTTACCCACTTTCAATCCTCTGTACAGAAACCCTAAGCTAATAATTTTTATTTTTAGCATCATGTGCTTAGGGTTTCAGGGATTCAGCATTTGCAAAATCCATCAAATAGTTCAATCATTGCCAATCCCCAGGTACCAATTATAACATATTCTAGAACCCAGCTCATAACCCCCCTTAAGAAAAAGAATTAGATGCTTTCAGCAATAGCCTTCCTATATGTATCTTTCTATATGAACTATATTTCCAAAAGCGTGGAGATAAACATGCTGTGTTAGTTATATTATATCTAGAAGCTAGCACTATGTCTGTGATATGGAAGACTGGCCACAACTATTTGTTATACTATTAGATGAAAATTTCTCAACCTGAATGCTACTGACATTTTAATTCCTTTTTGTTTGTTTGTTTTTTTTTTAAGTGCTGTGCATTGTATGATGTTCAGCAGCATCTCTGGCCTCTGCTTACTAGATACTAGTAGTTCTCTGTACTAGATTCTCAGTACACATGTGATAACTGTTGAAATTTCCCCAAGCCATATTTAGTTGTAGGACATAATTGCTTAGCAGAAATGCTACCAGTACTTTCTCATGACACCAAGTGTCAAGATAATATAAACAGAAAAATATGCTAGTATTCTTAACAAGAATTACCATCATCAGTACTTTCAGCATCCACCACACGCCCTAAGTCTAAATATTCTACTCAGGTTTTACAATAGCTTAAGAGATAAGGTTCATAATCCACAGCTTAAAAGGAAAAAAGTGGTGGGGGAAATACCATGAGACTAGAGCAAGTTATATCATAGCGAAAAAGTCATTAACTGGCTAATACCTAATATATTGTGAGAATTCTCATCATCTTTCTAATAATTCACCTAGGGTGAATGTGCCCATCTTATAGGAATCTCTGTCAGCAATTGTTAAGAGTCCCTCTTTCTCTCAGCTAGATGTTCAGTCTTTCCAATTATCAATGGCCACAATGCTTAAATTATGAAAAATACAGAGAAAATTTCAACAATTCCAGCCTTCCCAGGAAGAGAGAACTGATCCACTGTGTTATCACACATGTACACACAGACATACACAATTGCATATATGCATCTTTAGACTGAGGGTAAAAAGGTTCATGAAGCCTTTGCTGGAAACAAAGAAGAAATTAAAAGTGCATATTAAAAAAAAAATGTTCCTAATAGACCTCTATTCTGCTTGTCTTCCTACTCTAATTACATGGGCTGAACCACACTGAAGAGAACATCAAAAATTTTCCTTTCCAAAGGAGAAAACTGTAGTAGACCTAAGGAATAAGCCTTTGTCTTTCCTTTCTTTAGGCCCTACCTCAACCCTCAAACTTTCCAGAGTCGAACATACCTTTCAAGATAATGATGCCAGAAAAGTTTTTACTGAGCCCTCCTCTCTGAGAAAGCTGGTTTAAGATAAAAAAGAATCAAAGATGTTGAGAAAACAAGAGATTTATATACAATAATGTGATTTTTTTATGTCCTTGATATATTTTTATATCAAACCTGACCACCATTCGATTTCCATCTAGATTTCAGAGTCAGATTTTTTCAATCATATCAAATATATAAAACTTAATCATATTTTTTCTATTTATCTCAATAAGCTTGTGTTTTACTGAGCCTTCAGCCTCTGCTTGCTCAGTAGTAACATTATCATCAGGCTTAATAGGTTGTCTCTATTCCTTGTACCAGAGCCTGAGTACCCAGTTAAAGCCTCAAGCCACTAGTGGCATCATTAATGCCACAATGACTAAGTGAGACAGCCAAGCTCCAGTGCACCATGAAGAACAACAGGAGATTTCAAACTCACTAAGTCTGAAGCACTGTCATGTTTCTTAAACAAGGAAAAATGCATTAAGTTTCGATTATTTTCACATTCTTCAGGTAAATGAAGAGAGCTATTTCTGGCCTGTCAATACTTCAGACCTCTAGTGGATGTTAGGATAAAATGATATGTAATCATCACATTGTTACCAGTTTCAGGCCACCAGTATTTACTTAAATTTATTGGAAGAAATGTATATATTGAGTAAAACCAGGGATATCTATTTTAACTGTGAAAGAAAATAGAACATTGTCATTGTTAAGGAATCTGCTTGACAACATCAAATTACTCAAATTTGTAGGTATATATACTATACACACATAAATTCCCCTGCAAAATGTTTTATTAAACATAGTAAATAAAAAATGTAAATTTATTCATTAATTCAACAATTCTTACTCATCCTACATGCTCTACTCAGGTTTAACTATGTGCCAAGCATTGTGCTGAGGTCTGGGAATACAATGATAAACAAAACAGACATTGTCTCTGCTCTTGTTCAAGTAGGAAAAACAGATATTGAAATAAAATATTACAAGTGTGGCGAGTATTATAAGGTAGTGTTCAAAATGATTGAATACTCTTATTGTCTGTGATTTTGGAAAAGCATAGACATTAGACCTTAATGCCAAAGTTTACTACCTATCTAACCTTGGCCAGTCATTTTAAGTCTCAGTTTTGTAATCTTTCAATTAGAGCTACTAATATCTTCCTCAGGGTGTACACTAAGGGTAAAGTACATACTAAATTGTATATGAAACAAAAAAATCAACAAGAAACACAAAACTTAAACTGGATGATAGAACAAATGGACCTAACAGTCATTTATAAAACATTCTACCCAACAATTGCAGAATATACATTTTTCTCATCAGTGTGTAGAACATTTTCCAGATATGCCATCTTAGGCCACAAAACAAATCTCAGTACATTTTTTCAAAATGGAAAGTATATATTCTCAGGCCCCAATAGACTACAACTGGAAATAAATTTCAAGAGGAACTCTCAAAACTATACAAATACATAAATTATAACAACATGCTCTGGAATAATCTTTGGGTCAATGATGAAGTTAAAACAACTTCATTTTTAAAACAAAAATTAAAAAAAATTCAAACAAATGAAAATAATTAAACAACATATTAAAACCTCTGGAATACATCAAAAGTAGTGCTAAGAGTAGTCCTTATCTTACTAGGTCAAAGGTTAAAAGATCACAAATTAATGACCTTATATCACACCTCCAGGAACTAGAAAAACATGAACAAACCAAATCCAAAGCTAGTAGACAGAAAAAATAAATAAATAACAAATATCAGAGCAGAATTAAACAAAATTGAGACCAAAAAGCAACACAAAGTATCAACAAATTTAAAAATTGATTCTTGGAAAAGATAAACAAAATTGATAGACCAGTAGCTACATTAACCAAGAAGAAAGAGAATTCAAATAAGCTAATTCCGAAATAAAAATTATTACAACAGATACCACAGAATTACAGATCATCTGAAACTAATATGAACATTTCTATGCACACAAACTAGAAAAGCTAGAGGAAAGAGATGAATTTTTTGAAATAGGCAAATACTGAATAGCAAGATTGAATCAGTAATAATAATCATAAAAACCTAGCAACAAAAAATCCAGAACCAGATAAATTCACAGCTGAATTCTAACACATCCACAAAGAAGAACTGATACCTACCCTTCTGAAACTTTTCAATAGCATCAAGAAGGAAGATTCTCATTCTGCAAAGCCAGTATCACCCAGATACCAAAGCCAGAAATGGATATAAGAGAAAAAGAAAACTACAGGCCAGTATCCCTCATGAACATAGATGCAAAAATCCTCAACAGAATATGAGCAAAACAAATCCAACAATACATTGAAAACAATTCACCATAATCAAGTGATATGCAAATCACACATAGGATTCACCATAAAACAAAAACCATATGATTTTCTCAATAAATACCAAAAAAAGCATTTGAGAAAACCAAGTATCCCTTCAAGATAAAAATCCTCAAAAAACTTAGCATAAAAGAAACATACCACAAAATAATAAAAGCCATATATAACATATCTATAACCAACATCATACTGCATGGGGCAAAGTTTAAAGCATTCCCCATTAGAATTAGGACAAGACAAGGATGCCCATGTTACCACTTCTATTTAACATAGCACTGAAAGTCCTAATCAGAGCAATTAGGCAAGAGAAAGACATAAACGGTATCCAATTTGGGCAAGAAGAGGTCAAACTATCCTTAGTTGTCTATAATATGATCTTGTATCTAGAGAACCCTAAATTCTCTTCCACAAGACTTTTTGAATTGATAAATAAATTCAGTAACTTCTCAGGTTACAAAATTAATGTACATAAACCAGGAGCATTTCTGTAGACTAACAGCCAAGCTGAGCAATAAATCAAGCACTCAATACCATTTAGAATAACTGAAAAATAATTAAGTACATAGGACTATACGTAATCTTGGAGGAAAAATATCTCTACAGGGAGATCTTAAAAATTCTGGTGAAAGAAATCACTGAAGACATAAATGGGAAAATATCCCATGCTCATAGTTAGAAGAATCAATACAATTAAAATGTCCATACTCCCCAAAGAGATTAACAGGTTAAAAATAATTCTCATCAAAATACCAATGTCATTTTTCACAAATTATAAAAAGTAGTCCTAGGTTTCATATGTAATCAAAAAATAGCCTGAATAGTCAAAGCCATCTTACACACAAAAAAACAAATCTGAAGGCATCACATTATCAGACTTCAAATTATCGTACAAGCCTACAGTAACCAACACAGCATGATACTGCTATAGAAGTAGACACAAAGATCAAGGGAACAGAATAGAGAACTGAGAAGTAAAATTATACATCTATAACCAACTGATCTTTGACAAAGCATTCACTGGGAAATGGGTCCCCTAATCAACAATCAGAACTAGAAACATTAGAGAGTGGCATGCAAAAGAATGAAACTTCATCCTTATCTCTCACCATACACAAAAATTCATTCAAAATTAATTAAATACCAAGGTCATTTTTCACAGAAGTAGAAAAAAAAATCCTAAATTTCATATTAATCAATAAAGAGCCTAAATTTCACATGTAATCAAAACAGAGTAGTCAAAACCATCTTAAGCAAAAGACCAATGGAATGGAATAGAGAACCCAGAATTAAAGCTATATTCCATAAAATTTTATCATCAACAAAATAGACAAAAGAAAATGCTGGGGAAGGACCCACTTTTCAATAAATGGTATTAGGAAAATTGAATCATCACATGCAGAAGAATGAAACTGGATCCCCATTTCTCTATATATATAAAAATTAACTTAAGATGAATTAAAGACTTAAATGTAAGATCTGACATTATAAAAATGATAGCAGAAAACTTCTGTACGTTGGCCTGAGAAAACGATTCATGCCTAAAACCCCAAAGTCTTAAGTAAACCAAAAAGTTTCTGCATAGCAAAAGAATAATCATCATAGAAACAGACAATCTATAAAATGGAAAAAAATATTCACAAGCTATATATTGCACAAAGGGCTGATATCCAAAATCTACAAAGAACTCAAACAATCAACTAGGAAAAAGCAAATAACCCCATTAAAAAAGAGGGCAAACAACATGAATGTTTTTCAAAAGAAGACATACAAATGGTCAATAAACATATGAAAAAATGCTCAGAATCACCAATCATTTGACAAATGCAAATTAAAACCACAAGGAAATGCTATCTTACTCTAATCAAAATGCCATTATCAAAAAAGTCAAAAAAACAGATGTAGGCAAGAATGTGGAGAAAAAAGAAATGCTTATAAACCATTTGTGGGAATGTAAATTACCACAACTTCTATGGAAAACAGTATAGAGATTTCTCAAAGAACTAAAAATAGGCCTACCATTTGGTCCAGCAATTGCTCTACTGGTTATCTACAATAAGGAAAATACATCATTACATCAAAAAATGACAAAGAGGGGGCAGAGAGAAGATGGCTGACTGAAGCCAGCTTTCCACAGAGGCTTCCATCCAGAAGGAGAGTTAAAGGACAAAAATTCAGCAAGTAACCTGGTGGATTAGAGCTGCACCAAAAGAGAAGGCTGAAGAACATACATCAACCCCCCTGAGGCGAGGTGTGACCCCAAGGATACAAACAAAAGTACAAAATCCATCACCAAGCAAACGGGAGTCCCCTCCTCCATGAGAACGGCTCAGAGTGCCCCACGAACAAACAAGCAGTGTTCAAAGGTCCTCCCACTACACTCCACGGGAGAGACCCTCTAAAAACTGGACCTACCTCCCCTACTAGGGTGCCAAGGCATTCTCCTACCAGGCATAAAACTGTATAAAACTGTATATATTCTCTACCTGCAATTCTGAGCTCCCAGCACTCCTCCACTCTCACTCTGAGGTCTGGAGGCCTGTCCCCCAAGAGTCCAGATTCTTGGGTAATTTCTCAAGGGGTGTGGACAGGACCTAGACTGCAGCTGATCAGTGCTGATTCTGTGGCACAGGAGTGAGGAGAGGACTGTCAGCTAAGAGGGAACCACACCAGAGCGGTGATGCCCTGAGGCACAGAACAGCAGCCGTTTTTGGCAATAATAGGGCTCACTCCTGGATATTCCAAAGCCACACCCCCTGTCTCCCTGGGCAACCAGAGGAGGCTGGGCATCTTCTCAGGCGGCAACCACCATGGAACAGATCTGGGAAGGAAACGCAGGCCCCAGTCGGACAGAGAACAGCTGAAAACAAGACAGAACCACTTTGCCCCACCACACCAAACAGGTCCCCAGTTTCCCAGGCCATAGCACTGTATGGGTCCTTGACAAAGGTCCAGGGAAAAAATCAAATGGTGTAAAATAATCATGGGGTGGAATCAGCGGAAAAATTCTGGTAACCTGAATAACCAGAATAGATCAACACCCCCAAACAAATATATGGCAGATGTAACTGAAGATCCCATTCATAAACAGCTGGCCGAAATGTCAGAAATAGAATTCAGAATTTGGATCGCAAACAAGATTAATAGAATGGAAGAAAATTTGGAATTAGAAATTCGAGGAGAAGATAGAGACAAGATGGCGGACTGAAGCCAGCTTTCAACAAAGGCTCCCGTCCAGAAGGAGAGTTAAGGGACAGGAATTTAGTAAGTATCCTGGTGGACTTGAGCCTCACCAAGAGAGAAGGCTGAAGAACGCACATCAACACCGCTGAGGCAAGTTGTGATCACAAGGATGCAAACAAAAGGTACAAAATCCACCACCAAGCGGACGGGAGTCCCCCTCCCCCATGAGACCGGCTCTAGAGCCCCACAATTGAACAAGCAGGCAGAAATTAAAGGCCCTCCCACTACACTCCACGGGAGAGACCTTTTAAAAACTGGACCTACCTCCCCTACTGGGGTGCCGTGGTGTTCTCCTGCCGGACATAGGGCTGAATAAAACTTTGGGAATCCTTTGCCGGCAACCCTGAATCCCCGGCGCTCCCCTCCCGCCCACTGAGGTCTGGAGGCCTGTCCCCCAGGACTTCGGATCCTTGGGTGATTTCTCAAGGGGAGTGGACAGTCCCCGAGTTGCGACTGGTCAGCATTGACTCTGAGGCGTGCCGAGTGAGGAGAGGGCACCGGGCTGAGGGGGAGTCACGCCTCACGGCACTTCCCTGCGATGCAGTGCAGCAACCCTCCCCGGGCATACAGGGCCCAAGACTGAATCAGACTCTGGCCTCCCCGCTGAGAGCTGAGAACCCCTACTCTCACTCGGGGTCTGAGGGCCTATCCCCAGGAGTTCGGCTCCTTGGGTGATTTCTCGAGGGGAGTGCACAGTGCCTGAGCTGCGTCAGGTCAGCGCTGACTCTGGGACACGTGAGCGAGGAGAGGGCACTCTGCTGAGGGGAAATCAAGCCTTGGCGGCACTTCCCTGTGGTGCAGTGCAGGAGCCCTCCCCGGAACGTAGTATTGCGTGAAACTGAATGAAACTCTAGCTTCCCCCCGCCCCACTCCCAATCGGGGTCTGGGGGCCCATCCCCCAAGAGTTCTGAATCTTGAGGGATCTCTTAAGGGGTGTGGACCCAGCACAAACTGCGGCCGCTCAGTGCTGACTCTGGGGCGCGGGACAGAGGAGAAAAGGGTCGCCTGAGTGCCCACACCAGAGCAGCAGTTCCCTGGAGGTAGATCAACAGCCGTTTTTTCTTTAACGGCAGAACGCTCACTTCTGGATATTCTGAGGCCATACCCCCTGTCTCCCTGGGCAACCACAGGAGGCCACCGGTGACACGGCTCACAAACCCGGAAGCCTCCAGGGCGGGGCCGACCCAGAGAGGTGTTCAGACGCAATTCTCCAGCAGCAAAGACGTTTGAACTCAAAACAGCCCGTCTTCTGTAGGCGACGACAGGAACAGAGACAGAACCTCACAAAGTTGTCTGTTCTGTTCTGTTAGCAGCATGCATCAGGGACGGGGCTAAGCCTGAGTGAACACCTCCTTCCCATCACCTGCATCAAAAACTCAAAGATGTCAGGCCCCATCTCCTCCTGCTAGATAGCGGCAGTCTGCAGGGGCCTGGCAGACTTCCTTGCGATTCAGGCAGGTGCAAACCCCTGGAGTGTCTGTTCACTGCAGGCAACTGGGTTAGCCATCTGCAGAGATACCAGTGACTGGGTCCGACGGAGGGGCAAAGTGGGGAAGGAGACGTCAGCCTTCCCAGACTGCTCTGTTTGCTGGGTGGCTCCTCCTGACTCCACGCTGCACTGGGGTGAGCTGTGTCAGAGGAGTCACCAGGCCCCTGTGATCCAGTTCCCAGAGACCTCTTGAACCCTTCCACCCGAGACAAGTGCCGATAGAGACAGTTGATTCGGACCTTTTGAACTGGGCTAATAGACTGAGGACTCTTCAGGCGGTGCCCTGGGTGTGCGATTGTAGGAAGGTTTGATTCTCCTTTTCCAACTGGGGCCAGAGATGGGCAGGCGGGGTGACTTAATTGCTGATTTTTCCACACAGCTGAGACTTCAAGCCAGAGTAGAAGTTGCAATAGGATCGAACAGAAACCAGCTGAAAACAAGACAGAACCACTTTGCTCCACCACACCAGAAAGGGCCCTAGTTTCTCAGGCCACAACACTGCACGGGCCCTCGATAAAACCCCAGGGGAAAAACCAAAGGGAGTAAACCATGGGGCGGAATCAGCAGAAAAACTCTGGTAACATGAATAACCAGAATAGATCAACCCCCCAAAGAAAAGATACGGCAGATGTGATTGAAGATCCCATTCATAAACAACTGGCTGAGATGTCAGAAGTCGAATTCAGAATTTGGTTTGCAGACAAGATTAATAAAATGGAATTAGGAATTCGAGGAGAAATTCAAAAATTGTCTCAAGAATTTAACGAATTTAAAGACAAAACCACCAAAGACTTAGACACACTGAAACAAGAACTTACAGCCCTCAAAGATATGAAAAATACAGTAGAATCCCTCAGTAACAGAATGGAGCAAGCAGAAGAAAGGATTTCTGACATTGAAGATAAAGTCTTCGAACGCTCCCAATCTCTCAAAGAGGAAGAGAAATGGAGAGCAAAAACGGATCACTCACTCAGAGAGCTCTCAGATAATTCGAAAAAAAACAACATAAGTGTTATAGGAATTTCGGAGAATGATGAAGTGGCTGCCAAGGACACAGAGGCCCTTCTACATGAAATTATGAAAGAAAATTTTCCAGACATGCCTAGAGAATCTGAAATTCAGATAGCAGACAGCTTCAGAACCCCAGCACGATTCAACCCCAATAAGCCATCTCCCAGACATATCATAATTAGCTTCACTAAAGTTAACATGAAAGAGAAGATTCTCAAAGCAGCCCGGCGAAAGAAAACTATAACGTACAAAGGTAAGAATATTAGAATAACTGCAGATCTCTCTGCTGAAACTTTTTAAGCAAGAAGAGGCTGGTAATCAACTTTTAATCTCCTAAAGCAAAAAAACTTTCAACCCAGGATCTTGTATCCAGCTAAACTGAGTTTCATCTATGATGGAGAAATTAAATACTTCAATGACATTCATATGTTGAAAAAATTTGCCATAAGTAAACCAGCTCTTCGGGATGTTCTCAGAACTATCCTCCACAATGACCAACCCAATCCTATACCACAAAAGTAAACTCACTCTGAAACTTCGGATCAAACTCCAACTTCCACACTGGCAAAAGGATTAAAAATGTCCACTGGACCTTTGAAAAACTCGATACCCAAAATTCCACCAGACTTATCAATACTCTCCATCAATGTGAATGGCTTAAACTGTCCTCTAAAGAGGCATAGGTTAGCTGACTGGATACAAAAACTCAAGCCAGATATTTGTTGCATACAAGAGTCACATCTCAACTTAAAAGACAAATACAGACTCAGGGTGAAAGGATGGTCATCCATATTTCAGGCAAATGGTAATCAGAAAAAAGCAGGTGTTGCAATTTTATTTGCAGATACAGTAGGCTTTAAACCATCAAAAGTAAGGAAGGACAAGAATGGTCACTTCATATTTGTTAAGGGTAATACTCAATATGACGAGATCTCAATTATTAATATCTATGCACCCAACCAGAATGCACCTCAATTTATAAGAGAAACTCTAACAGACATGAGTAACTTGATTTCCTCCAGCTCCATAATCGTTGGAGATTTCAACACTCCCTTGGCAGTGTTGGATCGATCCTCCAGAAAGAAGCTGAGCAAAGAAATCTTAGATTTAAACCTAACCATCCACTATTTAGATTTAGTAGACATCTACAGAACATTTCATCCCAACAAAACTGAATACACATACTTCTCATCAGCCCACGGAACTTACTCCAAAATTGATCACATTTTAGGTCACAAGTCTAACCTCAGTAAATTTAAAGGAATAGAAATTATTCCATGCATCTTCTCGGACCATCATGGAATAAAACTTGAATTGAGTAACAACAGGAATCTGCATACCCATACAAAAACATGGAAGTTAAATAACCTTATGCTGAATGATAGCTGGGTCAGAGATGAGATTAAGAAAGAAATCACCAATTTTTTGGAACAAAATGACAATGAAGACACAAGCTATCAGAACCTCTGGGACACTGCAAAGGCAGTTCTAAGAGGGAAATTTATAGCACTGCAAGCCTTCCTCAAGAGAACGGAAAGAGAGGAAGTTAACAACTTAATGGGACATCTCAAGCAACTGGAAAAGGAAGAACATTCCAACCCCAAACCCAGTAGAAGAAAAGAAATAACCAAAATTAGAGCAGAATTAAATGAAATTGAAAACAAAAGAATAATACAACAGATCAATAAATCAAAAAGCTGGTTTTTTGAAAAGGTCAATAAAATAGATAAACCTCTGGCCAACCTAATCAGGAAAAAAAGAGTAAAATCTCTAATATCATCAATCAGAAACAACAAAGACAAAATAACCACAGACTCATCAGAAATCCAAGAAATCCTTAATGAATATTACAAGAAACTTTATTCTCAGAAATATGAAAATCTGAAGGAAATAGACCTATACTTGGAAGCACGCCACCTTCCAAGACTCAACCAGAATCAAGTGGAAATGTTGAACAGACCCATATCAAGTTCAGAAATAGCATCAACTATACAAAACCTCCCTAAAAAGAAAAGCCCGGGACCAGATGGTTTCACGTCAGAATTCTACCAAACCTTTAAAGAGGAATTAGTACCTATATTACTCAACCTGTTCCAAAATGTAGAAAAAGAAGGAAGACTACCCAACACGTTCTATGAAGCAAATATCACCCTGATCCCCAAACCAGGAAAAGACCCAACAAGAAAAGAAAAGTATAGACCAATATCACTAATGAATATAGATGCAAAAATATTCAAAAAGATCCTAACAAACAGAATCCAACAACACATCAAACAAATTATACATCATGACCAAGTTGGTTTTATCCCAGGGTCTCAAGGCTGGTTCAATATACGTAAATCTATAAATGTAATTCAGCACATAAACAAATTAAAAAACAAAGACCATATGATTCTCTCAATTGATGCAGAAAAAGCTTTTGATAATATCCAGCATCCCTTCATGATCAGAACACTCAAGAAAATTGGTCTAGAAGGGACTTTTCTTAAACTCATAGAGGCTATCTACCGCAAACCCACAGCCAATATCATATTGAATGGAGTTAAATTGGAATCATTTCCACTCAGATCAGGAACCAGACAAGGCTGCCCATTGTCTCCATTGCTTTTCAACATTGCAATGGAAGTTTTAGCCACCACAATTAGGGAAGAAAAGGCGATCAAGGGTATCCATATAGGGTCAGAAGAGATCAAACTCTCGCTCTTCGCAGATGATATGATTGTGTATCTGGAAAACACTAGGGACTCTACTACAAAACTCCTAGAAGTGATCAAGGAATACAGCAGTGTCTCAGGTTACAAAATCAACATTCATAAATCGGTAGCCTTTATATACACCAACAACAGTCAAATTGAAAAAGCAGTTAAGGACTCTATCCCATTCACAGTAGTGCCAAAGTAGATGAAATATTTGGGAATTTACCTAACAAAAGACGTGAAAGATCTCTATAAAGAGAACTATGAAACTCTAAGAAAAGAGATAGCTGAAAATGTTAACAAATGGAAAAACATACCATGCTCATGGCTAGGAAGAATCAACATTATCAAAATGTCCATACTACCCAAAGCAATATATAATTTCAACGCACTCCCTATTAAAGCTGCACTGTCATATTTTAAAGATGTTGAAAAAACATTACTTCGTTTTATATGGAATCAGAAAAAACCTCGAATAGCCAAGACATTACTCAGAAATAAAAACAAAACAGGAGGAATCACACTACCAGACCTCAGACTTTACTACAAATCGATAGTGATCAAAACAGCATGGTATTGGCACAAAAACAGAGAAGTAGATATCTGGAATAGAATAGAGAACCAAGAGATGAATCCAGCTACTTACCGCTATTTGATTTTTGACAAGCCAATTAAAAACATTCAGTGGGGAAAAGATTCCCTATTTAACAAATGGTGCTGGGTGAACTGGCTGGCAACCTGCAGAAGACTGAAATTGGACCCACACCTTTCACCATTAACTAAGATAGACTCTCATTGGATTAAAGATTTAAACTTAAGACATGAAACTATAAAAATACTAGAGGAGAATGCAGGGAAAACCCTTGAAGAAATTGGTCTGGGTGAGTATTTCATGAGGAGAACCCCCCGGGCAATTGAAGCAGCTTCAAAAATACACTACTAGGACTTGATCAAACTAAAAAGCTTCTGCACAGCTAAGAACACAGTAAGCAGAGCAAGCAGACAGCCCTCAGAATGGGAGAAGACATTTGCAGGGTATAACTCTGACAAAGGTTTAATAACCAGAATCCACAGAGAACTCAAATGCATCAGCAAGAAAAAAACAAGGGATCCCATCGCAGGCTGGGCAAGGGATTTGAAGAGAAACTTCTCTGAAGAAGACAGGCGCACGGCCTTCAGACATATGAAAAAATGTTCATCATCTTTAATCATCAGAGAAATGCAAATCAAAACTACTTTGAGATATCATCTAACTCCAATGAGACTAGCCTATATCACAAAATCTCAAGACCAGAGATGTTGGCGTGGATGCGGAGAAAAGGGAACACTTCTGCACTGCTGATGGGAATGCAAATTAATACATTCCTTTTGGAAAGATATATGGAGAACACTCAGAGATCTAAAAATAGATCTGCCATTCAATCCTGTAATTCCTCTGCTGGGCATATACCCAGAAGACCAAAAATCACAACATAACAAAGATATTTGTACCAGAATGTTTATTGCAGCCCAATTCATAATAGCTAAGTCATGGAAAAAGCCCAAGTGCCCATCGATCCACGAATGGATTAATAAATTGTGGTATATGTATACCATGGAATACTATGCAGCCTTAAAGAAAGATGGAGACTTTACCTCTTTCATGTTTACATGGATGGAGCTGGAACATATTCTTCTTAGTAAAGTATCCCAAGAATGGAAGAAAAAATACCCAATGTACACAGCCCTACTATGAAACTAATTTGGGACTCTCACATGAAAGCTATAACCCAGCTACAACTTAACAATAGGGGGAAGTGGGAAGGGGGGGTGGGTAGAGGGAGGGGAATCGGTGGGATCACACCTGTGGTGCATATTACAGGGGTATTTGCGAAACTTGGTAAATGTAGAATGTAAATGTTTTGGCACAGTAACTGAGATAACGCCGGAAAGGATATGTTAACCACTATGATAAAAATGTGTCAAATGGTTTATGAAGTGAGTGTATGATGCCCCATAATCATATCATTGTATACAGTTATGATTTAATAAAAAAATTAAAAAAAAAAAAGAAATTCGAGGAGCAATTCAAAAGTCAGAATTAGATATTCGAGGAGAAATTCAAAAGTTGTCTCAAGAATTTAATGAATTAAAGACAAAACCACCAAAGATTTAGATGCACTGAAGCAAGAATTTGCAGCCCTCAAAGATCTGAAAAATACAGTGGAATCCCTCAGTAACAGAGTGGAGCAAGCAGAAGAAAGGATTTCTGACATTGAAGACAAAGCTTTTGAACGCTCCCAAACTGTCAAAGAGGAAGAGAAATGGAGAGCAAAAAAGGAACATTCTGTCAGAGAGCTCTGGGATAATTAAAAGAAGGCTAATATCCACCTCATTGGAATCCCTGAAAGTGATGAAGTGGCCTCGCAAGGCACAGAGGCCCTTCTCCATGAAATTATGAAAGAGAATTTTCCAGACATGCCAAGAGATTCTGAAATTCAGATAGCAGACAGTTTCAGAACCCCAGCACAACTCTATCCAAACAAGACATCCCCCAGGTATATCATAATTAACTTCACTAAAGTTAATATGAAAGAGAAAATTCTAAAAGCAGCCAGATGTAAGAAATCCATTACCTACAAAGGGAAGAATATTAGAATGACTGCAGATCTCTCTGCTGAAACTTTTCAAGCCAGAAGAGGGTGATCATTGACTGTTAATCTCCTAAAGCAAAATAACTTTCAACCCCGGATCCTATATCCAGCTTAACTGAGTTTCATTTATGATGGAGAAATTAAATACTTTCCCTGCGCTTTCTTCTAGTACTTTTATAGTTTTGTGTCTTAAGTTTAAATCTTTAATCCAGTGAGAGTCCATCTTAATTAAAGGTGAAAGATGTGGGTCTAGTTTCATTTTTTCACAAGTCGCCAGCCAGTTTACCCAGCACCATTTGTTAAATAGGGAATCTTTTCCCCATTGAATGTTTTTAATTGGCTTGTCAAATATCAAATAATGGTAAGTAGCTGGGTTCATTCTGTTCCATATATCTACCTGTCTGTTTTTGTGCCAGTACCATGCTGTTTTAATGACTATTGATTTATAGTATAGTCTGAGGTCTGGTAGCATAATTCTTCCTGCTTTGTTTTTATTTGTAAGTAATGTCTTGGCTATTCGAGGTTTTTTTATGACTCCATATAAAATGATGTATTATTTTTTCGAGATTTTTAAAGTATGACAATGGAGCTTTAATACGGATTGCATTAAAATTGTATATTGCTTTGGGTAGTATAGACATTTTGACAATGTTGATTTTTCTCAGGCATGAGCATGGTATGTTTTTCCATTTGTTAACATTTTCAGCTATTTCTTTTCTTAGAGTTTCATAGTTCTCTTTATAGTGATCTTTCATATTCTTTGTCAGATAAACTCCTAAATATTTCATCTTCCTTGGTGATACTGTAAATGGAATAGAGTCCTTGATTTTTTTTTCACCTTGGCTATTGTTGGTATATATAAAGGCTACAGATTTATGGGTGTTGATTCTGTATCCTGAGACATTGCTGTATTCCTTGATCACTTCTAAGAGTTTTGTAGTAGAATCCCCCGTGTTTTCCAGATATGCAATCATATCATCTGTGAAGAGTGAAAGTTTGATCTCTTCTGACCCTATATGGATACCCTTGATTGCCTTTTCTTCCCTAATTGCAATGGCTAACACTTCTATTACAATGTTAAAGAGCAATGGAGATAATGGGCAACCTTGCCTTATTCCTGATCTGAGTGGAAATGGTTTCAATTTAACTCCATTCAATACCATATTGGCTGTAGGTTTGTTGTATATGGTCTCTATTAGTTTAAGAAATGTCCCTTCTATACCCATTTTCTGAAGTGTTCTGATCATGAAGGGATGCTGGATATTATCAAAAGCTTTTTCTGCATCAATTGAGAGAATCATATGGTCTTTGTTTTTTAATTTATGTGCTGAATTATATTTATAGATTTACATATATTGAACCAGCTTTGAGACCCTGGGATAAAACCTACTTGGTTGTGGTGTATAATTTGTTTGATGTGTTGCTGGATTCTGTTTGTTAGGATCTTATTGAATATTTTTGCATCAATATTCATTAGTGTTTATGGTCTGTACTTTTCTTTTCTTGTTGGTTCTTTTCCTGGTTTGAGGATCAAGGTGATGTTTGCTTCATAGAATGTGTTAGGTAGTATTCCTTCTTTTTCTATATTTTGGAAAAGTTTGAGTAATATAGGCACTTGTTCCTCTTTAAAAGTTTGGTAGAATTCTGATGTGAAGCCATCTGGTCCTGGGCTCTTCTTTTTAGGGAGATTTTGTATAGTTGATGCTATTTCAGAACTTGATATAGGCCGGTTCAACATTTCCACCTCATTCTGGCTAAGTCTTGGGAGGTGGTGTGCTTTCAAGTATTTGTCAATTTCCTTCAAGTTTTCATATTTCTGAGAATAAAGTTTCTTGTAGTATTCATTAAGAATTTTTTGAATTTCTGAGGAGTCTATTTTGTCTTTACCATTTCTGATTGATAAAATTAGAGATTTTACTCTTTTTTTCGTGGTTAGGTTAGCTAAAGGTTTATCAATTTTATTGACCTTTTCAAAAAACCAACTTTTTGATTTATTGATCTGTTGTATAATTCTTTTGTTTTCAATTTCATTTAATTCTGCTCTGATTTTGGTTATTTCTTTTCTTCTGTTGGGTTTGGGATTGGAGTGTTCTTCCTTTTCCAATTGCTTGAGATGTCCCATTGAGTTGTTAACTTCCTCTCTTTCTGTTTTCTTGAGAAGGCTTGCTGCTATAAATTTCCCTCTTAGGACTGCCTTTGCAGTATCCCAGAGGTTCTGATAATTTGTGTCAAGGCATCTATTTATTGTAGAGTCCTGTGTTTAGCGATTATTTGGAGCTTGGACTCATTCCTTGTGTCTAACTAAAGCCTTTTATGAATTAATTTATTTCTTACTCTAACTATGTGCTATTAGACTCTTTTGATTCCACTAGGTTGTCCTTTTAAATTTTTTTTTACATTGTCATATCTGTTCTATTAATAGTTAGGCTTTCTCCCCATTGCAAGTAAAGAAATGAAGATAGGGCCTGAATTATGACTTTGTAGTTCTTTGACTCTTAGGAAGCTATTTCACCTGATGGCCTCAGTTTTCTGTCTGTCTGCAAATTGGAATTAATTGGACTACATTACCATTTAGTTACCTTCAAGTCCTGCCATTCAATAATTTCCATAAAACTTGATAAGTTGCTATCTGTTTCAATAGGGAAAAAAATACTAAAGAAAGAAATACAGATTGTAGCAAAGGGTCTGCAAACTTGGGAAAACTATGCCACTTCTTTGAAACTAATTTGCCTTATCTGTCAAATAGGCATCATTATACCTGCCCTGTATACCTGATGGAATGGATGATCCAGTGCGGTGAAGACACAAGTGGGGAAATAATGTAGACTTTATCCATACTCATCTTTTAATATACCTGACAGATATACTTTATCCATACTCATCTTTTTATATACCTGACAGATATAAGCAGGGGAGAAAGATAGTAAAAGTATATAAGACTTAAAGTGGGAAACTGATAGAAAAGGACAAAAATATGGGTCAATTATCTAACAAAAGAAGTAATTCATTTATCTTCCTAATGATTGCTGGATATTTGAAAGTCTTAACTGTATTAAAAGCCAAAGAAGTTAAATTTGCAACACATTGAGTAGAAAAGCAAGCAACAATAAATTGGATACTAACACCATTTCTGGCATCAGCTAGATAAATGAACTACTTTGGACAAATTACACATTCATATTCTTTTGTCAAATAGAAATCCTCAAACTGACCCAATAATACATAGAAAAAAATTTTCTGCACTATAATTTATAGCTTTTATTTTTTAATATACATTTTTTAAATGAGAGAAATTGAGGGAAAGAATTTCTAGTTTGTGATAGACCTGTTTATAACAATCCAAACCTCCCACTAATAACTCAAAAGGCTGGATTGTCAAAAAATATTTGAGTCATAAAAGAGCCACCATCTCAGCCAGGATTTGGCAAGCCAAGATCCCCTGACAGAAGAAAACTCACTGAGGCAGTTGCTCAATGTTTATTTTTCTATTAAGAATTTTCCTATTAGTAACCAATGCAGAGAAAGAGGCTAAGAATCTGAGCACAAAATTGAACACAAAATAGCTAATGAACAGAACTTGGAAGTGTCATGGTATGGAAAAACAAAACTTGGAGTTTAGGGTTAAAAATTAAGCCACAACTTGAGAATTCAAGGTCTTTCAGTGACAAAAAATGCAAAGAAGTAAGTCTGTAGGTTGTCTACCTGCTCTACTGATTGCATCCTTGGCTGTGCGGAAGCTTTTTAATTTAATCGGGTCTCATTTCTTTGTTTTTTTTGTTGCTGTAATTGCTTTTGGATTCTTCATCATTAAAATACCAAACTCACTTTTTACTAATCTGGAAAAAATAGCCCTCTACTCCATATAGAACAAGGAAATACCCCAAATAGCCAATGTAACCTTACACAATAAGAATAAATCAGGCGGCATCACCTCACCAGACTTTATACAACACTACAAAAACATAGTAACCAAAACAGCATGGTATTGACACAAAAACAGAGACACAGACCTGTGGATCAGACAGAGAACTCATATATAAAACCATCCTCATACCATCTGATCTTTGACAAAGCAAGTAAAAATATACACTGAGAAGAAAAATCTCTGTTTAATAAATGATTCTGGGAAAACTGGATAGCCACATGTAGCAAACTAAAATAGTATCTATACCTCTCACCACTCACAAAAATTAATTCATGATGGATAAAAGACTTAAAACTAAGGCAAGAAACTAAAAGAATTCTAGAAGAAAATGTTGGGAAAACAACTGAATTTTATAAGGAAAATTAAACTCTCTTTAAAGAAAATGTTTAGATTGCGTATAAATTTTCATATATAATAGCTGTCATTCACCAGCCTATCAGGAAATAAGAATAAAACAAAAATTGAAAACAGAAAAGGTTTACAGTTAATTCAGATATTATATTTATTAGAAAGGACCCTTGAAATAACGATGGTTGATATTATTCAGAAAATGAATTATACCCCTTAGATACAGGTACTTTTCTGTACAGATATTGTTATTCTTTATTAGAATAAAATTTAAAAACATGAAAAGATAGACAATTTCTCCACATAATTAGATCTTTAAAAAAGAATTAATGGAAATTAAAGAACTAAAAAATCAGTAAATGAAATTAAAAACTTAAAAGGTGGCTTCAAAAACAAACATGAATTAGCAAAGCACAGAGGTAGTAAGCTGAAATAAATATTAATCAATGCACCCAAAATGAAGCCTTGAGAGAAAAAAAGATAACAAATCATTTTATAATGTCATAAAAGATTCATTCATAGGTCATGATGAAATAAAACCATGTCAGTGAAAGCATAGAATTGGAAAAGAGAAAAAAATGTAGCTGAAGTGTTAATGATCACTACATTTTCAAAACTTGAAAGACAGAAAGTCACAGGTTGAAGAAGTGCTACAAATCCCAAATAGCCTAAGGATAAAGAAAACACATCAAGACATATAATACTCAAATTGCTGAAAACCAAAGACAAAGATGGACTCACAAAAGCAGACATTAATTATAAGGAACAATAATTAGATTGGAAGCTGATTTCTCATTTAAAAAAAAAAAGAAGAAGATACAGCCCTTTGTAAAGTATTGACTGTTGCCGGGCATGATGGCTCAGTCTTGTAATCCTGGCACTCTGGGAAGCCAAGGCAAGTAGATTGCCTAAGTTCATAGGTTCGAAACCAGCCTGAGCAAGAGCAAGACCCCATTTCTAAAAAATAGCCAGGAGTTGTGGCAGATGCCTGTAGTCCCAGCTATTCAGGAAGCTGAAGTAAGAGAATCACTTGAGACCAACAGTTTGTGTTTGCTGTGAGCTATGACACCCCAGCACTCTACCCGGGGTGACAAAGTGAGAGTCTGTTTCAATATAAATAAATAAATAAATAAATAAATATTAAAAAAATAAATAAACTATTCACCACAAAACTTGAATTTTTCATTCAGTGAAACTGTGACTCAAAAATTTAGGCAATATGTACATAATGTCAGCAAATAAAAACTGAGAAAATCTACCACCACTAAATCTATATTTAAAGAGTTCCTGAGGCAGAAAGAGATTTTAGAAGGAAGCATAAAAATGAAGAAAACGCTAAAGAGCAGAAAAGAGGATAAATATTAATATGGTTAAATTCGAATGAATATTGGCTACTTAGAACAATAATAACTGTTCTCCTTAGCAGACTTTAGATGAAATTTATAGCTTTTACATAGCTTTTAACACATATATTAAAAAAAAGAAACTCTGAAAATTAAATTTCCCAACTAAAGGAATAGAATTTGAATGTTTCTGATGCAAAGAAATGTTAAATGCATGAAGTGATGGACACCTCAATTGCCCTAGTTTGACTTATTTGCATTGTATGCCTGTATGAAAATACATGTATTGTATGTACCCTACAACAAAATACAATTATTATGTACTTATTATAATTAAGACTAATAATAAAAAATGATAAGGAAAAGACTTTAAATTGATAACCATATACACATGATCAAGAAGATAAATGGAACAAATTACTTATACTATGAATAAAAACTAGAGCATTACTTTAGATATTATAGAAGACATTATAAAACAACCTCATGTGAATTAAAGTTAAAAACGTAGCTGTAATAGAGAAATCCTAGGGTAAAAAAAAAAAAAAATTTACCTAAGATGATATAGCAGTCAATAGAGGAAGGCATACTTTCTTCTCTCTAATATATAAATTGAATTATTAACTTCAACCATTTTCCTAAAGAAATCTTTAGCCTAGAAGACTTCGTCCCAAAATTCTTCCAAATATTGAAGTGAGTAATGATGTCAATATAAAACAAACTCTTCCACAGAGAAGCAAAAGATAACACACTGTATTTTGCCATGTAGAATGCTACTTTTCTTGCCTAAAGTTTTCAGGAAAAAGTGAGGATGTGCATTATACACAGATAGTATGGCTTGGGAGCGAGGGAGCCCAGTGGGCCTCCCTGGACTACTGTGCCTTCCCACCTGTGCCTGGTGGGTTCACAGGTTCTAGTCTTAGTAGATCGAGAACAGTGGGAGTGGGCCAGAATGGCCTTCACGGGAGTGCTGCACTCAGGGGGGAGGTGGTGGTGGTGGTGGTGGTGGTAAGGCTGGTGAGGTGGCCACCACCATGTGTGGTGATAGCCCAGGCCAAAGGCCCAGCTATAGACAGGCCTCAGAGATTTTCTGGGTGCCAGCAGGCCTAGCAGCCTGGGAAGCTCCCACCTCTCTGCTCACAGGCACAGCCATCTTGGTTGCAGCCCCTGAGATGGAAAGAAGGGAAAGGCTCCTGAGAGAGAGGGAAGGAGCAGCTTTCACAGAATGGGCAGCTGCAGAAGGGCAAGGTGATCTGCAGTCTATCTGGGAAATGTTAGCCCTCCCCAGATGTGTCTCTCCCTGTTCAAAGCCAGCCACTTTCTCAATGGGTATTCTCTTGAATGTTTGGGCCAAACTTGTGGGTGCACATTAAACACAGGAGCACATTGTACATAACAAAATACAATATTTCCCAGCTTATTCTGAGGCCAGCATAACTTTGTACCCCCTACCAAAAATGGCAAAAACATTACAAGAAGGGCAAGTTACAGATCAGGCCTCCTTAATAGCATGAAAACAAAAACAAAGAAAAAAAAGTAAAACTGCTACATATGAAAAGAATAACTCTATATATCTGAATGGGATTTTATTTAAGAAACACAAGTTATTTTACCATCAAAAATCAACCACTGCAATTTACCATGTTAACAGAGAAAAAATAATTCAGATCAACCTTTATTATATTATTTTATTATATATACAGAAAATATATTTTATAAAGTTCAACACTTATTTATGATATTAAAAAATCATAGCAAACTTCTTAATGTGAGAAGACTTTCAAAACATTATATCAATGTGAAATATTATTCTCCCCTAATATTAGAATATGAGCTATCATCATATGTATTCAGTATTGTACAGTAGGTTTTAGCTTATTAAAGACCAAAGAAAACTATAAGCATCCTCAATTAATTGGCTGATTTACTTGGTATATCCAAAAGAATCTACAAAGTTCTATTACAAGTAAATTTAGCAAGTTGTTTATATACAAGGTCAATATACAAAACTCAATTGTCTTTGAGTATATTACCAACAAACATTTAAAAATATAATTTTAAAATGACACTATTTACAATGCATCCAAATGTATCACATCTCAAAGAGTAATGCTCTATAAAACATTACTGAAGGAAATTAAGAAGATCTAAATGTATATACACACATACATGTGTATCATGTTGTAGAATTATCAAAGTTTTAAGGAGATAAATCCTTAAGTTGGCCTACAGATTCAATTAATGATCAAAAAATCTCAGCAAGACTTTTATGGAAACTGACACATTGATTTCAAAATATATTTGGAAATGCCAATAACTAAAAAATTGCTAGGAAAATGTGAAGACAAATGAAATTGACTTACTCTACCAGATATTAAAACATTATACAGGGTGAACTTAAAGTTTGTGTGCCATTAAAATAGTGTAACATAGTAAATTGCATACAAACCTTATGTCCTTCCTGTATATTAAGACTACTCAATTTGCATAAAGATAGGCAAATAGACCAAGAGAATTGAAGAAGATTTAAGTAGGCTCAATTACGTAATACACATCAACAGCACCCTGCAATCCATTGAGGGGAAAAATGGTCTTACCAACAATTAATCAATTATATATCCACATGGGGATAAATGAATTGTAACGTCCCCTATGATTCATACTACACACAAAATTGATTCCAAGTTGAATTAAATCTAGATGTGAAAAGTTCAGTAAGGGAATTTAAGAAAAATATTTTTTAAAATTTGGAGTAGGAATTTCCTAAATAGTACAATGAAAAAAAACCTTATGGTTTTATAAAGAAAAGGTTGATAAATTGAACAAAATTAAAAGCGTAATTTTTTTTCCTTTTTTATTTATTTATTTATTTATTTTATTATTAAATCATAGCTGTGTACATTAATGCGATCATGGGGCACCATACACTGGTTTTATAGACTGACACATTTTCATTACACTGGTTAACATAGCTTTCCTGGCATTTTCTCAGTTATTGTGTTAAGACATTTACATTCTACATTTACTAAGCTTCACATATACCCTTGTAAGATGCACCACAGGTGTAATCCCATCAATCACCCTTCATCTGCCCACCTACCCCCTCCCTCCCCTCCCTTTCCCTCTTTTTATTCAAAATGCACCATTAGGTAGAAAATGGTACATGCAAGAAAAAGAAGAAAAAAATTTTACAATATTATATCCAAAACAGGACTTATATTCAGAATATGTGTATACATAAATCAAATTATTAAAGGGAAGAAAACCCAGACTAATAAATATATAAAGAGATTATCAAACTTCTTAGTCATGAGAGAAATACAAAATTCAAACCAAGTACTACAACATACCCACCAAAGTAGCTACTGAAAAAATGTAGAACAATCGGAAATAACATATATTACTGGTGGGAGTAAATATTTATATAATCCCTTTGGAGAACTCCGTAGTTTTCTACTAAAGCTAAACATATGCTTGTCCTAAGATCTAACAATTCCACTCCTAGTTGTATAACCAACTGCATATCAACACACACCAAAATTTTACAAAAATGTTCTTAGCAGACTTAGTCATAATAGCCCCAAACTGGAAGCAAATCAATATCCATCAATGGGAGAACGAATGAATACTGAGGTGTATTCATACAATGAATTACTGCCCAGGAATGAAAAGGACAAACTGTAGTAACAATTTGCAAAAAAACAAACTGCAACAACCTGGATGAGTCTCACAAACAATACTGAATGAAAAAAGCAAGAGAAAATACTGTAGGATTCCAGCCAGATCAGTTTCAAAGACAGGTGAAACTAATCTGTAGTGATAAAAGTCAGGAAAGTAATTACTTTTTATACTCCAGGTCTCTCAGTGACTGAGAGGACAGACTGAAAGCTTCTGCTATGCTAGTATCTCGCATTCTTGATAATTGTGTTCACTTTATGAAAATTCATCAAGCTATACACTTCTTGAGATTTTTCTTATTTATATTGTAATTCAGTTTAAAAACATACAATCATTTGAATAAGTAAATAAAAATAAATGTATCAAAGCATGGTGGTTTGAAAAAACCATGGTGAGAAACACTTGAAATGTATCCTTTTAACAAATTTTTAAAGTACAATATTGTTAACTATAAGTACGATATGGTACAGAAAATATCTAAAAGTTTTGATCTTGTATGACTGAATGTTTACGCCCACTGAACAAAACTCCCCATTTCCCCTGCCCCCTGACCCTAGCTCTTGACAACCATTATTCTACTCTCTGATTAAATCAGTTTGACTACTTTAAATACTTCATATAAGTGGAATCATGCAGTATTTGTCCTGTGACTTGGCTTACTTCATCTAGTATAATGTCATCACGGTTCAACTGTGCTGTAAATGTTGTAGCATATGACAGGATTTCATTTTTTAAGGCTGAATAACATTTTACTATATGTAAATACTACAAAATACCACATTTTCTTGATACATACATCCATCAGTGGACTTGTTTCTACCTTGTGGAAATTGTGAATAATGCTACATTGAAAATGCGAATGTGAATCTCCAATAACCTGATTTCAATTATTTTGGCTAAATATCTAGAAATGAGATCATTAAATTACACGATAATTATATTTTTAATTTTTTGAACTTCCATACTGTTTTCCATAGCTATCTCATTTTATATCCCAACAAACAGGGAACAAAGGTGCTAATTTTTCCACACCCTTGCCAATACTTGTAATTTTCTGTCTTGGGTTTTTTAAAATATGTAGTGGTCATTCTAATAGATGTGAGGTGGTATCTCTTGTGGTTTTGATCTGCACTTCCCTAAATGCAATTCAGTGATGTTGAGCATCTTCTCATATACTATTACCATTTGTATGCCTTTTTTTTTTTTTATTGTTGGGGATTCATTGAAGGTACACAGAACCAGGTTACATTGATGGCTTTTGTTAGATAAGGATCCTCTTCTTTTAAGAAATGTCCACTCAAGTTCTTTGTCTATTTTTAATTTGGGTTGTTTTAGTTTTTGTGGGGTTGTTTTGTTTTGTTTTACTTACTGACTAGTAGAATTCCTTTATATGTTGTGGATATTAAGGCTGATAAGGATCAGTTACATGATTTGCATATATTTTCTCCCATTATGTAGGTTGCCTTTTCATTTTGTTAACTGTTTCCCTTGTTTTTCAGAAACTTTTTTAGTTTGATGTATTCCCATTTGTTCAGCTTTGCTTTTGTTGCCTGTGCTTTTTTTTTTTTTTTTAACTGAAATTCCTATCTGGGTTACTGTCATTCCTCTGTTTTTTGTAATGGCATCCTTATACTAGAAATCCTTTCAAGGATGTGTATATGTGATCTGAATTCCTTTGCTGTGTTTTATGCTCATACATTAATTGGTTTAGATTAGCTACAGAAACACAATTTACAACTAATTTCTTGACCCCTGCCACCAATGTGTTTACTTCTGAGGGCATGCATATCCCTCAGGACGCAAGTGTAATGTTGTTTAAAGGGTGACATGTCAGTCAAGCCTTAAAAGACTAAAGCAGAAAAAGCTGAGGAAATTTAGTATTCTCCTCCCAAGAAACTGATGATTAAGATGTAAACATTTTAATTTTGTCCTTCCTGAGAAGGACAATTTCAAACTTACTAAAAAGAATCCTATTGGTCAAATCCTAAGAAATTGTAAACTACAAGTTCTATCATTAAGTTATCTCACATTTCTATATTGTATTGTTCCCATTTTTTAACAATGTGTATTGAAAAGCCATAAAGTCTAAAGCATAAAATAACTAGATATGGACTCAATTAACTTTCTCTTTGAGTGCCATTTCAATTCATTCCATCTTGCAATCTCCTCAGGCAAGTGTTTCAATACTTCAGTCACTTTGATCCTAATGTATCATGTGCCTCTAGAAATTTCCCCCAAGCCCATTTTAGCACATCCAATATGAGTATGACTCAGCTGCAGAATTTAAGGTTAGCACAACCAAAAGATTAAAGATGAGCATAACTTGTTAAAAGAGGGCATTTTGTAGGTCATAGTAAAGTAAGTGGGCAGGGTTTTCTCATTATACTGACAAAGCCTAAAATTGTGCCTTTTTCTGAAATTAAACTGAGTTCATACCCTGTTACAGTGTACTCTGAGCAATTCAGAAAATAGAACAAGGCACTTTTATACTATGGAAAAAGGTAAAGTTTGATATCCGTGGGTAAAAATCTGTATCCATTCAATAGTTGAAAATGTAGCAGACAACTTAGTGTTTGATTATTGTATCTCAGGAAAAAATTCTATAAAAAATATTTTTTAATAGTAATTTCTACCTTTAAATGTGTATCTGCAAGTTGGGGCTGTACCCATTATGCAGGGTTGTTGAAAAAATAATACTATAGGCAACATCTATTAAAAGGCCATTATATCCTAAATATTGTGTTAAATATTTTATCTTTGTAAGGTGGCTAATGTTACACACAAATGAAAAAGGTGGCAGGCAAGAAAGGTAAATTCTTACACAATGTCATATAACTTGTTAGGGGCAAAGAAAGACTTTTAAATTGTGTTTATTTGCAAATCTATGTTCTTAACTATCCTCATAGTGATCTAATAAAGTAATAGAAATGAGTCCTTTCAAAATTATATACCACTAAATTAATGGGAGAAATGGATCTGTGAAGTAAAAGGAGGCATTTTATATGGATCTGCTTTTGAAACTTTTGAAATCATAGATCTGAAAGAGTTAATATTCTTCCACAGTTGGGTTTACTTACAAGCAATATAACAGAAAAATAAGGATGCTAATCAGCATATATTTTAAGAATTTAAAAAATGATTCTGTCAGTAGAGGTGGGAAAGAGAATGGAATTTGTATAAATCCTGAAATTTACATACATATGGCTTAATTAAATTAATAGGCATTAAATCATTTAACAAGTGAAATTTCATAATTAGTGCTAAAGTACTAAAACAGTGATAACTAAACAAAATCTTAGTGAGTGCTGATATATACCAAATAAATTTCTCCTACAAGATCAACAAGCTCATTCTCCATTTGGTAGGGGTGTTAACTGCAAAGGCTTACAGCTGGGTTCCATAGGCAGCTGCCTTGACCAAAATTACTTCCCTTGTCCTGGGCAACCTGCAACCAATGACTGGTTGATGTGGGGTACAAAGACTCAGCAAACCTTGTCTCAATGGAAACAACTCTAGCCATTTCATCTCCAGATCGCTCCATGAGATTGACAGAGGCCTCTGTTGCAACTTTATCTCAGTTTGATTTCTTCCTTTGCCTAATCCTGGTTCCTTTACCTCACACAGGGATAGTTCCCAGTATTCCTTAATACATTCTTTCATGCAAATTTAACAGTTTTGAGTCTTTTTCCTGGGGATTCTGGGCTATGACAATGATTAATTTCAAATTTTCTCCTACTCCACTGCTTATGTGTTTTACTATTATTACAAAATATGCACTCTTTTTCTATTTTTCCAGTGTCACATAATAGAGCAGTAAATCTACATCAAGCTGATTTTACTTTATAAGGCTTCTAAAAATTCAATATAGATTTCATACATAACAAGGCAATCACACTGAAAAATGGTACACCTTATAACTAAAAGGATTTTTAAAGAATCATACAGTTGTCGGCTTAGGAGAGTTTTTCCTACAAAACAAAATAGTTTTAACTTATAAAGAATAGACTTAAGTATGGATATGCTGTATGTTTCTCATACTGGCAGCTAAATGAGATTTTTCTATTCTTTCTTGAATGAAATATAAAATCTATGTTGTGGAATGAAAATAAAAAGTAGGAATATATCACAACCAAGAAAATGATGCTAGATATTTTCAGAGGGTCTTTTAGGTCTGAATATTAAAAGTGAGAAAATTATGCTATCACTGAGCTTATATTTTTAAAAATTTTATTTTTTCAAACATTTTTCTAATAACTTTTATTCAATTCCAGGTATAAGGCGTTAGAGAGAGTTGTGAACGAATATGCCAAAAAATCACTACAAATGCACACTTGGTATATAAACATCATCATGTTCCATATCATATCTACTCTCTGCCCCACTTTTCCCTTCTCAGCATAGGGCATCGCCAGTTGTTCAAGCTAGAAATCTGAGAATCAGTTTTGACACCTTTCTGTCTCTTGCCTCATACCTCTAAACAGTAGATCAATTTAATATACAGTACTTCCTGCTATTTTATCTCCTAAATTTGCATTGTCAAAAGGGATGATATCACCAAAGGAAGTAAAAATTGGTTCTGGATGAAAGGAAAAGCTAGCTAATTTTATGTGAACTTGGCTAGGCTATGGTGCCCAATTATTGGTCAAACACTATTTTAGCTATTTTTGTGAAGGTTTTCTTTAGATATGATTAACATTTACAACCAGTTAATTTTAAGTAAAACAGATTACCCCTCATAGTGTGGGAGGATCTCACCCATTCATTTGAAGGCCTTAAGAGGAAAGACTGAAGTTCCCTAAAGAAGAAAGAATTGTGCCTCAAGACTGCAACATAGAAATCCTTCTAGTTTCCAGCCAGCCTGTCTGTGTCTATCTGTCTCTCCCCCTCTCTCTAATACAGTGATGAAAAATATTTTTATGTCTAAAGCACAGATGTACATAATATATGTAAAGAGATAAGCAGGATACTTATGGTATTAAAATTTCATGGAAGTGAGATCAATGAAGACAAAAGTCTCATCTCTTGGGGATGATGGGGGGAAATAATAAAAAATGGAGAAGAAACAATGTAGAAAAAAATGTATCTCTTATACCACTACCCTAAAAGAGCCCACTATTTATTATTAGAAAATTGCTTAAGGATTCTCTCTGGGGCTGTCTTAGTCTGTCTCAAATACATCTTCCACACTACTTGCTAGATCTATTATTTAGCACATTTAACTATATTCCTCCCATAAAATCTCTATGATGGCTCTAGGTTTGGGAACTTCTGATCTCTGCTCCCATTGAAACCCATAGGTAAGGCAAGTATCTTCATTATTTCACAGAGGAGAAGGCTGAGATCCAGTTAGGTTTAAGACCAGCCCAAAGTTGCACAATTACATAGAGGCAAATTTAGTATTTGAAACCAGTTTTCACAGTCTAGGTACACAATTTTCTTTGAAGAACATGCCCTTTTGACAGTAAAGCAGAATAATATTGGAATACTATTAGCATCTACCTACTAGTTTATAAGAATCTGAGCAATGACTACCTCAGAGAGCTTTGGATTCCTGTTCTATAAAGTGGAGATAATATCGCCCTCTCAAAATTAATATTAGGATTAAAAACGATTATACACATATGCAAATGTAGACATACACGTAAATGCACATCTCCATGTACCTATATGTGTAAGCACATGAATATACACACATGTATGTATTTATATGTGTGTGCAGATATATGCATGAGGGTAACCTAGTATTTAATATTTGGCATTTGGGTAAGTATTGAATAAATAGGCAGGATGGAGGGCCGTCTTATCTTGCTGTGCTACCTTACCTCAGGTACTATACAAATTAGAAACAGTTTGGTAACCTATTAGGAAATTCACCTGAAATTTTTCCCTCTCCTAACTTCATGGTAAAATTACCTTACCCTGACTCCTGCAATGCTTTCACTGGACAGAAACCAACGTGAGCTAATGAGAAATCAGTCTTGCTTACGAAAAACGCCTCTTCACAGCCACTTCCTTCTTTTCTTCCGAAAGTATTCAGGAAGCACTCATTTCCTCACCATTTTCCCACTCTTGGCTCAGTGAAACCTTTCTAGTCACCGTGTCTCAACAGAAAATGAATGTTTTTTCCACTTTCTCTTATCTTTTTCAAACACTTGCTTAGTTACTTTAGGGATATGCTCTCCTTCACCTCCTTCCATGCATTCAGCCTAAAGCCAGCCTAATCATAAAACTACAGTGTTGAAAGTATAGAGTTTTTGCAAATCGCTCAGTTGTCCTGATCACAAGGAGTATTTCCTATTTCCAATATTTTAAAAAGTGTTCATCTCATCACTCTTAGAATATGACCAGGAAAGCTCATAAGTCTCTTAAAGAAGTTGTTACTCATATTGAAAACATACCCAATTTATTCTATCCTTTGTCTTCTTGAATGTGTGGAGTAAGTTGACACCTTCGTCCACTTGACAGCCCTATAATGCACATTACATCTCCTCCAGAATAAATAGAATTCTACAGTTCTTTTTCTCCTCAAAGGATCTAGTTCCCATCCCTGCTTGTATGTTTCCAACATATACCTCAAGTTGTCATTTGTTTCTCTTTAACGATATGGAGCCTAGCCAGCCACATACTGGTATCACAGAATTTAACAAAATATGACTTTCACTTTTAACACTGTTAAAAAGATAGATAAATAATTTTATTGATTAGTGAGAATCCATTAACAATTATAGGCTCAATAATCACTTCTAATATCTGCCCTTAAATTTCTATCTCCAGCCATGTTACCCCAGAACTTCAATCACATAGTGTGAACCTCTGATTCAGTATTTTCACTTGGTTGTCTTTCAACTCCATTTTATTATCTCTGAAATAAACCTCATTGACCCCTAGTGGCCGAATCTCCTTCCTGACTTAAGTATTTGGTCAAACTACTAACACTTGGACTAAAAAACACACAAAGTTCTATTTTCTGGCAGTCTTTCTTGCTTTCTCTGCCTAACAGGTGGTAACCAAGCCCTGCAGGGTCTGCTTTACAATCTCCCTCATAGCCTTCCTTACATTTCCTTCCTACTGCAGCCACACTACCCAGATCCTCATTAACTCATACTTAGATTGCTACAAAGTTTCTTATCTAGCTTTTAGAACCTAAAGACCCTTCACCTATTTTCAACCACCCTCGGGTTTCCCTGCCTGCCCCTATCTACTGAATACCTCTAACCCCACATTCATCTTGGTTTCCCTGGTTCAGACTCTTCTCCAATTCACCTTAGATTGCTAGCTGAATATTTAAAAACATCATGTTCATTATTACACCTTTGGAGAAATATTTTTTCCTCTTGAATACATTATAATATTAATATGCAACATTATTTGACCAATAAGTTTGTGTCTCACAGCAGGCTTAAACCTTACACATTTCATTTCACTTAATCCTCATTTTGAAGTGAGAAAACTGATCCAGAGAGAGATTAAATAACATGCCTACGTTATCCAAGAAGAAGGAGGTTGACCTAAGCATGCTTGCCAAACCCTAAACTCTTTAAGCAGTATATTATTAACAGACTTCTACTACAGTGTGATTCCAAATCATGTCTTTAAATCTCTTTTTCATTATTTCTATGTAGAGCCTGTCTCTTCTATTAGATGATTTGCTCTCCCCCAAAGTTATTCTATGAACATTTCTGCTTTTCCAACTTTCATGCTAGCTATTCTCTATCACTCTACCTCCCCATCTTTCCATTTTCTATGATTCTATCTAAATATAAAATCTCTGGAGTACGCACTATTTGTGTTATTTTATAGATGAAAAAAGGCTATTTGCCATATGTCCTATAGCTAAGAACTTGAAATTAAATACAGCTCTGTTTTACAAAGACCGTGCTCTCTCACTACATTTATTGTTTACACATGTATAATCATTCACTTTCTACTCTTCAGGAAATGAATTTTCTCCCACCTCTTTCACAGAATCTATTTTAGCCCAAAGCCATTTTTCATATTCTAAAGTTTCACAGCAAGTATGCCTTTTGCTTCCTAAAATTTCTATATTATTATCATTTTTTAATGTCATGTTAGTATTTAGGGTTCTATAAAGTTGTCTTCCTATTCAAATCAGATGGAGAAGAGTACAGAATGGTAGGTAGTTAAGTACATGGACACTGGAACCAGTTGCCTTGAAATCAAATTCTACCACTATGGTCTCTTAGTTGTTTGACCTTAGGAGAGTTACATGAACTCTTTATGCCTGTTTTTCCTCATTTGTGAAAAGAACAATAATATGTTATGCATAGAGCTGGTAGGTTAAATGAATAATGAATTAATCTATATAAAGTTCACAGAACTCTATCCAGCACTTTATTTAGTCAGCTATTAGACACAGAAATCTGCTGTTCCTATCTTCACTTCTACTACTGTGTTTCCAGACTTTGAGAGTAAACCTTAAGGATTAGTTCATGGCAGCTCAAGGTGGCTATAGAAAAGAAGAAGTTCCCATTAGGATGACACACTCATCCTAATGGTAACTACCTACCATTCTGTACTCTTCTCCATCTGATTTGAATAGGAAGACAACTTTACAGAACCCTAAATACTAACATGAAATTAAAAAATGATAATAATATAGAAATTTTAGGAAGCAAAAGGATGGGCTGGGAATTACCCTGGTTGCGTTGGTTAACTCCAAGGTAGGCCACACAAAATGACCCCAAAATATATAGCAAACTTGGCTGTAAATCAGTAAGAAAAGGCTACTATGGTGTGTGAAAAAACCATCTTATAGATGATAACACGGTAAATAAATGTTAATTATTATTTGAAAGTGACAAGATGACAGAAATCTCAAGAATGGGATAGAATTTGAATTGGATAGAATCTAAATGCTTCATTGGTAACATCTAAATTATCATTATTAATTATATGACAGTCATATATCTACTCTAAAGAAAAAAAAAATCAAACATAAGCTTATTTTTATAACCCTAAAATCTTAGGCCTATAGGGAAGAAACATGCCTTGAAGTCTATTTCAAGAGCAATTTAAATTCTGCAGGTTCCTATGATTAGAATACACTGGCCCAAGCTTTGCAAGTAAAGAGTTCTTTATCCTTATCTCTCTTTCCTACATGCAGAAATAAAAAAAATAAAACACATTTATCTAAAAAATGCTTTTCTAAAAAGAAGAAAAAATAATCTTGCCTTGTTTTTATTCAATCCATCAAGAAGGTGAAAATTACTTATTTGCACAATTCAGTCAATTCTAGAACATGAACTGGATGAAAAGTATTTAATCTAAGGATCCCTACATCACTCATAGATGGATATGTGAGCATTTGCAAATTTACAATAAAACGTGAAGACAAAATTATCTTTAGTTCATTGTCATCAGTGTTACAGTTGTATGTGCTATAGAAAAAGGAGCTATTGCTCTCTTGCTTCTGATTTTAAAAATCAGCCCTCTTATTCACTTCCTCTATACCTCAGGCAGGTTCTGGCATAGAGCAGCCATTCATAGTTGTGGCTGAACTAGAGCATAAAGCACCACCTCAATTCTTCCTGTGGCCACGGTTTTCAAACCTCAGCATGCAGGAGTTCTGAGTGCTACTGTGTAAATTCTATGCACACCCTACCCACAAAGAGATTCTGAGTCAGGAGTTCTAGACTGGGATGCAGGAATCTAATTTTTAAACAAACACTCTTGGTGATTCTGACATGAATTTAGCAAATGTATTTTGAGAAATACTACCCTTTAGTTAATTTCTTAAGTAAGGATAATAATGGCTCAAATATATCAAACACTCCCTCCTTGCCAAGGGCTCTATAAATATTCCCTAATTTAATGCTCAGGGAAGTCTATGAAATAGACTTTACTATTGTCATATTTTGCAATGAGGTAATTAAGACTTGAAGAAATTAAGTAATTTGCCCTAGGTTCCAAAGCCCACAGAAGAGAAAGAATACAAAATCAAGTCTGTATTATTCTAAAGCCCATGCTCTTAACAAAAAAACACTGTTGTAAAAAAGAAAAGCTGGTAGGCTGCCAATAGTTTTCCTTAGCAGCATATTACTAAATGCCATCCACAAATTTGGCTAAAAAAATTTATCAATCATTCATATACATGAAATGTCATCATTCAATAGTGTCAACGGATATTCCAGATGATAGGTCACAAAGGACTCATATCCTATTAGGCTAAAACACAATAAACAACCTGGTGCATTCAAAATGAGGCCATTCTGTTCAGATTAGTGTCAAAAATGAGAGCTTTTAACTTTTGGAATGACAACAAAAATATTTATTAGGTACTAATACTCATATTCGTCTGACTAAAACATGAAGAGTGACGATGGCCAACAGAATAAATTTTATCACAGATATATCAAACATTTCAAAATTTTAAAAACTGCATATTTTTACCTTTGTAATATTAATATAGGACATACTAAAAAGCTGATACATCCACGAAGAACACTGACATGCCCCTAATATCTTCTTCCTCATCCTGTGTGTAGTTAGAGCCTTGGGAAGACCCAGAGCTATGAAAGCACAAGGAATTCCCTGCCAGGTCTTGGATTTTCAGCTTCACTGGAAATGAATCAGAGGAAAAGTTTGTGCAATGATACCAGACAGACCTGCATTAACAGATTATCTTAGCCATTCAGTAGCAATATGTCCATTAGTAAGTTCTTGACCTTTCTCGCTAACAAAATTGGAATATATATATCCATCTTACAAAATTACCATGAAGATTACAAGAAAAATACCCATAAAACTCTTACAAGAGTTTCCCTGGTAATAAATGTTGGTAGTGGATAATTGGTCTTGTCTTCCTATTCATTTGCATCTGTTTGCTATCAGTCCCTCATTTGCACCACTTGTAATTCTACCTGGAGTCATACCTTCTTTCCACCTTCTGACACTCAAGGTGGCACACAATAAACGCTAAGTGAGAATCAGCTGAACATTATATTAAGTCTTTCTGTCACAGAATATACTTCCTCGCATTTTAGGAAGTTGGATCCTAAGATTCAACTAAGATTGAGCACTTTCTCTAAGAATTCTCAGACACACTTTTACACTTTCTCAGTCTTTATGTAGCCTCCAGTGAATCAGCAGGTGCCTACAATCAGGAAGTAACAACTTACCGTGTGTAGGGAGGAAACTGACCTTGATCTCATCAAGACGTAAGCTAGAATGATTAGATAATTATCTACTCTTCCTTTTATTCTGTAGTTTCACAATAGCTGGGAACCTGCCTTCTAACAAAGGATTTGTCCCTACATATATATCTGTATAAATGCAGGCTGTAAACAACAGAAGGGCATTTCTGTTAATGGTAGAAGAAGACTGGACATCAACTATTCTCTTGGGTAAAAGGAAAAACATCAATAGGTTTGCAAAAGGTAATAAGGCTGCTATGAGAAATGCTGTCAAGAATGTGGGAAGGGACTAAAGGAACTGGAAAAAGTTTTAGATGTAAGCTTTCAAGTGACGAAACATCATCACCATGATTATTACCTACTATAACACATCCACAGCTCCAGTAAAATCTTGACAATTAGTATGTGAGCAATTTGAATTTGATCAATACATAAAGGAATAAATGAACAAATGAACCTAGAGAGAGATGCTCTATGACAATAGGCCCCAGTCGAGGTTACGTTATGCCTAAACTGAGATTACCGTGCCCTTTTTTCCATTGTTTATTAAATTAGAACTAGAAAGGGAGGCAGGCAATCTAAGGAAGACAAAATAGAACTAGGTAATAAATACATAAAGATGTTCAATCTTACACATAATTAGTGACCCAAGGTATTCAAAGTAAAACTAAATGGGATGTAGTTTTACCTAATCAGATTGGCAAAAGCTTTAAACTTTTGTGATATAAAACAGGGACAAGACATGAGGAAACAGATGTTGTTTCATATATATATATATACACACACACACATATACAGAAGTATCTAAGGATGTTCATTGCAACATTCCTAAAATCTGTGAAAAATTAGAAGCAATCTAAATGTTTAACTAGGAAATCAGAACAGTATGGCATATTGAGCCATGTATGCAGTCAAATACAATGCAGTAAATCCAAATATGTCCACATAGAAAGATCTTAAAAACAGATTGAGTGAAATAAGCAATTACAAAATAACAGACTATATACTATGCCATGATTTGAGTAAGTTAAACCCTTTCTATCGCTTTCTCACAAACACATACCCTCACATACCAACACCAACAACTAGTGTTCAAAAACCATGGTGTGGAAGAACACATAGCAAATTGGCCATAGAGGTAATGTCTAAGAATCCAATTGATTAGGTGTTCTAGTCACGAGGATCCTGACTGGAAGATCCTCTAACAATGCATTGTTATAAGGAGGATATATTCACATGTTACTGTGAAATGAAAATTATACAAGAACGGTACAGGTACAGCAATACCCCTGGCTGTTTTGCTTAGTACTTACAGCTAGATCACCCCTTCTTTGATGATCTTAAATCATTAAGTAAATTATATACTCATACATTTGACGTTTGTCAATCTTTCATGAAAGAAATATAGTTACTTACCAGGAGTAAGAAAGTATGTTATAGCTGGAGAGCACAGATGAATAAGGTACACCCTGGATGTCAAAAAGCTTATCAATCAGTCTTACAAGGATTTAGATATTCCATTCAATATTAGGAAGGAATCAGAGTATTTTTACTCACTTTAGTAAGAGGCAACATGGATTTGAATAAACTAGTCAGAAAACTATTGATTAAATGTACATATAAGATCAAAACCATTTTAATTACAAATTACTGATATCCGAAAAAGGGTAACATGCTGAGAAACACCTTCTGATGAGTTTAGTTTTCAGGCTTCAGTCAGGAAGTAACTGATTAACTTTCCAAACTTTATCCACCCACCTGGAGATGAAAACCTTGATGTTTTGACAAGTCCTTTGGGCAACAAACCTGTCGCAAATTTCAAGAGTGATTCTATGTGTCACAGATGTATTATTAAGTCATGCCAGAGAACTCCCTTGAGTATCATCCCCCAAATGTGGTTGTCCTTGATGAGGGTCACCACCCAATATGTGACAAGTCATACTAGGCACACTTGTCTAATCAATCCAGAGTATTGCACTGTTGGTTACTGGACAGGAGCATGGACCTAAATAGGCCCCCAGAGAAGTACTAATTAAAGGCCTATTTGAGCTGAAGTGATTCATAGATTATCTTCTCAGGCACTTACTTTAATGTTGGCCTGTCCCACAATCTAGGATGAAAGATGCCTCCTTGAACACCACTGTTTACTTTCCATTTGATATCCATCTAGTTTTCATTCTGTGCTAGACACTGTATTAAACACTGAAAGCACTAAAATGACCATGTGCTCAGGAACTCCTTCTTTGATGAGGATATTCATTCATTCTACATATATTTCTTTTGCATTGTGCTAATTGCCAGGCATAGATAGGTAAGAGGCTCAGTCATTGAACTTCAAAGAGATCACAGTCAGGAAAGAGTTGCTAGGACCACATTTCATAATTCACATATCTTTTTAGTCATAGACCCTTGACAATGCTCAGCGAAGATTCTACAACTCTAAATTTTTTGACTATATGAGTAAATCAATATATGAGAAACTATGTCCGTATAAAAATATAATAATAATGGTTGCTATAATGATGATTTAGAAAAGGTGTTGAGGGTAAGAGTGTGGGAAAAGGAGTGCCTATTTCTACCTAATATAATGGGTTTGGTTAGGGTGGAAAGGAAGACTCATCATAGGAGATTAATATTTCATCTAGGATATGATTTCCTATTACAGGAACTAAAAAAAAGTGATTGGAACAAATTTAGACCAAGATATTGCTTTAAAAAGCCTATGCTACTGGAGTTATTTGGCAATAAAATTCCCAAATGCTTACTTGCTAAAATTTTTAAAGTTGTGTTTTTCCCTTCCAACTTTTTGTTGGAACTCGAACAAAATCAGATGCAAAATTAAAAGTATAAATGCCAGTGAGTGGAAAGTTGAAATATTAATTCAAATCTATAGGTTAAAATATATTTAACATCATAATTGTCAAAATCATAGTTTAAAAATGAAAAATGTGCCACTGCACATATAATACCAATTTTCAAGTTCAAAGCTGACACTATTTTTATCTCTATGTGGGCAACATGATAAAAGAAAAGAAAAAGGAAATCCAAGTTTTTTTTCCTTCCTTATATAAATAGAGCAGTTGTTGGTTCAAGTTTGCAGTTTCTATTTATATTCACAGGGATATTGTACATTTTATATGACTGAAACATGCCATCTTTGATTTCCACAAAGCAGGGTTGTACTGTTATATAAGAATTATTTAGCAGCAGTCTATGATAATGTAGAATCCAAGAAGCAATAAAAGTTAACATGTTATAGTCCTGGGCTAATACACAGTATATTATTTGATCCTCATTTCAACTTTATTTCAGTTATTATTACCTTTCTTTTACAGATTTAATCATATAACAAATATGTACTGAACACATACCGTAGTTAAACGCTGTTCTAAGCCCAAGGTATAAAACCATGTGATATGGTGAATCAGTTCCCTGTCCTAATAGAGCCTACTCTCTTATAGTAAACAGTTAAATAGATATGTTAATATCTAGTATGTCTAATATCTAGTATTCTCTGTTTGAAGCCAGAACAGAGACCAAATAACCAAGGCAATGTGGAGCAAAAAGGAAAAAAATTGGAGGCATCACATTATCAGACTTCAAACCATATTACAAGGATAAGAGCTATGGAGAAAAATAAAGGAAGTGGAAAATGACAGGAAGTAGGGAAAAGGTGCCGTATACATCCTACTAAAAGTTTAATTTGGCCCTAGAGAAAGTGAGAGAACTAGCTATGAGAAAATTTGGAAGAACATTTTGGGCACAGGAAAAGGCAAATATATAGGCTTTTAGGAAGGAACATGCTTGAAATGTTCAAAGAGGACAGTATGGTGGGAGTGAAGTGAAGGAAAAGGGAAAGTAGTAAGAAGGACATAAAGAAGAGGTAAATGTTGGAATATAACAGCAACAATAAAGTCTTCAGAATTTCCTTCCTTTTTTTATTTCAAAATATTACGGGGATACAAATATTTTTGGTTAAATGGACTGCTTTTGTAAGATTTGAGTCATGGCTGTAAGTGTGCCCATCACACATTCTACCTGTTAGATAGGTTTTGGCCTGTTCTCCTCCATTCTTCTCCCTCCTGCTTGATTTCCCTTAAGTTTTATTTCCCTCTATGCATAAATGTATGTGTGCTCTTCATTTAGTTGCAATTTGACAGTGAGTACATGTGGTGTTTGCTTTTCCATTCTTTAGACATTTTACTTAGGATAATGGTCTATAGTTCCATGCAAATTATTGCAAAAGGCATTAAGTTATCCATCTTCATGGCTAAGGTATGATCTGTGGTATTCATATACCACATTTTGTTAATCCACTCATAAATTGATGGGCACTTCCACGTCTTTGAAATTGTAAATGGTCCTGTAATAAACACTGCTCAAGCATCAGTGTCTTTTTGATAAAATGAATTTACATCTTTTACGTTTACCTGGATGGAGCTGGAACATATTCTTCTTAGTAAAATATCTCAAGAATGGGGGAAAAAGTATCCAATGTACTCAGTACTACTATGAAATCAATATATAATCACTGACACATTTATATGAGTGGTAAAACAAAACTAAAGTCCAGAAAGTAGGAGGGAAGATGAGAGAGAAAAGAAGAGAGGAGGGAGGGTATTTGGGGGGACATCACCTAATGTGCATAATACAATGGTACATTTCAAAACTATTAAGAAAAAAGTATAATTGTCTTACAACAAAAAAGTAAGTGAGGTGATAGATGTGTTAACCAGTTCCATGTAAGCACTTCACATTATATATCAAATCAGTACATTGTATCCCATAAATGCATCAGTGTACACAGTTATAATTTAATATAAATAGATAAATTGACTTCTTTTCCTTTGGGTATGCGTGTGCCTGTATCTCAGTGGTTAGGGTACCTACCACATGCACTGGGGCTGGTGGGTTTGAACCCAGCTCTGGCCTGCTAAACAAACAAACAACAATCGGTAAATAGCGAGTAGCGGGATTGCTATATCAAATGGTATGTCTACTTTTAGCTCTTTGAGAAATCTCCATATTGTTTTCCACAGAGATTATACTAGTTTGTAGTCCCAATGACAGTGTAGTTGCTTTCCTTTCTTTATGCATCCACATCAACATCTGGTATTTTTGGACTTTTTAATAAAAGTCACTCTGATGGGGTAAGGTGATATCTCATTGTGATTTTGATTTGAATTTCCTTGATAAGTAGTGATGCTGAACACTTTTTCATGTTTGTTGGTCATTGGCCTATCTTCTTTTGAAAATCTTCTGTTCATGTCTTTTGCCCACTTTTCGATAGGGTTGTTTGATGTTTTTCTTGCTGATTTGCTCACGTTTTTTTTGTAGACTCAGGTTTTTAGCCCTTTATGAGATGCATACACTGTAAATATTTTATCACATTCTGTAAGTTGTCTATTCACTCTGTTGATTATTTCCTTGGCTGTGAAGAAGTTTTTAATTTAATCAAGTCCCATTCATTTATTTTTGTTGTTGCTGTGACTGCCACTGGAGTCTTTTTCATAGATTCCTTGCCTAGGCTAATATCTAGAATAGTTTTTCCAACATATCTTCTAGAATTCTTATATGTTCCTGCTTAAATTTATTTATTTATTATTCATTTATTTATTTGAGACAGAGTCTCACTTTATCTCCATCAGTAAAGTGCCGTGGTAACATAGCTCACAGCAACCTCCAACTCGTGGGCTTAGGTGATTCTCCTGCCTCAGCTTCCCGAGTAGCTGGGACCACAATGCCTGGCTATTTTTTTGTTGCAGCTTGTCCAGGACCGGGTTCGAACCTGCCACCATCGGTATATGGGGCCAGCACCCTACCCACTGAGCCACAGGTGCCACCCAAAATTTAAATTATACACCTTGAATTAATTTCTGTGAGTGGTGAGAGGTACAGATCCTGTTTCATTCTTCTGCAAGTAGCTGTCCAATTTTACCCACACCATTTATTGATTAGGTATTCTTTTACCCAGTGTATATTTGTGTCTGGTTTAGCAAAGATCAGTTATCTGTATGTGGAAGGTTTTATATTTGAGCTTTCCATTCTGTCCCATGGGTCTATGTCTCTGTTTTTGTGCCAATACCATACTATTTTGGTTAATATAGTTTTGTAGTAAGTTCCAAGACTGATAATGTGATGCCTCCAAATTTTTACCTTTTACTCAATTTTGTCTGAGTTATTTGGGCTCTTTTATGGTTCTAAACAAAGCATACAATTAGTTTTTCCTAGAAATAACTGAAATATGACATTGGTATTTATTTTGATGAGGATTGCATTGACTCTGTAACACACTTTGAGCAGTATAGACATTTTGACACTGCTGATTCTACTGATCCATGAGCATGATATGTTTTTTTCATTTGTTTGTATCCTCTGTAATTTCTTTTCTTAGTGTTTTGTAGTTTTCTTTGTAGAGACCTATCACCTTTTTGGTTAAGTATATTCCTGGGTGTTTTATTTTCTTTGCAACAATTGTAAATGATACAATGTCTTGATTTGACTCTCAGCTTGACTGCTATTGGTGTAAGAAATTCTACTGACTTTTGAACTTCAACTTTATACCCTGAGATTTTGCTGAATTTGTTTAACAATTCTAGAAGTCTCTTGGTGGAATCTTTGGGATTTTCTTGGTATGAGACCATATCATCAGCAAATAGCAACAGTTTGACCTCCTCTTTCTCAATTTGGATACTCTTAATTTCTTTCTCTTGCCTGATTGCTCTGGCAAGGACGTCCAGCTCAAATATATATTGAATAGAAGTGATGGTAATGGGCATCCTTGTCTTGTTCAAGTTCTTAGTGCAAATGTTTTCAGCTTGTCCCCAGTCAGTATGACGTTGGCTGTGGGTTTGTCATATATAACTTCTATAATTTTGAGGTATGTTCTTTCTATGTCTATTTTTTTTTTTTTGGTAGTTTTTGTCATGAAAGGGTGCTGAATTTTTCTGAATGCTTTTTTCTTCATCTATTTAGATGACCAAATGATTTTTTATTTTTGCTTCTGTTTATGTGGTGAATCACATTTTTTGTTTTACATATGTTGAGCCATCCTTGTATCCCTTGGATGAAGCCCACTTGGTCATGGTGGATTATTTTTAATGATGTGTTATTGAATTTGATTTGGTACTATTTTATTTAGTATTTTTGCATCTATATTGATAAGGTATATTGGTCTGTAAGTTTTCTAAGTGTCGTTTCCCGGCTTTGATATCAAGGTGATTCTGACTTCACAGAATGAGTTTGGGACTGATTGAGTGTTGGGGTATTGTGTGATTCCAGGAATTTGTTCATTTCCTCTGTTTTTAAGTTTATATGCTTAGATATTTTCATAGTATTCACAGATAATATTTTGTTATTTCTGTGGAATAAGTTGTAATATCTCTTTTTTCCATTCTGATTGATCTTATTAAGACCCTTTCTCTTTGATTCTTGAGTAATTATTTTATTCATCTTTTCAAAGAACCAATTTCTTATTTTATTTGTCTTCTGTATTATTTTCTTATTTTTACTTCATTTAGTTTTGCTCTTATCTTGGTTATTTCTTTTCCTCTCCTGGCTTTGGATTTGGTTTGCTCTTCCTTTTATAGTTCTGTGAGACAAGTCATTAGATTATTACTTTGTGGTTTTAGTTATAGGCATTTTTGTTATAGGCATCTAAGGCTTTGCATTTTCCCCTTCAGACTGCTTTTGATGGATTTCACAGATTTTGATAACTTGTGTCTCCTTTGATTCAGTTCAAAGAATCTTTTGATTTCTATCTTATTTTCATTATTGATCCAATAATCATTCAGGAGCAGGTTATTTAATTTCCATGACTTTTCATAAAATTGAGTGTCTTTCTTGGTGTTTATTTCTAGTATTATTCCACTGTGATCTAAGAAGATATATGGTATGAATTTGAATTTTTTTGAATTTGCGGAGACATGATTTGTGGCCTAAAATATGATCAATTTTGGAGAATGTTCCATGTGCTGATGATAAGAATACATAATCAGTGGGTTTTGCATAAAATGTCTGCAAATGTCTATTAGGCCAATTTGTTCTAGAATCCTATTTAAGTCAAGTGTTTAATTATTTTCTGCTTTGAAGATCTTCCTAGTTCTGTCAGTTAGGTGTTGAAATCCCCAGCAATTACGATACTGCTGTTTATCTCATTCCTTAGACTTAGTAGAGTTTGTTTTATGAATCTGGGTGCACCCGTGTTAAGTGCATACATTTTTAGGATTGTTTTGTTCTTCTTGCTGAATTACTCCATTATCATATAATGATGATATTTGACTTTCTTTACTATTGTTGATTTAAATTCAATTATATATGATACAAGAATGGCTACATCTGCTTTCTTTTAGTTTCCATTTGCATGGAATATATCTTTCCATCCATTACCTCAAGTCTGTAAGAGTCTTTCTGGGTTAGATTTGTTTCCTGGAGATAGCAGATACAAGGCTTATATATTTTATCCATTCATCCAGCCCCTGTCTCTGGAGTGGGAAATTTATACCATTCATGTTGATTGATAGGATTGACGTGTAAGATATTGTTCTGTTCATCTGGTTGGTTAGTGCTTTGTTGTTTTGCTTTATCTCTTTTATCTGCGATATTTGAGTGGTTTTACACTGGGTGTGACCATTGCAGTGATCCATATATAATGCAGTTCTGAGTATTTCCTGTGGGACAGGGCTGGTCTTGAAAAATTATCTCAGTGTTTGTCTGGAAAGGTCTTTATTTCTCCTTCACTTAATGAAACTTTGTTTTTCAGGATACAAAATACTAGGCTAGCATTTGTTCTGTTTAAGAAGACTGAAGATGGGGTCCCAATCCATTCTGGCTTTCCAGGTCTATGTATTTCTCATGATGGGTTTTTCTTTGTAAGCTATTTGGTGTTTCTCCTTACATTTCACAGAAGTTTCTCCTTTGAGTTGACTTTGGCCAGTCTGATGACTATCCCATGTTAATCTTGGTGATTGCCTCTTTGTGACAAATCTCCTAGGTGTTCACTGAGCTGCTGGTATTTGAATATCTAAATCTCTAGCAACACCAGGGAATTTTTAGTGGATTATTCCCTCAAATAGGTTTTTTTCACCCTTAAGGATACCTATGATTCTCGTATTTAGCTGTTTCACATAATCCCATAATTCTCAGAGGCTTTGTTCATTACTCTTGATTCTCTATTCATTATTTTTGACTGAGTTACCTTGAAAGAGTTGTCTTTAAGCTCTGATATTCTTTCTTTTGCCTTTTCTAGTCTATTCTTACAACTTTCCACTGTGTTCTGTGTTTCATTAAATAATTTTTTCATTTCTAGAAATTCTATTAAGTTTTTTTCCAGATGTCTTTTTTAGTGAAATTTTCATTAATTTCTTGAATTGTTTTTCTAGTTTCCTTGAGTTATTTTTTCATTTTTCTTGAATTTCATTGAGTTTACTTATAATTCATATTTGAAATTCTTTATCTGTCATTTCAATATTTTCATTTTGGTTGCTATCCATTGCTAGAGAGCCAGTGTTCCCTTTTAGTGGCGTCCTTTCACTTTGCTTTTTCATACTTCCAGAGTGCTCTCACTGATCCCTTCTTATATGCTTCTTACATTTGGATTTTGTTTTGTTTAGATGCAGCTTTCCCCCCTCACACCACTCATGCTCGTGTATTTGTAGTCCATTCTTGGGTAAGATCCTTTCGCTTTGTACTTGCTTTGATGGTGATCTAGGTTCTGAGTAGAAGGCTTGCTTATAGATATCTTTAGTATAATATTTATCTCAGTTGCTAATTTTTTATAGTCTGTAACAGTGGTGATCTATGTATGTGTGCAGATTCCTTGTTTTACTTTGATGAAAAGGTATGGAGGACTTTGAAACCTTTCTCTTTCCTTAGCCCTGTGAACTTCTTGGCCATGTGAATTGTAGTAGCATGCCCGAGATTAATATCTGAGATAGTACATGGTACCTGTGGATGAGAATTGATCTTACCCTGTCATATTGAGTCAGTAAATGCTGTGTAAAGGGCTGGTTCAAACTGATCTCCCTATGAACAGGAGGGTCTTCTTGAAAGAAACAATCTGAATTTTTGAGGCCTGTGACTAGTTCTAGCCTCTCAGGTGGAGCACTGTTATGCCTCAGGTGGGGCTCTGGAACTTCTGAGTGAGTCCTTTATTTCTGCCAAGGTGTTGGTGGGTGGGGAAGTGTTTTGGGGTGGAGCTGAGTTGGATGAGCTTGCCCTCAAGACTACACAACAGCTGGTTAGGTAGCTATTTTGACAGAATTTGAAAGTCTCCCAGCTTCTGGGCAAAGTCACTAGGGAAGTGCTAAAGTGTGGCCCTACCCAATCAGATAGTCTGCTTACAGAGACAGGGCCATCTGAGATTCATAATCTGGCTGTCCATCTCTCAAACCTCACTTGGATTACTTATCTGACCCACTGATGTGTGACTTTACAAAACACCAGCAGGCAGGGAGCTCCCAAATTGGGCACCCTGCGTCTACTACAGTTTCCTAGGGGGAAAGGCATGAAACTTACACTCCATGGAAGCCTCAGCCTGCAGCATCTGCCCTCTAGAGAAGGATAGCTGCTCACCAAATTCTCAGCTCATACTTCATTCCCAGGTAAAATGGGTAGAGGATAGACTGCAGTTCCTACTCAGTCCAGGTGCTTGGTTACTATGGCACCCAGGGGAAGGCTCTTCCCCTTCAGAAGATCCATCCCAATCTAATAAGGTGGTTTTCCTGTGGCAGGGGTGAGCGGAGAGCACTTTCCCAGCTTGCCATACCTTGGTACCCTACAGTTTTATCTCACCAGTTCTGTCCACATGGACTTCCTCTCTACCTGAGTCTAGCTTCCAGAACTCCATCCTTATCAGCCCACTCAAGTATAGGGGCACAGGTTCCAGCCCGCTTGTCTGACATGCCAAAGTGTGACTCCATGAAATGATCACAGGCAAAGAACTTCTAAATTGGGCACCCCAGGCCCATTACAAGTCCTCAAATGGAAGTGTGTGGGACCTACTCTCTATGGGAACCTGTCTGCAGCATATATCCACTGGGGCATAGCAGTTACCCACCAAATTCTTGGCTCAATATGAACTCCCCCTGTTGAAGTGGTTGGGTGCGGAACAGGGGAAGAAGAGACTAAATGGAAGAAAGTCATTCTCCAGCCTCATATGGCATTCTCCTTGGAGGAGGAATCTCATAGAGAATGATAAAACTCTGGGATCACACAGGTTCTCCCCAATATTCCATGTTGCTGCCATATCTATGCTCACAGGGGTTGAAAAGCCTCCAAGAAACTTTGTACCCTCTGCTCTCAAAGGGCTCGTAGGAAAGGAGAGAGGATCTCCCCACCTTTCGCTGGACTCTGAGATTCCCTGGCTTTGATCTCTATCAATATCTTTTTTCTTTTATTTTCTTCCTTCTCTGCTTTGTAGTCTGCTCACTGGCAGACTCCAGCGCCTCTTTCTATAATCTGCAGCTGATCTGCATCTCTTCTCCCCTCTCCTTTATCTGAAATCCATTCTTCCTACCAGGACAGTCCAACAAGCAGTCTCTAGTTAGCCATCTTGCCCTCAATCAGCATTTCCTTTCAGCACAATGGGAATCCAGGAGAGAGTTGAGAGAGGAATGAGTCAGATATAATCTGACTTGTATTTTTACAATAGATTACTGGGGTCAAGAGCAAAAGCAGGGATGCCACTTTGGTAGGAGTAGAAGAAACAGGAGAGAGAAGTGGCTTTGATGCCAAATGAAGAAAATTGTAAAGAGAAAGGACTATTAAGTAATAGGTTAAGATGAGAACTGAGAATTCATCCATTGGATGAATCCATGTCACAGAAATTCTTAGTGACTCAGCCAATAATGATTTGGTAGAGTAGTAGAAATGAAATCCTTCATAAAACAGGTTCAAGTAATAATGGGAAGAAAAGAACTATAGACATGAAATTGGGGTGTATTGGAGTGGGATATTGCTATAAAGCACAATAGATAAAAGAGTAACAACTGAAGGGATATATAGAATAAAAGAATTTTTTAATAAAAGATATTCTAGGAAGTATCTAAAAGATATCATCCATAGGATGGGAAAAATTAATTATGGATGAAATGGGAAAGAGAGTGGAGAATTTCTAGAACATGTCCTCATATGGGAAAGTAGTCATGAAACCTAACACACACAACCTACAGTTTATCATTCGGATGACAAAAGTGTGAGATCATTGAAGATAAAAGACTGGTTCACCAATGGGCTCCCAGTGACTAGCACAATACTTAGTCACCCAGTTGAACTTAGTAATATCTCGAATTGAATTGAGCAAGAGACATTTTAATTAGAAAGAACATAAGTTTTGCAAAATAGTATGATCACGAGAATGTCTGTGGTAGGCCTTCAAAGCCATGAAAATACCACTGTAGTTCCTAAAAGAATGTGCTCTCTATAAGCTGCTACTTTGGTCTAGCTGGAGTTTGAAGGCCTATCTACCCTTCACCCTTTGTGTATCTGCCTGCTAAGGAAGTTTTGACTAATTTTGTTAGGTACATTTTCACAGTTCTATTCACAGATAATTTATTAAGAGATTGCAATGGAAAGAGAATAAGATGACAACTCTATCTACGCTATTATTTAGAAATTTGTAGCCTTATCCTGGTGCCGTATTCCACCTTACTTCTACTTCCATCAGTCCACAGTGTTATACTAACTCAACAGAGCAGTCTATCATCCCTTGCAAGCTACTTTAGATATGGGCTTCTAAAATTAGTCTCAGGTATCTAGAAACTCCTAGATACTATCTCAGGGGCATTTGATGATACTAGCATCTGTTCTTTATACCTCTGAATATCTGCAGAAAAAAATGTTGAGTGCCCTTCCTTTTGTCTTAAAATTTCTTGCCTATTACTGTTCATTTTCTTTATGTGTGTTTGTGTTTTACCTTTCCCAATTATACTGCATTTATTTGTAACACAGGGATGTCCATTGGACTGTCTGCACATGTTTACTGAATTTTTATTTGTTAATGAAGTGAACTACCCTTTATATACCCCCATACTTTATAAAACAAATAAACAAACAAACAAAAAAACCAAAAAAACACCATGTCATCATAGTATTCCAAGACATTATATTAAATGACCATGTCTCTCCAGGCAGAAATGGATGTCCAATTTTAGAAGCCTAGGCCAATAAATTTTTCTGAAACATACATGCAAAGAAATAAATTTGGATAGAAGACATGACAAAATTCCAAGTGTTAATTCCTTATCTGCCATGACGTAAACTTTAGACACAGTGCCTAACGCTAGGTAGTGATTGCAACACTATTCGTCTAAGAGTACCTTATTACCACACAAGTTATTTAAGTTAGCCTGATGCATTTTTGTGATTCATGTGATTTGTGCCATTTATAGTAGAAATATCTTGCTGGTACAAAGCTGTCCATATTCTAGCACCTACTTTACCTTTTCTTGGCAGTCTTTGAACCTTGCAACCTTTGCTCTATTTAGACCATATACAGTTAGATGACTATGGCATATAATTTTGCTTTCATAGACTTGGAATAGACTCTGTTAATGTAGATAAAATAGCAAGGGTAAATGGGAGCAATTTACAGGATGGCAAGTTTGGGTTCAACAAAATAGCCAACAATAAAATGGCTTCTTTGCAAAGTATTAAAAAACATCTCCAGCAACAGGAAAAGGAAGAACATTCCAACACCAAACCCAGTAGAAGAAAAGAAATAAACAAAATTAGAGCAGAATTAAATGAAATTGAAAACAAAACAATTATACAACAGATCAATAAATCAAAAAGTTGGTTTTTTGAAAAGGTCAATAAAACAGATAAACCTCTGGTGAACCTAACCAGGAAAAAAAGAGTAAAATCTCAAATTTCATCAATCAGAAATGACAAAGATGAAATAACAACAGAGTCCTCAGAAATTCAAAAAATCCTTAATGAATATTACAAGAAACTCTATTCTCAGAAATATGAAAACCTGAAGGAAATTGACCAATACTTGGAAGCATGTCATCATCCAAGACTTAGCCAGAATCAAGTGGAAATGTTGAACAGGCCAATATCAAGTTCTGAAAAGGCATCAACTATACAAAATCTCCCTAAAAAGAAAAGCCCAGGACCAGATGGCTTCACGTCAGAATTCTACCAAACCTTTACAGAGGTACTAATACCTATATTATTCAACCTGTTCCAAAATGTAGAAAAAGAAGGAAGACTACCCAACATGTTCTATGAAGCAAACATCACCCTGATCCCCAAACCAGTAAAAGGCCCAACAAGAAAAGAAAATTATAGACCATCTATATTCATCGCTAATGAATATAGATGCAAAAATATTCAACAAGCTCCTAACAAACAGAATCAAGCAACACATCAAACAAATTATACATCATGACCAAGTCGGTTTTATCCCAGGGTCTCAAGGCTGGTTCAATATACGTAAATCTATAAGTATAATTCAGCACATAAACAAAATAAAAAACAAAGACCATATGATTCTCTGAATTGATGCAGAAAAATCTTTTGATAATATCCAGCATCCCTTCATGATCAGAACACTTAAGAAAATTGGTATAGAAGGACATTTCTTAAACTGATAGAGGCCATCTAAAGCAAACCCACAGCCAATATTGTATTGAATGGAGTTACACTGAAATCATTTCCACTTAGATAAGAAACAAGTCAAGGCTGCCCATTGTCTCCACTGCTCTTTAACGTTGTTATGGAAATTTTAGCCATGGCAATTAGGGAATCAAAGGTGATCAAGAGTATCCATATAGGTTCAGAAGAGATCAAACTTTCACTCTTTGCAGATGATATGATTGTATAACTGGAAAACAACAGGGATTCTACTACAAAACTCTTAGAAGTGATCAAGGAATACAGCAGCGTCTTAGGTTACAAAACCAACATTCATAAATCAGTAGCCTTTATATATACCAACAATAGTCAAGCTGAAAAAACAGGTAAAGACTCTATTCCATTCACAGTAGTGCCAAAGAAGATGAAATATTTGGGAGTTTATCTAACAAAGGATATGAAAGATCTCTATGAGGAGAATTATGAAACTCTAAGAAAAGAAATAGCTGAAAATGTGAACAAATGGAAAAACATACCATGCTCATGGCTGGGAAGAATCAACATTCTTAAAATGTCCATACTACCCAAAGCAATATACAATTTTAATGCAATCCCTATTAAAGCTCCACTGTCATACTTTAAAGATCTTGAAAAAATAATACTTCATTTTATATGGAATCAGAAAAAACCTCGAATAGCCAAGACATTACTCAGAAATAAAAACAAAGCAGGAGGAATCATGCTACCTGACCTCAGACTATACTATAAATCGATAGTGATCAAAACAGCATGGTACTGGCACAAAAACAGAGAAGTAGATGTCTGGAACAGAATAGAGAACCAAGAGATGAATCCAGCTACTTACCATTATGTGATTTTGACAAGCCAATTAAAAACATTCAGTGAGGAAAAGATTCCCTATTTAACAAATGGTGCTGGGTGAACTGGCTGGCAACCTGTAGAAGACTGAAAGTGGACCCACACCTTTCACCATTAACTAAGATAGACTCTCACTGGATTAAAGATTTAAACTTAAGACATGAAACTATGATAATACTAGAAGAAAGTGCAGAGAAAACTCTTGAAGAAATCAGTCTGGGTGAGTATTTTATGAGGAGGAACCCCCAGGCAATTGAAGCAGCTTCAAAAATACACTACTGGGACTTGATCAAACTAAAAAGCTTCTGCACAGCCAAGAACACAGTAAATAAAGCAAGCAGACACCCCTCAGAATGGGAGAAGATATTTGCAGGTTATTTCTCTGACAAATGTTTAATAACCAGAATCCACAGAGAACTCAAACGTATAAGCAAGAAAAGAACAAGGCTTTTCCCTGCCCATCGCAGGCTGAGCAAGGGACTTGAAGAGAAACTTCTCTGAAAAAGACAAGCGCGCGGCCTACAGACATATGAAAAAATGCTCGTCATCTTTAATCATAAGAGAAATGCAAATCAAAACTACCTTGAGATACCATCTAACTCCAGTAAGATTAGCCCATATCACAAAATCCCGAGACCAGAGTGGATGTGGAGAAAAGGGAACACTTCTACACTGCTGATGGGAATGCAAATCAATACATTCCTTTTGGAAAGATGTATGGAGAACACTTCGAGATCTAAAAATAGATCTGCCATTCAAGAAATAATTCCTCTACTAGGTATATACCCAGAAGACCAAAAATCACATTATAGCAAAGATATTTGTGCCGGAATGTTTATTGCAGCCCAATTCATAATTGCTAAGTCATGGAAAAAGCCCAAGTGCCCATCGATCCACGAATGGATTAATAAATTGTGGTATATGTACACCATGGAATATTATGCAGCCTTAAGGGAAGATGGAGACTTTACTTCTTTCACGTTTACATGGATGGAGCTGGAACATATTCTTCTTAGTAAAGTGTCTCAAGAATGGAAGAAAACCTATCCAAGGTACTCAGCCCTACTATGAAACTAATTTATGTCTATATGTATCTTCTCAATGCATCTTTTTATCTACATATGAACCAAATTTATCATTTTTATTTTATGAGTATTTATTATGAAATATAATATTTTTATTAAATTAATGTTTATTTCTAAAAAAGAAACTAGATTAAAGATAATTATCATTTACTTAAGCTCTGCCAGGACCTATCTTGAGAGTTTTACATAATATAATTTTATTAATGTGAAGGCAACATTTACTTCTGTCTTAACTATATGCAAAAAAAGTTGCATAAAGGTAAAGCAGCTTGATAAAGGGCACACATAACTGTGACTCCAAAGTCAGTGCTCTTAAGCACTCCATTACATTCCTAGAAAAGTGCTTTATATATAACAGATAAAAAATATGTACATGTTAGATAAGTGCATAGTCTTAGCAACATTATTGTCACATCCATGTGATTATTTTGCAGAGAGAAGAACTGTAATTAAAACAAATCATGAGTATTTTATAATTCATAATGACTTTATTCCAAATAACCTCTTGCAGTTAACCATGTGTACATGAGAAAAATAGAAGATATATCCTTAATCATGTATTTTTAATAACTCATATTTCTATAATTTCTAACTGACTGGATTTCTAAAATTCTAATGTTTTTTCTATGGTTGAAATCTAATTTAGGCTACAGTGTAAATCAATAGCACCAAGAGTCCAGAATCCATCACTCATAATAAATTTGAGCTTATTTTCACTGTAACTGAGTCAAAGTTATTTATCCAACTCTTTTTATTTGATAGATTTAAGGGTACAAGTGGAATTTTTTTGCTTAGATATATCATTGTACAGTGCTAACAGGTAATTTTTCATCCCTCATCCCCTTCCCACCCTCCCTCCACCTGAGTCTCCAATGCCTATTACACTGCTCTGTATCCTATGTACACATACATACCTTAGCTCCCACTTACAAGTGAAAACATACAGTATTTGGTTTTCCATTCTTGAGTACTTTACTTAGGATAATGACCTTCAGCCCCCTCTCCTCAAAAGACATTTCATTCATGGTTATGAGTGTGCATGTGTGTGTGCATGCACACGTGTGTGTGTGTGTAAACTTATTTACCTACTCATCAGCTGATAGGCATTTAGGTTGATTCCATACCTGTGCAATAGTGAATTATGTTGCCCTATCTAACATTTTAGGCTTTCTCCACATTTATGATGTTATGGATAATATCTTACTCATCAAATAAATTATTTTCAAGAATCCAAAGTTTATAGAACATAGTATAAGAAAAAATAGTTATGGAAGAGTGAGAAAACAGTTACCCTTAGCTACTTTGGATAAGCTCTTCACCAGGTAGTCTGTGATATGAAATTTGAAAGTAAAAGAAAACCTAGACAAAGAAAAAAAGACACAATTGAATGAAGACAGAGCAGCAAGTGGAAACAATACCACTACCAAATATGTCTTGGTATGAAAAACTCCTAGCTCCCAAAATTGAAATCACCCTCTAAAAAGAAACAATTTCAATTAAGTTAAAGCAGCAGTCCATGAGCAACAACAAAAGGTACATGGCACTTCTCCATGAGCCCTATGCATCTTGCTAGTATATATTAACATGTGCAGACACACAAAAGTATACAAATCATCCAAAGGTCATCAGTTTTGACTCTTTTTTTATGAAGCTGTTTGTTTCAATTAGTTGACTATAGCATACCAATGGGCTATTTCTTAGCAAGAGTGGCAAAAAAAAAAAATCTAAGTTACAAAATGTCTTAAATCCTTTTTTACAGCGCAAAAGCAAACAAAAATATGAAACAAGAAACAATACAGAATGCAGACTATAGCAAGTTTGATGTAATATACATGATTAATAATTGTATATGTCTTTTGCTTTTTCTAATACTTCTTGTCCATTTCCATATGCTAATTTATCAATAGTCTTATGAGGTCAAGCTAACTCATTCCTCTTGTTCTATTCATTCATTTATTCTTTCTTTCTTTCCTTCACTCACTCATTTTTATTCATTTGTTGATCCATCTATTATTAAACAATATTTAATGAACTCTATGCCTCAGGCATTATGCTAGGTACTAGGTATAATATAATGACTAGAACAGACAAATTCTTGGCCATTGTAGAATTCACAATCTATAATGTAATAAAAAAGTAAATAAATACACAATTATAAATTATGATAAGAATTTGTGAAGAAAAATAATAAGTAACTAGAGGAAAGGAGGGAAGTAGGGCAGGAGAGAGAGACCCCTAGCAAGAATCTGTAGACAGAGAAGACATCTCTGAAATATTAGATAAGAAGAGGGTCTTTATCTAACAAATGCAATTGATGTAACCTGGTTCTTTGTATCTTCAATGAATCCTCAACAATAAAAAAAAAAAAAAGTAAGATTTAAGTTGAAATGTAAAGACAAAAAGAAGCCAATCTTTCAGTATATGCACAAGAATGTTTAAGGCATATGAAATAGTGATGGCAAAGGTCCTCAGGCTGTAAGCCCTTGAGCCTTAGAAAACAGAAAACCAACCAGCAGTCAGGGGAAGACACTTGTGCCATGAATTAGAGAGACAAGCAAAGGCCAAGATATGTTGAGCCTTAAAGTCACTGTGTTACAGAGTATGAAATATATACTTAGGGCAATAGAGAACACAATAAAAGGTTTTAAGTAAGGAAGGAGGGCAATTTAATTTTTCAGATTACTCAGACTGCTGTGTTCATGTATGAATAGTGTTATTGTTGGGGGGAGGAGCACAAGAAAGTGAGGGGCTCAAATTACAATGGTCTTGTGTTTAGTCTAAGTAAAAGATGATGGTGGCTTGTATTCTGGTAGTAACAATAAAGAAGGAGAAAAATGAATTCTAGATTTGACAATATGATATAGGATTGAATGTGAAGGATAAGAGCATTAAAGATAATACCAAGTTTCTGGCTAAATCAACTAGATAAATGGCGAGACAAAAAAACAGTGAGGGCCATATCCTCAGAATGTAAAGATAATCAAGAGAATGAATATTCATATCTGTTCTATTAGCTTCTTGAGTTCCTTTTGTTTGAATTTCAAGAACCTCTATGGAGCATCATCTATATGCTAGGCTCTAGACTAGCCTCTGAAAAATAAAAGCTATGTAATATTCAGACACTTTTCACAAGGAATCAGACTAATAAAGAAGAGAATAATATAAACTCTCAAAAATTCTTCCATGCGATTCATTCTACAATAATCTGGTAGGGTTCAATGGAGGACCTCCAAGATGAAGTCTTAATAATAAAATAAAGTAATTTTTTAATAGAATAAGGTAAGAATGGCCATTCCTGTATTTTATTGTATGAAACCATTTATGAAATAAGAAATCATGTCTTTGACCTGAGTTCCAAGTATGAAATGTCCCCTTTTGACACATGACTATTAAGCCCCTTTAAGTTTGTTTAAAAAAAAATAGAGGCAACAGTATACAAAACCCCAAGACTATCTACCATAACCATAGAATCAAAATTTAAGTCATTTTGATTTCTCCTAAATGCTAATTCTAATTATAAATAAAACACAAGACATAAACTTTACATCCTTGTCAGCATAAGTCAGTAATATTTACCAATCAGCTGTAGACAAATCAGCTTAAACAGCTCTTCTTGCCTTCAAAAGAATGATAATGTATAATAGTCAATCATGAATAAAGGTAAAAACTTACTTTTTTATTCTTTATAAATTATGCTGTAAGTGTTGTGAAGAAGAACTTCTCACTACTCACAGGTTTGAAGTCTCATAGTTTTTGAAATATTCTTTTGCATGAACAATAAACTTTTAGAATTATTAAATTTAATGTTTGGCCAGTTTAATGAATCCTTAGTAACCCTTATCATGGGCATAATATTCTAGTAGGTATTGCAGTGACATGTTTTCTGTCCTTGAGTTGTTCTCTTGTATTGGAGAGATTAGATGTGCACATATAAAAGAGTCAGAAAATAATGCCAATGTGAGTGAGGCATTGGGTATGATGTGATATAGACTGTTGCTGAATTCTTTTGAGGGAATTACAAACCAAGAAACTATATTCTGGAGTCAGAAAGTACTGTCCTATGGGATGAAACTTTCACTTGCACTCCAAAGGAAGTCTAGGAAGTCTCACGTCTTTTCTTTACTCATCTTCTCCTGTAATGATATTCCCAACATGGATCCCCTCCTCTCCCAACCTCTCCTGTCACTGTCAGCAGTTGAATTCTCTCCCTCCTTATTTCAAAGAGTAAATAGAAGCCATCCCACTGGATCTCTCTCAATTTCCCACCAGAAGCATACATTTGTACTGATATCTTCACACATCTGTCTCTATGTATGTGAGACCCACCATGACACATGGTCTTTGGATCTTATCCATTTCCATCTTCTCAGGAAATGTTGATTATTCATTATACCTTCTCTCTTAACTTCTTCTTCTCAATAATATCTCTATGAGCATTTTTCAATGAATATTAACTGTTTATTAGTCTAAAACACATACAGTATCTACCCTGTAGATACTGTGGGTTTGGTTGCAGACCACCACAATAAAGCAAATATCACAATAAAGCCAGTTATGAGAATTTTTCGCTTATAGGGATTTGGCTGTTGAAGAAAATTAACTTATGTTTACAAATATATCTAACATAGACAAACTAGAGCATGCTTCATTTTGGCTAATGGATGGCACTTGTAATATCCCCATGGCTTCTTATCAACTATATGCAATTTATTCCTCTGTTGGATCTGAAAATTTTAGAACTCACACAGTCATTTGCACATTAATAAGTGGAAAAATGAAGCACTATAAAGTTTTAAATGCCTATTTAAAGATTTGGTGTAGTTTTCAAAAGAAAATGTTTTCAACTAATCCCTAAACAATGATGACAGATTCAGAATGATATGCAATCAAAGCTTCTAAAAGTCAATTTCAAGGTGTTGCCAAACATGTTTGTGTTTTCTATTCAGCCCACTGCATTTCACAGAAAATTCAGATGAGTGAATTGACCACACAATATAGCAACAATCAAAACTTCAGGTTAATATTGCATCCTTTGTCTATATTGGTATTCCTCCCAACTAATGAAATTCCAGGAGGGTTTAATGAATTAAAACTGCATTTGCCTGAAAAAGCCAGTGAAGTTAGTGACTGGTAGGATGAGAAAGAATTCAGTGGTGTTGCTGTTTGGTCACCAGTGTTGCTTCTGTGCCATCTGTGTGGTGTGTATATGAATGCGAGCAGAATAATCTTCTGCATACCCCAAACCATATAGAAAGACGGCACAGAAGATGGGAAAACTAGTAGGGAATGCTCCTGTTGGTTGCTATTGAACTATAGAAGAAATTCAAAAAGAGTTGTTCCAAGTAGAAAATAAATGCGTGTTCATTCTCCAAGAACAGTGTGCATTAAAAGGAAAAAACAGCAATTTATTGTGATGTAAGACTTCAGAATACAGTTAATGATTGTGAAAGTCAACCTGCTTTTAAGGACTGCTTTTATGTAATTGCTCATAATCTATTCCTGTAATATACTTTTTCATATGTTGCATTTTTTCATAATATTTTTTAGCATTTCCAATGTCTTTGTTTTGTTTTTTCCCATTATTTTGAATTGTTAGGATTATTTTTTACAATTCTTTATGCTATGGATTTCATCTTTGTATCACTTTTAATAAAGAAAATATAAATTGTGTAAATATTTTTAGAGTGTTTTAATTCATTTTATGCATTTCTTTCAAATTTTACTCTATGAAAATACATTATCACCACATTCACTTTGTGTGTATTAATAGTGTGTGTACATAAAACATTGACACTTCCTTAATAAATGAAGAGATGTCCTTTCTGTACATCTGCATTTGGGAAAGGTACAATTTCTCTATATTACATCTATTTGGGTGCATGCACATGAGGTAGTGACTCATCATGGTTTTTGATCAATCTCATCAAAGTCTTAGGTTGCCCTTCTTGGTATTTCAAATGACTGCAGTCATAATGCTAGGTAAACACAGTCACCCATCATAGTGATATTTATTTGTACATCTCCTTTTTTGGCCTATTTCTTTATGAATACAGTTCATCTGCTCATAACTGTTATACCTATGTGATCGTATTTAGTACACTTGAGTGTTTATGCTTGCAAAAATGTGTTATTATTGCCTATTTTGTTGTATAAAGTGGCCTATGAAATGCGCTGTTATGTTTTATATGCTTCTTAGATTCCCTCCTAAAAATGTAAATCAATGTCTTTTAAATTACAAACAAATTTTTTTTTTTTTGAGACAGTCTCTCTTTGTCATCCTCAGTAGAATGCCATGGTATCCTAGCTCACAGCAACCTCAAACTCTTGAATTAAGTGATTCTTTTGTCTCAGCCTCCCAAGTAGCTAGGACTGCAGGTGTCCACCACAATGAGTCAAAAGTTATATGTACATTTTCTACTATGTAGGGGGTGTCTGTGCCTCTAACCCCTACTGTTGTCAATTCTAATATGTTTTGCAGCACTAGAAGAACCTCTAGATCAGCAAGTATCTTTTACTCAAGGAACTAAAAATAGACCTACTGTTCAATCTTGCAATTCCTTTACTAGGTAAATACCCAAAAGATTAAAAATCATTTTACAACAAAGACATTTGCACCAGAATGTTTATTGCAGCCCAATTTGTAATAGCCAAGACATGGAAACATTCCAAGTGTCCATTGACCCATGAATGGATTAACAAATTGTGGTATATGTACACCATGGAATACTATGCAACCATAAAAAAGATGGAGAGTTCACATCTTTTATGTTTACCTGGATGGAGCTGGAACATATTTTTCTTAGTAAAGTATGTCAAGAATGGAGAAAAAAATATTCAATGTACTCAATACTACTATGAAATCAATATATAATCACCTACACATTCATATGAATGTTAAAACATAACTATTGTCCAGAAAGTAGGAGGAAAGAGGAGAGGCGGGGAGCGGAGGGGGGAGGCAGAGAGGAGGGAGGGTATTTGGTGGGACCTCACATTAGGTGCATAATACAATGGTATATTTCAAAACTATTAAGAATGGAGTATAAATGTCTTACCACAACAAATAAACAAGCGAGGTGATGGTTACGTTAATCAGTTCGACGTAAACATTCTACACTGTTTATCAGTGCAGCACATTGTACCCCATTAATCCATTAATGTATACAGTCATTATTTCATAAAGAAAAAAAGTGTCTTTAATTAAAAATTTTGCTAAGCTTTTTGAATTATTCTTATTCTCTGATGAAAGGTCTTTTGTGAAGACAAGCATTGGCAGATGTCATAAATGATTGAATAATTTGGCAGGGAACATTTCTTATATTTGTGCCTGAATTTTCACTTAGATAATCTTCAAAACACTCAAAACATTGAGGACCTCAAACTAACCTCACAACACACAAACTAACCTCCAGTGGAAACACCCTCACAGATATACCCAAATAATGTTTTATGAAGTTTCTAGCATTCTTTGATTCAGTGAAGTTGACACCTAGAATTAAATCTATAAGTCCACCCCGTATCAACTTGGCACCCATACACATCTCCTTAAATTATGCTTAAATTCCAAATAAAGATAATCATGTGGCAATAGTTCTGCCTACCATAATGCAAGTAACATGATGCAGCTATCCTGCAGACCACTGAAAATGCATTGATCCTTTACCCAGAGTTCAGCTTGCAGGGCTTCGACGTCAAGATTTGATCTACGAGATTATGATTTTTCTAGATTTTAGACTTCAGGGATTTTGAACTTTTAGGATTTTAACATCAAGATATGGCTTTCAGGATTGTGTCTTTCAGAATTGGCACTGCAGTAAGCCATGTTGTAAACAGATGTGCTGTCATCCACATTTTGTTGTTCCATTTCTACAGCACATGTAGAACCCTTGGATTTTTGACATGGGAAATAAGCATTGGTAGGAACTTAAAGTGATAAACTGCATTATTCCCTAAAAAGAAAGTAGGTCTGTCCTTTGAAGCGTTGACAGCACACATTGATTTCTCCTCTATAGCTATACAAGCTCTAGATGGCATCTTCTTTCAATAGAAAGCTCTTTTATCTACATCAAAAATCTGCTACTTACTGTAGCTGCCTTCATCAACTATCTTAGCTTGATCTGTATAATTTGGGGCAGTTTCTCTGTCAGTGCCTGCTGCTTCACCTTGCACTTTTACCTCATGGAGACAACATCATTCTTAAGCCTCATGAACCAACCTCTGCTAGCTTCCAACTTTTCTTCTATAGCTTTCTAACCTTTCTCAGCCTTCATAGAATTAAAGAAAGTTAGGGTTTTATTCTTAATTAGGCTTTGGATAAAGGGAATGTTGTGGCTGGTTTGACCTTCCATCAGATCATTAAAACTTTATATCATCAACAATGCTGCTTCACTTTATTATCACTTGTGTGGTCAATGTAGTAACCTTTTTAAGTTCCTTCAAGAACTTTTCCTTTGCTTTCACAATTTGGCTAAGTGGTACAAGAGGCCTAGCTTTGGGCCTGTATCGACTTTTGACATGCTTTCCTCCATAAGTTTAATCATTTCTAGCTTTTGATATAGAGAGATGTGTGACTCTTTAACTTGACAAAGAAGGGGCCATTGAAGCCATCGTAGGGTTATTAATTGGCCTAATTTCCATATTGTTGTGTCTTAAGGAATAGGGAGGCCTTGGGAGAAGCAGAGGGAGAGTCAGTGGAGCAGAAAGAACACACCCAGCATCTATCCATTAAGTAGTTAAGTCATATGGGTGCAGTTTGTGGTGCCCAGAAACAATTACAGTAGTAACATCAAGGATCACTAATAAAGATAATGATAACAGATATAACAAAATAGTGAAAAAGTTTGAAACATTGTAAGAATTACAAAATTACAAGATTACACAGGAGATGAAGTGGCACATACTGTGGAAATGCTCAATGCAGAGTTGCCACATACTTTCAATTTATAAAAATTTTAAAAAAATAGTAGCTGTGAAATATAAGAAATGAAGGGTGCAATAAAATGAGATATGCTTATATTATAAACATTCTTTTATTTGCTTTTTTAATTCCTACAACTTTACTGAACTTCCTCTATCAATAACTTCCTTGTTGATAATATATATATGCCCTCACAAAAGAAAAACTAACTAATTCAAATTGGCAGGGGAGAGAGGGGATTGTTGTGCTCCCCCCTAAGGGGCACAATGTAAGAGTTTATGGCACACCTCCTGGGTTCAGGACACAACTACAACAGCAATGTTACCTAATAAGCACAAATATTGTAACCTAATTGTTTATATCCTCATATTAATCTGAAATTTTAAAAAAATTTCTTTGTTAAGACTCTATTGAATACTTCTCGGTGTTTAATTCAGTTGTTTTTTCCCATTGTAGATATAGTAATTTTTTAACTCAGGAAAAAAATAAAAGCTTTCTCGACCTAGCGTTTCATAGCAGGTACCAATCTCCCATCCCTCTCCCATCCCTCTTTGTAGGCCAACTTGACTTCTCTGTTTCTGTCTTAAAGACTCTTCAAACTTGTCTAGAATAGATTTCATGACCCCCTCACACTATCTTACACAATATGAATCTTTTCCAGAATCTACAACTTCAGTAAATGACATCTCTACTCACTGGTTTGTGCAAGTCAGGCAGCTAGAAGTCATCCCCGATACTGTCCTTTCTCTTACCACTCCTGTATACGATTCATCTCCAAGCTTTGGCTTATTTACTCCTAAATATCATAGATTTGTTCATATCTATTACTCTCCACCACCACCTTCACTCATGGTCCCACTGTCTTTTTTCTGCAAATCTGAAAAATCTTCATAACTAGGTTTCTGTTTTGTTTCAGCAAACTCCTTTTTTCCCCATTTTCTCACCTGTTCTTCTTTACATAGCAGCCATAATGATGATTTTAAAAATGACTATAATACCTAACTCTCTGCCCTCTTTTCAATGTACTTACAATACTCCAATGAAATTCTAAACATTGTCTGACTTGTGTCTCCTTCCCCAGTTCTTTCTCCCATCATGCTCCTCCTAATCTATTCTCCTCACTCCAACCATATTGGACTTACAGTTCCTCAGAAAAAACACATTCCATTCTAGAATAGAATCTTTGCATATGCTATTCCTTCTGTCTGGGTGAATTTCTCCTTCCTTCTTCTCCAAGTTAATCTTACTTTTTAAGTAGCATTCCCTTAGGGAAGCCTTCTCTGATTTCCCTCTCTACACCAAAGCCTCCTCAGATGAACTCCCAACTCAACCTGTGTATCTTCTCTGTAGTACTTATCACAGCTGCAACTTCATCTTCACCTATACAGTTATTTAATTTATTGCAACTTCTTCCTTGAGGAAAAAGACTATGTCTGCTTTCCCACACTATTTGAATTTACTGAAGCTAGTATATCTCTGGTAGAAGAGCAGATACCCTGAAAATATGTATTAATTAAGGAAGAAAGGATGAAAGATACATACATAAATAGATTTGCATAGAAAGAAAGAAAAATGATGAGGTATTACAAAACACTTAGACTATTTAACACAGATTGCAATGGCAAACTAGCTATAGGCAAGAAAACTGTTCTGTGAAAAATAAATTTAAAATTTCTCCTTTCCCAAAGCCTTTTCTTTAAACAGTTATAAAAAAGAACACCTTTCTGTGTTCTACAAGAATACATATTACTTTTGCCAAGGGCTCTCCTCAAACACAGGCCTACCAGATACCCACTTATGTTGACAAGGGCAGTTTTGATTTATTCTGTCTATATATAAATAGCATAAGGTTACAGAAGGCAAAGTCCCTAGACTGGTGGTTTGGGGAGAGGAAATCAGTGATTTTCTATCTACTCTAAAATTATGTGAGTTGTCCTTACACTCTGGGCAACATTTTGCCCTCTTAAAAAGTAAAATAAAATTCATTTTATCATTTGTTTGACTTAGGATTTTATGTTTGGACAACACAAATTTAAGGAAAACCACCATTTAAAAATAAGTTCTCAGAATGTGTACCCTGAACAATGGAGGAAAAGTGAGCGAATGGCTTCAAATCACACCATAAACTCTAAAAGAAAGGACTGAACCATGTGTGTAATGCTGTTTTACGTATGTCATCTCATTTAATCCACACAGATAATTCAAAGGGGTTGAGACATTTCCCAAATTAAGTAAGCAGTGGAGATAGGATTTTAACCCAGTGATGGGTGACTCTAAAAAGTGCATGTACATTCCAGGGTACATCAGGTAGTGAAACTAAGAATAAAACCTAAATACTCTGATACTTTAGCTCAGTGACAGAGAGGATTGTATTCCCTTCCACAGCCTAGTTTCTTTCCCAGATTCTCCATGCTGTCCTAATTCCCAGGGACTGAATCGGATGAGATTCTTTTTTACTTTTGTTTTGTACAAGTCTTCCTTATAGACCTCAAGCTTTCAGAGACTTATAAAACTTCCATTTCATGTGTACTTTAGAAAACTGCCTTTGGAAAAAGATTTGGGATATTAAGTTTCAGCCTAGAATGCATTTTTTCTTTCAAGCTATAGAGTACAACTTTTTAATGAAAATGCTAACACAACCTAAAGAACAATCGTGTACAACCAAATCTATTGTGCAAACTGATTCTTTCATCAGAGTATTAGCATCTTTAGAGAAAATAAATTTATAAGACATATTTAATTAAGTTTTTAATATTCAACTATGCAAAATTTTTACTCCACCAAAATGCAATCTAAAATAGCCATCAAGATCAAATCAGCATGTTTATTTTTTCCTCATAGGTTGAGAATTTTAGCCAATCCAGACTCAAATGGCATTTAATATTTGAATTTGGTGTTTTTTCTGAGTTGGTTAAAAATATGTGGGTCAGCAAATGAAATGTTCAAATGCTTGTACATATTTTTCCTCAATGCTATAATGGAAAAATGGCTATTATACAACCTGCACACACTCTAGTCATTCTCAAGTTTGGGGTTTTGATTAGAAGCATTCACTGTACCTTTTGTTGCTGAAGCCAGAAAGTCAGTCCATTAATCTAGCCTGCAAGGGACTGCTTGATGAGGCAGACCTGGATCTATGCTTTCTGTGACCAAACAGGACCTCCTTGAGGAGCTGCAGCAATTAATGTTCCATTTCTGTGTCGAATGCTGTTAAAAGTTTTCTTCAGGCTAAAGTTTGTCCAAACATTTTGTGCAATTCTGAAGAGGTCTGTGAGAGCTACAGGCCTCTTTGAGAGGTCTTGCATTGACTCTTGCTCTACACTGGTAGTAGGAAGCTGACTGTAGCTACAGACATGGCCTCATAGAAAAGCTCTACCTGTCTGGACTATATCTGAGGCCTAATCTGATGAGATGAGTCTGAGCAGAGTATGAGCACAGTCAGAAGTGCAGCACAAAAAATAAAAAACAGTAAGCAGGTGCAAGGGAATCTTGAAATGAAACAGGCATTTAAATAACATTCCTTGTTGTCATTTCCTTGAATTTCTAGATTCATTATAATTTGTAAGTACAAAAAAATACACATGAATAAATATTTTTAAAAGCCCGTTTTACTACTTTACTACTAGAGATATATAAAAGTGCACTCCTGTCCACATGTTGCATGGCCTTTTGTTTTAACATTAAATTGCATGATATACCCATCTCCTTAATGTGTATTGTAGTAGAAAAGATCTTTTAAAGATATATGCACTGTGACATTTTTGAGTGGGATTATTAGCTTGGAAAAACTGTCATTCATGTCCCTATATCTTTAACACCCAAATCAATAGAAGTTAATGGTGTCTGTTCCCTAAGTGATCTAATAAAACAAAATAAAAGAGAATATGATAGGTAGTGAGGATACCTAGGAGAGTTCATAAGACGTCCATTTATTTTGTTTCTAGAAAAGGATTCCATCATAACTACACTGGACTTGGAACTTCATGATCAAATCAATCACATATGATTCCAGAAACTCCTTCACTACCCAGAGCTGGACCCTCTTCTTGCAAAATACTTTCCAGGAATTCAAGTAGCCAAAACAAACATAATTATGGTTTTGACTTAGGAAATATCTTTCAAAGATATAGAAATTATAAAAGAAATAACCATCAGGAAAAAATCAAGCCTTTATTTTTCTTAAAAAAGTTAACTCATATAAAGATGCAAACTCTATACCTTTCAATTACATATTACACTATGTGAGGCAAGTTAAAAGTTGGCCAACTGACAGAGAGTTCATTGTCCAAGTACTACTGAGATTTACATAGATATTAAATTGCAACCACCTTCAGAGTTCTCCAGTGCTGATAATATTAACATCATAGTAGTAATAATAATAATAATAATAATAGAACACGTATTGAGCACCTACTATGAAACAAGAACTGATTTAGGTATATTGCATACCTGTAATTCTGAAAATAGTCCTGCAAGTAGGCACAGTGTCTTATTGTTATTATTTCACAAATGAGGAAAGTGAGGCAAGGAGATTTTGAAATGCTTGCTCAAGGCCATATGGCCAGTGAGAGAAAAAAGAATCTAGCAAGTTCTTGACTCGAAAACACATATCCTTAATATAATGCAGTATACTCTCCCTAAGTGATGAGTGAAAATTTCAAAAGGAAGAATATTTAAGCACACTGAAAAGCTCATGTGATGCTAATACATGTCAGTGCACTATTAATAACCAGCAACAGTACACTATCCAAGGCAAAGATCCTTGACATATTACCAGGGCGCTATGTTTTGCTGTCAGTCTTTCCTTCCCTCAACACTACCAATGTCTCTACCGCAATCTCAAGCCAATACCTCAGTTACTTAGCTTGGAGTGAGAGGAACCCACTATTCTGGGAGTTTATACAAGGTAACATACCAGTTTCTGATTATCTACCAGAACTGTCAAAGAAATCGATGATTTTACAACTGTGAATATTCTAGAGAATTAAGGTTATTAAAGTATCATATATTTTTGCATTTTGAACATTTTTATGTATAAAATTTTCTACTAGCCACAAATAAAAACCACAAAGATAATTTTAATGTCTTTTCTAAAACAGCATTAGACTTGATCTTAGTTTTTTTTTTATGTGTTGACTCATGATCAACATTTATGAATGTCAGTTAAGATAGTGTTTAAGAACTTGTTCTTGCTTTTAAAATTTATTTCATCCCTCACTGTTGGCTGCCATTTCTCATGGCTGCTAGTATGGCAGGTTTTAGAGATGCCCTCTCTTGAATTTTCACATATCCACTTGCTTTATTTAAATTTTCTAATGGGTTAGGTAATAGATAGTCATGCTTATTAGATATGTATCTGAAAAGCCCTGGAAATAAGGTATTATGGGTCTCTTGTGTTCAAATACATATACCTGAGAAATATTAGGAAGATAACACAGTGAAGCCATAGAATGACAACTCAGGAAATGAGTTGTGAGCACTGAAATGCTGATTTAGCCCACTTCAGCATCATTTTTAATTACTTTCTGATGACTCTCAATACATGCCACATAATTGAGATTTCTATATGCTAAGTAAAGAGTTGTTCAGTAAATGTAGCTCAAGGTCCTAAAAGTCAATATCATAAAGAATAAATATTCAATTCTTCCAGGGACTTTTTGGACACAAAGACAGAAATCTTGGATTGGAAAATTCATTAATTCATCTTATTATGGCATTTAATAATCATCTTATCACCATATGCTTAATTAGAACATGTCTACAAACCCATGAAAAACAATGCTGTAGCTTACATCTCTGCATAAAACAATGTCCAAGAGGATATTTCATATTCAATTCCTGCAGCAAAGGATGAAACCAAGGAGAAAGACAGATGCTAGCAACTTCCTTGAAGAAAACTTACTATTAAAATTCCTTCATTCTTGAGGTGGAGCAAGATGGCAACTGAGTAACAGCTTCCCTGCAACTGGGCACAGTGAGTCTCAGGAGATAAGACTCCAGGCATCTCTGGCTGGTGGGATCTGCCTATAATCATCCCTTTGAGAATACAGGGAGTCAGCAAGGGACTTCTGGACGCCAAGAGGAGGACAAAAACAATGGAAAACTGGCAAGTGGTTGCATGTGTTCAATCGACCTAATCCCGCCAACAACCATAAGTACAAGCAGCAGTGAGACTGCAAACAAGAAAGGCCTTATCTGTGAACTGTTTCATTGTTTTTGGACTTGGCACTCAGTTGAACTGCCTTGGAGAGAGCTTGAGCAAGAGTGCAGAATACTTTGGGCATTGTCCAGGGCCCCAGACTGAGCCACTGAGCTGGACGGAGTGAATAGTACTTGGTCATGGGCCATAGGGAACCATTGTGAGAGAACTGCCCTGGCAAGCTCCGCCCTCAGGATCACAGACCAAGGATCAGGTGGGAACTAGTAACCTAGTGACTGAGCAGCCTAAAGGCAGGGACTAAGCTACCTTAAAGCTTTTACCCTCAAGGGTAGAGTGAGACTGGTTTTGGCACACTGGAGCCTCAAGCAGTTGCCCTGGGTGGAGTGCCGTGGCATCACAGCTCATAGCATCCTCAAACTCCTGGGCTTGATGCCACCCGAACCTCCATAAGAGCTACATCATGACCCCTAACCCTTGACACACACCCACTGAGCCTCTGGATGCCCTGACCAGGAACTGTGGAAGGCGCACAACCCCGTGTCCTCCCTCCTGTACCCTCCCTGCCTCCACACTGGCAGCCACATGCCCTCTGGAGCCCTCCATGACTCTGCTGCAGAGCCCTTCTCCTGGCCAGAGACTGCTGGAGATTTGGGATCTCTGTGTCAAAGTCACTGGGCGCCAGGTACTCCCAGAACTATACGCACCACCTCCCACACTGTTGCTGGATCTGGGTATGTCACACACCAGAACTGCTTTTGCACCTAGAACTCCCTAGCTGGGGTGGCCCCAGAGGAACTACACAGGGTCACTCCTTACAAAGATCCAGTAACAATAGAGTGATCCTGCTGGGGTCTCACCTTGGAGAGATGCCTCCCCAACTCTGAGAATGGCCAGAGGCAACGGTGAAAAACAAACATGAGGCAAAATCAACAGAAAAACTCTGGCAATATGAATAATCAGAGTAGATCAACTCCCCCAAGGATCAATGGGGCAGACAGAGCACAAGATCCCATGCACAAACAAATAGAAATTTTCTGAGATGGCCGAAATTGAATTCAGAATCTGGATAGCAAATAAGATCGAATTAGAATTCCAAGCAGTAACCCAAAAGATATCTCAAGAATTCAACGAATTCAAAGACCAAATGACCAAAGATTTTGACACATTGAAACAAGAAGTTGCAGCCCTCAAAGATCTGAGAAACACAGTAGAATCCCTCAGTAACAGAATGAAACAAGCAGAAGAAAGGATTTCTGACATTGAAGACAAAGCTTTTGAATGCTTCCAAACTCTCAAAGAGGAAGAGAAATTGAGGGGAAAAACAGATCACTCTCTCAGAGAGCTCTGGGATAATTCGAAGAAAACAATATTTGTCTTATAGGGATTCCTGAAAGTGATGAAGTGGCTGCACAAGATATAGATTGTCTTCTCCAAAAGATTATGAATGAGAACTTCCCAGACATGCCAAGAGATTCTGAAATTAGATAGCAGACAGTTTCAGAACTCAAGCATGACTCAACCCAAATAAGACATCCCCCAGACACATCATAATCAATTTAACTAAAGTTAATATAAAGGAGAAAATTCTGAAAGCAGCCAGATGAAAGAAAACCATCACCTACAAGAGCAAGAATATTAGAATAACTGCAGATCTCTCTGCTGAAACCTTTCAAGCTAGAAGAGGATGGTCAATGACTTTTAATCTTCTAAAACAAAATAACTTTCAAACCAGGATCCTGTACCCAGCTAAACTGAGTTTCATTTATGATGGAGAAATTAAATACTTCAATGACATTCACATGTTGAAAAAAATTGCCATAACTAAACTAGCTTTCCAGGACATTCACAGAACTATCCTCCATAAAGACCAGCATAATCCTCCACCACAAAAGTAAACCCACCCAGAAAGTTTTGATCAAATTCCAACTTCCACAGTTACAAAAGGATTAAAAATGTCCACCAGACTCTTGTAAGGCTTATCAATATTCCAATTAATGTGAATGGTTTAAACTGTCCTCTAAAGAGGCACAGGTTGGCTGACTAGATACAAAAATTCAAGCCAGATATCTGCTGCATACAAGAATCACATCTTACATTAAAAGACAAATATAGACTCAAGGCTAAGGGATGGTCATCTATATTCTAGGCAAACGGAAAGCAGAAAAAAGCAGGTGTTGCAATCCTATTTGCAGATACAATAGGCTTTAAATCAACCAATAAGAAAGGATAAGGATGGACACTTCATATTTGTTAAAGGTAATGCACAATATGATGAGATCTCAATTATTAATATGTATGCACCCAACCAGAACGCACCTCAATTTATAAAAAAAACTCTAACAGACATGAGCAACTCGATTTCCTCCATTTCCCTAGTAGTTGGAGATTTTAACACCCCTTTAGCAGTCCTGGATAGATCCTCCAAAAGGAAGCTAAGCAAAGAAATTTTAGATTTAAACTCAACCATTCAACATCTGGACATAACAGACATCTACAGAACATTTCATCCCAACAAAACTGAAAACAAATATTTCTCATCAGCCCACAAAACATATTCCAAAACCGACCACACGCTAGGCCACAAATATAACCTCAGCAAATTTAAAAAAAATAGAAATTATTCCCTGCATCTTCTCAGACTATCATGGAATAAAAGTTGCACTTAATAACAACAAGAACCTGCATACCCATACAAAAACATGGAAGCTAAAGAACCTTATACTGAAGGATATATGGGTTATAGATGAGATTAACAAGGAAATCACCAAATTTTTTGTTGGAACAAAACAACAACGAAGACGAATTATCATAACCTCTGGGATACTGCAAAGGTAGACCTAAGAGGGAAATTTATAGCACTGCAAGCCTTCCTCAAGAAAATGGAAAGGAGGAAGTTAATAACTTAAAGGGACATCTCAAGCAACTGGAGAAGGAAGAACACTCCAACCCCAAACCCAGCAGAAGAAAAGAAATAACCAAAATCAGAGCAGAATTAAATAAAACTGAAAATAAAAGAATTATACAACAGCTCAATAAATCCAAAAGTTGGTTTTTTGAAAAGATCAATAAAATAGATAAAACTTTGGCCACCCTAAACAGGAAAAAAATTAAAATTTCTAATTTCATCAATCAGAAATGGTAATGATGAAATAACAACAGACCCATCAGAAATTCAAAAAAACCTTAACGAATATTAAAAAAACTCTACTCTCAGAAATATGAAAATCTGAAAGAAATCGACCAATACTTGGAAGTATGCTACCTATCAAGACTTAGCCAGAATGAAGTGGAAATGTTGAACAGGCCTATATCAAGTTCTGAAATATCATCAACTATACAAAATCTCCCTAAAAAGAAAAGCCCAGGACCATATGGCTTTACATCAGAATTCTACCAAACCTTTAAAGAAGAACTAGTACCTATATTACTAAACCTCTTCCAAAATATAGAAACAGAAGGAATATTACCCAACACATTCTATGGAGCAAACATCACCTTGATCCCCAAAGCAGGGAAAGACACAACAAGAAAAGAAAATTATAGACCAATATCGCTAATGAATATTGATGCTAAAATACTCAATAAGATCCTAACAAACAGAATCCAACAACACATCAAAAAAATTATTCACCACGACCAAGTGGGATTTATCCCAGGGTCTCAAGGCTGGTTCAATATATGTAAATCTATAAATATAATTCAGCACATAAACAAACTTAAAAATAAAGACCATATGATTCTTTCAATTGATGCAGAAAAAGTTTTTGATAATATCCAGTACCTCTTCATGATCAGAACACTTAAGAAAATTGGTATAGAAGGGACATTTCTTAAACTAATAGAGGCCATCTACAGCAAACCCACAGCCAATATCATATTGAATGGAGTTAAATTGAAATCATTTCCACTTAGATCAGGAACCAGGCAAGGTTGCCCATTGTCTCCATTGCTCTTTAACATTGCCATGGAAGTTTTAGCCATTGCAATTAGAGAAGAAAAGGGAATCAACGGTATCCACATAGGGTCAGAAGAGATCAAACTTTCACTCTTTGCAGATGATATGATCGTATATCTGGAAAACACTAGGGATTCTACCATAAAACTTTTAGAAGTGATGAAGGAATACAGAAATTTCCCAGGCTATAAAATCAAAACTCATAAATCTTTATGTAACCTTTATGTATACCAACAATAAGCAAGCCGAAAAAACAGTCAAGGACTCTATTCTTTTAACAGTAGTGCCAAAGAAGATGAAATATTTGGGAGTACACCTAACAAAGGATGTGAAAGTTCTCTACAAAGAGAACTATGGAACTTTAAAAAAAGAAATAGGTGAAGATGTTAACAAATTGAAAAACATACCATGCTCATGGCTGGGAAGAATCAACATTGTTAAAATGTCTATACTACCCAAAGCAATATATAATTTTAATGCAATTCCTATTAAAGCTCCATTGTCATATTTTAAAGATCTTGAAAAAATAATACTTTGTTTTATATGGAATCAGAAAAAAACCTCGAATAGCAAAAACATTACTCAGCAATAAAAATAAAGCAGGAGGAATCATGCTACCATACCTGAGACTGTACTATAAATCTATAGTGATCAAACAGCATGGTACTGGCACAAAAACAGAGAAGTAGATGTCTGGAACAGAATAGAGAACCAAGAGATGAATCCAGCTCCTTAACTATTATTTGATCTTTGACAAGCCAATTAAAAACATTCAGTGGGGAAAAGATTCCCTATTTGACAATAGGTGCTGTGTAAACTGGCTGGCAACCTGTAGAAGATTGAAACTGGACCCACACCTTTCACCACTAACTAAGATAGACTCTCACTGGATAAAAGATTTAAACTTAAGGCATGAAACTATAAAAATACTTGAAGAAAGTGCAGGGAAAACTCTTGAAGGAATCGGCCTGGGTGAATATTTTATGAGGAGGACTCCCCAGGCAATTGAAGCAGTATCAAAAATACACTACTGGGGCCTGATCAAACTAAAAAGCTTCTGCACAGCCAAGAACATAGTAAGTAAAGCAAGCAGACAACCCTCAGAATGGGAGAAAATATTTGTAGGTTATACCTCTGATAAAGGTCTAATAACCAGAATCCACAAAGAACTCAAACATTTTAGCAAGAAAAGAACACATGACCCCATCTCAGGGTGTGCAAGGGACTTGAAGAGAAACTTCGCTAAAGAAGACAGACGCATGATCTACAAACACATGAAAAAAAGCTCATCATCCTTAATCATCAGAGAAATGCAAATCAAAACTACTTTGAGATATAATCTAACCCCAGTAAGAGTAGCCCACATAACAAAATCCCAAAACCAGAGATGTTGATGTGGATGTGGAGGAAAGGGCACACTTCTACACTGCTGGTGGGAATGCACACTAATATGTTCCTTCTGGAAGGATGTTTGGAGAATAATTAGAGACCTAAATAGACCTGCCATTCTATCCTATAATTCCTTTACTAGGTTTATACCCAGAAGACCAAAAATCACAATATAACAAAGACATCTATACCAGAATGTTTATTGCAGCCCAATTCATAATTGCTTCTTCATGGAAGAAGCCCAAGTGCCCATCGACCTACGAATAGTCTAGCAAATTGTGATACATGTATACCATGGAATATTACGCAGCCTTAAAGAAAGATGGAGACTTTAACTCTTTCATGTTTACATAGATGGAGCTGGAACATACTCTTCTTAGAAAAGTATCTCAGGAATGGAAGAAAAAGTATCCTCAGCCCTACTATGAAGCTAAATTATAGCTTTCACATGAAGGCTATAACCCAACTATAGCACAAGACTATAAGGAAAGGGCCAAGGAAGGGGAAACGAGGGGTGAGGTTAGGGTGGAGGGAGGGTAATGGGTGGGGCCACACCTATGGTGCATCTTAGAATGGGTACAGGGGAAACTTACTAAATACAGTATACAAATGCCTACATACAATAACTATGAAAATGCCATGAAGGCTACATTGAACAGTTTGATGAGAATATTTCATATTGTAATGAAACCAGCACATTGTACCCCTTGATTGCACTAATGTACACAGCTGTGATTTAACAATAAAAAATAATAATTTATTTTTAAAAAATTCCTTCATTCTTAATGGAAGAATATAACTAAATTTCTAAATATGTTAGCCTGGAGCTCTCTTTATGTAGTGTCTATATACCTGGTTTTCATCTCCAAATACACCAGATTAGGTTACAAATTCCAACAGTATATTGAAGGAAAACTTTCAAATGTGGTGTTATGACTGTGAAAATGATTGTTCAACACTTCAATGTTGTCCAAAATTGGAATGCAAAAAATCCATATGGCACCCTCAATGACACAAAGCACAACAACTAACAAAGACTACCCTCTCCTAAATTCATCATTATTTACAGCAAACTCAAGAGCATCAATTTACCTAGAAAGACAGTTAACAATATAAGACATAGAGCTAGACATCCAAAAGACTCATTCCAGCTTCTCTGTGTACTGGTTACATGGTACCAGAAATGTTATTTTGCATTTATGAGCTTCAGTTTTCTTATCTGTTAAACAAAGTAAGAATACTTTTTCTATTCAACCCAAAATAAGTATGAAGGTTAGGAAAGTATTTTAAACACTTTCAAGGGACATGCAACCCAGAAGCTTTAATGGTGTTGTGTCATAGACAAATAGCATAATGTTTTTGAATAAGCTGTGTCAAAATGAGGCATGGATCATGAGCAGGTAGATGATGGTTTCAGAAATTCTACAGAAGTGATGTTTAATGTTCTCCTTAGAAGACCAATACATCCTTTAAGCAAATGAAAAAATTAAGTATTAAAAACAAATAAAATAAACAAATAAAAAAATAAAAATTCCCCTTTTGTGATAAAAACACTCAATAAACTAGGAATAGAAGGGAACTTCCTCAACCTGATAAAGGGTTTCTACAAAAAATCCTGAAGCTAACATCATAATTTATAATTAATGACTGAATACTTTCCCTATGAAGTCAAGAACAAAACAAGGATATCTGCTCTTACCAATTCTTTCCAACTTTGTACAGAAGATTCTAGCCAGGTCAATTAATTGCGCTAGAAAATTAACTAAAAGGCATTAACAAAATTGTAGAAATCTTTTGCCTCTATTCCAGTGGCAAAGGTTAGCTATATCATTTTAAGACTGTTGTATGTTTTATAACTGCTTAAAACATTTTTTAATTAAATATTAAATTATGACCTATTGATTCTAAAATGTTATTCCAAAAGGAAGTATTCCTTGGATTGTGTCACATTATTAATGCAAAGAAAAAATATTAAACCAAGAACTTAAATTTTAAAAAATTCATCCAGATTGGAAAGGAAAAAGTGAAATTTTTTTTTCTTTTTTGCAGATGGAATGATCTTAGATAGTGATTGAAAAGAAATTCATTAAATAGTTATTAGAACTAATAAGTTCATCATGGGTGCAGGTATAAGATCAATTAACAAGAATCAATTGTAGTGCTATATATTTGCAATAACCAATTCAAAAATGAAATTAAGAAAACGATTATATTTATAGTAACATCAAAAAGAATAAAATTCTTAAGAATAAATTTAGCAAAAGAGCAACATGTGTATTCTGAATACTAGAAAACATTATAGAACAAAATTAAAGACCCAAATAAATGAAAAGACAATCATGGATTATAAGACTTAACACACATATTGCTAATTGGTAATATTCTCAAATTGATTTACAGAGTCAATCAAATCATTGTCATAATTCCAGCTGACATTTTGAAGACATTAAGAAGGTAATTTTAAAATTTATACAAAAATACAGAGAATGCATTATAGCCAAAACAATCTTAAAAAACAAACAAACAAAAAAAAAACATGGGGGCGGAGGCAAGATGGCTGACTGGAGCCAGCTTTCCGCACAGAGGCTCCCATCCAAAAGGAGAGTTAAAAGACAGAAGTTTAGTAAGTAACCTGGTGGATTGGAGCTGAGCCAAGAGAGAAGATTGAAGAATGTACATCAACCCTGCAGAGGTGAGCTGCGACCCCAAGGATACAAACAAAAGGTACAAAATCCATTGCCAAGCAGACAGGAGTCCCCTCCGCCATTAGAACAGTTCGAGGCATACTTTCCACAAACAAACGAGCAGAGTTAAAATGTCCTCCCATTTTATCCACAGGAGAAACACTCTAAAAACCAGACCTCCTTCCCCTTCTAGGGTGTCATGGCCCTCTCCTACAATGCATAAAACTGTATAAAACTGTACATATTCTCTACTTGTAATTTTGAACTCCCAGCACTCCCCTCCACTCTCACTCTCAGGTCTGGAAGCCTTCCCCCAGGAAGTCTAGATTCTTGGGCATCATCTCAAGAGGTATGGACAGGGCATGGACTGTGGCTGGTCAGTGCTGATTTTGCCACATGGGAGTAGGGAGAAGATGGCGAGCTGAGGGGGAACCATACAGGAGCAACCATGCCCTGAGGCTCAGAGCAGCAGCCTCAGTGGCGGCAACAATAGGGCTCACATCCCTGGGGATATTCTGGAGTCACACTCCCTATCTCTCTGGGCAACCAGAGGAGGCCAGGCATCTTCTCCAGTGGCAGCCACTGGGGGAATAGATCTGGGACGGAAACGCAGGCCCTGTGAGTAAAGTGTATGCCTAAGGTGTTATCAGCCTGGGCAGAGCTTGGGGACTAGAATACACACGCAGAAACAGCAGACTTCCAGGATAGGGCTGACCCAGAGGACAGCTTTACTGAGCCTAAGACACACACAGCCCTAAGGGGATCATAGCTGAGACAAAGGTGGGCAGGCAGAGGCTGAAACTGACAGCTAAGTGTGAGCTCTAACCCCACCCGCCACAACATAAATTGCAGCTGAGACCAGGCAGCAACACAGACCTGGGTTGAGTCACGGTTTCTGTGAACTCAAACAACGTCTGTTCCGCAGGGTAATACAGCTGGGACAGAAACAAATTCTGCGAAGTTATTCTGTTCTGTCAGCAACATCAATCAGGGGCAGACCTGGAACTGAGTGAACCACCCGAGCCTCCATTAAGCACCCGAGGTTGTCAGGCTTCACCTCCCCCTGCAGGATAGTAGCAGAGAGCAGCGGCCTGGCAAAGGAGACATAGATCTCTCTGTGACTCAGGCAGGTGCAAACCCCTGGAGCATCTGCTCATTGGAGGGAACTGGGTCACAGCCCTGGAAGGTTACCAGTGAATAGGTGTGACAGAGGTACAAGTTGGGGAAGGAGGCATCAACCTTCCCAGACTAATTTGCTTGCTGGGTGGGTCATTCTGACCTCATGGAGCACCAAAGCAAGTCATACTTGAGCTGCCAGCAGACACCTCCTATCTAGTTGCCGAAGATCTTTTGAACTCACCCACCTGAGACAGGGGTTGACTGAGACAATTGATTTGTATTTCTTGAACTGGGCCAATCACCCAAGGACTATCCAAATGGTTCCCTGGGTGTGTGGCTATGGGAAGGTTAGATTTTCCTTTCCCAACTGTTGCCTCTGGGGGGCAGGTTGACTTAATTGCTGGTATGTCTCCAAAGCTGAGACATCAACACAGAGTAACTGATTCGTTAGGGTAGGACAGAGACCAGCTGAAAACAAGACAGAGCCACTCAGCCCCACCACACCAAGAAGATCTCCACGTTTGCAGGGCATAGCACTGAACAGACCCTTGGCAAAGCTCTAGAATAAAAGGTACAGACATCAGCCTTTTGGGCAAAAGGCTGGTTAATCACTACTCCTGGAGTCCCCAACCCAACTTCTCTTTATCTGCTCATCTAGTCAACAATCATGGGGTGGAATCAGCAGAAAAACTCTGCTAACTTGAATAACCAGAGTAGATCAACCCCCTCAAGGAAAGATATGGTAGACACAACTGAAGATCCCATTCATAAACAGATGGCTGAGATGTCAGAAATCAAATTCAGAATTTGAATTGCAAACAAGATTAATAGAATAGAGGAAAAGTTGGAATTGGAACTTCAAGGAGCATTTCAAAAGTTGTCTGAAGAATTCAATGAATTCAAAGACAAAATCATCAAAGATTTTGACACATTGATACAAGAATTTGCAGCCCTCAAAGATCTGAAAAATACAGTAGAATCCCTCAGTAACAAATGGAGCAAGCAGAAGAAAGGATTTCTGACATTTAAGACAAAGCTTTTGAATGCTCCCAAACTCTCAAAGAGGAAGAGAAATGGAGAGCAAAAATTGATGATTCTCTCAGAGAGCTCTGGGATAATTCGAAGAAAGATTCACCTCATAGGAATCCCTGAGGGCGACAAAGTGGCTTTGCAAGGCACAGAAGCTCGTTTTCAGGAAATTATGAAAGAGAAGTTTCCAGAAATGCCAAGAGATTCTGAAATTCAGATAGCAGACAGTTTCAGAACCCTAGCACAACTCAACCTGAATAAGACATCCCCCAAGCATATCATAATTAACTTCACTAAAGTTAATATGAAGGAGAAAATTCTGAAAGCAGCCGGATGTAAGAAAACCATAACCTACAAAGAGAAGAATATTGGAATGACTGCAGATCTCTCTGCTGAAACTTTTCAAGCTAGAAGAGGGGGGTCACTGACTTTTAATCTCCTAAAACAAAACAACTTTCAACCCAGGATTCTGTTTCCAGCTAAACAGAGTTTCATTTATGATGAAAAATTAAATACTTTAATGACATTCACAAGTGGAAGAAATTTGCCATAACTAAACCAACTCTCCAGGATATTCTCAGACTGATCATCCATAATGACCAGTGCAATCCTTCACCACAAAAGTAAGCTCACTCCGAAACTTTTTTATCTAATTCTAACTTCCACAGTGGCGAAGGATTAAAAATGTCCACTGGACGTTCAAAAAACTCGATACACAAAATTCTACCAGGCTTATCAATATTCTCAATTATTGTGAATGGCATAAATTGTCCTCTAAAGAGGCACAGGATGGCTGACTGGATACAAAAACTCAGGCCAGATATCTGCTGTATACAAGAATCTCATCTTACCTTAAAACATAAATATAGACTCAGGGTGAAGGGATACTCATCTATATTCCACGCAAATGGAAATCAGAAAAAATCAGGTGTTGCAATTCAATTCACAAATACAATAGGTTTAAACCAACAAAAATAAGGAAGGATAAGGATGGTCACTTCTTATTTGTTAAGGGTAATACTCAATACGATGAGATTTCAATTATTAATATTTATGCACCCAACCAGAATCTGCCTCGATTTATAAGAGAAACTCTAACAGACATGAGCAACTTGATTTTGTCCAGCTCCACAATAGTCAGAGATTTTAGCACTACTTTGGCAGGGTTGGATAGATCCTCTAATAGAAAGCTGAGCAAACAAAACCATTCAACATTTGGATTTAACAGACATCTACAGAACATTTCATCCCAACAAAATTGAATACACATTCTTATCATAAGCCCATAGAACATACTCCAAAATCGATCACATCTTAGGTCACAAGTCTACCTCTGTAAATTTAAGGAATAAAAATTATTCCTTGAATCTTCTCGGACCACCATGGAATACAAGTTGAACTGAGTAATAACAGGAATCTGCATACTCATACAAAAACATGGAAGCTAAATAACCTTATGCTGCATGATAGCTGGGTTATAGACGAGATTAAGAAGGAAATTACAAAATTTTTGGAACAAAATAACAATGATGACACGAATTATCAGAACCACTGGGATACCACAAAGGCAATCCTAAGAGGGAAATTTATAGCACTGCAAGCCTTCCTCAAGAGAATGAAAAGAGAGGAAGTTAACAACTTAATGGTACATCTTAAGCAACTGGAAAAGGAAGAAAATTCCCATCCCAAACCCAGCAGAAGAAAAGAAATAAACAAAACTAGAGTTAAATGAAATTGAAAACAAAAGGATTATACAACAGATCAATAAATCAAAAAGTTGGTTTTTTGAAAAGGTCAATAAAATAGATAAACTTTTGGCTAACCTAACCAGGAAAAAAAGAGTAAAACATCTAATTTTATCAATCAGAAATGGCAAAGACGAAATAACAACAGACTACTCAGAAATTCAAAAAATTCTTAATGAATCTTACAAGAAACTTTATTCTCAGAAATATGAAAATCTGAAGGAAGTAGACCAATACTTGGAAGCACTCCACCTTCCTAGACTTATCCAGAATGAAGTGGAAATGTTGAACAGGCCTATATCAAGTTCTGAAATAGCATCAACTATACAAAATTTCCCTAAAATGAAAAGCCCGGGACCAGATGGCTTCACATCAGAATTCTATCAAACTTTTTTTTTTTTTTTTTTTTTAGAATTCTATCAAACCTCAAAGAGGGACTACCCTGTTTCCCTGAAAATAAGACCTACTTGCAGGAAAGATAAGATGTCCCCTGAAAATAAGACCTGCCACGTCTTTGGGAGCACACCTTAAAATAAAACACTGTCTTATTTTTGGGGAAACAGGGTAGTACCTATATTACTCAACCTTTTCAAAAATATAGAAAAAGAAGGAATACTACCCAACACATTCAATGAAGCAAACATCACTTTGATCCCCAAACCAGGAAAAGACCCAACAGGTAAAGACAATTATAAACCAATATCACTAATGAAAATTGATGCAAAAATATTCAGCGACATCCTAGCAAACAGAATCCAGCAATACCTCAAACAAATTATACACCATGACCAAGTGGGTTTTTCCCAGGGTCTCAAGGCTGGTGCCATATACATAAATTTATAAATATAATTCATCACATAAACAAATTAAAAAACAAAGACCATATGATTCTCTCAATTGATACAGAAAAAGCTTTTGATAATATCCAGCATCACTTCATGATCAGAACACTTAAGAAAATCGGTATAGAAGGGACATTCCTTAAGCTGATAGAGGCCTTATACAGCAAACCCACAGCCAATATCACATTGAACGGAGTTAAATTGAAATCATTTCCACTCAGATCAAGAAGCAGGCAAGGTTGCCCATTGTCTCCACCGCTTTTTAACATTGTAATGGACATTTTAGCCATCTCAATTAGGGAAGAAAAGGCAATCTAGGGTATCCATATAGGGTCAGAAGAGATCACACTTTCACTCTTTGCAGATGATATGATTGTATATCTCAAAAACACTAGGGATTCTACTACAAAATTTTTAGAAGTGATCAAGGACTACAGCAGCATCTCAGGTTACAAAATCAGTACTCATAAATTGGTAGCCTTTATATATACCAACAAAAGTCAAGCTGAAGAAACAGTCAAGAACTCTATCCCCTTCATAGTAGTGCCAAAGAAAATGAAATATTTGGTTTATCTAACAAAGGACGTGAAGGATCTCTATAAAGAGAACTATGAAACTCTAAGAAAAAATTAGCTGAAGATGTTAACAAATGGAGAAACATACCATGCTCATGGGTGAGAAGAATCAACATTGTTAAAATGTCATACTACCCTAAGCAATATAATCCCTATTAAAACTCTACTGTCATACTTTAAAGATCTCAAAAAAAAAATACTTCATTTTATATGGAATCAGAAAAAAAACTCAAATAGCCAAGACATTACTCAGAAATAAAAACAAAGCAGGAGGAATCAAGCTATCAGAACTCAGACTATACTATGAATCTATAGTGATCAAAACAGCATGGTACTAGCACAAAAACAGAGAAGTAGATGTATGGAACAGAATAGAGAACCAAGAAATGAGCCCAGCTACTTACCGTTATTTGATCTTTCACAAGCCAATTAAAAACATTCAGTGGGAAAAGATTCCCTACTTAAGAAATGGTGCTGGGTGAACTGGCTGGGGACCTGCAAAAGACTGAAACTGGACCCAAACCTTTTACCATTAACTAAGATAGACTCTCACTGGATTATTGATTTAAACTAAAGACATGAAACTATAAAAATACCAGAAGAAAGTGCAGGGAAAACTCTCCAAGAAATAGGTCTGGGCGAATATTTTATGAGGAGGACTCCCCCCCACCCCCCAGGTAATTGAAGCAGCATCAAAAATACACTACTGGGAGGGGGAAAAATACCCTACTGGGACCTGATCAAACTAAAAAGCTTATGCACAGCCAAGAACACAGTAAATAAAGCAAGCAGACAGTCCTCAAAATGGGAGAAGATATTTGGAGGTTACGTCTCTGCCAAAGGATTAATAACCAGAATCCACAGGGAACTCAAATGTGTTAGCAAGAACTCTAATGTATTAACAAGTGATCCCATCTCAGGGTGGGCAAGGGACTTGAAGAGAAACTTCTCTGAAGAACACAGGTGCACAGCCTACAGACATATGAAAAAATGCTCATCATCCTTAATCATCAGAGAAATGTAAATCAAAACTACTTTGAGGTATCATCTAACTCCAGTAAGATTAGTCCATATCACAAAATCCCAAAACCAGAGATGTTGGCGTGGATGTGGAGAAAAGGGAACACTTCTACTCTGCTGGTGGGAATGCAAACTACTACGTTCCTTTTGGAAAGATGTTTGTAGAACACTTAGAGATCTAAAAATAGACCTGCCATTCAATCCTACAATTCCTCTACTAGGTATATATCCAGAAGACCAAAAATCACATTATAACCAAGATATTTATACCAGAATGTTTATTGCAGCCCAATTCATAATTGCTAAAACATGGAAGAAGCCCAAGTGCCCATCAACCCATGAATGGATTAATAAATTATGGTATATGTGCATCATGGAATATCATGCAGCCTGAAAGAAAGACAGAGACTTTAACTCTTTCATGTTTACATGGATGGAGCTGGAACATATTCTTCTTAGCAAAGTATCTCAAGAATGGAAGAAAAAGTATCCAATGTACTCAGCCCTACTATGAAACTAATTTATAGTTTTCATATAAAAGCTATAACCCAATTATAAGCTAAGAATATGGGGAAAGAGAAAAGGGAGAGGAGGGGAGGTGGAAGGATGGGTGGAGGGAGGGTAATTTGTGGGACCATACCTACGGTGCGTCTTACAAGGATACATGTGAAACTTACTAAATATAGAATATAAATGTCTTAACACAATAACTAAGAAAATGCCAGGAAGGCTATGTTACCCAGTTTGATTAAAATATTTCAAATTGTATATAAAACCAGCATATGGTGCCCCATGATTGCATTAATGTACACAGCTATGATTTAATTAAAAAAAGAGAGAGAGCACAAATAAATAATTGTTAAGCAGAAAAAAAAAAGAAGAACAGAGTTAGAGCCTCACACTACCCAATTTCAAACTTACTACAAAGCTACAGTAATCAAAAAAGTGTGGTAACGGCAGAAGAATAGACATAAAGATCATTGCATAAAATTGAAAGACCATAAATAAATAAATTTAGAGTCAGTTGATTTTCAACAGAACAGCAAAGATTATTCAATGGGGGAAGTGAATATATTTTTCAACAAACAATACTGGGACATTTTCATATCCATATATACCATATACAGAAATTAACTCAAAATGAATGATATACTTAAATACAAGTGCTAAAACTATAAAACTCAAAAAAGAGAATATGGAAGAAAATTTTTGTTACCTTAGATTATTTAAAGCCTTTTTAGATATGACACCAAAAGCACAAAGAATCATAAAAAGATATTGTGGAAGGCTGACACCACAGCATCTATTTTGTAGGCCAATTGCTATTTCTGGTACTAACAGACTTAAGTTTCTATTTCCCTGCAAATCCTAGGCCTAAGTTTCTATTTCCCTGCAAACGCCAGGCCTCTTCTCATAAATCACGTGAGTGAAACTTGGAAGCTTGCCGTTTGGAACTTATCTCCACCAAGGCCAGGTTGCTTGGATACCTGGTGACGTAAACCTCCTCCTTCACCTACCCTATATACCCTGGAAGAACTTTGCAATAAACGAGACTTGATCAGACTCCTGTCTTGTCTCCATTCTTCACGGCCCTTGCCCCTTTTTCATTCTCACTCCCTCCTCCAGGTATCCCTGTCGACTGACCCGCGGGCCGGGTCACGTGGCGCCCGAACAGGGACCTGGATATGAGGGAAAAGGTGAAGAAGCTACTGGAGGCATCCAGCCAGCTCAGAGAAACATTGAGACCTGGCCACGCAGTAGCCTGCTGCGCTGGAACGAGGATCTCGGTGAGTAGTAGCGATCATGGGGCAAGAAGTCAGTCAACATGAGTTATTTGTGGAACAGTTAAGAGATGCACTCAGGACGCGAGGAATAAAGGTCAAAATTAAACAGCTATTCAATTTTTTGACTTCTTAAAAGAAGTCTGTCCTTGGTTTCCTCAAGAAGGAACCATAGATGAGAAAAGATGGAAAAGAGTAGGTGATGCTTTAAATGATTTTTATCAGGTATTTGGACCTGAAAAAATACCAGTCACTGCTTTCTCATACTGGAATCTCATTAATGATATTACTAGCTATCGTAGTGTTTGTCCCGCAGTTGCGGATGTCATAAAAAAGGGAGAAGAACTGTTACATCACCACAAAGAAAAGGATATTAAATCCCAAGATCCGTCCCAGGATTTTAGGGCTGCTGGAGGCACTCCTCCTAGCAGTCAGCTTAATGAGCAAGAGGATCTTATCTCACTAGAGAGTGATGAGGAATCAAACAGAGAGGAATCAGGCATTCCCAGCCCTCTATAAATTACTGGAAAAACAGACAAAAAAGGGCTAGGAAATTTATCTTAAGGGCTATGGACATTCCTGCACGCCATGCAGATAAGATCACTTGGAAAAGTGACGAGCCTGTATGGGTTGATCAAGGGCCCCTCTCAAAAGAAAAATTAGAAGCCACTCAGCAGTTAGTGCAGGAACAACTAAAAACTGGGCATATAGAGGAAAGCAACTCCCCATGGAACACTCCAATCTTTGTCATAAAAAATAAATCAGGGCGATGGAGACTGTTACAAGATTTAAGAGCTGTAAACTCCAGTATGGTCCTCATAAGGGCGTTGCAACCAGAATTACCCACTCCTGTGGCCATCCCTCTTGGTTACTACAAAATTATCGTTCATCTTAAAGACTGTTTTTTCACTATACCACTCCATCCATTAGATCAAAAAAGATTTGCATTCAGTCTCCCCTCTATTAACTTCAAGGAACCTATGAAAAGATTCCAATGGAAAGTTTTACCACAGGGCATGGCCAACAGTCCCACCTTATGCCAAAATTTGTTGCCACAGCTATTCAGGAAACTAGGCTTCACTGGAACTCCATGTACATCATTCATTATATGGATGATATTCTAATTGCTGGACAGAATGCTCAGCAGGTTTTACTATGTAACAGTGATTTATCATCCTCCCTCACAAACCAGGGACTTCAAATAGCCCCAGAAAAAGTTCAGCTAAAAGATCCCTACCTTTACCTTGGTTTCCACCTAACTGGACCCAGAATTACTAATACTCAAGCTGCCCTCAGATTGGACAAATTAAAAACACTAAATGATTTTCAAAAGCTCTTAGGGGATATAAACTGGCTTAGACCTTACTTAAAACTAACCACAGGGTATTTAAAACTTTTATTTGCTATTCTACAAGGCGATAGCAACCCCAATTCTCCTAGAACATTAACAGAAGAATGCCATCAGGCTTTAGCATTAGTACAACAAGCTATTCATTCACAATTTGTTACAACCATAGATTACACTCAGCCCCTGAGTTACATCATTTGTAGAACTTCTCTTACACCCACAGCACTATTTTGGCAAACTGCCCCCATAATGTGGATCCACTTACCTGCTTCTCCCACGAAAGTTATTTATCCCTATTATCAGGCTGTCGCGGATATCATCATTATGGGAAGGGAAAATAGTAAAAAATACTTTGGTAAAGAATCAGATATCATTATACAGCCTTATTCTCAGGCACAAATTAATTAGTTATTTCAAACTACAGAACATTGGCCTATTGCTTGTGCTTCTTATTCAGGTAAACTTAACAATCATTATCCACCCAATAAATTATTACAATTTATTAGTACACATAACTTTGTATTTCCCACAAGAACCTCCAATTCCCCATTGCCCAATGCCTTATTAGTTTTCACAGATGGCTCCTCTTCTGGTCATGCAGCTTACACCTTTAATACAGAGATTGTGCAATTTCAGGTAAAATCAAATTCTGCACAAATTGTAGAACTTAAAGCAGTTATCGCAGTTTTCTCCGCATTTCCCAATTGAGCTTTGAATATTTATACTAATAGTGCTTATTTAGCTCATTCAGTTCCCTTATTAGAGACAGCAGGGCAAATCAAACATGTATCAGAAACTGCTACCTTTTTCTTGCAACTCCAAAATCTTATACACCAAAGGACCCTCCCCTTTTTCATTGGACACCTTAGGGCTCATTCCAATTTACCTGGCCCCCTAACTGATGGTAACCGCAGAGCAGACAGAGCCACTCACTTAGTCTGTACTGCCCAAACCACCACAGAGCCTGATCAGATCACATTAGCCTCCACTGCTCACCAATTACATCATCTAAACGCTCACACCCTTAGACTCATGTTTCAAATTACCCGGGAACAAGCCCCCCACATCGTAAAGCAATGCCCTTCTTGTGTAATTCTACTCCCTACTCCCCATCTAGGAGTAAATCCTCGAGGTCTCATACCCAATGCCATCTGGCAAATGGATGTTACTCACCTACCTGAATTTGGAAAACTCAATTATGTTCATGTAATCATAGATACCTTCAGTGGATTTATTTATGCCACTGGCCAGACAGGGGAGGCCGGCAAACATGTCATTGCCCATGTACTAGCCACCATGGCTGTACTAGGCACCCCTAAACAAATTAAAACTGATAATGGTCCAGGATACACAGGATATGCATTTAACACCTTCTGTAAACACCTCGGTATCAAACACATTACTGGTATACCATTTAGCCCACAAGGGCAGGGCATAGTAGAACGTGCCCACTTATCTCTTAAAAACACTCTAGAAAAAATAAAGAAGGGGGAATGGTGCCCTGTTAAGGGGTCCCCAAGAAATCTCTTATCCCATTCATTACTTACTTTAAATTTTTTCACACTGGACCAAGATGGCTGGTCTGCAGCAGACTGCTTCTGGCACCCAGATACTAAACGGGATTTTGCCACTGCCCTATGGAACGATCCATTAGAGAATAAATGGCACGGCCCCGATCCAGTTTTAATTTGGGGTAGAGGTGCCGTATGCATATATTCACAGAAGATGGAAGCAGCACAATGGTTACCTGAACGACTGGTCAAACAAGTAGATAACATCATCACCTCTAAATCCAGGGAGCAAGAGACCCCCTGAGAAGGCTTTCTTTCCTTTTCTTTGCAGGTAACTATGAGCACATGGATATGGCTACTGCTGGGAATCTCTCTCCTGATACGAAAAAATGAAGGTGGTTTTGGTAATCCCTATGAGGCTCGGGCACTCTTAGAAAAATTAACTGGTACTCCTTGCGAGTGCCATGGTGGCACCTGGAATGGTGAGACAACCCCTCTCCTAAATGTAGATTGTGGTGATAAAACAACATACTTAGTAATGAGACAAAATATTCATGGAGCACAGGCATGGGTCTGTAGCAAAAAGGCTAAAATTATCCCCACCTTTAATAATAAGCCTGGACCATGCCCTTGTATAGAATTCCATCCATCCGTACATAATACCTGTTATGAGCAGGTTCAACTATGCACTGGTACAGATAATAATACCTATTTTACAGCAATCTTGACCAGACATTTTTTGGGGACATTTGGAGGCGAGTGGGACACAGTCCCTCAGGTCCAGGGGACCTCAAATAAATATGCCCAATCTGGCTGTCCCGATACAGTAGGAAAAACAGTTTGCTGGAATAAGACTCCACCTGTGCACATCTCTGATGGAGGTGGACCCCAAGATCAGGTGAGACAGAATATAGTCCAAAAGCAACTGGAAAACATTGTAAACCACATGTCTCCTAAATTTAACTACCATCCAATAGCTTTACCCAAAAATAGGGATGCAAATCTAGACCCCCAAACCCTGAAAATGCTAGACATCATACATAGGTTACTTAATCAATCCAACCCTTCTTTGGCTCAAAATTGCTGGTTATACCTTCATTTAGGACTATCTATGCCTATTGCTATCAATGTTAATTCCATTGAATTATCATCTAATAACTGCATGCCCATCATGCCTTTACCAGTACAACCTGTCTTTTCTGAAGCACCCTGTATTGTCTCCCCTTATAGAGACGACAGTTATGCTATTGATATTGGCATACTCTCTTTGACCAATTGCACTGACATCATCAATATTACTTATTCCCCGTGTGCTCCCAATTATCTGGTATTTGTTTGTGGCAATAACTTGGCATATACCATTCTGCCCACTAATTGGACAGGATTATGTACTATCGCCCTTTTACTACCCGATATAGATATAGTCAATGGAAATGAATCTTTACCTATAGCATCCTTTGATTATATATCTGGCCATTCTAGAAGGGCTATCCAATTTCTCCTTCTCTTGGCCACTCTGGGAATCACTGCTGGCATGGCCACTGGTACTGCTGGTATGGGCTTCTGTACATAAATATACTGAACTATCTCAACTTATGGCAGAAGATATAAAAGCCCTATCAGGCACAGTTAAAGATCTTCAAGATCTATTAGATTCCTTAGCTGAAGTAGTACTACAGAATAGAAGAGGTTTAGATCTTCTAATGGCTAACCAAGGAGGCATCTGCTTAGCATTACAGGAAAAATGCTGCTTTTATGCAAATAAATCAGGAATTGTTCGAGACAAAATAAAGAAATTACAAGATAATCTAGAGGAAAGAAGAAAAAAAATTATGGACAACCCGTTTTGGAGTGGGCTAGATAGCTTTCTGCCTTATCTCCTTCCATTTTTAAGGCCCCTCCTTGGCTTACTAATATTACTGTCACTAGGACCTTTTCTTTTTAATAAAGTCATGGCCTTTATAAAACAACAAATTGATGCTATTAAAATGCAGCCCCTCCAGGTTCATTATCACAGACTTGCTATGGAAGATGAACGCATAACCATAACTACTTAGGGGACTGGCTAGTCAAGGACGGGTAACGAGGACCCTCATCTCAGACTTTGCTTATCCTACCAACCTAAGACAGGAGCCCGGTCAGATAGCCACCGTGTATCCCATGATGAGTAAGGAGGATCAGCTGAGATGGTAAGGCGGTCCCAACCTAAGACAGACACAGTCATCCCGCCCTCTCGGTTGAGAGCTGGCAAAACTTTAAAGGTAAAATGTACATTTAAAAATATTATTAAAAAGGGGGACCTGTGGAAGGCTGACACCACAGCATCTATTTTGTAGGCCAAGTGCTATTTCTGGTACTAACAGACTTAAGTTTCTATTTCCCTGCAAATCCTAGGCCTAAGTTTCTATTTCCCTGCAAACACCAGGCCTCTTCTCATAAATCACATGAGCGAAACTTGGAAACTTGCCATTTGGAACTTATCTCCACCAAGGCCAGGTTGCTTGAATACCTGGTGAACCTCCTTCTTCACCTACCCTTATATACCCTGGAAGAACTTTGCAATAAACGAGACTTGATCAGACTCCTGTCTTGTCTCCATTCTTCGTGCCCCTTGCCCCTTTTTTATTCTCACCCTCTCCTCCAGGTATCCCTGTCAACTGACCCGTAGGCCGGGTCAAGTTATAATTTAGACTTTATCAAAATTTAAAACTTTTATGCTTCAAATGACATCTTCAAAAAGTAAAAAGTGACTTACAGAATGGGACAAAATATCTGCAAATCACATATCTGATAAGAAAGTAGTATGCAGAATATATAACGGACTCTTATAACTTAATAATAAAGTCAAGAGAATTAAAAATGGATAGAGAATCAAAGAAAGTAAACAAATGGCCAATAAGTACATGAATATTATTACAACATCAATAATTATTAGGTAAATGCAAATCAAAACCAAAATGAGACATAATTTCACAACTATTAGGATAGTTATAGTTGAAAGGTAGAAAATGCAAGTGTTGGTGAGAATATGAAGACAATAAAATCCTCCTAGCTCCCTGACAGGAATGTAAAATGGTGCAACTGCTTTGTGAAACAGTTTGACAGTGCCTCAAAAAGTTAAACAGAAAGTTATTACAATGGCCCAGCAATTCCACTCCTATGTATATAACAAAGAGAATTGGAAACACAAAGTCCACACAAAAACTTGCATAAGAATTTCCATGGTAAGTTATTCATAATATTTAAAAAAGCAAAAAAATCCAAATGTCTAACAATTAATGATTGGATAAACAAAATGTGGTATACCCATACAATGAAATGTCATTCATCAAAACAAAGTAAGGAAGAACAGATGCATGCTACAACTTAGATGAACCTTGGAAACATTATGCGAAATGAAAGAAGCCAGTCACAAAAGGTTGCATGTTAACAAAATCCCACTTACAGGAAATGTATAAGATAGGCAAACACTTAGAAATAGAAATAGATTGATAGTTTCTAGGGTTGGGGACAGAGGTTGAATGAGAAGTGACTGCTGATGGGTGTGGGATTTGTTTAGAACATGAAAATGTCCTGAAAGTGTGATGATAATTTAACAACTCTATGAATGGAGTAAAAATCATCAAATTGTATACTTTAAATGGGTTAATTGCATGGTATGTGAATTATATTTCATATATGAAAAAAACAAAGACCACTGATGGAAACAATAATGACAAAGAAACAAAAAATCCCAAACATCTGTAAGAAGAATTCCATAAAGTTTTACATTCATTCTGTGTTGTATTCGATCTTTGGCCAAGTGGCACCAAGAGAAGGTAAAATAAAGAGGTAGGTGAATATTGAGGCCTCAAAAACCAGTCAAGTTGAGTGAAGTGGAAATTCTAGAGAAAATATGAAAAAGTACAGAAAGAAAAAGCTGGGCACACTGAATATAAACTTTGCTAACCTCAGTTTTACTGTGGGCCAGCCTTCTCTTCCCAGATGGTTATCCACTATTCTTCCACTTAACTTCTCAGATCTTGCCAGCAACCTCAGGACTTGTATCTTCTCTCTCTTTGCCTGGCACTTACTAGTATATGTTTATGTCTCTTTTGTTTTATTCACTCTAACGTTTTTATATTTGCTCACTAGGAATGACCTTTTACCTTTCCCGTTAACCAATTCCCCCTCCAAAAATACTGTGGGTTCCCATGTTTAACACATTAGTGTACCAAATTATTTCATATGAGTGCTGCAGTTCACACACACCCAGGTGTATTCAAGTCAAAAATACCACACCTACAGTGCATCTTACAAGGGTACATGTGACATTTCCTAAGTATAGAATATAAATGTCTTAGCAATAACTAAGAAAATGCCGTGAAGGTTATGTTAACCAGTTTGATGAAAATATTTCAAATTGTATATAAAACCAGCACATTGTACCCCATGATTGCATTAATGTACACAGCTATGATTTAATTTAAAAAAAAAAATACCATAAGGGTCAAAAGAAAGGGAAAAGAGGAACATATACATGTATCAGTCTCATCTTCCTCATAATTTCCTGACTTATAGTCCCCGACCACAGCAAAATTGAACTCAAAGCCATTCCACAGAGCTCATATTTCTGAAAGTACATCAGGCTTTTTCTGAGATAATTTCCCCTCTGGACTCTTTTCCAAACCTGTGGCTACCACCCATATAGCCAGATGCACTCTAATCCCAGTGCTTACCATTTTAAGGTCCTATACTCTGCAATTTTCTGTAATTTTTCTAGAACTATGATCATCTGATAATGTCCTGACTTTTCATTTTACAGGGGGACTGCTGATAGTATAAAAACCTTGCCCTAAAAAATAAAAATCGTCTCTAGTCTCTGGAAAGACAAGACTCATCAGAGCCATCCTGGGTGTAATTTCCCAGCAGCAGAATTAGCCCAGCGGGAACAGCATTTATATGAACTCTGGAAACACCCAAAGAGCAGACAAGACACTATTTTATGACTGGGTTAAATGTTTCTGAGTGGCATGGTCTGAGTTTTTATGGGGGCTATATACAAAATTAGGTCACGCAATGAACTCTGGGGGGGAAATGGTAGGGGAGCAGCTACCAGAAAAAGAAGAAAACCTTTAGGATTATTTCAGAACAGCTGACAACACATTGTATTAGCAGGTTTCAATTAGAGTGAATGATACTGACTGTGGATAATGGGAGGCGGTCTGGGAGAACATGCTGAAACAATTAGCACTTTAAAAGAACATCTCCTTTGGTTTCTATGAGGAGCATCTGTTTATATTGATTTCCCATAAAAGAGAAAATAGCTTGAGATAGCTTTATGTTACCTGGAATATAAACATCTCTTTACACGCCTTTATCATCTCTTTATCATCAGCCCCTGTCAGACAACAAAACCAAAATTCTTTTCCAAAGTTGTAAGATTTCTTCTTTCAAAGTCTTAAAGAGTTGTATATTAACTCCTAGAACCTTTTCTTGCCCCAGTTTGAATCCTTTTATGAAGAAATGGCCCTCACAAATAGATATAAATAAGTAGTCCTAAATTGATAACAGGTTATTACCTGTTTTTTATGCTCTTCCTCATCAATTCCTACTCTCTTCTGGAATGACCTATCTTTGTCTTTCTTTCCTCCTAGGAGTGATCGAGCAATTACTATTGTGTCAAGTATTATGTCAATACTTCCTATTTATTATTTCATGTAAATCTCAAAATAATCCTTTTGTGTACATAAACTCAGAGTTTAAGTAAATTGTCCAATGCTATACAGCTAGTAAGTGACAGAGTTAATATTTTAACTCAAATATCATTTAATTCTAAAGCTTGTACCCTTAACTATAATTAAACATCACATCTTTTGTTGTTCAATATCTATCTTGAAGTAATTTTCCATTCTGAAATTTTATAGCTCTCAGTACAGACCATTATTATAGAATGTATACCAAGTTGCAGGGGCTCAGGTAAATACTGCGCTCATATTCATAGTCATAAAAATCATTGAAACAGACAATATAATTAAATTTAAAGTGTAGGGATAAGGAATAGCATGATTCTAGTGATTAATATAGCCATATAATGAGAGATAAACAAAATGCCACACTTTTCATTAGGGAAGATATTTCATTTATAATCATTTAGGAAATTTAATTATGTCCATGTTTCTGTGTAATTACTGGGGGTAAAATTCTTTTCTGCTGGAACCCTAATCTATACATTATAGTTCTGACTAAAAGGAAAAATCTTCAGAAAAAAAGTAAAAAAAAACAAACAAAAAAACCTCAGCCTCTTAGATTCACTACTACATAGGCGTAGAGTGCCAAGAAAGAGAAAATCCAGTAAGAAACTCAACACATAGTAACAGAAGCCATTTTCAAGGCAATATGTAACTGATTACAGGCATATACAAAGCAATTTGGAAAGAGAAATCTTCTCAGGAAAACCAATCATAAAAGTTCTACATTTAAATGAAATCGGAGCAAAAGCACACAGAAGTCTAAGACTTTGGATACAAACATTCCAGAGTAGAGTACTGAAGAACAAGAATAGAGTAGGAGAGAGAAATGCAAGAGAATCAACTGAACTTGAAAAATGCACAAAATAATAGAGACTATCCATTTATGCATGTAACTATGTATTAATTTATTCATAACTTGCTAAAATCCTAGGAGGATTTGAGACAGCCGAGACATTCTCCTAAACATAGTCTTCATCCTAAGACTAAGATTTTCACCATTTCCTGAGGGATGAGAAAATGAAAATTAATTAACAGCACTACTTTATAAATTATATATCATTTTTAATTATATAATATATACTAACTGTATAGTTAACTACCTATAGAAATAACCAAAATTAGAGCAGAATTAAATGAAATTGAAAACACAATCATTAAGAAGATAAGTGAAACAAAAGGGTCGTTTTCTGAAAACATAAATACCAGAGTGTATCATACAAATCAGCCACTTTTCTTCAACTGCTTCAGAGCACAGTACAGTAGAATGAGGCTACATCAAAAATGAGGTTGGTGTCTGGGCTCTATTCCCAGCTCTACAACCGATGCACTATTCTTGCTCCCTTTGCTTCTAAATCTCCCATCTGTAACACAAGGATAATGACATAGTACCTGCTTGTTTCTAAGGCACTTAAAAATTCTCAGATGAAAGATTCCACACAAATGCAAAGACTATTACTACACTAGGAAGACTTAAAAATTGCAAATCCATGCACTCGTCATCATTAAGCAGTCAACACAATGACAGAATAGAAAGCATCTTTCTCCAAAGCATTTAAAATCAAATATTGCTGAGTATGCAGCTACTTAGCAAAAAAAAAATGTGCAAATATATTTATTTTTTTTTCACTTTTTTTTTTTATTGTTGGGGATTCATTGAGGGTATAATAAGCCAGGTTACACTGATTGCAATTTTAATGACCATCTAATCTAACTCTAGAGAAATTCTTTGTAAGTTATCCTGACTCCAAACAAACTCATGGAATCCCTAACCATGGGTGTTTCTTCAATAATGCAAAGCTTTCTCAAAAGACATTCCTTTCCCTTTCAAAAGGTTTTCTCTACTCCAGAACTTTAAAATACTCTAGATGATTCCACCAAGGTTATTTCAAAATACAAAAACATTTCTCCTCCAATCTTTTCAGCAAGTTCACAATAATCAAACTTACAGTACAGTGGTGGACAGGCATCCAAGCAGGGGCTTCCACTGAACAATTCTGGGCTGGGCATTTGCCTTGATTTTGCTGTAAATAAGTAAAACTGGTGTTATTTTTCATACATATGTGCAGCAATATATACTTGCTGGTACGTTTTTTATCAATATGTTTATCATCCTATTTATAAGTACAGCAGAAGGCTTTGAGAATGATTTTTCAGTGCAGTTCTGTAGAAAACTAGGAACTTCTACTTTCATCAAAGCATGAGAAAATATCCTTTCCTTTTTTTTTTTTTATTACTCTAAGGACTAGGTTTTATTATTATTGTTGTTGTTTGTTTGTTTTTTACTTTTCAATCAGCTTTCTCAAGACTTTTTGGCACCAGGTTTTCTCAGCATATGGCCTGACAAACCCACACAGAAAGCATTTGAGAACCATTCTCAACCCAGAGGCTTTCTTTCTTCTCCTTCTTCCACGCTCCCAGACAACACTATATGTACTGTACCCAGTGAGATCACTTGAGTCAAGGATTAGAAGGACTTATTTGTCTACCCTTCCAGACTATAAGCCAGTGGTAGTGATTCTGTCTAGGGCATTTCCTAGAACTGCAGAACATAAAGTTGGAAGGGATAGGTCTTGTCTGACTTCTTGTCACATCAAAAACTGAGATGCAGAGAGATGAAACAAACTGCTAAAAGAGACAGAGGTTCAACATTCTCAGCCACTTTTCAGGTAGTTTTTTCTACATTAGAAATTTATTTTCAGGGCGGCGCCTGTGGCTCAGTCGGTAGGGCGCCGGCCCCATATACCGAGGGTGGTGGGTTCAAACCCGGCCCCGGCCAAACTGCAACCAAAAAATAGCCGGGCGTTGTGGCGGGCGCCTGTAGTCCCAGCTACTCGGGAGGCTGAGGCAAGAGAATTGCTTAAGCCCAGGAGTTTGGAGGTTGCTGTGAGCTGTGTGAGGCCACGGCACTCTACCGAGGGCCATAAAGTGAGACTCTGTCTCTACAAAAAAAAAAAAAAAAAAAAAGAAATTTATTTTCAGTTAACATATTCTTTTGTTGTAATATCTATAAATTCACTTCTAAATGGCTTTCAGAAAGATTGAACTTATTCCCTTTAGCCAACAATACTATCGTGTCATCTCTTAATAAGGAGAATTGATTAGTCTTAAAGGTGGAAAGTATTCTAAGAAAATATCTTTTATCTTTTCTTTCCTTTAATGTACACTGAGTGATAATATAGATATAATTTTAGTGATCATAAAAATAACAGCTGTGATCTATTGAGCTACTAAATATACCAGACAGTATTATGTTACATTATAGTATCATTAGTCCCCACAACAAACATGGGTAGTATTATGTCCATTTCACAGGAGAGAAAACTAAGGCTTAGTGAGGTTAAGCAACTTGTCCCAAAGTCACCCTACAAGAAAGAAGCATAGCTATTACTGTAGCAAGAATCTCCCCAACTCTGGTACCTATGTATATTCTTCCTTTTATAAGAAGCTGCCTCAGGTATTTTTTATTTTCTATCTGTTTAATGAGACATAAGACATGTCTTTCATAATCCAATATGATCTCATATTATTGATGATCCTAATATTTCTTATAGAAATGAATAAAATACTGAACTCAGTACTCCTATCATGCTAAGAATTTGTGTCTATGTGTGTGTGAGAGAGATTTATAAGCTGTTTATGATAACCACTGTATAAGTGATCTATTTTTAAGGCATCACTAAGCCCTTAAATGCTGTCAGAGTGATTATGGATAAAGTAACCATAGGAATAAACTTAGATCACCAGTCTCCATGATCATTTTTCTTATTTGAATCAACACATGATATGCAGCAGCATCAGCAGGTTATGGAGGTACACCAGACTGGTGTCATATGACCACAATTTCAAGCTAAACTTGACCACGGGCTTGTTGTCATGAGATGCTCTTGGTAGTCACATATGTAAAACAATGTTAGTATCTTGCCTTATGCACAGATGAAAGATGTAGATTTATCCCATTTCCCTATAATACTTTGCAAGGATGCTAGTAATGTGAAAATATACAAAGTAACAGGGACAATTTTTTCCTATTTTAATAGTTTAAACTCAGAAAACAAATTATATGTGAGGGTAAGCTTTTGAAATTTGAAGGCATTCTTAAAATGGTAACAATTATTATTTTCAACTATAATAATGAATGCCCAATTATATTGGTGAGAATGTCTTCTCTGGAATAATTCATAATTGTTATTATTACTAAGAGTTAATAATAAGCTTGTCCTATAGATAGTATATATCTTTATAGAGCATATGGTAAAGAAGTAAATTCAATAAATAAATGATCTATGCTTTGCTAGAGGAATATATGTACAGTCATCCCTCAGTATCTGTGGGGGACTGTTTCTAGGACCTCCCACAGATAACAGAATTTCCTAATGCTCCAGTTACTTACATAAAATAGTGTAGTATTTTCACATAACCCATAACATCCTCCTATATACTTTAAATAATCTGAGGATTACCTTTAATATCAAACACAATGTAAATTCTATATAAATAGATGGTATACTATATTGCTTATGGAATAAAGACAAGAAAAAAGTCAGTATATATACAGTTCAGGTGCAATTATCATTTTTCTAATTTTTTTTTTTGTGTGTGACACAGAGCCTCAAGCTGTTGCCCTGGGTAGAGTGCCGTGGCATCACAGCTCACAGTAACCTCCAACTCCTGGGCTCAAGTGATTCTCCTGCCTCTGCCTCCCAGGTAGCTGGGACTACAGGCGCCTGCCACAACGCCCGGCTATTTTTTGGTTGCAGTTGTCATTGATGTTTTGGTGGGCCCGGCTAGATTCAAACCCGCCAGCTCAGGTGTATGTGGCTGGCGCCTTAGCCGCTTGAGCTACAGTTATGATTGAATTTGGAGGTGGAACGCATAGCTATAGAGGGATGACCACATGCACATAATAAGATGGGAGCATAAATAAAGAGTGTTTGAACTTCTATGGATATATAATATGGCTTAAAGAAAGGTGAAAATCTGTGTGAGTCTATCTCTTATTCCATTCTTACCTGATTTTTGAGACTAATGTCTTCCACTAGTGTTTCAACTAAGCAAATTAACAACATTATTATACAGGGCTACAAATAAAAAGGCCTACTAAAGACAGATGCTGTGTAAACATAAATTAATGTTTATTCCATGGTCTGTGGTCAGAAAAAAATACATGACTGATATAGAAGTCAGAATATTGGATTTCAGGACAGTGTCCCCATTAATCTATCTATGAAACTTTGGGAAACTGACTTTACCTCTATAAATGTTACTTTTCTGGCTGTGCACGTTGGCTCACGCCTGTAATCCCAGCACTCTGTGAGGCCAAGGGAGGTTGATTGCTTGAGCTCAGGAGTTTGAAACCAACCAGAGCAAGAGCAAGACCCCATTTCTACTAAAAAATGAACAGAAAAAAAAAGATCCAATGTATTCGGTACTAATATGAAACCAATATATAAACAACCACATGCCCACAAGAAAGCTAAAACACAAATATAGTCTAGCAAAGGGGAGGGCAGAGCAGGGAGTGGAGGGAGGGAGGAAGAAGGACAATTGGTGGGATCTCATATAATGTCTATGTGAGGGTGTTCAGCACACTCCCCGGGTGAAGGGCTCGACTACAACTTGAGTTTTACCTTAGAATGGAAAATAATGTATCTTAAACATTTGAACCCTTATATGAATTTGAAATATAAATACATAAAATTTATTAATATTTTATGCATAAAAATAGAAAAAAACTAGCTGGGCATTGTGGTAGAGGCCTGTAGTCCCAACTATTTGGGAGGTTGAGGCAAGAAGATCACATGAGCCCAAGAGTTTGAGGTTCTGTGAGCTATCATGATGCCATTATACTCTACCAAGGGCAAGAGAGTAAGACTCTATCTCAAAAAAAAGAAAAATCTTACTTTTCTTATCTATAAAATAAGATTGGCTGAAATATGTGATCCAATGAGGAGAAAGAGTGTCACATTTCCCAAAATCTTTTCTAAACTTTGTTTTCCTCACAAGAATTTTTAATACACTCCTTCTACCATAGGGGTATACCCTGCAGTTGACAGTCATCTGGCATAACTGTAGCAATACCAATAGAAAATGATTATCTAAGTTCCAGTGATAGCATGGATCAGATGGTCTCAAAAGCTCCTACTTAAATATGGTTATTAAAAACCCCAATCTTATCTTGTGTTTTATCTACCACTTCACTCTATCTTTAAAGAAGATAAGATCTAACAGTGGGTAAAGGAACTGCTATAGTAGGTGGAAAAGTAAAGGTTTAAAATTCTCTTTTTTCCTACAAGTCTTCAGTTTCCTTCTTCAATATCTTTTTTTAATATTGAATGTAGCTACTGTGGTATGATAGAGTTTGGGGGGTACTGCCTACTTGGTAGATCCCTCGCCCATAGAAGGCCATCTAGAACTGGCATGAACCCTGGGAAAAGGATATGCTCGAGACTGCCTCAAGGTTAATTCAGAAGCCAAAAATTAAGGGGGAATGTTAGAATTCCCTCAAAGGCTAGTCCAGCTCTCCAAAAAAAAAAATCAAAGATAGAAATTGGTTAAAAAATTTCCCTAAAGATGGAGTTTTCTCTTCCCTTTCTCTCCCATTTTTCTACCTAGGAGCATTATACTTGTAGCTTATTGATATATTACATGACCAAGCTTCAGAGATCTATAACGCTGACCCTGAAAAACATGTCCTTTTAAGAGACAAAAATGTCAGTGGTTTTGGTCTCTTGAAACTGGACAGGTTGATGTCTCTAAGTCAGTCATCTTCCTTGGTTGTCTTCTTCTAACTTTAACATCCTGATGTATTTCATTCCATAATATCCTAAGAAAATTAGGCAAATATGCTGACCAATTACACTTCAGACTGAATTTATAAATATGAAACTATGAAGAATTTGAACAGTGACAAAAACACCTGACAATGAAAACTCTAAAAATTGGGCAGCACTCAAAGCAAAGTGGGTAGGGCGCCAGCCACATACACTGAGGCTGGTGGGTTTGAACCTGGCCTGGGCCTGCTAAAAACAATGACAACTACAACAAAAAAATAGCCAGGCATTGTGGAGGGCACCTGTTCTCCCAGCTACTTGGGAGGCTGAGGCAAGAGAATCGCTTGACCCCAAGAGTTTGAGGTTTCTGTGAGCTGTGAGGCCACAACACTCTACCAAGGGTGACATAGTAAAACTCTGTCTCAAAAAAAAAAAAAAGAAAGAAAGAAACCCTCTAAAAATTTTCTTCTTAATTCATTTCATTCCCAGAAAGAGTGGGAAATTTTTCTGTATCAGAGGCTTATACAATGTTAGAGTGTTTTGAAGTTTACAAGGTGCTTATATAGTCATGTAGCCATTTTACCCTCAGAAAAAGTTGCATGCAAAAGAGTGAGAACTGATTTGTCCCAATAAAATGTTGACCTAAATGTTTCATTCAAAATAGCAAAGATCTAAAATGTTCTGCATTTTTTGTATTTTTTTTATGATTCACAGTAAAATGGTTCTCATAATCATAGTTTTTTTCTTTTTTTCTGGATTGGGAAATGTTCCATGATAGAACTACACACATATTCATTCATTCATTTATGTTTCTTTCACTTATTAAACATGTATTACATGAAAGGTACCATGCTTAGTAAACGTAGAGGTAAAAATTTAGAGATATAAAATTTAAATAATCTTTACACTGCAAAAGCTCCAAGCCTTTTAGGAGATACAGTGTTTTAAGTTTAAAACACGGTTAAATATTAGGATTATTCATTATTTCATTTAGTTGGGTAAAAAATGTTTATTGAGCAAATATTATGAGCCATCTATGGTATTAGGAATAAGGATATAGCAAGACCTAATATTTGTCTAAAGAAGTACAGTCTAAGAATATGAACTGATAAACATACAGTTATAAAGCAACATTACTAATATGAGATTAAAAAATCATGATATAGGCAGGTAAAAACGATGTATTGCACCCATTCTTGGAGCAGGACTAAGAAATAAGCAATTGTCAGAGGAAATTGAGTGAAGTAATTGAGGCCAAATGTGAAATTATTGAACTCTGGCTGAATAAATCAGGAAGGGCTTTAGAGGGGAGACATTTCAGCTTTCCAATAAAGCTTTTAGGAGGGAAAGGTGTAAGAACAGGACATACTGAGCTAAAGACACTCCATGCACCATCTGACAGTGCACAATCAAGGCACTGTTGACCTTGGTTAAGAAATCTGTCAATCTTTAGTTCTGGGCCTCAGAGACCAGGGATTGAGGAAAATTCCCTATTCTACACAGGAAATTGACATTATTTCCCATCATTTTGCTTTCCCATCATTTTGCTCTCTCTGCTTGGTAGAACTCGAGATGGGAAGTGGGGTGTGGGATAAATGAGTCCTACCAGGAAGTGTATTAGGAGGGATCTAGATCTGATAATATAAAAGACACAAAAGCCTCTCCTGAGTTTAGACTTTGAATAAGTACTTTAGCTGTCTTTCTCATCCTTTCAGAGAGTATGTAATGCCAAGTGAAAAATACCAAAGTGGCATTTTTCATGACAGAACTAAAATGGCACATAATAATACATGTATAAAGGGACTGTGAGTTATAAAGTACTTTAGAAATGTAATGAATAATTATAAAGTATTATTTTATAATTTTATAAATAAGGTCATAATTTTATGACCTTATTACTAAAATTATTAAAACATTTTTCTTATCTCTAATTCAACATATTTTTTCACATATCAAGAGTTAAGAAAATTTTCAAAAAAAAAAAAAAAACTATTCCCAGGGTGTCTCCAAATCATCAATTTCATATATATATATGAAACATATATATAAAGTATATATAGAGAGAGAGGATATATAAATACAGACATAATTTGTATATAGATAAATATAAACACACTATTGTATGTATCTATATACACATACATATACAAATATGTTTTGCATATGTGTATACATGTGTGTATAAATAATTTATTTTGGGGCGGCGCCTGTGGCTCAGTGAGTAGGGCGCCGGCCCCATATGCCGAGGGTGGCGGGTTCAAACCCAGCCCCGGCCAAACTGCAACAAAAAAATAGCCGGGCGTTGTGGCGGGCGCCTCTGTAGTCCCAGCTGCTCGGGAGGCTGAGGCAAGAGAATCGCGTAAGCCCAAGAGTTAGAGGTTGCTGTGAGCCGTGTGACGCCACGGCTCTCTACCCGAGGGCGGTACAGTGAGACTCTGTCTCTACAAAAAAAAAAAAAAGTAAATAATTTATTTTGGTAAAATAAAGATTTTCTTCCAATTAGTTTTTTTTTTTTTTTTGCCATTAAGATGTGTAATTTCAGAGTGAGATGTTAAAGAAAACAAGAAAATCTAATTTTGCTAGGTGTGAAAGTACAATACAGTATAGGTAGAAATCTATGCACAAAATATACACTGGAAGTCCTAAGACACCAAGTCATGATAAAAATGAAATTACAAAGAATGTGCTAGTCCACATGTATAATTTTCAAAGGAAATTAGTGAGAACCACCTGCAGGACTGAATACTTACTTGTATTCAGTATGCAAGGGTTGGATGGTTTAAGATTTAGAAAAGGAAGAGGTTTTCTTTGGAGAGGGGTTGAAAGGTCTCATTTCTCATTTACAATTAGTGAAAGAGCCTTTAATGAGACTGCACTTAGAGCTTGATATAACTTAGTTTGGGTGTGAGAGGCCAGTTTACAGGCATTTAACTCCCGCCTGAGAAATTTAACCAGCAAGGTACCATGGTAAATTGGTTAGTAAATCAGGAGAAGTGGCTTTATCTGAGTTAGCTGGCACTCTAAGAGTTTGTCAAGGCAAAGATTCATTCTGGAGTCATTGTGATGTCTGGCAAGACAAGTCTTTACATAGGGTGGACTATTACGAAACTTGAGGATAAAGAAATTAATTATTCATAACATAGGAGATTCAGTCAAAGAGACCCAAGCAGGAAACTTCCAAAGACGCATAAAAGTACCCAGGAGAAAAAAGTCTGGAGCCAGGCTGCCTAGGTCAAAATCCCACATCTATCAATTACTAGCTAGGTGACAATTTTAATTACAGAATTAAGACTAGATTTATGATTTTAAGTGTTGTAGGACTTTTTACTCCCTGTAAATTACTGGAAAGTCATGAGACTACCCCATGAGACTACCCACTGTCCCATTCAGTGGACACAGTCAGGACCACCGTGTGGTTTCTATTATTATATCCCATAAGTTCTCCTTGTTCAACATATCAGTTTACAAATGCAAAACACACTCATGGTTAGTGTTAACTTTTTCATTCAATTTTGGATACAATTCTTCATATCCCTCAATATATGACTTCATCCTTTCCCAGGCTTATCTGTCTATTTGCTTCCTTTTATTTTCTCAGGCTTCAAAAGATGTTTAAAATAAGTTGGCCTAATTTGTTTCTGAGGAAATCCTTACTAAAACTGAAGCCATGCTGGGGAGTCATGAATTTGCCTCTTTTTTAAATAAAGAAATGCTGCTGACCTATTCTCCATAGGATGCTGAGAACATGGGGTTTTCAGTGGGTAGCAAAGATGGTGCTGAGTCATCCTCACAATTTTCAAAATCCCTGTGACTTCTAGCAGACATTTGCCCAGGTTAGCAAAGGTACAGTCTATGGTTAACTTATACATAATAAGATTAAATACTCAACATTAAAATAATATTCTAACAACCTAGCTCATCAGATTAGTTATGATGAGTAGGTTAGGCTCTCAATTCTGGGGCTGGGCACATTTAAAGATCATAAATGAAACCATTATGGTGATTCGCTATTTCATGGCATTAATGGAAGAAGATAGTGGACTTGGCCTAGAAGCTATTTCCTAGATGTATAATGAAATAATATTTATTGAGTATCCGTTTGATGCCAGGCACTTGACATTTAGCTCATTCTATCATCACATTAATCTTGAGAAGGAATGGAAGAGAGTATTTAACACCATGAAGAAGCCATTGAACCTGGGTTAGTATGCCAAAGTCTTCACTTTTTGAATCTGTGACTTTGGATAAGTTTCTTATTCTCTGTGAGTTATAGTTTTCTCATCCATAAAATAGGGAGAAAAATATCCAGCTTAAAGGATTATTGTAAAGATTATATAAGATAATACATGTAATACATTTAGCCCTGGGCCTGGTACAAATGCTAACGGTAATAAGATAAATATATAATTTATATAATATTAATATCTATTTTATTAATTGGGATCTTTCTCCTAGGCCTCTTAGATCTTCAAGGCTATATTCTCACCTGAGTATAAAATAATATTTATCTCACAAGGTTACTGTAAAAATTAAATGAGGAAAAAGTGCAAGAAAGTATTTGATACTTAGCAAATATTAAGAATTTTAGATTTTAGCTTTGTTTATAAGTTTTTAGTCACTAGTTAGGAAGATGGAAAGAATAACTGAAATATAGCTGTTTTAATTTTAATTTTGGAGCCAAAATTGAATCTTCAGTCTGGAATCACATACTTGAAATCATTGACCTATAAATATTTCTAAGAAATATAATATGATATTTTAGCATTTTGTGGAGACATATTCCAATATTCTCTGAAGCTCTACAAATCTCCAAAGCTAAATATCTATGCATAGTACTATGCATAGTTAAATGCAAGAGAACAATTTAAGCCTCTAAACATAAGATTTTTCAAAATATAGTTTTGGTAAAATACTTTAAATGCAATTAACATTTGCATACTATCACTGCATCCTACTAACAAGATGAAAAAAAAGGAATGGGTTACAATTATTTATACTTTTCTCCTTGCAAGAAAGAAATTTTGGACATTGCTACCACAGTAAGGGAATATTCTTCATTTGCAAATGAAAGTCTATTATGTAATAGACTACAAAGTCTTATGGAAACAAAGAACTATGACTTCTAAAATAAACTACTTGTTCTTTCCAACATATTTCAAAATTTATGTGTGAAGATACCTTTCTTGGATTAAGAAATTAACAGCCAGTGAAAAATACCTGAAATTCCAGGACTCCAAAATAAAGTCAATCTTTTGAGGAAAGGAATGCCATTCAGAAACAAGATGAAAGTAATTTACTTCTATTCTCGCTGCTACCATAGAGACAAAGAAAAAAAAAGTGAAGATATTTAACAGACTTACTCCTTAAATTTATAATTAACTACATGGGAAGGGGACAATTACCATATTTCTAAAGAATAAAGGATTTTAGAAGTTGAGCTTTTGATAAGACGTAATTACAGCCTATTAAATATGCAATGCATGTCAATTTGTTCTTATAATCTTCTTGAATTTCAAAAAATACGTATACATTGGACAGTGTTTTCTAAAAAATAAAAATGGAATACCATCAAGTTAAACTTACAGAGCTTTTTCTTATTAGAGGATTTTTTCAGATACTTAAAATTCTGGCAAAACTTAATACAAAGAAGGGGTCAACATATATTGCTTGTATATGTTTCCCATCTTCCTGACACCTATAAATATGTATGTTTGGACAAACGTTAATCAATGAAAGAGCGTGCAAGCTTTTGTAGATCAGGTGCCATAGCCAACATTAAGCAGTCAGCCAGGAAGAACTAGCAATTAGATGTGTCCTTGTTTTAAATAGAACTTCAGATTGCTGAGTAAATTACATGTGTATTAATTCAGGACAGTTTTATTTTAAAGTACTTGGAATAAACATTGTGGTTGTAAGTCCTAGAAGAGTCCTAACAAAGACCAGGGTGGGAAAAATTATTTTGCTAAAAAGAACATTTTTATTTATCATTTCTATAGCAAATGATTTAAAAAATTTTTATCATCAATAATATTTAAATTCCCTCCCTGATTTAATTTTTATTTAGAGGTCTATTTGAAAATAAATAATTTATTTTATTTTAGAATATCAAAAATATAACATGAAAGATTATATATCTCATTGTAAAAAATATAAAGTACAGGATAGATATGTTAAAAATATTAACATTTCATTAACTGTGTTTTCAGATAACAACTTAAATTCTTGCTGCTATGGTTAATAAATGGTATTATTCATATCTTGGATATTCTTTTTGTAAAAGTGAACAAGTAATCAAGGAAAATCTCTACTGCTGTTTGGGATAGTGGTATATTTAATTCTTCTGAGCCATTTCTGTCTAGAGGTCTCAGAATAGTTTTTTTTGTTTGTCTGTTTTTTTACAGTTTTTGGCCAAGGTTGGGTTTGAACCTGCCACCTCTGGCGCCCTACTCCATTGAGCCACAGGTGCCACCCTAGAGGTCTCAGAACAGTTTTAATGGAATGTTTGATGCTGCCTAAACCTCTTAACTCAGATCTTAACCAAAAATTAACATAACATCCATTCAGGACCCCTTTACATAGTGATGGTATCATTTGTGGATAGTTGAATAAATTCTAATAATCAGTATTATTGTTTTTTAAAGTTTCTTTCATAGGTTATTTGAGGTAAAGTCATTCATTGATGCTGATATACTTTATTCTCTGAAATGCAAACCAATGTTAAAAAAAAAGAAAAAAAAGATGAGGCAGGAGATTCGCCTAAGCCCAGGGGTTGGAGGTTGCTGTGAGCTGTGTGTTGCCACGGCACTCTACCAAGGGCAATAAAGTGAGACTCTAGCTCTACAAAAAAAAAAAAAAAAAATTAAAAAAAAAAGAAACAGAATTGTTGTGAACCCCTTCCTAGATAAGTTTGAATACTAAAAGCTAAATGCAACCTAATGCATAACACTTTTTAATAAAAGATAATAAACACACTATTATTTCTCCAATTCTTTCATGACTTGATAGTTTATGAAAATAAATCATTTTTAATTTTCTATTACAGTTTTCTGACTCATTTTAATAAAATACATTCCATAATAAAAAAATAAAATACATAATAAAATACATTCCATAATAAAAAAATTACTATGCCCTCACAGTATATATATGATAAATATATACATATAACAGATCAAATTATTTTCCCTCAAAATAAGGTTAAGTATTATGCTATATGAAGTCACTGAGAAGTTCCACAGACACCAGTTGGCATGACATTCTTTTATCAAACTGAAAATCTGATTTGACTGCTTTACTTTTTGTCTAATAAAAATATACAACTGACTTCTAAGTATTTTTACACTTGGATTTTAGAAGTTTAAATTGTGATCATGATAAGCTGGTGTCTCATAGGTATGATCTAGTTGCCATTTTTTCTTGCTATTTTTCTTTTAGCCCATTACTCTTCTACTAAAATGGCATCCCAGTGTCACTTAAGGCCCACCAACTGTTCACAGGTAAGCCTCCTAATTGCCTCTCAACTGAGCAGTCCATCCATTAGAGTACAAAGACTAATTTTACCACTATTTATTGAAAAGAACACATACAAAAGGTGTATATATATATATATATATACACAAAACACCCACGTTTGTGTAAGCATTTCATCTACTCATTTGGTTGCTTATTCAACAATAAAATATCTACCAAATGTCTATTAAATGAAAGACTCAATTACATATACAGTAGAACCTCCATAGTTGACCACCTGCCTACACTGACCATCTCCTTAACTTGACCTATTTTCATAGACTAAACATGTACCACATGGACGTATCAGAACAGTAGGCCTCATTCCTTATGTTAACCACTTCCATGTGTTCACCAGTTTGTTACAGTCCCTTGGGTGGGCAATTTACAGAGGCTCCACTATACACACACACACACAAACACACACACACATGTGTATATTTTTTTAAGGAAAGTCCCAGTTAGCATGGAAAATGGATAGGGGGAGAGGGATAGGAAAGGCAGAAAGATTAAGAAGGATTTTATTGTAGAAATCCAGATAAGAATCAGTGAGAATCTGAAAAAGGTAGAATGACAGCCTGGTTTCTCTGTTACAATAAAATTACTGTAGACTCAAAAAAAAAAAAGTGGAATGAAAGATAGATCATAGGAAATAGGAATTAGGCAGTTTGGGATTTAGGAAAAAATAAGAAAAACAATTCCCACTTTTCTAACCATAGCAAGTGGTACAGAGGCATATTATCCACTGAGCAGAGAATCCAGCAGGAGACTGATTTATGCTTGGATGATTCCAGAGAACATTTTCTTGAAAATTTTGACTTAAGTTAACTTAATGGGTAAACAAAACTCCAAATTCTAAAAATTTATTAATTTACTGTCAACCAATTTCTCATAAAACCCGTTGTCCCTAAAAGGTTGGTTCCAGAACTGAATTACTTAGATACAAAGAAATGAATATGTGTAGGTAGGAGCATTAAAATAGAGATATAGGGGGTCTGGGCTATTTTCATAGGATTTTGAATCTGGTAATTTGGCATCTTTCTCTCACTAATAAAGATCTATAAATTTGGGGAATATTTGCCCACTGAATCCAGAGGAAATTCCTATCACCATGACTAAACATGTAGAAATTTACCACTTTAGTTTTCTAAGTGAATTAGTAATCTTAATGTAAAGTTTAGTGTTAAATGTCAGAGAAAATGAAAGAGAAAGAGGAGGAACAGAAACACCCATGCCTGCTATTTATTGGCCATATGTGTGTATAGTTGCTGTACCAAGCTCGGTGTTTACATTTGCATTAACTACTCCATCCATCTACTGTGTTCTTTGTCAAAATTTTCACAAGGCTTTTCCTCTTAGGTTCCCAAAACTTCTCCAAAGAGGATATCTCTGTTCACCCCATCTAAAGTATCCATTCATCCATCATTCTAGCCCATTACTGTATTTTAAAAATTACAGCATTTCTTATATCATCTAAAATTATGTTTATCCTTTGTATTCCTATTGACACCCTATCTCTTTGCACTGTAGTTTAAGTTCCCTGAGGGCAGAGACCTTGTCTGATTTTATTCACTGTTATCCTCCCCACCACTCATAATAATGCCTTGCATATATCATGTACATAGTAAATATTTGTGGGGGTAATGAATATTGCATTAAATCTCCACAATAACCCTTTGAAGCACTTACTATTGTATTACTTTATAGATAAGGAAACAGAGATTGGGGTAAATTAAGTCATAACTGGCAGAGCTAGGACTCCACTAAGAATCTGACTCCAAAGACTATACTTTCAAACACTGTGCTATTCCACCACTCTAAGCCAAATTCAGTGGTGGATGCAAATTGTTCTCCAACATCCCCACTCTCAATTCTCTGAGGGACCTCTAACATGTCAGGCCAATTTTCTTGTGTCACATATAAGTAGTTCTAAAACACATGAACACAGCTCTCACTTTTTTTCGCCATACAGTTATACTAACAGTAATAAAATATCCCAATTTAAACTAGGATTTTCTCTTATTAATAACTATAGTCATACTTTCCATTTTGCATATAGTATTTTATATTTTTAAGATAAATAAACTAGCTAGATTTTTTACATATCTATATACAGAGATAGAAATCCTATTCAGGAAGTACTGAAAGGCCAGTGTGATTATTCCCATTCCAGACTTGAAAACATAGGGCTCAGGGAGAACAAACTGAGTTGACTGAGATTACTAGTACAATAAATGAAAAACCAAGTCTATATTTCCTGAGTCTTAATCCAATTCACATTCTAAATTGCTTCTAGTGAACACACATACATGAAACAAGACAGCCCTCCCAGGCTGCTATAATCAAGGGTAATCAGTGTGCTTTAAGAAAGTCTTACCTACAAACATTCAGATGAAATAACGTGTAAATAATAAAGGGAAAGGATGAATTGTTTGTACATTATGAATAGAGTTGTGTGATTTATTGAAATTTTGAGCATAATAAATGTTTAAATATTATTTGATTTGTAAAATTTTATTTGCATTTATTCCCTCAGCAAATTCACATTTGTCTCATAAAATAAGATTTATATAAAGGTCTTATAAAGGACAATCTTCTCAAATTCATAGCTCTTTGTGACATATGTGGCTTTTACTCACAGAACCAAAAATGTTCTGAAATGAATTGTGAAATAACATCCTGGTAATCAAGTTTTCTAACAAAACCATTTAATACAGATGTATTAACAGATGATTAGTATAATTCACATAATAAAATTCAACTTTATTTCTAAAGGTTTTCTTGCACAGTCTATGGATATGTGTCCAAAAAACTACAAATCTATAACTAATTGTCAATAATTCTAAATTAAGCATTAGATAAGTGCATTATCTTTATTTATTTATACATTTAGGTTGGTGAGGAAGGAATAAAATCAAAAACTTAGTGACAAAGCATGTTTTAACTAAGCAATAGCCTTGAGAGTGGATAGGAACACAAATATTACAGTGAAAAGGACCCAAGTTTGGATCTCCCCATGAAACTTCTTAGTTGTATAAATTTTTGTCACCTCTATGATGTGGAAGATCATTGGGTTGGTCTAAAGAGTAAATGAGTTTTAAATATCCCAAATTCCTTCAATGTCCCAAATAGTACCTATATAAAAATGAGAAAAATAGACATAGTTCTTTTCCTTATGGAGCTTCTCTCTAGAGAAAAGACACAAAGAAAATAGCCACAAATCAGTGTGCAATTGTGAATTGCTCTATGTGGAAACAGGGATAATATGACAACGTACAACAAGACTGCATGCTTTTTCAGGAAAGGTAGTGCCCTGTAAGGTGAAACCTGAAAGATAAGTAGAATTTAGACATGCGGACAGAGTCATCTAGACAGGAGAGTGGTAAGTGGAAGTCCCCCAAACAGGAACACGGTTGACAGTTTCAAATAATAGAAAAGAGCCATCAAGGCAAATGTGCCCATGAGTTTACTGAAACTCAGTGAAGGTAGCACGGATTTAGAACCCGGTCTGGTCCACGCATTTTTAAGATTATTGGAGAATAAAATATAAGGCATAATGATAGAAGATAAGACAAGAAAGGAATTCAGGTTCTAAGTCAAGAGAAAATTGCATATTTTGGTAAATTTGGTTACCAGGGCTTCCACATGAAAGTGAAAACTGTTGGGCTTGTGTATTAGGGTGACCATCCTGGCAGCTGGATGGAATACCTCATAAAGGAACATTAAGCTATTGTGTTAATGGTTTGGTGTTCCAAGGTGTTTGATGCTATTTAAATGGGTAATCCCAGGTTACTAAAACAGTCATGGAAGCTCTTCAAGTGACTCTTTTCCCCGATTTTCTACACAAAAAGGCTAGACCGTATTAAATCTCCCCTATTATTAGCTGTATTTCTGCCCTGCTGTGCTATTCAATAGATTTTCCCTGGTCAATCAAGCCCCTTTCTCCGGTCTCTGTTCAGGAGATATGCCAACTTTCAGACACTTGGTTGGGATGACAGGCATCAGGACCAGTGTTACTGGCAGGATAGATATGAAGAGAAGCACACCAAAGAAAGATAGGAAAATAGGGAAGTTGTGGACCCAAATATAGAATAATGCATCTGCCCCCAACAAGGTGATATGCTAAACATTTGTATTTCTCCTCTCACTGAATCCTGAAAACAGTCCTGTGAGATAGGTACCCTTTTAAGGATGGGAAGACTACAATTCAGAGGTCATCCAGCTAATGAAAGGGTAAATCATAATTTTCACTCCATAGGCATAAGGATGGACAAAGGAGAATGTAGCAGAAAATAGGAGAGAACTCAAGTCAGAATAATGAAATGGGAGAGAAATATGGGCAAACTGCAATTTGGAACTAGTGATAATAATAAATGAAAAATCATATTTTCTTTAAGATCATACATATCTCAACTTCTTAATAATTGTGATTGGGCTCCTACCTATCTGTATCCTTTATATCTTATTATTCATTTTGAACACCTTACATCCCAGTCACACTGGCCCTCCTTTCCATCAGATGTGCAATTTCTCTTCCACACACACACACACACACACAACACACAGACATGTGCCTAAAATATTCTTCCCACTCCATTGTGCCTTCCATTCTGAAACCAGCTTGACTATCACTTCCTTAGAAAAGCCTTCTCTGACATTTATCCCTGCCTACTTTGCAACAAAATCCATCAGGCATCCACGTTGTCATTTCCATAGCAGCCGATATTTACCCTTACTATACATCACTGTTGTTATTATAACTGGATGTTTTTTTCATTAGACAAAATGTTTCCTCAGATGGGATTGCTAATTTTATTCGATGGCTTTTAGTAGGTCAAGCACATAGTAGTCATTCACCTAAGTACTTGTTAGGTGAATAAAATGAATAAATGGATGTGCTGCTTCTACCACGAGAGGAACTACACACCTGCATGAGTAAATATCTTGCCTATGAACACAGGACCACTCAGGAAATAATTTGTTGCCTTGGTGATTTGTTCATATTTTCTACATAAAGCTCTGGTAAAAAGAAAAAATTATTTTAGCCTCCATGTAAACTATATTTGTAAATATTTCAATTATGAGTCCATTTCCAAGAGGACAACATGGCACTTTTTTCTATTAAGGTCATAACAAGTGATATTATACTTAACTGTCTCTAATAAAACATTATTAATATCTTGCAACAATTCTTATTTCATTTCCTTTTAGAAATTCTGTGTGACTTTATTGTTTAAAAGATAGTGGGTTGACATAGGCAAAGAGTGAAATTATATTTGCAGAACAGATATGATATTAACAACATCAATAAAAGCTTCTTTTATGCTGCCTGGTCCACTTTTCAGTCTGCTATTTGATTTTATTATGCATATTAACCTATTACACATACAAAGAATTAATAGCACTATCATGCCTTTATTAACAAACTACTAATGGCAATTTAACATACTACAGTTTTATATGTAGATTTTTAAAAACTTTTTTAATATCTGTAAGTAAGGTTAACAAACAACTGAAATCATAAATGTGTAATTCTCCTACTACTACCTTTTAAGATACTTGGTTAACCTGAATAATTTTCTTTGTAGAGATAATATATTCTAGATTAATATTATATTAGAGATATAAAAGACCACAGAGGTTCAATAAAATATGAACACTCATTTTACGGAGAAGGACAGAGATGCCCCCTATGCCTCTGGGTGCCCAAAGTCAGAAAATTCAGATATACTTTGACTTCTCACAGTTCCACATTTTTTCTGTCCTTATATTAAATCCTCTATGCTACTACATATGACGCTTTAGAATTCCTACACAGCAAAAGAAAAATTGTAGGGACTGCTTGCATTTCGTGAAATTTATTCCAGAATATTTTTCTACCTGTCGCCTGAAACTATTGTCCTACTGGCCAATCATTGAACAGCATGGCTCTAACGTAACATAATCTAACGTTATTTTCCTTACATTTTAGTTTATTGGGATTGTTATCTTTCAATTACTAAAAAAAAAATTTAGGAAATCACACCATATAAAAAATGCTGCATTAGTGACTAAGTGTTTAATTGGTGCCATTCAGATGACCCCACTTACTTTTTTTTTTTGAGACAGAGCCTCAAGCTGTCGCCTTGGGTAGAGTGCCGGGACATCACAGCTCACAGCAACCTCAAACTCCTGGGCTCAAGCGATTCTCCTGCCTCCACCTCCCAAGTAGCTGAGACCACAGGTGCCTGCCGCAACACCTGGCTATTTTTTGGTTGTAGCCATCGTTGTTTGGCGGGCCTGGGCTGGATTTGAACCCATCAGCTCAGGTTTATGTGGCTGGCGCCTTTGCCACTTGAGCCACAGGCACCGAGCCGACCCCACTTACTTTAATAATCATACCCAAACAGAGGGATTCATAAAAAATACAAATTGTGAGTTGTTCAACAAATTATCATAGATACAAATCTTTCCATATGCCAGAAATTGTACTTTACCACATCATTTAAAATAGGTAATATCGTACACTTTTTACAAACAGGAAATAGAGGGATGTTAAACTTATCTAGGTCCTATTTGGAACAATTTAAATCCAAGTCTTATTCCAGAGTCCTGCTCCTCACCCTAAAACATGTTATTTCTCTCTCAGTGGTGATATCTGTAACAAAAGAGTTGAAATGGAAACTGAACACAAACATTTGAAAAAAAGAGATGACTCAACCTTCATATGAAAGTGAGTTGTCTGAACGTTGGACCCGACCACTTGTGATCTATGTGTGATCAACACAAATTTTGTGTTGATGGCTACTCTGATGACTTCCTAGCCTAAATTATCTTATTCCAAATCTGAGAGGTTCTGCAAATCAGTCTAACCAGAGCCCTTATGACTTTAAGCAATTGGAGTTATATGGGGTGAGATCTAGGGTAAGATTATTTTATCGTAGAGTTTAGATTATCATGAAATGTGCTACAGCCATTTCCTTCCTTTTACATGCAGAAAAAATAAAAATGCTTCCCTAGCACGTCTAATAGATCCTTTCTATTGCCATTATTTTCTTGATTTATCAGCATCCCTTCTCTCATTCTTCTAACATTCATTCTGAAGAAAGTGGAGCAAAAATGTAAAGAGAAATTTATTTCTACCATATGTGTAATAGCAGGGAATGGAAAAACTCAGAGGACATTTAGTTCTAGGAGCATCCAAAGGGACAGTGAGTGCCTGGAAGGGAGGAAGGAAGATGCTATCACCAGTGCTTGTATTTGTTTCCCTTCCACCAAATTGCGGTAGTGAGATGTGCTGTAGGGGAAGCGGAGCCCAGGATGGATAAGGATAGTTAGCAGTTCTGGTCTCACATAAGGCTTCTATAAGGCAAGAATTTAAGAAAGCAGCTCAGCCAGATCTTCTAGAAGGCAGATTTATTGATGGAGGAAAAAGACATGAGGACTACATTTAGATAGAATTAAAATTTCTAAATTGTTGGCAAGTATCAGGAAAGTGGAGCAAAGACATCCCAAGTGCATGATCACTTGCAAAAGAAGAGTGAAATATCAATAGTGGTGAATGGACTAGATAAGATTTGCATACTGAAGTTCAGCTTTTGAATCAATTATGTATTATTTACCATTGTAACATCAGAATGTAACTTTGTTGTAAGTACGTATACATGTAAAGATATTACATTCGCCACCTTAGAAATATTCATGAATATAATTAATGAAGATAATTCATTAAATTTCATGAGTCTATATTCTGTTGACTAATATACCTTATACGATAAATTAAAATAACAAAATGACACATCTCTTATCAGCATTTAAGGCAAGATAATATTCTTACCTTTGTATCAGTGGTAATCAATATTTTGGTAAGAAAATATAAAACACATAGCATATTAATTTATCAGATCATATTTTCCAGTTGAGGAACTTGGATTTCAGTATTGATTTAACTCATTCAATGTAAGTCTTCCAGTTTAGAATACTAATTAAAACTTTTGATAACTTACTTTAAAAGTTCTAATTATAGGCTGGGTGACCTGGATCACACCTGTAATCCTAACATACTGGGAGGCCAAGGTGGGTGGATTTCTTGAGCACAGAAGTTCAAGACCAGCCTGCACCAAGAGTGAGACCCAATCTCTAAAAATAACCAGGTGTCAGGGAGGCTGAGGCAAGAGCATCTCTTGTGCCAAAGACAGTGAGGTTCCTATGAGCTATGACACCATAGCACTCTACCCAAAGTAACAAAGTGAGACTCCGTCTCAAACAAAAAAAAAAAAGTACCAATTATGTTTCACAGTATCTGAAATTATTATAATCTGGGAGTAAATAACTATAAAACACATGTAGATCAGGATTGACAGTATTCTATTAAGAATTATATCACCAAGTATAACACTTCAGGAAGAGTAAAACGTTTAAGAAAATATCTTTTTTTGAAGGTTACTTAAGGACATATAGTTTCCAACCAGCTTTTATAAAATTTATTTTAGTCTATTTCTACTAACTTACCTGAAAATAAATGACATGCTTGGAAATTTTTAAAAGTAAAATAATAAGGTTTTCATCTAATTTAGAAACTTGATCAACTAAAACAAATAGATTTTAGGCTTCAAATCCACTAACATTAGTTAAAACTGCCATGTGATACTAGGCCTTATGGAAAGATTCCTTTTAAGAATTTTTGGAATTTAATCTGTAAAAGTAAAATTCTTAAGGCCATACCATGGGAACTTGGTTTGTGGCTTCAAAACTAAATAATCTTTTCTTTAGTGGTAAAATGAGATCACAGTGGAAAACGTACACTTAGGGAATCTCCTGTACTAAGTTATTGATTTTGTCACATTTTATGGTTATCTAATCAATGTGAGATACTAAAAGAAGTATCTCAAATTAACTCAAGTTATGCTGAATGCAAAATAGAAAGGGAACTAATAAATGTCTTTTAATTGGTTTTTTTAGAAATAATAGTAATTTATATTCAAATAACCAGTGCTTATGAAATTTAAATATGCTATTTATAACTGATGACAGAATAAAATACTTTTGAAATTTTTAGCTATGTTCTGTAAAATAAATCCATAAATGATTGCCAATGAATTTTATTCCATTCCTACTTTTATATTTCAAATATTATAAATATTGTATTTCTAATCAAAATAGAATCAGTGAAATATTAAATCTTGTGTTTGTTTTAAATCAGAGCCTAAAGACATTTTTCCTTTAAAAAAAAACACTAAGATGCAAAATCAGAATTCTCCAATCAGAAACAATATGTCAAGCCACAGTAAAGCTGATTGGCTTCTTCAAACATATAAGACATGCTTTTTAAATGAAAAGCTAATTATCACACTCAGAACGACTACCCTGATATGTTCTGTTAACGTGATGTGTGAGCTACCGCTACTACTATGGATATTTCACTTATGAGCTATAAATAGATGCCAAAGCAAATTCTGCCATAATAAAACACAGGCAAATTCTCCTTTCATTTGCACAAACACGCAATATCACTTTAAGAAGTTGAAATCGCATAAAGACAGGACCCTCAGACCCAGCAAAGTAAATTATACTAATCATTTTCTCTCATGAACAGGCAGTACCTACTAGCGCTGTTTAAATACAAAACCATAATAATGAAAGAAAAATGCTGCACACACAACAGTCCTGTTTCCTATCCTACCTTTGTGGTGACAATGCACAGGCAATCCATCCTGGATCCCTACACAGGACTCAGTACATGGAAATCACACCAGCAAATCAGCAAAGGTGATAAAAAAGCCTTTTGGTAAATAGCACACAGAGAGAAGCAGAGCCTGGATTCTGCACAGATGCTTTTTCCAAGGGGGCCCTCATGGGAAACTCGAGCCCTCCTCCATACAGATCAAGGCAAGCAGGATTCTCCTAGGCACTGGAAAATCCCCTAGAAATCAGCTCCGGCAAAAGTTCCTGGTGGATTGCTGGGCTCCGCTGCTGCATGGTCTTTTACTAGATTCTGTGATCAGAACAAGGCTCCTGTGAGTGCCCCGCACAGTTCTACCGTGGAGATGAATGTTATACCAAACCCCAGAGAATCACATTTCAGCTCTCGTTCTTGTTTCTGATTCTGATCTGCTGCTTCAGTATACCCATAAGATTTCCCTTGCCAAAGTCCCCCCTTGGCTGCCTCCCTCTTTCCTAGTAGCAACTCTGAGTAAGCACTATACAAAAAACTACCCGGCCCATCTATCAAAGGGCTGTCGTTCTGGTGCCAGAACAGCAGCTTTTGGTAATAAAAAGCTGTATTATAAGCATGATTCCCAGTACCTAAATGACTCGAAAGATATGACTGAAAAGCTCAGGTGCATGTGGTGCTGCATACATCACATCTCAGCTCACTTGCAATTACAAGAGCAGCTTTTTATAAATGACTAACAGCTGGATAAGGAAAATTGGGCCAGGGAAATAAAGAAACTGGAGATTTGGAGGCTTTAGTTAGAAAATGTTAAATTTCTCCTTTTATTTGTGTACCTATTTGGGTGTTCCATGAAGTATACAAAAATAAACAATCTGAATATTGAAATGAATAAGCGTATTATAAAATTGGAGTGGGAGGAGATTCCAAAGTGTTTACAAAAGTTTCACATTCTGAGACAAAAAGGTGAGTTCTGTCCCAAACTTTTCACTCTTCACTGGCTGTCTGCAGGCACTTACTAGTTGGGCAGAGCTTTGTGTTCCCTTCTGCAGCATTTTAACAGCTAAATGATTAACCCTTCCCTCCCCCAAATCCCTCCCTTTCTTAGTAAAGCTGCTACATCAACTGCCTTTGAGATGCTTGACAAGCATCACTCTGGATAATGACATACTTTTTTTTTTTTTGTCATCAGTTTTAAACACATAGGCAGAGACATCGAAACAGTCAGAAAACCACAGGTGCTCAGAAAGAAGGGAGTCGGGGAGGGAGAGAGAGTGAATGTTAAAATGGAAGGTTCTGCCTGACCAATAAAAATGGAAAATCAATGCCTACCTTTCCCTAGGAAGAAAACACATAGTGAACTGGACCACTGATAAAGTCAAGAAGAAATGTCTAGGGACCTATACTTTTTGACTGCCTCTTCAAGATAATGGCAGGCCCATTCCCTACCCCACCACCCAACTCCATTCTCTATTTTTTTATAAAAAGTATATTTTCTATAATAAATAATTTTTTAATATATGAACATATAAGACTCTTCTGCCTTTCATGAATTATTCAGGTTCTAATCTCAGTATCCTCCTGATTGCTGGCTAAATAGATGAATGTCTCAGAAAGTGACATGTCATTATTTCACCAAAATGAGAAAGTATTGTTTCCAAAGATGTGTTTTTAAAACACATAGCCAATTAGATATCTGTTCAGAGAAAAAAAGGAAAACAAAAACTCCTAGTCTTCAACTTGATATAAAATTTTTAAAGGAGGTTCAAAAAATTATTTGTGGTTAACGTATAATTCCCTCTGAACTACTGGTATAACTTCATAGAATTTTCATGTTAAACAACTCTGGTCCATTTGCTTAGGTAACTGTCTTAGGTTTCAATCGTATGAACTAGTTAAAGAAGCATCACTTAGTCTATTCACCTTATTTATTACATCATCATAATTATTAATTTAACTCAATACTTCCTAACTTTATCTCAGAGTATGTAAAACATCATATTCTTGAGCATTCCCAAGTATCAGTGATACAACCAAAACATTTAATAAGTAATTAATACCGATTACCATATTCATGTTCAAATAGGCTTTGTGTCCCCACAGTACTTTAAAGTTGACAGAACACTTGTCATATACTCATAGGTTTAACTAGTTTAAGTTACTTCCCAGTAACTTGGTAACTTTCAGAGCCAACGTTAAAGAATGTGTCTCAACTAGCCGGGTGTTTGTGGCAGGCGCCTGTAGTCCCAGCTACGTTAAAATTCATTACTTTTATTTTGTTTGTTTCCAATAGTGGAAAAAATCTCTAGTAGGGAAATAGCTCTTGTGTGTTTTCTAAAACCTAAGCACCTTCAGGGCAAATTAACGTATATATCTGGCACCTAGCATAGTACCTGCCACTTAAGAGGTACAAAATAAATATTAGAGGCATGAAAGAATGATCACAGTTTGTTATACCATTTATTTTTCTTTATAGGAAGTTAAAATAAAAAACCTCTTTAAACCTATGATCCCTTGTCCATAAGAGAGCCATTATATACATAGAGTGACTATAACATATATACACATATATATTTATGCACATATGTAAGAAAGAAATATATTGGTGCATGTAGCTGAAGGCATTGAAAAATAAAAATATTTTCATTGGCAAGACAGTGTGATTAAAAAAAGTATGGTTTGGAACAGTATTATTTATAATGGATAAGAGCCGCCACAGTGCTTCAATCACAGTATGCTACTAAAGTAGGTGCTTGCCCTTGGGATAGAAAAACAGTAATAAATACAAACATTTTTATTAATAATAACAAGTGGCTATTTTCTGAAGAACTATGTCAAATACTTTGCAAATATTCTTTCTGATGGTCATAATGTCCTTTAGAAAGGAATTACAGGCTCTGTAACCCATAGCACAGTGTTTATGACGCCAGCCACATGCACCGAAGCTGGCGTGTTTAAGCCCAGCCTAGGCTTGCTAAACAACAATGACAACTGCAACAAAAAAATAGCAGGGTGTGGTGGTGAGCGCCTATATTCCCAGCTACTTGGGAGCATGAGGCAAAAGAATCACTTAAGCCCAAGAGTTGGAGGTTGCTGTGAACTGTGATGCCACAGCACACTACCAAGGGTGATGTAGCAAGACTCTGTCTCAAGAAAAAAAAAGAAAGAAAGAAAAGAAAGGAATCACAATTCTCATTTTTGTAAAGAAACTGAAACTGCCCGAGGTGATATGACTTGCCCTACATGACGCAGAATCTAGGTGACCCCACCACAGAGGACCAAGTCTATGTTCACTCTGTGTCATCATACCTCAAATCCTGAAGCCATTTCTGTATCCCTGGATCCAATCTAAGAGTAATGTACAAACACATCCAAAGGCCTTCTCCAGTCAAAGGTACCCTGGACTCCAAGCAGGCAATTAATAATAAATCTTGGATTTCCAAAAGGATAGGTACATCTCCAAGATCCTACACTGAGGCCTTTCATAACTTTTAAGGTCCTTGGGAACAATTCCAGAGTAATGGACCCCACATTAGAAAAATTAACTTCAAAGGAAATAACAGAAGAAATCCACCCACCTGGACTCCCACTCCCATCTTTTTGTTCCCCATTTACCTAGGACAGCAGGAGCACAAATGATATCTGCAAAGCTTGTTAGCTTAGTAAAATAAATAGATTGCAGGCAGGTCATGGCAAAATGCCTGCCCTCATTTACAAACTCTCCAGAGACAAGTAAGAAATTATGATCAACTGGAAAAGGACTGACTTTTCCAGAGACAGTCTATGATGAAAAAAAAAAAAAATCAGGATAGTATTGCATCCTGAGAATAATAATGAAAATAGGAGTCTACATATTCTTTGCAAGTTAAAGGCATATCTTTGCAAAAGTAATATAAAAATTAAATTAAAACAATTTTGAGTGAAGCAAGACTTGCTACAGAAAGGAAGAAATTTCCACTTTTAGGCTATTTTCTTTTTTAACCATGGATTTGAATTGTATAGACCTGAATGATATGTTAGTTTTGCTTATGGAAGTGAGTTGGAACAGAGTTAAATGATAACCATGTATGTCTCTCAGTTTTTATTATCAATATCTAAAAAACCTTTGAAATTTAGATAACTATAAGCAGTGAGCTAAAAATTGTAAAATATATTCAGTAAGCATTCTGTTTCCCTAACAAATCAAACTTTACATAAACTTTGCTGGACATTCAGTATATAGCTTATGAAGCTCAAATTTTCCTGCTGTTATACAATGCTATGGGTTGAATGGATTCCAAAAATTCAAATAGTTGTGTGGAAGTCATAAATCTAGAAAGCTATATAGTCTGAAATAAAATTTTCCTTTCAAGCTAATATAAATAACCTCAGCAGTATTGCTAAATGGCATTCCCACACTCCATTCTCCTACACTGCAAACACACTAGCCTGTTACCTGTTCCTCAAATATCTTGCTCTAATTCTTCCTCAGGGCCTTGCATTTGTTGTTCCTTCTACCAGAAATTCTCTTTTCTTGGATCTTTACATATCTAGCTTCTTCTCATATTTCAGGTCTCTGCTTAGGTGTTGACTCATCCATAAGACCTTCCCAAACTGCCTTACATCCCCTTCCATCATTCTCCATGACAAGGTCCTAATTTATTTTCTTCATAGTAGTTATCACAATCTGAAATTATCTTCTTTACTCATCTCTTATTTCCCTTGTGTGAATTTTATTTGCAAGAGCAGAAACTTTGTTTGTTTTGTCCATGGCTATATTACCAGTGTTTAGAACTTAGATGCTAAATTATTTTTCTAAACAAATTAATTTGTTTTATTAAATCATAAACATATAGATCATGTATAAATTAATGCATTTATGGGGTACAATGTGCTGATTTCATATAGAATAAAAAATGCTTACATCACACTGGTTAATATATACCTCATCTCGTTTACTTAATTATTGTGTTAAGACATTTATACTCTATACTAATAGATCCGACATGTACCCTTGCATAATGCACCATAGGTGTGATCCCACCATTCACCCTTCCTCCATCTGACCTCCAGGTAAACTCTTAAGGAAAAAAAAAAGACTAGATCTTAAAGAAAGATGGATACTTTACCTCTTTCATGTTTACATGGATGGAGCTGGAACATACTCTTCTTAGCAAAGTATCACAAGAATGGAAGAAAAAGTATCCAATGTACTCAGCCCTACTATGAAGCTAATTTATAGCTTTCATATGAAGGCTATAACCCAACTCTAGCACAAGAATATGGGGAAAGGGCCAAGGGAGGGGAAAGGATGGGGGAAGTCAGGGTGGAGGGAGGGTAATGGGTCGAGCGACACCTATGGTGCATCTTAGAATGGGTACAGGCGAAACCTACTAAATGCAGAATACAAATGTCTACATACAATAACTAAGAAAATGCCATGAAGGCTATGTTGAACAGTTTGATGAGAATATTTCAGATTGTATATGAAACCAGCACATTGTACCCCTTGATTGCACAAATGTACACAGCTATGATTTAACAATAAAAAAAGACTAGAATTGGTAATCCAACATAAAATTTGCAGTGTATGGATTTTAACATAGCTATGTTTCTAAAGAGGTGATTTGTACTAATAATATATTTACAAGTATATAAAATAAAAAAATAATTTTCAGATGAAACATTAATTTTTATTTTAAAACAAATTTATTGTATATAATTAAGGTATACAACATGATGTCATGAGATACACATACATATAGTGAAAAAAGCTACTATAGTGAAGCAAATTACCATATTCATCATCTCAGATAGTTATTTTTTTTTTTTTGGCTTTTGTGGCAAGAGTAGCTAAAATCTACTCATTTAGCATGAATACCATAAACTGTACATTTTTATTATTTAGCATCTTCACGTGGTACATTAGATCTCTAGATTTGTTAATCCTACAAAAATCCACTACTTTGTATCTTCTGACTACATGTGCTCAATTTTTCTCTCACTAGTAACCACTATTTTGTTCTCTATTGCTGCATACTTTAACTTTTTTTAGATTCTATGTATAAGTGAGATCATGCAATATTTTTATTTCTACATCTGGCTTATTTCATTTAGCATAATGTCCCTCAGATTCATCCATGTTGTGGCAAATGGCAAGATCTTGTTCTCTTTTGGAACTGAATAATAGTTTCTTTATACATTCAGCTGTTGATGAACACTTAGGTTGTTTCCATATTTTGGCCATTGTGAATAATACTGCAGTGCATAAAGGAGTACAGGTTATCTTCACGTGGTGCTGATTTCATTTCTGTTGGGCATATGCCTAGAAGAGGGATTTCTGGGTCATATAGTAGCTCTCTTTTCAATTTTTTGAGAAATCTCCATACTATTTTCCATAATAGATATACTAATCTACATTCCTACAAACAGTATATAAGAATTCACTTTTCTTCACATCCTCAGCAAAATTTGTTATTTTTTTGTTTTTGTTTTTGTTTTTTTTATTGTTGAGGATTCACTGAGGGTACAATAAACCAGGTTACACTGATTGCATTTGTTAGGTAAAGTCCCTCTTGCAATCATGTCCCACACCTATTTTTTGGTTTTTTTTTTTTTGTTTTTTTTTTTTATTGTTGGGGATTCATTGAGGGTACAATAAGCCAGTTACACTGATTGCAATTGTTAGGTAAAGTCCCTCTTGCAATCATGTCTTGCCCCCATAAAGTGTGACACACACTAAGGCCCCACCCTCCTCCCTCCATCCCTCTTTCTGCTTCCCCCCCCATAACCTTAATTGTCATTAATTGTCCTCATATCAAGATTGAGTACATAGGATTCATGCTTCTCCATTTTTGTGATGCTTAATAAAGTCATCCTAATGGATATAAGGTGGTATTTCATAGCAGTTTTGATTTTCATTTTCGATGATTATAATGTTGAGCATATTTCATATACCTGTTGGCCATTTATTTTATCTTCTTTGGATAAATGTTTATGCAAGCCCTTTGCTCATTTTTAATTGGGCTACTTGTTTTTATACTATTGACTTGAATGAGTTCTTTATAAATTTTAGATATTAACCCCTTGCCAAATATATGGTTTGCAAATAAGTATTGACTTTTTATTAAGCAGGTTGCTTTTTATTAAGCAGTTTCTTCCCTCTCACTAGTAACCACTATTTTGTTCTCTATTATTACATATTTTAATTTTTTTAGATTCTATGTATAAATGAAATTATGTAATATTTTTATTTCTGCATCTGGCTTATTTCATTTAGCATAATGTCTTCCAGGCTCATCCATGTTGTGACAAGTCTTTTAAAAGCAGATTATGAACTTTCATATACATAATACCATAACCATTGAATTAAGTATAATTTTACAGGTGAAAAAACTGAAACTCCGAATAATTGACTTACACAAATGTATATAATTATTGAGTTCATAAACAAGCATGGTATACACTCTCTGATCATCTAACTTCAAGTCCCACTGCATTTTTGTTATAATGGTAATCTGCTGCTCTTTTCACTGGTTTTCTTTTTGCTATTAAGAAACTCATACTGTATGCTGCACTTTCAAAATCATTGAATTCATTAATCTAGACAGTAAATACCATAAACTTCAATTTTTGGTTATAAATACTATATTACCTAAACAGAATATACTTGCAAGCAAATATAAAAACCAGGATCCTAAATAAAGCTCTATGAAATGAACAGGATATCATTTATGTATAGTTTATATTGCTTTAGAGACAGCTAGTAAACAAATATGTTGGTATTTTGGATGATTAGTTTAAAATAGCTTTATAAATGTGTCAGACTTGGTAAAACAAATCCCTGACACAGTCCAGTCATCACTCATTAATAGGCAGAACATTGATCCTGAGGCACTATAAGACACTCAATGATAAAGTGTAATATCTCTTCAACCTGGAAATAAGGAGTTATTACATTCTATGTTTTAAATTAGTAAATCAAATTAGCCAGGGTTAGCCATAGTATTTCATTAAAAAGATTATTCCCCCATTATTTTCGGTATTTAGAAATTTGCCTCCATACTTACGTAAGAAAATAAAAAACATATGAATACTAAAGCAGTTTGAGTACCATGAGTTTATTTTTAAAAAATAACTATAATATTCAAAGTTGCCCAGATGAAATGTACTATTGTAGGAAGTGGTAAATTTCCTATAATAGAGGCTTTCAGCAGATGATAGGTTCTGCTTTAGCAAGGCAACAGTAGTGGAAATATAAAATGAAGGGGAGTCATTGCTCTGAATTCCCATGAAAATTACTTTTAATCCTCTGATTCTAGGATATTTTCAAACTTGGTTCTCCAGGATGATTAGCTCAGACATCATTTTTTTATTATTATTGTAGTATGAACCCCATAACATTAAACTTAGAGTTGTAACCATTTTCAAGTACAGATTTCAGCAGTGTTAAGTATTTACATTGTTGTGCAACAAATGCCTAGATCCATTTTAATCTTGGAAAACTGAAACTCTATACCCACTAAACACTAATTTCCCCTTACCTCATCTCCCCATAGCTAGGTAATCACCTTGCTACTTTACGTTTCTATGAGTTTGACTTTAGATACTTCATGAGTGGAATCATATAGTATTTATACTTTTATAAATGGCTTATTTTGTTTAGCACAATGTCTTCAAGATTCATTCATTTTATAGCATCTGATAGAATTTTCTTTTTTTCTATGGCCGCATAATATATCAATTTCCTTATCCACTCATCTGGTGATAGACATTGGGTTACTTCTATCTCTTGACTATTGTTAATAATGCTGCAATAAACAGGAGTATGCAAAGATCTCTTCAAGATCCTACTTTGAATTCTTTTGGAAGTGTACCTCAAAATGGAAATACTGAATTATATAGTAATTATATTTTAATTGTTTAGGAATATCTACACTGTTTTCCATAATTGCTACATGATTTTATTAATACACATACTTTCCCACTGACACTGTACAAGATTTCCAATTCTCCTTATCCTTGCCAACACTTAACTATTTTCTGTTCTTTTGATAGTGGGAATGAAAATGGGTGTTAAGTAATATCTCACTGTGATTTTGATTTATATTTGTCTCGTTATTTGTGGTAATAAGTATTTTCATAAGTTGACTTGCTTATCTTTTTTGAAGAATTATCTATTCAAGTTTATTTACTCATTTTTGATTGGATTACTTGTTCTTTTGTTGTTGAAGTTCTTTATACACATATATTCTAAATATTAATCACTTACCAGATATGTGATTTGCAAATATTTTCTCTAATTCCATTGGTTGTCTTTTCACTCTTTTGATTGCTTCCTTTGATGCAGAAGTCTTTAGGTCTCACTTGTTTATTTTTGCTTTGTTACCTACACTTTGGGTATCATACCCAATAAATCATTGACAAGTTCAGTGTCCTGATATCTTCCCCCATGTTTTCTTCTGTAAGTTTTATAGTTTGGGGTCTTAATTATGTTTTTAATTCATTTTGATTTAATTTTTGAATATAGTATAAAGGGTCCAACTTCATTTTTTTGTATGTGGATATCCAGTTTTCCCATCATCATTTGTTGAAGAGACCATACTTCTCCCGTTGGTAATTGTGGGATCCATGTTGAAAATCATCTGACCATATATGCAAACTTATGTGTCTGGGTTCTGTGATCTGTTCTGTTGATCAACATAACTGTCTTTATGATGTGGTAGTGACCACATCATCTTGATTACTTTCACTTTAGAGTATGTTTTTTAATCAGGAAGTATGTAGCCCCTGACTTTGTTTTTTCAATATTAATTTGACTATTTTTTATCTTAAAACTCTCACTTTTACAATAAGGATCATGAATAGCATCTAATCTATACACATAAAGGCAAAGGAATCCTTTTTCTACACTCTCTTCCTAAAACAAGCACGAAAACCTTCTTTTCCATGGCTGAGTGGTATTAAGGAAAAAAAGTTTCCTTATAAATTTCAGAAAGGAGAAATACATTTGAATTGCAAAATTATTCTTAATCAGAAAGTACAGCTATTTAACAGTGTATAAATATAGTAGAGACTAAAAATATCAAGGGAAATGCTGGAATTCTCTGAAATAATTTCCCTATGATATTAAAGTATTATAAATGAACTTTAACTTAAAAGAATCCATAAATTAATTGAAACTTTTCACTTTAGATTAAGAAACTGAGATGTAGCTAGGCTAAGTGACTTGTCAAAAGATACTCAGGCAGTAAATATACGGAAACAGTGACCCGAGTTCTCTGGCTTCCAGTTATGACTTACTCCTATGCCATGTGATTCCTTTTCAGTCTGACATGTTTCTCTTCATCTGTTATAACCTTTCTGTTCTTGTTAAAAGAGACCAAACTTTATGGCCCATCCATTGTGGTATTTGCAAGGTATCCCTTTAGTCTCTCTACCAACCAGTTCTAATTCATAAGTTTGGCTAGAATCTATTTTCTGCTGAAAATTAAAGTTAAAATATCAAACAACTACACTTTGCCTAAAATAAAGTATTTTTAAGAGGCATTTAGTGTTCTGGTCATGTCTCCAAATGTATGGAATATCAAGAGCATTTAGTTATCAGTCCTTTTCACATATTACTACAGGGGGCCTCTGTAAGTTGACCACCCAAGGGACTGTAACAAACTGGTCAACATATGGAGGAATTAGGTCAACTGTACTGATACATACATGTAGTGCATGTCCAGTCTATGAAATTAGGTCAACTTAAGGAGGTGGTCAATGTAGGGAGGTGGTCGACTATGGAGATTCTACTTTATTTCAATTTGTACTTAGTGTATTCCTGCAAGACGGGCATAAAAAGTATTATCTCATTTTGCAAATAAAAATGGAAGTCATTTATTCTGTCTGAGGTCACATAACTAATTAGTGATAGAACCAAGATAGAAACCTTGGTCTCTGACTTTAGATCTTTTGCTCTTTCCATTTTATCACACTATCTACTTCTGGTACCATATTTAGTTCTCAACCAGTATTTTCTCTCAGCTCTTTTTCCATGATGTAAGGACATAGCAAGAAGGTGGCTGTCTACAAGCTGCCTGCAGAGCCTTCACCAGGAACCATAACAGCCAGCACTTTGATCTTAGACTTCCTAGCCTCCAGAACAGTGAGAAATAAATGTCTATAGTTTGATATATATATATATATTTTTTTTCTTTTACCTGTCCCTCTCTTACCTCAAATTTAAGATGTCATTATTGAATTTATTCTATTTATCCATCAGTCATCTTTGCTTCCAAATACCCCCATTTTTTGTATTGCTCCCACCAAACCCTCAATTTACTTAGTCACTAAGTTAATTATTCTTTTTGGAGTAATTTTCTCTTTCTCTGTGAGCTGACTAAAAATCCTCATGTTTCTCACTAGGACTCTGGAGTATCAAATCTCCAAGTTTTTTATTTTAAGTATGAGGCTTATTTAGACAAAAAACATACACCTAAAAACATTATCATTTTTTAAAATGTTAGATAGAAATAATAAAAATAAAATAAAAATAAACCACAGTAATGCAAAATATATATTTCTTCATCAATAAAAGTCCAAAATTCTCAATGATGTCTTTATTTTTATTTTCCAAATTTTAATAAAATACAACTGCAATAAAATAAATGTAAAATGTGCAATTCATTTCAATAGAATGAAAATCTATTATTTGCCAGGCAGTATTAAACACATTCACATTCACAATTTCATTAACATCTCATAAGTATATTATAAGATAAATAAAATAAAGCTTTCAGTGTTAAGTAGCCTAGGGTAGCAATATGCTTTTCAATAACAAAAACAAAAAAGTTTCTATAACATATTTTTCAGCATTTACATAATGTAACTGCCTAACTAGTTGGCACATTTTTATCTTACTTAGGCCTGATGACTTCATATTTAGGAAACAAAAATACAAATATCCTTGTGAACATCCAGGAAGTTCATAAATTTGTTTTCTAAGTATTCATTAATCTAGCATAGATGTTTACCCTCCCTTTTGCATTTGAGAAAAACAGTACCATTGTCAAACTAGATGACTTCCTTTCCTGGAAGCACAGTTAACATATTATAACTGTCTGAAATAGTTTAAGTAACACCTTCTATGTTAAAAAAAATATTTTTCAAGAGAGGAGAAGTAAGATAGCTTTCAAATTTTCCACGTGGTCACTTAAGACTATGTATTAAAACACAGATCCCAAAATGAAACACACAACTACTCAAAATAATATATACTTAATGTCAGCTAAGTAGGAACAGAACCCTGCATGGTGACCAGAACAAAGCCAGAAATTAGTTGAACACTAATAAAACCAGTATTCACAGGAAATAAGATAAATCTTGCCCACTAAGTGTGGAATCAAAGAAAATATTCAAATACTTACACTTGTCTTTTCATCAGTTTCATTTTCAAAACGCTGATTTTCTTTATTTTGCTCAATACATGAAACATTTTCCTTTGGTCTACTGCAACCTGTAAGCTGAAAAAAGGGGCTTAAATCAATACTTCTTGTTTGTTTTCTAGAAGGTATATTGTTTTTCAAACTTTTAGCATACAGGTTAAAATATCTAAGGTCTAAATAAATATTAGATGTTGCTCATGTCTGTTTTAGAACATGAATGGGTACTATCTAAACCATCTTGCTCCCCAAAAAGAAAACATGAAGTAAAACAGTTATTCCAAAACAAATTTTAAATTTCAAAGCTTCTTACTAGGGAGTATTGAACTTGGACTATTCAGTAGTAAATTGATAATACAGTAAGAGATGAGCATGGTTAATAGAAAGATGAAGACTCAAGGGTTGATTTCATCTTTTTAACTTTCTCATACTTAACAGAAATCTCTATAGTAGCTGTTGTAGATCTCAGAACTGGCAAAGGCACTGACTGCCTTTGTTCTGGACTATCTTTTAAAGGTTTTTTTATAACTACATCTTTGAATGATAAAAATAATGTCTACTTCCAGCGCAAAGGTTAGGTTTTCTAACTGACCTTTATAAAAGATACGTGTTCCCTAAACTGAGAGAATGCAACCTAAAACATGACCCATTGCCTATGAAGGTATTATGTGGACATCTTTGACTTGTTCACTAGGAATTGGGTCTTGAGTAACTAGTAAAAGATAATGTCAACCCCTACTATTGTTGCAAGTAATAAAGTCCTTTGTCTTTGTGCTAGGAATCTTCCAACTGCATCTGTAAAATGTAGAAGGCTAACTTCTTAGCTTATGAGCACAGTAAAATCTTAAATTCTTCACAGTTCTTGACAATGACAAGTTCAGAATGTTGACAGAATCTTAGTTTTCTGGAGAAGAAAGAGTCAGTGACTTGTGGAATAATAAAATGGATTTGTGGGACATCTCTGGAAATTGTAGCAAACATGCCAACCACACTGTATGTTCACCTATGTAATAATGATCCTTCCTTTTAATACCTGCTAATGAGAAGAAATTCCTGAAGTGATTGGGGGTTGAGTACTAGGAAGCAGACTAAAAGCTCCAAAAGGGTTTTTACTAATTCTCTTCTGGGCTAAGGAATTCCTTACCCATCCACTAGTCATCCTCAGTTCCTAAGGTTCATAGTGGGTGAGCAGAAATTCCTACCCTTTTTCAGTCAATGGCTATAGAGACATGTACCTGCACTGATTGTGCAAGAAGAGAAATTTGTAACCACTGTCAGTAGAAATCAAGATTTCTCTGATCCCAATCTATTTTAGATGCTCTTCTTCTCTATTCTGATAGTCTATATCTGTCATTGCAATTAACACATTATATTATAAATTATATATTTACACACACACACATAATCTGTATTATGTATATTTACACTCCACGTAATCTTGGAGGATAAGTAGACATCTTTTTTTTTACATTTTTTATTTGTTTCTGTGAAGACTTTAGAAGTAGGTACATTTTTTCAATCTCTATGAATATATAAATAATTGTTTAATGAATGAAAAAGAGATTAAATCAAAATTAAATTAGATGTGTGAATGGATACATGAACAAACAGAAAAGAGCTCTGATCTGGCCTAGAAGAATGTCAGGCAAAACCCTCCGGGGATACCCAGGTAGCCTCTGCATCAGAAACATAGAGTTCTTTACTTTGTGCTCCCTTTCTGGAAAAAACCTTCTTTGGTACCACAAACTATAGAAACAAATCAGGGCTGCCAATCTGACTGTTGCATTTATATAGCCGTCTTCAATAAGGACAAGTCTTCTGATGAGATCTGCTGGAGTCAAGATGCTGATTCAGCCTGTACTGTCAACATTGCATGTTGGATCCATCATCATAATGAACATGACACCATATCCACTATGATGGACTAAACACAAAGTAAAAGGCTCATAAAAGTTGTCTTGGAGAAGCTGTTTTCCTGATACAGATACCTCTACTAATGAAAATCTCCTTATAGACACAAATTTCCTTTACAAAAAGAGAGTTTTTTAGAGTTCTTCCAGTGTCTGCAGTTTCTAAAAATACCCAGCCTGAAATAACAATATGACAAAGAGTAATATTTGGGGATAACATTCCGGTTACCTAAAGTCACACTTTTGGGGTGATGTGTCCTTATACCTGATTCACTTGCAATAATGTAACATCTGTCATCTAGGTAAGTGGTTTTCAAACTAGCATATGTCAGAAGCACCTGGAGATCTTAGATGAGTGGGCAGTAAGAAAGTGGGTCAGGAGTTTAGTGTAGTTGAAGCTCTGATCTACAACTTTCCTACCTCATCAAGATGTTATCTCATATATACTTCCTAAATACATACAAAGCACTCAATCTCAACATCTTGACTGGCTATCCACACCTTTATATTCTCACCATTACTCTTTCTCCTGGTAACTTGCCATCAATTTTGTTTTTATGGAAATAGTAATTTTCTTCTTTATTTCTATATTTTCTCTATTAAAAAAGAAAAAGTAGATGAGCACGATGGATCATACCTATAATCCTAGCATTCTGGGAGGCCAAAGTAGAAGGAGGATTGCTTGAGCTCAGGAATCTGAGACCAATGTGAGCAAGAGCGAGAACCCAACTCTACTAAAAATAGAAAATTATCCAGATTTTGTGGTGGGCTCCTATAGTCCCAGCTACTTGGGAGTTCGAGGCCATGGCACTCTACCCAGGGTGACAGAGAGAAACTCTGTCTCAAAAATAAATAAATAAGTAAATAAATTGACCCTCAATTGCTCCAAAACCAGCAATCTATCTCTGACCTTCTCCTTTACATAATCTATATTCTTAGAGGCATAATAGTAGTAATATAACAATAGCAACAACAATACAACAAAAAGTTACAATAAGCTATGCTTCAAGGACATTGATACACATTTAATATGTGTTCTCATTAATATTAAAAAATATATACTATGAATTAGACACTATCATCCTTATTTCCTGGGTGAGAAAACAGAATCTAATTTTCTCTGAACAAAAGCCTATGTACCTAACAACTATAGAGGATTAAACATCATACTTACTACAATGGTCACCTATCATAACTCATCTGAAGAATTACTGAAAACAAGACATTCTTCTGGCAATCCTGGACTCTCTTGTGACTTGGAAGATAAGCCACCAAGTAACTCAGTAATCCTGGAGGAGCAAAGTTTAGTCTTATAATAGTAAGGCTATTGTTAAACATTAAGCATTTTATGACAGTTCCTTAAAGGATTAGTGGAGAAAAATTGCATTTAATATCTTGAAGATAATTTCCTTACCACTCTTGAAAATCATTTCCTTGAGTACATACTCTGTTGGCACCTATGAAATCATTTCCCTGAGCACATAGCCCCTGCATGTTTTTGCTTAGTAATCTTTCCACCTATTATGTATCTTCTCAATAAAAGGACTCTGCGAGAAGTGCTCAGGGCTATCCTGCACCTATGGTTAGCCTCACCTCTTGCAGCGTGTACTGTCAATCAGTGTCTTGCACTATCTTTTATGTGGTCGTGACAAATGACTACACTAAACTCTTGAACAACTTTCTTACTGCCTATTCATTCATTCAAATTGTGATCCCTGAACCATCAGCATCAGCATCACCCAGAGATTTGTTAGGAATACAAACTCTTGGACCTACTGAATCAGAAATACTAGGAGTGGGGCCCTACATTCTGTGTTGTGACAAGCTCTCCAGGTGATTCTGACACATGCTAGTTTGAAAACCACTGATCTAGATAACAAATTTTAATTATTGCAAGTTAGGCTGGGTATAAGACATATTTAGGAAGAGATGGATGATGCTTCTTGGCAAAATGGAGAATATATGCTCCATCTAGTGGGTGCAGTCTCTAGTCACTTCTAGGCATTTGTTGCAAAAAGGAAAGCCATATCCAGTATTGCCAGATGTTTAGAATTTTTAAGAGAACTTGAAAGTCAAAAACTTTATGAGAAATGCCTTGATTTTTAAGTGTTAATAAATGTGACATGAAGTTCATGAGAGGCCATTGTTTTGGACTGAGCTCATGCAGTAGGCCCAAACAGACCAGACCAAACCAGAACAGGGTCAGTCATTCATGTTAGGTGTCATATAATCAAACTGAATTTTATTTTATTTTATTATTTTTTTTTTTTTGCTGTTAAATGTTTATTTAAGCATATGTGGAAGAATTTTGGGGAGAGGAGCTAAAATCACTTCTATTATATTTTTAATAATTTGTTCCTAAAAAAGAATTTAATAGCTTATGTAAATATATATTTTTTTGCTCTACTAATTTTAATTATTTATTTATTTATTTATTTTTATTAAATCATAGCTGAGTACATTGATATAATCATGTGGCATCATTCACTAGCTTCACAGACCGTTTACAAAGTTTCACATATACCCTTGTAAGATGCACCTCTGGTGTAATCCCACCAATCCCCTTCCCTCCACCCACCTACTCCATCCCTCCCCTCCCTTTCCCCCTTCCCCTATTCTTAGGTTGTAGCTGGGTTATAGCTTTCATGTGAAAACCCTAAATTAGTTTCATAGTAGGGCTGAGTACATTGGGTACTTTTTCTTCCATTCTTGAGATACTTTACTAAGAAGAATATGTTCCAGCTCCATCCATGTAAACATGAAAGAGGTAAAGTCTCCATTTTTCTTAAGGCTGCATAATATTCTATGGTGTACATATACCACAATTTATTAATCCATTCGTGGATCGATGGGTACTTGGGCTTCTTCCATGACTTAGCAATTATGAACTGGGCTGCAATAAACATTCTGGTACAAATATCTTTGTTACGATGTGATTGTTGGTCTTCCGGTATATGCCCAGTAGAGGGATTACAGGATTGAATGGCAGATCTATTTTTAGATCTCTAAGTGTTCTCCATATCTCTTTCCAAAAGGAATGTATTAATTTGCATTCCCACCAGCAGTGCAAAAGTGCTCCCTTTTCTCCACATCCGCGCCAACATCTCTGGTCTTGAGATTTTGTGATATAGGCTAGTCTCACTGGAGTTAGATGGTATCTCAAAGTAGTTTTGATTTGCATTTCTCTGATGATTAAAGATGATGAGCATTTTTTCATATGTCTGAAGGCCATGCGCCTGTCTTCTTCAGAGAAGTTTCTCTTCAAATCCCTTGCCCAGCCTGCGATGGGATCCCTTGTTCTATTCTTGCTAATGCGTTTAAGTTCTCTGTGGATTCTGGTTATTAAACTTTTGTCAGAGACATAACCTGCATATATCTTCTCCAATTCTGAGGGTTGTTTGCTTGTTTTACTTACTGTGTTCTTGGCTGTGCAGAAGCTTTTTAGTTTGATCAAGTCCCAGTAGTGTATTTTTGAAGCTGCTTCAATTGCCCGGGAGGTCCTCCTCATAAAATACTCACCCAGACCGATTTCTTCAAGGGTTTTCCCTGCACTCTCCTCTAGTGTTTTTATAGTTTCATGTCTTAAGTTTAAATCTTTTATCCAGTGAGAGTCTATCTTAGTTAATGGTGAAAGGTGTGGGTCCAGTTTCAGTCTTCTACAGGTTGCCAACCAGTTCACCCAGCACCATTTGTTAAATACCTGACCATCATGATAAGAAAGTCACCTACAATTTAACCCTATAAGGAAAGTACTTTGAAATGGCCAATGTGCTTTTTGTTCCTTATTTCTGCTTTCCTTAGCCCTTTTCCGCTTACAAGGCTATCCCCCTTTGCTCAGCTCATCAGAGTACCTTTCTCTTTCACAGATGGGATGCTTATTGAATCACCAATAAAAGTCAATTCAATCATTAAACTAAATTTGTTAAAATTTTGTTCTGTGACAACTACATATTTTTTAAATAACCATCTAAGCTTATTAGCCAAACAAAATATAAACCTGGGCTACAGTTTGTGCATTAGTCACTTCATGATGAAAGCTGCCCTTTTTTCAATGGATACTAGACTCTTTTTTTTTTTCTTTTGAGACAGAGTCTCACCATGTTGCCCTCAGTAAAGTGCTGTGAAATCAAAGCTCACAGCAACCTCCAACTCTTGGGCTTCAGCAATTCTCTTGCCTCAGCCTCCCAAGTAGCTGGGACTACAGGCACCCACCACAACATTCTGTTATTTTTTTGTTGCTGTGTTTAGCTGGCCTGGACTAGGTTCAAACCCACCATCCTCAGTGTATGTGGCTGGTGCTGTAACCACTGTGCTATGGGTGCCAAGCTAGAAAGCTAGACTCTTAAAACTTAGAGAAGGAAGGACTGCCTAGTCCTCCCTATCTTCCACTTCCTCTGACTTTCTGTAGTACTCATTATCTTCCGCTTTCTCTGTCATTTCACACCAATTAACCTCTTTCTGCTTGAAACTCTTGTCCCTTCATTCAGAAATATCTTTCTTCCATTTATCACCCAATCTCTCAGACTATCATTCCTTCTTATCCATCTCCTCTTCCTCCTCTTAGACCTGAGTTCATTTGTTACTTAACTCACTTCCTTTATCTCAATACTCATTCCCAGACCCATTCTAGGCACTAACAGGACATTTTCCCTAGTTTCTAGTCCTACATTTTCAATTGCCTGCTTGTATTTTTTCTAAAAATCACATTGGTAGTTTGAATCTATTCAATCTAAATATAACAGCTGTTTCTTTAGAACCCACTACATGGTTCCTGATAATACCATTATCCAATATTTTAAGGGCTATTCATGTGACTCCTTTTTCCACAAAGCCTGATTGATCCTCTCCCTTTCTCCAACTAGGTGGTATCTCTCATTCTGTGATAATTTAAGGATCTAATTATGCTAATTCCACCTCATTTTTTTAAGAGACTACCTACAATATGAACAAAAGAAAAATAAACTTATGTATGTACACATTTGTCTTATCCACTCAAGTAGCTTTTTTTTCTTTTCTTTTTTTTTTTTTTTTTTTTGAGAGAGAGAGCGAGTCTGACTCTGTTGCACAGCACCAGACTGGCTCACAGCAACCTCAAACTCCTGGGCTCAAATAATCCCTCCCACCTCAGCCTCTCAGAGTGCTAGGACTACTGGTATGAGCCACTATATCCCACCTCAAGTAGATTTTTATGGTCCTTCAAAGCATTGAGTTTATTACCATCTCCAGTATCCTTCACAGTGTCTGAACAAAGTGTGTGTCCATAGATATTAAATTATTTAATCACAATGTTTATGCACGTGTATTTCTACATTACACAATGTATCTTGACAATTATTTGCCAACTTTATTTTTTTTCCTTAACTCCAAATGTATTTTACTTTTTAAATTTTTTTAATTTTTATTGTTGGGTATTCATGAAGGTACAAAGAACCAGGTTACATTAATTACATTTGATACATAAAGACACTCTTATAATTGTGTCCCACCCCCAAAAGGTGTACCACACCCCATGATCCCCTCCCCCCCTCCCTCTTTCCCTTTCTCTGCTCTCCCCATCCCCCACCCCCTACCATGTACTGGGTCATTAATTGTCCTCATGTCAACTTTACTTTAAATTTATTCATCTTTTTTAAGGAAATTAGAAAACTTTCCTATTTCAAAGAATCTTAGGGTGCATTTTTGAAAAATTTGGAAATTTCCTATAGAGCAAATACCTATTCACATGATTCTACTATTTAGCAGATGTACTTATTTGTTTACATATTGATACTATTTTGCTGAAACCTAGAATTCTTTTCTTTAGAAATGAATGTTTGGAAAGGAATGTGACTGATTATCTCTGTCCTTACAAGGACCAAAAGCCATATAAATTCCAAAAGGTAAATTAAACTGCTCTATGATACTAGACCGCTAGTATACTAGACTACTACTAGATACTAGACTACTCTTTTTGATCCTCTAGGAACATGAACTGCAGATTAGCCTAAGCTACATCCCAGTTGGGCTCTGTAGTGTCCGATTCTATTACTATTGCAGTTTTATATTTGAAGAGCGCCTAGATTTATTTCACTCTTTCCTATTTATCTTCAGATGTAAAAAATATTACACACAACAAAGGCACAATGTTATATATTGTGTCCAGAACATGCTACCCCAAGATATGGCAGCTTAGCATTTGAAAAAACAAAAGAACCAACAAGGTCATTTTTACCTTCCCCTCACCCTTCTCCTCTGAAGGGTTATTTTACCTTCCCCTTCTCTCCTTCATTCCAAGTGACCCCCATACCCAGAGAAATGTAATATCCTAATCCTCAAAGGCACAGAAAATCCAAGAAGACCTGAACAAAAATGTCTTACTAATTGCCCCTATTTTATCCCATTAGATGATACCCCGTTTGCCAATACCTCCATATGACTATCTACTCTTCATCAAACTTACTATAAAAATATATGTTTCCCTGTTTCTTTGAGTCTTCACTTCTCTGTTCTATAAAACTTATCTCAAATAAATGTATATATTTTTCTCTTATTAATCTTTTATTACAGTGTTTCTAAGCCATCAACCTAATAATGGGTGAGTCAAATACACTAATTACTTTTACACATACTTTCATTATATAGAAAACAGCATGCTGATGCTTTATATACTCCACTTTAGCATTACAACCAACTGAAGAATTTACACTCATCAGTGAATGCAAACTGAATAGTTTTGCAAGCACATTCCAAGGATTATTCACACTATAACACGAGGCTAGCTAAAGGGAAGTCATTTTGCTTCCCACTATGCTTTTCGTTTGCTTTGTCTTAAAAGTTCAGAAATAACATGCTGGGCAAGGGATTAGAAGATAACCTGGAGGAAAACCAGACCAAGAGTCTAAATAAGCTAACCACAGACTACCGATGACAAGATCCACCAGATGACCTTATGATTTACTGATAACCATCGAGCAAGTCATGATGACTTGCATAAATCTTGCTTTCTGCCAACAGCTCCCTTTACCCCTTCCTTTTATAAGTTTCTCAGTAAACACAGAATGAGGAGATGGTCTTTGAGCCAATAGTCCACCATCTCCTCAGGCTGCCACCACTTGAATAAACCAACTTCCTTTCATTTATACTCACCTCTCTTGTTTGATTCTTGGGTGGCAGGTAGTAGAACCTACCTTTGGCAATAGTTTTTCTTTGCTGAGAGAATAGTAAACTCCACTATTTTAGCCATAAAGATAAATTTCTCAAGATTCCTGGAAAAGCTGGAAAAGAACAAAACTAGGCACAACCCAAGAGCACTAGAGAAGAGAGTAATAGTTACATCAAGAAAAATCCTGCCTCATTTGTTGATTCACCAGCATTTATTAAATTATCTTGCTTTCAAGGCATTGGAGAAGATGTTATGGAGAAGACAGTGTCCATGAAGAATTTAGTGTAAGTAAGGCAATGAATAGGCACAAAAGTCACTATAAAACCAAGTAAAAAGCTTTGAAAAGAAGTACAGGCAGTACTCTGGAAATTCAATAAATTTGTTCAGTTCAATAAACATTCATTAAAGGCTTACTCTGCCAGACATTTTTAAAAACTTAGAATGAAGTGAGAAATATATATAAACAGACAATTTAAATTCAATTTTGAAGTATTAGAAGAGAATGATGTAGTTGGACAACTACATTTATCTAGTGTTGTTGAACCATGAGGCAAGAGGTTGTGAAAAATGAAATAGAAAAAATAAGCAGGGTGGCGCCTGTGGCTCAAGGAGTAGGGCGCCTGTCCCATATGCCAGAGGTGGTGGGTTCAAACCCAGCCGTGGCCAAAAACCAAAAAAAAAAAAAAAAAAACAAAGTAAAACTCCAAGCCACGGCACTCTACCAAGGGCCATAGAGTGAGACTCTGTCTCTACAAAAAAAAAAAAAAAAAAAAGAAAAAGAAAAAATAAGCAGAAGCCAATTTAGGAGTCTTAAACATTAAGTCAAAGAATTTAGATTATCCCAGGAAATAAGGAATCAAGAAGAATTTAGATGAGAAATGACAGGGAAGAAGTAGATGGGTCAAAATGGAAAATATGTTTTAACAGTAAAGATCTCATAGTCACATTGGCCTTAGTTATGGTTTTCTATTTTCCCCTTAATTTTCAAATGCATTTTTTATTGTTGGGGATTCATTAAGGGTACACAGAACCAGGTTACATTGATTTCTTTTGTTATATAAGGATCCTCTTTTCAAATGCATTTTTTAAAAAATGCAAGGTTTATAAAACTGTTGCAGAATTAGGACAAAGAATACCATGTACCATTCACATGCATTTCTAGCTTTACAGGTGTTTACAGTAGTTAGTCTTACCCAGTTCTAGGTACCCCATTTTGTCACTGTCTTTGTTGTTGTAAACCTTTAAAAAAAATCTGTCTGACTACTGGCAGGTATGCACATGATAAAAAATATTTCTGTAAACTAATACAGAGTTTTTATCCAGGATATACTGTTAACGTGGAAAAATGCAAAGTGCTAAAGAATATAGTTATATGTTGTTATCTGTGGGCAACTGATTCCTGGAACCCCCATGGAATCCAAGGTTTGTGGATGCTCAAGTCTCTTATATAAAATGGAATAGTATTTTCATACAACCTATGCACATCCTCCTATACACCTTAAAACATCTCTAGATTACTTATTATACATAATACAATAGAAATGCTCTGTAAATAATTATCATCATATTGTTTTTTACTATTTTTTCTTTAATATTTTCCATCCATAGTTAGTTGAATACACACATGCAGAACCTGTGGTTACGGTAGGCTGACGGTATCTATAATATGCTATTTTTTCATTTAAGAATAGCAAAAAAAATTTCCCCTCTCCTTCTGAAGTTCAGGTCTGCTGAAATAAACTGACAATAGATTAATTTGAGAAAAGTGAAGAAAACTGTAAATATTTTTACCCCCAAAGTATGACATTTTGACATGACTGACTGAAGTAACCTCAAAATCTCTCTGACTTTTCCTCACCACTACTGCCATAGACATAGTTCTCTGGGAGATAAAGTTATCCAGCTCATCCTTTTATTACTTTTATTACTTTCCAGTTAACCCCCCTCTCCAAGCATCTTAGAAGCTTAAATATACTCATGGCACTGGAAGGGGACCTTTCCACTTTTCTAAAGAAGACCTGCTGTTTCTATTCCAAGAAGTCTGGTGTGGTCTGAGAGGGCATTACCCAGCTCCAAAAACAATCTACCCACCTACACTCTCAAAATGAGAGATCTTGGTTTGACAGCCTGTGGAGATGCTGGATCTTAACCCCTCCCTATATGCCTCCTGTTATTAACCATTGCCCCTTACATCATTTAATTCCTATCTTCATTTATTCAAGATAGGGTAAACAAGGTATTAGCAGCAGTTTCCACCCAATTTCTACCATTCCCAAACCCTCTCCCAATGTACCCTCACAGTCCTACCAACACATGATTCACCCCACTGAGGACCACTACGCCCTATCCAGTCAGAGGAAATTTCAGCAGATTGACCATCATCCCCATCATCCTTTCTAAAAAGAGTCAGTAATGCTGGGGGGCCTAATGCAAACCATTCCCTACTTCTTTTCCTCCATTTCTCCTGAAACAAAGAACACTAAGGACCTAGTAGGTCCCACCCCCAAAGAAATTTACACCAAAGACCCTAACACATTAAAGCCCACTGGGCAAGCTGTGGAATCTGCCCACCCCCGATAGTCTCATATAAAAGGGGTCTCTAATTGCCCTGGCACAGACACCATCTTTGCCCTGCCAAAGCAGGTTGCTGTCTCCTTTCAATACACCTGGCCTGAACATCTCCACCCCTGGTCTTTATCCTGACACCTTGCATGAACCTCAAAAAAGAGCCAGATCTCTAAACGTTAAATAGTACCCTTTATTTGGAGGGAAAGAGGCAATGGGGGAATGGAGGCAATTTTAATAAATAAATAAATATTTCTTTAGGAAAATTGATTAGGCTCAAAGAATAGAAATTACCAGAGTTTGTGAATAATTCTCTTTGGAAAGTGAATGGGCCCTGAACAACAGACAATAGCTTGTGTTTAAACTCTGTTTAGCTGGGGTAACATTCTTCAGTCTTTCTTCCCAAGATATAAGTTTACTGTTCTCTGGTTAATAAAATGTCCTGGTGGGGGGGTGGGGGGATGGAAATAATTGTACACCTTCTAGAGTATCTTTTTGGATAAAAAAAGCTTCAGAGAAAGAGTCCTACCCTACCACTGTCAGGAAGAAACAGGAAAAGGCCAGAAAGTTCTTGGCTCTGAGATTGCTTCTAAGGTATTTTAATTTCCATTAGTTTAAAGTTCTTAGTATGCCCAAGAGCCATATTTGGGGGTATTACTTTCTGAGCTCCAACATAAGAAGGGGTAAAAAAACATACATGCATCTTCTCATTTATATTATAAGAGAGGGAGATTTCCCATACTCCTAGGGTTCCTGGATACACCTGAAAATAAAATTGACAAAGACAGAGTAACAGGAGAAAAGCATACCAATTTATTCAATAAAAGTTTTAACATGGCATGGGAGCCTTCATAAGAAAATGAAGACCCAAAGGCCCAAGGAAAACTATGTATTATTAAGATGAATCAGTTGAAAGAAGTGCATAGTTGCGAAGAAACATAATTGGACAAAAAAGGAATATGATCTAATGGTAATAAATTGGAAAGAGAAGAGGACTTTAGCAAGGCCTGTTTGTTCATATTCTTTCCTGCTTCTCTTGTGACATTCCTTCCCCTCCCAGGTATAGGGCAGAATACTTGTCACCTGAGGAACTTAAGAGGCAAAGACAGGTCAGAGAGTGAACTCTCCAGATATTTATGGTTTGCTTTGGGGGAGAAGAATTCTAGTTTATATGATTCACCATGAGGAGGAAGAGTAATGGAAGAAAGCTGGGTAGAAGAACATCAAAGAAACCTTATTTCTTAGGCTCATCCAATTCCTTTGAACTCAAAGTACTCAGCATGCCAAGGTGCCATATTTGGGAGTATAATGTTCTGAGCCCCAGTAGTACAAAAGTTAAAATAGGAAGGAAAAATAAGTCATAGGCTGGGTGTGGTGACTCATGTTTATAATCCTAGCCCTCTGGGAGCCAGAGTCATGTGGATTGCTTGAACTCAGGAGTTCAAGACCAGACTGACACCATCTCTAAAAAATAGCCGGGCATTGTGACAGGTGTCTGTAGGCCCAGCTACTCAAGAGGCTGAGGCAAGAGGATTGCTTGAGCCTAAAAGTTTGAGGTTACTGTGAACTATGTTGCCATGGCACTCTACCAAGGGCAACAAAATGAGACTCTGTCCGAAGAAAAAGAAAGAAAGAAAGAAAGAAAGAAAGAAAGAAAGAAAGAAAGAAAGAAAGAAAGAAAGAAAGAAAGAAAGAAAGAAAGAAAGAAAGAAGGAAGGAAGGAAGAAAAGAAGGAAGGAAGGAGGGAAGAAAGGAAGGAAGGAAGGAAGGAAGGAAGGAAGGAAGGAAGGAAGGAAAGAAGGAAGGAAGGAAGGAAGGAAAGAAGAAAGGAAAAGACAAAATCAATAATAAAAAATAAGTGAGAAGAGAAAGTTCTTCCTTACATAAATAGCCCAACTAGTGTAGATGAAATGGAGGATTCAGAATACTACCAGCTGAAAACCACCAAAGTAATAACTGTTTTGAGAAAAGGGTACAAATCATCAATGAAAGCTAAAATTAGTGGGTGAAAGTAGATGAAATACAGAATATTTACGTAAATTAAAAGTATCTTCTATGAAATTCTTATTAATTACTAGGAGAAAATAGTAACTTCATAGTGTATAATCTGGAATCCACCTCAACCAAATGAAGAAAGCACAAATCAGTAATTTGACAAATAGATATTTTCAAATCATGCACTGAGAAGAACAGAGACTTTTTTAGTGCTTCTGCCAAAAATGCAGAACCTGAACTTAATCATAAGGAAATACCAGAAAAAAAGAAAATTCTACACTATTTTAAAAAATAAAAGTCTTATGTTCTTACAAAAAATTCAAGGTTTTGAAAGACAAAAGCAGAGAGAGAAATATTCAACATTAAATGTGTCCAAAAAGACATTACAATCAATATTATGTGATCCTAAATCAAAGCCTAGACCAGAAAAGCTTTTTTTCCTCTTTTGCCATAAAGAAAATTAGTGTGACAATTAATGAAATTTTATTAACATCTATAGAATAAATAATACTTACATTAATGCCAATTTTTCTAATTTTGACAATTGTACTCTGGTTGTATAAAAGAATATATAGTACTATATCTTCAGAAATACATAATGTATTTAGGGAGAAAGGTATTACTCTATAATACCCCTTCAACATAATGTTTAATGTTTACACCTAAAGCAGATGCTAACATAAATGTAATAAAACGTGGAAGTAGAGACAAGATGGCGGACTGAAGCCAGCTTTCAACAAAGGCTCCCGTCCAGAAGGAGAGTTAAGGGACAGGAATTTAGTAAGTATCCTGGTGGACTTGAGCCTCACCAAGAGAGAAGGCTGAAGAACGCACATCAACACAGCTGAGGCAAGTTGTGATCATAAGGACGCAAACAAAAGGTACAAAATCCACCACCAAGCGGACGGGAGTCCCCCTCCCCCATGAGACCGGCTCTGGAGCCCCACAATTTAACAAGCGGGCATAAATTAAAGGCCCTCCCACTACACTCCACGGGAGAGACCTTCTAAAAACTGGACCTACCTCCCCTACTGGGGTGCCGTGGCGTTCTCCTGCCGGACATAGGGCTGAATAAAACTTTGGGAATCCTTTGCCGGCAACCCTGAATCCCCGGCGCTCCCCTCCCGCCCACTGAGGTCTGGAGGCCTGTCCCCCAGGACTTCGGATCCTTGGGTGATTTCTCAAGGGGAGTGGACAGTCCCCGAGTTGCAACTGGTTAGCATTGACTCTGAGGCGCGCGTGAGGAGAGGGCACCGGGCTGAGGGGGAGTCACGCCTCGCGCACTTCCCTGCGGTGCAGTGCACCAACCCTCCCCGGGCACAAGACTGAATAAGACTCTGACCTCCCCGCTGAGAGCTGAGAGCCCCTACTCTCACTCGGGGTCTGAGGGCCTACCCCCCAGGAGTTCGAATCCTTGGGTGATTTCTCAAGGGGAGTGGACAGTCCCCGAGTTGCGACTGGTTAGCATTGACTCTGAGGCGCGCGTGAGGAGAGGGCACCGGGCTGAGGGGGAGTCACGCCTCGCGCACTTCCCTGCGGTGCAGTGCACCAACCCTCCCCAGGCATACGGGGCCCAAGACTGAATCAGACTCTGGCCTCCCCACTGAGAGCTGAGAGCCCCTACTCTCACTCGGGGTCTGAGGGACTATCCCCCAGGAGTTCGGCTCCTTGGGTGATTTCTCGAGGGGAGTGCACAGTGCCTGAGCTGCGTCAGGTCAGCGCTGACTCTGGGACACGTGAGCGAGGAGAGGGCACTCCGCTGAGGGGAAATCAAGCCTTGGCGGCACTTCCCTGCGGTGCAGTGCAGGAGCCCTCCCCGGACCGTAGTATTGCGTGAAACTGAATGAAACTCTAGCTTCCCCCCCCCCGCCCCACTCCCAATCCGGGTCTGGGGGCCCATCCCCCAAGAGTTCTGATTCTTGGGGGATCTCTTAAGGGGTGTGGACCCAGCACAAACTGCGGCCGCTCAGTGCTGACTCTGGGGCGCGGGACAGAGGAGAAAAGGGTCGCCTGAGTGCCCACACCAGAGCAGCAGTTCCCTGGAGGTAGATCAACAGCCGTTTTTTCTTTAACGGCAGAACGCTCACTTCTGGATATTCTGAGGCCACACCCCCTGTCGCCCTGGGCAACCAGAGGAGGCCACCGGTGACACGGCTCACAAACCCAGAAGCCTCCAGGGCGGGGCCGACCCAGAGAGGTGTTCAGACGCAATTCTCCAGCAGCAAAGACGTTTGAACTCAAAACAGCCCGTCTCCTGTAGGCGACGACAGGAACAGAGACAGAACCTCACAAAGTTGTCTGTTCTGTCCTGTTCTGTTAGCAGCATCCATCAGGGACGGGGCTATGCCTGAGTGAACACCTCCTTCCCATCACCTGCATCAAACACTCAAAGATGTCAGGCCCCATCTCCTCCTGCTAGATAGCGGCAGTCTGCGGGGGCTTGGCAGACTTCCTCGTGATTCAGGCAGGTGCAAACCCCTGGAGTGTCTGTTCACTGCAGGCAACTGGGTTAGCCATCTGCAGAGATACCAGTGACTGGGTCCGACGGAGGGGCAAAGTGGGGAAGGAGACGTCAAACTTCCCAGACTGCTCTGTTTCCGGGGTGGCTCCTCCTGACTCCACGCTGCACTGGGGTGAGCTGTCTCAGAGGAGTCACCAGGCCCCTGTGATCCAGTTCCCAGAGACCTCTTGAACCCTTCCACCTGAGACAAGTGCCGATTGAGACAGTTGATTCCGACCTTTTGAACTGGGCTAATAGACTGAAGACTTTTCAGGTGGTGCCCTGGGTGTGCGATTGTAGGAAGGTTTGATTCTCCTTTTCCAACTGGGGCCAGAGGTGGGCAGGCGGGGTGACTTAATTGCTGATTTTTCCACACAGCTGAGACTTCAAGACAGAGTAGAAGTTGCAATAGGATTGAACAGAAACCAGCTGAAAACAAGACAGAACCACTTTGCTCCACCACACCAGACAGGGCCCCAGTTTCTCAGGCCACAACACTGTACGGGCCCTCGATAAAACCCCAGGGGAAAAACCAAAGGGAGTAAACCATGGGGCGGAATCAGCGGAAAAACTCTGGTAACATGAATAACCAGAATAGATCAACCCCCCCAAGAAAAGATACGGCAGATGTGATTGAAGATCACATTCATAAACAACTGGCTGAGATGTCAGAAGTCGAATTCAGAATTTGGTTTGCAGACAAGATTAATAAAATGGAATTAGGAATTCGAGGAGAAATTCAAAAACTGTCTCAAGAATTTAACGAATTTAAAGACAAAACCACCAAAGACTTAGACACACTGAAACAAGAACTTACAGCCCTCAAAGATATGAAAAATACAGTAGAATCCCTCAGTAACAGAATGGAGCAAGCAGAAGAAAGGATTTCTGACATTGAAGATAAAGTCTTCGAACGCTCCCAATCTCTCAAAGAGGAAGAGAAATGGAGAGCTAAAACGGATCACTCACTCAGAGAGCTCTCAGATAATTCGAAAAAAAATTACATAAGGGTTATAGGAATTTCGGAGACTGATGAAGTGGCAGCCAAGGGCACAGAGGCCCTTCTACATGAAATTATGAAAGAAAATTTTCCAGACATGCCTAGAGAATCTGAAATTCAGATAGCAGACAGCTTCAGAACCCCAGCACGATTCAACCCCAATAAGCCATCTCCCAGACATATCATAATTAGCTTCACTAAAGTTAACATGAAAGAGAAGATTCTCAAAGCAGCCCGGCGAAAGAAAACTATAACGTACAAAGGTAAGAATATTAGAATAACTGCAGATCTCTCTGCTGAAACTTTTCAAGCAAGAAGAGGCTGGTCATCAACTTTTAATCTCCTAAAGCAAAAAAACTTTCAACCCAGGATCTTGTATCCAGCTAAACTGAGTTTCATCTATGATGGAGAAATTAAATACTTCAATGACTTTCATATGTTGAAAAAATTTGCCATAAGTAAACCAGCTCTTCAGGATGTTCTCAGACCTATCCTCCACAATGACCAACCCAATCCTATACCACAAAAGTAAACTCACTCAGAAACTTCGGATCAAACTCCAACTTCCACACTGGCGAAAGGATTAAAAATGTCCACTGGACCTTTGAAAAACTCGATACCCAAAATTCCACCAGACTTATCCTTACTCTCCATCAATGTGAATGGCTTAAACTGTCCTCTAAAGAGGCATAGGTTAGCTGACTGGATACAAAAACTTAAGCCAGATATTTGTTGCATACAAGAGTCACATCTCAACTTAAAAGACAAATACAGACTCAGGGTGAAAGGATGGTCATCCATATTTCAGGCAAATGGTAATCAGAAAAAAGCAGGTGTTGCAATTTTATTTGCAGATACAGTAGGCTTTAAACCATCAAAAGTAAGGAAGGACAAGAATGGTCACTTCATATTTGTTAAGGGTAATACTCAATATGACGAGATCTCAATTATTAATATCTATGCACCCAACCAGAATGCACCTCAATTTATAAGAGAAACTCTAACAGACATGAGTAACTTGATTTCCTCCAGCTCCATAATCGTTGGAGATTTCAACACTCCCTTGGCAGTGTTGGATCGATCCTCCAGAAAGAAGCTGAGCAAAGAAATCTTAGATTTAAACCTAACCATCCAATATTTAGATTTAGCAGACATCTACAGAACATTTCATCCCAACAAAACTGAATACACATACTTCTCATCAGCCCACGGAACTTACTCCAAAATTGATCACATTTTAGGTCACAAGTCTAACCTCAGTAAATTTAAAGGAATAGAAATTATTCCATGCATCTTCTCGGACCATCATGGAATAAAACTTGAATTGAGTAACAACAGGAATCTGCATACCCATACAAAAACATGGAAGTTAAATAACCTTATGCTGAATGATAGCTGGGTCAGAGATGAGATTAAAAAAGAAATCACCAATTTTTTGGAACAAAATGACAATGAAGACACAAGCTATCAGAACCTCTGGGACACTGCAAAGGCAGTTCTAAGAGGGAAATTTATAGCACTGCAAGCCTTCCTCAAGAGAACGGAAAGAGAGGAAGTTAACAACTTAATGGGACATCTCACGCAACTGGAAAAGGAAGAACATTCCAACCCCAAACCCAGTAGAAGAAAAGAAATAACCAAAATTAGAGCAGAATTAAATGAAATTGAAAACAAAAGAATAATACAACAGATCAATAAATCAAAAAGCTGGTTTTTTGAAAAGGTCAATAAAATAGATAAGCCTCTGGCCAACCTAATCAGGAAAAAAAGAGTAAAATCTCTAATATCATCAATCAGAAACAACAAAGACAAAATAACCACAGACTCATGAGAAATCCAAAAAATCCTTAATGAATATTACAAGAAACTTTATTCTCAGAAATATGAAAATCTGAAGGAAATAGACCGATACTTGGAAGCACGCCACCTTCCAAGACTTAACCAGAATCAAGTGGAAATGTTGAACAGACCCATATCAAGTTCAGAAATAGCATCAACTATACAAAACCTCCCTAAAAAGAAAAGCCCGGGACCAGATGGTTTCACGTCAGAATTCTACCAAACCTTTAAAGAGGAATTAGTACCTATATTACTCAACCTGTTCCAAAATGTAGAAAAAGAAGGAAGACTACCCAACACGTTCTATGAAGCAAATATCACCCTGATCCCCAAACCAGGAAAAGACCCAACAAGAAAAGAAAATTATAGACCAATATCACTAATGAATATAGATGCAAAAATATTCAACAAGATCCTAACAAACAGAATCCAGCAACACATCAAACAAATTATACATCATGACCAAGTTGGTTTTATCCCAGGGTCTCAAGGCTGGTTCAATATACGTAAATCTATAAATGTAATTCAGCACATAAACAAATTAAAAAACAAAGACCATATGATTCTCTCAATTGATGCAGAAAAAGCTTTTGATAATATCCAGCATCCCTTCATGATCAGAACACTCAAGAAAATTGGTCTAGAAGGGACTTTTCTTAAACTGATAGAGGCTATCTACAGCAAACCCACAGCCAATATCATATTGAATGGAGTTAAATTGGAATCATTTCCACTCAGATCAGGAACCAGACAAGGCTGCCCATTGTCTCCATTGCTTTTCAACATTGTAATGGAAGTTTTAGCCACCACAATTAGGGAAGAAAAGGCGATCAAGGGTATCCATATAGGGTCAGAAGAGATCAAACTCTCGCTCTTCGCAGATGATATGATTGTGTATCTGGAAAACACTAGGGACTCTACTACAAAACTCCTAGAAGTGATCAAGGAATACAGCAGCGTCTCAGGTTACAAAATCAACATTCATAAGTCAGTAGCCTTTATATACACCAACAACAGTCAAATTGAAAAAGCAGTTAAGGACTCTATCCCATTCACAGTAGTGCCAAAGAAGATGAAATATTTGGGAATTTACCTAACAAAAGATGTGAAAGATCTCTATAAAGAGAACTATGAAACTCTAAGAAAAGAAATAGCTGAAAATGTTAACAAATGGAAAAACATACCATGCTCATGGCTAGGAAGAATCAACATTATCAAAATGTCCATACTACCCAAAGCAATATATAATTTTAACGCACTCCCTATTAAAGCTCCACTGTCATATTTTCAAGATCTTGAAAAAACATTACTTCGTTTTATATGGAATCAGAAAAAACCTCGAATAGCCAAGACATTACTCAGAAATAAAAACAAAACAGGAGGAATCACACTACCAGACCTCAGACTTTACTACAAATCGATAGTGATCAAAACAGCATGGTATTGGCACAAAAACAGAGAAGTAGATATCTGGAATAGAATAGAGAACCAAGAGATGAATCCAGCTACTTACCGCTATTTGATTTTTGACAAGCCAATTAAAAACATTCAGTGGGGAAATGATTCCCTATTTAACAAATAGTGCTGGGTGAACTGGCTGGCAACCTGCAGAAGACTGAAATTGGACCCACACCTTTCACCATTAACTAAGATAGACTCTCATTGGATTAAAGATTTAAACTTAAGACATGAAACTATAAAAATACTAGAGGAGAATGCAGGGAAAACCCTTGAAGAAATTGGTCTGCGTGAGTATTTCATGAGGAGAACCCCCCGGGCAATTGAAGCAGCTTCAAAAATACACTACTGGGACTTAATCAAACTAAAAAGCTTCTGCACAGCTAAGAACACAGTAAGCAGAGCAAGCAGACAGCCCTCAGAATGGGAGAAGATATTTGCAGGGTATAACTCTGACAAAGGTTTAATAACCAGAATCCACAGAGAACTCAAACGCATCAGCAAGAAGAAAACAAGGGATCCCATCGCAGGCTGGGCAAGGGATTTGAAGAGAAACTTCTCTGAAGAAGACAGGCGCACGGCCTTCAGACATATGAAAAAATGCTCATCATCTTTAATCATCAGAGAAATGCAAATCAAAACTACTTTGAGATATCATCTAACTCCAATGAGACTAGCCTATATCACAAAATCTCAAGACCAGAGATGTTGGCGTGGATGTGGAGAAAAGGGAACACTTCTGCACTGCTGGTGGGAATGCAAATTAATACATTCCTTTTGGAAAGATATATGGAGAACACTCAGAGATCTAAAAATAGATCTGCCATTCAATCCTGTAATTCCTCTGCTGGGCATATACCCAGAAGACCAAAAATCACAACATAACAAAGATATTTGTACCAGAATGTTTATTGCAGCCCAATTCATAATTGCTAAGTCATGGAAAAAGCCGAAGTGCCCATCGATCCACGAATGGATTAATAAATTGTGGTATATGTATACCATGGAATACTATGCAGCCTTAAAGAAAGATGGAGACTTTACCTCTTTCATGTTTACATGGATGGAGCTGGAACATATTCTTCTTAGTAAAGTATCCCAAGAATGGAAGAAAAAATACGCAATGTACACAGCCCTACTATGAAACTAATTTGGGACTCTCACATGAAAGCTATAATCCAGCTACAACTTAACAATAGGGGGAAGTGGGAAAGGGGGGGGTGGGTAGAGGGAGGGGAATCGGTGGGATCACACCTGTGGTGCATATTACAGGGGTATTTGCGAAACTTGGTAAATGTAGAATATAAATGTTTTGGCACAGTAACTGAGATAACGCCGGAAAGGCTATGTTAACCACTGTGATAAAAATGTGTCAAATGGTTTATGAAGTGAGTGTATGATGCCCCATAATCATATCATTGTATACAGTTATGATTTAATAAAAAAATTAAAAAAAAAATGTAATAAAACGTTAACTTTGGGGAATCTGAAAAAAAGTTGTACAAGTAATTTTTGACTATTTATGTAACATTCTTTTGTTTTTAATGATGTCTAAACAAATAACATTCTTTTGCTTTAAAATACATCTAAACAAATAGCTTTTAAAAGGAACTTCTAGATACAAAAATTTAATCCATTTAAAAATATGCTAAAGATTAGCATATGCCAAATAATGTGGGGAGATTAGATTAAAGGACCTGACTTAATTCAAAGAGCAATACTTACTGAAGTGAATATAATGGAAGGGTAAATTATCTCTTATTTATCTATTATTTTTATTATAGATAATTTATAGATAAGATATAAATAAATTTACTATAGATGATTTAATCTAATAAATTAATAGATAATTTATAGATATCCTAGAAAGGTAACCCCCCCAAAAAATAGAAAGATAATTAAATGATTCCAGAGCAGCAGAGGAAAAAATAAGCAAATATACAAAAATTTTCAGTATGATAGGAGATAGAAATGAGTGGGTGGGAGAGAAAGAAAAAAAGACAGTCAATACTTTATTTTTTTATTTTTTTAATTATTATTAAATCATAGCTGTGTACATTAGTGCAATCAAGGGGTACAATGTACTGGTTTCATATACAATCTGAAATACTCTCATCAAACTGTTCAACATAGCCTTCATGGCATTTTCTTAGTTATTGTATGTAGACATTTGTATTCTGCATTTAGTAAGTTTTGCCTGTACCCATTCTAAGATGCACTGTAGGTGTGGCCCCATCCATTACCCTCCCTCCACCCCAACCTCCACTCTCCCTTCCCCTCCCTTGGCCCTTTCCCCATATTCTTGTGCTAGAGTTGGTCTATAGCCTTCATATGAAAGCTATAAATTAGCTTTATAGTAGGGCTAAGTACATTGAACACTTTTTCTTCCATTCTTGAGATACTTTGCTAAGAAGAATATGTTCCAGCTCCATCCATGTAAACATGAAAGAGGTTAAATCTCCATCTTTCTTTAAGGCTGCATAATATTACATGGTATAAATGTACCACAATTTGCTAGTCCATTTGTGGGTCGATGGGCACTTGGGCTTCTTCCATGACTTAGCAATTGAGAATTGGGCTTCAATAAACATTCTGGTATAGATGTCTTTGTTATATTGTGATTTTTGGTCTTCTGGGTATATACCTAGTAAAGGAATTATAGGATCAAATGGCAGGTCTATTTTTAGATCTCTAAGTATTCTCCAAACATCCTTCCAAAAGGAATGTATTAGTGTGCATTCCCACCAGCAGTGTAGAAGTGTGCCCTATTCTCCACATCCACGCCAACATCTCTGGCTTTCGAATATTATTATGTGGGCTACTCTTACTGTGGTTAAGTGATACCTCAAAGTAGTTTTGATTTGCATTTCTCTGATGATTAAGGATGATGAGCTTTTTTCATGTGTCTGTTGATTGTGCATCTGTCTTCTTTAGAGAAGTTTCTCTTCAAGTCCTTTGCCCACCCTGAGATGGGATCACTTGTTCTTTTCTTGCTAATGCATTTGAGTTCTCTGTGGATTCTGGTTATTAAATCTTTATCGGAGGTATAACCTGCAAATATTTTCTCCCATTCTGAGGGCTGTCTGCTTGCTTTACTTACTATGTTCTTGGCTGTGCAGAAGCTTTTTAGTTTGATCAAGTCCCAGTAATGTATTTTTGATACTGCTTCAATTGCCTGGGAGTCCTCCTCATAAAATATTCACCCAGGATGATTCCTTCAAGAGTTTTCCCTGCACTTTCTTCAAGTGTTCTTAAGGTTTCATGTCTTAAGTTTAAATCTTTTATCCAGTGACAGTCTATTTAGTTAATCGTAAAAGGTGTGGGTCCAGTTTCAGTCTTCTACAGGTCCCCAGCCAGTTCACCCAGCATCATTTGTTAAATAGGGAATCTTTTTCCCACTGAATCTTTTTAATTGGCTTGTCAAAGATCAAATAATGGTAAGTAGCTGGATTCATCTCTTGGTTCTCTATTCTGTTCCAGATATCTACTTCTCTGTTTCTGTGCCAGTACCATGCTGCTTTGATCACTATTGATTTATAGTACAGTCTCAGATTGGTAGCGTGATTTCTCCAGCTTTGTTGTTATTTCTGAGTAATGTCTTGGCTATTCGGGTTTTTTCTGATTCCATATAAAATGAAGTAATATTTTTTCAAGATCTTTAAAATATGACAATGGAGCTTTAATAGGAATTACATTAAAATTATATATTACTTTGGGCAGTATAGACATTTTAACAATGTTGATTCTTCCCAGCCATGAGCATGGTATGTTTTTCCTTTTGTTAACATCTTCGGCTATTTCTTTTGGTTATTTCTTTTCTTCTAAGGGTTTGGGGTTGGAATGTTCTTCCTTCTCCAGTTGCTTGAGATGTTCTTTGATGTTATTATCTTCCTCTCTTTCTGTTTTCTTGAAGAAGGCTTGCAGTGCTATAAATTTCCCTCTTAGGACTGCCTTTGCAGTATCCCAGAGGTTCTGATAATTTGTGTCTTCATTTTTGTTTTCTTCCAAAAATTTGATAATTTCCTTCTTAATCTCATCTATAATCCATCTATCCTTCAGCATAAGATTATTTAGCTTCCATGTTTTTGTATGGGTATGCAGGTGCCTGTTGTTATTGAGTTCAACTTTTATTCAATGATAGTCTGAGAAGATCCAAGGAATAATTTCTATTTTTTTAAATTTGCTGAGGTTAAATTTGTGGCCTAGGATGTGGTTGATTTTGGAGTATGTTTTGTGGGCTGATGAGAAGAATGTGTATTCAGTTTTGGTGGGATGAAATGTTCTGTAGATATCTGTTAAATCCAGATGTTGAATGGTTACGTTTAAATCTAAAATTTCTTTGCTTAGCTTATTTTTGGAGGATCTATCCAGCACTGCTAAAGGGGTGTTAAAATCTCCAACTACTATGGAACTGGAGGAAATCAAGTTGCTCATGTGTGTTAGTGTTTCTCTTATAAATTGAGGTGCATCCTGGTTGGGTGCATAAATATTAATAATTGAAATCTCATCATATTGAGTATTACCTTTAACAAATATGAAGTGTCCATCCTTATCCTTTCTTATTTTGGTTGGTTTAAAGCCTATTGTATCTGCAAATAGGATTGCAACGCCTGCTTTTTTCTGCTTTCCATTTGCCTAGAATATAGATGACCACCCCTTCACCTTGAGTCTATATTTGTCTTTTAAAGTAAGATGAGATTCTTGTATGCAGCAGATATCTGGCTTGAGTTTTTGTATCCAGTCAGCCAACCTGTGCCTCTTTAGAGGACAATTTAAATGATTCACATTAATTGAGAATATTGATAAGCCTTTCGAGAGTCCAGTGGACATTTTTAATCATTTTGCAACTGTGGAAGTTGGAATTTGATCAAAATTTTTGGGTGGGTTTACTTTTGTGGTGGAGGATTATGCTGGTCTTTATGGAGGATAGGTCTGAGAATATCCTGGAAAGCTGGTTTAGTTATGGCAAATTTCTTCAACATGTGAATATCATTAAAGTATTTCATTTCTCCATCATAAATGAAACTCAGTTCAGCTGGATACAGGATCCTGGTTTGAAAGTTATTTTGTTTTAGGAGACTAAAAGTCAATAACCATCCTCTTCTAGCTTGAACGTTTCAGCAGAGAGATCTGCAATTATTCTAATATTCTTCCCCTTGTAGGTTATGGTTTTCTTTCATCTGGCTGCTTTCAGAATTTTCTCCTTTATATTAACTTTAGTGAAATTCATTATGATGTGTCTTGGGGATGTCTTATTCGGGTTGAGTCATGCTGGAGTTCTAAAACTTCTGCCATCTGAATTTCAGAATCTCTTGGCATGTCTGGAAAGTTCTCTTTCATAATCTCATGATGAAGAGACTCTGTGCCTTGTGAAGCAAGACACTTCGTCGCTTTTGGGGATCCCTATAAGATGAATATTGATTTTCTTCGAATTATCCCAGAGCTCTCTGAGAGAGTGATCTGCTTTTGTCCTCCATTTCTCTTCCTCTTTGAGAATTTGGGAGCGTTCAAAAGCTTTGTCTTCAATGTCAGAAATCCTTTCTTCTGCTTGCTCCATTCTGTTACTGATGGATTCTACTGTGTTTCTCAGATCTTTGAGGGCTGCAACTTTTTGTCTCAGTGTGTCAAAATCTTTGTTAATTTGGTCTTTGAATTTGTTGAATTCTTGAGACATCTTTTGGGTTACTGCTTGGAATTCTAATTAGATCTTATTTGCTATCCAGATTCTGAATTCGATTTCTGACATCTCAGCTATTTGTTTATGCATGGGCTCTTGTGCTATGTCTGCCCCATTGTTCATTGGGGGAGTTGATCTACTCTGATTATTCATATTTTCAGAGTTTTTTTCATTGATTTCACCTCATGGTTGTTTTTCACCATTGCCTCTGGCCATCCTCAGAGTTGGGGAGGTGTCTCTCCAAGACTAGATCCCAGCAGGATCACTCTATTGTTACTGGATCTTTGTAGGGAGTGACCCTGTGTAGCTCTTCTGGGGCTGCCCCAGCCAGGGAGTTCTGATTGTGGGAGCAGCTCCAGAATGTGACACACTTGGATCCAGCAACAGGGCAGGGGGTGGTGTACGTGGTTCTGGGAGTGCCTGGCGCCTGGTGACTTTGGCACAGAGAGCTCAAGGCTCCAGCAGTCTCTGGCCAGGAAAGGGGCTCCGCATAGGGGCAGGGTGGGCTCCAAAGGGTGTGCAGCTACCAGAGTCCCTCACCAGACGAGCAGGCTGGTGTGGAGGCAGGGAGGATATGGGAGGGAGGACGCGGGGTTGCACAGCTCCTGGAGTTCTTGGTCAGGGCATGCGGTGGCCCAGCGGGCGTGGGTTGCGGGTTGCGGCACCACTCATATGGAAGTCCGGGCAGGCGTGGGTCATGGGTCTGGCGCTGACTGTACGGAGGTCCTGGCGGGCATGTGTCATGGGTTGTGGCACTGCTCATACAGGGGTCTGGGCAGGCCATGGGTCATGGCACCACTCATAGGGAGATCCGGGCAGGCTGTAGGTCATGGGTCGCGGTGCCACTTGTAAGGAGGTCCTTGCAGGTGGCGGGTTGCGGGGTGCGAGGCTGTGCAGCTGCCAGTGGAGATGGGTGGGGGGCTCAGCGCGGCCCCCAGAGTCTCTTGCCGCTTGGTCCGGCAGACAGGGATGGGAGAACCACTCAAGAACCTCCTCCCTCTCTTAGTCTCAGCAGGCGTTAGGCTTCTGGTTCATCTGGTAAGGTAGGAAGGGCATACTGGAAGTTCAGAATGGCAGGGAAGATCTTAGTTCAATATTTCTGCCTAGCAAGAGAGTGTTCATAGTCATGGAAAGGTCCCTCTGAGGAAGTAGTCCCCACTTCCTACAGTACTCACCCAGAGGGTGAGGCAAGAGGGCCACAGTTCACGGCTTGTCCTTAGAAAACCCGCAGGAGCAAATGAAGAGAGAAAAGAAAGGAGACAGAAAAACAAAGAAAAACCACAGCTTTCTTGGGGGAGGGGATAGACACTCCTCCTTCCAGATGAATTTTGTACCTGAAGCTTGGTTTCTTGAAGTCGCAGCTTGCCTTAGCAGAGGTGACCTGCAGTTATCATCTCTCTCTTGGCTGGGCTCCCAGTCTTCAGCTTAATTGGGGTATCTTTACTTTTGGACAGGAGCCTCCTTGGGAAGCTGCTCTCAGTTGACCATCTTGCCCTTCCTCCCCCCCTCCCCGCCCCGACAGTCAATACTTTAAAATAGTGGAAAATGTCTACACATATTGAGACACATGATAATGAAAATTACCTTGTCTATTTAAAATGGATATCATATTGGACAAATTAAATATTGGTAATGGTAGTTCTATGTTAGGTTATTAACAATGAAATGTCTGATTTCCTTAAATATTTGTGATAGTTGATACACTGACATTTCACTTTGAAGAATGAGTGACACGTTTTGGCTTGTGATTATCTTTCAAATGTTTTTTACAACAAGTTTTGTGAAACCCTGGATAAGTGAAAAAATGTATAATTTTCAAATATAAGTTCTATTATTTAACCAATGCAGAGGAGATAGTTCAAAATGTCAACAAAGTGTTTTGGAATGATGTAGCTAATTAACACATGGTATGTTGATGGTTTGAAGAAGTTTTGTTCGGGTGATTTTAATCTTGAAAATAAGTCACATGGGCAACCTGAGACCAAGGTGAATAATCATGAGCTGAAAACTGTAGTGGAACTGAATCCATCTTAACCCACTCGTGAATTAGGAGCAAGGTTTCATGTTACTATTCCAACAATATTGGATCAAATTGGCAAGGTAAAGAAGCTGAATACATGGGTTCCACATGAATTAAGTGTCAGAAGAAACATCATCTCAAAGCTTGCCTTTCTTTGCTGTCACAACCTAAAGACAAACCATTTCTACACTGTATTTTTACATATGATGAACAAAAAAAAGAGAAAAAATTTGTTCCAGAAAAATGGTTTCTTTTTTGACAATTTCAAATGTTCAGCACAGTGGTTGGATAAAGATGAAGGCTGGAAACAGAGTTCAAAGCCAAATATTCCAAATATTTATCAAAAAAAGCTAATTGTGTCTGTTTGGTGATCCAACAGTATATATTCCCAACAAAAAATTTAGAAAATGTAGTCAACGAATTATAGCAGATGACTATTGCAACCAATAGGATAAAATTATGTGTATGCTAGCTGTTAAGTAGCTGAGATTGGTCAATAGAGACAGATTGATCCTTTTTTAAGACAATGTTAGAAACTACAGAAGCTGGACTTGAAAACTCTCTGTTGTCTACCATATGCACCAGATCTTGCAACAACTATTACTTCTGCCAGGCTTTGGACCACTTCTTGCAAGGAAAAATATTCCATTCTCAAGAAGCTGTGGAAAACACCTTTCCCAATGTTATGACCACTTACTCTCCAGGCCGCTTCATTGCAAACATAAACAACTTACTGTTGAGATAGTAAAACTATCCATAGTTTAGACACATTCTTTAATAACTATACTGCTTCTTGTTTGAGATATGGTAAACCAAACTTTTGATTCAAAACTGGACTTTTCATATTTAATGACCTAGATATTTATTGACTGCCTATTTTCCAGATGCTTTCCAAAGATTAACTTCATTGGAATCATCACAACAGCTTAAAAAGTCAGTACTATTATTGTACCCATATTAAAGATAAGGAAATTGATATTTGGAATAGTAAATTACCCAAGAACATTCAGCTAAGTGGGAAGAAAGGCTATGATGTATATTCAGATAATCTAACTCCAACTATGCATTTTTAACAACTATTCTATTCTGCTATGACTCATTTGATGAAAAGTTATATATTTGAGCTTTCATCAAAAGCTCCCATTCAGAAGGAGAAAAATTAAACTGAAGTGAACTCAAAAAAATTGAAATTTGGGGAGGAGGTAGATCACAGGAGAAGAACTTAAGGTACTCACCAACCCCACTGAGACAAACAATGAAGACAAAGAGGAGAAAGAAGAAAGGAGAAAACTGAGAATAGTTCAGAATAGACCAGACTCAGAGAAGCCCAGAGCTGAATAGAAAGGTAAGGGGACCTTCTCTCTTCATGAGCCACAAAACACAGGATCCCTTACTCCACGGGAGGGGAACACAAGAAACAAAAGACGCAGTTTTCCTGCATCTAGGAGTATCTTCCTCTGGGTTCCCCTCCTGCCTGGCAGAACAGTGAACAATTTTGGCTACAGCCACCTTACAGTAATAGCCCACCACCCCTCTTTCTTTGATTGCCTGACAAATTGTCCCCTGCAGAGGCCTGCTTTCCAGTGATGGGGGAGTCAATATGGTGGCCCACACGGACAGCCTGGAGAGGCTGCCACACCCTCAGGCACCAGAAAGGTGAAAGAGCTTTGGACCTTACCCATAGCAGCCATGGAAGCAAGGGTTACAGAGGCCATACTTTCTGTCACCACAACTGTGGGATACATAGCTGGCCACAAGAGAAAAAGGAGACAAACTTGCCCTCCCATCATGTCTAGCAGGAACTCTGTGGGAACTTTGCATTGTGTGAACTGGCAAACTAGAAGCACCTAGCCACCCACTGCAAGTGGAATCTGTGGCTCAACTATACTAACATTGGTGACACAGAGGACTCTGCTGAGGTTACATCCCACAAAAGAGATACTTCCGCACCCTGTGGAGAGGCTTGGTCTGGTATCACTTCTCTGCACACCCCTCCTGGAGGTTTTCCCTACAGTGCTGCATTCGCTAGTTTGGAGAGGGGTGAACCTAATCTTGAGTGAAATCCTGAGGAAGCAGGTGGTAAGCCTCGGATCCCCCTCTCCCCCCAAACAAATGAAAGCTTCAGCATTTTGAATCTGCGGAGGTAGGGCTTCCATGAAACTGTGGCATTTTGAATTTGTTTGTGGGCAGGACTGGTACTTTATCTGAAACAGTTCAGCTCGCTATCTGGGAGGCATACCCAGACTAGGAGCATCACCTGGAGATCCTGTCCCCAGCCCCATCTTACCCAGCTTAAGAAAAGCAAGGCTGGTCCTCATGTACCCTCACACTGTAGCTCCCAAAGGAATTTGAGGAGACTATGTGCAGGGAGGGTCACAGGTACAAGCAGCAGCTCATATGAACAGTCAGTGGTAAAGGGAAGTTGCAAGCTCCCTATTCTGGGGCCTCTGGATCTGAGTTCAGCCTGCCAACTTCCATAGGCAAGTTCTAAAAGGAGCATGAAAAGTTCTGCACCTTGGGGCAGCACATGTCACTACTAGCCCACCTGATCTGACATCCAAAATTTCCCAGAGCCTGTTGAATAGCTGGCAGATAGGTGCTGCACTTCCTTGGCCCAAGCTCTGCCTTTCAGGCCCCAGAGTACTCCTGGGTGCTGCCTAAGGGACCCCAACTAGAATATTTCTCAATAACAATTTAGAGACAACTGAATATTCCAGCTTAAAAAGTATGAGAAATATATAGATAAATTGAAAATCACATGGGGAGGAATTAACAGAAAAATGGTTGCAAAATAAAAAATCAGAGTAGATGAATTTCCCCAAGAGAAACATGGCTGAAAATAGCATCCATAAAGAAATTGTTGAAATGACAGAAATAGAATTCAGAATATGATTGGCAAATAAAATGAATGAAATTGAAGAGAGGATGAAAAATAAATTCAAAAAGAAGTCAAAAAACTATCTTAAGAAACCAAAGAAATTAAAGACAAAGTCAAAAAAGATATGGACATAATTAGGAAGGATAAAGCAGAGTTTAATGAATTGAAGGAGGCATTCAAGGAGTTTCCAAACACAGTAGAGAGTCACAGCAATACAGTAGAACATGGAAAAGAAAGAATCTCAGAAATCAAAAATAAGACTTTTAACTAACACAAGCATTCAAAGAGGCAGAAAATAAAAGAGCAAAAGTATAACTATTTCTTAGATAGATATGAGACTACAAGAAATGCAAAAATATATAAATCATAGTAATACCTAAAAGAGAAGATGACAGTCCTTAAAGCATAGAAGCTATATGTCAAGACTTCATGGTGGAGAATTTCCCAAGCATTGCAAGAGACCTAGAAATTCAGACACTAGACAGTTTCAGAACTCAAGGATAACTCATTTTAAACAAAGGCTCTCCTAGACACATTGTAATTAACTTAGCCAAAGTCGAAATGAAAGAGAAAATGCTGTAAGCAGTCAGGAGTAAACAACTCCTTGCCTATAAAGGTAAACATATCAGGGTGATGCCAGACTTTTCAGCAGAATCTTTTCAAGCCAAAAAAGAGTAGTCATCAGCTGTTAACCTCAAACAAAGGAATTTTCATCCCAGGATTCTATATCCTGCTAAACTAAGTTTCATATTTGATAGAGAAATCAATTTGCTGATAAGCAAACATTGAGGAAATTTACAACAACAAGACCAGATCTTCAGGGAATACATACTCATTTTTTTCTTTTTTTTAGACACAGTCTCACTTTGTTGCCTTTAGTAGAGTGCCATGATATCATAGCTCACAGTAACCTCAAACCCTTGGGCTCAAATGATCTTCTTGCCTAAGCTTCCCAAGTAAGTGGAACTACAGGTGCCTGCCACAATACCTGGCTATTTTTTAGAGACAGGGTCTTGCACTTGCTCAGACTGGTCTCAAACTCCTGACCTCAGGTGATTCACCTACCTCAGCCTCCCAATGTGTTAGAATTACAGGTGTGAGACACTGCACATGGCCACTTACCCATTCTTAACACTGACCATCATAATGGACCACCATCAAAGTAAAGAACCCAAAACTAAAGGACAAAGCCTAACTTCCACAGTGGTGCAAGTGAGAAAACTAAGCACCAGGCCTCAAAAAACAGGATGAAAAGAACACTATAACACGTTTCAATTCTCTCAGTAAATGTGAGTGTCTTAAATTCCACACTGAAGTGGCACAGACTAGCAGAGTGGATAAAAAGGCACAAGGCAACTCTACAGTGTCTTTAGGAAACACACTTAACCCCTAAGGACCAAAACAAGACTCAAGGTGAAGGGTTATAAAACCATATTTCAGGCAAATGGAAATTAGAGAAAAGCAGGAATTGCCATCTTATTTGCAGATTCCTTTGGTTCCAAACCCACAAAAGTAAAGAAAAACATACTAGTCAATAAAACAATACAACAGAAGACATATCAATTCTAAATATCTATGTTACCAACTTAAATGCTCCCAGATATATAAAATGAACCCTAACCAATCTGAATAATATGATATCCTGCAACACCATAGTAAATAGGGACTTCAACACCCTTCTGACAGAACTGGACAGATCTTCCCAGCAGAAACTGAACAAAAAAGCAATAGACTTAAATAAGACTTTAGAAAAAAAGGACTTAACAATTATATACAGAACACTACACCCTAATTAAATTGAGTATACATTATTCTTATCAGCCCATGGATCATTTTTCAAAATTGGTCCTATCTTAGGGCCCAAATCAAATGTCAAAAAATTTAAAAGAATAGAAATTATGCCTTGTGTCTTTTGAATGCCACAGAATTCAACTCCAATAAAGATTTTCATCTCCATGCAAAGTCATGGAAATTAAACAACCTTATGCTGAATAACAGTTGGGTCAAGGAAGAGATAAAGAAGGAAATCATTAGATTTTCTTGAACAATGAAGCCACAAGGTATCAAAACCTGTGGGACAATGCAAAGGCCATCCTAAAAGGGAAATGTATAACATTAAATGCACACGTCCAAAAAACAGAAAGAGTGCGTATTAGCAACCTGATGAACCATCTCAAGGAATGAGGAAAGGAATAATAATCTAATCCAAAACCTAACAGAAGAAAAGAAATAACCAAAATTAGTCAGAATTAAATGAAATTGAGAACATTAAAACCATTTGGAAGATCAGTGAAACAAAAATTTGGTTCTTTGAAAAGGTTAATAAAATTAATAAACCCTTGGCCAAAATGACTAGAAACAGAACACTAAGATCTCTGATAACCTCAATCAGAAACAAAAATAGGAAAATAATAACATATACTACAGAAATACAATAGATCATCATTGATTACTACAAAAAACTCTATGCCCAGAAATTTGAAAATATAGAGGAATTGGACCAATGCCTAGAATCACAAAACCTCCCTAGACTTAATCAGGAGAAGCAGGTCTCTTGAACAAACAAATATCAAGCACATGAATTGCAACAACAATAAAAATCTTTCAACACAAAATTTTCTGGACCAGACAGCTTTATACCAGAATTCTATCAAACCTCCAAAGAGGAGCTCATACCTACACTGCGGAGAACCTATTCCAAAACATTGAAAAGGATGGTACTCTCCCCAACTCCTACTATGCAACCCTGATACAAAACCAGAAAAGGAGTCAACAAAAAAAGTAAAGTACAGACCAACATCATTAACTAATATCAATGTAAAAATATTCAATAAAATCCTACCAAACATTAAAAAAATTGTACATCATGATCAGGTGGGCTTTAACCTGAGAATAAAAGGTTGGTTTAGCATACACAAATCAGTAAGTGTAATTCACCAGATAAATGGAAGCAAAAACAAAGACTATATGTTCATCTCAATAGACATAGAAAAGCATTTCACAAAATTCAGCATACTTTTCTGACAAGAACACTTAAGAAAATGGGCACAGATGGGACATTTCTTAAATTGATAGAAGCCATTTACAACAAACCCATAGCCAATTTCATACTGAATGGAGTAAAATTGAAAGCATTTTCCACTTAGAACTAGAACTAGACAAGGATGTCCACTATTGCCACTACTATTAAACATAGTGCTGGAAATTCAGGTCAATGCAATCAGACAAGAGAAGAATATCAAGGATATTCAAGTAGGGAGAGAGGAGGTAAAAATTTCACTATTTGCTGATGCTGTTATCTCACGCTTAGAAAATCCCAGGGACTGAACCACAAGACTCCTAGAAGTAATTAAGAAACACGGTAATGTCTCAGGATATAAAATCAATGTCCACAAATCAGTAGCCTTCAGTGATGTCAATAACTGAGAATGAGATCAAAGACACAATTCCCTTCACAGTATCTCCAAATAAAATGAAATATCTGGAAAAATACCTAACAGTGGACATGAAAGATCTTTATAGAGAGAACTACAAACCCCCAGGGAAACAAATAGCAAAAGATGTTAACAAATAGGGAACATAACATGCTCGTGGCTGGGAAGAATCAACGTTGTTAAAATGTCTTTATTACCCGCCACACCTTCTGGGGGAAAGACATGATTGCAAGAGGGACTTTACCTAACAAATGAAATCAGTGTAACCTGGCTTATTGTACCCTCAATGAATCCCCAACAGTTAAAAAAAAAAGAAAAAGAAAAAAAAGTCTGTACTATCCGAAGTGATCTACAGATTTTATGCAATCCCCATCAAAACACCAATACCATACTTTGAAGAACTTGAAAATATAATTCTTCATTTCATATTGAACCAGAAAAAACTCTGAATAGCCAATGCAATTCTAAGAAATAAAAACAAATCAGGAGGTCTCACATTATCAGACTTCAGGTTATACTATAAGTCAATAGTGATCAAAACAATATGGAATTAGCACAGAAATAGACATGTAGATTTATGGAATAGAATAGAGAACATAGAGAGGCAACAAGCTTCATATTAGCATCTGATCTTCAATAAATCAAAAAGAAGAGTAAACTGTGGAAAATAATCCCTATTTAATACACGGTTCTGGGAGAACTGGTTAGCCAGATGTAGAAGATAGACACTGGATCAGCACCTCTCACCACTTAAAAAATTGACTTGCACTAGATAAAAGATTTAAATTTAAGATATAGAATGATAAAGCTATAGAAGCAAGTGTGGGAAAAAAACTCTTTTTTTTTTGTACCAGAATGTTTATTGCAGCATTATTCACAATTGCCAAGTCATGGAAAAAGCCCAAGTGCCCATCGATCCACGAATGGATCAACAAATTGTGGTACATGTACACCATGGAATACCATGCAGCCTCAAAGAAAGATGGAGACTTTACCTCTTTCATTTAACATGGATGGAGCTGGAACATATTCTTCTTAGTAAAGTATTGCAAGAATGGAAGAAAAAGTATCCAATGTACTCAGCCCTACTATGAAACTAACTTATGGCTTTCACATGAAAGCTATACCCAGTTACAACCTAACAATATGGGGAAGAGGGAAAGGGAGGGGAAGGAGGGGGTGGTGGGCAGAGGGAGGGGGATTGGTGGGATTACACCTGCGGTGCATCTTACAGGGGTATATGTGAAACTTAGTAAATGTGGAATGTAAATGTCTTAGCACAATAACTAAGAAAATGCCAGGAAGGCTATGTTAACCAGTGTGATGAAAATGTGTCAAATGGTCTATGAAACTAGTGTATCGTGCCCCATGAACACATTAATGTACACAGCTATGATTTAATAAAAAAAAGAAAATAAATAAATGGTTGGCCCTTGGCTTACTAGGGGCTTCGAAATACTGCTGATGTGTAGTTTATGACATATGTTTTTTTTCGTTTGTTTGTTTTTAATTGTTGGGGATTCATTCAGGGTACAATAAGCCAGGTTACACTGATTGCAATTGTTAGGTAAAGTCCCTCTTGCAATCATGTCTTGCCCCCATAAAGTGTGACACACACCAAGGCCCCACCCCCCTCCCTCCATCCCTCTTTCTGTTTCCCCCACCATAACCATAATTGTCATTAATTGTCCTCATATCAAAATTGAGTACATAGGATTCATGCTTCTCCATTCTTGTGATGCTTTACTAAGAATAATGTCTTCCACATCCATCCAGGTTAATACGAAGGATGCAAAGTCTCCATTGTTTTTAATGGCTGAATAGTATTCCATGGTATACATATACCACAGCCTGTCAATCCATTCCTGGGTCGGTGGGCATTTAGGCTGTCTCCACATTTTGGCGACCGTAAATTGAGCTGCAATAAACAGTCTAGTACAAGTATCCTTATGATAAAATGATTTTTTTCCTTCTGGGTAGATGCCCAGTAATGGGATTGCAGGATCAAATGGGAGGTCTAGCTTGAGTGCTTTGAGGTTTCTCCATACTTCCTTCCAGAAAGGTTGTACTAGTTTGCAGTCCCACCAGCAGTGTAAAAGTGTTCACTTCTCTCCACATCCACGCCAGCAACTGCAGTTTTGAGATTTTGTGATGTGGGCCATTCTCAGTGGGGTTAGATGATATCTCAGGATTGTTTCGATTTGCATTTTTCTAATATACAGAGATGATGAACATTTTTTCATGTGTTTGTTACCCATTCGTCTGTCGTCTTTAGAGAAAGTTCTATTCATGTCTCTTGCCCATTAATATATGGGATTGTTGGCTTTTTTCATGTGGATTAATTTGAGTTCTCTATAGATCCTAGTTATCAAGCTTTTGTCTGATTGAAAATATGCAAATATCCTTTCCCATTGTGTAGGTTGTCTCTTTGTTTTGGTTATTGTCTCCTTAGCTGTACAGAAGCTTTTCAGTTTAATGAAGTCCCATTTGTTTATTTTTGTTGTTGTTGCAATTGCCATGGCAGTCTTCTTCATGAAGTCTTTCCCCAGGCCAATATCTTCCAGTGTTTTTCCTATGCTTTCTTGGAGGATTTTTATTGTTTCATGCCTTAAATTTAAGTCCTTTATCCATCTTGAATCAATTTTTGTGAGTGGGGAAAGGTGTGGGTCCAGTTTCAGTCTTTTACATGTAGACATCCAGTTCTCCCAACACCATTTATTGAATAGGGAGTCTTTCCCCAAAGGTATGTTCTTATTTGGTTTATCAAAGATTAGGTGGCTGTAAAATGTTAATTTCATTTCTTGGTTTTCAATTTGATTCCAAATGTCTATGTCTCTGTTTTTGTGCCAGTACCATGCTGTCTTGAGCACTATGGCTTTGTAGTACAGACTAAAATCTGGTATGCTGATGCCCCCAGCTTTATTTTTGTTACAAAGAACTGCCTTAGCTATACAGGGTTTTTTCCAGTTCCATACAAAACGCAGAATCATTTTTTCCAAATCCTGAAAGTACGATGTTGGTATTTTGATAGGAATGGCATTGAATAGGTAGATTGCTTTGGGAAGTATAGACATTTTAACAATGTTGATTCTTCCCGTCCATGAGCATGGTATTTTCTTCCATTTGTTAATATCCTCTGCTATTTCCTTTCTGAGGAGTTCATAGTTTTCTTTATAGAGGTCCTTCACCTCCTTCGTTAGGTATATTCCTAGGTATTTCATTTTCTTTGAGACTATGGTGAAGGGAGTTGTGCCCTTAATTAGCTTCTCATCTTGACTGTTATTGGTGTACACAAAGGCTACTGACTTGTGGACATTGATTTTATATCCTGAAACATTACTGTATTTTTTGATGACTTCTAGGAGTCTTGTGGTTGAGTCTTTGGGGTTCTCTAAGTATAAGATCGTGTCATCAGCAAAGAGGGAGAGTTTGACCTCCTCTGTTCCCATTTGGATTCCCTTTCTTTCCTTGTCTTGCCTAATTGTATTGACTAGAACTTCCAGCACTATGTTGAATAGTAAAGGTGACAGAGGACAACCTTGTCTGGTTCCAGTTCTAAGAGGAAAAGCTTTCAGTTTTACTCCATTCAGTAAAATCTTGGCTGTGGGTTTGTCATAGATAGCTTCAGTTTTAGAAATGTGCCACCTATGCCTATACTCTTCAGTGTTCTAATTAGAAAAGGATGCTGGATTTTATCAAATGCTTTTTCTGCATCTATTGAGAGGATCATGTGATCTTTATTTTTGCCTCTGTTAATATGGTGGATAATGTTTATAGACTTGCGTAAGTTAAACCGGCCTTGCATCCCTGGGATGAAACCTACTTGATCATGATGAATGACTTTCTTGATGATAAGCTGTAATCTATTGGCTAGGATTTTTTTGAGAATTTTTGCATCTATATTCATGAGTGAGATTGGTCTGAAATTCTCCTTTTTTTTTTGGGTCATTTCCTGGTTTTGGTATCAGGGTGATGTTTGCTTCATAGAATGTGCTGGGGAAGATTCCTTCTTCCTCAATTTTTTGGAATAATTTCTGCAGTACAGGAATAAGTTCTTCCTTGAAGGTTTGACGGAATTCTGGAGTGAAGCCATCTGGACCAGGGCATTTTTTTGTTTGGAAGATTTTTTATTGTTTCTTTCATCTCAGTGCTTGAAATTGGTCTGTTCAGGAGCTCTATTTCTTCCTGGCTGAGTCTAGGGAGAGGGTGTGATTCCAAACATTGATCCATTTCTTTCACATTGTCAAATTTCTGGGCATAGAGTTTCTGGTAGTATTCAGAGATGATCTCTTGTATCTCTGTGGGATCAGTTGTTATTTCCCCTTTATCATTTCTGATTGAGGTTACTAGAGATTTTACTTTTCTATTCCTCGTTAGTCTGGCCAATGGTTTATCTATTTTATTTATTTTTTCAAAAATTCAACTCCTTGTTTCATTAATTTTCTGAATGATTCTTTTGTTTTCAATTTCATTGATCTCTGATTTGATTTTGGATATTTCTTTTCTTCTTCTGAGTTTAGGCTTAGATTGTTCTTCTTTTTCCAATTCCATAAGATCTCTTGTGAGATTGTTGATGTGCTCTCTTTCTGTTTTTCGAATGTAGGCATCTAAAGCGATGAATTTTCCTCTCAAGACTGCTTTTGCAGTATCCCACAGGTTTTGGTAGCTTGTGTCTTCATTGTTGTTATGTTCAAGGAAGTTAATGATTTCCTGTTTCATTTCTTCCTGCACCCATCTGTTATTCAACAGAAGATTGTTTAATTTCCATGCCTTTGGGTGGGGTCGAGCATTTTTGTTAGAGTTGAGTTCCACCTTTACTGCCTTATGGTCTGAGAAGATACAAGGTAAAATTTCAATTCTTTTGATTCTGTTGATATTTGTTTTGTGTCCCAGGATATGACCAATTTTGGAGAATGTTCCATGGGGTGATGAGAAGAATGTATATTCTTTATCTTTGGGGTGGAGTGTTCTTTATGCGTCTATCAAGCACAGTTGTTCTAGGGTCTCATTTAAATCTCTTATATCCTTGTTTAATTTCTGTTTAGAGGATCTGTCCAGCTCTGTAAGAGGAGTGTTAAGGTCCCCTGTTATTATGGTATTATCAGATATCATATTGCTCAGACTGAGTAAGATCTGCTTCAAGAATCTGGGAGCATTTAAATTGGGTGCATAGATATTTAGAATTGAAATGTCTTCTTGTTGTATTTTTCCCTTGACCAATATAAAGCGACCATCTTTGTCTTTGACTTTAGTTCCTTTAAATCCACATGTATCTGAAAATAAGATTGCAACTCCTCTTTTCTTCTGAATTCCATTTGCCTGAAAAATTGTCTTCCAACCCTTGACTCGGAGCCTGAATTTGTCTTTTGAAGCCAGGTGTGTTTCTTGCAGACAGCAAATGGATGGCTTGTGTTTTTTAATGCAGTCAACCAATCTATGTCTCTTCAGTGGGGAATTCAAGCCATTAACATTTATTGAGATAATTGATAAGTGTGGTGTATTCTATTCGTCTTATTTTGTGAGAGTCCATTGCTTAGTTTTTTTTTGTTTTTTTTTTGGCCGGGGCTGGGTTTGAACCCGCCACCTCTGGCATATGGGACCGGCGCTCTACCTGCTGAGCCACAGGCGCCGCCCCATTGCTTAGTTTTATCTTTTGCATCAGTGTGGAGGTTTGGTTCTGTCCTTTAATTTCTGAGTACTTACTTTGCTGCTGATCCATTGTGGTGGTCAGTGTGCAGAACAGGTTGAAGTATTTCCTGTAGAGCTGGTCTTGTTGTGGCGAATTTCCTCAATGTTTGTATATCCGTAAATGATTTGATCTCTCTGTCAATTTTGAGCTTAGCTTAGCAGGGTACAGAATTCTGGGCTGGAAATTGTTCTGTTTAAGTAGATTAAAGATGGATGACCATTGTCTTCTTGCTTGGAAAGTTTCATTAGAGAAGTCTGCGGTCACTCTGATGGATTTGCCCCTGTAGGTCAGCTGGCACTTACTCCTGGCAGCTTGCAGAATCTTTTCTTTTGTCTTGACTTTGGACAGGTTCATCACAATGTGTCTTGGAGAAGCTCGGTTAGAGTTGAGGTGATCTGGGGTCCGATATCCCTCTGAAAGCAGTGTGTCAGAATCTTTGGTGATATTTGGGAAATTTTCTTTTATAATATTCTCTAGTATGGCTTCCATTCCTCTGGGGCATTCTTCTTCCCCTTCTGGAATTCCTATAACTCGTATGTTGGAACGCTTCATAAAGTCCCATAAATCTGACAGTGAACGTTCTTCTTTCTCTCTCTTCTTTTCTGCCTCTTTTACTATCTGAGTTATCTCAAAAACTTTGTCTTCTACCTTTGAAATTCTTTCTTCTGCATGGTCTAACCTGTTGCTGATACTTTCCATTGCATCTTTAAGTTCCCTAATTGACTGTTTCAGTTCCTTCAGCTCTGCTATATCCTTTTTATATTCTTCATATCATTCACTCTTATTCGATTCTGTTTTTGAATTTCCTTTTGGTTATTTTCTACTTTATTAGCAGTTTCCTTCATTGTTTCCATCATTTCTTTCATTGTTTTCAACATGTGTGTTCTAAATTTCCTTTCTGTCATTCCTAACATTTCTTTATAGGTGGAATCCTCTGCAGTAGCTACCTCATGATCCCTTGGTGGGTTTGTTCTGGACTGGATCTTCATGTTGCCTGGAATTTTCTGCTGATTCTTCCTCATGAGTGATTTCTTTTATCTGTTTGCTTGCCCTAATTTTCCTTTCACTTCCTCTTGCTCTTTAAGTTCTCGTGCCTGTGGACCTGTGTGCCAAAACTGGTCTCCCTCTGCCCCCGAGGGTTAGGGCTGCAAGGTGGCTCATACCCCGCCCTTAAGCTACTTGGTCGCTGGGTTACCAGCTCCCATCCAATTCTAGCTCTGAGACCCTGAGGGTGGAGCTTGCCGGGGCAGATCGCTCACAATGGCTGCCTGTGACCCAGAGCCAAACACTATTAGCTCCATCTGGCTCAGCGGCTCAGACTGGTGCCCTAGAAAAAGGCCAAAGTTCTCCACACTCCTGCTTAGGCTCTCCCCAAGGCAGTTCAGCTGAGTGCCAAGTCCAAAGACACCAAAACAGTTCAAAAGTAATGCCTTTCTGGTTTGCAATCTCACTGCTACTGAACTTACAGTTGCGGGCGGGTTTAGACGGATTGAACACACGCGACCACTTGCCAGTTTTCCACTGTTTTAGTCCTCCTCTTGGGGTCCAGAAGTCTCTCGCTGACTCCCTGTATCCTCTCAGGGGTGATGATAGGCAGATCCGACCAGCCAGAGATGCCTGGAGTCCTATCTCCCCAGACTCACAGTGCCCAGATGCAAGGAAGCTGTTACTCGGCTGCCATCTTGCTCCGCCCTGGGAAAAAAACTCTTGATGATATTGGCCTGGGAGAAGACTTTATGAAGAAGATCTCTTTGGCAATTGTAGTAACACCAAAAATAAATAAATGGGACATGACAAGTAAAGCAGACAACCTTCAGAATGGGAAAAGATTTGCATACTACAAATCTGACAAGGGGCTGATAACCAGAATCTACAGAGATCTCAAACTAATTAACAAGAAGAGAGGATAAATGATCCCATTTATAAATGGGCAAGAGTTATAAACAGAACCTTCTCTGAAGAATGGCAAATGACCACAAACACATGAAAAAATGATCAGTGCTCCTGACCATCAAAGAAATATAAATCAAAGCTACCGTGGGATATCACCAAACCCAAGTGAGAATAGTCCACATCACAAAGCACAAAAGCTTCAAATATTGTGGAGAAAAGGTAACACTTTTACATTGTTGGTGGGATTAGAAACTAATACATCCTCTTTGGAAATAAGTATGGAGAATCCTTAAAGAAGTAAAAGCAGACCTTCCATTTGATCCCACAATCCCATTACTGGGTATCTACCTGGAAGAAACAAAATCATTTTGCCATAGGAAATTTGCACTAGAATATTTATAGCAGCTCAATTTACAACCACCAAGATGTGGAATCAGGCCAGCATGGTGGCTTTCGCCTGTAATCTTGCACTCTGAGAGGCCAAGGCAGGCAGATCCCTTGAGCTCAGGAGTTTGAGACAAGCCTGAACAAGAGCAAGATCCTGTCTCCACTTTTAATAATAGAGAAATTAGCCAGGCATTGTGGCTGTCACCTAAAGTCCCAGCTAATTGAGAGACTAAGGTAGGAAGAACACTTGAACCCAGTTTGAGGTTGTTATGAGCTAAGCTAATACCACAGCACTCTAGCATGGGTAATACAGTGGGACTCTGTCTCAAAAAAAAGATGTGGACTGAACTCAAGTGGTCCATCAGCACAAAAATGGATTAACAAACTATGGTATACATATACCATGGAATACTAGTCAGCCATAAAAAAGATGGTGACTTTATATCTTTTGTTTTAACCTGGATCAAGTTAAAGAACATTCTCCTTAATAAATTATCACAAGAATGGAGAATCAACCATCTAATATACTCTATACTAACATGAAACCAATAGAAAACAACTACAGGCCCACACAAAAGAAAACCACAATTAAATTCAAATGACGGGAGGGCAAGCTCTCACTTATTGGCACAATATAAGGGTATACACCACACCCTCTGGACGAAGGTCTCAACTACAACTTGAATTTTGCCTGAGAAATGCAAATAATGTAACCCAATCATTTGTACCCCTATAGTAATCTGAAATTTAAAAATAAAATAAATAAAGAGACCATACTAATCTAGCCCAAGGTAAAGGATTGCTTTGGTTATATCTTCTAAAACTTTCAGAGGGTGGAGCATGATGGCGGACAGGATGGACGTGTAGCCCACCTTTCCCAAGCCACCAGGTGAGAGGAAGGTCCCGGGCAGTCTGGACCTACCCTGTGTGTGGATTACTGGAGTGGACAGACAGCTAGAGACGCCCAGCAAACTGGCGGTTTGCTATATATGAGGGGCAATTTAAAATCACAGACTCTGTTGTAGAGATTCTTCCCTGCTCGGCGTGCGGGCCAGCAGGCCCCTCCCCCACGGAGGCAGCAGCTTGTAAATGCTGACAAAATCCAATTGACAAGTAATTAATCCTGAACTGAGGGAGGCATCCGAAAGGAGAGCCACTCAAAACCACAGGGAGCTGGGCAAACTGTTGGACAATTGAAGGGAAGGGATCCTGCCCGGGAAACAGACATTTTGAACTACCCAAAAGGGCAGGCACCTTTCCCCCATGTGTTGGAGGGGGCTGGAGGTTCAGGCTGCACAGTGAACTGGCAGACGCCCATCAAAAACTCTGAACCATAAAACTCAGAATAAATCCCCTGAGCGCTCCAAACACGGGAACCGGCTTGAAGCCTAGGACCCAGCTTTGGCTTCTGGAGCCACGAAGCAACTGAAGCCGCGAACCGGCTTTGGCTGCTGAAGCCCTGGGAACCAGCTACAGGAGATACCGCGTGAACTCAACACCACTCCCTTTATGGCCGATTGAAGTCGCCAGTTTGCGGGGGAACCTGGGAACAGAGAGGAGGGACTTAGGAAGTGTGGACACCTGCACTGAGTGGGAAGGTCAGTCGCAAGTGCTGTCCAGAAAAGAACAGCTGAGGTTGCACAATTCTTAGGCGACAAACTTTTACGGAAACTCCAAAATGGCGATTGGCCATGGAAGGTGGTTACCATGGTAACGGTATAAACTGTAAACCAGGTATGTCTCGAAACCACTCACAGCGCCACCTGGTGTCCAGAAAGCATATTGCAGTATGAATATATTCCTTCGAAAGTTGATCCCTACAGCAGACATATAGATATTTATAGGTATATTTCTATCACAAGAATATTTTTGCAGTTGATGCCTTTTTGTTTTGTTTTGTTTTGTTTTGCTTTTTTTTTTTTTTTTTGGTTTCCGTGGGGTTTTTTTTTTTTTTTTTGGCTGTTGTTTTCTTTTTGTCTGATTTTTCCTCACCATTTTCTTAGAGGAGATTTTGATAATTTTTAATTATGACATTTTATATAGATATATTTTTTTATTTCTATGTCTTCTAATTTCAATTTCTTCTTTCTTCTCACTTAACATTCCTTCTAACACCACTTTTTTCTCTCTTTTTTCCTTTCTTTAATTATTTTACGATTATCACTATTTTTATTGCAGTTGTTCTTATATTGCTGTTGTCGTGGCTATTGCTTGTATGTTTATGTGTTTGCGTCTCTCTCTGTATCTCTGGGCCCATGTGCCTGGTAACCTTTGTTATCTGTTTATTTGTTCATTTGGTCTCAATGAGCTTGGTGTTACGACATGCAACCCTGAGCTCCCAACACCCCCCTCCACTCTCACTCCATGATCTGGAGACCTGCCCCCTCAGGAGTCCAGATACTTGGGTGAACTCTCAAGAGATGTAGACAGGACCTGGACTGCAGCTGCCCAGTGCTGACTCTGTAGCAAAGGAGCGAGAAGACAACGGTCAGCTGAGAGGGAATTACACTGGAGCGGTGGTGCCCCGAGGTGCAGAGCAACAGCCGTCTTCAGCAATAACAAGGCCCACCCCCAGATATCCCATAGCCTCTCCTCCTGTCTTCCTGGGCAACCAGATGAGGCCGAGCATCTTCTCAGATGGCAACCACCATGGAATAGACCTGGGACTGAAACATAGGCCCCGTGAGTAAAGGGTTTTCCTGAGATGGTACTGGCCTGGGTGGAACACAGGGACTAGAAAACACACACACAGAGCCGGGAAACTCCTAGGGTGGGGTTGATCCAGAGAACCACTCTACTGAGCCTAAGACACACCTGGCCCTTAGGGAATCACCAGCCTATAGACAAAGGAGGCCAAGAGGCTACAGGCAACAACTGATCGTGCTGCGAATACAAACCCGCAGGACTAAAGACAGGGCCTGAGACACAGGTTCTGGGAACTCAAATCAGCCTCTCCTCTGCAGAGAAATCTGGCAAGGTCAGAAACAAACTCCCACAGGGTTGTTCCCTTCACCCAGTAACATAAACTAAGGGTGGGGCTGGAACTGAGTGAACACCTCCAGCCTCCATCAAGTGCCTGAGGTTGACAGGCCACACCACTCCCTACTGGATAAAGACAGAGAATAGCAGCCTAGTCGAGCAGACACGGACTAACCTGCGACAAACCCCTGGAGTATCTGCTTACTGCAGATAACTGACTGGGTCACAGCCCTGTGGGGCTAGCAGCGACTGGGTGTGACAGAGCTGCAAGGTGGGGAAGGAGGCATCAATCTTCCCAGACTGATCTATTTACTGGTGGCTCTTCCTGACTCCACACAGCACTGGAGCAAGCCATTTTAGAGCAGTCACCAGACCCCTGTGATCCAGTTCCCAGGGACCTCTTGAACTCTCCCACCCGAGGCAGCTGCTGACTGAGACAATTGACTTGGACCTTTTGAACTGAGTCACTCACCTGGGGACTATGCAGGTGGTGCCCTGGGTGTGTGGTTGTAGGAAGGTTTGATTTTCCTTTTCCATTTGTTGCCTGTGGTGGGTGGGATGACTTAATTGCTGGTATTTCTCCACAGCTGAGACTTCAACCCAGAGTAACTGTTTCACTAGGGTCACATAGAAACCAGCTGAAAACAAGTCAGAACCACTTAGCCCCTCTATACCAAACAGGGCCCCAGTTTCTCAGGCCACAGCACTGTACAGGTCCTCGACAAAACACCAGAGGAAAATCAAAGGGAGTAAAACAATCATGGGGCGGAATCAGCAGAAAAACTCTGGTAACATGAATAACCAGAATAGATCAAACCCCCCAAGGAAAGATATGGCAGATGTAATTGAAGATCCCATTCACAAACAACTGGCTGAGATGTCAGAAATCGAATTCACAATTTGGATGGCAAACAAGATTAACAAAATGGAATTAGGAATTCATGGAGAAATTCAAAAGCTGTCTCAAAAATTTAACGAATTTAAAAACAAAACCACGAAAGACTTAGACACACTGAAACAAGAATTTGCAGCCCTCAAAGATATGAAAAATACAGTGGAATCCCTTAGCAACAGAATGGACCAAGAAGAAGAAAGGATCTCCAACATCAAAGATAAAGCCTTTGAATGCTCCCAAACTCTCAAAGAGGAAGAGAAATGGAGAGCAAAAATGGATCACTCACTCAGAGAGCTCTGGGATAACTCGAAGAAGGCAAATATCTGTCTCAGAGGAATTCCTGAAACAGATGAAGTGGCCGCACTGGGTGCAGAGGCCCTTCTGCATGAAATTATGAAAGAGAATTTTCCAGACATGCCTAGAGAACCTGAAATTCAGATAGCAGATAGCTTCAGAACCCCAGCACGACTCAACCCCAATAAGACATCCCCCAGGCATATCATAATTAACTTCACTAAAGTTAATATGAAGGAGAAAATTCTCAAAGCGGCCAGGCGAAAGAAAACTATTACCTTCAAAGGGAAGAACATTAGAATGACTGCAGATCTCTCTGCTGAAACTTTTCAAGCCAGAAGAGGGTGGTCATCAACATTTAATCTCCTCAAGCAAAATAACTTTCAACCCCAGATCTTGTACCCAGCTAAACTGAGTTTCATTTACGATGGAGAAATTAAATACTTTAATGACACACATATGCTAAAGAAATTTGCCATAACCAAACCAGCTCTTCAGAATATTCTCAGACCTATCCTCCATAATAACCAACCCAATCCTCTACTACAAAAGTAAACTCACTCAGAAACTTCTGATCAAACTCCAACTTCCACAATGGCAAAAGGATTAAAAATGCCAACTGGACTTTCAAAAAACTCAATACCCCAAATTTCACCAAACTTATCAATACTCTCCATTAATGTGAATGGCTTAAACTGCCCTCTAAAGAGACATAGGTTAGCTGACCGAATACAAAAACTCAGGCCAGACATTTGTGGCATACAAGAGTCACATCTTAACTTAAAAGACAAATACAGACTCAGGGTGAAAGGATAGTCATCCATATTTCAGGCAAATGGTAACCAGAAAAAAGGAGGACTTGCAATTTTATTTGCGGACACAACAGGCTTTAAACCAACAAAAGTAAGGAAGGACAAAAATGGTCACTTCATATTTGTTAAGGGTAAGACTCAATATGATGAGATTTCAATTATTAATATCTACGCACCCAACCAGAATGCACCTCAATTTATAAGAGAAACTCTAACAGACATGAGCAACTTGATTTCCTCCAACTCTATAATAGTCGGAGATTTTAACACTCCTTTGGCAGTGATGGATCGAACCTCCAACAAAAAGCTGAGTAAAGAAATTCTAGATTTAAATCTAACCATCCAGCATTTAAATTTAGCAGACATCTACAGAACATTTCATCCCAACAAAACTGAATACACATACTTCTCATCAGCCCACGGACATACTCCAGAATTGATCACATCTTAGGTCACAAGTCTAACCTCAGCAAATTTAAAGGAATAGAAATTATTCCATGCATCTTCTCGGACCATCATGGAATAAAACTTGAGATGAGTAACAACAGGAATCTGCATACACATACAAAAACATGGAAGTTAAATAACGTTATGCTGAATGATAGCTGGGTCAGAGATGAGATCAAGAAGGAAATTGCCAAATTTCTGGAACAAAACGACAATGAAGACACGAACTGTCAGAACCTCTGGGACACAGCAAAGGCAGTTCTAAAAGGGAAATTTATAGCATTGCAAGCCTTCCTCAGGAGAATGGAAAGAGAGGAAGTAAGCAACTTAATGGGACATCTCAAGAGACTGGAAATGGAAGAACACTCAAACACCAAATCTAGTAAAAGAAAAGAAATAACGAAAATCAGAGCAGAACTAAATGAAATTGAAAACAAAAGAATAATACAACAGAGCAATAAATCAAAAAGCTGGTTTTTTGAAAAGCTCAACAAAATAGATAAACCTTTGGCCAACCTAATCAGGAAAAAAAGAGTAAAATCTCTAATCTCAGCAATCATAAATAACAAAGACGAAATAACAACAGACTTCTCAGAAATCCAAAAAATCCTTAATGAATATTACAAGAAACTTTACTCTAAGAAATACGAAAATCTGAAGGAAATCGACCGTTACTTGGAAGCACGTCACCTTCCAAGACTTAATCAAAAACAAGTGGAAATATTGAACAGGCCCATATCAAGTTCAGAAATATCATCAACCATACAAAATCTCCCCAAAAAGAAAAGCCCAGGACCAGATGGTTTCACGTCAGAATTCTACCAAACCTTTAAAGAGGAATTAGTACCTATACTACTCAACCTGTTCCAAAAGGTAGAAAAAGAAGGAAGACTACCCAACACATTCTATGAAGCAAACATCACCCTGATCCCCAAACCAGGAAAAGACCCAACGAGAAAAGAAAATTATAGACCAATATCACTAATGAATATAGATGCAAAAATATTCAACAAGATTCTAACAAACAGAATCCAGCAACATATCAAACAAATCATACATCATGACCAAGTCGGTTTTATCACAGGGTCTCAAGGCTGGTTCAATATACGTAAATCTATAAATGTAATACAGCACATAAACAAATTAAAAAACAAAGACCATATGATTCTCTCAATTGATGCAGAAAAAGCTTTTGATAACATCCAACATCCATTCATGATCAGAACACTTAAGAAAATTGGTATAGAAGGGACATTTCTTAAACTGATAGAGGCCATCTACAGCAAACCCACAGCCAATATCATATTGAATGGAGTTAAATCGGAATCATTTCCACTTAGATCTGGAACCAGACAAGGCGGCCCATTGTCTCCATTGCTCTTTAACATTTTAATGGAAGTTTTAGCCACCACAATTAGGGAAGAAAAGGCAATCAAGGGTATCCACATAGGGTCATAAGAGATCAAACTTTCACTCTTCGCAGATGATATGATTGTATATCTGGAAAATACTAGGGACTCTACAACAAAACTCTTAGAAGTGATTAAGGAATATAGCAGTGTCTCAGGTTACAAAATCAACATTCATAAATCGGTAGCCTTTATATATACCAACAATAGTCAAGTTGAAAAAACAATTAAGGACTCTATCCCATTCACAGTAGTGCCAAAGAAGATGAAATACTTGGGAGTTTATCTAACAAAGGACGTGAAAGATCTCTATAAAGAGAACTTTGAAACTCTAAGAAAAGAGATAGCTGAGAATGTGAACAAATGGAAAAATATACCATGCTCATGGTTGGGAAGAATCAACATTGTTAAAATGTCCATACTACCCAAAGCAATATATAATTTCAACGCAATCCCCATTAAAGCTCCACTGTCATACTTTAAAGATCTTGAAAAAATAATACTTCGTTTTATATGGAATCAGAAAAAACCTCAAATAGCCAAGACATTACTCAAAAATAAAAACAAAGCAGGAGGAATCACGCTACCAGACCTCAGACTATACTACAAATTGATAGTGATCAAAACAGCATGGTACTGGCACAAAAACAGAGAAGTTGATGTCTGGAACAGAATAGAGAACCAAGAGATGAATCCAGCTACTTACCATTATTTAATCTTTGACAAGCCAATTAAAAACATTCAGTGGGGAAAAGATTCCCTATTTAACAAATGGTGCTGGGTGAACTGGCTGGCAACCTGTAGAAGACTGAAACTGGACCCACATCTCTCACCATTAACCAAGATAGACTCTCACTGGATTAAAGATTTAAACCTAAGACATGAAACTATAAAAATACTAGAGGAGAGTGTAGGGAAAACCCTTGAAGAAATTGGGTTGGGCGAGTTTTTTATGAGAAGGACCCCCCAGGCTATTGAAGCTGCTTCAAAAATACACTATTGGGACTTGATCAAACTAAAAAGCTTCTGCACAGCCAAGAACACAGTAAGTAAAGCAAGCAAACAGCCCTCAGAATGGGTAAAGATATTTGCAGGTTATGTCTCCGACAAAGGTTTAATAACCAGAATCCACAGAGAACTCAAACGCATTAGCAAGAAAAGAATAAGGGATCCCATCGCATGCTGGGCAAGAGACTTGAAGAGAAACTTCTCTGAAGAAGACAGGCGCACGGCCTTCAGACATATGAAAAAATGCTCATCATCTTTAATCATCAGAGAAATGCAAATCAAAACTACTTTGAGATATCATCTAACTCCAGTGAGACTAGCCTATATCACAAAATACCAAGACCAGAGATGTTGGCGTGGATGTGGAGAAAAGGGAACACTTTTGCACTGCTGGCGGGAATGCAAATTAATACATTCCTTTTGGAAAGAGATATGGAGAACGCTTAGAGATCTAAAAATAGATCTGCCATTCAATCCTGTAATCCCCCTACTGGGCATATACCCAGAAGACCAAAAATCACACCATAACAAAGATATTTGTATCAGAATATTTATTGCAGCCCTATTCATAATTGCTAAGTCATGGAAAAAGCCCAAGTATCCACGAATGGATTAATAAATTTTGGTATATGTATACCATGGAATATTATGCAGCCTTAAAGAAAGATGGAGACTTTACCTCTTTCATGTTTACATGGATGGAGCTAGAACATATTCTTCTTAGTAAAGTGTCTCAAGAAAGGAAGAAAAAGTACACAATGTACTCACCCTTATTATGGAACTAATGTAGGACCTTCACATGAAATCTATAACCCAGTTACAACCTAAGAATAGGGAGAAAGGGGAAAGAGAGGGGAAGGAGGGGGGAGGGAGGGGGAAGGAGGGAGATCAATGGGATTACACATGCGGTGCATCTTACAAGGGTATATGTGAATCCTAGTAAATGTGGAATGTAAAGGTCTTGGCAAAATAACTAAGAAAATGCTACAAAAGCTATGTTAGCTACTGTGATGAAAATGTGTCAAACAATCTATGAACCAAGTGTATGGTGCCCCACGATCATACTAATGTACACAGCTATGATTTAATAAAAAAAAAAGTAATAGCAGAAATAAACGTTTTTAGCAAAGTTTAAAAAAAAATAAATAAAACTTTCAGGCTTAAAGTTATTCTTGATAATGATAATTCAAACCTCATGGGGCCATTTCTCTATAGAACACAGTGCTTCAGTTATTTCATTAAACTCACAAATACTATTGTGAATAATGTTTGGGAAAAAAAATGAAAGATTAAATTAGAGAGCTGGGCCTTAGGCAAATATGAGGAAAAAATGTTATGAGGAAAACTTCATTTCAATTCAAGTTGAGGGAAGGGGAAATAAGGGAGGGGCAAGAGTGGAGGAAAGGTTGGGGTGCTCCCGCTGAATGGGTGCAATGTAGGGATATACGGCACACCTTTTGGATATGTGCCCCTTCTTCAGAACCAAGCTCTCAAACCCTAAAGACCTGCTGTTGATAGATACTTTCTTGGTCTGTCTTTCCTTTACGCACTTTCCCCTACAACCTCTCTGAAGTCTTTAGCTACATTTCTCAAATAAAAGTCTTCTTGCCGCATAATAAATAAATAAATAAATAAATAAAGTAAATAAGTAAATAAAGCATAATAAATAAATAAATAAATAAAGCTTCTTCTACAGCAAAATCTCTATTTTGCTGTAGAAGAAGCTTTGTGGATATCAAAATGCCAACAGAATAATTTTGTGTGGAAAAATACATTATAAAAGAATATACACTGATGCTATCCAAAGTCTGATTGGTCACACATATATACATGCACACACACAGACATGCAAATACTGAGGAAAAAAAACTACCAAAAAACACTTGTGATTACTTCTGGATATTGTGATAATAGGCAACAATTATTGTGTTCTTCATACATTTCTGTATTTCTACAGTGAATGTTTTTGAGTTTGGATATGTACATAGTATTTAAGCCAGTGTCTGTCTCACTCTGTTGCCTGGGATAAAGTACAGTGGTATCATCATTGTTCACTGCATTCTCAAACTCCTGGACTCAGCTATCTTCCTACCTCAGCCTTCCAAGCAGCTAAGATCACAGGTGTGCACCACCGTACCCAGCTAGTTTTACTATTTTTATTTTTGTAGACATGGGTCTCACAGTTACTCAGGCCAGTCTTGAACTCCTGCTCAAGCAATCCTTCCCACCTCAGCCACCCAAAGTGGTAGCATAACAGGCATAAGCCGCTGTGCCCAATCACATATGTTATTATTATTTTTCTTCTAGAAAAACATAATCAACTTGAAGAGATATGCCCCTTTATTATTTTTTTTTATTTAAGGTTAATATGAGGGTACAATCAACCAAATCACAATATTTGAATTTGTTAGGTAGAGTCCCTCTTGAAGTTATGTCCTATACCTAAAAGATGTGCCATACATCCCTACATTACACCCATTCAGTGGGTGCCCCCCCCTTAAACCCCTTCCCCCAAACTTGAATTGAAAAGAATTTTTCTGCTATGTGGGTGTGAATTAGATCATCTACTGGCTTCATATTACTATTGAGTACATTGGATATTTGCTTTTCCATTCTTGTGATACTTTACTGAAAAGAATGTGTTTCAACTCAATTCAAATGACAGGAGGGCAGAGAGGGGAGGAGGAAGGGAGATTGGTAAGCTCTCACATATTGGGCATAAGGTAAGGGTATACACCACACCCCTTGTTTGAAGGTCTCAACTATAACTTGAATTTTGCCTGACAAATTCAAGATGTGAAGTCACCATCTTTTCTATGGTTGAATAGTATTCCATGATATGCATATACCCCAGTTTGTTAATCCATTCCTGAATTGATGGGCATTTAGGTTGTTTCCATGTCTTAGCAATTGTAAATTGAGCTGCAATAAACAATTTAGTGCATATTTTCTTATAATATTTTTATTAGTCATTTTTAATATGACTAATAAAATAATTTCTGCCTAGCAAAAGGTACATGCCCCATTAACAATCTAGGGAGAAAAGCAGAACCACAAAATCTTCTCACTAATTAAAATTGAGTGGAAGCTATAGAGCAAAGGTTGTTGTGTTACCTTACTTTCAGATAATCAGATCTTAGGGACAGATACTACACATACTTCCCAGAAAATCTGGCAAAGAGCTGAAATGCTTACAGGCTGCTCTTTTGTATTATTTTCAGAATCTTATTTTGGAGTTCAATCTAAACTGTGGCTTCAAAAGAAGCCTGAAAATAAAGGCCTTAGATATAGAAATGTAGTTAAATATCAGTACTAAAAAGAAGATAGAGCCAAGGAATGTCAGAGCTGCAAATGTACTCATGAAGATTACCTTCCTAGAACTAACTCCCTCACTTTGCATATCAGAGAAAAAATCCACAGAAGCAAATGGATTCCTCCAAGTTTACATAAATTCTCATAGCATAATTCAATTTTCTTATCTCAGATAAAGAAACTGAAATATTTAGCTTCCATTAGTCACCCCAAAATACTCAGCTACCAACAGGTAGGACCAGTACTTTAATTTGGCTTATTTGGATTCCAAAATCTCTTCTTTTTGAAATATAATCAAAGACAATTTTTCAACTATCAGGGGAATGTTATTTGACCAATAAACATGTAAAATATTTATTATTTAATATCACATTAAGGAATTTAAAATTATTGAATTTTATTTAGTACTTTTTACTCACCCAGCACTTCTGTTTCACTAGCACTAAAGAAGAAATTATTTATTTATCTCTTTCATGCTTGTTTTTCCTGTTATTGAAAATATATATTTGTAAATTTTTCTGACTTGTAGATTATCCCTTTAAGAATTTTCCTACGATCTTTTTTTGTTTAGTTTTTTTTTATTTTTTGCTTAGTTTTCTGTAACTTACTCTCTGAAAGATCCAACACTTTAGAAAACAGTTATCATGTCATATAATTGCAGTTTTCCTTTTAAAATTTAATTTTGTTTCTGTCCTTTTATTTTTTCCCTACCAATACTACATACAAATGCATAGCAATAGTAGTACTCATAAATTGGCAATAACCCTTTGCCTCCACGCCTAATGTTGTTTTCCTGCATCTCTGTTGCCCCAATTAAACATATTTTTATAATTTGAATGTACTTGTGGTACAACAACTTCCTACATGAAAGGGGAATTTTGTTGTGGTAATGACTACTGTCTTCCACCAGATAAAACAATTCTAAATATTCTAACTAGTAGCTTAATGCTTTTAAACAGATTTGGTCCCATGTAAAAGATCCTGACTGAATATAACAGAAGATCATCTTAAAGGTTTCTAAGAAATTCCCCCCTCACTGTCAGTTCTTTATGTTATGAGAATATAGGCAAAGAGACTGTATACCATTCTGCTTTCATATCTTCATATTTACCTCACCTTTGTGATACAAATTGTGTATAGTTGTGAAGAAAGTACACATTCATCTAACGAGTGAGAAATAAACAGATTTTATTTTTTGAATGCATTCTGTTAGTTGGTTAGCTATGAAGAACTCAATACTTATTTCTAATACCCTAGGATCTACTGTGGGTCCTATTTATTCTAGGTACTGATAGAATCATGTGTACCGCCCAAACAGACCTGCCTGGCACAGTTGAGACTGATCTGCCCAGGTAGAACTAACCTACCCAGGAATTATTGAGTGCATGTCCCTCCCAAAAAGTGGTAGATGGACCAATCTTTGTCTCCTTAGCCCTTTAAATACCCCCTCCGCCATTACCCACTTGTGGATTTTTTTTCCAGTTGGAGATCTCACCTCACCTGTACCAAGGCGGAATAAAGCCATTTTAGTTGCACAAACCAGGCCTCCATTTTCCTTTCATCTTTGACTCTGTAACCTTTCTTTTTTGAGGGGGGAGGTGGGGTTTCTGGTAGAGACCGGAAAACCTGCTAGACAAATTCTAAAAGAGATGTAACACTGGCTTTGTAACCTTTCGTTTGGTGTGGTAACCCTGGATAGGGAAAAGCCCCTTTAGGGGGCTGAAGTATACCCTATTGGACCCAGCTAAATCGACCCTTCTTCCAGCACCTGATTCAATCAGGTACTCTATCAATATTATCCCAATTTATTTTTCACAAATATCTTTAAAGGGAATTATAACCTCATTTTAATGCAAGGCTTAGAGTGTTTTAAGCAATTCCTTCAAAATTGCATAGCTTAAGTGCTGATGGAGCCTGAATGCAAACCCAAGTCGGCCTTGTGCTCAAAGAATGCATTGAGAATCATACTTTTTATTCAGCCTAATACAGTGCAATTGCTAAGGAAATACTAAATCAGTTAGTTATTCTAGAATTGAACCGCTTTATAATTTTTATTTAAAACACAATTTTTTTAGGCATTAAAAGGCTTTAGAAATGTATCCGTTTCCTACCACAATTATCAGCCTGTGTGGGTGAGCATAGGGAGGGGGATTGGAGGCAAAGAGGGGGCTAATTTATAGGTAATCCCCTGTAAACCCACATTCAGCATTCTTAGGTGAAAATCACTGCCAGCAACATATTCAGAAATTTAGCTAGGAGATGAAAGGGTAAGAAGCCACAAGAACAACATTTAGGAAATTACTGGCAAAGAAAAAATCACAGTGATTAAAAACAAAAAAGAAAGGGGGGGAAAGAGACACAAAAGACACTTCAAAGCAAGTGCATCAAGTTACCATGGCAACTAGAGAATGTGGGTTGAAATTTATATGACTCCATTTTTTCAGCAAAGAAGTTCTAAATGACACCCTAGTGGCCTGACAGAGTCTATGCATCTCCCTGAATGCTCTGGCTTATTATTTGACAGTGCTTTAGGCACTGAGAAAGAATAGGATCACAGTAACTTTGTCAGTTCCAACCTCTCCAAACCCTATAAAGTGAGGACGCTTGTTTCTTCAATCTGGAAGCATAACATTCTCATTTCCTGAGTCAGTCTTTACTAAGCCTAGCAGAATATTAGCATTCTCATATTTACTCATGGCTGAGAATAGCAAGCATTTATCTTACTGCCTGAAGTAAAAAATCCAGTGAGCCTGGAATTAGCTCTGGTCACTCAGCATAGTCTCTTAAATCCCTCTATGCTTTCCTGCTAGAACAGAAGTCTGCCCTGATTCCCAGGCAACTTAGGGCCCTAAAATTCTGACTAGCCCTGTAAACATGAAAGAGGTAACTAAGAAAATGCCAGGAAGGCAATGTTAACCAATGTGATGAAAATGTGTCAAACTGTTTATAAAACCAGTGTATGGTGCCCCATGATCGCATTAATGTACACAGCTATGATTTAATATTAATAAAAAAAATTCTGACTAGCCAATCAACGCCATCATTAATTAGCACCTTTGGCAACAATCTAGTATTAATAACAAACATTGGTTGAAATCTATTATCTCTAATACTTACTAACAAACTCCAAAGTAGATGTTATCTATAGGTGTTCAATTAATATGTTTTGATTAATATCTTATATCTTCATGGAAAACTGAGGTTCAGAAAAGTTAAGTGGCTTTTCCAAGGTCCCAACAGAGTCAAAAATTGACTCCAGATATGACAAGAAGCCTTTGCCAAGAGGATTGATTTATCTTATTACATTGAACATCAGCTGTGGTTAGGTCCATGTTCTAACACAAATACACTTGTAGAAATACAACACTGAATAGGATGGTTTCCTGCCCCTGTACCCTATTTACTATACAGGGCAGGCTCAGGCATTACAGATAGCAACTCTGATCCAAATTAGCCATGCTCCTATTATCTCTGAATATTAGGTTACTAGTAGAGAGAAGAGACTGCCCTAGGTTTAAGCTCATTTCCTTAGCTGGAACTCAATTTTTTTCTGGCTTCTCACTAACTCTCAGTAGAAGGAAATAGAAAAAAGAGGAGGAAATTAAGATATTTCGAGCATCTATCATGTTCTGGGCACTCTATTAGATTTTTAAAAATATATTATCTCATTTTATCCCTACCAAAAAACCCACAGGTTAATTGTTTTCATTTCTGCTATATATCTGACAACTAATAATCAGCAAATAAATAATTTCCAGGGGTTATACAGCTAGTAATTATTAGAATCTAACCAAGTTTGTTTGACCCTAATCCCTTGCCTTTTCCCCTTAGACCCTGGCATACATCTCAACACAGCTTGTCCAAATTATATTTATTTTTAGAGTTGGAAAAGATCAGAGCACCGTCAGCTTTAAATGATATAATTAGTTGATATGAAACTACTATTAAAAGCTACCAAAATAGAGAAAATAGGAGTAAGATGAAGAAACAAAAACAATTTCTTGTATAGTCCTATATTCCCCCAATATCTAATTTTAGACAAATCATTTTTTTTTTTTAACAACAGATTGATTTTTTGGCTCAATGCCTGTAGCACAGTGGTTATGGTGCCAGCCACATGCACCAAGGCTGGTGGTTCAAGCCCAGCCCGGGCCAGCTAAACAATGACAACTACAACCAAAAAATAGCCAGGCATTGTGGCAGGCACCTGTCACAGTAGTTCCAGCTACTTGGGAGGCACCAAGTAGTTCCAACTACTTGGGAGGCTGAGAAAAGAGAATCACTTAAGCCCAAGAATTTGAGGTTGTTGTGAGCTGTGACGCCACAGCACTCTACTGAAGGCAACATAGTGAGACTTTGTCTCAAAAAAAACAATAAATAAATAAAATAAAAGATTGATTTTTCTTTTTTTTTTTTTTCAGACAGTCTCATTATGTTGCCCTTGGTAGAGTGCTGTGACATCACAGCTCACAGAAACCTCAAACTCTTGGGCTTAAGTGTGTCTCTTGTCTCAGCTCCCATTAGCTGGAACCACAGGTGCCCGCCAGAATGTCCAGCTATTTTTTGTCACAGTTGTCATTGTTTTAGCTGGTGTGGGTCAGATTCGAACCCACCAGCCTAGGTGTATGTGGCTGATGCCCTGGCCACTGAGCTACAGGCACAAAGCCTAGATTAGAGATTTTTATTAAATCAAGGTTTCATTCATTGTAATAAATGAGCTCCCATTTTTTATTGAAGCAAGGTAGTTAATAAGGGAACCAGTGATGGTGGCCTTTGGTGTGCATATTCCCTGACATTACCAACCAGTTTCTTCCTGGGGAGACTGGTTGAAGTTATGGTTGGAAATGCAACTGTAACTCAAATCACCCATTTTCTTCATTTGATACAGTAAAGGTCGGTAACTTCCTTCTGAGTGAAATTAGAGAATCACTAGCCATCTTCCATGTCGCAGAGGTAATACTATTTGGGAATAAATTAATATACATAATTAAAATTTTAATATAAACTTATACGTCATTAGAATTTAGATCACTGTTTTATTACATTTCTGTAATATTAGCTTCTCTGGAGAAAAATAAAAGCAAATTACTAGTTTTCCAGTAGAACAAAATGTGAATAGAATAAATTTAACAACTATACTGTGTTATCATAGCAACCAAAGTTTAAAAAAATAACTGATATGATAAAAAAATGACACAAGAGAACAAATGCATCAAGTTGTTATGGCAACTGGGGAACGTGGGTTGAAATTTACGTATCTAGAGTCCAAGAGAATAATCTAAGCAACTAAAATAAACATTTGCTTATTAAAACATCCTCCAAATAGTACTTATCTATAAGTATTAAAGTGTTGCCATTATTTTGTCTGATTTTTCTTTCATTTCCAATGGGTGATTTTAAATTGTGAGCATTTGTATTTTCAGTTCAGCTCACTTTCTGGAAACAGATACACTAAGATGCAATTTGGTCTACAGAAAATGGTGCAAAAGCCAATTTTAAAATAGCATCTTCAATCATGTTTAGGTTTTTTTACCTCTTTTAATTGTCTTAAACAAAATGACTATTGTATCTGCTTTTCCTTTTTAGAAATGTACCTTCTTGCTTGATAAAATCTATTCATTATGATCTCTTTACCTGATTTTGGAAGTGTCCCTCTTAGGCAGGGTATGAGTTGAAGAACTATATAATAAATTTAGATATTTAGGAAGTCTTCTGATATTTTATGCATACATACATTATTTTAGTAGCACAACTTGTTGTTTTGTACTGAATTTTCTAGTGGCATTTGCTATTTTCCACATCACTTTGTCCATTGCTAATTTAGAATATCTCACTGTGAAAGCAGAAAAGGTGAGATTTTCTCATGACTCCGTGCATTTTTGCAAAAACTTTCCCTGTTGCCACTCATACTTTTTCCTCCACTCTCTGGCTTCTTGGTTGGTTCTTAATTATCCTTTAAAATGCAGTTGAGATGGCACTTCCAATGATCTTACCTGTTTAAGCCAGGTGTTCTTCACCTTTGTCCTCAAAACATCCTGCACATACTTATAGCCAAGTACTCTCATCATCAAAATCAACATAATTCACATCATTGTCATGATAACTATTATTTATTAAGCATTACCTATGTGCTAGTGACTCTGTTAGAAAAATTCATCCCCAAAATTAGTTCATTAAATCTTCGCAAAGACTTATAAGGGAGGTATTATTGACTTCACTTCCCAATATTAAAGACATGGAAAATGGAGGCCTAGTGTTTAAGTCACTTGATTTAGATCACATACTGAATAAGTTACAAAAACAGATTTAAAACCATACCAGTATAATACCAAAGGCTATGTTCTTTACCATTTAGCTAATCACTAACGTTTTTCTTTGGTGTATCTAAGCATTAGCCTGTGAATTTTTTGAGACTTTCCAAGTAACTACATCATAGACTATCTAAACATGTGTTATTTCTGTTGTCTCCTGTACTATCAAATAGAAACATAATATGAACCATAATTATAAGCCATATATAATTTTTTTATTTTCTAATAGTCACATTAAAAAGGAAAAGGAAAAATGTAAAATTATTTGTAATAATGTATTTTACTTAACCCAATATATTATATACATGAAATATTGTGATTTTTATATATAATCATCAAGTTGTTAAGGGGTTGAAATTTACATATCTAAGGTCCAAGAGAATATTTATATGTAATCATGTAAAAATTATTAATGAGATGGCTCGGCACCCATAGCACAGTGGTTACGGTGTTGACCACATACTACAAGGCTAGTGGGTTCCAACCAGCCCAGGCCAGCTAAGCAATAATGACGACTACAACAGAAAAATAGTCAGGCATTGTGGTGGGCGCCTGTAGTCCCAGCTACTTGGAAGGCTGAGGCAAGAGAATTGCTTAAGCCCAAGAGTTTGAGGTTACCACAGGACTCTACCTAAGGTGACATAGAGAAACTCTGTCTAAAAAAAAAAAAATTATTAATGAGATATTTTACATTTCCTTTTTTAGTACTAAGTCTTTGAAAGATGTTGCATATTTTACATGTATGTAACATCTCAATTCAGACATACCGTTAGTGGCTACCAAATTGGATACAGCAGGTTTAACCCATGTCTGATAAGTATACATTTAAAGAGTGCTCAGTACAGTACTGAAATAGATGAATGGGTACATGCATAGAAAGGGAGAAAGTATTTCTCTGTTCCTCCAGATGCAAAGTCATAAAAAGACCCCATTCACCTTTATTAAACAGTTAAATATCTCTTTATGAGGAAGCATAAAGTGATTAATTTAAAACAGAGCAGAGATAGGTAGTAGTATATTCATGTCATAATTCCAGGATTACTGTCACATCCTGACATATAATGAAAGTTTCCTGCTCAGACACTTACATGTATTGAAATCCAAAGCAGTATCTCTGTCAACTAAAATCTCAGCATCCCAATTTTAGGCCATGTTTGGCATGCTCTTAGGTTTGGGTTCCAAGATAAGATTCACTATATATGTCATTATGGAAATTCCTTTAGATCACTTTAATCAATAATAATTTTAAGAAGTAGGTTAAAAATATACATTTTTCAATTAAATCAGTATATGTTTATAATAAATAAATAAAGTATATCCCAATGTATTCCCCTTTAGGAATATTTCCATATTAGTGTAGGATAGTTCAAACCCCTGGATGTCTTGATACTGCTTTGAATATTGGTAGAAATAATATTCTTTGATATGCTTTGATACTGGTAGAAATAATCAACATTACAAAAAATCCAAAACAGCTAAACTGAATATTATAATATCTGTTGTAGTCAAAAAATAAACCACAGAATGGCAATATTGAGTGTTACTAACACTTTCCATGAAATATAACTGACAATTGCTAACACTTTTGTAAATAATAAAATTATTCTTGACTAAAAATAAACTTAAGAAATTTAGATCTGCAAACTTTGACTTGGGAAAGGTAGCTAATAGAAAAAAGAGGCACATGCTCACAACATCAGTAACATCTGCAGATCCCCATGATAGAAGGTATAATCTATAAAATTCTTTTTTTTTTTTTTTTTCTAGAGACAGAGTCTCACTGTACCGCCCTCGGTAGAGTGCCGTGGCATCACATGGCTCACAGCAACCTCTAACTCTTGGGCTTACGCGATTCTCTTGCCTCAGCCTCCCAAGCAGCTGGGACTACAGGCACTCACCACAACGCCCGGCTATTTTTTTCAGTTTGGCCGGGGCTGGATTTGAACCCGCCACCCTCAGCATATGGGGCCGGCACCCTACTCACTGAGCCACAGGCACCGCCCTATAATCTATAAAATTCTGCATGTGCAATAAAGATTAATAAATCAAATGTTTATTTTAAAAATAGATGGAAAAATGTCCAAGTTTGACATAATTTCAATAAAATAATAACATTTTAAAAGTTAAAAATGAGAGTGAGACATCTGAAATGGTGAAGTGAGAAATCCAGCAAGTCCTCTTCATAAAAAGAGGTGATAAAACTAGATAAAATTGCTAAAAATAATAATTTCAAGACTCTTGAAGTTAACTAAAGGAATACAAGAAATTAAGAAATATTCATTCATAAAAAACTACTCAACACAGGTAAGACAGTGAAAATTAGTAACATTGCCTGGATATGCTTTCTCTCATCTCCAATCCACCAAGCACAGTAAGTTTGCCAGTTCTATTAGAAAGGGAAAAGTCATAAAAACCAGGTTCTTTGTTGCCAAAGAAGACTCACTTGATTTGGAATGGAACACACACACACACACACAAATCCAGGCTCAGTGGATTATTAGCAGTAATAATAATTTCTGTGGCAAGCAAATTTCGGTGAGCCAAGGCCTCTGCTAACAGAAACATCAGCTGACTAGTTAGAAGTTAAGTATGGACATCCAGAGAATGAGATAATAAAGGACCTTGATAAGTTATTCACACAACCCTTGCTGAAGAGTAAACCTTATAACTGCTTATGAGAGATCATAAAAGGTCCTATCTTCTCCACAGATCCCAGGATAAGTACTGACTTAAGATATTTATGCACAAAATCTGACCAAATATTGGCTGACCACTAAACTCAGCTGAGATAGGGATAACCCCAGAAAACTAGGTTTTCAAACAAAAATAAGAACTAAAACCTGGGGGGGATTATTAGACTGTATACTGCAGGGGAGAGAGATTAAACAGATTTAGTGTAGGCAAATTACAAACAAACAAATACACCAGCAAAAACAACAACTATCAAGGTAGAAGACAGAATCTATATGTTACAATATTTTATCCAAAATGTCCAAATTTCAAAACAATGAGAAATACAAAGAACTATCACCTGTGCTCAAGTCAGATATTGGACTTGACAGATTAAGATTTAGAGCAGCTATTACAAATATATTCCAAGAATTAAGAACCACGTTTAAAAAAATTAAAGTATGACTATAATGACTCAACTAACAAAGAATTCCAATAAAATAAAGCACTTATAAATAATTCAAGGGGGAATTATACAGTTTAAAATTTAATAACTAATTTTTTTAAACTTACTAGAGATATTCAACAGAAGTTCTGAAATGTAAGAAGAAAATATTGGTGAACTTGAAGATTGCCTTAATAGAAATGATCTAATTTGAACAACAGAGAGAAAATAATGAAGAAAAATGAATAGGACCTTGGAGAAATTTGAGACATCAAACATACCAACATTAGAAAACAAAACATAGCAACATACATGTAATGGCTCTCCCACAAGGTAAAAAAAGAAAATAGAGAGAGAAATAGGTAGGAGGAACATGCCCCAAATTTTCATCAAAATTTGGTCCATGAAACTCAATAAAACCAGAGTAAATTAAATGTCACTAGATCTACTCAACAAAGCCAGAGTAGAAAAAACACAAATATATCTAATATTATACATCACAAAAAACTGTTGAACGAAAAACAGAAAATCATGAAAACAGCAAGATAATAAAAAAGTATAACTCTTTGTATACAAGGAAACAACAAATGATCAACAAGTAATTTTTCATCAGAAAGAATGAAGGCCACACAGAAATGGAATAATCTATCAAAGTGCTTAAATTTATAAAAACAAAAACAAAATCTGTCAACAATACCTCTCCAGGGAAATTAGGAAAAAATAGAGTCATTCTCAGGTATGCATTAATAGAGAGAATTTATTCCTAGCAGATATACTAACTGGAAACAACTCAAATGGCCTTCCATGGCTAAATAGCTATACAAACTGTAGTGTATTAAATGGAATGCTCCTTGGAAAAATAAAAGAACAAAGATACATATAACAACTTGAATGTATCTCAAAGGCACTATACTGATGAAAGAAACTAGCCTCAAAAGATTATATATGGTACTATTCCATTAATATATTTTTAAAAGACAAAACTATAGCAATGGAGAACAGGCCAGTGGTTGTTATAGATAAGACATCAATGGAGAAAGTGATTAAAAGAGGTTAGCATGAGAGAGTCTGGTGTAATTATAACTGTCCTACCACATCTGACAATTAAGTTCACAAACTCACCTAGAAAAAGTACTATTACATAACTTATCACTGAATATCATCATTGTCACCTTCAAAGTACTTCCCTTGGGAAGCTATGCACTAATGCCAGTGCCTAGTGTACCCTTTGCAATTTTGGAACTCACTTTCTGGAATGGCCATAAGAACTGTCATCATATTTCCCCTAATGTCCTGAATGTCATCAAAGTGTCTTCCTTTCAATATTTCCTGTATCTTAGGGTAAAGTAAAAAAGTCACTGTGGACCAGATCAGGTAAGTAGAAAGGGTATTGTAACTATATTGATAGTTACTTGCTTATAATGCTAAAAACTCCCTCTCAGACAGTGCTATGTGAGCTAGTGCATTGCCCTGATGCAAGAGCCATGAGCTGTTGGCAAAAAGTCTGGGTCATTTTTGTTCAACTTCTTCACACTTCCTCTTCAGCATTTTCAAATAAAAAATGTTGTTAACTGCCCAGTTGGTTACAAATTCTTAATGAACAATTCCTATGATAGCAAAAAGGTTAGCAACATTGTTCCAACTCTTTTATTTTGACTGATGGAACGTTTTTAGTTGTGGAGAACTGGCTGACTTCCATTGTGCACTTTGACAATTATGTTTCATCACCAGCGAGAACACAGCCCAAAACATTGTCTTGCTTCTCCAAAAGGACATGGTAAACTTCAACTCTTCTTTGCTTTTGTTCATCAGTGAACTCTTTCGGGACCATTTTTGCACACACCTTTCTCATGACAAGATTTTCAATTAAGATGTTCCTGTCTTTCTATTGATGTTTACTTGGTCTGCTATGCTTGTCACAGTCAGCTGATGATTTTGGTGCACAATTTGATGAATTTCTGCAATTTTTTTTTCATCAATTTAGCTCATTACTGGAAACCTTGACCTCTCTTTATCAGTAAGGCTTTCTTTCCCAACAGAAAAACATTTAGTCCATTTTTAGGCTGCTGTTTCTTCATGACATTATCCCCATAAACTTGGACTAACATGTCCCTGATTGCACTTCCATTCTAGCTAAGTTTAACAAGAAATTTAATATTTGTTTGTTGCTCTAATTCAAGCTCCAACATTTTCATGACAGCATGCAAATACATGCAACAGTAATGAATGTCACTCAGCAAGACAGTGCCATTTGTCAACATGAACACAGCTGTGAGACACTGAAATACCAAGGTTATGAAACCTTACCAAGTTGTTTATACAGTGCTGCCAACATTAACTGTTAGGTGACATGTTCATGAACTTAATTGTCAAATTTTATATATCTTACATATGGTAGTGGTAACACGATAAAATTCATAGAAACATATGCCAAATGTCATCTTTGTGATAATTAGCAAAAATAAAACAAAAAATTGAATCATATACTCACAATACATATATCTTTGGTATACAAATTATATTTTAATAAGTTATAAAGAAATAAAGGTTAGCAGGAAACTAAACAGCATAATGCAGGCAGGACAGCTAATGGTACAGACCTTGAGGAATAAAAGTTTGGTTCACCCTAGCAGACAAGGAATCATGAATAATTCAGGTACTCAAAATTCACAAAAAGGATTGAGTTGGTTTAATGAAATGTATACCACAAAACTCTTCCTTCAAAAAATTACTGGTGTATTTGTTTAAAACTATTCACAATCATAAACTTAGATAAACAATCTTGGGGTCAGAATGGCTGTGACTAAGTAGCTCCTGAGAAAAAGCTCAATCTCTATAGAATACAAGAAAGAAAAGCCCGACTAAGCTAAGAAATGTACTCACGTGCTCCCTTATAAATTGATGCCAAAAAAAGCCTCATCCCATCACTAGTTTTTAGGGCATAAAAATAGTTCTATCAATAGTGTTTCAGTGAACCTGGGGAATATAACAGCAAATTGTTTCAAATAGGCTTTCTAGCTTTTCACTTTCAAAGATATACCTCATATGTCAAATATGACTCAGGAAGATGTATACATATTTATTTTCATAGGTGTTTTTTCCCATGCATGGATACAGCAGAAGTAAATTATCATGGGGGTAGGCAGATGTTCTGGCAAGAGCTCAACACATATTGAGTACTTCCTATGTATCCACTAAGAGCTTCACATATATCAGTAAACTTATACAGTATATTTGAGATAACTATTATCATTCCCATATTATCCTGAGCTTTGTAGGGCTCAAAGGTATTAAATAATTTTCCCCAAAATAATGTAGTTATCTGAAAATATACTATGAAAATATATTGTTACCATTTTACAGATGAGAGAAGGGAAGAGACTTAGCAAAATTTACATCAATAGGAAGATATTGAACTAGATTCAGAATGTAGTTTGATCTGATTACAAATTTATATACTTATCAAGGTAGAATTATAGCACAGGCTTTACAGATAAAAAGATTTGGGGTTATATCCTACCCTTTCCACTTACTAGTATCATGTCCCTGAACACACTACTTAAACTCTTTGTGTCTTGGTTTCCCCATTTAAAAATGAGAATAATAATACTTACTTCAAAACAGACTCACAAATATAAAATATTTTGTGGAGTAGTTACTCCATAAAAACAAATGTTATTATTATCATTATAATCTTACTCCAACTTCAGTTAAATTAATTGATCAAATGAACTCTGATGAACTGTGATACAGAATTAGATATCTTTAAGAAATTTGAAAGGGAAGTCAAATTCTCAGAATGCAGGGAACTGAGGTGAGAAAATGAAAGAGTAGTTCCTGATTGGCCAGTGAATTCTGTGACAAATCAGAGACCCTTGAGATGGAAATAAGCAGAACAGTCATTGGAGGAGAAAGTGCAGGATAATTAATGGACACTTATTAAATGATAGGAAATATGATAGCTACCTTACATTTTTCACCTTATTTTGTCTGGAATCAGGATGCCCAATTTTTATTTATAGTATAATGTATAACCAAGTCCTAATATTTTTCCTTTGACTATTCTCACATATTCTTTGAGAATAGTGATTCCTCTCAGCCTCATACCAATAGTGATTCATATTGATTCCTCTCAGCCTCATACCATTATTCTCATTCCTTCTGCCATCACCCAGAATCAAGGACCCAATCCTTTTACATTCAGATGCCTGAACAGACATGGCGACAGCATATATTCCATTCCTTACTTCAGTCCACCGGTTTTTCTCTATCAGCATGAAAAGAAGCAGGACTTTGTTTGAAAACATGTCTGTTTTGTTCTGCTTTGATTTTTAATTGAGATATAACTTTTTCTATGGATTTGCTTATCGTGGAATTTAGCATAATTGGAGGCACACAATATATGGTATTGTGTGTCTGCCTTCTCTCACTTAGCACAACAGTTTCAAATTTCATCCATGTTTTAGCTTATTTCAGTGCTTCATGCTTTTTATACTTAATTGATATTCAATTATATAGACATACTATGTATTAAGTGATTTGGGAACAGGATAATTAACTTCTACCAAACTCAGCTCTGCATCGAAAAAATGGATGTAATACCTTCCTTTGTGGAAGTAATTTAAATACTTGGTCAAGAACTTGGTCAAGTTCTCACTATAACCTAGTTCTCAAATAGCAATTGTTATTTCCCACCTATCCCTATACACACCAGCCTTTAACATTTTTCCAAAACTCTGTCTAACTTTCATGGCTCAAAATAGACCTCATTTCAGCTTCCATAACATCTTTTACAACTACTCCCGCATTGGTTCTTTGTTTTTCTAAAATACCACTGGATTACACAGTAAAGGTTTTTATCATTGTTCCATGTTAACCTTTTTGTCTTGTTGAGGTCAAGAATAACTTGTAGCCCTTTCATGTGTCCCTCCCACATTTATAATCAAATTGAAAATATGCATGTGGACTCTTAACAGACACGAGCAACTTGATTTCCTCCAGCACCATAATAGTCAGAGATTTTAACACTCCTTTGGCAGTGATGGCCAGATCCTCCAAAAAGAAGCTAAGCAAAGAAATTTTAGACTTAAACTTAACCATCCAACAATTGGATTTAACAGACATCTATAGAACATTTCATCCCAACAAAACTGAATACACATTCTTCTCATCAGCCCACGGAACATACTCCAAAATTGATCACATCTTAGGTCACAAGTCTAACCTCAGCAAGTTTAAAAGAATAGAAATTATTCCTTGCATCTTCTTGGACCATCAAGGAATAAAAGTTGAACTCCATAACAATAGGAATCTGCATACTCATACAAAAACATGGAAATTAAATAACCTTATGCTGAAAGATACCTGGGTCAGAGACGAGATTAAGAAGGAAATTACCAAATTTTTGGAACAAAATGATAATGAAGACATGAACTATCAGAACCTAAGGATACCGCAAAGGCAGTCTTAATAAGGAAATTTATAGCATTGCAAGCCTGCCTCTAGAGAACAGAAAGAGAGGAAGTTAACAACTTAATGGGACATCTCAAGCAACTGGAAAAGGAAGAGTATTCCAATCCCAAACCCAGCAGAAGAAAAGAAATAACGTAATTAGAGCAGAATTAAATGAAATTGAAAACAAAAGGATTATACAACAGATCAATAAATCAAAAAGTTGTTTTTTTTAAAATATCAATAAAATTGATAGACCTTTGGCTAACCTAACAAGAAAAAAAAGAGTAAAATCTCTAATTTCATCAATCAGAAATGGTAAAGACAAAATAACAACAGACTCTTCAGAAATTCAAAAAATCCTTAATGAATATTACAAGAAACTTTATTCTCAGAAATAGGAGAATCTGAAGGAAGTAGACCAATACTTAGAAGCACATCACCTTCCTAGACTTATCCAGAATGAAATGGAAATGTTGAACAGGCCTATATCAAGTTATGAAATAGCATCAACTATACAAAATTTCCCTAAAAAGAAAAGCCCAGGACCAGATTTCACATCAGAATTCTATCAAACGTTAAAGAAGAACTAGTACCTACATTACTCAACCTTTTCCAAAATATAGAATAAAAAAAAGAATCACCCTCATCCCCAAACCAGGAAAAGACCCAATAAGAAAGGAAAATTATAGACCAATATCACTAATGAATATAGATGCAAAAATATTCAATAAGATTCTAGCAAACAGAATCCAGCAACACATCAAACAAATTAGACATCATGACCAAGTCGGTTTCATCCCAGGATCTCAAGACTGGTTTAATACATGTAAATCTATAATATAATTCATCACATGAACAAATTATAAAAACAAAGACCATATGATTCTCTCAATTGATGCAGAAAAAGCATTTGATAATATTCAGCATCCTTTCATGATCAGTATACTTAAGAAAATGGGTATAGAAGGCACATTTTTTAAGCTGGTAGAGGCCATCTACAGCAAACCCACAAATATCATAATGAATGGAGTTAAACTGAAATCATTTCCACTCAGATCAGGAACCAGGCAAGGTTGCCCATTGTCTCCACTGCTTTTTAACAATGTAAAGGAAGTCTTAGACATCACAATTAGGCAAGGAAAGGTGATCAAGTGTATCCACATAGGGTCAGAAGAGATCAAACTTTCACTCTTTGCAGATGATAAGATTGTATATCTGGAAAACAACAGGGATTCTACTACAAAACTCTTAGAAGTGATCAAGGTATACAGCAGCATCTAAGGTTACAAAATCAACACTCATAAATTGGTAGCCGTTATTTATACTAACAATAGTCAAGCTGAAAAAACAGTAAAGGACTCTATTCCATTCACAGTAGTGCCAAAGAAGGTGAAATATTTGGGTGTTACCTAACAAAGGACATGAAAGATCTCTATAAAGAGAACTATGAAACTCTAAGAAAAGAAATAGATGAAAATGTTAACAAATGGAAAAACATACCATGCTCATGGCTGGGAAGAATCAACATTGTTAAAATGTCCATACTACCCAAAGCAATATACAATTTTAATGCAATCCCTATTAAAGCTCTACTGTCATACTTTAAAGATCTCAAAAAAATAATACTTCATTTTATATGGAATCATAAAAAACCTCGAATAGTGAAGACATTACTCAGAAATAAAAACAAAGCAGAAGGAATCACACTACCAGACATCAGATTATACTATAAATCGATAGTGATCAAAACAGCATGGTACTGGCACAAAAACAGAGAGGTAAATGTATGGAACAGAATAGAGAACCAAGAGATGAACCCAACTACTTACTGTTATTTGACCTCTGACAAGCCAATTAAAAAAACTAAGGGGGGAAAGATTCCCTATTTAACAAATGGTGCTGGGTGAACTGGCTGGTGACCCAACTAGACCCACACCTTTCACCATTAACTAAGACAGAATCTCACTCGATTAAAGATTTAAACTTAAAACATGAAACTATAAAAATACTAGAAGAAAGTACAGAAAAAACACTTGAAGAAATCTGCCTGGGCGACTATTTTATGAGGAGAACCCCCCAGGCATTGAAGCAACACCAAAAATACATTACTGAGATCTGATCAAACTAAATAGCTTCTGCACAGCCAAGAACACAGTAAGTAAAGCAAGCAGACAGCCCTCAGAATGGGAGAAGATATCTGCAGGTTATGTCTCCAACAAAGGTTTAATAACCAGAATTCACAGAGAACTCAAACATATTAGCAAGAAAAGAACAAGTGATCCCATCTCAGGCTGGCAAAGGACTTGAAGAAAACCTTCTCTGAAGAAGACAGGAGCACGGCCTACAGACATATGAAAAAATGTTCATCATCCTTAATCATCAGAGAAATGCAAATTAAAACTACTTTGAGATATCATTTAACTCCATTAAGATTAGCCCACATCACAATATCCCCAAACCAGAGATGTTGGTGTGGATGTGGAGAAAAGGGAACACTTCTACACTGCTGGTGGGGATGCAAACTAATACGTTCCTTTTGGAAAGATATTTGGAGAACACTTAGATATCTAAAAATAGATCTGCCATTCGATCCTACAATTCCTCTACTAGGTATATATCCAGAAGACCAAAAATCACATTATAACAAAGATATTTGTACCAGAATGTTTATTGCAGCCCAATTCATAATTGCTAAGTCATGGAATAAGCCCAACTGCCCATCAACCCATGAATGGATTAATAAAGTGTGGTATATGTACACTATGGAATATTATGCAACCTTATAAAAAGATGGATATTTTACCTTATTCATCTTTACATGGAGCTGGAACATATTCTTTTTAGCAAAGTATCTCAAGAATGGAAGAAAAAGTATCCAATGTACTCAGCCCTACTATGAAATTATAGCCCAAGAATATGGAGAAAGGGGATAAGTTGGGGGAAGGATGAAAGGAAGGAGGGTAATTGGTGGGACCACACCTATGGTGCATCTTACAAGGGTACATGTGAAATTTACTAAATGTAGAATATAAATGTCTTAACACAGTAACTAAGAAAATACTGTGAAGGCTATGTTAACCAGTTAGATGAAAATATTTCAAATTGTATATAAATCCAGCACATTGTATGCCATGATTGCATTAATGTATGCAGCTATGATTTAATAGTTAAAAAAATGAAAGAATTTCTTAGTTTAAAAAAAAAAGAAAATATACATGTGGTGGGCTATACAGCTATACTGTGTGTGATCAGATACCTGTTGTCTATATATCTTTAGTTAACTAATTTAACGTCTCTGAGTCAATAGGTCAAATAAGCAAGAGTGAAGGAAAGAAATCATTAAAATATCTTTATTTTATCTCCTACTTTTTCTTTAACCTGGCCTACGCAATAGGAGAAGACTTTTCCTGCCATCAGATGGAAACTCAGGCAATCTCATTATTTTTTTTTTGTAACACCATATTAAAATTGTTATTATATAATTTATTTGAAAAGATGCTAACTTTGTTCTCAAGTATAATTTAAAAAAATTATTTAGTCCCAAACATGTTTAAAGAAAAATTCACATCTTTTACAAATGTAGAATCTCAGTTTACAAATATTCTGGAAGACATCTCCATCAGTGTTCTGGTTTCTTTGTGTACAGTTTTTACTCCATTTGTCTTGATCCCGTTGGGATGTGTTCAGCACTGAAGGCCACAGGCAAATTCAGTAATTGTTCCTTATTCCTTCCCTTTCTGACAAGGAATCATTTGTAATTTGTGACCTGGCCAGGTGTTAGCCATTTATTGAAGAGGGCATGGCTACAGTTAGAAATGGCTGCTTTACGGCCTTTATCTTTCATGGATGTGTTTGGCAAATCAGTCTGAAGTGCAGGGGAGGATGAAAGGAGGTGGACTTAGGCACATCTTTCATTGGTTAAGTAGCTGATAACTAACTTTTAGTTCTGTAAACTGAAAATAGAATTTGCTGGAAACTGTAAGCACGGTTTAGGTTATGTTTCAGAACTATGGACACGGTTTCAGATGGGACTGAAATAACTAAAAAAGATTTATGATTTTAAATCGGTAGTCCATAAATATCCATTAAGAAACAATTCAGTTTTGGCCTGGATCACTGGGAGGTCATGTGGCTGCTCACTTCAGGGCTGTACATTGGCAGGAGAGGGCCTGGTGGTTATAGATAGAGCTTGATGAGTTTGTAACTGACTGCCGAGGAGGTCAGCACACCCAGGTCTGTAAACAGCAGCATGATTGGGGAAGGGGCAGTGTAGTCAACCCATGGATGCTCCTGAGATCTTGTCCAGTCTGCACAGAACTGAAATTATCTGCCTTATACTTGAACTTACCTGGAACATCTTGCTGGTTTAGTGAAAAAAGCTACACAAACTTGAAACTTTCTGCAACCACATAGAAAGGCTTGTTCTTTGCTTTGACACACACAGCCATCTGGCTGATTCCAATCTTGTTAATAATTCCTCCATTTTCAACAACTCCTTGTGCACCAACTGTAATAAGATCTGTTTTCCTTTTAGTCTAAGGACTTTTATGCTTACCCGTAGGTAACAAAAACTTATATAGTCAATTTAAATGCCAATACTGTCTTGGTTGTAATTAAAATTTTGTGCTCCAAAATAATGAACTTGTCCTGTATTGTAGTTTCTGATCTCTCCAGGACTAAAGGAAAGGAACTAGGAGAAATGGTGTAGATATAGAAGAGTCATCTAAGCAGTTCCTGGCCATAGGGTTCTAACAAATGATGATATGCAGATATTCGGGAGCAAGAAGGAAGCAGACAGCCCAAATGAAACTATCATTTTAAGTAGCTATACAGAGAGGCAGAAATGTAGGACAGAACAAACAGATTAGAACAAAGATGAGAAACATATCTAAGAGATTCCCTGAGGGATGAGACCCCAGCAACATAATCTCTTTAAGCATCTGTGGCTTCTCTGGATGGGTGATGAATCTGTGCAGATAGAAAGTACTTACATAAAAATCTTGAGGCAAAGGTTTGATATAATTATTCCTACTGTCATTTATTTAGGGACATTGGATAATTCTAGAATTCAATTTTAAAAAACTGAGGACATTTATGCAGTAAAAAAAAAAAGATAGCTTATGATCAATGCATTTACCTATATAGATGACAGTCCTTGAGAGAAAAAGGAATTAAGCATTGTGTTACACTTTACTCAGGGAGCACCATATGATGGTGATGATGTGATGAAACCATAAAAATAAGACTTTATTTTGGTGTAGGTTATTATATAATGATTAGAAGTGTCCAAAGATGGAATGGACTTCCTTGGAAGACAGTGAGTTCCACTTTATAGGGTGACTGAAAAACCATTAAGTTGTAAGCAAACTGAAAACACCAGATAGGGTAGTCCTAAACATTCTCTAAAGTCCCCTTCAGGCTTATTCTCAGGTTTTATTAGTTTGTGCCTCTGCCCTCTATTTTCCAAGCTACTCTGTACTTCCCTCAAAGTACTCAAATTTTAGTTCACTTTAGTGGTCCAGAGTAGCCATTCTCAGTTATTTTCTTATTTTCAAAGCAAGTCAAAGCATAGCAGTTCCAACAAATATCCATGTAGGATATTTTATTTCACTATCTGTAGTATCATATGGATGTAATGGTATCCTTCTCTGCCTCCAGTAATACCTTGGAAAAAGTTATATATAAGAAACATGGCTATTAGCACCTACCCCTATTCTTTTGAGCCTATTTTATAACTATGAATTTTTCTCATTACAAAACTAGTATATGAGCACATAAACACAAAATGTCATAGGTATTTCAAAATTTGACAGAAACCCTTAAGACCATTCAAAATCTTCAGACAGCAATCCTTAAATAGGCATAGTAATTGGAAACGCGTAGAGAAACTATATATAACCAGATACATAACTGAAATCCACCCCAGAAAATTCTGAATGAACAGATGTATAATGAGACACAAGCAAATGTATTTCTTAGCTACATAGATTATTCTAATATACAATGCAAGTTAAAAAGTAATGCCGAAAAGCCTTCTTTGCCTCTAACTTAAAAACTTTAAATCATATAGCACTTTTTTCGATTTATTTTTTTATTAAATCATAGTTGTGTACATTGATATGATCATGGGGCATCATTCACTAGCTTTACAGACCATTTACCAAGTTTCACATATACCCTTGTAAGATGCACCCCTGGTGTAATCCCACCAATCCCCTTCCCAATACCCACCTTCCCCCTCCCTCCCCTCCCTTTCCCCCTTCCCCCTATTCTTAGGTTGTAACTGGGTTATAGCTTTCATGTGAAAACCCTAAATTAGTTTCATAGTAGGGCTGAGTACATTGGGTACTTTTTCTTCCATTCTTGAGATACTTTACTAAGAAGAATACGTTCCAGCTCCATCCATGTAAACATGAAAGAGGTAAAGTCTCCATATTTCTTTAAGGCTGCATAATATTCCATGGTGTACATGTACCACAATTTATTAATCCATTCGTGGATCGATGGGCACTTGGGCTTCTTCCATGACTTAGCAATTATGAATTGAGCTTCAATAAACATTCTGGTACAAATATCTTTGTTATGATGTGCGTTTTTGTCTTCAGGGTATATGCCCAGTACTTTTTTCGATTTATATGGAAAAGAGAAGCAGTATCTGAACTTCATGGATGTATGTACTTGTGCAACATGCACACATACTCACTTCTTAGTATTCATTTCACTTTCCCTACCATTAAAGCACCAATGATAACATTCTAGGTACCTAGCCCTCAGGTAGAAGAGAGAGTCATATTTCTGTATTTAACTTTACAAAAAAGGGTTCTTGAAGTCTATAGCCATCAAAACAAGTATTTTAAATGCAATCTCTGGGCTTTCTGAGAAAGAATCATTTTCTGTCTATTTGTATTTCAGTAGCTTTGCCTCCTTTTGTACTTAAGGAAACTGAAAACCAGAAGGTGAAATTATTGCTCAAGGTTGTAAAATCAGTGAGAAAAGTGGAATTTGAATACAAGTTTCTTGCCTTCCATTTCAGTGGTATTACCAGTATCTTAAAAATTGACACCAAATGAGAGGTAACATACACTACTTTGAAGATTAAAGTTTCAATTGAATGTGAATAAACACTTTAAGTATATGTACAAAGGTAAAATTTTAGGAAAAATTTATTCAGATTTGCCTTATATAAATTTTCTCTAGAGATAGCTAATGATAAATCATATGCAAAGTATGTAATTCTGAGAAATATATGAGTCAGGCAGTGGTATGTTGGTCAGTGTTGTACTGCTAGTCTCCAGGCTCTGAGATTGCCAATTAACAGAGGTTGCTAATTTCCATGGTGCATACGTTCCCACCATAACCAATTTCAAGTTACCAACATGATGTCAATCAGGTAGCAAAATTCTCTGAAAATTTAAAAATCAGTTTTCTAAGCAGATTAGAAGCTGGCGTCAGCACACCACTGAAGCCAGGGTTTTTTCCTCAGAGCAAAGGCTGACTTAAACATTTACTTATTAGAATACAAGGGATTTTATTGGGATGATACTCTGAGTGCTTGCTGTAAGAACAAATATCCATTAGCATAAATAATTATCATCAAAGTAGTATAGTTATAACTACATGTAAAAGGTAGCCTTTTCTTGAAATTTCCCCAAGACAAATAGAAATAATAGAAAGAAGTATTATCATAAGTGCTAAAATCCCTGTCTGGATCTGGTTCCAGTTCTAAGTGGAAATGCTTTCAGTTTTTCTCCTTTTAGTATGATATTGGATGTGGATTTGTCATAGATGCCTTCTATCAGTTTAAGCAACATCCCATCTGTACCTATTTTCTTAATTTTTCTTATTAGAAAAGGATGCTGAATTTGTCAAATGATTTTTCTATGTCAATTGAAAGGATCATTTTGTTTTTGCTTCTGTTTATGTGGTGAATAATGTTTATGGATTTGCATATATTAAACCAGCCTTACATCCCTGGGATAAAGACAACCTAGAACCAGACAAGGATGTCCATTTTCTCCATTACTATTCAACAAAGTGCAGGAAGTTCTAGCCAATGCAATCAGGCAAGAGAAAGATGTCAAATGTATTCAAAAGTGGTCAGCAGATTCAAATTTTCCCTCTTTGCAAGTGATAGACTCTTATACTTAGAAAATCCAAAGGACTCAACCAAAGGACTCCTGGAAGCAGTCAATAAAAAAAAGCAACATCTTGCAATATAAGATCAATGTCCAAAAATCAGGAGCCTTCAGATATGCCAACAGCAGTCAAGCTGAGAATCAAATCAAAGAAACAATACCCTTCATAGTGGCTTCAAAAAAAATACCTTGGAATATACCTAAAAAGGATATGAAGGATCTCTACAGAGAGAACTATAAAACCCTAAGAAAAAAAGAAAGACAGACAGAAAAAAAAACCCTGATGAAAGAAATAGCAGGAGACATTAAAAAATAGGAGAAAATACCATGCTTGTGACTATTACTCCTGATGAAGGATTCAAGATGTTACTTTATGATGCCATGAAGAATCAACATTGTTAAAATGTCTACACTACCCAAAGCAATCTACAGATTTAATGTAATCCCCATTAAACTACCAATGTCATCCTGAGAAGAACTTGAAAAAAATAGTTCAAGTTCCATTTTGTATGGAACCAGAGAAGACCCCTAAATAGCTAACGCAATTCTGTGAAATAAAAACAAATTTGGAGGCATCATGTTACCATACTTCAGGATATTCTACAAGTCTATAGTGATCAAAACAGCATGGTATTGGCATAAAAACAGAGACATAGATCTATGGAACAGAATAGAAAATGTGGAGATGAAAACAGCCTCATATAACCATCTCATCTTTGATAAACCAAACAAAAGCATACACTGGGGAAAAGAATCCCTATTTAATAAATGGTTCTGGGATAACTAGTTAGCTACATGTGAAAGATGAACACTACCCACACCTTTCACCACTTATAAAACTTAACACATGCTAGATAAAAGAATTAAATTGAAGACACAAAACAATAAAATCTCTAGAAGAAAATATGAGAAAAACTCCTAATGACATCGGCTTGGGGAAAGATTTTATAAAGATCCCATTGGCAACTGGAGCAATAACAAAAATAAATGGGACATGATCAAGCTAAAAGGCTTCTGCACAGCAAAAGACACAATAAACAAAAAAAACAGACAACCCTCATAATAGGAGAAGATATTTGCATGTTACAAATCTGACAAAAGGCTAATAACCAGAATCTACAAAGAACTCAAACAAATCAACAAGAAAAGAGCAAACAATCCCATTAGTCATTGGGCAAGAAACATGAGCAGAACCTTCTCTTCAAGAAAATAGATGAATGGCCAACAAACACATGAAAAAAATGATCATTGCTTCTAATCATCATAGAAACGCAAATCAAAACCACCTTGAAATATCACCTAACCCCAAAGAGAATAGCCTATATCACAGCTGGAGATGCTGGTGTGAGTGCAGAGAGAAGGGAACACTATACACTGTGGAGGGATTGCAAACCAGTACAACCTTTTAGGAAAGAAGTATGGAGAATCCTCAAAAAGTGAAAAGTATATCTTCCATTTGATCCCTCAATCCCATTACTAGGTATCTACCCAGAAGAAGAAAAATCATTCTATCATAAGGATATTTATACTTAAATGTTCATAGCAGTTCAATTCACAATCACCATGGTGTGGAAACAACCAAAGTGCCCAGGAATGGACTAAATAAACTGCAGTATTTGTATATCACACAATACTATTAACCCATAAAAAATGAAGACTTCACATCTTTTGTATCCACCTGGATGGAGTTGGAGAACATTCCCCTTAGTAAAGTATCTCAAGAATGGAAAAGCTCCTAGCATTCTGGAAGACCAAGGTGGGTGGATCGCCTGAGCTCAGGAGTTCAAGACCAGCCTGAGCAAGAGAAAGACCCCCATCTCTACGAAAAATAGAAAAACTAGCTGGGCCTGGTGGCAGATGCCTGTAGTCCCAGCTACTTGGGAGGCTAAGGCAAGGGGATTGCTTGAGCCCAAGAGTTTGAGGTTGCTATAAGCTATGATTCCATGACACTCTACCCAGGGCAACAGAGTGAGACTCTGTCTCAAAAAAAAAAAAGGAAAATCAAGCATCCCATGTACTTGGTACTAATTAGAAACTTGTATATTAACAACTATAGGTCCACACAAGAGTAAAACAAAATTAAATTCAAAAAGCAGGGAGGGGAAAGAAGGAGGGGATTCAGTAAGCTCCCACATAATGGGTAAAATGTAGGGGTATATGGCACACCTTCTAAGTGAAGAATTCAGCTACAACTTGGACTTTACCCTACAAATGTAAACAACTGTAGGTACCTAATTGTATGTACCCTCCTATTAATAGGAAATTTAAAAAAGAAAATAGTAAATGATAGAAATCAAATGTAAACACCCTTTTATGAGATTTGCATGGAAAGCATCAACTGTATCTATTTCATTTTGTCACCCTGTATTTTCTCAGAAATTACAATACCTATACAAAATCTGAATTTTTTCTGTTTCTTTCTGCCTTATATAAGTTTTTTTAAAAATGAGGGTAGATTATAAGTGGCTTATGAAATGTAATTATGGCAGAGGAGTAAGACAGTAGATTGCTAGAACTCTATGCAATGAGAGAAGCATATAATTTAGTGGATATTTCTCAGGTATAATTGAACTTTGCCTTCCACAGTTGACATATTGCTAAACTAAAATATGTATATAACATTGAAAAAGTCAAGTCACATTTTAGATTCATAGTTCTTTTTCTTTTCTTTTTGATCCTAGACATCTTTGGAAATAATGCCCCATGATCATATCAATGTACACAGCTATGATTTAATTAAATAAATAAATAAATAAATACAGTGCACATATCTGCACAGAAAATTTTGCATAAAATTTTAAAAGACTGACAAACATTCTATAACTCAATCATGGGCCTGTGGACTCACTCACACCAAGAACATATTTTTAAGTGTATTAGTAAATCTCAATATTCAAAGTAAACTGATGATTATTACTTTAGAAAGGAAATACAATTATCTGTAAAGAAAAGGAAACACCTTAACTTACATTTTCCTTAAATCAAGATTTTTATTTATTGAGTTTACTTATGGTAAGTTTATATTTCTAGATATAAGTATCTGAAAGTCACAGATAAGAGGAACTAAAGGGATCTTCAGATAAAATATCACAGGTCCTTTTTTGTTGATTGGTTTGTTTGCAGTTTTTGGATGGGGCTGGGTTTGAACCCACCACCTCTGACATATGGGGCTGGCATCCTACTCCTTTGAGCCGCAGGTGCTGCCAGACACAGGTCCTTTTTAAAATATAAACAAAGAGGCAGAGGCTCTAAGCACTGACCCAACTAAGACAATGTCTACATGATCAGGAGGGCTCATGACATTATATAAATGACATAGCCCTGGGAAATTTTAGAAATTTCAGAAACCTTGAATTCCAGTCAAGTCCTACAAGGTGTTCATCATATCACTGAGCCTCTCTAATATTTCCTCAGCTAATATCTTAGTTAAAGTATAAGTTCCAAGGATTAAATGAGACATTTGTAGAAACAGTAAAATATTAGAATATCATATAATGAGGTAGTGAGATTATAATTATGATAAATGACAGACGAACAACCTCTATTTGTTGTGTCATGATCAAACTTTTCAGACTTAGATATAGCTAATTCCTGAGACAAAGTCTTTTATGAAAAAAAATTGTGCTGAGGTACTAGAATTAGTGGTCACAGGAAGGACTTAGGAGTTAAGAGCTCTGGTTTTAATTCCAATTCTACAGACCTCTTAGCCTCAGTTTTTGTGTGGCGCAAAGATTCTTTTTTTTTTTTTTTTGTAGAGACAGAGTCTCACTTTATGGCCCTCGGTAGAGTGCCATGGCATTACACAGCTCACAGCAACCTCCAACTCCTGGGGTTAGGCGATTCTCTTGCCTCAGCCTCCCGAGTAACTGGGACTACAGGCGCCTGCCACAACACCCAGCTAGTTTTTGGTTTGCAGTTCAGCTGGGGCCGGGTTTGAACCCGCCACCCTCGGTATATGGGGCCGGCGCCTTACCGACTGAGCCACAGGCGCCACCCGAAGCAAAGATTCTTAAACATTTATACAAGTATCACAACTAGATCTCTTTAAGAACACATTGAAAATTATGAAACTTTTCCATAATAAAAGAATACATTATACATTGGGTACATCATTTAAGGAATGGTAGGGATCCCAAGTTAGCTGTTAAATTTCAAAAGTGGCAGAATATCGATTCTAATATTACTTATGAAATTGATTCTAGCAGTTAATCAATCTATGTATCTGAAATATTCTGTGTATATAAACATGTGGAATTATAGAATTTTGAAAAATAAAACTAAAGGCTAGTTTCCATGCATATTTTATGTGAAAGATGTTCTATTTGGTAATAGTAATTACAATATTTATTTCTAAAGCCCTAACAAAAAGATAATTTCACTCCTGTAATTAAAACCTATCAATTAACACTTCACTGCCTTTATGATGAAATGCAGACTCATAAGTTTGGTATTTCTAACCTGAGTTCAACCAGCTTTTCAGCTTTATTTATAACTATTCTTCTCTCACACCCTACCCCATCTCTCTCTTGCCTCAAGTCTCTTATCATACTGACATTCTAATCAGTTGACAGATCCACTAGGACTTGTCATGCTAGACCTACTGGATCACACTAGATACTCTGGGACTTTGTGTACCTGCCAAGAATTCTGTTCTCCTAATTAATCAAGTTATTTTAAAAATCTAGGTTAAATGCAACCACACCCACTCTGGAGAATTATTTGGCAATGTATTATTATGTTACATGCACATATATACAGCTATCTTAGGACCTACAAATACCTTCCTAGAGATCTACCCTAAAGAAATGAAAACCCATGTCCACAAAATGACTTGTACAAAATTGTTCATAGCAGCTTATTCATCCTAGCCAAAATCTGGAACTAATTCATCAACAGATAAATAAATAATCAAGTTGTGATATATTCATATACTACTCAGCAGTAAAGACTAATGAATTACTAATGCATACCACAACATAGATGAATCTCAAAATCACTATGCTATGCAAAAGAATCCTGACATCAACACATATATACTATAGGATTCTAGTTATAAGAAGCTCTAAAAAAAAAACCATAACCAAACTACACTGACAAAATTAAAAATCCTGAAGAGTATGTGTGAAGTGATTATAGAGATGCATCAGAGAGCTTTCTAGGGCAGTGGTTCTCAACCTGTGGGTCATGACCCTTTTGTAACAATGAAAATACATACTGCATATCAGATATTTACATTACAATTCATAACAGTAGAAAAAATACAGTTATGAAGTAGCAATGGTTGGGGGTCACCACAACATGAGGAACTGTATTAAAGGGTCGCAGCATTAGGAGGCATTAGGAAGGTTGAGAACCACTGTTCTAGAGTGATGATGGATGTTTTTTGGTGAAGTTTACATGAATATATGCAAGTACCGAAGTTCACTGAATCGAGCATTTACTATCTATGAATTTTATCATACATAAATTAACTCAACTATTGTTTAGCTTGGAATACTAAGCATTAATTCTAAAATTTTCCCTATATTTTAATAGATCTACTTTTAAACAATTACCCCAGGTAATTCTTAAGTAGGTACTGATAGTGTCAAATGTAGAGACCTACCCAAATAGAGTGGACCCGCCCAAATATAATCAACCAGCTCAAATGGGATGTCCCACCTAGAAAAGGTGAATGGGCCAACCCCCACCCTTCCAACAGATTTCCCACCCAGGAAAGGGAATGTGCCAGCCCTCACCCTTCCAACCTTTTAAAACCTCCATCCACCTTAACCCACGTGTTGACTTCCTTCTAGAGCTCAGCTCACCCACCCAGGCCAATAAAGGCCAATGTTGCTCACACAGAACCTGGATTTCATTTCCTTTCATTCATGTTTCGGAATAATCTTTTATTTTCAGTCTTTGACCTCTCATTTTGGTGCCATGACTCAGAATGGAGAGAAACACCCTTGGGAGGCTGAAATATGCACTGTCAGTACCAACTAGACAGACTCTGGTTCTGATAAGATGAAGAGAAATCTGGGAACCCCTCCGAACCCCACCCAAAATTCATCCATTTATTGGTGAGGTGAGCATTCGTCTAGAACCCCTTTCTAAAACTTTTTAAACTTCTCTTTCTGTTTCTCTACTTCAATTCCTCTTTCCCTCTCCCTCCATCTTTTGGGGCTCTTAAGCAGTCATATATAGCCCCTCTGGAGCTCGTAAGAAGTCATAGCTCCTTTCTGTTTTTCTTTTAAATTCTGTTGATCTGTCCCTAACTTCAGCAAGCCAGGCTTGCCTATCCAGTTAGTGCCTCATGTTTGGGGATACCTTCCTGTAGGTCTGGACCACTCTTCCAGCTGGTTAACCCCAGCCTCACTGTTTCTATCTGGTTTCACATGCAGATGCCTAGTACCTCCCTGATCCCAGTCCTGGTCACCTACAGACTCACTCTGGCAAGCCAGGCTCACCCATCCAGCACCTCATGTGTAGGGATGCCCCCCCACCATGGTCCTGGGCCACTTTTTCTGCCTGGTTCAAGGTCATACATGGAGGCCTGATCTCTCTGACCCCAGATGTTAGTCACCTTCCTCCTCTTCCTCTTCCTCACAGGCTCTCTTTACATTCTCACTTTAACCTCATTTATTTTATTTTATTTTTTACCTCCAGCTACCGATATGACAACCAGTCACGGATTCTCCCTTCTTCACTTTTTAACTCACCTTAAGCCTCTAACGCTCTATCCTGACCTTAAACCTAAACGCCTCATCTTTTTCTGTAACACTGCTTGCTTGGCGTATGTGCAGACTAGACAATGGCTCTCAAAGGCCTGAAAATGGCAATTTTGACCTCTCAATTCTCACTGATCTCAACAATTACTATTAGAAATTAGACAAATGGTCAAAGATTTCCTACATCCAAGCCTTTCTCCTCCTATTTCAACCTCATTACTACCTGCAGAATTCCTACCAGCAGAATTCCACCCCTTCCCCCTCTCTCTCCATCGCCCCCCACCTGTCCTCTGCCACATGTGGTAGAGAAAAAAAATGGCAGAACTGGAAGAGAAAAGAAACATAGCAGAACTCCAAAAATTTCCCCAGGGTCCCCAGAACCCCCCCACCTCCCAGAAAGATCTCACTGATCTGGCCTTCAAGGTGAAGCAGTGCCTCTCAGAGATCTAGTTATTGGCTTCCGCCATTATACAAAACCCTACTTCTAGAAACTTTGCAGGGCACCCTGAAAAAATAAAATCTCCCCCAGGACTATGTTTTAAGTGCAGCAAACCAGGCTTTTGGGCAAAGCAGTGACCTCTCCTAAACCAAGACCAGCCTGTGAAGATCCTCACTGTAAGTCTGACTGCTCAGGTCTTTCAGAAAATCTCGTTTTGCAGTCATTCCCAGGACCTAGCAAATTTCCTGATGTTTTAAACATAGCTGCAAAAAAAACTCTGGGTATTTTTGCTAGTGGAAGGTAAGCCAATTTCTTTTCTAATGAACATGGGAGCAACTTTTTCCATGCTGCTAACCTATGAAAGCCTTCTAAAACAGACAGAGATCTTAGTGGTGGGAATTAATGACAATGTACTGTGCCCTCAGGCTACTCCATCCTTGTGGTGCTAGAATCACTGCCTCCTTGGTTATTTACTATGTTAAGGCCACTAATTATGATTTTTCTCATTCTCAGTTTTTGACCAGTAATCCTTCATCTCATCTCTCGACTTATTGACCAGACAGTCACCAAAAAAACAATGCTCATGTCCTTGCCCTACATGGATATCAACCAATTCAAACTGAAGTCCCAAGAAAGTTCCTGTAAACATCACTCCATGCTCCTCATTTCCTTCCTCCTCCTCATTTTCCTTTCCCTTACAGGAAGCCCATGCTGCCACTCATCCTGCAGGAAGCAGGCAAAGAGATATCATGCCCATGATCCCACCTCCTTATAGTAGACTAAGAGTCTAATGTAGGGACCTGCCCAAATAGAGCCAACCCACCCAAATTGGACATGCCAATTAGGAAAGGTAAATGGGCCAACCCTCACCCTTCCAACCTTTTAAAACCCCCATCTGCCTTAACCTACATGCTGACTTCCTTCTCAAGCTCAGCTCACCCACACCCAGGTGGAAACAAAGGCCAATATTGCCCACACAGAACCTAGACTCCATTTCCTTTCATTCACATTTCAGTATAATCTTTTATTTTCAGTCTTTGTCCTTTCAGATAGCTCATTTATCTTTGAAAATCACCATTTGTGAGGCTTTAAAACTTGTCCTTTTACTAAAATTATACTTTCCACAAAATAATAAAAAAAAATAAAATAGAGTTTTAACTATGACAGTTGTACAAGAATGAGTCTTAGATAGCGTAAGCCACTATTCACAAAGTCTAGACTGTAGATCCCCAATCTAAAATGTACTTCAGAATTATATATGAAACATAAAATACAAAGCTGTGGGTTCCAAATCCATACTAATAAAATAAATACTAATATTTTTGTAGTGAGATCCAGGAATTTATATTTTTTAAAGTTCTCCATAGGGAGATTGATGTCAGCAAGATGGCAGAATAGGAGGCAACCTGATATTCCTCATAACGACAAAAATTCTGTAATAATCAGCAGTCAAAAGTCTCTCTCTAAGAGACTTGGAATTCAGATAGAAGGCTATGACTCTCCAATGGTGCCTAAAACCTAGGAGGATAATTCTGAGAGTGTAGACCAGTACCCATGTGTCTGCTTTACCAATTATACTCCTGAGTTCAAACTTGGAAATGTCCCAGTTACCTCAATAGGATTAGCTATAGCCTCATTTGAGCCTGCAACAAAAACCATATGCTAATGGGTCCAGAAGGACTTGTGTACACTACTGCATTGGTGAAGAAGCTTGTCTGCCCACTGACATTAGTTTCAACAGTGAAAATCAAATCTGTCCTATGGCTCAGCTCCATTCCACTCAACTGAGGTCCCAGATCAGAGCTTCTTCCACAAAGACCCACAGGGAAATATGTTCATATATCATAGGCCAGGAGTCTGAGCCTCTATGATAGTAGTGCCAACCTCTATCTCACAGAAAATAGTGAGGGAGCACAATCTCAATTCCAGCCATTCCAAGTTCAGTTGGAGAGCTAACCCATCTATGCATGGATCTGCTGGGGGATACATCTCTCTCTAAGCCTACGAAAACAGTATTCTCAACTACCATAAGACAGAATCCTGAGGATGTCCAATTCAGCTCTGGACCCTCATGCTCTATTTAGGAAACTATCCTGTCTATGCATAAACCTGCTGGAAGATGTTTTTTCCTATGAGACAATGAGACAAGGCTTTCTAGCCTCTGTCCTACAGTAGATCCCAAAGGGGTCTAGTCTCAGCTTAGGCCCCTTCCACTATAGTCAGGGAATTATCCTGTCTAGTCTGAAACCTTCTTGGGAGATATATGCCTCTCATGGCCAATAAGACGTTCCCTCCAGCCTCCTTTCCACAGTAGATTCCCAAGAGGGCTGGTCTTAGTTCCAGCCCTTCTGCTGCAACTGAGTAACTACCTCATATGTTCAGAGACTTGCTGGAAAGAAGTACATCCCTCTGAGAAAACACCCTTCCAGAGATCCTGAGGGGCCCTAGTCTTGGCTCTAGGCCTTTCTGTTCCATTAGGGGGACTACCTTATCAATTCAGGAACTTCCTGGGAGACACATGTCCATCTTAGCCAACAGTACTAGGCTCTCTAGCCTATTGTCCACAGCATATCTGAAGGGAACAAGTCTCAGCTTAGGTCCCTCAAGCTACAAGTGGGTAACTACTCTATCTGTGCAAGAATCTAATGAAAGACTCACACCTCTCTGAGCCAGTGAAACAGACTTAGGGCTCAATCTCAATTCTAGCCTCTCCCATGGTAATTTGGGATCCATCCCATCTATGTAGAATTTGCTAGGAGGCAGGCCTATGTGGGCCACTGGGGTGATATTCTCTACACAGGACCCTGGCCAGCTTTCCCACACAGCCCCAGGTACACTCCTTGGCTCTTCTTCAGATGTGTATGGGTCAAAAGCTTTATCAACCTTAAAGCCCTTTTGAAACTTGTGGAAAACCTGATCTTAGAGTATACTTTAGTGCTGAGATGGCTGCAGTGGTCATAGGCTCAACTAACACAATAATCAGTTTGCTCAGAATCTCTAGAAGATCCTTTGTACAAAGACAGGCATACATACACACATAAACACACAAAGCAGAGTGTAATAACTGGAATAAATACCCAATCCTTCAGTGTGAAGATATTAGCACACGTACACAACTATCAAGATTACAGGGGTCCTCAAACTTTTTAAACAGAGGGCCAGTTCACTGTCTCTCAGACCGTTGGAGGGCTGGATTATAGTTTAAAAAAAAAGAAAAACTATGAACAAATTCCTATGCACACTGCACATATCTTATTTTGAAGTAAAAAAACAAAACGAGAACAAATACAATAACATTGCCACATGTGACCCTCTGGCCGTAGTTTGAGGACCCCTGATCAAGAACATTCAGACAAATATGACCATAATAAATGGACAAAATAAGGTTAGAGACTGCCCCTAAAATGATGGACATGTATGATCTCTTAGACAAATAATTCAAAATAGCTATTTCAATGAAGCTCAATGAACTTTGTAAAAATACAGAGAATAAATTCAGAAATTTATTAGAGAAGTTTAACAAGAAGGATTGAAACAATTAAAAATAAATCAAACAGAAATCATACAGTTGAAAAATATAATGAATGAAATGAAAAAGTAAGAGGAAGCATCAAACAGCATATATGATCAAATAAAAGAATCAGCAAGATCAAAGACAAACTTTTGGAAATATGTAGTTGGAGGAGAAAGTATAAGAAATTAAAAGGTATAAAGAAAGCTACAGGAACCATAACACCATATTACAAAGTATATACTCAAATTATTGAAGTTAAAGAGAGCATTGAGCAAGGCAATTGAGAAAAGCAAAAGATAAAAAGATATTCAAAGAAAAAAATAACAGAAAACTTTACAAAGCTGGAGAAAGACATAAATATCCACATACAAGAACTTCAAATGTTATGAATCATATTTAACTCAAATAAGAATACTTCCAGATATATTCAGAATCACAAAGGTCAAAAGATGAACAGAAGATCCTCAAATCAGGAAGAGAAAAGAAAAACAAAACAATAAAATAGATCCAAAACAATTGGCGGCAGACATCCCAGCAGAAATTTTATAAGACAGGAGGAAGTGGAATGATATATTTAGAGTGAAAGAAAAAAATGTTAAACAAAAAATACTGTACACAGTGAGGCTATTCTTCAGAAATGAGAGAGAGAGAGAAACATTTTTCCAGGCAAACAAAAGCTGAGGGAATTCATTATTACCAGACATTCATACAAGGAATGCTAAAAGAAGTTATTCAAACTAAGAGAAAAGGATACTAACATAACCATTATATTAATAATGTGATTGCGGTGTGCAAGCATTTAAATATTTTAGGGAAGATGGTGGACCAGAAGGATCACTCAGCTGAGCCTTCTTAGTATGACTGAAGAAAAAAGACAACCCAACCTTCCCTGGTACAGAGAACTTGCCTGGCGTCATAGCTCAGGGACCACAGAAAGGAGGTGATAATCTGGATACAGCGTGTGATCTGAAGTGGTGGAAATCTGATGTATTAGCTCTGAGACAAGGTAATTTGATGCAAAGGAAGAAGCCAGAAGGAAAAAGAAGGACAAGGAGGTGAATAAGTAGAAAAAACACCGAGGAAGAACCAACAGAAAAATTCAGGCAACATGAAAAACCAAAACAAAGCAACTTCCCCAAGGGACCATGACACAGCTACTGCAGAAAACTCCAAAAGATGTAATGGATTTGACAGAAGGGAATTTAAAATATGGATGATAAAGAAGATAAAAGGGATGGATGAAAAAATGGAAAGACAGAATGGGAGAAAATATTTGTGGGTTATGCTTCCGATAAAGGTCTGATAATTAGAATCCATAGAGAACTCAAACAAATCATTAAGGAAAGAACAAATAACCCCATTTCTTTGTGGGCAAGAGACATGAACAGAAGCTTCTCTAAAGAAGACAGGTGCATGGCCTACAAACACATGAAAACATGCTCATCATCTTTAATCATCAGAGACACGCAAATCAAAACCACTTTGAGATATCATCTAACTCCAGTAAGATTAGCTCACATCACAAAATCCTGAAACTATAAATGTTGGTGTGAAGAGAAGGGAATACTTCTATACTGCTGGTGAGAATGCAAGCTAATATGGCCTTTTTGGAAAGACATTTGGAGAATACTCAAGGAACTAAAATAGACCTACCATTCGATCCTGCAATTCCTCTACTAGGTATATACCCAGATGATCAAAAATCATTTTACAACAAAGATATTTGCACCAGAATGTTTATTGCAGCCCAATTCATAATTGCCAAATCAAGGAAGCATCTCAAGTGCCCATCGACCCATGAAAGGATTAACAAATTGTGGTATATGTATACCATGGAATACTATGCAGCCATAAAAAAGGATGGAAACTTTAAATTTTTTTATGTTAACATGGATGGAACTGAAACATTTTTTTTAGTAAAGTATCTCAAAAATGGAAAAAAAGTGTCCAATATACTTAATACTATTATGAAACTAATATACAATCATCTACACATTCATAAGAATGATAAAGAGGAGAGAAGAGAAGGGAAAGGAGGGTAGAAGGAGGGAGAGTATTTGGTGGGACCTCACCTAATGTGTACAATGCAATGATACATTTCAAAACTATTAAGAGTAGAATATAAACGTCTTACCACAACAAATAAGTAAGTGAGGTGATGGTTATGTTAATCAGTTTGATGTAAGCATTCCACATTGTATATCAAATCAGTACATTGTACCACATAAATGTACATAGTTATGATTTAATAAAAATAAATAAAGAAATAAACAAATAAATAAATAAATTTCAATTAACTAAAATGAAAAAAAGCATGGGCATTGTTATTATGTTGTTACTATGTCTAAAATGAAAAATAAGTAGCGGCGTTGTTACTATGTTAACAATAAGTTATGAAAGCACAAATTTTAACTGCCATATATTTTATATGCCTTTCTCACTTGAGATGTATCCTGGAAACTCTGCCTCTTCTTTTTTTAATCCTAAAATAACTTAGTTAATAAAAGTACTAAAATCTGTGCTGATTAAAAAAAAAATGTTAACCTTCACAGCTTTTATTAACAGAGTACTAGAGTGCTACCCAAAGCAATTAGACAAGAAAAGAAAATAAAGGGCATCTAAATTGGAAATGAAAAAGTCATATTACCATTGTCTATAGAAGACAAAATCTTATTTTTAGAAAAACTTAGACACCAGCAAAAAACACAATTAGAATTGATAAATTAATGTGGTAAAGATTCAACATACAAAAACAATGTACAAATTTCTATGCACTAGTAGCAGTCAATGTGAAAAAGAAATCAAGAAAGCAATCCCCTTTTCAATAGTTACAAAAATTGAAATACCTAGGTTTAAATTTAGTCAAAGAAGTGAAAGATATATACAATAAAAGCTATAAAATACTAATAGAAAGAATTAAACAGGACACATACAAAAACAGAAAGATATCCATGCTACTGGATTGGAAACATTAATATTGTTAAAATGTCCATAGTGTTCAAAGCAATGTATAGATTCAATGCAATCCTCATCAAAATACCAATGACATTCTCCATAGAAATAGAAAATATATAGATTAAAATTTGTATGAAAAAAACAAAAGGCCAAAAAAAAGAAGAAAAAAAAAGGCCTTAAATAACTGAATCAACCCTGAACAAAGAGAACAAAACTAGAAGAATCAATCTGACTTCAAATTATAATACAAAGCTATAGTTACCAGAACAACATGGTATTGGCATAAAACAGACACATAGAAAAATTAAATGGAATAGAGAACTCATAAATAAATACACATATTTAGAGCCAACTTATTTTTGACAAAGGTATCAAGAAGATACACTAGGGAGAGGGCAATCTTTGTAATAAATGGTGCTGGGACAATTGGAGATCCATATGCAGGAGAATGAAACCATAATATATTCCTAACATTTGCAATATATAAATATAAAATCAAAATGGAGCAAATACTTAAATGTATAATCTAAAACCATAAAACTACTAGAAGAAAATATTAGGGAAATACTTCAGGTCATTGGTCTGGGCAAAGATATTTAGAGGAAGTATTTAAAAAAACAAGCAACTAAAGAAAATATAGACAAATGGGAATACATTAAGCTAAAAATCTTCTGCACAGCAAAGTAAACACACAACTTACAGAATGAGAGAAAACATCTACAAACTATTCATGTATCGGAGGATTAATACCAGATAGTACAAGGAATTCAGGTCAATAGGGGAGGGAAAAACCCTACAAATAATCTGATTTAAAATGGGCAAAAACCCTGAAGTAATATTTAATTGCTGAGACTTCAAGATTGCTGCCTAGATGCTTCTGGTTCTTGTCTCTTCTAGGGAGAGGAACCAAAATAGCAAATAGATAATCACAGTTCAAATGGAACATCTAAGAAAGAACTATTCAACTGAGTAGTGACCAGAAGATTCAAAAGCAAGAAAGGAGAGTGAGGAGAGATAGGACACTGGAGTGGCTCCCTAATAAAGAGTATTAGTGAGATCCCCAATGAGAGAGTGAGAGATAGCCAATGTTCCACATTCCCTAATAGACTTCTGCAATCCCAGCCACAGGTAAGTCCCTTGTAGGCCCCAAAACTAACACAGGGAGCTACTGAGACCACATAAAGGCATTGCTCCAAAGTGACACCATTCTGGGTTCTACAAATCCTTGAGTCCGAAGTGTCTACAGCACTGTACCATTAAGAAAGCACAGACCCTACAGCATCAGACTATGTCCTGCAATGCTGCTGGTGCAGTGATCTAACACCCCAGAGTGGAGGAGTGGCTGTATATTTTCACATGCCCTGAGGACAAATTTCACTGCCTGAAACCACCTCAGTGAGCTGCCACATGACTGAGGCATGAGCAAAGCATATGCCTCCTGGTTTTCTGCTTATCATTGCTCCCAGGGGAAAATAATCCCACCCCTCCCAGTAGCAGGGCCATGGTGAAACCACTTTGACCACAACAGAGCATTCCATTAGCAGCCCGAGGAATCACCACATCCCTGCCTACCAAAGTCAGTGCCCAAACACACTACTGAGGAGGGGGTCTGTTGGCAGATTTATCAGCCTGGCTACTTATTCCTAGTACCTGAGCACACCATTCAAGGGCCTGGGGCCATCTGTCCAATCACTAGCAACATCTTGCCCTTCTCCCAGAGTCTGAAGTCAGTTCCACTACAATCCGTCATTACTACCACAGCCAGCATCCACCAGTACCCATCCCCTGAGGGTCCAGGGACCAGCTCATTCAACCTATTTCAGCCAATGTCAAAACCAATATGACCTGCTTTTGTATCAGAGGATTGTTCTACCATTTCTATTGCTGCTGTGCATACCATGCTAGCTGCATCAGAGCTTGGACAACTACTTGACCCAATGCTGATATTCTGAGTGCCTCAGCAAACAATCTGGAGGGGCAAAAATAGACCTATCTGGGACCCACTAACACTGATGCCAGCATAAACCACCCTAGGACCAAAAGACAGGAAAGGCTAATTCACTGCTGCCTGAAGACTGGCCCACCTGGCATCCAACTTCCCAGAAAAACTTTGCCATAGCCTCCACTAACAGCTGCAGCTTAAGTCACTGAGAAAATTATAGACAACACAGATACAGTTTATAGCCAAAGAAATCATACAGAGACTACACTACTGCATGCCCCCAGATCAAAACCAAAGTACCCAAAACAAACAATATTGTACACATATTTATTTTAGCATTTTTTATTTCAGAATATTAGGAGATACATGTGTTTTACTTATGTACTTTCTCTTTGTACAGATTGAGTCAAAGTTATAAACATAAAAGTGCCCCTCATCCAGATAGTGTGCACTGTACCCAATAGGCATGAACTTACCCATCCTTCCTTTCCCCTCCCTCAGTTTGTTTTTCTTTGTTTTTTTATTCAATCATAATTGTGTACATTAATGCAAACATGGGGCACCATGCACTGGTTTTATATACAATTTGAAATATTTTCATTAACTGGTTAACATAGCCTTCCTGGCATTTTCTTAGTTATTGTGTTAATACATTTAGTAAGTTTCACATGTACACTTGAAAGATGCAACATAGGTGTGATCTCAACAATTACCCTCCTTCCACCCATCATCCCCCTCTCCTCTTCTCCCTTTCCCTTTTCCCCATACTCGTAGCTTATAATTGGTTTATAACTTTCATATGAAAGCTATAAATTAGTTTCATAGTAGGGCTGAGTACATTGGATACTTTTTCTTCAATTCTTGAGATACTTTGCTAAGAAGAATATGTTCCAGCTCCATCCATGTAAACATGAAAGAGATAAAGTCTCCATCTTTCTTTAAGGCTGCATAATATTCCATGGTTTACATATACCACAATTTATTAAAATATTCGTGGGTTGATGGGCATTTAGGCTTCTTCCATGATCTAGGAATTATGAATTGGGCTGTAATAAACATTATGGTATAAATAGCTTTGTTATAATGTGATTTTTGGTCTTCTGGATATATACCTAGTAGAGGAATTGTAGGATTGAATGGCAGGTCTATTTTTAGATCTCTAGCTGTTCTCCAAACATCTTTCCAAAAGGAATGTATTAGTTTGCCTTCCCACCATCAGTGTAGAAGTGTTGCCTTTTCTCCACATCCATGCCAACATCTCTGGTTTGGGGATTTTGTGATATGGGCTAATCTTACCGGAATTAGATGATATCTCAAAGTAGTTTTGATTTGCATTTCTCTGATGATTGAAGATGATGAGCATTTTTTCATATGTCTGTAGGCCGTGCACCTGTCTTCTTCAGAGAAGTTTCTCTTCAAGTCCCTTGCCCACCCTGACATGGGATCACTTGTTCTTTTCTTCCTAATATGTTTGAGTTCACGGTGGATTCTGGTTATTAAACCTTTCTTGGAGACATAACCTGCAAATATCTTCTCCCATTCTGAGGGCTATCTGCTTGCTTTATTTACTGTGTTCCTGGCTGGGCAGAAGCTTTTTAGTTTCATCAGGTCCCAGTACTGTATTTTTGATGCTGCTTCCTCCTCATGAAATATTTTCCCTGGCTGATTTCTTCAAAAGTTTTCCCTACACTTTCTTCTAGTATTTTTATAGTCTCATGTCTTAAGTTTAAATCTTTAATCCAGTAAGAGTCTATCTTAGTTAATGGTGAAAGGTGTGGGTCTTCTACAGGTTGCCAACTAGGTCACCCAGCACCATTTGTTAAATAGGGAATCTTTTCCCCACTGAGTGTTTTTAATTGGCTTAACAAAGATCAAATAACCGTAAGTAGCTGGATTCATCTCTTGGTTCTCTATTCTGTTCCATACATCTACCTCTCTGTCTTTGTGCCAGTACCATGCTGTTTGATCACTACTGATTTACAGTATAGTCTGAGGTCTGTTAGTGTGATTCCTCCTGCTTGGTTTTCATTTCTGAGTAATGTCCTGGCTATTTGAGGTTTTCTCTGATTCCATATAAAATGAAGTATTATTTTTTCTAGATCTTTAAAGTATGACAGTGGAGCTTTAACAGGGATTGCATTAAAATTGTATATTGCTTTGGGTAGTATGCACATTTTAACAATGTTCATTCTTCCCAGCCATGAGCATGGTATGTTTTTCCATTTGTTAACATCTTCAGCTATTTCTTTTCTTAGAATTTCATAGTTCTCTTTATAGAGATCCTTCACGTCCTTTGTTAGGTAAATTCCCAAATATTTCATCTTCTCTGGCACTGCTGTGAATAGAATAGAGTCCTTGATTGTTTTTTCAGCTTGACCATTGTTAGTATATATAAAGGCTACCAATTTATGAGTGTTGATTTGGTAACCTGAGATGTTGTTGATCACTTCTAAGATTTTTTTTTGGTAGAACCCCTGGTTTTTTCAAGATATACAATGATATCATCTATGAAGAGTGAAAGTTTGATCTCTTCTGACCCCATATGAATACCCTTGATTGCCTTTTCTTCCCTAATTGTGATGGCTAAGACTTCTATTACAATGTTAAAGAGCAGTAGAGACAATGGGAAACCTTGCCTGGTTCCTGATCTGAGTGGAAATGATTTCAATTTAACTCCATTCAATATGATATTGGCCATGGGTTTGCTGTATATGGCCTCTATCAGCTTAAGAAATGTCCCTTTTATACCAATTTTCTTAAGTGTTCTGATGATGAAGGGATGCTGGGTATTATCGAAAGCCTTTTCTGCATCAATTGAGAGAATCATATGGTCTTTGTTTTTTTAATTTGTTTACATGATGAATTATATGTGTAAATTTACACATATGGAGCCAGCCTTGAGACCCTGGGATAAAACCCACTTGGTCATGGTGTATAATTTGTTTGATGTGTTTCTGGATTCTGTTTATTAGGATCTTGCTGAATATTTTTGCATCAATATTTATTAGTGATATTGGTCTATAATTTTCTTTTCTTGTTGGGTCTTCTGGTTTGGGGATCAGGGTGATGTTTGCTTCATAGAATGTGTTTGGTAGTATTCCTTCTTTTTTTATATTTTGGAAAAGGTTGAGTAATATAGGTACTAGTTCCTCTTTCCTTGAAGGTGTGTGTCTGGGGGGGTGGATTTGATCTACTCTGGTTATTCATGTTACTGGAATGTTCATGAATGAACAGGAGTTTTTCCACTGATTCTGCCCCACGATTATTTTACACTGTTTGACTAGATGAGCAGATAAAGAGAAGTTGGGTTGTAGTAGTGATTAACCAGCCTTTTGCCCAAAAGCTGGGACTGGTGTCTGTACCTTTTCCCCTAGAGCTTTGCCAATGACCCGTACAGTGCTACGGCCTGAGAAACTGGGGACCTGCTTGGTGTGGTGGGACTAAGTGGCTCTGTCTTATTTTCAGCTGGTCTCTGTCCTACCCTAGTGAATCAGTTCCTCTGAGTTGAAGTCTCAGCTGTGGAGAAATATCAGCAATTAAGTCACCCTGCACCCCAGAGGCAATAATTGGAAAAGGAAAATCAAACCTTCCCACAGCCACACACCCAAAGAACCACCTGGATAGTTCTTGGGTGATTGGCCCAGTTCAAGAGGTCCAAATCAATTGTGTCAGTCAGCACCTGTCTCAGGTGGGAGAGTTCAAAAGGTCTCTGGCAACTAGATAGTGGGGGTCTGCTGGCAGCTCAAGTATGACTTGCTCCAGTGCTCTGTGAGGTCAGAAAAACCCACCTAGCAAATAAATTAGTCTGAGAAGATTGATGCCTCCTTCCCCACCTTGTACCTCTGTCACCCCCAGTCACTGATAACCCCGGAGGGCTGTGACCCAGTTCCCTCCAATGAGCAGATGCTCCAGGGGTTTGCACCTGCCTGAGTCACAGAGAGATATATGTCTCCTCAGCCAGGCCGCCGCTCTCTGTACTATCTGGTAGGGGGACATGAGGCCTGACAACCTCAGGTACTTAATGGAGGCTGGGGTGGTTCACTCAGTTCCAGCCCCAACCCCATTAATGTTGCTGACAGAATAGAACAACTTTGCAGAATTTGTTTCTGTCCTGGCTACATTCCCCTGTGGATCAGACCAGATGCTGTTTGAGTTCACAGAAACTGCGACTCAGCCCCGGTCTGTGCTGCTGCCTGGTCTCAGCTGCTGTTTGTGTTGTGGTGGGCCAGTTAAGCTCAGCTGTCAGTTGCATCCTCTGCCTGCCCACCTTTGTCTCAGCTATGATCCCCTGAGGGCCAGGTGCATCTTAGGCTCAGCAAAGTGGTACTCTGGGTCAACCCTGCCCTGGAAGTCTGGTGTGCATGCGTACTCTAGCCCCCGTACTCCGCCCAGGTCAGTACCACCTCAGTCATACACTTTACTCATGGGGCCTGTGTTTCTATCCCAGATTTGTTCCACCAGTGGCTGCCACCAGAGAAGATGCCTGGCCTCCTCTGGTTGCCCAGAGAGACAGGGGGTGTGACTCCAGAATATCCCAAGGGGTGTGAGCCCTATTGTTCCCACCTCAGCTGCTGCTCTGTGCCTAGAGGCATCGCTGCTCCTGTATGGTTCCCTCTCAGCTCACTGTCTTCTCCCTACTTCAGAATCAGTACTGACCATCAGCAGTATATGCCTTGTCCACACCTCTCGAGAAAATACCCAAGAACCTGGACTCCATGGGGGATAGGCTTCCAGACCTCGAGGTGAGAGTGGAGGGGAGTGCTGGGAGTTCAGAATTGCAGGTAGAGACTATACACAGTTTTATACAGTTTTATGCCTGGCAGGAGAGTGCCATGGCACCCTAGTAGGGGAAGTAGGTCTGGTTTTCAGAGGGTCTCTCCTGTGGGGTGAAATGGGAGGACTTTTGAACTCCTGCTTGCTTGTTTGTTTGTTTGGAGTACTGCGAGCCCTTCTTATGAGGGAGGGGACTCCCATCTGCTTGGCGATGGATTTTGCACCTATTATTTGTATCCTTGGGGTTGCAGCTCACTTCAGCAGGGTTGATGTGCATTCTTCAACCTTCTCTCTCAGCTCAGCTCAGCTCCAAACCATTGGCTTACTTGCTAAACTTCTGTCCTTTAACTCTCATTCTGGACATGAGCCTCTGTCAAAAGCTGGCTCCAGTCATCCATCTTCACAGCTTAGTAAGTTTGTTTTTCTTGATATTTATTTTCATATGTATACTTAAGTGTTGATCAATTGATTCCAATTTAGTATTGGGTACATGTGTTTGTGTCTCCATTCTTGTGATGTTTTATTTAGAATAATGATTTCCAATTACCTCCATTTTGTCCAAAAAGATACTAGATTCCCATTTTTTATGGCTGAGTAGTACTCCATAGCAGGCATATACCACCTTCTATTAACGCATTCTTCTATCGGTGTGACAGAGCTGGGATACTAGGCTGCAGGCCCCGGCCCATGAAACTGCCAGGACACAGACCGCTATACAAGCTTGCTCTGGGTATGGGTCCCCATAGGTGCTAGGGAGCCTGTTGTCTCAGTCAAGTAAGGCTCCCCATCAAGAGGAGCCAGTTATCTCAGTCAGGTCAGAGGTGCCGGAGTGCCTCAAAGGTGCAGCAGTCAGGCTTAGTAGGTGCCTTGACTAACTTCTCCTGTGGTCATTTACTCCACAGGTGTGGAGACTGCCAAGAAGCAATATATGTGTGATGTGCTTTTGTGCTTTTTAACAAGAGACCAATCCCTTCCCCATTCCCTTATTGCCAAGGTGTTTCTTTTCAGGTGTCTGTTACATTGGCAGGCCCTTGAATTATTTCTACATCTTTGAGATAGTGAATTGTGATGTTGTAAACATTCAAGTAAAGGTGTCTATTTGGAAAATGATATTTATTACTTCAGGAATAAATTCCAGTAGTATTTCTGGATCAAATGGTAGGCCTACTTTAAGTTCTTTGAGGTATCTCTATAAAATTTTCCATAGAGGCTGCAGTCCCACCAACACTGTATATAAGTTCCTTTCTCTCCACATACATGCCAGCATCTGTTGTTTGGTTACTTTTTAATATAAGCTATTGTCATTGGAGTTAAGTGATATTTCATTGTAGTTCTGCCTAGCAGTTCCATAATAATTCGAGCTATAGAACTTTTTTTGTCTGTTTGTTGGGCATTAGTATGTTCTCATTTGAAAAATTTCTGTTCATGCCCTTTGCCCACTTTTTAAAGGAATTGTTTGGTTGTTTCTTGTTGATTTTCTTTGTTCTTTGTTCTCAGTCAGTATTTTATCAGATGTGTATATGTGAATATCTTTTCCCATTCTGTGGGTTGTCTATTTGCTCTTTTGTTTGCATACCTGCTTGTGCAGAAGCATTTAAATTTGATCAGGTCCCATTTATTTTTGTTGCCACTATGATTGCTTTTGGGACCTTCCTTGGGATCTTCTTTACCTAGGTTGATAACTATAAGAGTTTTTCTAACATTTAGTTCAAGGATTCTTATAGTTTACTGCCTTAGGCTTAAGTCTTTTATCCATATGTAATTTTTGTGAATGGTGAGTGGTCTGGACCTGTTTTGGTCTTTTACATGTGCCCACTTTTCCTAGCCCAATTTATTGAGCAGGAATTCTTTTCCCCAATGTATGTTTTCATCTCTTTTGTCAAAAATCAGATGAGAATCTCTGGATTCTCTGTTCTGATCCATAGATCAATTTCTCTGTTTCTGTACCACTACAATGCAGTACAATTATTGTAGCCTTGCAGCATAGCTCAAAGCCTAGTAAAGCCTCCACTTTGTTCTTATTATGTAAGGTTGCCTTGGCTGTTGGGAGCATTTTCTGGTTCCATATGAAGCACAGAACTATTTTTTCTCAATCCACAAAACATGATATTGGTATTTCAATGAGAATTGCATTAAATCTGTAAATCACTTTAGGTAGGATAGCCAGTTTGACAATGTTGATTCTGCCAATCCATGAGCATTGTATATTTTTCCATCTGTTTATATCCTCTGCAATTTCTTTCCTTGGTATTAATTATATTCCTAGGAATTTTATGTTCTTTGTTGCTATTTAGAAAGGAATTACATCTTTTATTTAATTTTCAGCTTGACTGCTCTTGGCATGTCAATGAAAGTTAATTGTTTGTGTACATTTATTTTGTAGACTGAGACCTTACTGAACCTATTTATCAATTCCAAGAATCTCTTGGTTGAATCTTTGGAGTTTTCCAGATATAAGATCATGTCAGCAAAGAGTGATAATTTGACCTCTTCTTTCCCCCATTTGAATACCCTGGATTTCCTTCTCTTGCCTGATTGCTCTAAGACTTTAGCACCATGTTGAATAGAAGTGGAAGTGGTGGGCAATCTTGTCTGTTTCCAGTTCTAAGCAGAAATATTTTCAGTTTTCCCTATTCAATATGATGTTGGATGTAGGTTTGTCATATACGGCATTTATAATTTTGAGGTAAGTCCCATCTACACCTATTTTATTAAGCATTCTTATCATAAAAGGATGCTGGAGTTTGTCAAACACTTTTTCTGCATCCAATGAAAGGATCACATCGTCCTTGTTTTTGCATCTATTTATGTCATAGATTACATTTATAGATTTGCATATGGTGAAAGATCTTTGCATTTCTGGGATGAAACCTACTTGGTCATCATGAATTATTTTTTTGATGTGCTGCCTGATTCTTTTTGCTAAGATTTGACTGAGAATATCTGCATCTATATTTATAAAGAATATTGGTCTGTAGTTTTTTTTGTAGTTGTGTCCTTTGCTGTCTTTGACATCAAGGTGATACTGAATTTGTGGAACAATTTGGGACACTGTAGTATGGATACTAGTTTTTCTTTGTAAGTTTTACAAAGAAAACTATCATAGCTTATATTCTATCACAAACTGTCACAAAACTTATAGTCACCATCATATAATCAATGGTAAAAATAGCACTTAATAATTTTCAGTAAAAAATGAAAGGAAAGAATGCAGGTATGCAGGAACCGAGGTAATCAATCGCCAACGGAAAAGGGACAAATGTGCCTAGAGATACAAAGGAACCAATGAGAAACTTTCATTAAAAGATCCAAAGGGAGAGAAGGAGAATATTTATGCCTTCATACTGCGTGGGAGTCAGGGGTCTTCTCTCACTCATGACAGAAACCCATTTTCTTTCTTTGGAAATGCTCTATGCTTAAGTAAACTATCTTTTTTCTGCTGCACTGAGGAGAATTTTACTTTTACTTCCTATTTGTGTTGCTTTTGCTTCAGCTCAACTGAATTTTATAGTTCTGTCAAGCATCTAAACCAGGTCTTTAGAACTTAAGACAGCTAAGGGAATATCCTGGAAACCCCCCAGCACTACCCAAAGCAATCTGTAGATTCAATGCAATCCCTATCAAAAAAATCATGATCATTTTTCACAAAGATAGAGAAAAATAATACTAAAATTTGTATACAACCAAAAAGAACCTGAATAGCCAAAGCAATGGGCATCACATTACCTGACTTTAAAATATATGAAATGTCTAATTTTAAATCAAAAGTTTAGTTTAGTACACAAGAAATAGTGTAATTAATGTATGTGCCTAAATTACCAACATGGTTTTGCATCTTAACAGTATTCTGATTGTGCCAGCAGCCAAGAAGACTGAAGAGTGAGTGGCAATGAAGTTGCAAAAGGAGTTTTCCACAGCTGATGAGAATTGAATATTTTTCCCTGGAAGAAATGGTTCAAAGCCTGGAAATATTGATAGTCCATTGGTGTAAAGTCTGGTAAATACAGTGAATAATAAAGTTTCCAAGTCCAGGCAGCTTCTGTAGATTTTGAGCACCATTGTTTGTGCTACATGTGGCCAAGTATTATGTTGCAAGAAGACTGGATTTTCTATATTGACCAATCTTGGTTTCTTAATCACAAGCATCCTCAGAATTTCATTCAATTGATTGCAGTAAGCATCTGCTATAATTAATTGAGGCGGTTTCATGAAGCTATAATAGATACCAACAGTGGAACACCAAACAGATAACATTAGCTTTTTTTTTGTCAAATATTTGGTCTTGGACTGTGTTTCAGTACTTCATCTTTATCCAGCCATTGTGCTGAATTCTTGCGAGAAAGGCAGTCTTAGAGACAATGTCTCTTCTCATGTTCATTTAATTCATGTGAAACCCACCTATACAGTTTCTTTACCTTGCTAATTTGTTCCAAATGATCCAATATTTTTGGAATTGTGATTTCAAACTTTGCTGCTAATTTATATGTAAGTTGAGATGGATTTGCTTCCAATATAGCTTTCAGCTCATCATTTATGCACCTTGGTCACAAGAGTACCCACATGGCTCATTTTCAAGATTAAAATCAACAGAACAGAACCCTCAAACCATCAACATGCTGTGTGTTCATTAGCCACATTCTTCCAAAACACTTCGTTAATATTTCAAGCTATTGGCACTGCATTCCATGATGGAATTCATATTCAACAATAACACAAATTTTTTACTTATCCATAGCTTCACAAAAAAATTTGTCTGAAAAACATTTGAAAGATAACCACAAGTCAAAACATGCATTTGAAATAATGAAGATCTACCTTCACATGAAAAGAAAACAAGACACGTCAAAGAGAAATATCAGAGATAACAACTGTCAAACTTAGTACTTAAGAAAATCAGGCATTTCATACATAATAACCTTAATATTACAAGGCTATAGTAACCAAAATGTCATGTACTAGTATAGAAACAAACACACAAGAAAACAAAACAAATTAGAGAATCCAGAAATAAATCCACATATTTATAGCCAACTAATTTTTTACAAAAGTGCCAAGAACAAACATTGGGGAAAAGATAGCCTCTTCAGTGCATATTGGGACAGTTGGATATCTATATGTAGAAAAGTAAAACTGAACCTGTATCTCCCAGTATATACAAAAATAAACTCAAGACTTAAGCACAAGTCCCTACACTATAAAACGACAAGAAAAAAAAAAACTTAGGAAAAAATAGAACATTGGTCTAGGAAAAGATTTCATGTCTAAGTCTTCAAATACACAGGTAATAAAAATAAAAATAGGCAAATGGGATTATATCAAACTAAATAGCTTCTGCACAAAAAAGGAAGCAATCAACAGAGTGAAGAGGTAATCATCATCATAATAGAAAATACTATCCAACTATTTATCCATCAAGGAACTTATATCTAGAATACACAAGGAACTCAAACAATTCAATAGTGCAACACACATACTCCCATTTTAAAGTAGGCAAAGTAAATGAAGAGATACTTCTTAAAGGAAGAAATATAAATGGCCATAAAGCATACGAAAAAAAATACTCAGACTTAATGGGACAAATGAAGCAACTGGAAAAGGAATATTCCAACCCAAAACCCAGCATAAGAAAAGAAAAAAACAAAATTAGAGCAGAATTAAATGAAATTGAAAATAAAAGAATTATACAACAGATTAATGAATCAAAAAGTTGGTTTTTTGAAAATGTCAATAAAATAGATAGACCTTTGACTAACCTAACAAGAAATAAAAGAGTAAAATCTCTAATTTCATCAATCAGAAATGACAGAGATTAGATAACCACAGACTTCACAGAAATTCAAAAAATACATAATAAATATTACAAAAACCTCTATTCTTGGAATTAGGAAAATCTGAAGGAAATTGACCAATACTTAGAATCACGCCATCTTCCTAGACTTAGCCAGGAAAAGTGGAAATGTTGAACATGCCTACATCTAGTTCTGAAATAGCATCAACTATACAAAATCTTCCCAAAAAGAAAAGCCCGGGACCCCATGGCTTCACATCAGAATTTTACCAAACCTTTAAAGAGGAACTAGTACCCATATTCTTAACCTTTTCCAAAACATAGAAAAAGAAGGAATACTTCCCAACACATTCTATGAAGCAAACATCACTCTCATCCCCAAACCAGGAAAAGACCCAACAAGAAAAGAAAATTACAGACCAATATCTCTAATGAATATTGATGCAAAAATATTCAATAAGATTCTAGCAAACAGAATCCAGCAACACCTCAAACAAATTATATACCACAACCAAGTGGGTTTTACCCCAGACTCTCAAGGCTGGTTCAATATATGTAAATCTATAAATATAATACATCACATAAACAAATTTAAAAAAAAAAACAAAACATGATCCTCTCAATTAATGCAGAAAAAGCTTTTGATAATATCCAGCATCCTTTCATGATCAGAACACTTAAAAAAAATGGGTATAGAAGGCCATCTACAGCAAACCTACAGCCAATATTATATTGAATGGAGTAAAATTGAAAACATTTCCACTCAGATCACGAACCAGGCAAGGTTGCCCACTATCTCCACTGCTATTTAACTTTGTAAGGGAAGTCATAGTCTCTTAGGGAAGAGAAAGCAATCAAGGGTATCCACATAGGGTCAGAGGAGATCAAACTTTCACAGATGATATGATCATATACCTGGAAAACCCCAGGGACTCAACCACAAAACTCTTAGAAAAGATCAAGGAATACAGCAGTGTCTCAGGCTGCAAAATCAATACTCACAAATCAGTAGCAATTCATATATACCAACAATAGTCAAGCTGAAAAAACAGCCATGGACTCTATTCCCTTTACCATAATGCCAAAGAAAATGAAATACATGGGAGTGTACCTAAAAAAGGATGTGAAAGAGCTCTATAAAGAGAACTATGAAACTTTGAGAAAAGAAATAGCCGAAGATGACAACAAATGAAAAAACATACCATGCTCATGGCTGGGAAGAATCAACATTGTTAAAATGTCCATACTACCCAAAGCAATCTATGGATTTGATGCAGTCCCCATTAAAGCACCTCTGTCATACTTTAAAGATCTGGAAAAACTAGTACTTCGTTTTATATGGAAACAAAAAAAACCTCTAATAGCCAAAACATTACTCAGAAATAAAAACAAATCAGGTGGAATCAAGCTACCAGACTTTAGACTATACTATAAATCTATAGTGATCAAAACAGCCTGGTATTGGCACAAAAATAGAGAGGTAGATGTATGGAACAGAATTGAGAACCAAGAGATGAATCCAGACACTTATCATCATTTGATCTTTGATAAGCCTATCAAAAACCTAAATTAGGGGAAAGACTCCCTATTTAAAAAATGGTGCTGGGAGAATTGGCTAGCAACTTGTAGAAGACTGAAACTGGACCCATATCTTTCACTTGTAACAAAAATTGACTCTCACTGGATAAAAGACTTAAACCTATGACATGAAACCATAAAGATTCTTGGAAAGAGTGCAGGAGAAACACTTGAAGAAATTGGTCTGGGAGAAAACTTTATGAGGAAGACCCCCAGGGCAATTGAAGCAATACCAAAAATACATTACTGGGATATGATCAAACTAAAAAGCTTCTGCACTGCCAAGAACACAGTAAACAAAGCAAGTAGACTGCCCTCAGAATGGGAGAGGATATTTGCAGGTTATGTTTCTGACAAAGGTCTGATAACCAGAATCCACAGATAACTCAAACTTATTAATATAAAAGAACAAGTGATCCCATTTCACTATGGGCAAGAGACCTGAACAGAAGCTTCTCTGAAGAAGACAAGTGCATGATATACAGACACATGAAAAAATGCTCATCTTCTTTGATCATCAGAGAAATACAAATCAAAACCACTTTGAGATACCATCTAACTCCAGTAAGAGTAGCCCACATGACAAAATACCAAAACTACAGATGTTGGCATTTATGTGGAGAAAAGGGAACACTTCTGCACTGCTGGTGGGAATGCAAGCTAATATGCTCCTTTTGGAAAGAAATTTGGAGAACACTCAGGGATCTAAAAATTGACCTGCTGCTGGATGCTGCAATTCCTCTACTCAGAGTATATCCAAAAGACAAAAATCACTTTGCAAAAAAAGATATTTGCACCAGATTATTCATTGCAGCTCAATTTGTAATAGCCAAGTCATGGAAGAAGCCCAAATACCCATCAATCCATGACGGATTAATAAATTGTGGTATATGTATACCATGAAATACTATGCAGCCTTAAAAAAAGATGGAGCCTTTACCTCTTTTATGTTTACATAGAGGGATCTGGAACATATTCTCTTGAGTAAAGTATCTCAAGAATGGAAGAAAACATATCCAATGTACTCAGTACTTCTATGAAACCTACTTATATTTATTCACACTTTCTTATGAAAGATAGAACACAACTATAGCCCAGGATGAAGGAGGGAAATGGAGTAGGAAGGGAGGGGAAGGGGGAGGTTTGATAGAGGGAGGGTAAAAGGCAGGACCACAATTATGGAGCGTATGACAAGTGCACAAGTCAAATCTGTCAAGTGTAGAACATAAATGTCTTAACACAATAATCAAGTAAATGAGGTGAAAGCCCATGTTGATTGGTTTGATATAACCACATCAGATTGTATAAAAAAAATAAATCAACACATTGTACTCCACATATGTATAAAGGTATTCATGATCTATGTGTATTTGACTTCATTAAAAAAAATTAAAATATACTCAGCATAACTAATCATCAGAAAAATGATAATAAAAACCACAATGAAATATCATCTTATCCCAGTTAGGATGGCTATTATAAAAAAAATACAAAAAATAACAGATGTTGGCAAGGATGTACATAAAATGGAATTCGTATACACTTTTGGTGGGAATGTAAATGAGTACAGCCATTATGAAAAACATATGAACATTTCTTAAAAAGCCCATAGAACTAACATATGATCTAGCAATACTACTACTGGATATTTACTCAATAGATTTACTCAAAAGAATTCAGTACATCAAAGAGATATCTGCACTCACATGTTTATTACAGCATTATTCACAATAGCAAAGATATGGACTCAACATAAATGTTCATCAATGGAACATAAGTAAAGAAAATATGGTATATGTACACTGTAGAATACTCTTTGTCTAAAAAAATGATTGAAATCATGTCATTTTCAACAACATGAATGGTAGAGGTTATTATGTTACGTGAAATAAGCCTGACACATAATTATAAATCTTGTTATGTAAGAACTCAAAAAGTAGAAGCTAAAAAAATGAACCTCATGGACATGGAGAGTAGAATGACAAATACCAGAGCCTAGGATGGGTGTGGTAGAGGGATGAGGAGAGGTTTGGTACAAACATATAATTAGACAGAAGGTATAACTTCTAACATTTGATAGTAGAGTAGGTGACTATAGTTAGCAACTATGTATTGTATATTTTAAAGTAGGTAGAGGAGAGATCTGGAAATGTTCCAAACAACAGAAATTATAAATATTTAGGGTGTTGGATGTCTCAAATGTCCTGACTTGATCATTACACATTATATGTACGTAACAAAATATATGTACCCCATAAATAAATAAAATACATTATCAATAAAAAGTAGGCATACTAAAGATCACTAAGTGTATGAAAAAATGCTCAGTATTACTAACTAGAAAGAAAATACAAATCAAAACCACAATGAGATGTAATTTAAGCCCAGTTAGAATGACTATTAGCAAAATGACAAAGAATAATAGATGCTGGCAAGTATGTGGAAAACGGGAATTCTTGCACGCTGTTGGTAGGAATGTAAAGTAGTTCGGAGACTATGGAAAACAGTATAGTATTTACTAAAAAATTAAAAATGGAATGACTGCATAATTTAGTAATCTCACTTCTTGCTATATATAAGAACAAATTAGTATAACAAAGGGATACCTGTACTTGCATATTTAATGCAGCTCTATTCACAATAGTCAAGATATGGAATCAGAGAGAAGGGGATCGCTCAAGCCCAAGAGTTTGAGGTTGCTGTGAGCTATGATGCCACAGCACTCCACCCAGGGCAACAGAGTGAGACTCTGTCTCACAAAAGAAAAAAGATATGGAATCAACCTAAATGTCCAACTTTGGACAAATGGATAAAGAAAATGTGTATGAACATAATAGAATAATATTTAGCCAAAAAAACAGAATGAAATTCTGCCATTTGAAGCAACATGGATAGATAGAACTAAAGGTAATTATGTTAAGTGAAAGAAGCCAGGCACAGAAAGACAAATATTATATGTTCTCACTCATATCTGGGAGCTAAAAAAGTGGATCTTACAGAGTTAGAGAGTAGAATGGCAGTTATTAGATTTTGGAAGGGATTGAGGAGGTAATTTAAGAGAAGTTAGTTAATGGGTATAGCTAGATAAAAGACAAAATTTCTAGTATTCTATAAGACAGTAGGGAGATTACAATTAATAATGTATTACCTACCTATTTCAATATAGATAGAAGAAAATTGGAATGTTTATGACATAAAGAAAAATGAGATAACGTATATGCTAATTACTTGGATTTCATCACTACACGTTTACATGTATCAAAATAGCACATGTATCCCCCAAATATATACATTATTTATCAATTTTACATATTAAAATATAAAAAATAGAAGTCCCTTTGGAATTCTAATGAGCAAACCAATTTAGGTAAGACTGATGAGGACAATAAGCATTAACTAAAGATCAAATGAAAAAGATTTTCAAGACTTACTCAAGACCCAATATTTTTATCTCAATTTCTCCAAATTTAATGCAAAATATTTATTCAATAATTAATACGGACAGTGTTTAACAGTAAAAAGACCTAAGAATTTAAAAGTAGGTAGACCTGGGTTGGAATTCTAGCTCTGCCCCTTCAAATCATGTAACATGGGAAAGTCATTTATCCACTTTGGATTTCAGATTCCTTTTTGGTAAAAATGGAGTTATTAATATTTCTTTGACACAATGAATGTGAAAGCACCAAGTACATCATATATAAATAACAAATGTTTAGTTTATTTCATCTCAAAAAATGTTGAACAGCTATTTCCATCCTTCCATAATTCAAAATAAAATGGTAAATCTCCTGAATGGAATAAATTTATACTCTATTCTCTTCCTAAATGTTAGAAAATTCTAGTCTTTTTTAAAAAATTAAGTCCAAAGCCCAGGAATCAGAAGTTGCTGTGAGCTGTGTGAGGCCACAGCACTCTACCGAGGGCCATAAAGTGAGACTCTGTCTCTACCAAAAAAAAAAAAAAATTAAGTCCAATGATATCACATGTATTTTGTCTAAAAAAAAATCTTCAAAGATTCACTTTTGTAACTTTGACTTTCTGTGGGCAGTTGTTTTCAAAGTTACAGTTATTATAGTTCTAGTGGGATAATTTATTATATCATCATTGACTGGACATTTCATCAAACACATTTCATTGTTGAGACAACTTGTCAGTGATATTCAATTTGCTTTCTCATCAAAATAAAGAGTATAGTAATTAAAATTTTATCATGACAACATCTCATCCTTATTGCTCATGCATAATTCATATTTTATATGTCAAACATCAACTACACATATATTGTGCTAATGAAGATGGAAAATAGAGTTTACCTTCATAGATGTCTTCCCAGAGGATACAAACAATTGCATTCTTTTTTATTATTAAATCATAGATGTGTACATTAATGCGATCATGGGGCAACAGACACTGGTTTTATAGACCGTTTGACACATTTTCATCACACTGGTTAACATAGCCTTCCTGGCATTTTCTTAGTTATTGTGTTAAGACATTTACATTCTACATTTACTAAGTTTCACATATACCCTTGTAAGATGCACCACAGGTGTAATCCCACCAATCACCCTCCCTCCGCCCACCTTCCACCTCCTTCCCCTCCCCCGCCAAAGGCATAATTGTGAAGCAGAAGCCCCACTCTGCCAACTTACCTCCCAAGGATTTACCAAGCTACCCAACTATGTTCAACAAATCTCCTCTAAAGTACTAGTGATTATTTAAAACAATTGGAAATCTTATTCATTCTTAAAATCCTAGCTCAAATAGCACTCCTTCCTCCATATATTTTTTACTCCTTAGTAGCACGCAAATTACTGATTTAGATAGGCCTTCCCATTATTTTGTGTCACCTAAGTTCAATTCCTTTTTAATGCAATTTTCTCAGTGCTTAGCACAATGCTTGGGATATAAAAATATTAAATTTATCAAATTTAATTTAAATGGTTCAATTTATATTCTGAAAGAATGTTTGTGTTTTGAAAGAAGTATGAAAATAATGCAAGCTTCCACAGATGTATATGTTGGCACTTAGGTGAAAATATTTACAAATGGGATATATGGTAGAACTTTCCTATCACCAATGATATCAAATTTTAAATGAAACATTTTGCCCAATTGCCTAGATCTCCAGCCTCATTTTCACCACTACTCTCTAATAAAATTATTCCTTCTGCTTGATTGCCTTTCCACGCCCTCTACATCTGGTAGACTGCTTTTTTTTTTTTTTTATTAAATCATAGCTGTGTACATTAATGCAATCATGGGGCACCATACACTGGTTTTATACACAGTTTGATACATTTTCATCACACTGGTTGACAAAGCCTTTCTGGCATTTTCTTAGTTATTTTGTTAAGACAATTATATTCTACACTTACCAAGTTTCACATGTATCCTTGAAAGATGCATCCCAGGTGTAATCACACCAATCACCCTCCCTCTGCCCATCCTTCCCCCTCCCTCCCCTCCCTCTCTCCCTTCCCCATATTCTAAGGTTATAACTGGGTTATAGCTATCATACGAAAGCCATAAATCAGTTTCATAGCAGGGCTGAGTACATTGGATACTTTTTCTTCCATTCTTGAGATACTTTACTAAGAAGATTATGTAACAGCTCCATCCATGTAAACATGAAAGAGGTAAAGTCTCCATCTTTCGTTACAGCTGTATGATATTCCATAGTGTATATATATACCAGTTTATTAATCCATTCATGGATTGATGGGCACATGGGCTTTTTCCATGACTTAGCAATTATGAATTGGGCTGCAATAAACATTCTGGTACAAATATCTTTGTTATAATGTGATTTTTGGTCTTCTGGGTATATATCTAGTAGAGGAATTATAGGATTGAATGGCAAGTCTATTTTCAGATCTACAAGTGTTCTTCACACATCTTACCAAAAGGAATGTATTAATTTGTATTCCGACCAGCAGTGTAGAAGTGTTTCCTTTTCTCCACATCCATGCCATCATCTATGGTTCTGGGATTTTGAGATATGGACTAATCTTACTGGAGTTAGATGGTATCTCAAAGTAGTTTTTATTTGCATTTGTCTGATGATTAAAGATGATGAGCATTTTATCATATGTCTGTAGGCCGTGCATCTGTCTTCTTCAGAGAATTTTCTCTTCAAGTCTCTTGCCCAGCCTGCAATGAGATCACTTGTTCTTTTCTTGCTTATACGTTTTAGTTTTCTGTGGATTCTGGTATTAAACCTTTGTCAGAGACATAACCTGCAATTATCTTCTCCCATTCTGAGGGCTGTCTGCTTGCTTTACTTACTATGTTCTTGGCTGTGCAGAAGATTTTTAGTTTGATCAGGTCCCAGTAGTGTATTTTTGAAGCTGCTTCAATTGCCCCGGAGGGTCCTCCTGATAAAATGCTCACACAGACAGATTTCTTCAAGGGTTTTCCCTGAACACTCTTCTAGTATTTTTATAGTTTCATGTCTTAAGTTTAAATCTTTAATCCAGTGAGAGTCTATCTTAATTAATGGTGAAAGGTGTGGGTCCAGTTTCAGTCTTCTACAGGTCGCAGCCAGTTCATCCAGCACCATTTTTTAAATAGGGAATCTTTTTCCCACTGAACGTTTTTAATTGGTTTGTCAAAGATCAAATAATGGTAAGTAGCTGGATTCATCTCTTGGTTCTCTATTCTGTTCCAGACATCTACTTCTCTGTTTTTGTGCCAGTACCATGCTGTTTTGATCACTATCAATTTATAGTATAGTCTGAGGTCTGGTAGCATGATTCCTCCTGCTTTGTTTTTATTTCTGAGTAATGTCTTGGCTATTTGAGGTTTTTTCTGATTCCATGTAAAATGAAGTATTATTTTTTCAAGATCTTTAAAGTATGACAGTGGAGCTTTTATACGGATTGCATTAAAATTGTATATTGCTTAGGGTAGTATGGACATTTTAACAATGTTGATTCTTCCCAGCCATAAGCATGGTATGTTTTTCCATTTGTTAATGTTTTCAGCTATTTTTCTTAGAGTTTCATATTTCTCTTTATAGAGATCTTTCTCATCTTTTGTTAGATAAGCTCCCAAATATTTCACCTTTTTTGGCATTACTGTGAATGGAATAGAGTCCTTAACTGTTTTTTCAGCTTGACTATTGTTGGTATATACAAAGGCTACCGATTTATGAATGTCGATTTTGTAACCTGAGATGCTACTGTATTCCTTGATCACTTCTAAGATTTTTGTAGTAGAATCCCTGGTGTTTTCCAGATATACAATCATATCATCTGCAAAAAGCGAAAGTTTGATCTCTTCTGACCCTATATGGATACCGTTGATCACCTTTTCTTCCTTAATTGCGATGGCTACAACTTCCATTACAATATTAAAGCGCAGTGAAGACAATGGACAGCCTTGTCTGGTTCCTGATCTGAGTGGAAATGATTTCAGTTTAACTCCATTCAATACGATATTGGCTGTGGGTTTGCTGTAAATGGCCTCTATCAGTTTAAGAAATGTCCCTTCTATACCAATTTTCTTAAGTGTTCTGATCATGAAGGGATGCTGGATATTATCAAAAGTTTTGTCTGCATCAATTCAGAGAATCATATGGTCTTTGTTTTTTAATTTGTTTATGTGCTGAATTATACTTACAGATTTACATGTATTAAACAAGCCTTGAGACCCTGTGATAAAACCAACTTGGTCATGATGTATAATTTGTTTGATGTGTTGCTGGATTCTGTTTGTTAGGATGTTGTTGAACATTTTTGAATCTATATTCATTAGTGATATTGGTCTACAATTTTCTTTTCTTGTTGGGTCTTTTCCTGGTTTGAGTGTCAGGGTGATGTTTGCTTCATAGAACATGCTGGGTAGTCTTCCTTCTTTTTCTACTTTTTGGAACAAGTTTAGTAATATAGGTAATAGTTCCTCTTTAAAGGTTTGGTAGAATTCTGGCGTGAAGCCATCTGGTCCCGGGCTTTACTTTTTAGGAAGATCTTGTACAGTTGATGCTATTTCAGAACTTGATATTGGCCTATTCACATTTCCACTTGATTCTGGCTAAGTCTTGGAAGGTGACATACTTTCAAGTACTGGTCAATTTCCTTCAAATTTTCATGTTTCTGAGAATAAAGTTTCTTGTAATATTCATTAAGGATTTTTTGAATTTCTGAGGAGTCTGTTGTTATTTCGTATTTGTCGTTTCTGATTGATGAAGTTAGAGATTTTACTCTTTTTTTTCCTGGTTAGGTTAGCCAAAGGTTTATCTAATTTATTGACCTTTTCAAAAAACCAACTTTTTGATTTATTGATCTGTTGTATAATTCTTTTGTTTTCAATTTCATTTAATTCTGCTCTCATTTTGGTTATTTCTTTTCTTCTACTGGGTTTGGGGTTGGAATGTTCCTTCTTTTCCAGTTTCTTGACATGTCCCATTAAGTTGTGAACTTCCTCTCTTTCTGTTGTCTTGAGGAAGGCTTGCAGTGCTATAAATTTCACTCTTAGAACTGCGTTTGCAGTATCCCAGAGGTTCTGATAATTCGTGTCTTCATTGTCATTTTGCTCCAAAAATTTGGCGATTTCCTTCTTGATCCTCTGAAACAGCTATCATTCAGCATAAGGCTATTTAACTTCCATGTTTTTGTATGAGTATGCAGATTCCTGTTGTTACTGAGTTCAACTTTTATTGTATAGTGGTCTGAGAGGATACAAGGACAAATTTCTTTTTCTTTTTTATTAAATCATAACTGTATACATTGATATGATCATGGGGTATCATACACTCACTTCATAAACCATTTGACACATTTTTATCACAGTGGTTAACATAGCCTTTCCGGCGTTATCTCAGTTACTGTGCCAAAACATTTACATTCTAACTTTACCAAGTTTCGCAAATACCCCTGTAATATGCACCACAGGTGTGATCCCACCGATCCCCCTCCCTCTACCCACCCCCCCTTTCCCACTTCCCCCTATTGTTAAGTTGTAGCTGGGTTATAGCTTTCATGTGAGAGTCCCAAATTAGTTTCATAGTAGGGCTGTGTACATTGGGTACTTTTTCTTCCATTCTTGAGATACTTTACTAAGAAGAATATGTTCCAGCTCCATCCATGTAAACATGAAAGAGGTAAAGTCTCCATCTTTCTTTAAGGCTGCATAGTATTCCATGGTATACATATACCACAATTCATTAATCCATTTGTGGATCGATGGGCACTTGGGCTTTTTCGATGACTTAGCTATTATGAATTGGGCTGCAATAAACATTCTGGTACAAATATCTTTGTTATAAAGTGATTTTTGGTCTTCTGGGTATATGCCCAGCAGAGGAATTACAGGATTGAATGGCAGATCTATTTTTAGATCTCTGAGTGTTCTCCATATATCTTTCCAAAAGGAATGTATTAATTTGCATTCCCACCCAGCAGTGCAGAAGTGTTCCCTTTTCTCCTCATCCACGCCAACATCTCTGGTCTTGAGATTTTGTGATATAGGCTAGTCTCATTGGAGTTAGATGATATCTCAAAGTAGTTTTGATTTGCATTTCTCTGATGATTAAAGATGATGAGCATTTTTTCATATGTCTGAAGGCCGTGCGCCTGTCTTCTTCAGAGTTTCTCTTCAAATCCCTTGCCCAGCCTGCGATGGGATGCCTGGTTTTTTTCTTGCTGATGCATTTGAGTTCTCTGTGGATTCTGGTTATTAAACCTTTGTCAGAGATATACCCTACAAATATATTCTCCCATTCTGAGGGCTGTCTGCTTGCTTTGCTTACTGTGTTCTTAGCTGTGCTGAAGATTTTTAGTTTGATCAAGTCCCAGTAGTGTATTTTTGAAGCTGCTTCAATTGCCCGGGGGTTCTCCTCATGAAATACTCACCCAGACCAATTTCTTCAGGGTTTTCCCTGCATTCTCCTCTAGTATTTTTATAGTTTCATGTCTTAAGTTTAAATCTTTAATCCAATGAGAGTCTATCTTAGTTAATGGTGAAAGGTGTGGGTCCAATTTCAGTCTTCTGCAGGTTGCCAGCCAGTTCACCCAGCACCATTTGTTAAATAGGGAATCTTTTCCCCACTGAATGTTTTTAATTGGCTTGTCAAAAATCAAATAGCGGTAAGTAGCTGGATTCATCTCTTGGTTCTCTATTCTGTTCCAGATATCTACTTCTCTGTTTTTGTGCCAATACCATGCTGTTTTGATCACTATCGATTTGTAGTAAAGTCTGAGGTCTGGTAGTGTGATTCCTCCTGTTTTGTTTTTATTTCTGAGTAATATCTTGGCTATTCAAGGTTTTTTCTGATTCCATATAAAACGAAGTAATGTTTTTTCAAGATCTTTAAAATATGACAGTGGAGCTTTAATAGGGAGTGCGTTGAAATTATATATTGCTTTGGGTAGTATGGACATTTTGATAATGTTGATTCTTCCCAGTCATGAGCAAGGTATGTTTTTCCATTTGTTAACATTTTCAGCTATTTCTTTTCTTAGAGTTTCATAGTTCTCTTTATAGAGATCTTTCACGTCTTTTGTTAGGTAAATTGCCAAATATTTCATCTTCTTTGGTACTACTGTGAATGGGATAGAGTCCTTAACTGCTTTTTCAATTTGACCTTTGTTGATGTATATAAAGGCTACCGATTTATGAATGTTGATTTTGTAACCTGAGATGCTGCTGTATTCCTTGATCACTTCTAGGAGTTTTGTAGTAGAGTCCCTAGTGTTTTCCAGATACACAATCATATCATCTGCGAAGTCCGAAAGTTTGATCTCTTCTGACCCTATATGGATACCCTTGATCGCCTTTCTTCTCTAATTGCGGTGGCTAAAACTTCCATTACAATGTTGAAAAGCAATGGAGACAATGAGCAGCCTTGTCTGGTTCCTGATCTGAGTGGAAATGATTCCAATTTAACTATCATTCAATATGATATTGGCTGTGGGTTTGCTGTTGATAGCCTCTATCAGTTTAAGAAAAGTCCCTTCTAGACCAATTTTCTTGAGTGTTCTGATCATGAAGGGATGCTGGATATTATCAAAAGCTTTTTCTGCATCAATTGAGAGAATCATATGGTCTTTGTTTTTTAATTTGTTTATGTGCTGAATTACATTTATAGATTTACGTATATTGAACCAGCCTTGAGACCCTGGGATAAAACCAACTTGGTCATGATGTATAATTTGTTTGATGTGTTGCTGGATTCTGTTTGTTAGGATCTTGTTGAATATTTTTGCATCTATAGTCATTAGTGATATTGGTCTATAATTTTCTTTTCTTGTTGGGTCTTTTCCTGGTTTGGGGATCAGGGTGATGTTTGCTTCATAGAACGTGTTGGGTAGTCTTCCTTCTTTTTCTACATTTTGGAACAGGTTGAGTAATATAGGTACTAATTCCTCTTTAAAGGTTTGGTAGAATTCTGACGTGAAACCATATGGTCCCGGGCTTTTCTTTTTAGGGAGGTTTTGTATAGTTGATGCTATTTCTGAACTTGATATGGTTCTGTTCAAAATTTCTACTTGATTCTGGTTAAGTGTTGGAAGGTGGCGTGCTTCCAAGTATCGGTCTATTTCCTTCAGATTTTCATATTTCTGAGAATAAATTTTCTTGTAATATTCATTAAGGATTTTTTGGATTTCTGATGAGTCTGTGGTTATTTCGTCTTTGTTGTTTGTGATTGATGATATTAGAGATTTTACTCTTTTTTTCCTGATTAGGTTGGCCAGAGGTTTATCTATTTAATTGACCTTTTAAAAAAACCAGCTTTTTGATTTATAGATCTGTTGTATTATTCTTTTGTTTTCAATTTCATTTAATTCTGCTCTAATTTTGGTTATTTCTTTTCTTCTACTGGGTTTGGGGTTGGAATGTTCTTCCTTTTCCAGTTGCGTGAGATGTCCCATTAAGTTGTTAACTTCCTCTCTTTCCGTTCTCTTGAGGAAGGCTTGCAGTGCTATAAATTTCCCTCTTAGAACTGCCTTTGCGGTGTCCCAGAGGTTCTGATAGTTTGTGTCTTCATTGTCGTTTTGTTCCAAAAAATTGGCAATTTCTTTCTTAATCTCATCTCTGACCCAGCTATCATTCAGCATAAGGTTATTTAACTTCCATGTTTTTGTATGGGTATGCAGATTCCTGTTGTTACTCAATTCAAGTTTTATTCCATGATGGTCCGAGAAGATGCATGGAATAATTTCTATTCCTTTAAATTTACTGAGGTTAGACTTGTGACCTAAAATGTGGTCAATTTTGGAGTATGTTCCGTGGGCTGATGAGAAGTATGTGTATTCAGTTTTGTTGGGATGAAATGTTCTGTAGATGTCTGCTAAATCTAAATATTGGATGGTTAGGTTTAAATCTAAGATTTCTTTGCTCAGCTTCTTTCTGGAGGATCGATCCAACACTGCCAAGGGAGTGTTGAAATCTCCGATGATTATAGAGCTGGAGGAAATCAAATTACTCATGTCTGTTAGAGTTTCTCTTATAAATTGAGGTGCATTCTGGTTGGGTGCATAGATATTAATAATTGAGATCTCATCATATTGAGTATTACCCTTAACAAATATGAAGTGACCATTCTTGTCCTTCCTTACTTTTGATGGTTTAAAGCCTACTGTATCTGCAAATAAAATTGCAACACCTGCTTTTTTCTGATTACCATTTGCCTGAAATATGGATGACCATCCTTTCACCCTGAGTCTGTATTTGTCTTTTAAGTTGAGATGTGACTCTTGTATGCAACAAATATCTGGCTTGAGTTTTTGTATCCAGTCAACTAACCTATGCCTCTTTAGAGGACAGTTTAAGCCATTCACATTGATGGAGAGTATTGATAATTCTGGTGGAATTTTGGGTATCGAGTTTTTCAAAGGTCCAGTGGACATTTTTAATCCTTTCGCCAGTGTGGAAGTTGGAGTTTGATCCGAAGTTTCTGAATGAATTTACTTTTGTGGTATAGGATTGGGTTGGTCATTGTGGAGGATAGGTCTGAGAATATCCTGAAGAGCTGGTTTACTTATGGCAAATATTTTCAACATATGAATGTCATTGAAGTATTTAATTTCTCCATCATAGATGAAACTCAGTTTAGCTGGATACAAGATCCTGGGTTGAAAGTTTTTTTGCTTTAGGAGATTAAAAGTTGATGACCAGCCTCTTCTGGCTTGAAAAGTTTCAGCAGAGAGATCTGCAGTTATTCTAATATTCTTACCTTTGTACGTTATAGTTTTCTTTCGCAGGGCTGCTTTGAGAATCTTCTCTTTCATGTTAACTTTAGTGAAGCTAATTATGATATGTCTGGGGGATGACTTATTGGGGTTGAATTGTGCTGGGGTTCTGAAGCTGTCTGCTGTCTGAATTTCAGATTCTCTAGGCATGTCTGAAAAATTTTCTTTCATAATTTCATGCAGAAGGGCCTCTGTGCCCTTGGAGGCCAATTCATCGTTCTCAGAAATTCCTATAATCCTTATGTTGCTTTTTTTCGAATTATCTGAGAGTTCTCTGAGTGAGTGATCCGTTTTTGCTCTCCATTTCTCTTCCTCTTTGAGAGATTGGGAGCGTTCGAAGACTTTATCTTCAATGTCAGAAATCCTTTCTTCTGCTTGCTCCATTCTGTTACTGAGGGATTCTACTGTATTTTTCATATCTTTCAGGGCTGTAAGTTCATGCTTCAGTGTATCTAAGTCTTTGGTGGTTTTGTCTTTAAATTCGGTAAATTCTTGAGACAATTTTTGAATTTCTCCTCGGATTCCTAATTCCATTTTATTAATCTTGTCTGCCATCCAAATTCTGAATTCGATTTCTGACATCTCAGTCAGTTGTTTATGAATGGGATCTTCAATCACATCTGCCGTATCTTTTCTTGGGGGGGGTTGATCTATTCTGGTTATTCATGTTACCAGAGTTTTTCCGCTGATTCCGCCCCATGGTTATTTTACTCCCTTTGGTTTTTCCACTGGGGTTTTATCGAGGGCCCATACAGTGTTGTGGCCTGAGAAACTGGGGCCCTGTCTGGTGTGGTGGAGCAAAGTGGTTCTGTCTTGTTTTCAGCTGGTTTCTGTTCGATCCTATTGCAACTTCTACTCTGGCTTGAAATCTCAGCTGTGTGGAAAAATTAGCAATGAAGTCACCCCGCCTGCCCACCTCTGGCCCCAGTTGGAAAAGGAGAATCAACCTTCCTACAACCGTACACCCAGGGCACCACCTGAAAAGTCCTCAGTCTATTAGCCCAGTTCAAAAGGTCCGATTCAACTGTCTCAATCGGCACTTGTCTCGGGTGAGAGAGTTCAAGAGGTCTCTGGGAACTGGATCACAGGGGCCTGGTGACTCCTCTGACATGGCTCACCCCAGTGCAGCGTGGAGTCAGGAGGAGCCATCCAGCAAACAGAGCAGTCTGGGAAGGTTGACGTCTCCTTCCCCACTCTGTCCCTCCGTCGGACCCAATCACTGGTATCTCTGCAGATGGCTAACCCAGTTGCCTGCAGTGAGCTGACACTCCAGGGGTTTGCACCTGCCTGAATCGCAAGGAAGTCTGCCAGGCCCCCGTAGACTGCCGCTATCTAGCAGGAGGAGATGGGGCCTGACATCTATGAGTGTTTGATGCAGGTGATGAGAGGGAGGTGTTCACTCAGGCTTAGCCCCATCCCTGATGGATGCTGCTAACAGAACAGAACAGAACAGACAACTTTGCAGGGTTCTGTCTCTGTTCCTGTCGAAATCGCCTACAGAAGACGAGCTGTGTGTTCAAACGTCTTTGGTGTTGGAGGTTTGAGTCCGATCACCTCTCTGGGTCAGCCCCGCCCTGGAAGCTTCCCGGGTTTGTGAGCAGTGTCAGGAAATCCCCCGCTCACCGGTGGCCTCCTCTGGTTGCCCAGGGAGACAGGGGGTGTGGCCTCAGAAGATCCAGAAGTGAGCATTCTGCTGTTAAAGAAAAAAACGGCTGTTGATCTACCTCCAGGGAACTGCTGCTCTGATGTGGGCCCTCAGGCAACCCTTTTCTCTTCTGTCTCGCGCCCCAGAGTCAGCACTGAGCGGCCGCAGTTTGTGCTGGGTCCACACCCCTCAAGAGATCCCCCAGGAATCAGAACTCTTGGGGGATAGGCCCCCAGACCCCGAATGGGAGTGGGGGGGTGGAAGCTAGAGTTTCATTCAGTTTTAGGCAACAATACGGCCCGGGGAGGGCTCCTGCACTGCACCGCAGGGTAGTGCCGCCAAGGCTTGATTTCTCCTCAGCAGAGTGCCCTCTCCTCGCTCACGTGTCCCAGAGTCGGCGCTGACCTGACGCAGCTCAGGCACTTTGCACTCCCCTCGAGAAATCACCCAAGGATCCGAAATCCTGGGGGATAGGCCCTCAGACCCCGAGTGAGAGTAGGGGCTCTCAGCTCTCAGCAGGGAAGCTAGAGTCTTATTCAGTCTTGTGCCCGGGGAGGGTTGCTGCACTGCACCTCAGGGAATTGCCACGAGGCATGACTCCCCCTTAGCCCGGTGCCCTCTCCTCACTCGCGCACCTCAGAGTCAATGCTGACTAGTCGCAACTCGGGGACTGTGCACTCCCCTTGAGAAATCACCCAAGGATCCGAACTCCTGGGGGACAGGCCTCCAGACCTCATTGGGCGGGAGGGGAGCGCCGGGAGGGTTGCCAGCGAAGGATTCCCAAAGTTTTATTCCATTTTATGCCTGGCAGGAGAACACCACGGCACCCCAGTAGGGGAGGTAGGTCCAGTTTTTAGAAGGTCTCTCCCGTGGAGTGTAGTGGGAGGGCCTTTAATTTCTGCCCGCTTGTTTAATTGTGGGGCTCTTGAGCCGGTCCCATGGAGGAGGGGGACTCCCGTCCGCTTGGTGGTGGATTTTGTACCTTTTGTTTGCGTCCTTGTGATCGCAGCTTGCCTCAGCGGTGTTGATGTGCGTTCTTCAACCTTCTCTCTTGGTGAGGCTCAAGTCCACCAGGATACTTACTAAATTCCTGTCCCTTAACTCTCCTTCTGGACGGGAGCCTCTGTTGAAAGCTGGCTTCAGTCCGCCATCTTGTCTCTCTCCAACTGGTCAAACTTTTAACCACCAAAAAGCCTCTGCAATCTTCCTGGTTCCATAGCCACCAACCCTCACTTCCTCCAAGGAAAAATTTCTATTCCTTTAAATTTACTGAGGTTAGACTTGTGACCTAAGATGTGATCAATTTTGGAGTATGTTTCATGGGCTGATGAGAAGTATGTGTATTCAGTTTTGTTGGGATGAAATGTTCTGTAGATGTCTGCTAAATCCAAATATTGGATGGTTAGGTTTAAATCTAAAATTTCTTTGCTCAGCTTCCTATTGGAGGATCTATCCAACACTGCCAAGGGAGTGTTGAAATCTCCAACTATTATGGAGCTGGATGAAATCAAGTTGCTCATGTCTGTTAGAGTTTCTCTTGTAAATTGAGGTGCATTCTGGTTGGGTGCATAAATATTCATAATTGAAATCTCATCATATTGAGTATTACCCTTAACAAATACGAAGTGACCATTCTTATCCTTCTTTACTTTTTTTTGGTTTAAAGCCTATTGTGTCAGCAAATACCATTGCAACACCTGCTTTTTTCTGATTACCATTTGCCTGAAATATGGACAATCATCCTTTCACCCTGAGTCTATATTTATCTTTTAAGGTAAGATGTGACTCTTATATGCAGCAAATATCTGTCCTGAGTTTTTGTATCTAGTCAGCTAACCTGTGCCTCTTTAGAGGACAGTTTAAGCCATTCACATTAATGGAGAATATTGATAAGTCTGGTAAAATTTTGGGTATCGAGTTATTCGAACGTCCAGTGGACATTTTTAATCCTTTCACCATTGTGGAAGTTGGAGTTTGATCAAAAGTTTATGATTGAGTTTACTTTTGTGGTAGAGGATTGGGCTGGTCATTATGGAGGATAAGTCTGAGAATATCCTGAAGAGCTGGTTTGGTTATGGCAAATTTCTTCAACATATGAATGTCATTAAAGTATTTAATTTCTCCATCATAAATGAAACTCAGTTTAGCGGGATACAGGAACCGGGGTTGAAAGGTATTTTGTTTTAGGAGATTAAAAGTCTATGACCACCCTCTTATGTCTTGAAAGGTTTCAGCAGAGAGATATGCAGTCATTCTAATATTCTTCCATTTATAGGTAATGGATTTCTTGTGTCTGGCTGCTCTCAGAATTTTCCCCTTCATATTTACACTAGTGAAGTTAATTATGATATGCCTGGGGGATGTCTTATTCAGATTGAGTCGTGCTAGGGTTCTGAAACTGTCTGCTATCTGAATTTCAGAATCTCTTGGCATGTCTGGAAAATTCTCTTTCATAATTTCATGGAGAAGGGCCGCTGTGCCTTGCAAGGCCACTTCATCACTTTCTGGGATTCCAATGAGGCAGATATTAGCCTTCTTCTGAATCTGAGAGAATAAACCATTTTTGCCCTCCATTTCTCTTCCTCTTTGAGAGTTTGTGAGCGTTCAAACGCTTTGTCTTCAAGGTCAGAAATCTTTTCTTCTGCCTGCTCCACTGTGTTAATGAGGGATTCTATGATATTTTTCAGATCTTCGAGGGCTGCAAATTCTTGCTTCAGTGCATCAAAATCTTTGATGGTTTTGTCTTTAAATTCATTAAATTCTTTTTTTTGTTTGTTTTGTTTTTGGCCTGGGCTAGGTTTGAACCCGCCACCTCCGGCATATGGGACTGGCGCCCTACTCCTTGAGCCACAGGTGCCACCCTAAATTCATTAAATTCTTGAGACAACTTTTGAATTTCTCCTCAAATTTCTACTTCTGACTTTTGAATGGCTCTTCAAATTTCTAATTCCAAATTTTCCTCCATTCTATTAATCTTGTTTGCATTCCAAATTCTGAATTCGATTTCTGACATCTCAGCCAGCTGTTTATGGATGGGATCCTCAGTTACATCTGCCATATCTTTCCTTGGCGGGGGGTGGGGGTTGATCTTTTCTGGTTATTCATGTTACCAGAGTTTTTCTGCTCATTCTTCCCCCTGATTACTTTACACTGTTTGATTTTTCCCCTGAGCTTTGTCGAGGACCTGTACAGTGTTATGGACTGAGAAACTGGGGATCTATTTGGTGTGGTGGGGCTAAGTGGTTCTGTCTTGATTTCAGCTTGTCTCTGTTCAACACTAGTGAAACAGTTACTCTGGGTTGAAGTCTCAGCTGTGGAGAAATACCAGCAATTAAGTCACCCCGCCCCTCATAGGCAACAATTGGAAGAGGAAAATCAAACCTTCCTACAGCCAGCCACACACCCAGGGCACCACTTGAATAGTCCTTAGGCGATTGGCTCAGTTCAAAAGGTCTAAATCAATTGTCTCAGTCAGCACCTGTCTCAAGTGGAGAGTTTCAAAGGTCTCTGGCAACTGGATCGCAGGGGTCTGGTGACTTATTCATTCAGTGTTGCAGAATTAGCACTGACCATATGACTTGCTCTGGTGCTCCGTGAAGTCAGGAGGACCCACCCAGAAAATAGATTAGTCTGGGAAGGTTGATGCCTCCTTCCCCACCTTGCACCTCTGTCACATCCATCACTGATAGCCGTGCAGTGCTGTGACCCAGTTGTATCCATTGAGCAGATACTCCAGAGCTTTGTACCTGCCTGAATCAAAGGAAATCTGTATCTGCTCAGCCAGTCCACTGCTCTCTGTAGGGGGCAGTGAGGCTTGACAACCTCGGGTGCTTAATGGAGGATGGGGGGTGTTCACTCAGTTCCAGTGCCGCCTCTGATTGATGTTACTGGCAGAACAAAACAAATTCATGGGAGTTTGTTTCTGTCCCTGCTAAATTCTTCTGTAGAAGAGGACCTTATTTGAGTTCCCAGAACCTGTGCCTCAGGCCCTGTCTTTGGTCCTGCAGGTTTGTATTTGCAGCACAGTTAGCTGTCAGCTCCTGCCTTCCTTTGTCTATAGGCTGATGATCCCCTGAGGGCTGGGTGCATCTTAAGCTCAGTAAAGCAGTCCTCTGGGTCAGCCCCGCCCTGGGAATTTCCCAGCTCTGTGTGTGCATTTTCTAGTCCCTGCACTCTACCCAGGCCGATACCACCTCAGGCAAACCCTTTACTCATGGAGCCTGTGTTTCACTCCAATGTCTGTTCCATGGTGGTTGCCATCTAAGATGATGCCCGGCCTCCTCTGGTTTCCCAGGGAGACAGGGGCTGTGACTTCAGGATATCTGGGGGTGGGCCTTATTGTTGTCAAAAATGGCTGCTGCTCTGCACCTCAGGGTACTGCCATTCCAGCATGATTCCTTCTCAGCCAACCATCATCTCCTCACTCCAGTGTTGCAGAATCAGCACTGACCAGCTGCAGTCCAGGCCCTGTCCATGCCCCTCAAGAAATCACCCAAGAATCTGGACTCCTGAGGGACAGGCCTCCAGACCTCAGAATGAGAGTGGAGGGGAGTGCAGGGGGCTCAGAATTGCAGGTCAAAACACTAAACTCCTTGAGACCAAATGAGCAAATAAACAGATAAAAAGGCTACCAGACACACAAGCCCATAGATGCACAATCAGAAACACATAGACATACAGGCAACAACAACGACAAGAACAACAGAAAACTACAATAAAAATAATGATAATCGTAAAATAATTTACAAAATGGTAAAAATCATACAAACAAAATGAACAAATAAAAAAAACTTTAAAAATCTGAGGTAAGCACTTCAGAAATCATAAGGATGGAAGAAGTGGAAGACAGAAGGAAGAGAAAAAACATTGGTGTTCATAAAAATGTTAAAAAGAAGAAATAAAAAATTAAAAATAGAAAAAATAAAAATAAAAAAGTATATATATAAAAAAATAAAAATTAACAATAGCTCCTCCATGAAAATAGTGAGGAAAGGAAAAAAAATGCAGCAACCACCAAAGTATTATTCTTGTATATATGTAGGAATATACATCTATATGTATGATGTTGGGATGAACTTTCATAGGAATATATTTACAATGCAATATACTTTCTGGACACCAGCTGGCACTGTGAGTGGTTCCCAGGCTTATACCTGATTCACCGTTTATACTGTTACCACGATAGCCACTCTACCTGGCCGGTTGCCATTTTGGAGTTTCTGTAAAAGTTTGTTATCTAATTGTTGTGTAACCTCTGCTGCTCTGTTCCAGACAGCACTCCTATCCAACCTCCCAGCTCAGTGCAAGATCCATGCTTCACAAATCTTTCCACTCCACTCCCACATTCTCCCGCAATTGGCTGTGGGGGAGGGTTCGGGCTGCTGAGGCTTTAGCTGCTGCTGGTTCATGTGGCCACCACCGGTCCCCATGGCTACAGCGCACCGAAACCTTATCCTCAGTTTTTGTGGCTCAGAGTCTCACTTGAATCTGGACTTTTGATTCTAGCCACCCGCCAGTTCGCCACACAGCCTGAACTGCCAGCCCACTCTAATATTCCCCACCAGGAATAGTCCGGTCTATTTAATCACTCCTGTTGTTCTGGGGGAAGGTGTCCGCCATTTGGGATAATTCAAAATGTCTGTTTCCCAGGTGGGATCCCTTCCCTTCAATTTTTTATCAGGTTGCTTAGCACCTTATGGTTCTGACTGGCTCCCCTTTTGATTGCCACACTCAGCTCAGGAATAAATTTTCGTCAATTGGGTTTTGCTAGGAGTTGCAGGCTGCTGTCCTCTGTGAGGGAGGGGCCCGCCAGCCAGCATGGCCAAGTGGGGAAAATCTCTACAACAGAGTCCGTGGTTTTAAATTACACCTCATATACAGCAATCCGCCAATTTGCTGCGCATCTCCAGATGTCTGTCCACACCAATAATCCACATGGGGAAATGGTCCAGAATCCTCTTCCTCTCACCTGATGACTTGGGGGAGGTGGGTTACACGTCCATCCTGTCCGCCATCATGCTCCGCCTCCTAGACTACTTTTTATCTTTCAAAATCCGTTTTGAAGTAACTATTAATAAAAATCTATCATTTTAATACTTCCAAGAAACTTTCTCTGATTCCCTGAGGCATTCACTACCTCCAAGTTTCCACAGTACTCTGTTTATACCATTAGTAATAGTACATAGCTAATAGTAATGGAGTGGCTTCTGTGTACAGAAGACATTTTATGAAATTTATCTCATTTATTCTCTTAAAAACCATACTAAAGAGATGATCATTTCATTCTTGAAAAAACGGAGGCTTACAGGAGTTAAATAACAGTCTCACAGGTAATGACTTTCACAAAATAAAAATTAAATTAGACTTTCTGACTGCAAAGCCCAGGATATTTTCCTTGAGTCATGTAGTTCCTGATAAATTAATAACTGAATGAGTGACCACTGTGGCAAAGGATAGCATACCCTCATGAGCATATATGTAGCTAAGATAAATATATTGCAAATTTTACATTCTTTTTTACACATTTTATGTTTGATATATTAGAGTATGTTAAGATATCTTTGTTAACATAGTTAAGGTATATAGCAAAGAACATACCAGAATCTGAATGTATATTATCCTCAGAATTATGACAAAGACCTCCTATTGTAACTGAGCATATCTGAACACAGTTTCCTAATTCAAAACCTCAGTGCAAAGCAACTTCATTATATGCTCTTTCCATTTAAGCCTATTCTGATCACATTTTCCTTGGATCAGCCCAGTGGTCCCTACAGGGAGCTATAACATGTGTAAAATGTCTGCTGAGCCAGATTAAATGAATTTCAGTTAAGGGACTAATATTATTAACATTATGTGATAATTTGCAATTATCAGTCAAATAAGATCAGTTACCAAAGGACCAGGGAGGTCTTAGTAAGAGGTGAACCACAAAATCAGCACACTTCCTGCTCAAGCAGTTTATAACCTAAAATGGGCTATTGCAAATAATGGAGGGATAGAAGGGGTCTCTAGGGAGAGGAGAAAAGAAGAAAGAGTCCTTGAATTGTTTTTGTCCTTAATGAAAAAGGCTTATGTTAAAAACAAGCTCAAATGTACTCCCTCATTTATTTTTCCAATATGCCAGTCCTCTGCAAGCACACTGGGTTAATGCACTGATATCAAAAGGCAGCTGCAATTCAGAAGAAAGCACTAATCTGGGATGTAGAACCCAAGGTTTCTAGACCTAAGTCTGCTACTATCTCTGTGACCTTGGTCTTTAACTTTTCTTCTAGAGCTCCTGTTTCCCACCAATAAAAAAGAAAAGATCACACTAGTTCAATCTGAGATTTTTTCCCATTCTAAAACGGAATGATTTACTATTGGATACAAATACTCATTTAAGTTAAGTTGAATCTTCTCCACTCTCTATTTCCAAAATGACAACAAGGTTAATTTTCTTAGATTCTTGGCAACCTGCCTCAGCATACATTTCATCTTATACCAGGCAAAGGGGCTGGTATAAGAAGGTATTGACCACTAAGAAGCAGAATTGTTTTTACAATTCTGATTTAATGCCTGTAGCTCTTCTTTTCATCTATAGGTGCAAAGACATTAGTCCCTTCACAGAAATTGATTTTTATGATCGAAAAGTTTTCCTTCAGGATCTAGTCTCCCATCACCACTCTGATTTCCTCTCATATTTCCAATCACTCCTTCCTCTTCGTCTTCCCTTGTTGCTGATCCTCTATCACATCACTAAGACTCCTGCCTCACAGGCTTTGTATCTTTCATCCCCCTTGCATGGAATACATCCTCCCATAACCTGGTGGTTTCATCTCTCACTTTCTTTAGGTTTTTATTCCAAAGTTATTTTCTCAATAAGGCCTGTCCTCATCATCCTTTCCAGTGTTCTCAACCTTCCTAATGCCGCTACCCTTTAATACAGTTCTTTGTGTTGTGGTGACTCCCAACCATAAGATTATTTTTGTTGCTACTTCATAACTGTAATTTTGCTGCTGTTATGAATTGTAATGTAAATATCTGATATGCAGGATGTATTTTCATTGTTACAAAGGGGTCATGACCCAGAGGTTGAGAACCACTGCTTTAGACTTAAGCACCATTTTATATCCTGTCTCCTTAACTTTGTTCCAAATAATTATCTGTCTTCCCAATAGAATGTAAAACCAATAAGACAAAGATATTTTTGATCTTTTTATCTCTTTTCCATATACCTAGTACCTAGATCAGGACTTAGGATATAGTATGCACCCAAGGGTATTTGTTGACTAAATGAATAAACTCCCAGGTACCATGTACTCTCCCCTAACTCACTCTACTCCCAATACACTCGTTTTCTCCTTCTTTACCATGAACACTAAGCATATGCTCCTTTCTGGTGTTTGTTCTGTACTTCCTTTCTGTCTGGAATCTCCACCCAAAGATATCCATGTAGCTTTCTTCATTAATTTATTCAGATTTATATTCTTTTTTTAATTTCAAAGTATTAAGGGGGTAAAAATATTTTTTAATTTTTCTTTTTACATATACATATGTTAATTAGGTTTCCAACTTTTTTGCCTTCACATCATTAAAAAGACTTAAAGTTTAATAACACTAACAATGTTTAAGATAAGGACTAGAAACAAAAATCTTGTAAAGAACAAATGAACATAAGTACATTCAAAAAAGGAATCAGATAATTGCTACATCAAAATCTTAAGCAATAATAACAATAATAATAATAATAATGCAAAAAAAGTAACATTCACATTGTCAAATAAGAGTATGTCTATTATAGAATGCTTTGACTCAGAGGTTCAGTATGGAGTCATCAGTTAACTTCTTATTTTTTTAAGTATCAAGAAATAGACAACTAATATTTATAAATAAAAGTAAAAGATAATTTCAAAAAACAGATCATGCTAAATATTATAGACAATAGAAAAAGAAGAAATACATTCTACTTGATCTGGGAACACCTGATATTAAAGTTGGAGAAAATATATTATTATAAAGGAGAAATTACAAATATATGTCACTTATAAGTGAGGATACAATATCCTAAACAACATATTAACATGTTGAGTTAAAAATTAATGTTTAAGTAATATACTTTGGTCAAAATTAAAACCAATTTATCTGAAAATTAGTCACTATCTTATTTTCTTTCCTTGTTCTTTTTTTTCTTCTTTTCCTTTCCCTCACCCCTTCCCTCCTTCTCTGTCTGCTCTCCCCTTCCCCCAATGCACCACCATGTCATTAATTGTCTTCAAATCAAAATTGAGTACATAGGATTCATACTTCTCCATTCCTGTGATGCTTCACTAAGAATGATGTGTTCCACCTCCATCCAAGTTAGTACAAATGCTGCAAAATCTCCATTTTTTATGGCTGAATAATATTCCATGGTATACATATACCACAGCTTACTGATCCATTCCTGGGTTGAAAGACATTTAGGTTGTTTCCACAATATTTTTTGTTACATAGATTGCTTTTGTAATGCTTGAGTAATGGCTGTAAGTGTTGCCATCACTCAAACAGTGTTCAATGTATCTGTTAGATAGGTTTTTACCTCTCCTCTTCTTCCCTTCCTCCCTGCTTGATTTCCACTGAGTTTTACATTCCTCTGTGCACATGTGTGCTGATTTGTTGGTTTCAATTTAATGGCAGGTACATGTGGTGGTTGTTTTTCCATGCTTGGGATATTTCACTTAGGATAATAGTCTCTAGTTCCATCCAAATAGTTGTAGGCATGAATTTATCCTTTTTATGGCCAAGTAGTACTCCATGGTATACACACACCACATTTTGTTAATCCATCTATGAATTTATGGGCACTTGGGTTGATTCCATGTCTTTGCAATTGAGAATTGTGCTGCAATAAACATTTATGTGGAGGTGTCATTTTGGTAAAATGACTGATTTTCTTTTGGGTAGACTTCTAGTAGTGGGATTGCTATATTGAATGGTAAGTCTACTTTTAGACCTTTGAGGAATTTCCATAATATTTTCCATAGAGGTTGTAATAATTTACAGCCCTACCAACAACATATAAGGGTTCACTTCTCTCTACATCCATGCCAATATCTATTTGGGGGCTATTTTTGAAAAGCCATTCGAACAGGCATAAGGTAATATCTTATGGATTTAAATTGTGCTTCTCTAAGGATTAATGGTGTTGTGCATTTTTCATATGTTTATGGCCATTTCTCTATTTTCTCTTGAAAAGATTCTGTTCATGTCTTTTGCTCACTTTTTATTGAGGTTGTTTGTTTTGTCTTGCTGATTTGCTGAGTCTTACTGATTTTCCTCTAGAATTCTTATGGCTTCATGCCTTACATTTAAGTATTTCATCCATATTGAATTAATTTTTGTGAGTGGTGAGAGATAGGGGTCCTGTTCCATTTCTTCTGCATATGGCAGTTTTCCCAGCACCATTTATTGAACATGGCTTCATTTCCCCAGCATGTATTGTTGTCTACTTTGCCAAAGATCAGCCGCCTTCAGATAGATAGTTTTATATCTGGGTTTTCTATTCTGTTGAATAGTTGAATGATTGGTCTGTGTCTCTATTTTTGTGTCCATACCATGCAATTTTGGTTAATAATTCCTCATAGTATAGCATGAAGTTTGGCAAGTGATGCCTTTAGATTTGGTCTTTTTGCTTAAGATCACTTTGGCTATCTGGGCTCTTTTCTGGTTCCAAATGAAGGATAGAATTATTTTTTTCTACATCTGTAAACTATAACATTGCTTATTTTCTTGAAGATGACTTCTCAGGTGAAATTATCTAAAAACGGCAATCTCGCTTTCACATATGTTTCTTATACTTTTTTCCTTTATAACTGTCACAGTGGTGGAACTGAACCACTCAGCTCTCCTTCAAGAGAACTTTCTGGCGGAATAAACTGATAGCCCCAAATATTAGGATTCACGTCAGCATTCTTGGAGGCTGTGCCTTCCCTGGGCTTCTCCTAGTAGCCAATATTTTAGCACAGCAGGAGTAATGCTGCAAGCCTATTTCTGATGACTTAGGAGTCCTCTAATAAGCAATTTAGGCCCAGAGACTACCCATTGACCTAGCTGAAATTTTCTTAAAACTGTGCTATAGTCTGAGATTCTTCCTCCCCTACGTCCTTCCTTCCCTCTTCCTTTTTACAGGCCTGCATAATGGCCCTAAGGCTCTACTTGTCTACTCTTGTTCTTTTCCCTTTAACTTTCACAAGTTTGTAGTGAAATATCTTATACCATGTAAATATACCTAGCAAATATCTTATACCATGTATCTTTGTCTTAACATTTGCTTCCTGGAGCATCTTAAACTAATACAATACAACTTATAACATATTATATATTAATTTGTTTATTTGTAACTGTCCATCTCCTCACCTCATGAAGGTGGGACTTTTGCCTAGTTTACTTACTAGTGGATCTCCTGAATGTAAAATGATTCTTATATAGGCCAAATATCTTTGGCAGAGAAATGTTACTGCTATATGTTAATTTCACTCATTCCTAAAAATTTGAATGTCTAGTTGTTTTAGGCATTATGTTAAGCAATCAGTAGATCAAGGATTTAGTGGAGATAAATATCTAAACAAGTAATTATAATATACTATGACCAGGCTTGATTAAAAGTTTTCAGTGTATATAGCACAAATAACTTTGCATGGACATGTAAAAATTTAAATTCTATACATATTTAAGATAAAGTATTGTGAATATCCCATGAATTATACGAAGGGTAATTCAACCTCAATAAACAAGTAGTTCTCTTATCTTAGCCAGAACTCCTCAGAAGCAAATTTTCCTTATGAAGATTTTCTTCATTTACATTAACTAAAATGAAGATCATTCTTTATTGAATGAGAGTATATTATTCAATGATACACTGATCTACCAGGTAGGAAAGGGAAATCAAATAACTTTTTAAAGTCTATGGAAGGAAAACAATCTGTGAATCAGAGATATTATTAAAACTTTTCTAGTTCAAACCCCCAAAATGGTCTAGCTCAAGTGCCACCTATTCTATGAACACTTTTATGATACCCTCAATATTGAGCCAGGTCCCTTCCTTTATATGTTGTCAAATAAAGGTGTGTCAAAGAACCCTGTACTTGTCTTTTTTAGCATTTACCCTAAGTATAATTCATTAGTCATTGTGAGCTGTCTCATTAGTGGGAAAGAAGCTCCATGACAGAACTACATCTATTATATTCACTGTTGTATCTCCATCTAGCACCTTGCACAAAGAAAATTCTCAATATTTCTTGGCTGTATGGGAAAATAAATAAATAAATAGTAAATGAATGAATTACATGAAAAATTTCCCTTTATCTACCCAACTGCATTTTCATCTATACTTCTTATACTTCCTCCAAGAATCTATCCATTCATAATAAAAGTGAAAACTTTAGAAATAAAGAAGAGTAGTACATCTCCACCACTCTTGTCACAGATAGGCATGCAAATCTTTGGATTCAATTGCTCCTGAGATCAGTGATTCAGCCTTCTCAGATGTTGAACTGTTGAACCCAGATCTGAACTAAAATTTGGAGGTGACAAATAATGGTCCTCTGACTGTCACCATAGCAGAATGGTCACTTCTATTTTGAATTACTCCATCAGGGATTCTTTACTCTCCAGTTTCAGAGTAACTCAAAGCATAGTCTTTCCTTGAGTAGCCTACTTTCTGATAAGCATGGAAAAGAGAATTTTACTACTTTTGCTGAAAGTTTACATCTCCCTCCCCCTTTTTTAAACACTCTAGCCACATAGTCACTTAATATCTCCAGAGAGTCCTTCATAATATTTTCTAATGATTCAGCCATCTAACTTCATCCTATGCTATGCTACATAACTTGTAATAAACATTCTATCTTGATTGCAGTTGTTAATAAATATCTCTTACCTCCCTTACTGAATTTTAAGTGTCTCAATTTTAATTATTTTTTATGAGTATTTATTTATTTGCTTATTTTTGGTGAATGAAAAACTAATTTTTTTCTTTTTTTATGAGTATTTATTTATTGTGAATGAAAACCTGCTTTGACTAGAATGTAAAGCCCTGCAGTTATTCTAAGGCTCATTGAGAGTGATGGTTGAAAAGTAAAGTGTGCCAGATGTAGGGAGTGATTCCAATGGTAGGCAAAGAGTTAGAATAATATTGTCTAAAAATTTTCAATCCAAGTTACATTTTGTATCGCATAAATAATTTTATTGATTTTTTTGATGTTATTGTTTCAGGTTCATTGAGGGTCCACAGAATCAGATTACACTGATTGCATTTGTTAGATAAATTACCTCTTATAATTGTGTCCTGCCCCCAAGAGGTGTGCCATACATGGTAAACCCTAATTGTCCTCTTTCCTTCCCCATCCTTGCTCCCTCAATCCGCTGTCCCCAATCTTGAATTGATTTAAGTTTTTGTCTTATGAGGGCATGTATTAGATTGTCTACTGGATTCATATTAGAATTGAGTACATTGGATTCTTTGTTCTCCATTATTGTGACATTTTACTAAAAAGAATGGGTTCCAACTCCATCCAGGTTAAGTCTCCATCTTTCTTAATGGCTGAATAGTATTCCATGGTATACATATACCACAGCTTGTTAATCCAATCTATCTAAAAAGAATGTGTTCCAACTCTATCCAGGTTAAGTCTCCATCTTTTTTAATGGCTGAATAGTATTCCATGGTATACATATACCACAGCTTGTTAATCCATTCCTGGGTTGGTAGGCATTTAGGTTGTTTCCACATTTTGGTGATTGTAAACTGAGCTGCAATAAACAGTCTAGTGCAAATGTTCTTATGATAAAATGATTTCTTTTCCTTCTGGGTGGATGTCTAGTAATGGGATTACAAGATCAAATGGGAGGTCTAATTTGAGTTCTTTGAGGATTCTCCATACTTCCTTCCAAAAAGGTTGCCTTAATTTGCAGTCCCACCAGCAGGGTAAAAGTGTTCCCGTCTCTTCACATCCACACCAGCATCTGTGGCTTTGAGAGTTGTGATGTGCGCTATTCTCACTGGGTTTGGGTGATATCTCAGGGTGGTTTAGATTTGCATTTCTCTGATGATCAGGGACAATGAGCATTTTTTCAAATGTTTATTATCTATTAGTCTGTATTCATCAGAGAAGGTTCTGTTCATATCTCTTGCCCAGTGGTAGATGGGATTATTTATTTTTTGTTAATTAATTTGAGCTCTCTATGGATTCTAGTTATCAATCCTTTGTCAGATTCATACCCTGCATATATCTTTTCTCATTCTGAAGGTTGTCTTTTTGCTTTACCCATTGTGTCCTTGCTCTGCAGAAGCTTTTCAGCTTAATTAAGTCCCATTTGTTAGTTTTTGTTCTTGTTGCAATGGCCACTGAAGTCTTTGTCATAAAATCTATGCCTAGTCCAACATCAACAAGAGCTCTTCCCAAACTTTCTTTCAATATTTTTATCATTTCATGTCTTAGATTTAAATTTTTTGTACATCTTGAGTCAATTTTTATAAGTGGTGAAAGGTGTGGGTCCAGTTTCAGTCTTTTACATGTGGTTATCCAGTTCTCCCAGCACCATGTGTTGAATAGGGATTCTTTTCCCCCACTGTATGCATTCATTTTGTTTACCAAAGATCAGATGACAAGTAGAGACTGGTTTCATCTCTCGGTTTTCTATTCTGTTCCATATGTCTATGTCTCTATTTTTGTGCCAATACCATACTGTTTTGATTACTGTGAACTTGTAATGTAGCCTGAAGACTGGTAGGATGATGCCTCCAGCTTTGTTTTTAATTACTAAAAATAGCCCTGGCTATAAAGAGGTTTTTCTGGTTCCACACAAAACAAAGCACTATTTTTTTCCATTTCTTCAAAATATGATGTTGATATTTTAATTGGGATTGCATTAAATCTATCTGCAATCTGCTTTGGGTAGAATAGATTTAGCAAAGTTCATTGTTCATTGTTCCGAGCCAAAAGAACGGTATGTTCTTCCATTTGCTAGTGTCTTCTGCAATTTCTTTTCTAAGGGTGTCATAATTCTCTCTGAAGATGAAGGTAGAGGGAAGGCTCTGAGAAGCCTAGAAATTCAACTTCCAAATGTGAAACCGGTTGCTGGATCAGCTGGGTCTGAGACCATAGGAGTTTGTTTGGTAGCACAGGAGGAGAGCATTGTGTTAAGCAGAAGAGCAAAATCACTTCAAAATAATAATATTCTCTTAAGCATGGAGAATAAGAAATCAAAAAGAAATCCTAATAATTTCTACTACACCAACATCTGCAGGACTTTGCTATCATCATCTTATATAAAACAGAAAAATAGGGGGGGAGGAGTTAAGATGGCTGACTGAAGCCAGCTTTCCACAGAGGCTCCCGTTCAGGAGGAGAGTTTAAAGGACAAAAATTCAGCAAGTAACCTGGTGGATTTGAGCTGCACTAAGAGAGAAGGTTGTAGAACGCATGTCAACCCCGCTGAGGCAAGCTGCGACCACAAGGATACAAACAAAAGGTACAAAATCCATCACCAAGCGGACGGGAGTCCCCTCCCCCATGAGAATGGCTCAGAGTGCCCCACAAACAACCGGTCAGAGTTCAAAGGTCCTCCCACTCCACTACACAGGAGAGACCCTCTAAAAACTGGACCTACCTCCCCTACTAGGGTGCCACAGCGTCCTCCTGCCAGGCATAAAACTGTATAAACTGTATATAGTCTCTACCTGGAATTCTGAGCTCCCAGCGCTCCCCTTCGCTCACACTGGGGTCTGGAGGCCAGTCCCGGCTGGTCGGTGGAGAGAGGACTGCCCCAGAGTGGCAGTTCCCTGAGGCACAGTGCCACAGCCGTCTTTTGATTACAATACGGCCAGGCATAAAACTGTGTAAAGCTGTGTGTGTTCTCTGCCAGCAACCCCAGGCTTGCAGCGCTCCCCGTGCTCCCCTCTGCTCTTGCTCCAAGGTCTGGAGGCCTGTCCCCCAGGGATCCAGACTCTTGGGCAATTGCTCGAGAGGTGTAGACAGTGCTAGGCTGCAGCCGGTCGGTGCAGACTCTGGGATACGGGAGCGGAGAGAGGACGGTTGGCCAGAGGGGAGCTACACCGGAGCAACGGTTGGCTGAGCCATAAGGCAGCAGCCCTCTTTTGCTAGCAATACGGCTCACTACAGAATATTCTGAAGCCACACCCCCTGTCTCCCTGGGCAACCAGAGACTCTGAGTTTGCCTGAGTCAACTCCAACTTGCACACCAGGGAAACTCCCAGGGCGGGGCTGACCCAAAGGGCGGCTTTACTAAACCTAAGATGCACCTGGCCCTCAGGGGATCGTCAGCCTATAGACAATACAAGAGCAAAGATAAGCTGATTTGGAACTCAATTCAGCTTCTCTTCTGCAGGGGAAACGCAGAGTTGTTCTGTTCTGTTCTGTCAATAACATTAATCAGGGGTGAGACTGGACCTGAGTGAAAACCGCTCAACCTTCATCTAGTGCCTGAGGTTGTCAGGCCTCACCTCCTCCTGCTGGAGAGAGGCAGAGCGCAGCGGCCTGGCAGACTTCCTTGTGATTCAGGCAGGTACAAACTCCTGGAGTACCAATTCACTACAGGCAACTGGGTCAGCCAACTGCAGGGCTATCAGTGACTGGGTGTGAAGTGGTGCAAGGTGGGGAAGGAGGCAGCAACCTTCCCAGACTGATTTATAGGCTGGGTGGCTTCTCCTGACTCCACACAGCACTGGAGCAAGCCACACCAGTAGTCATCAGACCCCTGTGATCCAGTTCCCAGAGACCTCTTAAACTCTCTCACCCGAGACAGGTGCAGACTGAGACAATTGATTTGAACTTTTTGAATTGAACCAATCGCCTGAGGACAAATCAGGTGGTGCCCTAGGTGCACGGTGGTAGGAAGGTTTGATTTTTCTTTTCCAATTGTTTGCCAGTGGGGGTTGGGGTGACTTAATTGCTGATATTTCTCCACAGCTGAGACTTTAATCCAAAGTATCTGTTTCACTAGGGTGGAACAGAAACCAGCTGAAAACAAGGCAGAACCATTTAGCCCCACCACACCAGACAGGGCCCCAGTTTCTCAGGCCACAACACTGTACGGGCCCTAGACAAAGCCCCAGGGGAAAAAATCAGAGGGAGTAAAACAACCATGGGGCGGAATCAGCGGAAAAACTCTGGTAACATGAATAACCAGAATAGATCAACCCCCCCAAGGAAAGATAGGGCAGATGCAATTGAAGATCCCATTCATTAACAATTGGCTGAGATGTCAGAAATCGAATTCAGAATTTGGATTGCAGACAAGATTAACAAAGTGGAATTAGGAATTTGAAGAGAAATTCAAAAGTTGTCTCAAGAATTTAATGAATTTAAAGACAAAACCATCAAAGACTTAGACACACTGAAGCAAGAATTTGCAGCCCTCAAAGATATGAAAAATACAGCAGAATCCCTCAGCAACAGAATGGAGCAAGCAGAAGAAAGGATTTCTGACATCAAAGATAAAGCCTTTGAACACTCCCAAACTCTCAAAGAGGAAGAGAAATGGAGAGCAAAAACGGATCCCTCTCTCCGAGAGCTCTGTGATAATTTGAAGAAGGAGAATATACAAGTCACAGGAGTTCCAGAAAAAGATGAAGTGGCCTTGCTGGGCACAGAGGCCTTTCTGCATGAAATTATGAAAGAGAATTTTCCAGACATACCTAGAGATTCTGAAATTCAGATAGCGGACAGCTTCAGAACCCCAGCACGGCTCAACCCCAATAAGATAGCCCCAAGGCATATCATAATTAACTTCACTAAAGTTAATATGAAGGAGAAAATCCTCAAAGCTGCCAGGAGAAAGAAAACCATTACCTTCAAAGGGAAGAATGTTAGAATGACTGCAGATCTCTCTGCTGAAACTTTTCAAGCCAGAAGAGGGTGGTCATCAACTTTTAATCTCCTAAAGCAAAATAACTTTCAACCCCGGATATTGTATCCAGCTAAACTGAGTTTCATTTATGATGGAGAAATTAAATACTTTAATGGCATTCATATGTTGAAGATATTTGCCATAACCAAACCAGTTCTTCAGGATATTCTCAGATCTATCCTCCACAATGACCAACCCAATCCTATACCACAAAAGTAAACTCACTCAGAAACTTCGGATCAAACTCCAATTTCCACACTGGCGAAAGGATTAAAAATGGCCACTGGACTTTTGAAAAACTCGATACCCAAAATTCCACCAGACTTATCAACATTCTCCATTAATGTGAACGGCTTAAACTGTCCTCTAAAGAGGCATAGGTTATCTGACTGGATACAAAAACTCAGGCCAGATATCTTTTGCATAGAAGAGTCACATCTTAACCTAAAAGACAAATACAGACTCAGGGTGAAAGGATGGTCGTCCATATTTCAGGCAAATGGTAATCAGAAAAAAGCAGGTGTTGCAATTTTATTTGCAGATACAATAGGCTTTAAACCAACAAAAGTAAGGAAGGACAAAAATGGTCACTTCATATTTGTTAAGGGTAATACTCAATATGATGAGATCTCAATTATTAATATCTATGCATCCAACCAGGATGCACCTCAATTTATAAGAGAAACTCTAACAGACATAAGCAACTTGATTTCCTCCAGCTCCATAATCATCGGAGATTTCAACACTCCTTTGGCAGTGTTGAATCGATCCTCCAACAAGAAGCTGAACAAAGAAATCTTAGATTTAAACCTAACCATCCAACATTTGGATTTAGCAGACATCTACAGAACATTTCATCCCAACAAAACTGAATACACATACTTCTCATCAGCCCATGGAACTTACTCCAAATTCGATCACATCTTAGGTCACAAGTCTAACCTCAGTAAATTTAAAGGAATAGAAATTATTCCATGCGTCCTCTCGGACCACCATGGAATAAAACTTGAGCTGAGTAACAACAGGAATCTGCATACTCATACAAAAACATGGAAGTTAAATAACCTTATGCTGAATGATAGCTGGGTCAGAGACAAGATTAAGAAAGAAATCGCCAATTTTTTGGAACAAAACAACAATGAAGACATGAACTATCAGAACCTCTGGGACGCCGCAAAGGCAGTTCTAAGAGGGAAATTTATAGCACTGCAAGCCTTCCTCAAGAGAATGGAAAGAGAGGAAGTTAACAACTTAATGGGACATCTCAAGCAACTGGAAAAGGAAGAACATTCCAACCCCAAACCCAGTAGAAGAAAAGAAATAACCAAAATTAGAGCAGAATTAAATGAAATTGAAAACAAAAGAATAATACAACAGATCAATAAATCAAAAAGCTGGTTTTTTGAAAAGGTCAATAAAATAGATAAACCTTTGGCCAACCTAATCAGGAAAAAAAGAGTAAAATCTCTAATCTCATCAATCAGAAACAACAAAGACAAAATAACAACAGACTCCTCAGGAATCCAAAAAATCCTTAATGAATATTACAAGAAACTGTATTCTCAGAAATATGAAAATCTGAAGGAAATTGACCAATACTTGGAAGCACGTCACCTTCCAAGACTTAGCCAGAATCAAGTGGAAATGTTGAACAGGCCCATATCAAGTTCAGAAATAGCATCAACCATACAAAACCTCCCTAAAAAGAAAAGCCCAGGACCAGATGGTTTCACGTCTGAATTCTACCAAACCTTTAAAGAGGAATTAGCACCTATATTACTCAACCTGTTCCAAAAGGTAGAAAAAGAAGGAAGACTACCCAACACGTTCTATGAAGCAAACATCACCCTGATCCCCAAACCAGAGAAAGACCCAATTATTTCTTTATATAAGAAAAGAAATTTATACACCGATATCACTAATGAATATAGATGCAAAAATATTCAACAAGATCCTAACAAACAGAATCCAGCAACACATCAAACAAATTATACATCATGACCAAGTCAGTTTTATCCCAGGGTCTCGAGGCTGGTTCAATATACGTAAATCTATAAATGTAATTCAGCACATAACAAATTAAAAAACAAAGACCATATGATTCTCTCAATCAATGCAGAAAAAGCTTTTGATAATATCCAGCATCCCTTCATGATCAGAACACTTAAGAAAATCGGTATAGAAGGGACATTTCTTAAACTGATAGAGACCATCTACAGCAAACCCACAGACAATATCATATTGAATGGAGTTAAATTGGAATCTTTTCCACTCAGATCAGGAAACAGACAAGGCTGCCCATTGTCTCCATTGCTTTTTAACATTGTAATGGAAGTTTTAGCCACCACAATTAGGGAAGAAAAGGCGATCAAGGGTATCCATATAGGGTCAGAAGAGATCAAACTTTCACTCTTGGCGGATGATATGATAGTATATCTGGAAAACACTAGGGACTCTACTACAAAACTCTTAGAAGTGATCAAGGAATACAGCAGCATCTCAGGTTACAAAATCAACATTCATAAATTGGTAGCCTTTATATATACCAATAACAGTCAAATTCAAAAAACAGTTAAGGACTCTATCCCATTCACAGTAGTGCCAAAGAAGATGAAATATTTGGGAATTTATCTAACAAAGGACGTGAAAGATCCCTATAAAGAGAACTATGAAACTCTAAGAAAAGAAATAGCTGAAAATATTAACAAATGGAAAAACATACCATGCTCATGGCTGGGAAGAATCAACATAGTTAAAATGTCTATACTACCCAAAGCAATATATAATTTCAATGCAATCCCTATTAAAGCTCCACTGTCATACTTTAAAGATCTGGAAAAAACAATACTTCGTTTTATATGGAATCAGAAAAGACCTCAAATAGCCAAGACATTACTCAGAAATAAAAACAAAGCAGGAGGCATTACGCTACCAGACCTCAGACTATACTACAAATCGATGGTGATCAAAACAGCATGGTACCGGCACAAAAACAGAGAGGTAGATGTCTGGAATAGAATAGAGAATCAAGAGATGAATCCAGCTACTCACTGTTATTTAATCTTTGACAAGCCAATTTAAAACATTCAGTGGGGAAAAGATTCCCTATTTAACAAATGGTGCTGGGTGAACTGGCTGGCAACCTGTAAAAGACTGAAAGTGGACCCACACCTTTCACCATTAACTAAGATAGACTCTCACTGGATAAAAGATTTAAACTTAAGACATGAAACTATAAAATACTAGAGGAGAGTGCAGGGAAAACCCTTGAAGAAATTGGGATGGGCAAGTATTTTATGAGGAGGACCCCCCGGGCAATTGAAGCAGCTTCAAAAATACACTACTGGGACTTGATCAAACTAAAAGGCTTCTGCACAGCCAAGAACACAGTAAGTAAAACAAGCAAACAGCCCTCAGAATTGGAGAAGATATTTGCAGGTTATGTCTCCGACAAAGGTTTAATAACCAGAATCCACAGAGAACTCAAACTCATTAGCAAGAATAGAACAAGGGATCCCATCGCAGGCTGGGCAAGGGATTTGAAGAGAAACTTCTCTGAAGAAGACAGGCGTGCGGCCTTCAGACATGAAAAAATGCTCATCATCTTTAATCATCAGAGAAATGTAAATCAAAACTACTTTGAGATACCATCTAACTCCAGTGAGACTAGCCTATATCACAAAATCCCAAGACCAGAGATGTTGGCACGGATGTGGAGAAAAGGGAACACTTTTGCACTGCTGGTGGGAATGCAAATTAATACATTCCTTTTGGAAAGAGATATGGAGAACACTTAGAGATCTAAAAATAGATCTGCCATTTAATCCTGTAATTCCTCTACTGGGCATATACCCAGAAGACCAAAAATCACGTCATAACAAAGATATTTGTACCAGAATGTTTATTGCAGCCCAATTCATAATTGCTAAGTCATGGAAGAAGCCCAGGTGCCCATCGATCCACGAATGGATTAATAAATTGTGGTATATGTACACCATGGAATATTATGCAGCCTTAAAGAAAGATGGAGACTTTACCTCTTTCATGTTTACATGGATGGAGCTAGAACATATTCTTCTTAGTAAAGTATCTCAAGAATGGAAGAGAAAGTACCCAATGTACTCAGCCCTACTATGAGAGTAATTTAGGGTTTTCACATGAAAGCTATAACCCAGTTACAACCTAAGAATAGGGGGAAGGGGGAAAGGGAGGGGAGGGAGGGATGAGGTGGGTAGAGGGAAGGGGATTGGTGGGATTACACCAGCAGTGCATCTTACAAGGGTATATTTGAAACTTGGTAAACGGTCTGTGAAGCTAGTGAATGATGCCCCATGATGATATCAATGTACACAGCTATGATTTAATAAAAAAAGAAAACAGAAAAGTAAGTGGAAAAATGGGAAGATAAACCTGGTTACAGGGATGAAAATGGAAATAAAGAGAGGCGAGGGAAAGTGTAGGAAGGTTGAATAATTAGTGGTGTAGATCAACAGATTACAGTTTATATAGTTCTGAGTATACATACACACATTCTCTCTCATCTCTCTCCCCCTCCTCTCCCCATCCCCCTACACAATCTTTATGAGAAACTATAAATACAGTGGAAAGAGAATGAGTTTTGAGTCCAAAGTCCTGCCTCAATCTGAGTTCCATCACTCTTTTGTATTACAATTGATTTGCTGATCATTGAGAACTGACTGTACTGATTTATGGAAGAATAACCACTAATATCAGGAAAAGTGTACAGAGGGGAAGACAAATAAGTCTCTGGTTGAATAATTTAATCTAACCTAAAAATTTGCAGCAATCAAGCCTGTAAGAGCAACAGCAAACAATGTTCTGTATTTCCACATCTGCTTTCAAAAAATTTCAAAGCATTCTCACCCTTATTATCTCCTTATTTTTCCTCCCTAAAACCTTTAAGCACTAGTCAATTAAGTCACTAAATTAAATGATCTGCTCAAGGTCACATAGCTAACTGATGACTAGCATCTCAATGTTCTTTCTACTTAACAGCATGGAGGGAAGTTGAACATTGCATCAAACCAAAGACCTCTCCCACTAGACTGTCTAATTGTTCCACTGTGTCTTCAAGGCATGAAATTAGTAAGTAACCTACTAAAACATGGTAAAAACTCCTTATTGTCCTCTCTACAAAATGTAAGTAGGTAGGGTTTGCTATAATTATGTAGAGTAGGATTTAATTTCCTTCTTTGTTTCTTTTGTCTATATATTTTATAGGAATTCAAAGGAAGAAAATAACGAAAAGGAGGAAAAAAATTAATATAGATAAGTGCAGAAATATTAGTATTTGGCACAATAATTCCAAAGGATCCCTCAGAGTAAATGTATTTATAAATTTTCAAATGCCCTTAGAGCAGGTTAAGGTCTTGCCATAAAAGGAGCATCAGAATAAGGAAGAGCAGAGAGGGAAAAGTAATATTGCCTCAGGCCTCAGTTCATATTTCCTCTTAAATGCCTATGCCTAACCCAATTCCCAAAGCACAAGAAAAGAGAAGCTGTGCATCCCACCTGCTTCTTCTGGATCTCCTTCTTATCCTAGCTTAGTTCCAGGGCTGTGCTAAATTCCAGGGCAGAACAAGAAAAATATTGCAGCCCATGCTGCATTACCGTGTCCCAGTGTGACCTTCATAAATGTTGAATATAGAGATTTCTTGACTTCCACATCTCTAGCATCTGTCTTGTCATTTCCAGTCCTACTACTTGCTCTGTAGTTCAACTTCTTTTTAGCTCTGGTGTCAACTATTGGGATAGCTCCTGGCTTTTTTTACTACCTCCAGTCTTGGTCACTCAAATCCTTTTTTCATATTGTTTCAAAGCCCATATTCCTAAAGTAGTTAGCTAATCCCTACCATACCCTGCAAAATTCTCTCAAAATTTCTCAACTGGAGAAGATTGAATTATTCAATCTAATATAGAACTCTTAGCCAACTCTCCCTATACTTACTTGCCCTCTACCAATATACACTCTCATTGAATTCACAAACCCAACTTGTATTTTGTCACCTAAGACAAGTCTCACACTTTTTGCTGAGCCTAAAATACCCTCATACAATTATCTACTTCTCTTCTTGTGACATTTCTTTGCCCCTCCCATTAGAATCTCATCTTGATCTTAAAGTTTCCTGTCCTGATCTCTAAGATTTCATAGCTGCAAGTGACAAGGCATAGCTCAGCATTTTGTAAATCCATATAAATGTACTTTCAAGATTTTATTAAATATATCTTCTTGAATTAAAAAATTCCTTTTTGAAAATAAGTATATGGAAGTCTAGAAATGTGCTATTGTAAATATTCAGTTCCTAAGAGATCTATAGCTATGTTTTTTCAATTCCCCTTTCTTATCTGCTTTGAATGGTAAATTTCTTATCAAAAATAGAGAGATATGGGTGGTGCCTGTGGCTCAATGGGTGGGACGCCAGCCCCTTATACTGAGGGTGGCAGGTTCAAATCCAGCCCACGCCAAACTGCAACAAAAAAATAGCCAGGCATTGTGGTGGGCACCTGTAGTCCCAGCTACCCAAGAGGCTGAGACAAGACAATCGCCTAAGCCCAGAAACTGGAGATTGCTGTGAGCTGTGACACCATGGCACTCTACCAAGGACAATAGAGTGAGACTCTGTCTCTAAAAAAAAAAAATAGAGAGATTTATGGGTAAGACAAATTGCTCTGTAATATTTGTATAATGAGAACTTATCTAAGTCAGATCTAGCTCCAAATATCAATTCCCCATGCACTTTTATTCTGACAAAGCTATCACAGTGACCTATTTTCATACCAGAATCCAAGTTAAGAATGTGATTGCTTTTGAAAGGAACTAAAATAAAAATTTCAAGAATGGTATTAGACGTAATGAATAAATCAAACCTGATTTTCTGTAAACACGGGGTCATAATGTAAAGCTCTGAAACATTTGTGTATTGTTAGACTTTTTTTCTTTTTGGCCATGTTTAATGTTGTAAATCCATTGTATATTTATATAAATCACAGACTAGCTCAATCTTTATAATGACATTATTGGTGTTTACTAATTTTTTCCTGATGGCTACTGACAAAACTAAATTTAAAACAAAAATGTTCACTGAATCCTGTAAAAATCTCTCCCAAATACTTCCATGTCTTTCATTGAACAGCCACATATAAAGAATATATTCCATGTGCTGAAGGAGTTCAGAGTATGCCACCCCAAAATATCCCACTTTGACATAAAGATTATTTTGAGCTGAAGCAATTAAGCAAAAGCAAACAAAAAACAAACTCTCTATCCTCACCCTCTCTCCTCAGAAGTCAGGATGATTCTTAATCATAGACGACAACTTTAGACTCTTAGCCAAGAAATGAACCAGAAGAACCTACATAACAAATCTTATGAAAACAACCTTTATTTTCCACTAGTTTCCTGATTTATTTACCTTTCCATAGTTTGCTACTCCCAAAACTCTAAACCTCTTTTCCTTTGTCTTGTCAATTCTATATAAGTTTATTATTAAGATATTATACAAGCCCAAGTTCTTACTACCCTTTTGAATTATGTGTCACTGAGTTTTCTCATGTATATGTACACGTGCTGCATGTGTTAATAAACTTGTTTTTCTCTTATTAATATGCTTTTTGTCTAATTTACGGGGAATGAACCTAGGGGTGGAGGAGAAAAAATTTTCCCCTCCTTTATGGTTTAAGGACTTAAAATATATACAGTAACTATCCTTGAGGATCCTTGAGTTTGGTGAAGGAGAAGGACAATTAGATCACGATATAAAAATAATTTGGAAGTTAAAAGGGAAGTAAAAAAAGGTAGGTAAATTAGAATTTAAAAAAAATAGCGAGAAAGTCAATGTGATAACATGCAATTAGCTAGTAATAGCTAGATCATATAACTCATCTGGTCAAATATAAATTAATATTATTAATTTTTCTTTTTTGTTGTTGATTTATGTATTTCTCCAATAAATACTTTTTTTTTTCCAATAAATACTTTTTACCAGAAATTTTGCACCAGGTTGTTGGTAGCTATGAGAGATTCATAGGAAAATTATATAGATTCCCTATCACAATTTATTTAAAGTCTATTAGGACTTTGAGTCAGTTTTCATGACACTAATGTGCTTGAAAAGAACCAAGTGCATTTGATTTATGTAGGCATCTGAATAGAATCAGGTATTCTGAATCACAGAATCTTAGAGTTGGTAACCTAGTTGAAAAGCCCCCTTATGGGTGAAACATCTCTTTTAATAATTCATATTTTTACAACAGTAAAAATAACAGTCTTAAATATTTTTTAAGAGTCTTAAATATTTTATTCATTTTATGACAATGATATTGTGATATTGGTAAAGCAAATATTAACTACTGAAGAAGGAGACTAAGACTCCAAAAGATAAAATTACGAGGCTTAAAAAAATGAGGTATAGGACTGTGATGTGAATTCAGACTCAAGATTCCAATCAAATGTGTGTAATACTATTCTCTCTTGCACATGTCTCTCTTTCTGTCAAGCACACATATACACATTCGATCATAGACACAGGCTCAATCATACACAATGGCTAAAAAGTGAAATTATGAATTATAAATTTTTACAACGACTTCCACCTTAAAATAGGATACATCTTTCTATAACAGCAGTTCTCAACCTGTGAGTATCAACCCACAGGAACTGTATTAAAGGGCCGCAGCATTAGGAAGGTTGGGAACCACTGTTCTATAAGAAAGCCTCCCTCTTTTCTATCCTTGTCAAAATCAATCAATTAAACACCAGAGTCAAGATAACTTTGGAAATCCCAGGCAGTTTTGAACTACCAGTTGATTTCTAAGAGATTTTCCTGCACTACTTTCCTTCTTATGTCTCACTTGGATTATCACAGCATATCCCTATTGCAATATACTCTAGTTACAACCACACCATCACAAGCAACTACAGCTGAACTCAATTCAGGCACTTTCCAAATTATTCCACATTCTTTCTTGTTTCTGTCCTTTCACACATGCTTTCTTCTGTCTACAATGTTAAATCCTTCACTATCTGGTTTATTTAAAAGTTACCCCTTCAGAAAATCACTTTCTGACACCCACACCACCAGACCAGATTATATGCTCCATTTCTGTGCTCTCTGACCTCAATTCTCTCATAACATTAATTACAATACATTTTCTCCTTACTTTTTTAGTCTCTTCCACTAGGCTATGAGCTACTGGAGAACTGGGTCATTTATCACTACAATTCCAGTGTCTAATATACCGTTGTATCCTCAAAAAATGTTTGCATAACATTATACATTAATGGCAAATTGAATACACCATGTATTAATTTCTTAGCACTACCTTAAATTCCCACAAATTTGATTTCTTATCACAATAAAAATGCATTTCTGCACAGTTCTAGGAGTTAGAGGCTCAAATTCAGGATGTCAGCATGGCCATGCTCTTTCTGGGAGTACTCTTCCTTGAGTATTCCTAGTTTCTAATAGTTGGCAGCAGTCCTGGTCTTCCTTGAGTTGTAGATGTGTCACTCTAACCTCTACTGCTGTTGCTACATGGCTTTCTCTCTATATGTTGGTATCCACGTTTCTTTCTTTCTTATAGACAGCAACCATTAGGATTAGGATCCACTCCAATCCAATACAACCTCATTTTAACTAGACTACATCTGCAAAGCTCTTATTTCCAAGTAAAGTTACAATTCACAGGTTCTGGATAGACATGAATTTGGGGGAAATGTTATTTGACCCAATACACTAATCTACAACTATAGAGAAAGGAGTCTTCTGAAACTCCATATTTGGAGCATGGTATCTTAGCAACCTACCTAACCACATTTGCTTTGACATTCAGGTCACTACCTTGTTTATGAAACAGAAATTTCTCACAGGAAATTAGAACTGCTTTGTGTCTTAATCTTGGTAATTCATCATTCATTCATCACATATTTAGTAAGTACCTAAAATATGTCAAGTACTGTTCTAATGCTAGGGATATAGCAATCACAAAAATCTCTGCCTTTATGAAGCTTATCTTTAAGAGATGGGGAGAGACAAAAATAGACAAATAAGTAAAACTTTTATATCAAATACTGGTAAGTGAAATGGAAAAATATTAGGCAGGAAATGGAAACAGAAAAGTTGAGTGGGTTGGGGATGCTGCATGTTAAACCGGGTGATTAAACAAGGCTTCGCCAAGAAGGTGATATTTAAGGATGTAAAGAAGGTAAGGGAGTTAGCCTTATAATATTTGAAGGAATATAGCTTTATGTAGCAGAAATAGCAAATACAAAGGCCCTAGGGTAGAAGTAAGTATTCTTGGTGAATTAGAAATACAGCAAAGTGCTTGGAGTGACAAGCACAGAGATATAGGGAAAGCAGTAAGAGATGAGGTCTAAGGGATATTGGAAGATACAGAGATCAGAATGTTCTTCCTCTCTAAACCATCCACCAACTAGTCATCGTGAGACACTCATGTTCCTAGATTCTACATAAAAAACATTTTGAGTACCTAAGAAAATAAGTTTCTCCAAATCAAAGTGGAAAAAATCATTTTATTTCACAAGGATGAAAATGATATGCTCATTAGACATTTAAAATTCAAATAATTTTATTGTCCTATATTTCTCTGCCTTATTAGGGAATCAGAAACAATATATGTATCTGGATTATATGTAACAAATATTTATTTTTAGGTATTTCATATTTTTAAAAACTTATAAAAATAATTTTTAAAAATTACTTTCCAGGATACCATATTACTCTATCCATGAGACTTGATTTACCACAATTTGTCTTGTCAAAATAGCATCACACTATTCTCTTTTAATAAAAAGTTGATTCCCAGGTTCACTTCAGTGTTGTCTAAATTTTCTGGATTCTTACTTGGTGCTACCTACAGGAGAACTTTTCTTTCTTTATAAGACAGAGTCTCAAATCTGTCACCCTGGGTACAGTGCCACGTCATAGCTCACATCAACCTCAAACTCCCGGGCTTCTCTTGCCTCAGCCTCCCAAGTATGTGGAACTACAGGTGCCCACCACAATGCCCAGCTATTTTTTTTCTTAGTAGAGATGGGGTCTTGCTTTTGCTTCAGGCTGGTCTCAAACTCCTGAGCTTGATGGGGTCAGGCTGGTCTCAAACTCCTAAGCTCAAGCAATCTGTCTGCCTCAGCCTCTCAGAGTGCTAGGATTACAGGCATGAGTCACCACAGCCAGCTTCCTATGGGAGACTTAATAGAAAATGGTCTACTTAACAAAAAGTCAAACTCTTTCCTAAAAATGCATTCAATCAGAGCATATTAGACAGATAGGACTTCCTTATAGGAAGACAATCTCTGGTGAACATTGCAATTTCTTTATGTTGGCACTGTAACTCAGCAATATTTTCAATTAATGTTGTTTTGTTTAAATTCAATAACTTACATTTTTATGGTGATCTCAAGCATATAAAGTCTTCTCCAATGGTAAACTATTTTTATGAGAATGGTGTTCAAAGCACAGGCGTGTCTCATGATAACAACCCTCTGAGATAGGAATTATGATCTCTATTTTGCAGATGAGGAAATTGAGGCTCAAAGAAGACTAATGGTTTATCTAATTTGAGGCTCAAAGAAGACTAATGGTTTATCTAAGGTCACATCTAGTGGCAGAATAAGATTCAAGATCATTTGTGCGTGATTTGAAAGCTTTTCCTCTGAAACTCTGGGCTCTGGTACCCACTTCACATTCTTTTTTTTTTTTTTTTTTTTTTTTTTATTGTTGGGGATTCATTGAGGGTACAATAAGCCAGTTACACTGATTGCAATTGTTAGGTAAAGTCCCTCTTGCAATCATGTCTTGCCCCCATAAAATGTGACACACACTAAGGCCCCACCCTCCTCCCTCCATCCCTCTTTCTGCTTCCCCCCCCATAACCTTAATTGTCATTAATTGTCCTCATATCAAGATTGAGTACATAGGATTCATGCTTCTCCATTTTTGTGATGCTTTACTAAGAATAATGTCTTCCACTTCCATCCAGGTTAATACGAAGGATGTAAAGTCTCCATTTTTTTTAATGGCTGAATAGTATTCCATGGTATACATATACCACAGCTTGTTAATCCATTCCTGGGTTGGTGGGCATTTAGGCTGTTTCCACATTTTGGCAATGGTAAATTGAGCTGCAATAAACAGTCTAGTACAAGTGTCCTTATGATAAAAGGATTTTTTTCCTTCTGGGCAGATGCCCAGTAATGGGATTGCAGGATCGAATGGGAGGTCTAGGTTGAGTGCTTTGAGGTTTCTCCATACTTCCTTCCAGAAAGGTTGTACTAGTTTGCAGTCCCACCAGCAGTGTAAAAGTGATCCCTTCTCTCCACATCCACGCCAGCATCTGCAGTTTTGAGATTTTGTGATGTGGGCCATTCTCACTGGGGTTAGATGATATCTCAGGGTTGTTTTGATTTGCATTTCTCTAATATATAGAGATGATGAACATTTTTTCATGTGTTTGTTAGCCATTCGTCTGTCGTCTTTAGAGAAAGTTCTATTCATGTCTCTTGCCCATTGATATAAGGGATTGTTGGCTTTTTTCATGTGGATTAATTTGAGTTCTCTATAGATCCTGGTTATCAAGCTTTTGTCTGATTGAAAATATGCAAATATCCTTTCCCATTGTGTAGGTTGTCTCTTTGCTTTGGTTATTGTCTCCTTAGCTGTACAGAAGCTTTTCAGTTTAATGAAGTCCCATTTGTTTATTTTTGTTGTTGTTGCCATTGTCATGGCAGTCTTCTTCATGAAGTCTTCCCCCAGGCCAATATCTTCCAGTGTTTTTCCTATGCTTTCTTTGAGGATTTTCATTGTTTCATGCCTTAAATTTAAGTCCTTTATCCATCTTGAATCAATTTTTGTGAGTGGGGAAAGGTGTGGGTCCAGTTTCAGTCTTTTACATGTAGACATCCAGTTCTCCCAACACCATTTATTGAATAGGGAGTCTTTCCCCCAAGGTAAGTTCTTGTTTGGTTTATCAAAGATTAGGTGGTTGTAAGATGTTAGTTTCATTTCTTGGTGTTCAATTCGATTCCAAGTGTCTATGTCTCTGTTTTTGTGCCAGTACCATGCTGTCTTGAGCACTATGGCTTTGTAGTACAGACTAAAATCTGGTATGCTGATGCCCCCAGCTTTATTTTTGTTACTAAGAACTGCCTTAGCTATACGGGGTTTTTTCCGGTTCCATACAAAACGCAGAATCATTTCTTTCCAAATCTTGAAAGTACGATGTAGGTACTTTGATAGGAATGGCATTGAATAGGTAGATTGCTTTGGGAAGTATAGACATTTTAACAATGTTGATTCTTCCCATCCATGAGCATGGTATGTTCTTCCATTTGTTAATATCCTCTGCTATTTCCTTTCTGAGGATTTCATAGTTTTCTTTATAGAGGTCCTTCACCTCCTTCGTTAGGTATATTCCTAGGTATTTCATTTTCTTTGAAACTATGGTGAAGGGAGTTGTGTCCTTAATTAGTTTCTCATCTTGACTGTTATTGGTGTATACAAAGGCTACTGACTTGTGGACATTGATTTTATATCCTGAAACATTACTGTATTTTCTGATGACTTCTAGGAGTCTTGTGGTTGACTCTTTGGGGTTCTCTAAGTATAAGATCATGTCGTCAGCAAAGAGGGAGAGTTTGACCTCCTCTGCTCCCATTTGGATTCCCTTTATTTCCTTGTCTTGCCTAATTGTATTGGCTAGAACTTCCAGCACTATGTTGAATAGTAAAGGCGACAGAGGACAACCTTGTCTGGTTCCAGTTCTAAGAGGAAAAGCTTTCAGTTTTACTCCATTCAGTAAAATATTGGCTGTGGGTTTGTCATAGATAGCTTCAATCAGTTTTAGAAATGTGCCACCTATGCCTATACTCTTCAGTGTTCTAATTAGAAAAGGATGCTGGATTTTATCAAATGCTTTTTCTGCATCTATTGAGAGGATCATGTGATCTTTATTTTTGCCTCTGTTAATATGGTGGATAACGTTTATGGACTTGCGTATGTTAAACCAGCCTTGCATCCCTGGGATGAAGCCTACTTGATCATGATGAATGACTTTTTTGATGATAAGCTGTAATCTATTGGCTAGGATTTTGTTGAGAATTTTTCCATCTATATTCATGAGTGAGATTGGTCTGAAATTCTCCTTTTTGCTTGGGTCTTTTCCTGGTTTTGGTATCAGGGTGATGTTTGCTTCATAGAATGTGTTGGGGAAGATTCCTTCTTCCTCAATTTTTTGGAATAATTTCTGCAGTACAGGAATAAGCTCTTCCTTGAAGGTTTGATAGAATTCTGGAGTGAAGCCATCTGGACCAGGGCATTTTTTAGTTGGAAGCTTTTTTATTGTTTCTTTGATCTCAGTGCTTGAAATTGGTCTGTTCAGGAGGTCTATTTCTTCCTGGCTAAGTCTAGGGAGAGGGTGTGATTCCAAATATTGATCCATTTCCTTCACATTGTCAAATTTCTGGGCATAGAGTTTCTGGTAGTATTCAGAGATGATCTCTTGTATCTCTGTGGGATCAGTTGTTATTTCCCCTTTATCGTTTCTGATTGAGGTTATTAGAGATTTTACTTTTCTATTTGTAGTTAGTCTGGCCAATGGTTTATCTATTTTATTTATTTTTTCAAAAAACCAACTCCTTGTTTCATTAATTTTCTGAATGATTCTTTTGTTTTCAATTTCATTGATCTCTGATTTGATTTTGGATATTTCTTTTCTTCTACTGGGTTTAGGCTTAGATTGTTCTTCTTTTTCCAATTCCATAAGATCTCTTGTGAGATTGTTGATGTGCTCTCTTTCTGTTTTTCGAATGTAGGCATCTAAAGCGATGAATTTTCCTCTCAAAACTGCTTTTGCAGTATCCCACAGGTTTTGGTAGCTTGTGTCTTCATTGTTGTTATGCTCAAGGAAGTTAATGATTTCCTGTTTTATTTCTTCCTTCACCCATCTGTTATTCAACAGAAGATTGTTTAATTTCCATGCCTTTGGGTGGGGTTGAGCATTTTTGTTAGAGTTGAGTTCCATCTTTAGTGCCTTATGGTCTGAAAAGATGCAAGGTAAAATTTCAATTCTTTTGATTCTGTTGATATTTGTTTTGTGTCCCAGGATATGATCAATTTTGGAGAATGTTCCATGGGGTGATGAGAAGAATGTATATTCTTTATCTTTGGGGTGGAGTGTTCTATATGCGTCTATCAAGCATAGTTGGTCTAGGGTCTCATTTAAATCTCTTACATCTTTGTTTAATTTCTGTTTAGAGGATCTGTCCAGCTCTGTAAGAGGTGTGTTAAAGTCCCCTGTTATGATGGTATTATCAGATATCATATTGCTCAGACTGAGTAAGGTCTGCTTCAAGAATCTGGGAGCATTTAAATTGGGTGCATAAATATTTAGAATTGAAATGTCTTCTTGTTGTAGTTTTCCCTTGACCAATATAAAGTGACCATCTTTGTCTTTTTTGACTTTAGTTGCTTTAAATCCACATGTATCTGAAAATAAGATTGCAACTCCTCTTTTCTTCTGAATTCCATTTGCCTGAAAAATTGTCTTCCAACCCTTGACTCGGAGCTTTAATTTGTCTTTTGAAGCCAGGTGTGTTTCTTGCAGACAGCAAATGGATGGCTTGTGTTTTTTAATCCAGTCAGCCAATCTATGTCTCTTCAGTGGGGAATTCAAGCCATTAACATTTATTGAGATAATGGATAAGTGTGGTAGTATTCTATTCGTCTTATTTGGTGAGAGTCCATTGCTTAGTTTTATCTTTTGCATCAGTGTGGAGGTTAGGTCCTGTCCTTTGATTTCTGAGTTCTTACTTTGCTGCTGATCCATTGTGGTGGTCAGTGTGCAGAACAGGTTGAAGTATTTCCTGTAGAGCTGGTTTTGTTGTGGCGAATTTCCTCAATGTTTGTATATCCGTAAATGATTTGATTTCTCCGTCAATTTTGAAGCTTAGCTTAGCAGGGTACAGAATTCTGGGCTGAAAATTGTTCTGTTTAAGTAGATTAAAGGTAGATGACCATTGTCTTCTTGCTTGGAAAGTTTCATTAGAGAAGTCTGTGGTAACTCTGATGGATTTTCCCCTGTAGGTCAACTGGCGCTTACTCCTGGCAGCTTGCAGAATCTTTTCTTTTGTCTTGACTTTGGACAGGTTCATCACAATGTGTCTTGGAGAAGCTCGTTTAGAGTTGAGGCGACCCGGGGTCCGATATCCCTCTGAAAGCAGTGTGTCAGAATCTTTGGTGATGTTTGGGAAATTTTCTTTTATAATATTCTCTAGTATGGCTTCCATTCCTCTGGGGCATTCTTCTTCCCCTTCTGGAATTCCTATAACTCGTATGTTGGAACGCTTCATAAAGTCCCATAATTCTGACAGTGAACGTTCTGCTTTCTCTCTCTTCTTTTCTGCCTCTTTTACTGTCTGAGTTATCTCAAGAACTTTGTCTTCTACCTCTGAAATTCTTTCTTCTGCATGGTCTAACCTGTTGCTGATACTTTCCATTGCATCTTTAAGTTCCCTAATTGACTGTTTCAGTTCCTTCAGCTCTGCTATATCCTTTTTATATTCTTCATATCGTTCATCTCTTATTTGATTCTGTTTTTGGATTTCCTTTTGGTTATTTTCCACTTTATTAGCAATTTCCTTCATTGTTTCCATCATTTCTTTCATTGTTTTCAACATGTGTATTCTAAATTCCCTTTCTGTCATTCCTAACATTTCTATACTGGTGGAATCATCTGCAGTAGCTACCTCATGGTCCCTTGGTGGGGTTGTTCTGGACTGGTTCTTCATGTTGCCTGGAGTTTTCTGCTGATTCTTCCTCATGAGTGATTTCTTTTATCTGTTTGCTTGCCCTAATTTTCCTTTCACTTCCTCTTGCTCTTTAAGTTCTTGTGCCTGTGGACTAAAGGTTACAGGACCAGAAGGGTGAGAAGGTTGAAGAGCAAAAAAAAAGGGGATGAAAGAAAGGAGGACCGAGTGATAAGAAAAAAAGAAAGATAGAGAAAGGAGAGGGGGTGGGTATAAGGAATATTGACAAAAAGAAGAGAGGCACAGAAAGAGGGAGACAGGGCAATATAGGTGTACAGTAGGGTACTTTGACACAACCTTAAAAAATCCCACCTTCTGGGGGTGCCCAGTTGCGTGGTTCCCTTGAGGTCAGCAGCTCTTTGCTAACCTGATCAGACACAGTACCCCACCTCCACCAAGTAGAGAGGAAAGACAAAAATGCTAGAAATCAAACCAAAAGAAGCAAACAGAAAACTTTACAGGGATAAAATTGGGTGAAAAACCAAATTATATCGGTAGAAACACTAGCAAAAATGAAGTTGAAGTTATTAAAAAAAGCAGCAATGGGAAATTATAATTAAACTAGGAAAATTGAGAAAGAAAAAGGGATCTGTGTGGAAAAGATTGAAATTAAATAAACAAAAGAATATCAGCAACGTCAAAATAAACAAACAAAAAAAACAACCAAGCAAAAAAAGAAAGAAAAAAATACACAACCAAAAACAAAGCAGTTTGTATATGTTATTGAATATTGTCTGGGCAACACGTGGTCTTCTGGGGTATGAGATGTTAGTCACAGTTCAGATACGACTGGAGGCTGCTGATTACTCAAATCCCAGCAGGTAGACACCCTGAATCTCTCTTCAGCCTACTTAAAAGGCACTTCGAACTTGTAAACTTGTTGAGCAGAAGCTTTCCCAGCTTTCTTGCTGGAATCGCTGCTGAAGTGGCTATCCACTTACTCAGTGTGCCAAAACCGGTCTCACTCTGCCCCTGAGGGTTAGGGCTGCAAGGCGGCTCAGACCCCACCCTTAGGCTACTTGGTTGCTGGGTTACCAGCTCCCACCCGTTTCTAGCTCTGGGACCCTGAGGGCGGAGCTTGCCGGGGCAGATCGCTGACAATGGATCCGTGTGACCCACCGCCAAACACTATTAGCTCCGTTTGGCTCAGCGGCTCAGACTGGGGCCCTAGACAACGGCCAAAGTTCTCGCACTCCCGCTCAGGCCTTCCCCAAGGCAGTTCAACTCAGTGCCAAGTCCAAGGACATCAAAACAGTTCACAGGTAAGGCCTTTCTGGTTTGCAGTCTCGCTGCTACTGAACTTACAGTTGTGGGCGGGTTTAGACGGATTGAACACACGCGACCACTTGCCGGTTTTCCACGGATTTAGTCCTCCTCTTGGGGTCCAGAAGTCTCTCGCTGACTCCCTGTATCCTCATAGGAGTGATGATAGGCAGTTCCCACCAGCCAGAGACGCCTGGAGTCCTATCTCCCCAGACTCACGGTGCCCAGATGCAAGGAAGCTGTTACTCGGCTCCCACTTCACATTCTTGTTGCAAGCAATTCTCTCCAAAGCCCTGTGAGTTATACATTATATTCCAAATACCCAGATCACATTTTCAAAGAGATTAAATAATATAACCTAAGTCAGAGCAATCTAGTAGTCAATTTATCCAACCATTCATTCATTCATTCATTGGTTCGATGGATATTTATTAAGCACTGAACCTTCTAGTAAAGGTTAAGTTTTTTCCAAACTTAAAGTCTAGAGAGGGAGAATTTAAAGTGGTAACTAACAATTATTAGTTATTATGAGCCAATTATTCTAACCACTTTATTGGTATTGTTTGATTTGAAATTCATAACAACCTCATGAGACAGTTTTCTAGACAAGGAAATTGAGTCCCAAAGATGTTAGTAGACACAGATTATAAAGACTGATGTCAGAATTTGAACCCAATAATTCTAAATCCAGAGATTTAGCTCTAAACTACCATCTTATATTTCTTCTAGAGATACAAAATACATAAATAAAGAGATTATAATTAAAGTTGTAATATGGATTCAGTGCTGAATTTACTACTTCACTGTACCACATTGCCTTCTAAGATTTTTTTCCAGCTAGTCCTATGGTTGGCATCTCTGAAGTCCCAATTGCCAACTAACAAAACAAAAGGGCCAAGGTAGGGGTTTTTTTGGTTTTTGTTGTTGTTGTTGTTTGTTTTTTGTGTTTTTTTGAGACAGAGCCTCAAGCTGTCGCCCTGGGTAGAGTGCCATGGCATCACAGCTCACAGCAACCTCCAATTCCTGAGCTCAAACGATTCTCCTGCCTCTGCCTCCTAAGTAGCTAGGACTACAGGCACCTGCCACTACACTCAGCTATTTTTTGGTTACAGCCATCATTGTTGTTTGGCAGGCCCGGGCTGGATTCGAACCCACCAGCTCAGGTGTATGTGCTGGCACCTTAGCAGCTTGAGCCACAGGCACCAAGCCAGGGCCAAGCTAGTTTAACAGTGACAAAAGCAGACACACATTTTCTACTTCCTTTCTTCTACCCAGCAGCTTATGAGAACCCAGAACACATAGCACCAGCAGGTGTTCCAGAATCTCTTTCCTGGAACAGAAAAGCAATTATTCCAAATCTAGAAACTAAAGAAGAGGCTGTCAAGGAAGGTAAGAGAGAAAGAAAAGCAGAATTGAGTGTCTTAAGCCAATATAATGCCAAGATAGAAGCTTTGTTATTAAATTTAATAACAAAGTTAGAATTTGTTGTCTCCAAAGTATAAACTATTAAATGTAGCCCAAGAGCCATTTAAAATTTTTAAGGACACAGGAATAACCAAAAATGCCATAATTTCCAAGTTTGGAAAAGCAACAATCCCCAGCATCAGGCTGGTCCTTTCCTGAAAGATGAGATGAGAAGACGGCAGTGATAACAAAAAAGAAAAACAACAAACAAATAAAAACCACAATAAGAGTCTAGAACACAGGGAAATTACACTGCAAGCTTTACTAAAACATCGGAACCACTTCATTGTGACCATCAAATATCACTCATCAAAAATCCAGCAGGTGGGAGGGGCAAAAAGGAAATGTGTCAACTCACACCTACCGTATATGATGAAAACTATCTGGGTGATGGGCATACTTATAATTTTGACTCAAACTACACAAAAACAATTTATGTAACCAAAATGTGTATACCCCTGTAGTACTCTAAAAAAATTTTTAAAGCATTAAAAAGGAAGTTTATGAAGCAGTTGTAATACCAGGGTTAGAAGTTAGGTAAAATGTAAACTGACAATACTAATTTGAGACAAACCTCTCAGCTACACTTTTAACTAGATATTGTGCAGTGGTTATAAAAAGGATTCCAAGGCAGACTACTTGAGTGTAAAACCCAACTCTACCACTTAAAAAAATGTGACATTGATAGACTACTGAATGTTTTTGTACCTTAGTTTCTACATCTTGAATGTGGGAATAATTGTATAACCTACCTCTTAGTTTTCGTTGTTAGGATTAAATAAAATTAATCTGTATAAAGCACTTAGAATAGTGCCTGGCACACAGACAGTGTTATATAAGTGTTTGAGATTATTATGCTGCTAAAATATGAATTTTCAGGGCTATAACTTTTTTTTTATTAAATCATAGCTTTGTACATTGATATAATCATGGGGCATCATTCACTAGCTTCATAGACCGTTTACCAAGTTTCACATATACCCTTGTAAGATGCACCGTTGGTGTAATCCCACCAATCCCCTTCCCTCTTACCCACCTCCCCCCCTTTCCCCTTCCCCCTATTCATAACTTCTTGAAGAACATAATCATTTACAGAAGTTATCTTTGAGATAAGATGAAACAGAGCATGAAAAAGAATCATTTTTTAATTTCAAATTAATATAAAGGTACAAATGTTGAGTTTATATTGTTTTCAGTTCTAAGGTAAAGTTCAAGTTGTAGTTGAGCCCTTCATCCAGGTGGCATGCTGAACACCTTCACAATGTGCACATTACATGAGATCCTGCCACTTGCCACCCTGCCATTACTCCTTTCCTCTGCTAGACTATATTTGTGTTTTATCTTTCATGTGGGCATATGTGTGTTTATAAATTTGTTTCATATTAATATTGAATACATTTAACACTTCCCCCCCACCATTCTTGAGACACTACCCAGAGAAGAATGTATTTCAACTCAATCAAGGTAAGCACAAAAGATGTAAAGTGTCCACATTTTCTTATGGCAGAATAGTACTCCATGGTATGTATATACCACAGGGTGTTAATGCATTCATGGGTTGATATGTATTTGGGTTGCTTCCACGTCTTAGCAACTGTGAATTGGTCTGCAATAAACATTCTGGTACAAATGTCCTTGTGGTAAAATGATTTCTTTTTCTTCTTGATAAATACTAGTAATGATTCCTTCCATTTGATCTTGCAATCATTTTGATCTTGCAAGATCAAATGGAAGGTTGGCTTTTAGTTCTTTGAGGATTCGCCATACTTCTTTCCATACAGGTTGTATTAGTTTGCAATCTCAACAGTAGTGCAAAGGTGTTTCCTTCTCCACATGCATGCCAACATCTGCAGATTTGGGACTTTGTGAGTGGACTAATCTCACTGGAGTTAGGTGATATCTCAGAGTGGATTTGATTTCATTTCTCTGATGATTAGAAATAATGAGCATTTTTTCATGTGTTTGTTGGCCATGTGTATGTCTTTTTTTTTTTTTTTTTTTTTTGCAGATTTTGGCTGGGGCTGGGTTTGAACCTGCCACCTTCGGCATATGGGGCTAGCACCCTACTCCTTTGAGCCACAGGCGCTGCCCCACATGTATGTCTTCAGAGAAGTTTCTGTTTAAGTGTCTTGACCACTTATGAAAGGGGGTGTTTTCTCTTTTCTGATTAGAGCTCTCTGTGGATTCTAGTTATCAGTGCTTTGTCAGATTGGTAACAAGCAAAAATCTTCTCCAAGTACTACTAGTTGTAGTACCCTTGGCTGTGCAGAAGCTTTTTAGCTTGATCAAGTACCATTTATTTATTTTTGGTATTGCTGAAATTCCCAGCTGGTCTTCTTCATAAAATCTTTACCAAGGCCAATTTTGTCAAGCATTTTCCCCAAACTCTCTTCTAGAATTGTTGTTGTTTCAGGGCTTAAATTTCTTCTATCTAGCAAGATTCAATTTTTGTCAAGGGTGAGAGGTGCTGGGCCAGTTTCAGTCCTGTACATACGGCTAACTAGTTCACCTAGCACCATTTATTAAATAAAAATTATTTTCCTCAGTGCACGCTTTTATTTAGTATAACAAAGATGAGATGGTGATATGTGGCTGGGTTCATCTTTATCTCTATTTTTGTGCCAGTACCATGCTGTTTTGATCACTATAGACTTGTAGTATAACCTGAAGTCTGGTGACATGGTGCCTTCAGATTTGTTATAATTTCTTAAAATTGTATTGGCCATTTGGGTATTTTCTGGTCCCAAATGAAGCAATTGAAAAAAAATAGTACTTTAACGTAATCACCATCAGAGCATTCTGATGTTGGTGCTCTGATGGTGATTACATTAAATATGTAGATCACTTTGGGTAGTATGGACATTTTAACAATGTTCATTCTTCTCAGCCACAAGCATCATGTGTTATTCTGCTTGTTAACATCTGCTATCTCTTTTCTCAGGGTATCATAGTTCTCCTTATAGAGATCCCTCACACCCTTTGTTAGATACATTCTTAGGTATTTCATCTTCTTTGGAGCCACTATAAAAGGTATTGAGTCTTTGATTTTATTCTCCACTTGACTGTGATTGGCATATATGAAGGCTACTGATTTGTGGACATTGACTTTGTATCCCAAAATGCTATTACATTTCTTGATCACTTTTAAGAGCTTTGTAGTTGAGTCCCTAGGGTTTTCCACATATAAGAGCAAGACTGTCACTCACAAAGAGCAAAACATTGACATCCTCTGTCCCCATTTAAATACCCTGATTTCCTTCTCTTGCCTGATTGCAACAGGTAGGACTTCCAGTACTATGTTAAATGGCTGGTGACAGTGGATATCCTTGTCTGAGTGGAAATTCTTTCAGTTTTATTCCATTCAATATGATATTGGCCATGGGTATGTTGTAGATGGCCACTATCAGTTTAAGAAATGTCCCACCAAAGCATATTTCTTAAGTGTTCTTATCAATAAAGGATGCTGGATATTGACAAAAACCTTTTCTACATCAATTGAGAGAATCACATGGTGTTATTGATTTTATTTACGTGTGAATTGCATTTATGGATTTACATATGTTGAGCCAATCTTGCAACCCTGGACAAAACCCACTTCATCATGATAGATAACTTTCTTAATATGTGACTGTATTCTGTTTGCTAGAATCTTATTAACTATTTTTACATTGATATTCACTAATGATATTGGCCTATAGTTTCCTTTTTTTTGTTAGGTCTTCTCCTGGTTTTAGAATCAGAATGATAGTTGCTTTATAGAACTCGTTGGGGAGAAATCCTTCCTTTATGTTTTGGAATAGGTTATGCTATATAGGTACCAGTTCCTCTTTGAAGGTCTGGTAGAATTCTAGTGTGAAATTATCCAGGCCAGGGCTTTTCCTTTTTGGAAGATTTTGTATTGTTGTTGAAATTTCAGTGCTTGATATAAATCTATTCAAAATTTCTGTTGAGTTTAGGAAGATGGTGTGATTCTAGAAATTGGTCCATTTCCTCTACATTTTCATATTTCTGTTTTGGGGTTTTTTTATAATAATCAGTGAGGATCTTTTGTATTTCTATGATATCTGTTGTTATTTCTCCTTTTTAATTGATGATCAAAGTTCTTAGAGATTAGAGATCTTGCTTTTCTATTTCTAGTTAGTCTGGCCAAGGGTTCATTGATTTCATTGATCTTTTCAAAGAGCCAACTTTTTGTTTTGCTGAACATCCAAATGATTCTTGTGTTTTTAATATCATTTATTTCTGCTCTAATTTTGGTTTTCTTTTTTTTTCTTCTGCTGGGTTTGGGGTTGTATTACTTTTGCTTTTCCAGTTGCTTGCAATGGCCCATTAGGTTGTGGACTTGTTCACTTTCTGTTTTCTGGATGAAGACATCTAATGCTATAAATTTTCCTCATAGGACTGCCTTTGCAGTATCCCACAGGTTTGATAACCTTTGGCTTCATTATCATTTTGTTCAAAAAATCTAATGATCTCCTTCTTTTCTTTTAATTTTGTATTAAATCATAGCTGTGTACATTAATGCAATTATGGGATATAATGTGCTGGTTTTATATACAATTTGAAATACTTTTATGAAACTAGTTAACATAGCCTTCACCGCATTTTCTTAGTTATCGTGTTAGGACTTTGACCTAGCTGTTGTACAGCATAAGGTTATTTAGTTTCCATGACTTCATTTGGGAATGTAGATTTCTGTTGCTGTCAAGTTCCACTTTTATTATGTGATGGTCTGAGAAAGTACAAGAAATAAGTTCTATTCTTTTGAACGTGTTGAGGTTAGATTTGTGTTTTAAGATATGATCAGCTTTGGAGGATAATCCATGTGCTGATAAGAATGTGTATTCAGTATTGTTAAGATGAAATGTTCTGTATATATCTGTTAAATCCATTTTTTCTAGGGTCTTAAGTCTATTATTTCTTTGTTTAGTTTCTCCTTGGAGGATTTGTTTAGTTCTGTCAAAGGGGTGTTACAATCTCCACTTATAGTGCAGGATGACGTCATGTTGTTCAGCTCCTTTAGAATTTGCTTCATGTATTGAGGAGTATTTAGACTGGGTGTGTAAATGTTAATTATTGAAATCTCTTCACGTTGTATGCTTCCCTTAACCAGTAGGTAGTGTCCATCCTTGTCTGTCCTTATTTTTGTTAGTTTAAATCTAATTGTATCTGCAAATAACATTGTAACCTCTGCTTTTTTCTGATTTCCACTTGCCTAGATTATTGTTTTCCATTCCTTCACCCTGAGTCTTTTTTTATCTTTAGAGGTTAGGTGTGTTTCTTGGAGACAACAGAGACTCTTGGGTTAGAACTTTTGTATCCAGTCAGCCAGCCTCATGCCTCTTTAGAGGGGAATTCAAGCTATTTGCATTTATTGAAAGAATCAATAGTTATGAGGGAGTTTAGATTATCTTGTTTTTCAGAAGTTCAGAGCTTATTTTTATCCCTTACACTATTGTGGAAGCTAGGATTTTTTCTTTAATTTATGAATGAATTTAATTTGATGATGAATATTTTGCTGGTCATTATGAAGAATAGGTCTGAGTACTGCCTGTGGAGCTGGTCTAGTTATTGCAAATTTCCTCAACATTTACATGTCAGTAAAATATTTGATTTCTCCATCACAGATGAAACTCAGTTTAGCAGGAAACAAAATCCTAGGCTGAACATTGTTTTGTTTAAGAAAGTTAAAAGCCTCTGACCATCTTCTTCTGGCTTAAAAAGTGTTAGCTGAAAGACCTGTGATCATTCTGATGTTTTTCGTTTGTAGGTAAGACTTTTCTTATACCTAGCTGCTTGCAGGATTTTCTCCTTCCTATGGACTTTGGAAAAGTTAATTACAGTGTATCTAGGAAATTCTTTGTTTAGATTGAGTTGTGCTGGGGGTCTAAAACTACTATCTGAATTTCTATGTCTCTGGCAATGCTTGTGAAATTCTCCACTATGATGTCTTGAAGTAGTGCATCAGTGCCTTTAGGATCATCCTCTTCTCCAGGAATCCCTATAATTCAGATGTTTGATCTTTTGGAATAATCCCATAACTCTCTTGAGGAATATTCTGGGAGGGGGGGTTATCATTTTTTCTGCCTTCTTAAATGATGGGATAATTCAAAGTCTTGTCTTCAATTTCTGAAATTCTTTCTTCTCTGTGTTCTACTCTATTACTGAGCATCTCTGTTGTGTTTCAAAGCTCTTTGGATGGTTCTTTTGATTCCTCAAGCTCTGTTCTATCTTTCTCCATTATGTTCATATCCTTAATGACTTTGTTTTCAAATTCACTAATTTCTTGAGATAATTTTGGACTATATTTTGGATTTATTTCCATCTTCTCCTCAATTCCAATTATTGTAGTTGTCATCCATATTCTGAATTCTATTTTGGACACTTCAGCAATTTCTCTGTGGATGGTATTTTCTGTTGCATCTCTCTTGTAATCTCTTGGGGAAGTTGATCTGCTCTGATTTTTCATGTTGTCAGAATTCTTCTGCTGGCTCTTCTTCATGAGTATTTTCAACTTTTTAAATATTAATTATATTGTTTTAGTTGGAATGATAGGTTGTCACTAATATTTATTGAGAGATAATCTAATTAGAGACCCCTAGGAAACACTTGTACAGACCTATTTGACAACCAAAACTTACATGGTAAGACCAGACCAGCAGGCCTCTAGAATTGCAGTTAACTACCCTTTCGCTGATGATCTAGAGTTTGTGCTTGTGGCCCTTCCCCTAAAGCCTTGCAAATCTCCCTTTCAGGGCTATAGTGAGAGTCTCGGAGGGCTTGCTGAGATAACACAACCTGATTCTGTCCTGGTATCAGCCTGTCCTCTACCCAAGGACAGGGTAGAAGAGCCACAGTATTTCACTAGAGCATCTGCTGCACAAAGATTTGAACAGTGATGACCTTGCTCCCTGCCAATGACAGCTGGAGAAGGGGAATCTGTGGATAAACCCATTGATTCTGCCCCTCATTCCTCCAAAACCCTCCTGCACAAAATTAAATAAGCAGTGAGCCTGCAGCCCCAGCCAATGGCAGCTGGAGAGCAACAGTCTGTGGACAGTTCTGACTGAGAGTTCCACTCAAACTTGCTCAGGCACTATGAGCAAAACCCACTCGAACAAGTTCAGAGATGCTGTAGTCCTTCTCCTTGCCCCCTGGCTGTGGACTAGATAAAGTGCAGTAGTCATTCATGGCTGAGGGGGGGATTTAGTTCCTAGACTTTCCCAGTGACAGTCACCCAAGGCTATGCCTGTCTCTCTCCAAATTGCAAGGAGGGAAGCTAAAAGTCACCAAGGGTCACTGGGCACAGACACCAGGAAAAAGCTCTCCAGATGGCTAGGGAAAGGTCTCCTCTAGCAGAATGAGAGCCAAGAGGGATCACACCTCCACAAATCAAAGTTAGAACTGAGATGACACTGTTTTCTCTCTCATGAGATGGGCACTGCTTGGTTAAGTGCCCCACACAATACAGAGGCTTCTCAGAGAACTAGCCAAACACTCCTGCCTACAGGGTGGCAATCTAACAGACAACCAGAGAGGAGGAAGGGTGGGCTGTGGGATCAGGACTGCAATGAGAAAATTTGTTCACTTTTGTGCCAGGCAGGATGGGGACACAGACGTAAAAATTCCCAGGTGCAGGAGAACTGGGACTTTGTGGCTCTCTCCTATAGGGTGTTCCCTGCTCATCTGGGGAAGCCAGCAGCAGGCTTCCCAGTTGGGGGAGGAGTTTCCTGTCCCTGTGGCAACTGGCATCTTCAAACTAGTTGCTGGTACCTGATCTCTATTATCCTTTTTCTTTCTTGGCCTGGCAGCTTGTCTCAGGGGGAATGATGTGCCCTTTGATTTCTCTTCCTTGTGCTCAACTCCCCAATTTCAACTTCTCTGAATTCACTTCAGTCCAACTTTTCTACTTCCATACTGAAGTTTCTGGCAAAATCTGCCTCTAGTTGACCATCTTGCCCCTCTCCCCAAGAATAATTTTTGATTTCATGATAAGAGTAAGCCTCATGTTGCTTGTAAGTATACTTTATACTTTCATGAATACATAAGGAAAAGTATATACATTTTTGTTTTATCTAAGTTGACAACTCTTTTTCCACATTCTGTTCTTAATTCCTTATCTCTGCCACTGAGGTTTGGAGGACTGAGCTGTTTGTAGTGGCTGGCCTGATTAGCAGATTTCCAAGTAAAATTCTATTACAGTCCAGGTTGTTTAAGCTTAATGAACAAGAAATGAGAACAAATATCATTTTAAAATGTTTTCAGAAGTATGACATGAAATCTTTCATCAAAACCTTCATGATCTCCAAAGTCTTCCAAAAGCTCTAACATTCCAACCTGCTATACTAATGGAAAATATCACATGCTTAAGCCTGGGTTTCTTATGTTGCTGTTAAATGATAGAGCTATGAAAGTTGATGAAAAAACTCAAGTAAATTAACTTAATGATACTAAGGTTTGTTGATAAAATTTATGGCAGCCTTCCAATTCATTCACAGTTGTTTTGTATTTGTTTTGATATCCATTTTCTGTTGAGCGTTCCCAGTTTTCATTTTCCATACACTCTGTAAAGTCTGGTTTTCCCTACCCTGTGGCCAGTATTTGCTACTAGAACAGAAAAACACTGTCACAGTTCTAGAATAGAACTGTACTTGGGCCTCTCCTTTGCTATGAAGCAGTGCTAGGCTTTATAGAAGTTAATTTACAAATGGCACAAGATGACAGAACTGATGCATTTTAATGGCTGAGACATACTAAGAGTTAACCTAACCACTTTGTGAGTTGCAGAGAGAAGTGAAAATGTATTTACATACTATTAGCATTCAGAAATACTGACAAATTCGCTTGTTGGGAATCAAAGATAGCATTTCTGATAACAACTCCCACAGTGATTGGCCAGTTACATGAGTTCAGTACTGCAAAGAGGGTTAACTAGTAGTTAGTTAGTGGATGGTCACAATGCCCTGCCTACAGCAGAGTGCCAACCAGCCCTGAGTGTGAAATTCAAGTTCAGTGTGTGTGCTTGTGTGTGGTGTGTTTTATGGACCCACATATTCTATGTTCATTAGTGATGATGAGGTCTTTCACAGAATCCTATGACTATAAATGGGTTGAGTTCTAAATCTCAGTACATCAGCCAATAGGAGCCAGATCACAAGGGTACTGATGTCTACTGGGATTATACTCACAATATCCAGGAAAAAATAAAAAGTTGAGGAGGATTTACATTTTCATTGTTTATCAGAATTGTATCTTATTTGGCTGTGCATTACTTTTGTCAAAATGTGTTATCTGTAAACCATGTGTAGTGAAATTCTTCTGTAACTTTGGATTAAAGGTATTTATGGTCTTTTTGTTTGGTCGGTTTTTACATAAGTTATTTATTTGTAGACATGCTGATGGTATGGTTCCATCCTTCTACCTCAGCATCTGATTTTTAAAGAATTTTTGTTTCAATATTGTTATTTTAATTGTGGTTGAAGCAATAGAAAATTGAAATATGGATTGTGCATGACTGTGTCTTAAGTGTAAAAATATTGCAGTTTGAAACTTGAACCTAAGTATTGCAAATAAAAATGACAAACATAAAAAAAAAACAACCTTCAGCAGTTGAGTCATTGTCTCTAGGTAACAGTATTATGAATTATTTATATTTTTATCTTTGTCTTTTTATATATTTTCATAAGTTTACAATAAATGTAAGTTGTTTTGTGATAAGGAAGAAAGAATTACAAATCTTAAGGAGTTGAAAAGAGCTAAACGAAGAGCTAAACGAAGCAGTTTATATATGATAACATAATCACATTAAATAAGCAAGCAGAGAAATAAAACTATGGTTAGAGAAATTACTGAAAGATAATATCAACAATCATTTCTAATTTAAAATATTATCCTATCTTTTTACTTTATTTTACAAGTTTCCAATGATGAACTTTCATTAGGAAAGAGTGTCAATTAATTTTAATTAAAATATAAGACCTCAGGCAGATTTATCTCAGGTATTTGAAACACAAGCTTTGTTTTTCTTCTTGCCTGAATTAGGCTTTAAATTTACTGGAATATTACTTTATGATTAAACTATAAATGGAAGAAATCACCCAGGGGAGGAAATAAGGGCTATCATGTAATGATGGAGTAAAAGAAGCACACATTATTTATGGTTTCTAGGCTTTCAGTACTGCCCAACAATCCTTTTAGTTATCTCTAGTCAGCTACTTTTCCTACATCCTAAAGTGGCTATTATAAACCTTCATCATACTCATCGAGATTCTGTCCCAGCGCACTCATTCTACACAGATGACCTTGCTACCTATTTCATCAAGAAAATGACAGTCATAAAGCACAAACTTCTTTCCTTCTTCAAGTTTTATCTTCAAGTTCACACATATATTAAACTCTTAACCCAAGTTTATCTCCTCAACCTTCAGAGAAGAGAGGTAGAATTACTTCTTTCTTTCCAAAGTTAACCTTCTTTCTTTACATTTCTGGTCCCATTTTATTATACTTTTCCTTGATTATTACTTTAGTTTCTTCTTCTCTACTGACTTCTGTCCTTCCCATTATCTCTGTTCTGTTTCCCCTCATGGTACTGCCTTCTCTTTATTTTTTAACTCAAAACATTTTCACATTGACTTAGGGCAGACATTATGCTGCTATCCCAGAGGTGGTCTTAAACATCCGTACAGCTTCTTTAGCATCTAGCTGTAAATTCTGACTCCCATTTCTGTGTCTCAATCACAACTTCTCTTCTTAGCTCCCAAAATACATTATTAAACGTTTCCATCTGGGTGCATCACAAATGTTATGCTTGTTAACATATCCAATACAAAACTCATTCTGCCATTAGGAAACTTGTTCTTTCTCTTGTATAGTCTAACCTCTCAATTCCATCACCACCCAGACACTCATTGTAGAAACTTCTGAGTTATCTGATGCCTTCCTTATCACTTTCATTTAATCAAACATTAATTCTCATAATTTTAGTCTGCAAAGTATTTCTTGAGTTCAATCACTAATTGGCATATCTACTGTGTTAGTTTATGCTCTCTTTTTCAAAATGCCTTCTTGAGTAGCCAGAAGACCTTTTCTTACTTGCTTCAACCCATTTTTTCGTATGGCTGCTAAAGTTTGTTCTCCATCAGGAATCCCATATTATCATTTCCTTTTTTAAGAACCTCTAATCAGGCAGTGCCTGTAGCTCAGTGAGTAGGGCACCGGCCATATACACTGAGGCTGGTGGGTTCGAACCAGGCCCTAGCCAGCTAAAACAACAATGACAACTGGGCAGCACTTGTGGCTCAAGGAGAGGGTGCCGGCCCCATATACTGGAAGTGGTGGGTTCAAACCTGGCCCTGGCCAGAAAAAAGGAAAAAATGACAACTGCAACAACTGCAAAAAAAAAAAATAGCCAGGTGTTGTGGGTGCCTATAGTCCCAGCTACTTGGGAGGCTGAGGCAAGAGAATCACTTAAGCTCAAGAGTTTGAGGTTGCCGTGAACTTAGATGACATGGTACTCTAATCAGGGTGACAGCTTGAGACTCTGTCTCAAAAAAAAAAGAACCTCTAATCACCAACATGATTCAGAAAGCAACTCAAATCTTTACATAACATATAAACCCTTAAAATTTGGTCCTCAAATATGTTTCAAATTCCTTTCCCTACCTTTTCTGATGCATCATAAGAGTTAATCACACAGAATGCCTCAAGCATGTCATGTTTCTCTATTCCCTCCCTATGTCTTTGCACATGGTATCTTCTTCAGCTGCCATATTCTTCTTACTCTAAAACAATGCTTCTCAAATTTTAACATACTTTACAATTCACATGAGGATCTTGTTAAAATCAAATTCTGGCTTCCAAAGTATAGAGTGGGACCTGAACGTCTCCATTTCTAACAAGGTCACATGTAACAACAATGCTGCTAATCTATTCACCTCATTTTGAGTAGCAAGAATAGGGTATGGCTTAAACATTACCTCCAGCTTTCTTTCTCTCCCAGAGTTAGTCACTCCTGCCCCTCTGCTGCTATAAGAGAATATCTATTACCACACTTTCATTTTGTGACATAATTGTTTTATTGATCTCCCACTAAACCATGACCCTTTGAAGGGCAGAAACTACCCTTATTAATTCTTACATTCTAACCTCTAGCTCAGTGTCTGGCATATAGTAGGCACTGATTAAACATTTCTTGAATAAATTCATTAATGAATGAATAAAAATAGAAATATTATTGAAACTAAAATCCAATGGATTCAGTAAATCCTGTTTTAAATTTAGTTCAATTATAGTCAAACCACAAATACTTACTGAATATCTACAATTCATATCTATTTTTGTATCAAATTATTTATCTCAGTGCCTGAAATTTAGTAAAACTGTTGAACATATTTGTTAGATAGGTGGATGGGTTGATGGGTGGGTAGAAGGATGGATGGATGAATAAATGCCATAAACAAAAGGAAATCTGTAAGACAAACCAGCCTGTTGTGGCGTAATCATTCACAACATCAACAAGAAAAAGACTACAATATATGTATAACAAATTCTGTGACTCCCTTAAGTTTCAAATCTGAACATTTTAGAAAAAAACATTGAGACACAATAACATAAAGTGAATAAACAAACATGCAACCAATTCACAAATGTAGAACGTTGGATAGATACATTGGAGGGACTGGTAAACTAATGAACTAGGGTACATGATGTGTTGGAAAGAAGAGTGATTCTTCTAAAATGAATTCAAGTTTAACACAACAGAAAAAGAGAATGTTATTCCCAATCCTGAAAATCTACTATCTCATGACCTTGTTGCAGCTTATCCCTGCTGTCCTCGTAAAAAAGCTTATACTATACTATACTATACTATACTGTACCTAATTCTGTAAAGCCAGAGCTGAGTTATCAACCAAGGATATGGCCTGCAATAGTTATATTCTATTCATTAAATATAAAATGTCAAATTTTCAATAAAAAGTTTAGCTAATTATATATCAAACAAGAAATAGTACAATTAATCAAAGTATATAGCCAGTCAACAACATGGTTTTGCCATCTTAATCATAGCTGTTTATGCCAGCAACCAAAAAGGCTGGAGAGTGAGTAGCAAGTAATTATAAAAGATGTTTTCCAGAGCTTCTTGAAAATTGAATAATTTTTCTTATAAGAAGTAGTCCAAAGCCTGGAAGTACTGGTAATCAGTTGGTGCAAGATCTGGTGAATACACTAGGTAATATAGAGTTTACAAGTCCAGCTTCTGTAGTTTGAGCAGCACAGTTGTGCAACATGTGGTCAAGCGTTGTCTTGCAAGAGGATTGGCCTGTCTCTATTGACCAATCTTGTTTTCCTAATCACAAGTATCTTCACCATTCCATTCAATTGTTGCAATAGACATCTGCTATAATTAATTGAGCAGGTTTCATGAAGCAATAGATACCAGGGCTAGAACACAAAACAGAAACCATTAGCTTTCGTTGATGAATATTCAGTTTTAGACTGTTTTGGCCCTTCGTCCTTATTCAAACATTATGCCTAACACTTGTGACTGTCAAAAAGGATTCATTTTTCATCATACATAGCAATGTTGTAGAAATCTCATGACAGCAAAGAAAGGCAAGCTTTTTACTATTTCTTTTATAATACTCATTAATTCATGCAGAACCAACTTTTCTAGTTTCTTTACCTTGCCAATTTGTTTTAAAGGTCCAATATTATTGGAATAGTAACATCAAACATTGCTAATTCACACATAGGTTAAGATGGATTCACCTCCATTACAGCTTTCAGCTCATCATTATCCACCTTGGTGAGAGGTTGGTCACATGGCTTATCTTCAAAAATACTCTACTGGGACTTGATCAAACTAAAAAACTTCTGCACAGCCAAGAACACAGTAAGTAAAGCAAGCAAACAGCCCTCAGAATGGGAAAAGATATTTGCAAGTTATGTCTCCAACAAAGGTTTAATAACCAGAATCCACAGAGAACTCAAACGCATTAGCAAGAAAAGAACAAGGGATCCCATCGCAGGCTGGGCAAGGGACTTGAAGAGAAACTTCTCTGAAGAAGACAGGCACACGGCCTTCAGACATATGAAAAAATGCTCATCATCTTTAATCATCAGAGAAATGCAAATCAAAACTACTTTGAGATATAATCTAACTCCAGTGAGACTAGCCTACATCACAAAATCCCAAGACCAGAGATGTTGGCGTGGATGTGGAGAAAAGGGAACACTTTTGCACTGCTGGTGGGAATGCAAATTAATACATTCCTTTTGGAAAGAGATATGGAGAACACTTAGAGATCTAAAAATAGATCTGCCATTCAATCCTGTAATCCCTCTACTGGGCATATACCCAGAAGACCAAAAATCACATCATAACAAAGATATTTGTATCAGAATATTTATTGCAGCCCTATTCATAATTGCTAAGTCATGGAAAAAGCCCAAGAGCCTATCGATCCACGAATGGATTAATAAATTGTGGTATATGAACACCATGGAATATTATGCAGCCTTAAAAAAAGATGGAGACTTTACCTCTTTCATGTTTACATGGATGGAGCTGGAACATATTCTTCTTAGTAAAGTGTCTCAAGAATGGAAGAAAAAGTACCCAATGTACTCACCCTTATTATGAAACTAATGTAGGACCTTCATATGAAAGCTATAACACAGTTACAACCTAAGAATGGGGAGAAGGGGGAAAGGGAGGGGAGGGAGGGGGGAGCGAGGTGGAGGGCGGGGGATTAATGGGATTACACCTGCAGTGCATCTTACAAGGGTATATGTGAATCCTAGTAAATGTGGAATGTAAAGGTCTTAGCAAAATAACTAAGAAAATGCCATGAAAGCTATGTTAACTAGTGTGATGAAAATGTGTCAAACGGTCTATGAACCAAGTGTACGGTGCCCCATGATCATACTAATGTACACAGCTATGATTTAATATAATAAATAAATAAAAAATTATCAAAATTTTAAAATTACCAAAATTGAACTTCTTAAACCACAGATACACTGTGCATTCATTAGCCACTTCCTTTCCAAACACTCCTTGAGCTATCTACACTGCATTGGTTCCACAAAGGTACTCACATTTGAAAATAAAACAATTTTTTTATTTACCCGTGGTTTCACAAAAATTACTCTAAATAAATTTGAAAATAATCACAAGCCAAAACATGCATTTGAAAAAACAAGGATGTGCCTTCACAGTAAAAAACAAACAAAAAATACCCCATGAAGTGCTAAAGTGAAATGTCAGCAATATCATCTGCCAATCTTAGTACTTAAGGAAATATGGCAATCCTTGCATAATAACCTAATATAAACAGGAAGCTTGTATGCTGAAGTTAGAGTGTTTGCTGAAGCTTAAGCTTTTTTTAGCTAATATTACATTTAGACATCTTGGCTTTCTTCTCAAGCTGCTGCAAAAGTAATGATTGAAAGGGAGAATCATTCCCATAGCCCACCTTGTCTCAGATGGACAAAAGCACAACTAGAACTGGAATAAAACAGAAGAGCATCTATGAAGAAAGACTGCAGAGTCATCTTGGTGATAATCCATCAGTTGGGGCTACCACCAGAACTCCTGAAGACAGGAGAAACTATAAGCTAAATTATGAATAAATGTTATAAATAAACAGAATTAAATTATAAATAAGCAAACATCACCTGTCTTCGATCTGAAGCTAAGAAAAAAACTTTAATAAAGGAGGAAAAGTTTTGTAAGTATTTCTATTATACTTATTTTTGTACAAATACACAATAACTATTTCTATAGTCACTTATCAGGTACATGACTATTTAAAAATAAATAGAAAAAATGTCCAGATGGCAAAGATCTTTCTGAATAGCTCAAAGGAAAACTAACAGAGCAAATAAAAGCCACTGACACATAAATCTGGTACAAAGGATGGGCTAATAAATCTGTATTTTCTGTGTTGCATAATTCTTTGTTAGCTATCTTAAGAAATGAGTTTAACCTTCACACTGAAGCCAGAGTGATGTCATAGAATATGCCAAATAATGTTTCTTCTCTATTCAAAACCCTCTCCAATGGCTTCTAAGCTTATTCATAGAAAAATCCTAGTCCATATGAAAGCATTCATGCTCATCCATCATGTAGTTCCCACTACCTGTCTGGCTTCATCTGCTACCACTCTGTCCTTTCACTCCCCTCTAGCCATACCTTCATATACTCTGCAGGTACACCCCTGGGTCGGTACAAATCACCTCTACCCAGGGCAATGTTCCCCTACATATCTGAAAGTGGTACCGCAATTTCTCCAGCCAGCATAAATTACATCTTTTCAGAAATGCTTTCCTTTACTACTCCTCAACAATATTTCCTAAATCTCTATCTATTTATTTTTTTCTTTTTACGTATCACCACCTGCATGCTCCATATTTATTTATTCATTTTCTGTTCCTCATCCCATATCTCCTAGGAGGAGTTCAATTCCCTATTGCATCTTCAGGGCCTAGGATAGTATCTAGTACACATACATTGTAGGAACTCAATAAATATTTAATGAATAGCCAACTAGTTTAGGGTTAAATATGATGAGGCAACCAGGAAGGGTTTGTGAGGACTGTTTTATACCTGAATTATTCCCTGTAGAAGAAATAGAAAGGTGGCTACATAGCAAAGTAAATTCAAGAAGAAATAGCATTTCACATGAAAGAAATGCATGAGAAGAATCAGAGATGTATGCATAAGGGAACATTTTAGAATTAGTTAAATCCAGTGAAGAAGGGAAATATATATTTTAGAATGCTTTCCATTTAAGTTCAGGCTTCAGTCTTTTTAATCTTTGTTAGTAACTTCTTTATCAAAGGGTTAAGACATGAGAGGTATTTTAATTTGCTTTTATCATTAAGAAATGCACCTTACTACCTCTGGTAATAATTCCTATATATAAGTCTACTGTATGCGATATTATTATAGCCTCTCAGCTTTAATATTCTTCTCTTTTTTTTTTGATGGCTGTTGATAAAAATACACAATATTTATAAAATATTTCTTACCTTTCTTTATATTTTTATGGTTACCCTATCAGCTTTCATATTTTTCTCTTCTAAACATATAGCATATAGATAAGTCTTGACTATTTATCTAATCTGACAATCTTTGCCTTCAATTTAAGTTTTTTTTATTTTTTAATTGAATCTTCTTAGTCCATTTAAAATAATTATTCTTACAGTTGGATTTGAAAGTATCATTTTTCTATTTGTTTCCCATTTATCCTATCTACATATTTTTTCTAACCTCCTCTCTTATTATGAATTTAAGTGATATATATAGTATTGTATTTTATATCTTCTATGACTATTTTGCCATACTTTTTTATATTTTGGTGGATATTTTAGGAATTATAATATGCATCTTTAAATTACCATTTTTCACACTGAATTAATATTACACCATTTCACGTGTGAATGTCAGAGCCTTGCATGAGTATACTTGGTGGAATTTTCCATGAGGGTTACCGGAATTCCTACTCCACTCAGTTCTTTCAGTTTTAGTATTTTACCCTGAAAATTCCATGCCACCTACCTTAGCAGCATTAAAGTCCACTATTTCTCTCCTCTATCCATCAAGAATTTTGCTTTTTGCCATGGAAAAAGCTAGGATATCAATAAAACTCAGGTTGTTTATTTTACTTTCCTCAGACATCAGAGTCTTGTGTTGAGTGCTGTTGAACATCCAAAAACATTATGCTTTTTGCAGTACCCCTTTTTTCCAGTTTTGTACTTGCTTGTAGCATAAAAGTGATTGCTTATAGCATAATAGTGTGTCATCTGATTGAACTAAGTACAAATACCTTCAATATTTCTTATGGATCCTTTCTTATTTTTCTCTCATAGTAGCAATTTACTTTTTACAACCATAGAAGCGGTCAGGTCCTTAAAAATTGATATCTCTCTTACTTTAAAGGATATATGAATTCAAAATGTGGAAATATGAGACAAAATAATTTATCTTAATTATCTTTATTTTTCCATAGTGGAAATATAGTTAAGAGAAACAGGAAGTCAGCACTTTACGGACATCAATATTTCCAAATGTACTTTCATTTGATGCCCCAGATGACTCTGTATCTAAACATATCATAGTAAGTCTCTAGATGGGAGAAAAGTAAAACAGAAACTCCAGTTTGAGAATCTTGATTCTACATTGCGTAAGTGTTTTTTCTGTCCATGAGTTATGTTTAATTTTATGTTAAATTTTTGCCCTTTTTGTACCTTTAATTTCTTTTTGGCATACTATTTTTGGAGATTATCTCTTTTCTTATTTTCTTTATAGGATAAAAAGGAGTTCTTCCTGAGAATTCCCTTCACTCTGATATGATGTCAGTGATTTCTTGATGCCATCCATTTCTGTCCTTAGTTATAGTTTGAGGTCTGGATATTTCAATAAAAGGGGCAAGAGGAAAACTAAACTATGCACATGTGAAGTCTCTGAAATAAAACTGATCACTCTCTCTTCCAGTATTGATTCTCCCTGATTGTAATGTTATATTACATGTGGTTTCCTTAGACTCTCACTTTTCACAAAGAGAGCCAGTCTCATTATTTACTTCATCATTTCAGCTGCTTTACCCCAGCACCTATTTATAGTACCCTTTAGTATAAGAAGAATAACATAAGACTACCCACTCATTTGAGGATCTCTCTAGATTTGGTCATATTAGTGAGAATTCTAAAGCTTCTGTTAACTTACTAATTAGATTTTAACAGAGATAAGAAGGAAAGTGTGGGCAGGGCAGTGGGAAGAAGGGTTGGATACCACTAGAAGCACACTGTTCTGTGCCTCTTTATTCCACTAGTTACTTTATTTTTTTCTTTGGCCACTAGTTTTTCAAGATTGTTACATTGGATTGTGTTTCTTTCCCTGACTAGTAATGGTGGTGGTGGTTGTGAATATGTGTGCTAGGGAGGAAGGATTAGTTTAAACTATTAATACTTTCTGCTCATGTAATTAATTATTGGGAAAAGGAAAAATAGTTGTTACAGTTTCAATGGGCCATCTTTCACAACAATCCTAAGGGCTATTAGCTTTGCCATTTTGAAGTGCAGAAAGGCTACAAGTATTAATGAGAAGATTAAATAGGAAAATAAATTTTTCATTCTTCAACAATATTAATTGGGCTCCTACTATGTGCCAAACATTGTGCTGTGTCAGAAGGATGCAGAAATGAACAAGAGAGACATGGCTGCTACTCTTGCAGAGCATATCCTCTAATAGGGGAAGCAGACACTTAAAACACTGATTACAATATAGTAAAATAAGTCCTATAATAGAGGAAGGTACATTCAATAACAGAGATACCTCATATAACACCAGTGAGAGCTTTTCAAGTTAATAAAATACAAAACCCAGTGCTGGAATATAGCTGGTGCTTAGAAAAATGTTAATTCAAAATCTCAAAACAATTACAAAAACATAATGGCATTCTGTATTGCCTACTTGTGGTGTTGTTGGAAAGCAATCATTGAGAGGCACAGCAGGAGTTTTTGTTAACTATAGATGTAGGCTGATTAGAGCTAAATTCTCAGAGTGAAATCCAGGTCATGAAGACTAAGGGCTGGATCTGCTTATGTCAAATACTTTACACTGAGTATTTAGTAATGTATCTGATATCAGTAGGAAATACCTAGTGATCAATTGTGAGTAAACAATTAATTAGGGCACCAATGGCTATTAGAGAGTGAGATGATGGTCTCATTCAAATGAAAACATGCTCATCATGATAACTTAGGTTATAATGCTTCGCTTGATTACTGTTCCTCAATGTTGTAGATTCTCTCCTTTCTGGAGCAATTTTTTTTTAATCCATCTATAGCTGCTGATAATACAATCTTTTTAAACTTGATGATATTATTTAACTGCACTCTGTATTTACATAATGTCTTTTCATCAGTGGGACAAAAATCACACAGGCACTAATTAACTTTTCCATTGTCCCTGTCAGACAAGAAAATTATAATGTTACAATCTATGCACCTGTGTAACTATATATTCATTCAGTTTCAAAAATATTAGTAATTACTAACAATCAGCTCAGTAGTTTAATGTGGAAAATTGTTTAAATAAATTCTCAATTTCAACTCAGGAAATAGGACATGTAATAACACAGATATATTATTTTCTAAATCACTATTGGTCAGCATATTTAACTAGAAAACAAAGATAAAGAGAAAATTTAAAAATATTATTAGATCATTTGCTACAATTAATTTCAAAAGCCTACAGTTCAATTTTTATTTATTTATTTATTTATTATTTTTTGCAGTTTTTTGGCAAGGGCTAGGTTTGAACCCACCACCTCCAGTATATGGGGCCGGCGCCCTACTCCCTTCAGCCACAGGTGCCACCCTACAATTAAATTTTTAATATCAAATCAGAAGTTTTACATGCTTCTCAAATGTATCTATCAAATAAAAATCTTCTTGTAAAGTTTTTAGGAAATACAAATGTGATTATAATGTATGCCTATGTGTCTGTTCATCCATTCTTCCATTTATCCATCCATCTTTCCATGCATCCCTTTATTCATTTATTTATCCATTCAACAACTCTTTATAGTGAATAATTATAACCACAAAACTGTAGAACTGGTGGGGAAAATCTAAATGCTCATCAGGTCAGGAATGGATTAATAAATTGTGGCATACAATCGCGCATGCGCAACCACTCTGAACAAGGGTGCTGCTGTCTCCCCACGGGACTGTCCTCTTCTGTATGAATTTTGTCATGTTCTAGTGAAATTCTTCCAGAGATTTGCATTAGGAAGGCATTGCTTTTACAGTCCACAGGCACGAGAACTTAAAGAGCAAGAGGAAGTGAAAGGAAAATTAGGGCAAGGAAACAGATAAAAGAAATCACTCATGAGGAAGAATCAGCAGAAAACTCCAGGCAACATGAAGAACCAGCCCAGAACAACCCCGCCAAGGGACCATGAGGTAGCTACTGCAGATGATTCCACCTATAAAGAAATGTTAGGAATGACAGAAAGGGAATTTAGAATACACATATTGAAAACAATGAAAGAAATGACGGAAACAATGAAGGAAACTGCTAATAAACTGGAAAATAACCAAAAGGAAATCCGAAACCAGAATCAAATAAGAGATGAACAATATGAAGAATATAAAAATGATATAGCAGAGCTGAAGGAACTGAAACAGTCAATTAGGGAACTTAAAGATGCAATGGAAAGTATCAGCAACAGCTTAGACCATGCAGAAGAAAGAATTTCAGAGGTAGAAGACAAAGTTCTTGAGATAACTCAGATAGTAAAAGAGGCAGAAAAGAAGAGAGAGAAAGCAGAACATTCACTGTCAGAATTATGGGACTTTATGAAGCGTTCCAACGTACGAGTTATAGGACTTCCAGAAGGGGAAGAAGAATGCCCCAGAGGAATGGAAGCCATACTAGAGAATATTATAAAAGAAAATTTCCCAAATATCACCAAAGATTCTGACACACTGCTTTCAGAGGGATATCGGACCCCAGGTCGCCTCAACTCTAACCGAGCTTCTCCAAGACACATTGTGATGAACCTGTCCAAAGTCAAGACAAAAGAAAAGATTCTGCAAGCTGCCAGGAGTAAGCGCCAGCTGACCTACAGGGGCAAATCCATCAGAGTGACCGCAGACTTCTCTAATGAAACTTTCCAAGCAAGAAGACAATGGTCATCCACCTTTAATCTACTTAAACATAACAATTTCCAGCCCAGAATTCTGTACCCTGCTAAGCTGAGCTTAAAAATTGATGGAGAAATCAAATCATTTACGGATATACAAACATTGAGGTAATTCGCCACAACAAGACCAGCTCTACAGGAAATACTTCAACCTGTTCTGCACACTGACCACCACAATGGATCAGCAGCAAAGTAAGAACTCAGAAATTAAAGGACAGAACCTAACCTCCACACTAATACAAAAGATAAAACTAAGCAATGGACTCTTACAATATAAGATGAATAGAATACTACCACACTTATCAATTATCTCAGTAAATGTTAATGGCTTGAATTCCCCACTGAAGAGACATAGAGTGGTTGACCGGATTAAAAAACACAAGCCATCCATTTGCTGTCTGCAAGAAACACACCTGGCTTCAAAAGACAAATTCAAGCTCCGAGTCAAGGGTTGGAAGACAATTTTTCAGGCAAATGGAATTCAGAAGAAAAGAGGAGTTGCAATCTTATTTTCAGATACATGTGGATTTAAAGCAACTAAAGTCAAAAAAGACAAAGATGGTCACTTTATATTGGTCAAGGGAAAAATACAACAAGAAGACATTTCAATTCTAAATATTTATGCACCCAATTTAAATGCTCCCAGATTCTTGAAGCAGACCTTACCCAGTCTGAGCAATATGATATCTGATAATACCATAATAACAGGGGACTTTAACACTCCTCTTACAGAGATGGACAGATCCTCTAAACAGAAATTAAACAAAGATATAAGAGATTTAAATGAGACCCTAGAATAACTGTGCTTGATAGACGCATATAGAACACTCCACCCCAAAGATAAAGAATATACATTCTTCTCATCACCACATGGAACATTCTCCAAAATTGGTCATATCCTGGGACACAAAACAAATATCAACAGAATCAAAAGAATTGAAATTTTACCTTGTATCTTCTCAGACCATAAGGCACTAAAGGTGGAACTCAACTCTAACAAAAATGCTCGACCCCACCCAAAGGCATGGAAATTAAACAATCTTCTGTTGAATAACAGATGGGTAGAGGAAGAAATAAAACAGGAAATCATTAACTTCCTTGAGGATAACAAAAATGAAGACACAAGCTACCAAAACCTCTGGGATACTACAAAAGCAGTTTTGAGAGGAAAATTCATCGCTTTCAATGCCTACATTTGAAAAACAGAAAGAGAGCGCATCAACAATCTCACAAGCCGTCTTATGGAATTGGAAAAAGAAGAACAATCTAAGCCTAAACTCAGTGGAAGAAAAGAAATGTCCAAAATCAAATCAGAGATCAATGAAATTGAAAACAAAAGAATCATTCAGAAAATTAATGAAACAAGGAGTTGGATTTTTGAAAAAATAAATAAAATAGATCAACCATTGGCCAGACTAATGAGGAATAGAAAAGTAAAATCTCTAGTAACCTCAATCAGAAATGATAAAGGGGAAATAACAACTGATCCCACAGAAATACAAGAGATCATCTCTGAATACTACCAGAAACTCTATGCCCAGAAATTTGAGAATGTGAAGGAAATGGATAAATATTTGGAATCACACCCTCTCCCTAGACTTAGCCAGAAAGAAATAGAGCTCCTGAACAGACCAATTTCAAGCACTGAAATCAAAGAAACAATAAAAAATCTTCCAACCAAAAAATGCCCTGGTCCAGATGGCTTCACTCCAGAATTCTATCAAACCTTCAAGGAAGAGCTTATTCCTGGTCTGCAGAAATTATTCCAAAAAATTGAGGAAGAAGGAATCTTCCCCAACACATTCTATGAAGCAAACATCACCCTGATACCAAAACCAGGAAAAGACCCAAACAAAAAGGAGAATTTCAGAACAATCTCACTCATGAATATAGATGCAAAAATTCTCAACAAAATCCTAGCCAATAGATTACAGCTTATCATCAAAAAAGTCATTCATCATGATCAAGTAGGCTTCATCCCAGGGATGCAAGGCTGGTTTAACATACGCAAGTCCATAAACGTTATCCACCATATTAACAGAGGCAAAAATAAAGATCACATGATCCTCTCAATAGATGCAGAAAAAGCATTTGATAAAATCCAGCATCCTTTTCTAATTAGAACCCTGAAGAGTATAGGCATAGGTGGCACATTTCTAAAACTGATTGAAGCTATCTATGACAAACCCACAGCCAATATTTTACCGAATGGAGTAAAACTGAAAGTTTTCCTCTTAGAACTGGAACCAGACAAGGTTGTCCTCTGTCACCTTTACTATTCAACGTAGTGCTGGAAGTTCTAGCCAATACAATTAGGCAAGACAAGGAAATAAAGGGAATCCAAAGGGGAGCAGAGGAGGTCAAACTCTCCCTCTTTGCTGACGACATGATCTTATACTTAGAGAACCCCAAAGACTCAACCACAAGACTCCTAGAAGTCATCAAAAAATACAGTAACGTTTCAGGATATAAAATCAATGTCCACAAGTCAGTAGCCTTTGTATACACCAATAACAGTCAAGATGAGAAGCTAATTAAGGATACAACTCCCTTCACCATAGTTTCAAAGAAAATGAAATACCTAGGAATATACCTAACGAAGGAGGTGAAGGACCTCTATAAAGAAAACTATGAAATCCTCAGAAAGGAAATAGCAGAGGATATTAACAAATGGAAAAACATACCATGCTCATGGATGGGAAGAATCAACATTGTTAAAATGTCTATACTTCCCAAAGCAATCTACCTATTCAATGCCATTCCTATCAAAATACCAACATCGTACTTTCAAGATTTGGAAAAAATGATTCTGCGTTTTGTATGGAACTGGAAAAAACCCTGTATAGCTAAGGCAGTTCTTTGTAACAAAAATAAAGCTGGGGGCATCAGCATACCAGATTTTAGTCTGTACTACAAAGCCATAGTGGTCAAGACAGCATGATACTGGCACAAAAACAGAGACATAGACACTTGGAATCGAATTGAAAACCAAGAAATGAAACTAACATCTTACAACCACCTAATCTTTGATAAACCAAACAAGAACTTACCTTGGGGGAAAGACTCCCTATTCAATAAATGGGTGTTGGGAGAACTGGATGTCTACATGTAAAAGACTGAAACTGGACCCACACCTTTCCCCACTCACAAAAATTGATTCAAGATGGATAAAGGACTTAAATTTAAGGCATGAAACAATAAAAATACTCAAAGAAAGCATAGGAAAGACACTGGAAGATATTGGCCTGGGGAAAGACTTCATGAAGAAGACTGCCATGGCAATTGCAACAACAAAAATAAACAAATGGGACTTCATTAAACTGAAAAGCTTCTGTACAGCTAAGGAGACAATAACCAAAGCAAAGGGACAACCTACACAATGGGAAAGGATATTTGCATATTTTCAATCAGACAAAAGCTTGATAACTAGGATCTATAGAGAATTCAAATTAATCCACATGAAAAAAGCCAACAATCCCATATATCAATGGGCAAGACACATGAACAGAACTTTCTCTAAAGATGACAGACGAATGGCTGACAAACATATGAAAAAATGTTCATCATCTCTATATATTAGAGAAATGCAAATCAAAACAACCCTGAGATATCATCTAACCCCAGTGAGAATGGCCCACATCACAAAATCTCAAAACTGCATATGCTGGCGTGAATGTGGAGAGAAGGGAACACTTTTACACTGCTGGTGGGACTGCAAACTAGTATAACCTTTCTGGAAGGAAGTATGGAGAAACCTCAAAGCACTCAAGCTAGACCTCCCATTTGATCCTGCAATCCCATTACTGGGCATCTACCCAGAAGGGAAAAAAATCCTTTTATCATAAGGACACTTGTACTAGACTGTTTATTGCAGCTCAATTTACAATCGCCAAAATGTGAAAACAGCCTAAATGCCCACCGACCCAGGAATGGATTAACAAGCTGTGGTATATGTATACCATGGAATACTATTCAGCCATTAAAAAAAAATGGAGACTTTACATCCTTCGTATTAACCTGGATGGAAGCGGAAGACGTTATTCTTAGTAAAGCATCACAAGAATGGAGAAGCATGAATCCTATGTACTCAATTTTGATATGAGGACAATTAATGACAACTAAGGTTATGGGGGGGAAGCAAAAAGAGGAACGGAGGGAGGGGGGTGGGGCCTTGGTGTGTGTCACACTTTATGGGGACAAGACATGATTGCAAGAGGGACTTTACCTAACAATTGCAATCAGTGTAACCTGGCTTATTGTACCCTCGATGAATCCCCAACAATAAAAAATAAATAAATAAATAAATAAATAAATTGTGGCATATGTATACCATGGAATACTATTCACCCATAAAAAGATTGTGACTTTACATCTTTTGTATTAACCTGGCTGGAGATGAAACTCATTCTTCTCAGTAAAGCATCACAAGAATGGAAAAGCAAATATTCAATGTACTCAATACTAATAGGAAGCCAGTAGACAATTTAATTCATGCCCACATAGGAGAAAAACTAATCCAAATTCAAATTTGGGAGAGGGGGCATAAAGGAGGAGGAGGAGGGAAAGGGGTTTGGGGTACTCCCACTTAATGGGCACAATGTAGGGGTGTGTGGCACACCTTTTGGGTGAGGAACACAACTACAAGAGGAACTCTACCTAACAAATTCAAATATTATTACTTGGTTACTTGTACTCTCACACTGACCTGAAAAAAAAAAGTTTAGAAGTGCAAGAAAAACTCAGTTTTGTTTTTCAAATGTGTTAGGAAAACTTCAAAAGATGCACTAAAATCTAATGAATGAGCATTATTTTAATGGGGCAGAGAGCCATGAAAACAATAGCAAGTTAGAAGAAAATATCTGGACAAATGAACAAAAATATGAAAGAGTAAGTTCAGGAAAGGCTAAATCAATATACATGTAAGTTAAGTTAAATGTTTATAATTAATTTTAAGTATTTATGAGCAATAGAAGTAAGAGGATTTGAAGTTGGGAGAAAAAACATAGGAAACGAGATTGAAAAGGTGATTAGAATCTAAATTTTTGAAGGCTTTGAATGCCAGAATAGATAATTACAGAAATTGTTTCATTGTCAATGAGAAGCCACTATAAGTTTTTGAGCAATAAAATGACCAAAGACGCACTTTTGGAAATATACTCTGCAATATGCAGAATATATATTACATGAAACATTGACTAAAAGGCACACACAAGTCAGGACTCTTCTTCAGTAGATTAAAAATACTATGCATGTATCAATTACTAGTAGTCTATCACTTGTGCAGTCAGAATAAAGAAAGGATAAAACAGATATGAGATGGCTTATTAAAAAATGAAATTAAGTCCCTATTCCAAGATCTTTGCATGCATTAATTCATTTAATCTTCACAAAAAACTATTATGCAGATTATTCATCAGACTTTACAAGTGAACAAACAGAATTCAAATCCATGCTAACTGGCTCCAAATGCAGTAGTCTTAAAAAATAACTGCCATTTGTTGAGTGTCAACTGTATTAGTTTGCTAGGGCTGCCCCTGCAAGATCAAGGTGCAAGTTGGGTTGATTTCCCCTACAGTCTCTCCCTTTGGCTTGCAGATGGCTGTCCGCTTGCTGCCCCTCTTCACATGATTCTCTATGCATGGCACTTGCATGCCACATATATCTTCCTCTTATAAGGATACCACTCACACTGCATTGTGGCCCCAACCTACTGTTTAATTTTAACTAAATACCTTATTTAAAGGACCTCTCTCCAAAGACAGTCATATTCTGATACTAGGGATTAAGGTTTCAACATATAGATTTGGACAGAACATAATTTAGTGGATAATACCAACTATGTGTCAGGTGTTTTAATAATGTTCTTAATTAAACCTCAAATAACTATTCAAATTATCACTATTGTGTAAGGTGATGTCTAACTACATTACTGATAGACAATTTTTATTTTGCACTTTCTTTTTGTCAGATAATTGTTCTAGGCATTTTATGTGTGTTGACCCAGATGATCCTCACAATAGCATAGGTTAGATTTAACAGGTGTAGATAATTTAAGTAACAGCGCACACAACTAACAAATAGCAGAACTGGGTTTAGAATTTGAGCATTTTGACTCTTGAGTCCATTCTTAATCTTGGTGTTAGATTGCTGACAATTTTATTTCATGACCCAGTAGGGTGTGGAAATTTAATTTACATGAACAAATTATTCATTATCTTGTGCGAAGATGAGTGTTCTCCACAATGGCCTGACCCAGGCTAGATATGGATATGATGGTCAGGGATGACAGGATGAGAAACAGCTTCATTGTTCTTCAGGGCTGCTAGAGAGTTTTGATTTAATTGGGCCTTTGCAACAAGGTGAACTTCATCCAGTGATGATGGCTAGAAGTTTTGGTATCTGCTACCACATATCTCAGCTGTATGTAATACTTTCTACCACTGTGCTTTCTGGAGTTTTCTTTATTCCTACTTCTTCAGTCTCATCCTCCTCCAGTTAACCTTGGAAAATCTAATGTTTTGTTTTCTTACGTTTTATATTATAGGCAAGTACATGCCATGTTACTTTATGGAAATACATTCTAATTTCTGTCTGACTGGTTTGCTTTTACATTTCTCTAAAAATAGCTTATATAATACCAATATTTTTTCCAATGTTTGTTTTCATTTCTTTGTTTTATGTAAAATATTAAGGAGTTGCAAATGTTTTTGGTAACATGGATAGCTTTTTTTTTTAATTTCAAATTAATATGAGGGTGCAAATCTTCAGGTAACACTGTTCTCATTTCTAAGGTAAAGTACAAATTGTAGTTGAGCCCTTCACCCGGGGGCATGCTGAAAACCTTTACATTGTGTACATTGGGTGAGATTCTGCCAAACACCCTCCCTCTTGCCCCTTCCTTCTTTTTCCTCTCCCCTCCCCCATGCTAGACTATTTGTGTTTTCTCTTTCATGTGTAGTTGTTTATAAATTGGTTTCATATTAGTATTAAGTACACTGAACACTTTTCCCCCCTATTCTTGAGATACTACCCTAAGAAGAATTTGTTTCAACTCCATCCAAGTAAACACAAAAGATGTAAAGTCTCCATCTTTTCTCATGGCAGAATAGTCAGTTTGTTGATCCCCTCATGGATTGATAGACACTTGGGTTGATTCCACCTCTTTGTAATTGGAAATTGAGCTGCAATAAACATTCTGGTACAAATGTTCTTGTGGTAAAATGATTTTGTTTCTTCTGAGCAGATATCTAGTGATGGGATCAGAATCAAATGAAAGGTTGGCTTTTAGTTCTTTGAGGATTTGCCATACTTCTTTCCATATAGGTTGTATTAGTTTGCAATCTCAACAGTAGTGCAAAAGTGTTTCCCTCTCCACATCTGCAGATTTGGTACTTTGTGAAGTGGACTAATCTCACTGGAGTTAGGTGATATCTCAGAATGGCTCAGATTTGCATTTTCCCAATGTTTAGGGATGATGAGCATTTTTTCACGTGTTTGTTGGCCAACAAGTTTCTGTTCAAGTCCCTTGCTCACTTATAAATGGGGTCATTTGTTCTTTTCTTGTTGATTAATTGGAGTTGTCTGTAGAGCCTAGGTATCAGTGCTTTGTCAGATTCTTAACATGCAAATATCTTCTCCCATTCTGAAGGCGGTCCATTTGCTTCAGTAGTGGTACTCTTAGCTGTTCAGGATTTTAGCTCAATCATATCTCATTTATTTATTTTTGGTGTTGCTGAAATTGCCAAGGCAGGGGTCCTCAAACTACGGCTGATGGGCCACATGCAGCGGTGTGAATTGTATTTGTTCCCATTTTGTTTTTTACTTCAAAATAAGATATGTGCAGTGTGCATAGGAATTTGTTCATAGTTTTTTTTGTTTTGTTTTTTAACTATAGTCCGGACCTCCAACAGTCTGAGGGACAGTGAATTGGCCCCCTGTTTAAAAAGTTTGAGGATGCCTGGCCAAGAGGGTCTTCTTCATAAAATCTTTTCCCAGGCCAATTTTATCAAGTGTTTTCCCCAAACTCTCTTCTAAAATTTGTATTGTTTTAGGACTTAAATTTAATTTACTTTTATCTTGTAAGAGTCGATTTTTGAAAATAATGAGAGGTGTGGGTCCAGGTTCAGTCTTCTACATGTGGCTAATCAGTTCTCCTGGCACCATTTATTAAATAGGAATTCTTTTCCTCAGTGAATGCTTTTGTTAGGTTTATAAAAGATGAGATGGCAATATGTGGCTGGGTTCATCCCTAGGTTGTCTATTCTATTCCATAGATCTATATCTCTATTTTTGTCAGGTACCATGCTATTGCAATCACATAGACTTGTAGTATAACCAGAAATCTGGTAATATGATGCCTCCAGATTTGTTTTAATTTCTTAAAATTGTATTGGCTATTTGGGAATTTTTCTGGTTCCATAAGAAATGAAGACTATTTTTTCAAATTCTTCAAAGTATAACATTGGTATTTTTATGGGGATTACAATAAATCTACAGATGGCCCTGGGCAGTATGGACATTTTAATGAAGTTGATTCTTCCCAGTCATGAGAATGGTCTGTTACAAAGTTTTCTACTGTGCTTTTGAGTTCCTTGAATGCCCTTTCATTTCCTTAAATTGTTATATCTTTCCTCATTGTGTCCAAATTCTTGGTGACATCTTTTTGTTTTTCCACATTATGTCCATATTGTTGGTGACTTTGTCTTTAAATTCACTAATTTCTTAATACAACTTTTGTACTATTTTTTGGATTTATTCTATCTTCTCCTCAATTCTACTCATCTTATTTACCATCCATATTCTGAATTCTATTTCTGACATTACAACAATTTCTCTTTGGATGGTATTTTCTTCTGTATCTCTCTTGTAATCTCTTGGGGGAGTTGATCAGCTCTGATTTTTCATATTGCCAGAATTCTGCTAGTTCCTCCCCATAAGTATTTTCAGCTTTTAAAAAATATTAATTATATCTTTTTAGCTGAAATGTTATGTTGTCCCTAAATAGTTTTTGAGAGGTAATCTAATTCGGGACCTTTCGGGAGTACCCCAAAGACCTATTTGGCAACTAAAACTGGTAGGGTAAGGCCTGATCTGGAGGCCCCTGGAACTGGAGCTAACCACCCCTTCACAGTGAGCTGGAGCTTGTGCTTGTGACTCTTCCCCCATATCCTTATTCAGCTCCCTTTCAGGGCTGAGCACTGTCTTGCTTAGATAGCATAAACTAATTCTGTCTTACTGTCAGCTGGTCCTCTGCCACAGTGTTCCACTGGAATTCCTCCTATAAAAGATTTAAACAGCTGTCCACCCCCACCCCCCAAAACCAGTGACAGCTGGAACAGGGAAATTTGCAGATAGACTCACTGTTCCCACCCTTCATGGCAACAACTCCCTCCTCATGCAAACAAATTTAAACTAGGGGCTGGAAGAGGAGAATCCACAAACCAGTTCACAAAAAACATCCTCTCCCCTCTAGTGGCTGCAGACTAGATAAAATGCAGCCTTTACCCTCGGCTGAGGAGGAAATCTGGTTCCTGTATCTCTCTACAGTGGCTCACCTGAGGCTAGGCTTATCTCTCTCCAAGTTGTTAGGAGAGGAGCCAGGGGTTGCCAGGCACAGACTATAGGCAGGGCCTCTCCAGAAGGGAGGGAAAAGGTCGAACCCCAGCAGGAGGGAGAGCCAGGAAAGATAACACCAGGCAATAGTTTGTGCTTGGGTGCCACTGTTTCCTCTCACAGCAGGGAGTGGGATGCACTTGGCTCAATGTCCCAGACAATGCAGTAGGTCAGATCTTGCCAAACACACTAGCCTCTACAAGGGGCAGCCTGTCAGGCAACTACAGAAGGGGGAGGGTGGGCTGTGGGTTCAGGACTATAGAGTGAAAATTTGTTCACTTTTGCACCAAGCAGGACTGGGACCCAGAGGTGGGATTTCCCAGGTGCAAGAGAACTGGGACCTTGATCTTTTCTGTGGGGTGAGCTGAGAGGTCCTTTGTTCCCTACTCTCTCACACTTGCAGAAAAACCACACCAGGCCTCCTGGTTGGGGGAGGGGTCTTCTGTCCCTTTTGGTGCCAGGCACCTACAGTCTAATTGCTCCACACCTGATCTCTGTTATCTTTCTTGCCCAGGCAGCTTGTCTCAGTAGGGTGATGTGTCCCTTGATTTCTTCTCCTTGTGTTCAGCTCTGCAATTTCAACTTCTCAGAGTTCATTTCAGTCCAACTTTTCAAACTTCTGGATAGGACCTCCTGCCAAAAGCTGCCTTTAGTCAGCCATCTTGCCCCTCCTTGTGGATCACTTTTGTAATACTTGAGCCACAGATATAAGTGTTCCCATAACCCAAATAGTGTTCATTGTCTGTCTCTGGGTTCTCTTTGATAGCATTGGCAATCTTCAATTTTATAGGACAATGCCAAAGTAATTTGTTATGCCAACTCATACTCCCACCAAAATATATGAAATTCTGCTGCTCCACACCACATCCTCTTCATTTGATATCATCAGTCTTTTTAAATTTTTCCCATCTAAATGGCTATAAAATGGCATTTCATCTTAGTCTTGATTTGCTTTTGCCTGATTAATCATGGGGTCAAACATTGCTTCACATATTTATTGGACATGTGTTTCTTCATCTGTGAAAAGCATGATTATTTTTCTTTTTGGTTACTTGACATTCATTGATAAGTTGTTCATTATATATTTATGAAAGAAATCTTATTTTGAAAATGTTTATTATATACACCTCACTATTTACAATTTGGTCTTTTCACTTTCTTAAAATGACTTGATGCACAAAAATTCTTATGTTCTAAAGTCAAATTTGTCACTTTTCTTTACAGTTAGCTCTTTTTATAGGAAATCATTCCCTACCACCAATGTTAGAATAATAACCAAATATATTTTCTAATAATATTTTAAAATCTTTTTTCTAACACTTAAGTCTCTTATCCATTTGGAATTGCTTTATCTGCTTATATCTATAAAGATATAACTTTATTTTTAAGACATATAAATAACTTATTGAATAGTTATTCCTCCATTTCTCTATTCACCTGTCATACCACTAGAAAGTTTCACATGCATAAGTTTATTTTTAGGTTATATTTTATTCTTGGTCAATTTGTCAATACCAGGACCAGTAACATCCTATTTTAATTATTGTAACTTTGTAATACTTCTTAATGCCTGATCCCTCTTCACCCTTTTTCATAAGTAATTTGGTTATTCTGATATCTACATTTCCATAAAAACTTTAAATCAGGTTATCAAGTTCCCAAAAAAAGCAACCTCAAGCTCCTGGGTTCAAGCAATCCTCCTAACTCAGCCTCCTGAGTACCTGGGACTACAGATGCATGTCACAATGCTTGCCTTTCTTTATTTTTTGTAGAGACAGGGTCTCTCACTCTTGCAGGCTGGTCTTGAGCTCCTAGCATCAAGCAATCCTCCACTTTCCCAAGGTGCTAGGATTCAGGTGTGAGCTATGGTGCTGACCAATATTATTTTTCATTTATTTCACTTATTAAATGTTCTTAATAAAGTTTTATAATTTTTCTATACATTATTGTATATTTTTGATAGATTTACTTCTAAATATTTGAGTTTTTAGTGCTATAGTAAGTGGTGTCTTTACATTTCTTTTTTTTTTAGTTATTTGTTATTAATGTCTGTACTTAAAGTTGGAAGTATTTCACCAAGAATTTTCCACTACAACTACAAGTTACCATTGGTCTCCTCGTCTTTATATTATCCTATTACCTATTAAGCAGCTGTTACTTAAGCAGTCACATACGTTCTCTAGCCCTTAGTTTCCTATCTAAAGGGCTCAATGCAACAGCAGGCCTAATCAGCACATGAGACATGTCTTATTTCAAAGGCAAATAGCCAAATGCCCTAAACAGATAAAGAACATATTAAAAGAATACTAGGATGCACTAAAAAATTTATGCACCTGGAAACCAAAGATTGACCCCACAAGACCCACTTACATCAGAGCCAGTAAAAGCTGCTCTGGACCTAAATATAGCCAAACTTAGCCCCCTGCTGTCACCACTGAGTCCCAAAGATTAGTTCAGCTGACATCCAAGTCCCTTTAAAAAATAAGCATACCCTAAGCCACCAAGAAAGTCACAGATACAATACTGACCTGGTATGCTACTGAAGAAATCATATAAAGGTCACACTACTGTTGGCAACCAAATCCAAGGTGTTCTACTCAAACATCAACATACATACATCTTCAGAAAAATAATTCTCCCCTGTGAAATAATTTTCAAAATATTGGAAGAAGCTATACCAAATATTCAGACATCAACAGAAGAAAGGAAAGGAAGGAAATACAGTTATACTCAAGGACCACAATAATTTTCCAGCAACAGATCCCAATCAAAAATAACTCCATAAAATATGAGGCACAGAATTCAAAATATTTGATTTAAAGTAGCTCAATGAGATGCAAGAGAATCTGAAAACCAATATAAGTAAATCAGAAATTCAATTCAAGATATGAATAAGAAATTTACCAAGGATATCAAGGACAGATTTCCTTAAAAAATAAGAAGTTCTGGAACTGAAAAACTCATTAAATGAAATACAAAGTACATTGAAAAGCTTCAATAAGAGACTAGACCAACTAGAGGATATGATCTCAGGATTTGAATATAGGTCTTTCTAAATAATCCATTTAGACAAAAATAAACTAAAAGAGAATATTAAAGAATGAGAAAAGTCCTAATGATATCCAGGACTACATAAGCAACCAAACTTATGAGTTATTGGTACTTTCAAAGGGGAAGAGAGATTAAAGCATTTACTAGACCTATTTAAGGAAATAATCAATGAAAACTCCCCAAACCTAGCAAGACAGGCAGATGTACAGATATAGGAGGAGTAGCTATCTCTGTCAAATACATTGCAAAAAGGTCTTCTCCATGGTATAATATATTCAGAATTTCTAAAGACAAAGTGAAAAAAATTTTAAATTAGCAAAAGTGTCTTGTCATCTACAAAGAAAACTTCATCAGACTAACCATTTCTCATCAGAAATCTTATAGGCCAGAAGAAAATGGGATGGCATTTATAAACTACTAACAGAAAAAAAAATGTTTCAGCTGTTAATTTTATAGCCTGCCAAAATAAACTTCATAAATGAAGGAGAAAGTTTTTCCCAAACAAGCAAACACTGAAAGAATTTGTCAAGACTAGACCACACCTACAGTAAATGCTCAAAGGGATCTTACATATGAAAACATAAGTTCAATACTCATCATGATGAATATAACTCACAAGAATTATAAAACAATAACACAAAAGAGGAAGAAAAAGAATAAAATAGAAATATCATAGAATTTCATCAAACCGCAAAGACAAAAAACACAGAAAAATAAAGGAATAATTTATAAAACAAAAAGAAAATAACAATATGACAGGACTAGAGCCTCACATATCAATATTAACCTTGAACAGGGTTCAATGCTCCACTTAAAATATATAGATTGGCAAAATGGATTAAAAAGTATGGCCAAACTTCATGCTACTTACAAAATACTCACTTTACCCATAAAGATACATATAGACTGAAAGTAAAGGATTGGAAAAACCCTTTACTCCACACAAATGAAAATCAAAAGCAAGCAGAAATAGCTTACCTTATATCAAATAAAACAGATTTCACATAAAAAAAAGAGAAGATAACTATATAATGACAAAGCAAGAAGATAAAACAATTCTTATATATACATACCCAACATCACAGCTCGCAGTTTCATGAAATAACTATTATTAGACAAAAAAGAAAGAAATAGACAAGAATTTAATAATAGTGGGGAACTTCAACATCCCACTCACAGTATTAGAAAGACTACTGTCACAGAAAATCAACAGGAAAATCCTTTTCTTGGGGTTGCACTACTGTTCAATGAGCACATAGTGATGGCAGTACTGCTAATACCTGCACAACACACTCACATCAACTAGAGCTTTGGTTTGTATTGGTGCAAATTTTGGAAAAAAGAAAAATCTCTTTTTCCCAATTAAAAAAAAAGAAAGAAAATCAACAGGAAAACACTGGACTTTAATTGGACTTGAGACCAAATGAATTTAACAGAAATTTACAGAACATTCTACCCAATAACTACCAACATATATTCTTTTTACCAGTATATGGAACATTCTCCAAGACAGACCATGTGTTAGGCCACAAATAAGTCTAAACATATTTTAAAATGTCAAAGTCATATCAAATATCTTCTCAGACCACAGTGGAATAATGTTAGAAACCAATATGAAGAAGAACTTCAAAAACTATAAAAATAAACTACAATTAAACAACATGGGAGGGGAGACAAGATGGCGGACTGAAGCCAGCTTTCAATAAAGGCTCCCGTCCAGAAGGAGAGTTAAGGGACAGGAATAGTAAGTATCCTGGTGGACTTGAGCCTCACCAAGAGAGAAGGCTGAAGAACGCACATCAACACCGCTGAGGCAAGTTGTGATCACAAGGACGCAAACAAAAGGTACAAAATCCACCACCAAGCGGATGGGAGTACCCCTCCCCCATGAGACCGGCTCATGAGCCCCACAATCGAACAAGCGGGCAGAAATTAAAGGCCCTCCCACTACACTCCACGGGAGAGACCTTCTAAAAACTGGACCTACCTCCCCTACTGGGGTGCCGTGGCGTTCTCCTGCCGGACATAGGGCTGAATAAAACTTTGGGAATCCTTTGCCAGCAACCCTGAACCCCCGGTGCTCCCTTCCCACCCACTGAGGTCTGGAGGCCTGTCCCCCAGGACTTCGGATCCTTGGGTGATTTCTCAAGGGGAGTGGACAGTCCCCGAGTTGCGACTGGTCAGCATTGACTCTGAGGCGCGCAAGTGAGGAGAGGGCACTGGGCTGAGGGGGAGTCACGCCTCGTGGCACTTCCCTGCGGTGCAGTGCACCAACCCTCCCCGGGCACAAGACTGAATAAGACTCTGCCCTCCCCGCTGAGAGCTGAGAGCCCCTACTCTCACTCGGGGTCTGAGGACCTATCCCCCCGGAGTTCGGCTCCTTGGGTGATTTCTCGAGGGGAGTGCACAGTGCCTGAGCTGCGCCAGGTCAGCGCTGACTCTGGGATACGTGAGCGAGGAGAGGGCACTCTGCTGAGGGGAAATCAAGCCTTGGCGACACTTCCCTGCGGTGCAGTGCAGGAGCCCTCCCCGGGCACAAGACTGAATAAGACTCTGGCCTCCCCACTGAGAGCTGAGAACCCCTACTCTCACTCGGGGTCTGAGGGCCTATCCCCCAGGAGTTCGGCTCCTTGGGTGATTTCTCGAGGGGAGTGCACAGTGCCTGAGCTGCGTCAGGTCAGCGCTGACTCTGGGATACGTGAGCGAGGAGAGGGCACTCTGCTGAGGGGAAATCAAGCCTTGGCGGCACTTCCCTGCGGTGCAGTGCAGGAGCCCTCCCCGGACCATAGTATTGCGTGAAACTGAATGAAACTCTAGCTTCCCCCCCCACTCCCAATCGGGGTCTGGGGGCCCATCCCCCAAGAGTTCTGATTCTTGGGGGATCTCTTAAGGGGTGTGGACCCAGCACAAACTGCGGCCGCTCAGTGCTGACTCTGGGGCGTGGGACAGAGGAGAAAAGGGTCGCCTGAGTGCCCACACCAGAGCAGCAGTTCCCTGGAGGTAGATCAACAGCCGTTTTTTCTTTAACGGCAGAACGCTCACTTCTGGATATTCTGAGGCCACACCCCGTCTCCCTGGGCAACCAGAGGAGGCCACCGGTGACACGGCTCACAAACCCGGGAAGCTTCCAGGGCGGGGACGACCCAGAGAGGTGTTCAGACGCAATTCTCCAGCAGCAAAGACGTTTGAACTCAAAACAGCCCGTCTTCTGTAGGCGACGACAGGAACAGAGACAGAACCTCACAAAGTTGTCTGTTCTGTTCTGTTCTGTTAGCAGCATCCATCAGGGACAGGGCTAAGCCTGAGTGAACACCTCCTTCCCATCACCTGCATCAAACACTCAAAGATGTCAGGCCCCATCTCCTCCTGCTAGATAGCGGCAGTCTGCGGGGGCCTGGCAGACTTCCTTGCGATTCAGGCAGGTGCAAACCCCTGGAGTGTCTGTTCACTGCAGGCAACTGGGTTAGCCATCTGCAGAGATACCAGTGACTGGGTCCGACGGAGGGGCAAAGTGGGGAAGGAGACGTCAACCTTCCCAGACTGCTCTGTTTGCTGGGTGGCTCCTCCTGACTCCACGCTGCACTGGGGTGAGCTGTGTCAGAGGAGTCACCACGCCCCTGTGATCCAGTTCCCAGAGACCTCTTGAACCCTTCCACCCGAGACAAGTGCCGATTGAGACAGTTGATTCGGACCTTTTGAACTGGGCTAATAGACTGAGGACTTTACAGGCAGTGCCCTGGGTGTGCGATTGTAGGAAGGTTTGATTCTCCTTTTCCAACTGGGGCCAGAGGTGGGCAGGTGGGGTGACTTAATTGCTGATTTTTCCACACAGCTGAGACCTCAAGCCAGAGTAGAAGTTGCAATAGGATCGAACAGAAACCAGCTGAAAACAAGACAGAACCACTTTGCTCCACCACACCAGACAGGGCCCCAGTTTCTCAGGCCACAACACTGTACGGGCCCTCGATAAAACCCCAGGGGAAAAACCAAAGGGAGTAAACCATGGGGCGGAATCAGCGGAAAAACTCTGGTAACATGAATAACCAGAATAGATCAACCCCCCCAAGAAAAGATACGGCAGATGAGATTGAAGATCCCATTCATAAACAACTGGCTGAGATGTCAGAAGTCGAATTCAGAATTTGGTTTGCAGACAAGATTAATAAAATGGAATTAGGAATTCGAGGAGAAATTCAAAAATTGTCTCAAGAATTTAACGAATTTAAAGACAAAACCATCAAAGACTTAGACACACTGAAACAAGAACTTACAGCCCTCAAAGATATGAAAAATACAGTAGAATCCCTCAGTAACAGAATGGAGCAAGCAGAAGAAAGGATTTCTGACATTGAAGATAAAGTCTTCGAACGCTCCCAATCTCTCAAAGAGGAAGAGAAATGGAGAGCAAAAACGGATCACTCACTCAGAGAACTCTCAGATAATTCGAAAAAAAAACAACATAAGGGTTATAGGAATTTCGGAGAATGATGAAATAGCTGCCAAGGGCACAGAGGCCCTTCTACATGAAATTATGAAAGAAAATTTTCCAGACATGCCTAGAGAATCTGAAATTCAGATAGCAGACAGCTTCAGAACCCCAACACGATTCAACCCCAATAAGCCATCTCCCAGACATATCATAATTAGCTTCACTAAAGTTAACATGAAAGAGAAGATTCTCAAAGCAGTCCAGCCAAAGAAAACTATAACGTACAAAGGTAAGAACATTAGAATAACTGCAGATCTGTCTGCTGAAACTTTTCAAGCAAGAAGAGCCTGGTCATCAACTTTTAATCTCTTAAAGCAAAAAAACTTTCAACCCAGGATCTTGTATCCAGCTAAACTGAGTTTCATCTATGATGGAGAAATTAAATACTTCAATGACATTCATATGTTGAAAAAATTTGCCATAAGTAAACCAGCTCTTCAGGATGTTCTCAGACCTATCCTCCACAATGACCAACCCAATCCTATACCACAAAAGTAAACTCACTCAGAAACTTCGGATCAAACTCCAACTTCCACACTGGCGAAAGGATTAAAAACGTCCACTGGACCTTTGAAAAACTCGATACCCAAAATTCCACCAGACTTATCAATACTCTCCATCAATGTGAATGGCTTAAACTGTCCTCTAAAGAGGCATAGGTTAGCTGACTGGATACAAAAACTCAAGCCAGATATTTGTTGCATACAAGAGTCACATCTCAACTTAATAGACAAATACAGACTCAGGGTGAAAGGATGGTCATCCATATTTCAGGCAAATGGTAATCAGAAAAAAGCAGGTGTTGCAATTTTATTTGCAGATACAGTAGGCTTTAAACCATCAAAAGTAAGGAAGGACAAGAATGGTCACTTCATATTTGTTAAGGGTAATACTCAATATGACGAGATCTCAATTATTAATATCTATGCACCCAACCAGAATGCACCTCAATTTATAAGAGAAACTCTAACAGACATGAGTAACTTGATTTCCTCCAGCTCCATAATCGTTGGAGATTTCAACACTCCCTTGGCAGTGTTGGATCGATCCTCCAGAAAGAAGCTGAGCAAAGAAATCTTAGATTTAAACCTAACCATCCAATATTTAGATTTAGCAGACATCTACAGAACATTTCATCCCAAAAAAACTGAATACACATACTTCTCATCAGCCCACGGAACTTACTCCAAAATTGATCACATTTTAGGTCACAAGTCTAACCTCAGTAAATTTAAAGGAATAGAAATTATTCCATGCATCTTCTCGGACCATCATGGAATAAAACTTGAATTGAGTAACAACAGGAATCTGCATACCCATACAAAAACATGGAAGTTAAATAACCTTATGCTGAATGATAGCTGGGTCAGGGATGAGATTAAGAAAGAAATCGCCAATTTTTTGGAACAAAACGACAATGAAGACACAAACTATCAGAACCTCTGGGACACTGCAAAGGCAGTTCTAAGAGGGAAATTTATAGCACTGCAAGCCTTCCTCAAGAGAACGGAAAGAGGAAGTTAACAACTTAATGGGACATCTCACGCAACTGGAAAAGGAAGAACATTCCAACCCCAAACCCAGTAGAAGAAAAGAAATAACCAAAATTAGAGCAGAATTAAATGAAATTGAAAACAAAAGAATAATACAACAGATCAAGAAATCAAAAAGCTGGTTTTTTGAAAAGCTCAATAAAATAGATAAACCTCTGGCCAAACTAATCAGGAAAAAAAGAGTAAAATCTCTAATATCATCAATCAGAAACAACAAAGACGAAATAACCACAGACTCATCAGAAATCCAAAAAATCCTTAATGAATATTACAAGAAACTTTATTCTCAGAAATATGAAAATCTGAAGGAAATAGACCGATACTTGGAAGCACGCCACCTTCCAAGACTTAACCAGAATCAAGTGGAAATGTTGAACAGACCCATATCAAGTTCAGAAATAGCATCAACTATACAAAACCTCCCTAAAAAGAAAAGCCCGGGACCAGATGGTTTCACGTCAGAATTCTACCAAACCTTTAAAGAGGAATTAGTACCTATATTACTCAACCTGTTCCAAAATGTAGAAAAAGAAGGAAGACTACCCAACACGTTCTATGAAGCAAACATCACCCTGATCCCCAAACCAGGAAAAGACCCAACAAGAAAAGAAAATTATAGACCAATATCACTAATGAATATAGATGCAAAAATATTCAACAAGATCCTAACAAACAGAATCCAGCAACACATCAAACAAATTATACATCATGACCAAGTTGGTTTTATCCCAGGGTGTCAAGGCTGGTTCAATATACGTAAATCTATAAATGTAATTCAGCACATAAACAAATTAAAAAACAAAGACCATATGATTCTCTCAATTGATGCAGAAAAAGCTTTTGATAATATCCAGCATCCCTTCATGATCAGAACACTCAAGAAAATTGGTCTAGAAGGGACTTTTCTTAAACTGATAGAGGCTATCTACAGCAAACCCACAGCCAATATCATATTGAATGGAGTTAAAATGGAATCATTTCCACTCAGATCAGGAACCAGACAAGGCTGCCCATTGTCTCCATTGCTTTTCAACATTGTAATGGAAGTTTTAGCCACCGCAATTAGGGAAGAAAAGGCGATCAAGGGTATCCATATAGGGTCAGAAGAGATCAAACTCTCGCTCTTCGCAGATGATATGATTGTGTATCTGGAAAACACTAGGGACTCTACTACAAAACTCCTAGAAGTGATAAAGGAATACAGCAGCGTCTCAGGTTACAAAATCAACATTCATAAGTCAGTAGCCTTTATATACACCAACAACAGTCAAATTGAAAAAGCAGTTAAGGACTCTATCCCATTCACAGTAGTGCCAAAGAAGATGAAATATTTGGGAATTTACCTAACAAAAGACGTGAAAGATCTCTATAAAGAGAACTATGAAACTCTAAGAAAAGAAATAGCTGAAAATGTTAACAAATGGAAAAACATACCATGCTCATGGCTAGGAAGAATCAACATTATTAAAATGTCCATACTACCCAAAGCAATATATAATTTCAACGCACTCCCTATTAAAGCTCCACTGTCATATTTTAAAGATCTTGAAAAAACATTACTTCGTTTTATATGGAATCAGAAAAAACCTCGAATAGCCAAGACATTACTCAGAAATAAAAACAAAACAGGAGGAATCACACTACCAGACCTCAGACTTTACTACAAATCGATAGTGATCAAAACAGCATGGTATTGGCACAAAAACAGAGAAGTAGATATCTGGAATAGAATAGAGAACCAAGAGATGAATCCAGCTACTTACCGCTATTTGATTTTTGACAAGCCAATTAAAAACATTCAGTGGGGAAAAGATTCCCTATTTAACAAATGGTGCTGGGTGAACTGGCTGGCAACCTGTAGAAGACTGAAATTGGACCCACACCTTTCACCATTAACTAAGATAGACTCTCATTGGATTAAAGATTTAAACTTAAGACATGAAACTATAAAAATACTAGGGGAGAATGCAGGGAAAACCCTTGAAGAAATTGGTTTCGGTGAGTATTTCATGAGGAGAACCCCCCGGGCAATTGAAGCAGCTTCAAAAATACACTACTGGGACTTGATCAAACTAAAAAGCTTCTGCACAGCTAAGAACACAGTAAGCAGAGCAAGCAGACAGCCCTCAGAATGGGAGAAGATATTTGCAGGGTATAACTCTGACAAAGGTTTAATAACCAGAATCCATAGAGAACTCAAACGCATCAGCAAGAAAAAAACAAGGGATCCCATCGCAGGCTGGGCAAGGGATTTGAAGAGAAACTTCTCTGAAGAAGACAGGCACACGGCCTTCAGACATATGAAAAAATGCTCATCATCTTTAATCTTCAGAGAAATGCAAATCAAAACTACTTTGAGATATCATCTAACTCCAATGAGACTAGCCTATATCACAAAATCTCAAGACCAGAGATGTTGGCGTGGATGCGGAGAAAAGGGAACACTTCTGCACTGCTGGTGGGAATGCAAATTAATACATTCCTTTTGGAAAGATATATGGAGAACACTCAGAGATCTAAAAATAGATCTGCCATTCAATCCTGTAATTCCTCTGCTGGGCATATACCCAGAAGACCAAAAATCACAACATAACAAAGATATTTGTACCAGAATGTTTATTGCAGCCCAATTCATAATAGCTAAGTCATGGAAAAAGCCCAAGTGCCCATCGATCCACGAATGGATTAATAAATTGTGGTATATGTATACCATGGAATACTATGCAGCCTTAAAGAAAGATGGAGACTTTACCTCTTTCATGTTTACATGGATGGAGCTGGAACATATTCTTCTTAGTAAAGTATCCCAAGAATGGAAGAAAAAATACCCAATGTACACAGCCCTACTATGAAACTAATTTGGGACTCTCACATGAAAGCTATAACCCAGCTACAACTTAACAATAGGGGGAAGTGGGAAAGGGGGGGGTGGGTAGAGGGAGGGGAATCGGTGGGATCACACCTGTGGTGCATATTACAGGGGTATTTGCGAAACTTGGTATATGTAGAATGTAAATGTTTTGGCACCGTAACTGAGATAACGCCGGAAAGGCTATGTTAACCACTGGGATGAAAATGTGTCAAATGGTTTATGAAGTGAGTGTATGATGCCCCATAATCATATCATTGTATACAGTTATGATTTAATAAAAAAAAAAACATGCTCCTGAACAAAGCTGGGAGCATCACATTGTCTGATTTCAAATTATACTACAAGTTTATAGTACCTAGAACAGCAGGGTACTGGTTTGAAAATGGATAAATGATTCAGTGGAATAAAACAGAAAACACAGAAAAAAAGCCACATATCTACAGTCAAATGATCTTTGATAAAGTCAACAAAAAGATACACTGGGGAGAGGGGCACCCTTTCCAATAAATGATGCTTGGAAAATTGGATTAACGTATGGAAAAGAATGAAACTGAATCTCTTTCTGCTACCATATACAAAAATCAGCTCAATATTAATTAAATACTTGAAAATAAGCCATGAAACTATATAAATACTAGAAGAAAACTTGGGTAAAACTATTCTGGACATTGGTCTATACAAACAATTCATGGTTAAAACCTCAAAAACACGGTCAACAGAAACAAACAAACTAGCAAAAGAAATAATCAATAGAGTGAAGAGAAAGAAAATATTTGCAAATGACATATCTGACAGGTGAATAATATCTAGAATTTACAAGAAAGTAAAACAATCCAACAACAACAACAAAACCCAACTAACACCATTAAAAAGTGAGTTAAAGACATGGATAGATATTTGTCAAAAGAAGACAGTCAAGACCAATAAACATATAAAAATATTAAACACCACCAGTCATCAGAGAAATACAAATTAAAACCACAAAGTATCAAATTACACCAATCAGAATAGCTATTATTAAAAATATAAAAAATAACAGATGTTGGCAAGGATGTAGGGAAAACAGAACTCTTTTATCCTTTGGGGGGGAATGTAAATTAATGCAACCCTTATAGAGAACAGTATTGGACATACCTCCAAGATGATCCAGAAATCTTGATTTGGTGTAACTACTCAAGGAAAAAAATCAATATATAATATATTATACTATTTATTGATATAATGTATCAATATATCATGACTAGTACTACTCTTATATTGCAACACTATTCATGATAGCAAAAGTATGGAATCATCTTAAGTATAGATCATAAATGAGGAAATGAAGAAAATGTGGTATATACACAGATGGAATATTATTCAGCTGTAAAAGAATGAAATCATGTCCTTTGTAGTAACATGCATGAAACTTAAAGCCATTATCTTAAGAGAAACAACTCAGACATAGACAAATATCACATGTTCTAACTTATAAATGGAAGATAATGTGTATACATGGAAGCATAATGTGGAATAATAGACAGTGGAGACTCTTAGGATTAGGGGAATGCAAGGGAGTTGCATTGTGGCAGGTTTCTTGATGGGTATAATGTGTTTTGCTTCAGTGGTGTGCACACTAAAGGCCTTGACTTCACCATAGTGCAATAAATCAATGTAACAAAACTGCACTTTTATTCCATTAAAATACATAAACTTTTTTTTAATGAGAAAAAAGAGCATGTAAACAGAGTTAAGATTTTAAATAATTTCACTTACTTATACTTTTAGATTCAGGACCATGCATTTACAGAGAAAACTCAAGTTGTACAACTTCCTATAATTTCAAAATAAGGTCCAATTTAAGTATTGTGTTACACAATCTTTCCAGAAAGAGAGAATGATGTAAAAGACAGAAGGGAAGTGTTGGGAGACCAGGTGTTCTAACTGCAGTTCTTCCTGAAACTACCTTTATGACCTCACATAACTCACTAAATATCTCTAATTTTTTTATTCTAAATTGAGACAATTGACATATTAAACACTGAGGTTAAATCGCATATCTCCCACTCTCTTCATATGGCACTGGGTCAATGAAATAATATACAAAAATTACCTTCCACAGTATCAGTTACATAGAGTGTTCCTAAAATGTTAGATCTTTTTTTTTTTTTGCCTCTCCACATATTCCTCAAGTATCTTCCAGCTTTGTAACATTATGAATGTAGATGATTTATTAAAAACTTAATCTATTACTCTAATTCAAGATAGATGTCTACCAAAGTTACCATGCTACATTACTTCTCCTAAGAGCTAAAAATTTTCTTTTAGATGTTAAATTTTAATTATAAATTATTGAGAAGTAGGTATACTTCAATGCTTCTGGGTGTTAAGTATTCAGTCATCATTGGCTAGTGATGAAAGTTATGCAAGGAGAGAAAAAGCAAAGCAATGAACATATAACATTCATATTTTAAATATCAGCAATTGCTCCAGTGAAACATTCACCCACCAGTGATATACTAGGGAAGTGTTTATTGCACTGGGGCAACAATACGGAAATGAACATCTTTGGTTTAAAAAAATTAAATGTGCTGTACAGCTAAGGAGACAACAACCAAAGCAAAGAGACAACCTACACAATGGGAAAGGATATTTGCATATTTTCAATCAGACAAAAGCTTGATAACTGAAAAAGCCAACAATCCCATATATCAATGGGCAAGACACATGAATAGAACCTTCTCTAAAGATGACAGACAAATGGCTAACAAACATATGAAAAAATGTTCATCATCTCTATATATTAGAGAAATGCAAATCAAAACAACCCTGAGATATCATCTAACCCCAGTGAGAATGGCCCACATCACAAAATCTCAAAACTGCAGATGCTGGCGTGGATGTGGAGAGAAGGGAACACTTTTACACTGCTGGTGGGACTGCAAACTAGTACAACCTTTCTGGAAGGAAGTATGGAGAAACCTCAAAGCACTCAAGCTAGACCTCCCATTTGATCCTGAAATCCCATTACTGGGCATCTACCCAGAAGGGAAAAAAATCCCTTTATCATAAGGACACATGTACTAGACTGTTTATTGCAGCTCAATTTACAATCGCCAAAATGTGGAAACAGCCTAAATGCCCATCAACCCAGGAATGGATTAACAAGCTGTGGTATATGTATACCATGAAATACTATTCAGCTATTTAAAAAAATGGAGACTTTACAGCCTTTGTATTAACCTGGATGTAAGTGGAAGACATTATTCTTAGTAAAGCATCACAAGAATGGAGAAGCATGAATCCTATGTACTCAATTTTGATATGAGGACAATTAATGACAATTAAGGTTATGGGGGGGGAGGAAAAGCAGAAAGAGGGATGGAGGGAGGGGGGTGGGGCCTTGGTGTGTGTCACACTTTCTGGGTGCAAGACATAATTGCAAGAGGGACTTTGCCTAACAATTGCAATCAGTGTAACCTGGCTTATTGTACCCTCAATGAATCCCCAACAATAAAAAAAAAAAGAAAGAAAAAAAAATTAAATGTGTCACTGTTTATACTTATGAAATGAATAAGCAACAAAAATGGGATGATGTGATGAATTTGTGACAAGGACTAAAGGAAGGAAATGATCGTCATAATCAGATTGCTATTAGCGCCTTTGTTTTTGGCAGAAAAAACAAATACATATTAATTATACCAATGAAAAGTGTATACAGCACTATAGAAACAGGTAGCTCCAGTTAAATTATTATGTGAATTATTTGTGTAACAAAGCTATCAAATAAGTAATATTGTTCGGTGGTTTCTATAAAATTAAAAACTGCATCGTGGTAGCTGTATTACATTAGAATAAGGGTAATCAGAATTCTTGCCAGTAATTCTTATGTTGGTCATGGGACAACTCATACATCATAAGAACCTTCAATAAAAGGTATGATCACCACCCACTCCAGAGGATCCAGAGGATCCAAACCATTAACTTCTGCAGTTTATCCTGAAGATTGGTTAGCATAACATCATAGATAGGCATGGAGGTTTAGACATATGTAAAATTATGCTTCAAAAATTTACTTCTGCTAATTAATCATAAATACAAATTAACAAATTCATGCATTTCTTCATCACTTTGAAATTTCAGGATGCTACAATAAGGACAAAATTCAAAATTCCAAAGCCAATGAACTGGGAACTTCTTGAAAACAAAGCATCAGGCAGCCAAGCCCCATAGGTTTGCTCTCTGTCACTACTGGCCCAAGTTGAGATGGCAGGTGCCATACTGCTTCTCCACTCACTGTGCACCTTTATTCTTCCAAGGGAGCTTCAGCTCTTCTCAAATTTCTTGTCATTGGTGCTGATACAAACACATCCTGACTCCTGCCCAGATTGCAGTGACCATAAGAACTGGCAGGTCACAGGGGATCTGTGTAATCCTAGAGCTTGAACACCATGGATGGACTGCCTTTGAGGCAGAGAGACAACTATAAGTGGAGTGCCAGCTCTCCTCTGTTCACATTCCTTTTCTCCTCCTCCCCACTCCCATCTGCTGCCAAGGGGTACAGGTGCCCCAGTGGAGGATTAAGCTGGGGCTCTCAGGAGCAGCTGCTTCCCTGCTGTTGGCATATCCACTACATTGAGGCTCCCACAGAGTGGAGTTCACACCTTTTCTCTTAAAGACCTACTGTGGACCAAGACTCTGGGCTCCCAAACTAACTCCCCTATTTGATGTTGCTGAACTAGCTGTTCCAACATAGCAAATCATACCCCAAAGTAAAGGAACACTAAGTTTCCCTGAATACTCCACAAGCAACTTGAAACCAGCACACTTCTCCTTGGCATGGTCAGGGATTCAATTTGTTGGTCCAGGACAAAAGACCACAGACCAGATTCCATGCACTCATGACTTGATTATGTTGCTCAGGATCCCAGAGGGTAGATTTTTGAATTAATATTGGGAGGCAAGAGAGCCCATATAGGCAAAACTGAAGAAGAGTACAGTGTTGGTCAAAGCTGCAGTGCACTTGTGGAATACCCTCTCACCTGAGGAAAGCTACACTTTCAGGATAGGGTGGGATCCCGAGCAGAGAATCTCATAGTCTATATATCATTGTGGATAAGCTTACCTAGCTTTTTTTTTGCACCTAAGCTGCACCTAGCTTGCAGCCAGACACCAAAAGGAGATCTTGGGGCAGGGGAAGAGGGAGAAGAATAAAACCCACTCACAACAGCAAGTCTGTAAATCCCAGATAGCTCCTCACCAAAAGCAGACTTTATGATATGGAGGGGCCAGTTTAGCCCCTCTCTGGTGGCTTTCCCCAACAGCCTGAGAGCTGACCTTTGAGCCTTACCAAGACAGCTCTGTGCCCATCTTTGTGGAGTCTGAACACAGACTTGTCCAACCCAGCCCCACCCACCTCTACTATGGTAGAGAATAAGGAGTCCCTTGGGAACTCCAAGGCCTGACCCACAACCTGGGATATTTCAGTGTTTCCCCTGATGGATAGACCCAGTCACAGGCCTGAAAAAATAACCCTTTCCTACACCATCTACTAGCATGGGTGGCTCTCTTCCACAAGCACTACCCACTGTCTAGAGATTACATAGGACATCATATATCATTCACACCATTAATAATACCACAAGCTAGAGAAAGACAAAATGTTTCAAGGATCTCTATCTTCCCTTGTCAAGCAAAGAATAGATAATCTTCCCATCCACACAGTACACCACAAATAACTAGCAACTGAGAAAACTACTACACTAAAGACATCTATAAATATGGTATCCATACAGAACTTAGGCCCTCATCAAAGTAATCATAAGCAAAGCCAAAGGTCCTCACCCAACATATGCTATAGATAGACCCTTTAGAGCAAGTGATGGGGGAGAAATCCCCATCTAAACAAAAGATAATCCCAAAATAAGAGGAGATAGCTTCCCCAGATGAGAAGGAATCAGCACAAGAACTCTGGAAGTATAAAAAAATTAGAGTAAATGAACATCCCCAAAGGAGTATACCAGCTCTATAGCAATGGACCACAAGCAAAATTAAAGTACTAAAATGACAAAGAATTTAAAATATGGGTTGTATGGAATCTCAATGAAATCTAAGAGAAAATAGAAATGCAACTCAAAGAAACCAGAAAAATAATCCAGGAAATGAATGAAAAATTTGCTAAAGAGATAGATATTTTTAAATAAAATAGAACATCTGGAAATGAAAAATTCATTTAGGGAAATACAAAACACAGTAGAAAGTTTAAAGAAGAATAATTTCAAAGCTTAAAGACAACTCTTTCAAATTAAGGCAGTCAAATGTGAAAAACAACGAATCAAGAGAAATGAATGAAGTCTAAAAGAAATATAGGACTATATAAAATGGCCAAACAGTAGAATAATAGGCTTCCATTCTTAATGGTAAAGAAGAAAAAGTATAAGGCCTAGAAAGGCTATTTGAAAGAATAATTGAGGAAAACTCCTCTGATCTTGCTAGAAATTTAGATATCCAGATACCAGAAGCTCAACAAACTTTTGGAAGAATCATTGCTAAAAGAAAATCACTAAAGCAAATAGTCATAAGACTGACAAAAGTCAACACAAAGGAGGAACTCCTACAAGCTATAAGGTAAAAACATCAAGTAACTTACAAAGGAAAACTCAATGTACTAACAGCAGACTTCTCAAGAGAAACCTTACAAGCCAGAAAAAAACAGGGTCTTATCTTTAATCTCCTTAAACAGAACAACTACCAGCCAAGAATTTTGTATTCTGCAAAACTAAGTTTCATAAATGAAGGAGAAATAAAGTGTTTCCAAGGCAAGGAAACACCAAGGGAACTCTTTACTGCTAGACATATGCTGTAGGAAATGCTCAAAAGTATATTCTAAATGCACAATAGAGACGAAACATTGTAAAAACACCCAAAAGTTACAGCTTACAACACTATAAAACAATAGCACAAAAGGGAAAACAAAATAAAACAAAAGGTATCATCCAAAATGAAAAACAGAACAGTATCCCAATATCAATACTCCATGTGAATGGTCTGAATGTTCCTTTTGAAAGACATAGACTCACTGAATGGATGAAAAACACAACCTAAGAATCTTCTGTCTCCAAAACCACAACCTAAGAACCTTCTGTCTCCAGAAAACACACCTACCCCACAAGGACTCACACAGAATGAAGGTGATAGTATTGAAAAAAACATTCCCGGCCCCAGGCCCAAGCGCCAGGGGAAGGAGCAGCACCCGGATCCCGCTCTGGCTCAGCGATCCCCAAGCCAGAATTCATAATGACAACAGTGACGGTGACCACAGAAATTCCTCCAAGGGGTAAGGGAGAAGACAATTCTGCCTTGTACGAGTCTACATCGGCTCACATTATTGAAGAAACTGAATATGTGAAAAAGATTCGAACTACTCTAGAAAAGATCCAAAATCGAATATTTAAAGATGAAGCAGGACATAACAGTGTAAATCACAAACTGGATGCAAAGCATCCTGGAAACTTTCAAAACGGCTCTGATTCTGAAATGGATACTTCTTGCAGCAGTTTGGATTTGCTCATGAAAAAGATGAAAGGCAAAGACCTACAGCTCTTAGAAATGAACAAAGAGAATGAAGTATTGAAAATAAAGCTGGAAGCCTCCAAGGAAGCAGGAGCAGCAGCTCTCAGAAACGTGGCCCAGAGAGTATTTGATAACTACCAAACAAAATGTGAAAGGATGAGGAAAAAGCATGAAGACAGTCAGCATTCACTCCAGGTTAACAAGCTTGAAAAAGAACAGAAATGGAACGAACATGTTGAACAGCTGAATCAAGTTGCTGAAAAACTTGAAGAAAAACACAGTCAAATCACGGAATTGGAGAACCTTGTAAAGAGAATGGAAAAAGAAAAGAAACTCTACTAGAAAGAAAACAGTCTTTGGAAAATAAGCTGCTGCAACTCAAATCCAGCACGACACATGCTAAAAGTTGCCAGGATCTTCAGACAGAGATTTCCATTCTACAGGAGCAGATCTCCCACCTGCAGCTTGTGATCCACTCCCAGCATCAGAGCCTGAGCAGTGTCATCCAGGAGATGGAAGGATTAAAAAATAATTTGAAAGAACAAGATAAAAGAATTGAAAATCTCAAAGAAAAAGTTAACGTCCTCAAAGCACAGAATAAAGAACTAAAAACCAAGGTGGCACTTTGGTCTGAAGCTCCAAGGACAAAGGTATCTAAAGCTGTCTCTACAAGTGAATTGAAGACTGAAGACATCTCTCCATACCTGATGTTGATTAGACTACGAAAATGAACCGGCTGAAGATCCTATAATAAAGACTATGTGGCTCTAATTTATTCCTTGAAGCTCAGCCCTAACTTCCTCGTATTTAAATAGAATTTATTATATATAAATAGTTTTGCAGGAAGATGGCCTTCCAAAAGATCAGACAAATACATATTTAAGGGAAAAACTCTTTCTTCAAAACTTACCAAATAAGTGTAGAAACCAAGCAGTTTCCCACGATGGAAGAGATTCTGCTTTACATTTTTAAAAAATCTGAGTTTCGTTTTCAGACTTTGGCTAAAGGGACTGTTTTAAGGTTGTCAACTCTAAACTTTAGACAGTAGTTTTTAGGCATACAATTGGAAGAGTAGAGTGTCTGTTTGTATGCACAAGCACTAAATTTTAAAATTGACCTTTGGATAATAAGAAAGATCTTACAACATAAAACCCTCTGCAGATCCATCGTTAGTGGGAGAGGTACCTCTTACTGAAACATGGCAGGAGGAGCAGATTCTTTTTAATTAATTGCTCAACCCATGGTCTTCTCCAGTTAAGAACTGTGGTAGCTGCCTGATGGCACCATAGAAAGCCACTGGTTTTCAATTGCTCTGGGATTAAAAATTGGTTGCTGATGGTAACCCAGACACAAAGCATCCAGGGATGCTCACTGTGCACTCTGCCTTTGTGACTAACTTTCTTCTTGATATTTATTAATATCACCTAATTAAAATATTTGGGGAAAGAGTAGAACATAATGCTGCCAGCACACACCTCTATAAAAATGTATATATTACAGGTTCAACAAAATTGGCTATTGTCTGCAGCCAGGAAGAATCTGGATTCATGAAATGCAATGACATGTCTAGTGTTCTTGTGTGAGTGTGCTGAAATTTCAAGACACACCTTCCTTGTAGGTGGAGTTTGTGGTTACTGTGAGTAAAAGCAAACTCTGACTTGCAGAAATGCAAATGTACTGATACTCAGGAAAGCAGAACACATTTCAGTTAAATGAATGATGAGAGACCTCAGCCATCCTAAAGAGTGAATTCCCTTCAGGCCGTTGTTCTTCCTTTATGGTGTATAACTTTAAACATTTTCTCAGGAAAAGTGCTTCAAGCCTTTCGACAAGGAATGTGGAATATCAGTGTTTTTTATAAAATGTTTGAAGGTATGTAAACATGAGCTGAAGTGATGTATTTATAAATTCATCCAAGTACTGTAACCTTTGAAATGTTGTGTAATTCTGTGTGTGTGTTTTACGTCTCCTAGTGTCTTTGGAAACATTTTTATTGCTTGCTAATTTTGCAGGTATAGTTAACTATTCTTTTTGTTATCACCATGCCAGGAACAATTCTGTGTTACTTGTATACATTTCTTTTGTATGTTCCCAAACCCTCGGAAGCAGGTCATATTATTATTCTACTTCCCCGAGGAAGATACTGAAGATGGTTAAGTCATTTGCCCAACTGCTAACTGTGGAGCAGAGATTTGAACCTTTGACTTGGCCATTGATGTTCATTCTACTTGCTCACTTGGTGGTCTGAAATATTTCCCAGCAATACAATTGCCTCTCTTTTTGCTACTTTAACAAACACACAGCTTCTTTGGTAGCTATCTGCATGATCCTGTGGATAACAGTCAGAAATAACACTTACTGATAAAAGTCACTATTTTGCTGAAATTAGTTGGCCTTTTATCTGTTGGACTATCATCAGGAGAACTCAGCTCTCACACAAACCTTCCTGCTAAAAAATCTGATCTGCTTATTTCACACTTATTTGTCATGACTTTATGCCACAGTGAAGAATTTCTTTGTAATATGGTTTCAGGCGCACTTGTAGGGAAATAGGGATAAGGAATCTGACTTCAAGAATTTGCAGTGTAGAAAGAGAATCCACCTGTCACTTGGAGACCAATCAGGCTCTTCTTATACCTCAATCATTGTGCCATTTGGTAATACATTTGACATTTTGGAATGGTCTCATTTAATGGAACTAACAACAACCTTGATGATTTCCATTCAAATAGGTATTCCAAAGTCAAAAATGGGACGATGCAGCAGGATTTTCTTTTGGTTTCGCTATGCTCATTTTTGAGCATGAAAGTACAATTGGACCTAGTACAGCCAGGCTCACTGTGAAACGGGCTTTGGATTTTCTGAGAATAAGCAGTTTCAGTAGCCAAAAATGATCTGAGCTCTTCAGATACAAATATATCTTTATAGTACCATCAGCCATATCATTTGTTTTTTATATACATATTATTTCTTATATCCTCATTGTCTTGGCTTTTATCATCTGAAATGTTTTTTCAATAAACATTTCTGCATGACAAAACAAAAGGTTACAATGGGGAATGAAATTTATTAGTCTAAATGTAGAACTATACAGGAACTGTAAGGAAAGAAACACTAGCTCAGCTGTATTCTAAATAATTGTACTTCTCATTAAACTAATCAATATATTGGCTAAGAAAGTCTGAGGTGGGCCTTACATTCATATATGAACTTAGAAAATGAAAGCAAACTTGGTTCTACCTTGATTACATATATTTTAAGAAATATCGAGACTGAACAATTGGTGTAGTATATCTTTTGAATAATTGCATATAATATGCTTTACAATGAAGAAAATTGATCTTCTCTGGGGATTTTTCATTTGTTTGTTTTTATTTCCCTTTACATTAAAATCATCATCCATAAAAAAAAAAAAAAACATTCCCAGAAGATGGAAACCAAAAGAGGGTAAGCATTGTCATTCCTATATCTGATAAAATAAACTTTAAATTAACAATGGTGAAAATGGCAAAGATAGTCATTATATAATAGTCAGGAGTACAACCCAACAAGAAGAATAACAATTCTTCACATTTGCATATCTAACATAGACGTTCCCAATTTTATAATGCAAATTCTTGTAGATCTAAGAAAAGAAATAAATAGTAGCATCTTATAGAAGCTTCAACATTCTGACAGTACTGGAAAACTTATTGAATCTGGAAATGAACAAAGAAACACTGGACTTAAACAGGATAGCAAAACAAATATACCTAGCAGACATTTACAGAACATTTACCCCAAAACTATAATGAATCCATTTTTCTCATCAGTCAATGTGACATTTTCCAAGGTTCACTATATCTTAGGTTACAAAAAAAGCCTTAGTACATTCAAAAAATAAAAATAAAAATCATACCATGTATCTTCTCAAACCACAATAGAATAAAACTAGATATCAAGATGTAAAACTAGTTTTCAAGAGAAACTCTTATATCTACAAAAAGTCTTGGAAATTGAACAACCAAATGCCGAATGATCCTTTGGCAATGATGAAATTAAAATGGAAATCAAAAGATTCCTCAAACTGAATGACAAAGCTTCCTCATAAGCTTTCAGACTTACAAGATACAGAAAAAGTAGCCCAAAGTGGAAAGTTGTAGGCTTCAATGCCTACATCAAAAAGAAAGAAAGATCATAAGTTAACAATCTAACGTCACATCTCAAGGAAATAGAAAGAGAAGAACAAAGCCAAAGACAGCAGAGTAAAAGAAATAACGAAGCTCAGGGGAAAACTGAACAAAATGGAAAGCAAAAAAACAAACAAAAGATCAAGGATCAACAAAACAGAAAGCAAAAAAAGCAAAGGATCAATGAAACAAAAACTCAATTCTTATAAAAGATAAACAAAATTGATAGACTGTTAGTAATATGAACCAAAAACAGAAAGGATTTAAATAACATCAATCAGAAATGAAAAAAGAGACACTACAACTGATACTTCAGAAATACAAAATATCATCCATAATTACTACAAAAACCTCTATACAAACAAACTGGAAAACCTAGTGAAAATGAATAAATTCTCTTAAACACAAAAGCCTGTATCAAGAAGAAATAGAAAACCTGAACAGAATATTAATGAACAGCAAGATTGAAGTAGTCATAAAAAAGTCTCCCAACAAAAGCCCAGACCAAATGGATACACAGGCAAATTCTAGCAGACCTACACAAAAGAATTGGCACCTATCCTATAGAAAACTATTTTATAATATCAAGAAGGACGAAATCCTCCCTAACTAATTTTATGAATCCAGCATCACCCTGATACTGAAGTTAGGAGAGGCCACAACAAAAAAAGAAAACTACAAACCAGTATCCTTGATGAACATAGATTCAAAAGTCCTCAACAAAATACTAGAAAGACAAATTCAACAGCACATCAGAAAGATAACACACCACGATCAAGTGGGTTTAATCCCAGGGATGCAAAGATGGTTTAATATATATAAATCAATAAACATGATTTACCACATAAACAAAAGCAAAAACAAAGACCATGTGATCATCTCAATAGATACAGAAAAAAGCACTCAATAAAATCCAAAAGCTTTTCATGGTAAAAATACTCAATAAACTAGGCATAATAGGAATATACCTCACAATTATAAAAGCTACAGATGACAGAGCCAACATTGTACTGAATGGGGAAATGTTGAAAGCATTCCCCCTAAGAACTAGAACAAGACAAATATGCCTAAGGTCACCACTTCTATTCAGCATAGTACTGAAAGTCCTGGGCTATCCAAAGCAATCAGGCAAGAGAGAAAAATTACAGGACATCAAAACTGGGGAAAAAGGAGATCAAACTATTCCTATTTTCTAATGATCTGGTCTTTAGTTTAGAAAACCCCAAAGACTCCTGGAATTAATAATTAAATTCAGCAATGTCTCAGGTTACAAAATCAATGTGCACAACCAGTAACATGTCTATGCACTAATAACAGTCAAATAGAAAGTCAAATTCAGAACTCAATACCATTCACAATAGCCACAAAGAAAAGAAAATACCTAGGAACATGCTTAACAAGTGAAAGTCTCTGTACAGAGAACTACAATACATTGATGAAAGAAGTCAATAGATGACACAAATGGAAAGACCTCCTATGCTCATGGATTGGTAGAATCAACATCATTAAAATGTCCATATTGCCCAAAGTGATTTATAGGTTCAATGCAATCCCCATCCAAATACCAGCATCATATTTTACAGATAAAGAAAAAATAATCCTAAACTTCATTTAGAACCCCAAAAAGAGCCTTAATAGCCAAAGTGATCATAAGTAAAAAGAATAAATCTGAAGGCATCATATTATATGACTTCCAATTATACCGCAAGGCTACAGCAGTATGCTGAAAACAGCATGGTATTGCTATAAAAGTAGATGCACAGACCAAGGGAAAATAATAAAGAACCCAGAAATAAAACTATTAACATACAACCAACTGATTTTTTATTCCAAATTAATATGACAGTACAAAATTTTAAGTTCAATTTTCTTGTTAATAATTCCTGACACCTAGACTGTAGGTAATGAGGGGCTTTCCAAATTTTTCAGAGGAATGAAATCTTTCTCTACCCATACCCAGAGGCTACCCTTGCTTCAGAGATAAGAGATATCCAAGGAATATTTTCCATTTCCTTAGAAGTCTGATATTCTGAGTTCAACTAAGAGATTAAAGGCTTTGCTTGATATCCTAACGTTACTATAACGTAACGATATCCTAACATTACTATAACGTAACGATATAGACAAGCTCATCATCTTGCTAAATCACAAGAGGCTTTATTGGATATTTCTGTTGGTCCTTCAAACTCAATGTCACAGCAACTCTGAACCACAGTTTCTAATCATTGCCTTAGTTCCTTTCCAAATTCAATTATCTGGAAAACATTCATCATTTTCTACAACTTGTCACCTTTATAGAAACTTGGGACCTTATTTATTTCAGCTGTCTGTTCTCAGAAGCCAACCTTCACTATGTTATTGCCAATGTACTCTCCGTCATTCCACCCTAGAAATGTAGGCTAGAGGCATAGTCATCATCTCTCATAGATATGTTGCACATTTTACTCTCCAAACTACTTCCATTCTCAGTATTTCACAAAACCATGTGAGACAGGTAAGAAGAATGCTACTATACCATTTTACAATCAAGGGAACTAAGGCCTACTGTGTTAGATGACTTACCAAGGTAATTGCACAGCCTCTGTTAGAGTTCCCAGTGCTTAGTTCTGATGCTAGCATGTTCATAACTTTTTGTTGTGGCCACCCTGCAAATAGTGTTGAGTCTGTTATTATTTTAAAGTTGTGATATGCTTACATTCTTCAATTCATTCAGAAAAAGGTTCTCAAATGACAGCTTTTTTAAAGCTAAAGCTTGTATTAAGTTTTAAAAACAGAACATACAAAGATTTGCTTCAAAATCATGAGAAAACTTCTGACGTTCTTGCTTGGTTTGCATGAATATGAGTTCGTGTGTAGCAGCTAGACTTAGGTTTCACTGTGTAGAAGATGGAGTGTGGAATGGGTGTATAATGGAGGTTGGATGTGGCTGTATGGTAAAAAAGAAAGAGACAAAAATTCCTTGTGAAATTTTTTAGTGGAGAAGAGTACCCCATTAAAATCAGGTAGTCTGGGGCAGGTGAAGCAAGATAGAAGACTAGAAACATCTCCTTAGTAGCTCCTTATGGTGACAGCAGAGAGAGAGGACTCCAGCAACCTCTGTTTGGGATTTTCTTCCCAGAAACATCACTCCTAGGGCACAGTGAAGCATCAGGAGGATCCAGGAGCCAAAGACTAGGTGAGGAGCAGTGGAAGACCAGCACAGAAGGCAAGTGCCTCATGGTGGGCAAAAGTGGTCACTCTCCAGTAGAGGGTTAGAGACAGGTAAAACCTGTCCTGCAATTTTTTTACAGAGGTACCTTGGGAGGGCTTAAGCAAGTAAGTAAACTTGAATAGGACCTATGGCTGGGATTGAACTACTGGATAGGGTGGAACTCTCATCAGTTTGGCTAATAGCAGAGCACCACCATTACAGGAGGGCTGCCTGGAAGGAACAGCCTGCAGGCTCCTAGCTTGAGGCTGGCTCTGGCACACCTGCTGAGCTCAGGCAGCCATGTTTGGGGTAAGTTGAGTGGCTCCCACTCCCCCAGGAAAGCCACTTTGTGGCCAAGGGGCACTGTCTGGAAGGTCGAGGAGTATCTCCTAAGTACTCTATCAAGAACTTCAGGCTCCCAACTCTGTGGGGACTGAATGCCAGGACAGCAATCAGGGCCTGATTGAGGGCAAATAAATCAGGAACACAGGCCTGAGTTTCCTTGGTAACTAGATAGCAGCTTCTGGCCCCTATCTAATACAGCAGAATCAGCGTACAGGTTTTTAATCTCCTAACCCCATAGTGCCACCTGCTGTCCAGGCAATATATTGCATTATCTATCTCTTTCCTCTTTTTTTTCCTATATTGTTGAAGCACCAACAGGTATCCAGGCAATATATGAAATTTATTTTTTAATTTTTTCCTTAGTTTATTTTGTTTATTTGCTTTGTTTTGTTGTATTTTTATTTTTTCGTTTTTACTTTCTTCAATAGCAAGGGCTCCATTTTGTAATGTATTTTTTTAATCTCCTTTATTCTTTTTTTCCTATTTCTCTCTTTTCTCTCTCTGTAAAGATTTTTCTACTTTTCTCATCTTTCCCACATAAATTTGTCAAAAATCCACCAAGATATCCCTTTTTTACATTTAGAAAATTTTATTTTTGATTATATTTATTTTCATCATTTTTTTCTGATTTTTTAATTCTATCTCATTCTGTATTCTATTTAGGGGACAGAACAGCACTGGCCTGGCTTAGTTTAGGGTGTCCTTCTAGCTTTGGCCTTTGGAAGGATGGCATAGGTGGGTCCCCACTGAGACATGCTGCTACCTTTTTTTATGTTTGGCAGAGATGGGATCCTGTTTTCTCAGGCTAGTAAGGAACTCCTGACCTCCAGGGACCCATGCAGCCTGGCTCCATATAGTCCTGAAATAGCAGGTGTGGGCCAAAGCACCACGCTGAACACCACTATTACTCTCATCTCTCTCTTTCTGTTCTTACTTCCTTTTTTAATTTTTTTCCTTTTATAAGCTTTTATTTCCCCTTTTTTCTTTATTTTCTCCATTATCACTCTTTACTCTTTTCCTCCTTTTGGCCCTATACCAAAAGGACAATTCAACACCTAAGCACAGAGACAAGATAATTTAAAGGAAGCACTGACAGAAAAAAAAAAGTAGTGAAAGAAAGTGAACAGGAAGAAAACACACATGAAGAAGAACCAACATAAAATTCTGGCAACATGAAAAACCAGAACAGAGAAACCCCTCTAAAGGACCATGAGATTACTACGCAGGAGATTCCACCTATAAAGAAAAAATGGACACAACAGAAAGGGAATTTAAATGTGGCAAAAACAATGAATGAAATTAAAGAGACAGTGGAAAATAACCAAAAAGAAATGCAAAAACTATCTTAAATAATGAATAGAAGACATAAATAAATTAGAAAGGATATAGCAGAGCTTAAGAAGTTGAAGGAATTGACCAGAGAATGTAAAAATGCAATAGAAAGTATCAATAACAGGTTAAACCATGGAGAAGAAAGAATCTCAGAGCTAGAGAATAAAGCTCTTGAGGTAACCCAGGCATTTAAAGAGGCAGAAAAGAAGAAACAGCAAAGTGATAATTTAGAGAATTATGGGATTTTGTGAAGCATTCAAACAAATGAATTATAGGTATCTCTGAGAGAAGGAGAACAACCCAAAGGAATGGAAACCCTACTGGAGGCTATGATAAGTGAAAATTTCCCAAGTGCCACTAAAGATTTGGACACACACTTTTTAGAGGGCTATAAAATCCTGAGTCATCTCAATACAAACAGAACATCTCCAAGACACATTATAATGAACCTGTCCAAAGTTAAGACAAAACAGAAAATTCTGCAAGCAGCCAGTAGTAAACGCCAACTGACCTAAATGGGCATATCTATCAAAGTGACAGTTCACTTGTCAGCTAAAACTCTTCAAGCCACAAGAGAATAGTTATCTACCTTTAACTTCTTTAAACAAATCAGTTTTCATCCCAGAATTCTGTATCCTGCTAAACTAAGCTTCAAATACAAAAAAGAAAGCAAATCTTTAACTGACATGCAAACATTGAGGAAATTCACCACAACAAGAACAATGCTACAGGAATTACTCAGACCTGTTCGCCACATGGACCAACACAATGGAACACCAGCAAAGTAAACACCCAGAAACTAACAGACAAAACCTAGCTTCCACAATGGTGCAAAGGATAAAACTAAGCAACAGATTTTCACAAAACAAGATGAATAAAACTCTACCATATTTATCAATTTTCTCAATAGAGGTAAATGGCTTGAATTTCCTACTGAAGCAGCATAGGCTGGCTGATTGGATAAAAAAGCACAAGCCATCCAAATAATGTCTACAGGAAATACAGCTAGCCTCAAAGAACAAAGTAAGACTCAGGGTGAAGGGCTGAAAAACAATATTTCAGACAAATGGATATCAGAAAAAAGAAGGGGTCACAATCTTTTTTTAGATACAAGTGAATTAAAAGCAAATAAGAATGACAAAAAGGGTCACTTCATACTGGTCAAGGGAACAATACAACAAGAGGACATTTCAATTCTAAATATTTAATGCACCCAATTAAGTGCTCCCAGATTTATGTAATTGGTTTGATCAATATGATAGCCTACAACACTATAATAGCTGAGGACTTTAATACCCCTCTGACAGAACTGGACAAATCCTCTAAACAGAAACTAAACAAAGAAACAGGGAATTTAAATGAGACCCTAGAATAATTGGGCTTAATAGGCATACACAGAACATACTATCCCAAAGCTAATGAATAAATATTCTTCTCATCAGACCATGGATCTACTCCAAAATAGATCATATATTAAGACACAAATCAAAACTCAACAGATTAAAACAATTGAAGTTATACCTTGTGTCTTTTCGGATCTCAATGTAAAGGTAGAACTCAACCTCCAACAAACATTTTCATTCCCACACAAAGAAATGGATCATACTGAATAAAATAAAACTGAAAGCATTTCCACTTAGAACCTGAACCAGACAGTGATGTGTATCTATTGCTACTACATTCATAGTTATGGAAGTTTTAGCCAATGCAATCAAGCAAGAAAAGGATATTAAGATTATTTAAATGAGAGGAGAGGAGGTCAAACAGTTGCTCTTTGCTGATGATACGATCTTATAATTAGAATACCCTAGAGACTCAATCACAAGACTCCTAGAAGTGATTAAGAAATACAGTAATGCCTCAGAGTGTAATATCAATGTCCACAAATCAGTAGCCTTTGTATACCCCAACAATAGCCAAGTTGAGAAGCAAATCAAGGGCACAATTCCCTTCAAAGTAGCTTCAAAGATAGTTAAATACCTACAAATATACCTAACAAAAGAGGTGAAGGACCTCTACAAAGAGAATTATAAAACCCTAAGAAAAGAAGCAGCAGAAGATATTAACTAATGAAAGAACATATAATGCTCTTGGGTAGGAAGGATCAAAATTGTTAAAATATTTAAACTATCCAAAGAAATCTACAGATTCAATGCAATCCCCATTAAAATAACAACATCATACTTTGAAGAACTAGAAAAAAATACTTCTTCATTTTGTATAGAACCAAAAAAACCCTCTATAGCCAACACAATTCTTAGCAGTAAAAACAAAGCCAGAGTCATCAGTCTACCAGATTTTAGGTTATATTACAAGTCTACAATGATCAAAACAGCATGGTACTGGCACAAAAATAGAGACATAGACATATGGAACCAAACAGGAAACCAAGAGATTAAACTAATCTCTTATCACCATCTGATCCTCAATAAACCAACAAAAGCATACAATAGGGAAAGAATACCTATTCCATAAGTGGTGCTGGGAGAACTGAATAGCCACATGTAAAAGACTAAAACTAGACCCACACCTTGTATCATGTACAAAAATTGACACAGGATGGATAAAGGATTTAAATCTAAGCTATGAAATGATAAAAATCCCAGAAGAAAATGTAAGATAAACTCTTAAGGATATTGGCCTGGGAAAGATTTTATGAAGAAGAGTTCAGTGGCAATCTAAATAAATAATAAATAAACAAACAAACAATTGGGCCTTAATTAAACTGAAAAGCTTTTGCAAAGCTAAGGTTACAACAAGCAAAGCAAAAAGACAACCTTACAAATATGAAAATATATCAGCATAGTGTGGATCTAACAAAGAGTTGATAATTAGAATCTACAAAGAACTCTAATTATCAGAAAAAGAGCAAACAATCCCATCAGCAAGAGACATGAACAGAACCTTCTCTGAGGAAGACAAATGGCAAATAAACATATGAAAAAATGTTCATTGTCCCTAATCATCAGATAAATGTAAGTCAAAATCACCCTGAGATATCACCTAACCCCAGTGAGAATAGTATAAATCACCAAGTCTCAAAGCTATAGATGCTGACATGCATGTGGAGAAAGGGGGACACTTTTGCACTGTTGGTGGGATTATAAATGAATACGGTTTCTCTGGAAAGAAGTATGAAGAATCCTCAAAGAACTCAAAATAGACTTTCCATTTGATCATGAAATTCCATTACTAGTAGGCATCTACCCAGAAGAAAAAAAAAATCATTTTATCATAAGGATATTTGCACTAGATTGTTTATCATAACTCAATTTACAATTGCCAAGGTGTGGAAACAAGCTAAATGCTTATAAACCCAAGAATAGATTAATAAACTATGGTACATGTATACTATGAAATAATATTCAGCCATAAAAAAGATTGAGACTTTGCATCTTTTATATTAACCTGGATGGAGTTGAAAAATATTCTTCTTAGTAAAGTATCACAAGAATGGAAAAGCAAGTATCCCGTACTAATTTAGTATTACTCAATTACTAATATGAAGCCAGTAAACACTCTAATACATGCCCACACAAGATAAAATCTCGATTCAATTCAAGTTGGGAGATGGAGAAGGAGGAAGGGGATTGAAATACTCCCACTTAATGGGCACAAGGGAAGGGTATATGGCACACCTCCTGAGTGTACAATAGGGACTCTACCTAACAAATACAAACATTGTAACCTAATTATACCCTCACATTTATCTACAATGTTTGAAAAGTATAAAAGATTCAAATAAATAAAATAACCATGCATCTCTAAAGAACTAGAAAAACAAGAATAAACCAAACCAAAATTAGTGAAAAAATAAAGATAGGAACAAAAATAAATAAAATTGAAACAAAAATACAAAAGGTCAATGAAATGAAAAATTCGTTTTTGAAAACAAAATTGACACACCATTATTCAAACCAAGGAAAAAAGAGAGACTACCCAAATAAGTAAAATCAGAGATGACAGAGGAAACATTATAACTAATGCTTCATAAATTCAAAGAATCATTAGAAATTACTATGAGCAGCTATATGCCAATAAATCTGAAAATTGAGAAGAAGTGGATAAATTACCAGACACATTTAACCAAGAAGAAACCCAAATAAACCAGTAACAAGATAGAAGCAGAAATAAGTTTCTCATCAAAATCCAAAACCTGATGGCTTCATGGATAAATTCTACTAAGCATTCAAAGAAGAATTAATACCGGTTTTTCTTAAACTATTGCAAAAAATCCAGAGACAGCATACTCTGAAACTTATTCTATGATGCATGTGTTTCCCAGTTATCAAGACCAAAGACAGAACAGAAAAAAGAAAACTATAGGTCAATATTTCATGAATAGAGATGCACAAATCCTCAATAAAATACTAGCAAACTCATTTCAATAGCACAAAAAGATTATTCATCATGATCAGGAGCCATGGCCACAGTAGCACACAGTTCAAAATGCCAAAAGAGATTTGTATATATTTGCAACTTTAGTCAAGAAGAAAATTAGACACAGAACTTCTGTATTGTTGGTGAGTCAATAGTCACTAATTAAGCAACTTTTAAAAAAAATCAAGGAGAAGGGAATTCTTCCTAAATAAATCCACAAGGCCAGTATCCCCCAATACCAAAACCAGAGAAGAACACAACAACAACATAATCAACACTGCAGACCAATATCCTTGATAAACATAGATGAAAAAATTATCAAAAAAATACTACCAAACAAATCTGATGGCGCATCAAAAAGATAATACATCATGATCAAATGGGTTTTATAAGGATGCAGGTATAAAACAATAAACGTGATCTACCATATACACAGGGTTAAAAACAAAAACATAAGATCATTTCAATTGATATAAAAGCATTTGATAAAATTTTGCATTACTTTATAATAAAAACCCATCAACAAACTAGTAATAGAAGAAATAAACCTAAATATAACAATAGTCATATACAACAAACCCACAGCTGACAGTACACTGAACACAAAAATGTTGAAAGCATTCTAAGAACTAGAATAAGACAAAGATGCCTACTTTCACCACTCCTATTCAACATAGTACTGGAAGATCTACCCAGAGTAATTAGGTGAGAGAAAGAAATAAAAAGGAATGAAATTGGAAAATAGAAAGTCAAACTATTCCTGTTTCCTAAAGATATGACCTTACATCTAGAAAAAAACATAAAGACTCCACCAAAAAAACTCCTATATTTGATAAAAGAATTCGGTAAAGTTACAGAATAAAAAATCAATGTTCAGAAATCAGTGCCATTTCTATACACACACAACAATCAAGCTGAGAATCAAATCAGGAACAGGATCATTTGCAATAACTATCTATCAAAAAGAAAACTACCAAGGAGTTTTCTTTAACCAAAGAGGTGAAAGAGCTCTACCAAGGAAAACTACAAAACATCAATGAAAGATGTTGCAGATGACACAACAAATGGAAAAAAAACCTGCAGACAGATTTGAAGAATTAATATAGTTAAAATTACCACATTGCCCAAAGAAATCTACAGATTCAATTAATTCCTTATCAAAATACTCACATTATTTTTCAAATAATTAGAAACAACAATCCTAACATTCATTTGGAATCAAAAAGAACACAAATGACCAAAGCAATTCTAAGGTAAAAGAGCAATGCTAGAGGCATCACGTTGTCTGACTTCAAAATAAATTACAGGCTATAGTACCCAAACAGCATGGTATTGTTTTCAAAATAGACACATGGATCTAAGGAACAGAATAGAAAACCCAGAAATAAAGCCACATACTTACAGCCAATTGATCTTTGATAAAGCTGACAAAAATATACACTAGAGAAATGACGCTCTTCTCAGTAAATGGTTTTGGGAAAATTCAATTCTTCTTCATATGCGGAAGAGTGAATCTGGTCCCCTATTTCTTGCCATACACAAAAAGACATTCAAGATGGATTAAAAATGTGTAACTATAAAAATTCTAGAAGAAAGACATGCAAATAAGATCTCATCTTACCACAGTCACAATGGCTATTATTAAAAAGATAAAAAATAACATGTTGATGACTATGCAGAAACAAGGGAGTGCTTGTACTTGTTGATGGGGATTCAAATTAGTCCAACTTCTTTGAAAAACAGTATAGAGATTTGTCAAAGAACTTAAAAACAGTACTACCATTGGATCCAACAATGCCATACTGAGTATCTGCCCAAAGAGTAATAAATTATATCAAAAAGATACACTATCTGAGGACTATTCACAATATCAAATATATGGAATCAACACGAGTATCAATCAATGGATGATTGGATAAAGAAAATGTGGTATATGTGGTATATGTACACATATATTCTTCAGCAATTAAAATACTATTCAGGCATAAAAATGTATGAAAGTATTATCCAGCAACATGGATGGAACTGGAGGCTATTATCTTAAGTAAAATAACTCAGACACTGAAATAAAAATACTGCACATTCTCACTTATAAGTGGGAGCTAAATAAAGTTGTGCATATGGGCATAGAATGTGGAACCATAGATACTGGGGACTCGGAAGGGTGGGGTGGTTGGAGTAGGGTAGATGATTAAAAAATACTCCATAGCACAATGTATATTACTCAGGCAATGAATATACTGAAAGCTCAGACTTCACCACTACGCAATATATCAGTGCAACAAAATTGTACTTGTACCTCTCAAAGTTGCAATAAAAGAAAAGTATCAGAGGAGTGAAAATGTAAAAACTATACTAGCTCATTATCTATACAGAAATCTGAGAGAAATGGTGCAATCTACATAGCTATCAAAGCAAAAATTAAAAGGGTGGTTGACTCAAAAATTCTAATTCCAGGAATTTATTCTAAAGAAGTAATCACATATGTAGCAAAACAAAATTTATAACGTAAGACAATTCATGACAGTATTACTTATAAAGTGAAATACTATAAATAAAATATAAAAAATAGTAAATTATCAAATAAACTAAAATACCTATTACTATGATTATCATTGATTCAGTAAAATATCATACAGAAAAGAATATTCAGCAAAATGAAAAACATTTAGAACTTATTACTAAGCTAAAAACTGGTTATGGAACCGTATGTGAGGGTTGTCCAGAAAGTATCCAGCCATCTCGGTCTCTATTTTTTATGTTGCATAGCTGGATACTTTCCAGACAGTCCTTGTATACGGAATACAATTTTGTGAACAAGAATATGCATATGTTCACCTAGAAAAATAATAATTTCTCACCTAGAGAGAAATTCCCTATAAAGCCCAATCTTACCTTTGTATTATTAATGATTTGCTTTTTCATTCTGTTTTTAATTCAGGCTCATTTTATGTTTCTTATACATTCTATATTAAACACGTATTTATTACTTTGTTAGAAAAGCCATTTATAAAAGGAAAATAAGAAAACATCATAAAATAATAGTTCAAATAGAAAATATTTAACTCTACGTCTTTACCATAAGATTTCAGAGGAGGAATCCTGGTACAATTTATAATTGAGGAAAAGTATTTCTTCAGACTTCAGCAATAATTGTAATTGTTATATGCCATTTGGTTAAGTATCAAATAATTTTATGGAATTGATTAAAAATTAACTAGAATTATATTAACTAACTAATTTTTGGCTCCACAAGTCATCAATATTCTAATCATTAAGTGTTTCGAGCACATTCCCTTTAATGGTACTTAAAATAAAACTGCCAACAAACATATCCTTTGGTGGACTTACAATTAAAGAGGTTCCTGCCTAACTTTACTGATATCATACTACTAATTAGCATTTAAGTCTCTAGCAATGTTTTAATTCTACTTTGATATTTATTATAATTTATTCTTATTTAGAAAGGAAATTACATACATACAGGTTATCCCAAAAGTCACTTTTAAAGTCACCATATATAGGGAAAATGGGAAATTATAGCTAACAAACCTTTATTTACAAAATATTCATCATAAAATTTTACAAAATATTCTGTATATACTAGCCACCTCTTTGTAAAATGTTATAATGAATATGTTGTAAATAAAAGTACATTTAGCTACAATTTCCCATTTTCCCTTTGCATGGTGACTTTAGGGGTGACTTTGGAACATTCTATTCATAAGAACACCTACATAGATATTTATACCTAAACATTCATACATATACAGATAATTATGTGTATAAACTGCATTATAATGCTATATATTCTTTTAAAATGCTTATACATATAAATTAATTTCATGTAAAGTCCAAATATTTGCTTTTCAGTAGAACATTAAGAGTTGCTATTCATTTAGAGGCAAGTCAAGTCTGCCACCCAATTATTTGGTTATTCTTTTATTATCCCACCTCCCTGATAAAGCAATATATTCCTAATAGAATCTTAAGTAGAACAGGAGAACAAAATTAAATTCTTAGGATGCAGACATATCACATACTTCTATATTTGAAAATGACTTTTAATTACTGTTCATATAATCTTTTCAAGGAAAGACAAATAGAGAAAGAAAATAAAGGAAGAAAGAACAAGAGTGATCTGGAAAAGAAGAATGAAAAGTTTCAAACAACCATATAACAGAAATCTAACCATGCTGTCCTATGGGCTGTCATGCAATTGCTGCCAAGAGATGGGGCAAGAAGTTTCAGGAATATCATCAACATCTTCAGCTACCAGAGAATAGATAACAAGGTGTTTTATACACATTAGTCATTAAAAAAAAAAAAAAAACTAAAGCCTTAAAAGAAAACCTAATGTATTATTGACACTAATACTCTCAATACTATTATTTACAACCGGTCAAGGCATAATTAACCAGAAAAAAATTATATTCAGATAAGTTGCCTACTATAGAAAGATTTATAATTATCTGAATGTAGCAACCTAACTCAAACGTCTTCAGGTAATTGAATAGACTTAACAAAACTGCATGACAAAGAATTACTCTGGCTGAAAAAAATGGAAACGATGTATACATGAGCCAAATTTAGAAAAAGAAAGAAAAAAACAGAGAAAGAAGAAAGAAAATTATCCTAGCTGTTATTGATGCAAGATAAAAACTGACGCATGATATTTATATGGCAAATTAGTAATTTTGTAATATCTAATGCTACAGAAACTGGGTCTTGGAACATCTAAACACATTTTCTTGGTCCTCAAAACACAAAAATCATCACTGCTTTGTAAGGCACCTTGAGGCAAAATCACATTACATTTATTCATGCAAATGTGCACAGCAAGCCTAAGAGAGGTAATACTTCTTGATCAAATGAAATCTATTAAAAACAGTGTGGAGGAAGTTAAACTTAAAAGTGCATTCTCCTATACAGAAGCATGTGGAGAAAGAAAACAGCTATTTTGAAGAACCAAAGTATCAGACATTTGAGAATTAATGTAAATTTTTTATATGTAGAAGATTTCTGAAACTAGATAAACAAGACAAACACAATACGGATGTCTGTAAGAAATGTTATTTGCAATTCCATAGACTTTGTCATTGACAATGTGTTTAGAATTTTTATTTATTTTTTATTAATAATAAATCATAGCTGTGTACATCAATGTGATCATGCAGCACCATACACTGGTTTTATAAACAGTTTGACACATTTTCATCACAGTGGTTAACATAGCCTTCCTGGCATTTTCTTATTTATTGTGTAAAGACGATTATATTCTACATTTACTGTTTCACAAGTACCCTTGTAAGCTGCACCACAGGTGTAATTGCACCAACCACCACCACCCCCACCCATCCTCCCCCCTATTTCCTCTCTCTGCCCCTTCCCCATATTCTTAGTTTATAACTGGGTTATAGCTTTCATATGAAAGCCATAAATTAGTTTTGTAGTAGGGCTGAGTACATTGGATACTTTTTCTTTCATTCTTGAGATACTTTACTAAGAAGAATATGTTCTACCTCCATCCATGTAAACATGAAAGAGGTAAAGTCTCCATCTTCCTTTAAGGCTGCATAATATTCCATGGTGTACATATACCACAATTTAATTATTGATTCGTAGATCTATGGGCACTTGGGCTTTTTCCAAGACTTAACAATTATGAATTTGGCTGCAATAAACATTCTGGTGCAAATATCTTTGTTATACTGTGATTTTTGGTCTTCTGGGTATATACCTAGTACAGGAATTATAGGATTGAATGGCAGATCTATTTTTAGATCTCTAAGTGTTCTCCAAACATCTTTCCAAAAGGAATGTATTAATTTGCATTCCCACCAGCAGTCTAGAAGTGTTCCATTTTCTCCCCATCCACGCCAACATCTCTGGTCTTGGGATTTTGTGATATGGGCTAATCTTACTGGAGTTAGATGGTATCTCAAGGTTGTTTTGATTTGCACTTCTCTGATGATTAAAGATGATGAGCATTTTTTCATATGCCTGTAGGCATGTCTTCTTCAGAAAAGTTTCTCTTCAAGTCCTTTGCCCAGCCAGAGATGGGGGTCACTTGTTCTTTTCTTGCTTATTTATACATTTGAGTTCTCTGTGGATTCTGGTTATTAAACCTTTGTCAGAGACATAACCTGCAAATATCTTCTCCAATTCTGAGGGCTGTCTGCTTGCTTTACTTACTGTGTTCTTGGCTGTGCAGAAGCTTTTTAGTTTGATCATGTCCCAGTAGTGTATTTTTGAAGCTGCTTCAATTGCCCTGGGGGTTCTCCTCATAAAATATTCACCCAGACCTATTTCTTCAAGAGTTTTCCCTGCACTCTCTTCAAGTATTTTTATAGTTTCATGTCTTAAGTTTAAATCTTTAATCCAATGAGAGTCTATCTTAATTAATGGTGAAAGGTGTGGATCCAGTTTCAGTCTTCTACAGGTTGTCAGCCAGTTCACCCAGCACCATTCCCTATTGTTAAATAGGGAATCTTTTACCCACTGAATGTTTTTAGTTGGATTGTCAAAGATCAAATAACAGTAAGTAGCTGGATTCATCTCTTGGTTCTCTATTCTGTTCCAGACATCTACTTCTCTGTTTTTGTGCCAGTACCATACTGTTTTGATCACTATCAACTTATAGTATAGTCTGAGGTCCGGTAGCATGATTCCTCCTGCTTTGTTTTTATTTCTGAGTAATATCTTGGCTACTCGATGTTTTTTCGGATTCCATATAAAACAAAGTACTGTTTTTTCAAGATCTTTAAAGTATGACAGTGGAGCTTTAATAGGGATTGCCTTAAAATTGTACATTGCTTTGGGTAGTAACAATGTTGATTCTTCCCAGCCATGAGCATGGTATGTTTTTCCATTTGTTAATGTTTTCAGCTATTTCTTTTCTTAGAGTTTTATAATTCTATTTATAGAGATCTTTCACATCCTTTGTTAGATAAACTACCAAATATTTCATCTTCTTTGGCACTACTGTGAACAGAATAGAGTACTTAACTGTTTTTTCAGTTTGACTATTGTTGGCATATAAAAAGGCTACTGATTTATGAATGTTGATTTTCTAACCTGAGATGCTGCTATATTTCTTGATCACCTCTAAGAGTTTTGTAGTAGAATCCCTGATGTTGTCCAGATATACAATCATATAATCTGCGAAGTGCAAAAGTTTGATATGTTCTGACCCTGTATGAATACCCTTGATCACCTTTTCTTCCCTAATTGCAATGGTTAAAACTTCCATTACAATGTTAAAGAGCAATGGAGGCAATGGGCAGCCTTGTCTGGTTCCTGATCTGAGTGGAAATGATTTCAGTTTAACTCCATTCAATACGATATTGGCTGTGGGTTTGCTGTAGATGGCCTCTATCAGTTTAAGAAATGTCCCTTCTATACCAATTTTCTTAAGTATTCTGATCATGAAGGGATGCTGGATATTATCAAAAGATTTTTCTGCATCAATTCAGAGAATCATATGGTCTTTGTTTTTTAATTTATGTGCTGAATTATACTTACAGATTTACATGTATTAAACAAGCCTTGAGACCCTGGGATAAAACCGACTTGGTCATGATGTATAATTTGTTTGATGTGTTGCTGGATTCTGTTTGTTAGGATCTTGTTGAATATTTTTGCATCTATATTCATTAGTGATATTGGTCTATAATTTTCTTTTCTTGTTGGGTCTTTTCCTGGTTTGGGTATCAGGGTGATTATTGCTACATAGAACGTGTTGGATAGTATTATTCCTTTTTCTACATTTTGGAACAGGTTGAGTAATACAGGTACTAGTTCCTCTTTAAAGGTTTGGTAGAATTCTGACATGAAGCCATCTGGTCCCAGGCTTTTTCTTTTTAGGGAGATTTCGTATGGTTGATGCAATTTCAGAACTTGATATTGGCCTAGTCAACATTTCCACTTGATTCTGGCTAAGTCTTGGAAGGTGACATACTTTCAAGTACTGGTCAATTTCCTTCAGATTTTCATATTTCTGAGAATAAAGTTTCTTGTAATATTCATTAAGGATTTTTTGAATTTCTGAGGAGTCTGTTGTTATTTCATCTTTGTTGTTTCTGATTGATGAGATTAGAGATTTTACTCTTTTTTCCTGGTTAGGTTAGCCAAAGGTTTATCTATTTTATTCACCTTTTCAAAGAACCAACTTTTTGATTTATTGATCTGTTGTATAATTCTCTTGCTTTCAATTTCATTTAATTCTGCTCTAATTTTGGTTATTTCTTTTCTTCTACTGGGTTTGGGGTTGGAAATTTCTTCCTTTTCCAGTTGCATGAGATGTCCCATTAAGTTGTTAAATTCCTCTCTTTCCATTCTCTTGAGGAAGGCTTGTGGTGCTATAAATTTCCCTCTTAGGACTGCCTTTGCAGTTTCCCAGAGGTTCTGATAATTCATGTCTTCATTGTTGTTTTGTTCCAAAAATTTGGCAATTTCCTGCTTGATCTCATCTCTGACCCAGCTATCATTCAGCATAAGGTTATTTAACTTCCATGTTTTTGTATCAGTATGCAGATTCCTGTTGTTACTGAGTTCAACTTTTATTCCATGGTGGTCCAAGACGATGCAAGGAATAATTTCTATTACTTTAAACTTACTGAGGTTAAACTTGTGACCTAAGATGTGATCAATTTTGGAGTATGTTCTGTGGACTGATGAGAAGTACGTGTATTCAGTTTTATTGGGATGAAATGTTCTGTAGATGTCTGCTAAATCCAAATGTTGGATGGTTAGGTTTTAGCAAAGCTAAAATTTCTTTGCTCAGCTTGTTATTGGAGGATCTATCCAACAATGCCAAAGGAGTGTTGAAATCTCTGACTATTTTGGAGCTGGAGGAAATCAAGTTGCTCATGTGTGTTAGACTTTCTCTTATAAATTGTGGCACATTCTGGTTGGGTGCATAAATATTCATAATTAAAATCTCATCGTATTGAGTATTTCCGTTAACAAATATGAAGTGACCATTCTTATCCTTCCTTACTTTTGTTGGTTTAAAGCCTATTGTGTCTGCAAATAGAATTGCAATGTCTGCTTTATTCTGGCTACCATTTGCCTGTAATATGGACAACCATCCTTTCACCCTGAGTCTATATTTATCTTTTAAGGTGAGATGTGACTCTTGTATGCAGCAAATATCTGACCTAAGTTTTTGTATCCAGTCAGCTAACCTGTGCCTCTTTAGAGGACAGTTTCAGCCATTCGCATTAATGAAGAATATTGATAAGTGTGGTGAAATTTTGGGTATGGAGTTTTTCAAAAGTCCAGTGTACATTTTTAATCCTTTCACCACTGCAGCAGTTGGAATTTGATCAAAAGTTTCTGAGTGAGTTTATTTTTGTGGCAGAGGATTGGGCTGGTCATTATGGAGGATAGGTCTGAGAATATCCTGAAGAGCTGGTTTGGTTATGGCAAATTTCTTCAACATATGAATGTCATTAAAGTATTTAATTTCTCCATCATAAATGAAACTCAGTTTAGCTGGATACAGGATCCGGGGTTGAAAGTTATTTTTTTTTATGAGATTAAAAGTTGATGACCACCCTCTTCTGGCTTGAAAAGTTTCAGCAGAGAGATCTGCAGTCATTCTAATATTCTTCCCTTTGTAGGTAATGGATTTCTTACATCTGGCTGCTTTCAGAATTTTCTCCTTCATATTAACACTAGTGAAGTTAATTATGATATGCCTGGGGGATGTCTTTTTTGGATTAAGTCATGCTAAGATTCTGAAACTGTCTGCTATCTGAATTTCAGAATCTCTTGGCGTGTCTGGAAAATTCTCTTTCATAATTTCATGGGGATGGGCCTCTGCGCCTTGTGAGGCCACTTCATCTCTTTCAGGGATTCCAATGAGGCAGATATTAGCCTTCTTCAGATTATTCCAGAGCTCTCTGAGAGAATGATCCATTTTTGCTCTCCATTTCTCTTCCTTTTTGAGAGTTTGGGAATATTCAAAAGCTTTGTCTTCAATGTCAGAGATCCTTTCTTCTGCTTGCTCCACTCTGTTACTGAGGGATTCTACAATCTTTGAGGGCTGCAAATTCTTGCTTCAGTGCATCAAAATCTTTGGTAATTTTGTCTTTAAATTCATTAAATTCTTGAGACAACTTTTGAATTTCTCCTCGAATTTCTAATTCTGACTTTTGAATTGCTCTTCGAATTTCTAATTCCAAGTTTTCCTCCATTCTATTAATCTTGTTTGCAATCCAAATTCTGAATTCGATTTCTGACATCTCAGCCAGCTGTTTATGAATGGGCTCTTCAGTTACATCTGCCATATCTTTCCTTGGGGGGTGTTGATCTATTCTGTTTATTCATGTTACCAGAGTTTTTCCACTGATTCTGCCCCATGATTATTTTATACCATTTGACCATTCCCCTGGAGCTTTGTTGAGGACCCGTACAGTGCTACAGCCTGAGAAACTGGGGACCTATTTGGTGTGGTGGGGCTAAGTTGTTCTGTCTTGTTTTCAGCGGATCTCTGTTCGACCCTAGTGAAACATTACTCAGGGTTGAAGTCTCAGTGTGGAGAAATACCAATGAATCCATGAAGTCACCCTGCCCCCCACAGGCAACAGTTGGAAAAGGAAAATCAAACCTCCCTACAACCGCACACCCAGGGCACCACTTGAGTAGTCCTCAGGTGATTGGCTCAGTTCAAAAGGTCCAAAACAATTGTCTCAGTGAGCACCTGTCTCTGGTGAGAAAGTTTCAAAGGTCTCTGGGAACTGGAACGCAGGGGTCTGCTGACAACTCAAATATGACTTGCTCCAGTGCTCCATTAGTTCAGGAGGACACACCCAGCAAACAGTTTAGTCTAGGAAGGTTGATGCCTCCTTCCCCATCTTGCACCTCTGTCACATCCAGTCACTGATAGCCCTGCAGGGCTGTGACCCAGTTGCCTCCAGTGAGCAGGTACTCCAGGGGTTTGCACCTGTCTGAATCACTAGGAGATCTGTATCTGCTCAGCCAGGCCGCTGCTCTCTGCCTGTATCCAGCAGGGGGCAATGAGGGCTGACAACCTTGGGCGCTTGATGGAGGCTGCGGGATGTTCGCTCAGTTCCAGCCCCACCTCTGATTGATTTTACTGACAGAACAGAACAACTTTATGGGAATTTGTTTCAGTCCCTGCTAAATTCCTCTGCAGAAGAGAAGCTGTTTTGAGTTCCCAGAACCTGTGCCTCAGGCCCTGTCTTTACTCCTGCAGGTTTGTATTTGCAGCACGGTTAGCTGTCATCTCTAGCCTCCTGCCTTCCTTTGTCTATAGGCCAATGATCCCCTGAGGTCCGGGTACATCTTAGGCTCAGTAAAGCGGTCCTCTGGGTCAGTCCTACCCTGAGAATTTCCCGGCTCTAAGTGTGCGTTTTCTGGTCCCCGCACTCTACCCAGGCCAGTACTGCCACAGGCAAGCCCTTTACTCTTGGGGCCTGTGTTTCAGTCCCAGATCTGTTCCGCGCTGGTTGCCATCTGAGATGATGCCCGGCCTCCTCTGGTTCCCAGGGCGACTGGGGTTGTGGTTTCAGAATATCCGGGGGTGAGCCCCATTGTTGCCAAAACGGCTGCTGCTCTGTGGTCAGTGCACTCTTGCTCTGGCATGATTCCCTCTCAGCCGACTATTGTCTCCTCACTCCCATGCCGTAGAATCAGCACTGACCAGCTGCAGTCCAGGCCCTGTCCATACCTCTCAAGAAATCACCCAAGAATCTGGATCCTGGGGGACAGGCTTCCAGACCTCAGAGTGAGAGTGGAAGGGAGTGCTGGGAGCTCAGAATTGCAGGTCAAAACACCAAACTCATTGAGACCAAATGAGCAAATAAACAGATAGAAAGGCTACCAGATGCACAAGCCCACAGATGCACAAACAATCAGAAACACATAGACATACAGAGAACAACAACAAAAAAAACCAACTGCAATACAAATAATTATAATCGTAATATAATTGAGAAAAGAAAAGGTCAAAAACATACAAACAAAATGAACAAACGAACAAAAAAAGCTCTAAAAATCTGATGTAAGCACTCTCAGAATCCATAAGAAGGGAAGAAGGGGAAGGGAGAAGGGGGAAAAAGTGGTGTTCATAAAAAAGTTGAAAAAGAAGAAAGAAAAAATTAAAAATAGAAAAAATAAACATAAAAAATAATAAAAATTAACAATAGCTCCTCCAAGAAAATGATGAGAAAAAAAGGCACTAACCACAAAAATATTATTCTTGTATATATGTAGAAATATATATCTATATGTATGACGTAGGGATCAACTTTTGTAAGAATATATTTATAATGCAACATACTTTCTGGACACCAGGTAGCACTGTGAGTGTTTCCCAGGCTCATACCTGATTCACAGTTTATACTGTTACCATGGTAACCACCCTACCTGGCCAATCACCATTTTGGAGTTTCTGTAAAAGTTTATTACCTAATTGTTGTGCAACCTCAGCTGCTCTGTTCCAGAAAGCACTCCTATCCGACCTCCCAGCTCAGTGCAGGAGTCCATGCTTCACAAATCTTTCCACTCTGCTCCCCCATTCTCCTGCAAACTGGCAAGTGCAATTGGCTGTCGGGGAGGGTGCTGGCTGCTGCTGGGTCTTGGTGCCGCTGGCTCCCGCAGCTGCAGTGCACGGAGAACTTATACTCAGTTTTTGTGGCTTAAAGTCTCACTTTTGAATCTGGAGTTTTGAGTCCAGCCACCCACCAGTTCGCCGCACAGCATGAACTGCCAGCCCACACCAATATTCCCCACTAGGAATGGTCCGATCTATTTAATCACTCCTGGTGTTCTGGGGGAAGGTGTCCGCCATTTCGGACAATTCAAAATGTCTTTTTCCCAGGCGGGATCCCTTCCCTTCAATTTTCTATCAGGTTGCTTAGCTCCTTGTGGTTCTGAGTGGCTCCCTTTTCAGGTGCCACACTCAGCTCAGGAATTAATTTTTGTCAATTGGGTTTTGCCAGGAATTGCAAGCTGCTGTCCTCTGTGAGGGAGGGGCCTCCGGCCAGCACGGCCAAGCTCTACAACAGAATCTGTGGTTTTAAATTACACCTCATATACAGCAATCTGCCAATTCACTGTGCATCTCCAGCTGTCTGTCCACACCAATATAATCCACACAGGGAAAAGGTCCAGATCCCCCTTCCTCTCACCTGATGACTTGGGAGAGGTGGGCTACTCGTCCATCCTGTTCGCCATCATGCTCCACCTCCGTGTTTAGAATTTTTAAGTAAAGGTGGAATGAAAACTTTTTATAATGATACTGAGGAGAATAAAGGAGCTTTTTATTTTTCACATGCAAGTCTGAGAAATAATCATGGAAATAATGTAGGCAATATTCCCCTAAATCTATTGTACAACAATTAGGTGATAGATGAATTAATGTCATCTTATGTAGTACAATGACTCATTTAAAACTTTGGTTGAGTTTACCTTGCCAGGAACAAAAGTGCTCCAAAAAATAAAGACAACTATGAAAAAAGAAAATTTAACTTTATACACTGCATTCATATGTAATATAATTTCATCCTTTGAAGAGTTTTACAAATGAGGAGATTGAAATTTACCAAAGGTCATAAAATAATTCACTATGAAGTCAGGATCCAAATAGGTTTTGAAAGCTGGAACCTGACTCTGTAAAAGGGCTCCTTTATTCTAAGAACCCAGGAACCGATATGGTGGTGGTCTTACAAACAGTTTAAGGGAGAGTTTCACCTTTCTGTCACATTAGATAAGGAGCTCCTTCTTCCTTTAAAAAAAATATGCCTCCAATCAAGGACCAAATTTAGAGTAATATGTAATTTGTGACCGTCCATGAGTTATTTCCACAGCAAATGCATTTTTTTGAAAATACCCAAATCTTCTTCTGCTGTGGAAATACTGTTACAGATTATTTATTTTGACTCACCTATTCAATATGCTAATACACTCATCTCCACCATTCCTTGTCCCTTCAGAACTAGAATTGAAAAGTATAGGGCGGCACCTGTGGCTCAAGGAGTAGGGCGCCGGTCCCATATGCCAGAGGTGGTGGGTTCAAACCCAGCCCCGGCCAAAAACCACAAAAAAAAAAAAAAAGAAAGAAAAGTATAATCCTATGGTATTTTTCATTATTTGTGTAAGTAAGACTTAAGTGATAGGGATCAGTAAATCAAGAAATGATTGAGTCATTGTCTTTTAGGAGGATTTTAGGAGAATATTCAACTCAAGGTATCAAATCTAGAATTTTGCTTAAAAAACCAAATTCACGGAACTGAAATGTTATTTCTTAGGATGTGGGACTTTGCTGTGAGAATACAAACCCCTGAGGATATTGGTTCGATACTATGTACTTCTGAATTTACTTTTAATATAAATAGACCTTCAATATTTTTAACATTTATAAACATATACCAGGTAACAGCACTGAAAAAGTTTACCTAAAAGAAAATTATTAGAAGATGAACATATTCTTTTCCCAGATACTATTCTATAACAAGTTACAATAAAGAATTGTGTTCTATTCAAGGGTCTGGTTATAAAGTAACCCATAAAATAGCTGAGTTAATACTGGAGTAGAAGTTCTTTAGGATCAGGAAGGATCAATGAGGTGGAAAAGAGGTTCAAGTTCTGCCCCTTCAAAGCTGGAGAAGAGAACTAACATTTACTGAGTACCTACTTTGTTCAGGCAAAGTGTTGTTTGTTCATCCACTCTATTCTCATTTAATTCTCCTAACTATTTTTTGGTATAAGAATTATAATTCCTGGGCAGCGCCTGTGGCTCAAGTGGTAAGGCACCGGTCCCATATGCCGGAGGTGGCGGGTTCAAACCCAGCCCTGGCCAAAAACCAAAAAAAAAAAAAAACTATTGAGGCAAAAGAAAGGCCTCAGTAGTTGATACAAAAAAAAAAAAAAAAAGAATTATAATTCCTTTTCCACAGATAAAAAAAAATTGAGGTTCATAGAAAGTCATGATTAGATATCTAATAAGTGTGGATTCAAAATCAGTTTGTGTCATTTGCCTCTTTTGAGATTCTGTCACAGCTCCATATGCCTCCTTACTTTGAGACTAGTTCCATCACGTCAATCATAGACAATCCAGCTGACCCTCACAAGGAGACTTCCTTGGATTCCCCGAATCCTAATATGAATTTCATGCAATACTTCTATTTGTTTTGAGATGCTATGAAAGTGTCAGTCTGCGTAAGCCCCAGGTTTTTTACTTTTTTGAATCTAGTCCCATCCAACCATCTGGATCCCAAATAGCCTTTCTCTTCATATAATCTCTCAGTCTTACGTCATCTGAATTCCTGGCCAGAAATTTTAAATTATTTAATAAATACATATTAACTTCCTCCCTCATTATTTTCCCAGGCATATTTGAGACAATTTATAGCTATTGAGAAAACATGCATCTTGCAAGCAGAAATTGTTTTATATTTACTTACATATTCCCTGTACTTGATACAATACCTGGTACAGATAGGCCACTAGACATATTTCTTAAACCAATAAATGAATGAGTAAATGAAGGAATACATCAGTGAACATTGTGCTCAGGTTCTGGGGCAGATCATCTGGTTTTTCTACTGTCATTATCAGAGTGCAGGCCCCAGAATGAAAATTTCAAGGTGTGGTGGTTCACTGCTCTAATCCTAGCACTCTGGGAGGCAAGCGTGGGTAGACTGCCTGAGCTCAGGAGTTTAAGAACACCCTGAGCAAGAGTGAGATCTGCCTCTACTAAAAAATTGAAAAACTAGCCAGGCATGGTGGTGCATGCCTGTAGTCTCAGCTATTTAGGAGGGTGAGGCAAAAGTATTGCTCAAGCTCAAGAGTTTGAGATTGCTATGAGCAACGATGTCACAGCACTCTATCCAGGGTGATGGAGTATGACTCTGTCTCAAATAAAGGGGGGAAAAAAAGAAAATTTCCAAGTCTAGATCCTGGCTCCATCACCAGTTATATGACTTTTGGAAAGTTATTTAACTTTTGTCTCAGATTCACTTTTTATTAAAAAATGGGGATAATGATAAAATTTATTACATGGATAGTCATGAGGATTAAATGAGAGAATTAAGGCACTGCCCTTTAGTAAGCCTAACACAGTGTAACCAGGCACATCTGTCTTTTAACTTAAGTTCTGTGTAATGTGGATGACTATCAATAGAGTTCTACTTCTTGATTTTTAACTAACATTTTAGACAGAATATGCATGACTACATTCTTCATGTTAGATAATTGGACCTATATCAATCTCCCTATTACTTCAACACTATTGTTGTAGATCTATCCTTTGAGGATTTCCTGCCACATGAAATTTAATTTATCCTTTATTTGTGGTAAAAATCTCATGGCTTCCTAAATGCTTAAAGGTTATGCAAAGTTCTTATTAATCTAATCCTATGCTCCAGTCTTATCTCCTACCATGCTCCACTTATGCCTTAGCCATGCAGAGGTACTTTCAGTTCCAAGAAAAAAAAAAGATATTCTGTCCTTGAAATGCCATACTTTTGCAAATGCCACTCCTTTAGCTATAAACTCCCCTTACTCTATTTATTCCCATTATATTCTTTAATGCTTTTCTCAGGATGCCTGCTCTAAGAAGCCTCTCTTTTCTATCATGTAGACTTACATACTCTCTATTCTGTGACATCACATTGTATTATACATGTAGACTGCCTATCCGCATGACCCCACTGGACTATGAGTTTCTTAAAAACAAAAACTATCATAACATAGCTTCCATTTATTAAACACAAATTATGTACCAATACCAAAACAAATTAAGTGCTTTACATATATCAGCTCCACCTTCAAAACATTCATAAAGATAGATATTTTTATCTTCATATACAGGTTAAGAGGGGCAGGTACAAAATCACATTGCAATAAGTAGGGGGAGCAGACTTCCTACCCTAGTCCATTTGACTGCAAGGCCTATGGTCCTTCATGGCAACAGTCTGGCTCCCACTACAAACAATGAGGTCCCATCCATCTTTGTATTCATAGCATGTGGCACAAAGTAGGCCCTCTGGGGATTCAATACAAATGTGTTGAATGAGTGAAAAAAGTGATTGCTTAAATGTTTCTGATGCCCATTTTGCTTTTTCTTATTCAGAACCAATCATTTCCTTAGAAGAAATATTTGCCTCAAAGGGAGTCACTTTACCATAATCCTAGCAAAATGTTAGAAACTAAAGCTATTTGATGTTGCACTACAAGTTCTAGAGAGTATGAAATTTTAGTTCTAAGTAATAACTTTTTTCAGTATTTCCTTTGATAGCAGTTACATAATTTATATTCAATAGGTCTGTTCTATGTTCCCACAGTTTGTATCCATCTCCACATTAGCACTTTACAATAAATTGAATGTTTGTGTTACCCCAAAATTCATATGTTGAGATCCTAATTCCCAATGTGATGGTAATTTAGGAAGTGGGACCTTTGAGAGGTAAATAGGTTACGAGTGAGAAGCAACCATGAATGGGATTAGTATCCTTGTAAAAAGACATGAGACAGCTTACTTTCTCCCTCTCTTTATTATATAAGCATACATCAAAAAGCCATCTACAAGCCAGGAAGAGGGCTTTCACCAGGAATCCAGACATGCTCGTACCCTGATCTCAGACTTCCAGCCTCTAAAACTGTGAGAAATAAATTTGTTTATTGTTTAAACCACCTAGTCTGTGGTATTCTATTATGGCAGCCCAAACTGGTTAGGAGACATTTGCTATTAAATTACATGTGTATGTTACCTCCTGGATAGTAGGCATCTGTTCTTACTCATTTCTATTGCCCCAGTAACCCCAATGACAGCCAACAGGGATCATGGTACAAGATATTTAATGAGCGTATGTTGAATGGATATTGTCAAATAATCTGACACAATAACAGCAAAACCAAAAAAGAAGTAAAAAAAAAAAAAAAAAAAGCACCGATCTATCTATATCTTAAACCATATGGAAAAAAGTCATTTGTAAAAATGAGTTTTCTGGATATCTTGGAGTTTAACACTTTAAAATAAAATATTTCTTTTGTGGCTCAGTGCCCGATAGCACAGTAGTTACAGTGCCAGCCAGCCACATATAGCAAGGCTGGTGGGTGGCCCAAGCCTGCTAAAGAACAATGACAACTGCAAAAAAAAAAAAAAATAGCCAGGCATGGTGGCGGGCGCCTATAAGCCCAGCTACTGGGGAGGCTGAAGCAAGAGAATCACTTAAGCCCAAGAGTTTGAGGTTGCTGTGAGCAGTGACTACACAGCACTCTATACCAAGGGTGACATAGTGAGACTCTGTCTCAAAAATAAAATAAAAAATAAATAAATAAATTTGTATTTTATTTGAAAGCCTCTATAAAATATACATGTTTTCCTTTCTTTTTAAGGAAATCATGCTTAGAAGAATTTGTTACATTCAACATTATTTCTTCAGACAGTTTATTAAAAAAAAAAAAAGGTCTCACTGAGACTATGGTGCTTTTTGTGTTTTGGGGTTTAGGATATGTGTGTGTGTTTATGTGTCTATTTCTACATGTGTGTGTTTTCTTGCCTTCCTATACTGTCAAGTTGTCAGGTTTTACTTCTCAGATCATGAATAGAGAATAGACTTTCCCAGTAGAGTTTGGTCCATATATTTACTTTCCTTTACTGAGAGTTTACTAACAAGGAATGTGCTAAGTTATTGGTTTTATTTGACCCTGAAAAATTTCTAAGAGTATAGAATGGGCTCTGGCTCCTCACAGCTTTTTTTATGTTTTTACAGGAATGTGTCACATGAGTAAATCTGGACAGTTTGTTCTTAATATCCGATCTATAACTAACCATAGCTAAATTGTTATCACCCCTTTTTCAGGAAATTTCATCCCAATGATTTTATTTTAGTTAGCTTTGTTACAATGAGGATAAACACTGCATACTTTCTTGTCCTATTTTCTTATTTAATGTTTAGAATAACACAAAATTAACACTGCTAAAGCCTCTCAAAAACCTCTCTGTGATGCCTGTGACAGATAAACACTGGTTAAGACAACTTATGATAGGAGAAGAGAAGGGGAATAATTAGTGGCTTCTAAACTGATGGAAAAGAAGCCTGTATAGAAGCCTCTCTAAAATATACATATTTTCCTTTTTTTGCCCTGTGTTTAAGAATTATAACTTAATGGATAGAATTTTAAGAAATCATATGTTTTTATTCCACCAAGGAAAGAACTTTGTACTAGAACATTTCATAATAAAAATAATAAAGTGTTTATCTCAATTCTATACTTTTAAAGTAATCTGACATTCTAACTATATAGCTACTAGTTTGTTAAAGTATCCTAAGCAAGTATCTGTTTCAATCTAGTTCTTACCCAAGATCATGTCATTTATAAACCCATTGTTTCTTTCTTAAAATTATTTTCATCTTGTTATTTAGCATGCTGATCTTTCAACTTTCCCCTTGTACATCCTAACAAATCCACTCTCTCTGCTTCCTACTGCCTCAGAAAATATGTCTTGCTTAGGTCTTGAGCACCGGGTAGCATACAGTTGGCTTGTTGAGGTTTTTACATGTTGAAGAGACTACAGATGAGATTGGATGAATATCAGATGAAATGCTACCTGAGACATCTACTTTGATTAAGTCCTTGGGCTATTTGAACTATAAAATTTCTCAAAAATCTTAGAATTTTATGACTCCCTAAGGAGTAGAGAAATTAAGAGTATAGATTGCAGAGTCAGAGAGAACTGAGTTTCAGTTTTTAATCTTCTACTAGATTGTAAAATATGATAAATAACAGGACCAAATCCATAAGATTATTGACAGAATTAAATGAGACAGTAAATACAAAAACCTTGGCATAGTTGATATTAAAAGTGAATGATATGACTTCGTAAAATATACCACATTGGTATACTGATTATTTTGAGTTAAAAAACATGAGAAAAATTGTAGTTGCAGAAAAGGTTATCTAACCTATCCCTTTCTGCATGCAGCAAGCCATAGATTCCTCTGGGAGGGGTACTTTCATCTGTTCCAGAAACTTGGGACTGTGGGCTGCCATAAGTCTGAATAAATATACTTAACAAAATAACCCTATTTTCCATCAGTTGTTTTATTTCTCCATATATCTTCTATTAGCTCCTTTAGAAATTCACTGCCCTAGCCAGATTTTCTTTGTCCTTTCACTTCTTCTCAAATTTATCATTCTTTATCTAAAAAGTATGAAAGCATTTTACTTTGGCCACTTTTTCATATTTCACTCTCTTACAAAGATTAACTTATACATGTAAGACTAATAAAACCTGTACAGTTTTCTCTTATTAATCTGCCTGGTGTCAATTTGGTTTGAAGATCCAGTTGAAGAGCACACATAAGTGATAAAGAGTTATTGGAAATGATCTCTGGCTCCCCAACAATATGCTTAATAAATGTTGATTGCTTAGAACAGTGTTAATGTTAGGCCAGTGGCAAGTATGATAGTACCAGTTCCAACCCCAAATCCACAACAAGCAGAGAACAGAAAAGAATCAAATGAAGGTCTGCTCTTGTTCTATTTTGTTTTGTAATTTGTGTCCAGGAATATAATCTATTATTTTGAGAAGTATATAGCACTTACTAGCTGTGCAACCTTGGGAACATCATTTAAACTTTCTCTACTCTAGTTTATTCACCTGTAAAATCAGAGTAATAATAATAGCTATGTTGTATGATTGTCATAAGAATTAAGTAAGTTAATATATGCAAAGTGCTCAGATGACTGCCTAGATATAATAAATGCTATGTAAGTGTTAGCTAGTGTTACAGTTGTGTTTATTAGTCAGAGTTCTCCAGAGAAATGGAACCAAAAGTGTATAAAGATGGATGGGTAACTAGGTAGACAGACACACTGATAGATTTTAAGGAATTGACTTTTGCAGTTGTGGAAACTGGCAAATCTGATGCTGAGTTAACTTCGGCCTCAGAAATTAATACCTAGCACTGTGAGTTTGCTCACAGGCTTCTTAGATAATTTTTACAATCAAGACTTTCCTTTCTTTTACTAGATAGCTCGAGTGTATTTTCTAAACTTAACTGGTTTTATTCTTTATGAATCAAGTTGCTACCCATGAGAAATGATACTTTGTAAAGAAAAATTCACTATTCATTATCTTCAAGAAGGGCAATGCATAGTTCTGTAGGTATCTAATTGGTCTCCCTGCCACCATTTTCTCTGATCTAATATGCATGATGCTGCCAGCTTAATCTTCCTCAGCATAGGTAATAGTGCCATTTCTTTGCACAAAACCTTTCTATGGCTCACCACTGCCTAAGAAGAGAAGGAAGTCTAAAATCTTTAGCATTGTAATTAAAGCTCTCAGTCAGACAGCTAAAATCACCTAATCAATTTCACTACTCTAGGCTCCCTTGCCTACTAAACCTAACTATTCACTATTCATAAAACCTTTCTCACGCCTTAAGAAAGGTCATGGAAAGACGTACACATTTGTCAATCCTCACAACACCATATTTTACTGTGTGACCTTGATGAAGTCACTTAACTTCTTTGAGGCTTACTTTCATCTTATACAAATTAGAGATATCTACCTATTACCTTAAATACTATTTTAAAAAGGGTAAGCAATCAGTCAATAAAATATCTGCCTTCCTAGATTGCTATAGAGATTCAGAGATAATATATTAAAAGTTCCTTGCCTGGACTTTATTTGTAAGTAGCAGGCTTTTACTCTTCTGAGACTTTTCTCATGTAATTTCTTCTACATTGGAATTCCTGTCTCTTTAACCTAAGTCTTATGCATCACACAAAGCCCATTTGTAAAGCCATCTAGCTACGAAACCACATCTAGTACTCTAGCGAAAATTATCCTTTCCCTCCTACAATGTAATGAGAAAATTCTTGGCTTGAGGTCAAATTCCTGACTCTATCAGTTTCTAACAATATTGCAGAGTACTGTAAGGCAGCAAGGCCCCCACAGCCTGGGGAGATGTTCAAGGAACAACCCCCAGCTGCTTCTCCTCCTTGAATAACAACATTCTTTTAGAACAACAACATGCTTTTCTCCTCTGCCAGAAGTCACTGTAGCTTTTCCTCCCTAAAGTTAATCTTTACCCCATGTGCTAAACTCACAGCTTTGTTATGATAAGTGACCTTGTTTAGGTGATATATAAAAAAAGCTGTTTCTACAGTTCACTGCTGGCTGCAGTTGTGACTGCTCCAGACCTGCCAATCCCATCCTCATCTCTTGTGTGCTTTATTTCCTCATTCCCTACCATTCCCACCCAGGTTCATTCTCTTTCACACTGCTTCACAATACAATATGACCCTGGATTACTTGTTTATCCACGGCTTCCTCATCTCTAATATAGATAGTGACAACAACTCTACCTGGCTCACTAAGCTATTATGATGATCAAGTAAGGTAAGTGATGTTTTTCAACAGTAAAATAGTCTATAAATGTGAGAGGCTGTTATTTCTACTAAATTGCAAGATCAAATAAAGAGCCTTGGTTTTCCTCATCTTTGTAACTGACATAAAAAAGAACAAGTCCAAAGAAGAAAACAGTAGAAAGATCAGAAACTAGCAGATTGGAATGAGGAAGAACACAAGTAAGAGCTAGGTCAAAGAGAGTTAGGTAGAACAGAGGTCATGAAAAAATAAGATGTTCCTGAGGTCCACTTTTACATGGCAACTGATGTGTTCACAGGTAGATGGCAGCTGAAAAAAGCTACACAAAGATGAATACACATAGCAGATATTCAATGAATGATAAGGGGAGAGAAAGGGAAGGTAGACAGAAAAGAGAGACAAGAAAAGGAAAGGAGGAAAGGGAAATAGAAGGAAGACAGTTTCATCATTAAGGGCTAATTTCTGTGCCTCTTACCAGCCTGGTATAATGAAAAAAATCACCTAGTAGCCAAAGCTTATTTATGTTGGAGAATATTTACTTCTTTAAAGTTCTCTTTCCCTAATTATGCCTCTTCTCTCTACTCTACACCTCTCCCAACTCCTATTTATCAGTATTTAGTTTCTTCCCACCATTACCCAGGTCCCCCAAATACTATGGCTAATCCATACCATGTAATTACTCTTTTCTACCCACTCTCCCAACCAGACAAACAAACCCAAAACTAAAAAACAAAACACTGTTCTTATTTAAAAGTCAATATGGAGCTCTGATGACCTCATTCAAAAGCCTACAGGTAGAATAGTGTGTTACCCTTCAGGAGCATGTACATTTTAACAGAGACCTTAATGCCCTTTGTCATCTGATGCCCCAGCAAAATATCCAGTGTAAGAATGTCAAGCAACAGCAGTGAGAGGATAGTTAGATAATAGTTAGATTTAATCTTATATTCACATATTGCTTTTGCTTTACAAAATTCTTTCTCATCCATTATTTGGTCTGAATTTCTAAGGAAAATTGAGAAATGGGGGTGTCATATTTTTATCATATATTTTAATACAATGCAGTTGTATGGAATTCCTCTTTCAATACATTGCTATAAAATATATCTTTTCATTTGTTCACCCCTCATATAATTTTTATCTCCATTTATGGATGAAGAAAGTGAGGGTAAGAGATGTAAAAGAACTTTCACAAGATTATCAATACAGCTGTTATCTATGAAGTGTTCACTAAATTTCGGAATCATACTAAGCACTTTACATGCCTTATAGCTCACTCATTCTTCACTAAAACCTTGTGAGGTAGATGCTTTAACATTTTACAGATAAAATAATTGAAGTTCAGAGAGGTTAATGAATTTGGCCATGGCCATCTAACTAGCAAATGCATAAGTAAAATTAAAACAGAAGGCTCTCGGACAGATGACAATGACTCTTGATTGTTCTGCTATGCCAAGCTGCCTCCTTCCTGGCTCAGTGCTGTTACTGTAACATTGTAACACTGTTCAGTAATTATTCAGTAATATAAAAATTCTTTCTGTTACCAAGTTAGAATCTCATATTTTGGCCCAGCAACTCAAACTCTGTGGAAAAAATAGACACACACACACACACACACGTTCTCAAAGCAGAAATTAGGAGGTTGCTCTGTCCACTTTTTTTTTACAGAAGAATAAAAACAGAAACCTCACCATAACAGGAAGCTAAAACTCAGTTAATATAGTGTTGGCAGTTAGGAGAAGAATTATTTGTGCTACAATATAGAACAGCATAGAATAGAAAGATAAATAATTTATACTTCACAAAAACACAAACAAAAAAGAGTTTGATTAGATGCTTTTTTAAAAATGGATTTTTGGGGGGTTGTTTGTTTTGTTTTGTTTTGAGACAAAGTCTTACTCTGTTGCCCTGAGTAGAGTGCCAAGGAGTCACAGTGCACAGCAACCTCAAACTCCTGGGCTCTACTGATCTTCTTACCTCAGCCTACCGAGTAGCTGGGATTACAGGCACCTGCCACAACACCCATTTAGTTTTTCTATTTTTAGTAGAGAAGGGGGTCTCACTCTTGCTCAGGACTGTCTTGAACTCCTGAGCTCAGGCTAAGCACTCACCTCAGCCTCCCAAAGTGCTGGGATTACAGACATGAGCCACTTCACACTGCCTTTTAAAATGTTTTGAAACAAGGTATTTCTTGATTATATTCCTAAAATAAAGACAGAGTGATTAATTTCCATCTCAAACCAATCCAACATAAAACAACTCTACTATGACTTTGCTGGTATCATATTGTGATATCACAACATATTGCAGGTTAGAATGCTGCCAGATTTGGGGGATCAAGGTACTGGGTTCCAAAAACTTCATATAAATCAAAATTTAATTTAAGCAGCTTTAATTTTATCGCATGTGCTGAGGAAGTGAGAAGACAAATCACCTCCCTCCAGGCACTCAAAGATAAAATTTCAACTAGTAGGTGAGACTTGTATTTAAGGTTTTTCCAGGATAAATGCAAAATGATAAATGTCACTTTTTTCAAGACAAGAAAAATCTAAAACCTTGACCACCCAGGTCCTTTAAGACTATATACCATTAAAACTATACTAATGTTTTATTTTGGGAACCCATCTGATTTGGGGGAAAAAACAACAACAACAGTAATCATTGAGAAGCATACAATAGGGACTCCATGAGATCAAAACCATGATCCTTAAAGAAGACCATAGAGGCAGCTCCCGTAGCTCAGTGGGTAAAGCACCAGCCACATACACCCAGGCTGGAGGGTTCAAACCCAGCTAAACAACAATGACAGCTGCAACAACAACAAAAAAAAAAAAAAAAAAAAAATAGCCAGGCATTGCAGCAGGTACCTGTAGTCCCAGCTACTTGGAGGCTGAGGCAAGAGAATTGCTTAAGCCCAGGAATTTGAGGTTGCTATGAGCTATGATACCAAGGCAAGCCACTAAGGGTGACACAGTGAGACTCTAGCTCAAAAAAAAGCCCATAGAAACTAATGAGCTAAGAAGATCCAAACAAAAATAAAGTATTTCTAAATTCTAAAAACAGAAGAGTCTGCATGTCTTTTGGGAAGCTCAGATCAACTATTCATGTACTCAAATCTTCCATTGGGCTGGGTACAGTGGCTCAGCCTACAATCCTAGCACTCTGGTAGGCCTAAGTAGGTGGATCTCCTGAGCTCAGGCATTCGAGACCAGCCTGTGCAAGAGCAAGACCACATCTTTACTAAAAAAAAAATAGAAAAACTAGCCAACTAGTAGCAGGTGCCTGCAGTCCCAGCTACTCAGAAGGCTGAGGAAAGAGGATCTCTGAGCCTAAGAATTTGAGGTTGTTGTGAGCTATGATGCCACAGAGCAAAGGAGTGAGACTGTTTAAAAAAAAAAATCTTCCAGTGGCTTCCCATTTTTCTCAGAATAAAATCTTCCCAACAGCCTCTACAGCTATACATTTTCTGGTTCATTGTTACATCTTTGATCTCCCTGCCTATTTCTCTTCCCTTTGTTCACTCAGCTATAGACAAACAGGTCTACCCCATTATTCTTTGAATTTATAGTTATGTTCCTACCCTAGGACTTTTTTGCACTGGCTGATCCCTCCAGCTAGAATGGTCTTCCCCTGGATAATCTCCTGGATAATCCCTTTCTATTCATCAAGTTTTTGCTCAACTGTGAACCTGTTATTGAGGCCTACACTCATCATTCCTATTAAAATCACAATCTACTGCAATGAGCACTAATCCCTTTCAACCAATTCTATTTCCTCACAGCAATCACCACATATATACATTTTTTAATTTGGATAATTACTTGTTGTTTGTTTTCTTCAGTGTAATATAAGGTCCATAAAGGAAGAAATTTTTATCTGTTGATATATAATGCTTGGCACATAACAGATACTCAGTAAATATTGGTGGAACAAATTAATGAATAAACAATATTATCCTAAGAACTGAGGTTTGGTGAATCAGCCAGAAAAGAACAATTCTTATAAACCTATGACAAATGGAATTTTACAATGATGAGAATCAGTTGAGTTATCATACAAGTTATGGTTCTTGGAAAAAATGTTGCTTAGTAGCCTGAACAATAAGAGAAAATAGGAAATTTTTCCTGCTTTTGGACTCTTTAGCAATCTGAATAGATTTTGCATTATACCTTAAACTTTGTCTATTAAATAACTATCCCCAATTATCTCCAGGAACTCTAATGTCACCAAAGTAGTCCTCTTTTTTGTTGAATTATAAATAAAGAATTGAGCAGAGAAGCTGATGCTGGTCACTTCCTATTCATGTGTGTGGGTGTGAGAAGGGACACAAAAAAAAAAAACAGATTTTTTTTTTCCATCTCCTTGGGAAATAGTAATATGGCAAGTCCAAGCTACCAAATAAAAATCTACATAATTCTCCACACTCCTTATATAGCCAGCTACTCCTTTCCCCCTTTAAATAAGAGAATTGTTATAAAGAATCCCATACTTCAAGAGATAATACCTATTATGCTTGTAGAAATGAAAATAGGCAAAATCAGGTATGGTCCTGGACAAATGCTAACACCTGTGGAGTCTCAAACCAGAATTATTTTATACATACATAGCCACATTATCTTGGGAACATTTCAGAGCAAGCTTTTCTTGTTTACTTTGTCTTTGTTTTTTTCTTTTTTAAATCAACCTTAGAAGTGATAAGAGATCTGTCAAGAAAAGTCAGAGGGGAAGCAATAGGAATTAATACAAACAAAACATTTAGAACACTATCTGGCACATAAGTGGTGCTATGTAGATGTTTGCTAATACTATATTTCTAATCTAATTATACAATAAACAATTGTTTACACAAATTTACATTGCATAAAAAATATGTACATACCAAAATATTACCAGTGTTTACTTAAGGGAGATAAAATTATATAATGGAGCACTGATCTCTTCTACTTTCCCCACCAGTTTCATATTTCCTACCCTAGTCAAAAATTAGCTAATCATTGCTCATATACACCTCAAGCTTTATCATTTCTCTGACTACATGCAGGATGTTTTCTGTGACAACGCCCTTTTTGCCCATGTCTACACATTTCTATTTATCTTTCAAGGCATCTTTTGAGGAAATAATAATAGCCAATAATTAATGAGTGTCCACTATGTACCAGATACTATGTTAATCACATTATATAGATAAATTTCATTTAATGAATTCAAAGCCCTTTGAAATAGGTATGATTATTATCCCTGCTTTATTGATGAGGAACTTGAAGTTTAGAATGGCTGAATAACTTATTCAAAGTCATTTATCGTCAGTTACCAACTCCAAGGACTCATCCTTAAAAATCCAGACTCTCAACTGGACAAAAAGCTCCTTGAGGTGAAGGTCAATGAAAAAATATTTCTTTGTTTTTAGTGTCTCCCACTACGTGGATCTAGCACAAAGCCTAACAAAATAGAGCCACTTAAACTAAAAATAAGTAAATGAAAGAATTAATGAATAAATGAGTCATTCTATCAATAGTCAGGAGGGCTATCCATTTATTCTAAAAATATAAGTAGCTGCTCTCATAGAAGATTTAGATGTCCCTAGCTAAAAAGCTAGAGCTCACTTTAGTACATATGTTCTCAGGAAAAGATGCTATAGGCCAAAACAACATAATTAAACTACAAATGAATGACAAAATGGGAGAATATTCTATGTGTAGATAAAAGGCATAAAATAAAATAGACAAAAATCCTTGCCCTCCTGATATTTATATTCTATTAAGAGGAAAATCAGCTGTTTGTTTATTGGAAAAATGACATTTAAAGGAAGAAATTGAGATCTAGAGGAGTTAAGTAATTTCCTCAAAGTTACACAGCTAAGTAATAGAACCTAGACTCAAATCCACATAATCTAATTCTAGCATCCTTGCTCTTACCCAGTAGGCCATAATGTACCTTTGTTAGATGGTATTAAGTGCTTTGATTGAAAACAAGTTAAGTAACAGTAATGGAGTACTGGGCAAGCGAAGGGGGTAATTTAAAAAGAATGAGGCTCATTTTGGTAACTAATACTTGTAATCCCAGTGCTTTTGAAGGCTAAGGTAGGAGGTTTGCTTAAAGTCAGGAGTTCCAGACCAGCCTGGGCAACACAGCAAGATCATCTCTACAAAAAAAAATTAAAAATATAGGTAGGCATGGTAGTATATACCTGTAGTTGTAGTTAATCAGGAGGCTGAGACAAGAGGAACAAGAGTTCAAGGTTGCAATGAGCTATGAGAACACCCCTGAACTCTAACCTGGGAGACAAAGCAAGATCCAACCTCTAGAAATTAGATACTAGAAAACTAGTACTGAAACTAGATACTGAAAAAGAAGTGCGACATGATTTGACATATGGCCCACTGAAAATGTTAAAGATATTACCACTGTGGAAAGTCCTAGCCAGAGCAATTAGACATGAGAAAGAAATAAATGTAATTCATATTGAAAAGGAAAAAGTTAAATTGTCCTTGTTTATTAGACTCAAGTTGTAGTTGAGCCCTTCACCCATGGAGTATGCTGCATACACTTGCATTGTGTCCATTAGGTGAGAGCCTACCAATCCCCCTCCTTCCACCTGTCTCCTTTTTCTCTCTGCCCCTCCACCCCACTTGAATTTGTTTTTTCTCTCATGTGAGAATGTAGTTATTTATCTTATCGGTTTCATATTAGTATTATATACTTTGGATACTTGTTTTTCCATTCTTGTGATACTTTACTAAGAAGAATATTCTTCAACTCCATCTAGATTAATATAAAAGATGCAAAGTCTCTATCTTTTTATGGCTGAAATAATATTGCATGGTATACATACACCACAGTTTATTAATCCAGTCATCAATTGATAGGCACTTGGGTTGATACCACATCTTAGTGATTGTGAATTGAGCTGCAATGAACATTCTAGTGCAAATGTCCTTGTGGTAAAATGATTTTTTTTTTTCATCTGGGTAGATGGCTAGTAATGAGACTGTGAGATCAAATGGGAGGTCTACTTTTAGCTTTCTGAGGATTCTCCATACTTCTTTCCAAAGAGGCTGTATTAGTTTTCAATCCCACCAACAGTGTAAAAGTGTTCCTTTCTCTTCACATCCATGCCGGCATCTTCATCTTTGGAACTTTTGTGATGTGGACTACTCTCACTGGGGTTAGGTGATATCTCAGGGTAGTTTTGGTTTGCATTTCTCTTATGATTAGGGACAATAATCTTTTTTTCATGTATTTGTTGGCCATTCATCTACCTTCTTCAAAGTAGGTTCTGTTCATGTCTCTTGCTCAGTGATAGATGAGATTGTTTGCTCTTTTCTTGTTTATTAGTTTGAGTTCTCTATAGATTCCAGTTATCAGCCCTTTGTCAAATTCATAGAATGCAAAAATCTTCTCCCATTCTGAAGGCTGTCTGTATACTTTAGTTGTTGTAACCTTAGCTGTGCAAAGCTTTCTGGTTGGATCATGTCCCGTTCACTTATTTTTGGTGTTGCTGCCATTGCCAAGGGGGTCTTCTTCATAAAATGCTTTCCCAGGCAAATAGAGTTCAATTACAACCTGAACTTTACCTAACAAATGCAAACAATATAACCTAATTATTCCATTACTCCTATTAATCTGAATTTTTTTTAATGTAAAGTCAGGTGGAATATGTTTCTTCTCAATCATATTTTACCTCCCATTTCCCTTTTACTTATTCCAACTCCCTCTGACCAAAAAACTCATATTGTGAAATAAGAGAGAGAAAAAAAGACTAGGTGAAGAAAAGAAAAAACAAAACTGATCAGAATCGCATCAATTTGCATCCCCCTCAAACCCTAAGTTCCTTGGGATCAGTAGGACACCGAGAGAAAAAATAGAAGCAATCATAAAGGAATCTAGGCAGAAGGTCCAGGACAGCCTCAGAAGATAGCATTATACCCCCCAAAAGAGTAGAAAGCAGTGAAGTGTTCATTTTGCTGATAATTTTCACCCATGCAGCCACAAGATAAATGCAGATAGAAATTTTTTAAAGTGAAATGCTTTGTGATTAGAATAAGGAAGAGAAAGAGATGGTAGAGTGAACCTTACAGCTGGAAACCAAGTGGAGATACACACTCTCAAATTCATATGATAAGATAAAGGAGTAATGACTCCCAAAGACTGTAAAGAAATATTCAAATAGTAAATATCTCATAGTGGATAGTAATTAATAATCAGGATCTTCCCTGAATGTGTCACCTAACCCCTCCCAATGTCCTTGAATCTACCAATAGTTATTGAGCCTTAAAATGTGCCAACAACAGTGTCTTCAGCACAGTGATATACAATATTATACAACGTCTCTGCTTTCATTCATGTGCCATGGCAAAATATATGCATAAGGAAATTGTTCCCTTTGAGGAAAAATTGTTTCCTCTGAGGAAAAAAAAATGGCAGAGGGAAAATAGAAAAGTGATCAATTGTAAAGAATAAATATAAGAGAAAACGCAGAACTGTTTATGTTTTACAAAATTCGCAAGATTCAAGCTTCATGAGTACTTTTAAGCCTCAGGATGATTTATAGAAAAATAATGTTGAAAATTCTATGCACTACTATAGTTCTTTAAGATTATTCTGTGCCAGGCACTGTGATAGGCATTGAATATACACTGGTGCCCTTCCTTGTAAAGCCCTCTACCAGGGAAGGCGATACCTGTTTGGCACTGACATCTTGCAACCAAAAGTCCTTTGTTATGACTATCTTAAAAAAATTGATCCTGGTGGCGCCTGTGACTCAAAGAGGTGGAGCGCTGGCCCCATATGTAAGGAGGTGGCAGGTTCAAACCCAGCCCTGGCCAGAAACTGCAAAAAAAAAAAAAAAAAATTGATCCAATGCTTGTTTGAACTGCAATTTTCATTCCTATGCTACCATATTTTATCTTTGTTAAATACTTAAAGAGATTGAACCTACTAAAAAAAAAAAAGTTAAGTTAAACTGTGAATCCATAATATAAATTATTATTTTGAACTCTAATTTTGACTTTTGCCTCATACTAGTAGTAGGCTGAGTTGTCAGAGGATAATTCTTTTTGCATTTTTCCTGCATTATCAAAGATTTTTAAAGGGTAATGGATGTCTTAATAAAGCTATTAAAAAATTGCTTTATTTTGGGGCGGTGCCTGTGGCTCAAGGAGTAGGGCGCCGGTCCCATATGCCGGAGGTGGCGGGTTCAAACCCAGCCCCGGCCAAAAAAAAAAAAAAAAAAATTGCTTTATTTTTAAACATTAGCACTTACATAATCCACTAGAAAGTAACATTATATACAATATGGTGCCCTCATTGCTTGAAATGTTTTTGAAACTTCTGTTTCTAGAGCCAATTTACCAGTCACATAAGAATATCATCCTTATTGCTTTAGAGGATATTATCCATGGCATCTTTTTCCAGATTTGATCAACACTGGCTTATCAATTTTTTTCTCTATTCTATCCTATAATACATCCTAGAGAATCTCATCTAAAAGAACATAATGACAGACCGGATTCGTATGGCCAAATTGAGTTATGAGCCAGAGGATGCTTACAGGGACTTCTTTCCAGTTCAAGATATATTTCTTGAGCCTACTATGTGACAACTATTCTTGTGGGTGGTAAGGAATCAGAAATAGGTGAGATTTATGACTCTTCCTTAGAGAATTTACAAGTCTTTTCTAACTGCTTAAAATAAACTCCACTTGTCTAAGAGAGGACAGAAGGTGAGAATTAAAAACCACCACAACAAGCATTTGTATTACACATTCAGAATCTACACTGTCCATTATTCTAAGCTTTTCTGGTTACAAACTTCATTTTGACTCTATTTCTCAATTTCTGTTCTCCACTTAGACCAACAATTTAAACACACGGGACAGGATTGTCAATTATCTTGCCTCAGTACACTAAGACTCCAAATAAGAGATAATTTTCCCCTGTGCCCATTTTCATCTTCAGTGAGATAGGCCAATCAGACATGTCTCTTTGTTTCATACAACCCATTAAGAAAAAGCAATCAGATTTGCTTAAGAAGCAGAATGATTGAAGTCAGTATGTTTTATGTTCTGCTGTTTTAGGTATTACTGGCCAATATTCAAATGACCTCAGGCTGAGGACTTCTTAAACAGGAGATAAAATGAAATTAAAAGAACCCCTACAATTGCCTGTAGAAAAACACACATTATATTAACTCTGTTTTGATGTGCTAATCTTGACACTGAAAAATGTGTAATATTCAGGTGAATTTTTTTCTCATCATTCATCTTTATAATGATGACATCTATTCATAAACCAATGAAAAGCTTCAATTTGTATGGATTCGATCAAATAATCTTTTAGATAATCACTAGTAAACATACTAACACTATATTTCCTTTTTAAATATGTTACCTAGCTGCTATATTTGAAGAAAAAATATTAACCAAAACTCAAAGGAATTACATATGTGTATAAATTCATGCATAGTCTGTCTGTCTAAAGGAAGCTATACATAGCAAGATTATATAAATTATTTAAATATACAAAACCCATACAAATTGATAAGAAATATATCCAGTAGAAATATAATATGAACAAATTCACAAAAGAGAAAATTCAAATAGCCAAGAAACATATGAAACAATGCTCAAATTTACTTATAGTCTGGAAATGCAAATTAAGTTAAAAATAAAATATCAGTTAAAAATAAAATATCACTATGCCTATCAAACTGGCAAAGAGTAAGAAGAGCTGAAACACTTATTATTGGCATAGATGTGATGTAAAATGGCAACCACATTCATTGCAGTAGAAATTTGAAAGTGAAATCAGTGTGGCAACACTTATTCAGATTAAAAGTCTGCATACTCTGGGAACCAATAATGCTACCCCTGAGAATCTATCCTATAGATTTATAGAACAAAAGCAACAGTGAGTTCATATGTACATATGAAGATGATTGCAGCATTACTCACGGTGGCAGAAAATTGGAACAAAGTAAATTCCCACCAAGAAAGGAATGACTAAATAAATTATATACTTACACTATTAATTATGGATCTATTAGAAGATCAAACTACAGCTATCCTAGACAACTTGAAGAAATGGGCATATAATGTGAACACTTTTCAAGCAATGATGACTTTCCAAAATTCTCTGTATATGTGTGTGTGTGTGTGTGTGTGTGTTTATGTGTGAATGTTCTAGTATATATAAGAAAAAACCATGTTTATGTATATAGTTTGTATATGAAAACATATGAGTGTAGAAAAGAATAAACACAAGTTTTAACATAACATTACATTTTATAGAGAAAGGATATAGCTAAACAGTGTGAACAGGAAGTGAATGAAAGAGGAGGGAGACTATAAAAATAGAAAAATTATTTTAAGAAAAACTTGATTTATAATAAAAGGTACATATTTTTTCATTTGTGCATTTCTACAAAATTATGTATATGTATGGCGTTATGTATCTAGTAGTGAAATAAAATAATTTTTAAAATTTTAAAAGGGGAAATATGAAAGCAATAAAAGCCTAGAAAATATGTAGAAGCATACTTAACAAATCCAGGAAAAGGGAAGAACAAAGTAAAGAAATAAGAATAAAAGAAAGAAAATGATAGATTGTACCACATGAAAATTAATATTAAAATTTATATGTCAAAAAGAACTATAAGCATAATTAATAGTAATCAAAAAAGCAGAAAAATCCCATAATTATAACAACCAAATGGCAAACTTTGTAAATAAAATGCTCTTTGCAAAACAATAAGAATTCTAATACCACTTAGAAAAGTAGACAAAGAGCTTGAATTAATTACAGAAGAAATATAGTTACCAATAATTATAAAGAAAAACAGTTCAGTCTCAATAGTGAACAAATAATTTCAATTTAAAGTATTAAGAAAAAATTTAATCCGTTAATTTGACAAAATACTTTAAATAATAAGTAAATGCTATTAAAGGTATAGGCGGTTTGGCCTTTCAAACACTATTGATGGCATCATTCTGCAAAGCACTTTGACAGTTTGTGACAAGGGCCTTAAAAAATGTCCATACTCTTGGACTCAAATAGTTTCATTGATATAATCAACCCTAAATAAAATAGAGAAAACACAATAGTTTATATAAATGACCATTACACCATGACCTATAGCATGGTGTTTGGGGGATTCACTCTTTAACTTTGATTTTAGACACTTTGATTATAACATGTTGAGGAGACGTTTTTGCATTATATTTGTTGAGAAATCAATGGGCCTCCTGTGTATGAATGCCTAAATCCCTTGCTAGATTCAGGAAGTTTTCATCTATTATTTTGTTGAATAGGCTTTCTTATCTTTTGTTTCTTTGCTGATAATTCATAAACTTGATAGTTTTATGTTGTCTCTAATGTCATAAAGATTTTGCTCATTCTATTTTATTCTTTCTTTACATTTTTGTTTGACCAGATTATTTCAAAAGATCTATCTTCAAATTCCAAAATTCTTTCTTCTGCCTGATCATGTCTATTATTGAAGATTTCAAAAATATTTGGTATCTCTTTCAATAATTTCTTCATTTCTAGAATTTTTTTTTTTAAGAAAATTTTTGTGGCTTTATTGCATCATGGTTCTTTTTTAAAACATTTACTTCTTTAATAAATTTTTCCTTCATATTCTAAATTGTTTTTCTGAACATTTGTATTTTTATTTTCAGAAGTCTCTTGTATCTGTCACCAAGTATCTTCAAAATCAATATTTTGATTTTTTTTACTGTGATTTTGTAAGTTTCTCTTTGATTGGAATATTTTGTTGAAAAATTATTGTGTACTTTTGAGGTGTCATTTTTTTTGGTTTTTCATGTTTCCTGTGTCTTTATGCTGATGTCTGTACATCTGGTACAATAGTCACTTGCCGGGAACCTGCCTGGCAAAGGTTATTATTAGGGATCCCGCGAGTAGACCATGCACGAAATGGGAAATTAAAGACACGAGATAGTGCGATCAGGAGGGCTGTCCTCACTAGGACTCAGCAATCTCAGCTTTATTTGCACAGCTTTTAATACAGCAGCTTGAAGGCATGATCTTCTCATGGTTACATAACCTGATTAAAAACAGCCTAGGGGCAAATAGCATTCTCAGCAGTCTGTTCAGACTAAGGGGCATGGCTCCAATCTAATCTGGTTCAGAAACCAGCCATAACAAGAAAACCACTAGGCCTGATTTGCACTCCGTCTTTGACGTGAGTGAGATAAGTACATTTCCTCAAAACGGGGGGCCTTGCCTCCCAGCAGGTAGGCTCCCAACAGTCACTTTCTCCTACTTTTGTATTTACTTCCCTAGAGAAGGACTTTTTCCTAAAATTGTTATCTTTAATGTTTTGGCTTTGATTCTGGATATGTGCAACTGGGTGTGAGTAGTGTAGTCTTTGATTTCTTTTCTATAAACAGTGTTAGTGTTTGTCTTGGTATGATATTAGTAGTAGTTATTAGTGGAAGCAATGGGGAGTTTGTTTTGGGGACTGGGATGTCCCTGTGGGGTGGTGTTAGTGTGCATACCTATCTTTGTGCTCCCCGCAGGCAGTTGTATACTAGAATCTGTATTAGTAGTTACTTTAGTTTCAATTCTTCAGCTTGCTCAACATTGGTAACAGCAATAGTGGACCAGGTACGTGGGCAGGTTTTTGGACCTTTAGAAGCCAATGTGACATGAACAATGGCACCCCAAGTTTCCCTAGTGTCCCAAACTCAGTGCATCTGGGTCCCAGAATAGCATGTAGATTGCTAGAAGCTAAGTTTAAAAGTGGCACCTTGCTATACCTACTTAGGTCTCAGAGAGGCTATGGGACCCAGCATGAACTCCCTTCCAGGACTAGTTCCACTTCATGGTCTCTCAGAAGCTTCCTATGTTAGTTTAAGGGGTAGGGCGGGCCAAGGGGTTCTTCTGCAGCCAGGATTACCTGATTCTATAGCAGGGATGTAAATGATTAGAAGAAGTCTCTTACTTACCCTTTCTCCACACTGGGAAGTCACTCCTGGCTTCTAGTCAATCCTATCCAGAAAGATTGCCTTTCTTCCTTCTCCTTTCCCACTTTTGTTGTCCACTGTAATTTCTCTGCTGAATTCCATCATTCTCTTTTAGATAATGTATTCAAAGTGTAACTATTAACGTACTACACTACTCTGATTTTTCAAAGTGGAGGAGGCATGCATGAAATGCTCTCAGTCAGCCATCTTGAATTTGTGTCTTTTTTCACTGATAAAATTATTTCCCACTTAGTGGCAGCACAATAGTTTTATTTTCTTCGATATTTGTATCATATGTTAGTGCACAGCACAAACACTGTAATTGTAACAGTATGTATCCACAAGATGCCAGTGGCACATCTTGTGGCCAAAGTTTGATTCCTCAGAGACCAGCAAATTTCTGGGAGCTTCTCACAGCTTTGCAGTATTACCACCATTGGTATTCCAGGTCTCCGTAAGCTCTGTGCCCTCCCATCCTGTTGCCATCCCCTTCACTCTACTCTTTCCTCTTCATCTTTTCTCCACAATTTCAATCCTGAGCAATTGTGTGTGTGAGTATGCGCTATTACCTTCAAAGTATTGATTGCCCCTTAATAATATCATTGATTTGCCCCTGCCTCCTCATTAGCCTTAGCTATGAACTTGAGACATGCTTCAACTTATCTTACCCTTTGATAAATGTTAATTCCAACAATAGTATCCAAACTTTTCTAGCCCCTAATCCTATCTGTTAAAATCGTGTGAGCATACAACTCTATTACATTTATTTTTTAAATGTGGATGCATTACTATTAATAGTCATAAATTACCAAAATATAGAAAATTTTAAAGAATGTGATTAAAAGACATAGGAAAGGGAATTCTATTATTTTGTTCCTGCCCTCAAATGAATCATTATATTCATACTCCAAGTTATATGTTCCTGCTATGGAAATCACAACCGCAGATCACACTCTCTATCCCACTATTCATCTCCTTCTCCTACTGCACATAGAACCACGTTCTGCAATTCCAGAATGCCTTAGACTTGACTCAACTCAGACTATGACAATATTCTTAACAGAACTCATTTACATAATATGAAGAATTAGGTCCTACCATTCCCTATTTTTCTTTTGGAAAAACTTGGATTTTCATATATGAAAATTGCATACAGTATGGTATAACTACATTTCTATTATTATTATTTCTATTTGTTCATAATAGTTCTTCACTAACATAAGAAAGTCCTAATATTATTGTTATTTAGGAGTTACAAAAATGTACCTCTGCAGATTTTTGAAGACAGTCATGACCTGTAGCAAGAAGAGATGTCTTTTCCCATTTCTGTGCAACTCGATTGGCTTCTTCTATCTTCTGCTCACAACTTTTTTGAGAATTAAGCAATGTCATCTCATAAAACTCTTGAATATCTGTAATGAAATGCACAGAGGCATCAAAATGTCATGCGTCACCTCATAAATAGCTTATATATACATATAAAAAAATTGCTGGTTAAAAGAACTGCATAAATATGGATCACAAAGTAAAACAATCAGAAAAGAGAAATCCTGAAACTTGCCTTTTTATCTGCATAAGAATGCATATACCCCTGATGAGCATTATAATCCTAGCACTCTGGGAGGATGAGGAGGTAGATTGCTTGAGCTCAGAGTTAGAGACCAGCCTGAGCAAGAGCAAGACCCCCTTTCTAAAAACAAAAAAATAGGGCGGCGCCTGTGGCTCAGTCGGTAGGGCGCCGGCCCCATATACCGAGGGTGGCGGGTTTAAACCCCGCCCTGGCCAAACTGCAACCAAAAAAAAAAAAAAAATAGCCGGGTGTTGTGGCAGGCGCCTGTAGTCCCAGCTACTTGGGAGGCTGAGGCAAGAGAATCGCTTAAGCCCAGGAGTTGGAGGTTGCTGTGAGCTGTGTGAGGCCACAGCACTCTACCGAGGGCCATAAAGTGAAACTCTGTCTCTACGAAAAAAAAATACATATATATAGCTGGGCATTGTGTCAGGCACCTGTAGACCCAGCTGCTCAGGAGGCAAGAGGACTGCTTGAACTCAAGAGTTGGAGGTTGCCATGAGCTATAATGCCACAGCACTCTACTCAGGGTGACAAAGTAAGACTCTGTCTCAAAAAAAAGAAAGAATGCATATACCCTGTTTCCCCGAAAATAAGACATCCTCCGAAAATAAGACCTACTTACAGGAAAGATAAGACATCCCCTGAAAATAAGACCTAGTGCATCTTTGGGAGCACACTTTAAAATAAGACACTGTCTTATTTTCGGGAAAACAGGGTAGTAGCTTTCTTTATTCATAACTGAAAAAACATGAAAACTGGAAGCAACCAAGATGTCCTTCAATAAGTGAATAAACTATTGTAAATCTATATAATTGAGTTATTTGGTGGTTAGGTATAAGCTATCAAGCTATCAAAACATGGATGAATCTTAAATGCATATTGCTAAGTGAAAGAAGACAGTCTGAAAAGGTATATATTGTATGATTCCACTTAGATGGCATCTGGACAAAATAAAACTAAAGAGAAAGTAAAAAGATCATTGTTTGCCAGAGTTTCCATGAGGGGGAAAGAGGATTGGCTAGATAAAGCACCGAATGATGAAAATATTCTGTCATGATATTTTAGTAGAGAACACATAATATGAAGCATTTGCCAAAATCCATTGAACTCAGTATCATAAAGATTAAAACTTAATGTATTCAAAATTTAAAAAAATCATTTAAGAAGTTAACAGGTCCCAAGATGAAATGCACACTATTACAAAATAATGCAACTGTATTCAAAATGTATTAAATAACTTCAATGTACATGGTGGGAGGGAAATGCTGACCTCAGTAATTTTAATAGTAGGAGAGACTATAATACTAAAGACCAAAAAAAAAACAATACAAAAGCATCATGCTCTAGTTGGTAAATTGGTTTACCAGGAAGCACATATTGACAGTTTTGATACTACATGTATACTGGAACTGAACAATTTAGTAATTGGATAGTGGATGATGGGAATCAGGTTTCTCACTGCTGGAGTAGGAAGTCATAGTCAAGTAAATGGTGGAAAGATTAGAATGATTCCTATATTAGATTACAGTTGGCAATCTCACTATAAACTTATGTTCCGCTTAATACAGGGTGGCCACAAAGTGTGTGCAATTTAAAATAATTGTCTTTTTTTCTATTTAATGTAATTTTTTATTTCAAAAGTGCAAAATGTAATGACAATACCAGTACCAACGTTAATGTAGTTTCACCCAGTTTAAGAAATAAAACATTACAGATATAGTTGAAGCTTTTTTCTACCCTTCTTGAATTTCAATCCCCTTTTAAATATGACTTTATAACATGCTACAGTGAATACTTTATTTTTTATTCTAAAATTTGTGTTTTTCAAAATAGTTGTCTATTTTTAAATTGCACACAAACTTTATAGCCACCCTGTATAGACATATGCCTTAGTTATATGCATATATTTCTTTGCTCTAGAAGCAATGATACCACAGTAATAATGAGCACACTAGTGCCCAGATTTTGGCCAATATAAGCATTCTCCACCAAGTCATAAAAGATACTACATAAACACTGTGGTATTAAATTAGAATTGGAAATAGCTGTATGAATGCAAAGTTTTTAAGAGATGTAGGATGGAAAGATAGATAGATTAAAATACAGATAAAAATAGAAATAAATATATATGTGGACATTTCATAGCTCTGTTTTATAATCTGTATGCTGAGAAAGTCTAGAAGCAAGGACACCCCAATAGCAATGAGCACACCTAAAGCTTCTTATTTCTAACATCATTTTCCAATGAAAGGAAACAGGCCTTCTTAGAGAAATGATTGATTCAAGGACTGAGACAGAAGACATAACAAAATGAGCCTGGAGCAATTTATAACACCAGTAAGTAAGGACATTTTTAGAAGTGATGAGTATGCTCACTATCTTGATTGTGCTAATAGTGTAAACACAGGTCCAAACATATTAAATTATGCATTTCACACATGTGTACTTTATTATATGTCAGTTATACCTCAATTAAAAAAGCAAAAAGACAAGGCACGGATTGAAAGCATGTAATTTCACAACATATAGATGAAGGAACAGTACCCAGACATGGAAAGAACTACAAATCAAAAAGGAAACGACATACAAACAAACAATAGTAAAAGGTATGAATAGACATGTCATAGGAAAGGAATCATATATTACATACAAACCTGGGGAAATAATCTCAACCTCAGTAATGATAATATATACAAACTAAGATCAGATTTAAATACCACTCTCATCAAAATTATTCCCCGAAATAATGAAGTCTGGCAATACAAGGACTAAAAAAAGAAAAATGTATCATGGTTGCCTTTGTTTATTTGCCTTTTCTGAACACTTGGTCCTGTTTAAGGAACCAAATAAATGCTCATATCTAATTTCCTTATCCTGTATCCATATCCCATATACTTTGTCTTCTACAAAATAAAGTTATCATTTCACCAATCCATTTGAGTCCAGGACAACTAGATACCAAAGCACAGAAGTAGAATTTTCAATAAAGTCTGTATCAGTGGTTAGTGTCCTATCTTAAGCTTGCAGTTACACAGTTTTAAGGATATTACCTGATACTGGAGGAATAAAGTGGAATATTAGGAATGGGCTAAAGTTGAAAATAAAATATAAGTTAAATTTCACATCCAAGAATAGTGTGAGGGCAAGGTCACCGGTAAACACAAACAACATAGCAAGGGAGGAAACAGAAGAGGCAAAGCAGGGATGAGTGAAAACCCAGAGTCCAAGGACTAATTCAAGTCAGAACTCAACAGATATTAAAACCAGGGAATGAGGAAATTCTTATATCCTAAAGCTCAAGCAAATTTCCAGAATATTCTGATACAACTGGAGTTGTTCTGTGCCTAGACAAGCCATAATCTTGAAGAAAAAAGGAAGAAAGAAATTGAGGGAGGGAAAGCAGAAAAAGAGTATATTAGGAAGGAAATCTGGTATTCGAAATACTTCCCTCTACTAAAAGGAGTGAAGAATACACATTCCAAGATTACAGCAAGGAAATCAGAAGATAAGTCTGGGTCATCTCTTTGTAAAAGAAAGTAATGAAGTGCTCCAAAAACATGCTATCATATCAAAAGGACATGTCAGCCAGTTTGAAGGAGCTCCTACTGACCAAATCTAGAACAATATAAGCATTAAAAATAAATTAATAATAGTAATAGATTATAACCTATTTAATAAAATGAGGATTCTTTAGTCCATCCTGATAGAAAAAAATGAGTGATTGAATTGAGAAAAGGAAAGCTCTTTCTTAAAGTAGAATTCCAACTAATAAATATATAAGAAATACCAGAATTAGAAAATCATCAATAGATGTTGCAACTAGTGGTTAAAAATTTGGCAAGGAACATAACATCATGTAATCTCCTAATTATCTCTCAAGAATTTGGAGCAAAGTGGCCCTGGGAAGCTCCTATTTACTATACTGATAAAGACATGCCATCACTACTGTAATATTCCTGCCAAAAAAAATGCATAAACTAAATCTAATCATGAGGAAACATCTGAAAATCATAAATTATAGGACATTCTTCAAATACTCTGTAATCATCAAAAATGTCAAGGTTAAGAAAGGCTAATGAATTACTACAGGTTAAAAGAGTCTAAAGAGGCATGACAATTGAATGTAATGTGTGATTCAAGATAGATTCTGGACCAGGGAAATATAACTATAAACAACATGATGTATATAACTGCTGAAATTGAATATGGACTGTGCATTAGGAAAGACTGTACCAATGCTAAATTTCTTGGTTTTGATAATTGCACTATTTATGTAAGAGAATATTCTTGTTTTAGAGAATATACATTATTTAGTGATTAAAGGGGCCTGACGTCCACAACTCACTTTCCAATAGCTCATTAATATGCATACATGTGCATATTTGTATATCTGTATAGATATAGAAAGAAAGAGACGTGAATAAATAGAAAATGTTAAGACAAGCAGACAAAATAAATGATTGGTGCATCTGGGTAAAGTGAATATATGAGGTCTAACAATGAAGTTCATGAACTTGCCACTGTGTGCTTATGATGGCAGCACTATACACACAGCTTGGTAAGGTTTTATAACCTTTGTAAATCAGTGTCTCACTATGTTTGTGTTGACATATAGCAGTGTCTTGCTGACTGGCATTCATTATTGTTGTTGTGTGTTTTTGTGTGCCATTGTGAGAAAGTTGTAGCTTGAATTAGAGCAACAAACAAACATTTGTAAATTTCTTAATAATTGAACTTGGCAAGAGTGGAAGTGAAATCAGGGACATATTAGTCCAAGTTTTGGGGACTAATGCCATGAAGAAAATGGCAACATACAAAAGGATTAAATGTTTTTCTCAGGGGAGAGAAAGCCTCACTGATGAAAAGAGGCCAGGGCTGCCAGTAATAAGCAGAATCAATGAAAACATTGCAAAAATGTGTCAAATTTATCAACTGACTGTGAGAAGCATAGCAATCCAAATAAACATGAATAGAAAAAGTTAAGAAAATCTTAACTGAAAATTTCGGCATGAGAAAGGTGTGTGCAAATATGGTCCCAAAGGAGCTCACCAATAAACAAAATCAAAGTTTGCCAAGACCTTTTGGAGAGGCAAGATGATGTTTTGGGCCGTGTTATCATTGGTAATGAAACATGGTTGTACCAATACTATGTATCAAAGTGCTCATCGGAATTCAGCCAATTCCCTATAACCAAAATCCTCCGTCACTCCAAATCAAGAGTCAAAATAATGTTGCTAACCTTTTCTGGTATCATAGAGATTGTTCATTATGAATTTGTACCAACTGGACAGTTAACCAAGTTCACTACTTAGAAGTGCTGAAAAGATAGCATGAAAAGTTAAATGAAAATGACCTGAACCTTTTGCCAACAACTTATGGCTCTTACATTACGACAATGTACTAGCTCACTTGGCACTGTCTGTAAGAGAGTTTTTAAACAGTAAACAAGTAACTGTTTTGGAATACCCTCCATACTCACTTAATCTGGCCCCCAATGACATTTTTCTCTACCCAAAGATAGAGGAAGTATCAAAAGGAAGACATTTTGATGACAATCAGGATATCAAGGGCAATATAATGACTTTTGAAAAAGAGTTCCAAAATTGCTCTGAAGGGTGAACTAGGCTCTGGCATCAACACATAGCTTCCTAAGAGGAGTACTTCAAAGATGACTGTAGTGATACTCAGCAAGAGGTATGTCGCACTTTTTCTAAGATAAATTCATGAACTTAATTGTCAGACCTCACACAGAAGTTACTTGTACTATTCTCATAACTTTTCCTGTAGATTTGAAATTATATTGAATTTCAAATAACCTTTAAAAATGGTAAGGTTTAGATGGTGTTAGGGATAAGTATGGAATTGAAAATCTCCAGTAACATTTGTAAGAAAAATTCAGAGGAAAGAGACTCAAAGAGGAACAAAGCATAAAGTGTAGAATGTTACAGAAGAACCGTAGCACCTAAATGAGGCAGGATAATGATCTGGAAATGAAAGCATAAGCTTTGGAGTCCCACGGACCCTGGCTCCCCTTCTTATTAAATGTGTGACCATTAGCAAGTTATTTAATTTTTCTAAGTCTCATTTTCTTCACCTGTAAAATTGAAATTTGTAAGTGTTCCACATAATTGAACCGTTATCTAGAACATATTCAGTAAATCCTAGCTATTATTCTTTGATTAATGCATCATCTTTGAACAATACTATGTACACTGGATGTCTCATTAAATGTTGGATACCTGAACACAGAATATGCTTAGCCAGAAGTAATTTCTTCCAAAAGAGGTAAAAGGGCATACACTTGAAACAATAAAGCAAAATTAAAATTTGAGGAGGCAGAAAATTGTTATTTACAAGTTTTTTTAAAGCTTATTGAAATGGAAATTTTAATAGAAATGCAGTAAGATGTGCACAGAGCAACACAGTAATTTTTGTGCCTCAAATAAGGTCTTTAAAAATTCAACCAGTAAAATGAATTCTAATTCAAAATATCTCTTTGATGAATAAATGTGATACTTCAAGTTGCTCAAAAAGCAGGCACTAAATAAATTCATGATACTGTTCATGCAAATTAGTTACCTTTTATCTTATACTGCAAAACCACAACCAGGTGTGTCTTATTCTAAATCTAGGAGATAATTAACTTTCAGTTTCACATCAATCATCCAAGTTATAGGAATGTTATGAGGCCATTTTATTCCACAAATATTTACCATGTAAATTCTACAAATTTTGGGAAGATCTATGTATCTGGTTTTAAATTCTGTTTTCTCTCATATGCCCTTTCCTAAAATTCCAAATATCTTGCAGTCAGAGATTAAGTATTGATATTGCTCATTGAAGAAAAGGAAGCAAAAGGAAATTAACATTTTCCATTTACCCACTGTATCTTAGTTATACTCTGAAAATGTCACTTATTTTACTTAATTCCTTCAATCACCTCATGAGACTAGGAAACTTGCTCAAAGTCACCAGGCTAGATAATTGCAAGGCTAGTATTAGATAGAATCCACATTTGACACTAATACCTACCCCCTTTACTACAATATGCTACAATAATGTAAATAATGGAAAACATCCTAGGGGTTAACTGAATGATATCAGTGTTAAAACAAGCATATTTAATTATCAAACACATGACTAGAATATCATTTAGAAAATTCTTCAGATCACCAGATGTAAGGAAAATCAAACCAACCTAAGGAACTCTTTCAAAAAACTTTCCAAGGGCTTTTACCGGGAATATTTTAACTAATCTCAACTGCACTGTGCTTAGCTGATGCTATTTCATTTCTCTCTCCATCAGCAAAATCTCAAATAGAAAGAGAATCTGGACTCCGGGGACCTTATCTTCCTAGCTGATGAATGCAAGGGAAGGCAAGGATGCTTCTGTATATAAGAGGTAACTACAGACTGTCAGTATAGTGAAGCTTAGAAACAGTTAAATGTTAAAAAGTTTCTATAGATGACCTTGCTGGCTTCTCAGATTTGCTTTGAACAATAAATATTAGTCATGCAGCAATATTATAACAATTTTTTCCAGAAAAAATGAGCTAATTTTAACATAAAATGATCAGCAGAAGAGAAAAAGATGGCAAGATAGTGATGAAACGAGAAACCAGATTTTGAGAAAAACTTTACCATCAGGCACATAAGTATAGATTTACTAAATATTTTGTTTAATGGAGATTGTATATGATTTTATAGTCAGTCCAATTGAGCCACTCATCTGAGGCCAGAATAACATTCAGTCTACAGGGAGATAGTGACATGTGTTAAATAGGAAAAACCTCCAAAAGTAGAGAGTGAAAGTATGCAATAGAGAAAACTAAAGTGAATTGTGTATGAGTAGACTGGAACTGCAAAAATACGGTGTCCCTCTTATCTCCTCAAATCTAGTATGCAGCGACTCCTAAATTTCCAAACTGGCAAGATTTTTTGTTTCAGTTTTCATCTTGTTTCACTTTGTTCTTTCTTCTTATTTTGGACCCACATTCTGAATCATAAGACTGGATAGACCACTACTTTTAAACATCAAGGGCTTAGACCCTTCTTATATACACCGTGAGATGAAGGGTGTTTCTTTGGCAGATTAAAATGTTTAACGTCAACCACCACTTGAGAAAAGTATCACACTCTACCATGTCTAAAGGTTTGACTTAAATAGAAGCCTGTAATCATTTCACTTGAAGTTGGTCCAAGAAGTAACAGCTAATGGCTAATCTCAAAAATAAGAATTCTTGTAAACACTGGTGTTCCAATTATCTGAAAGACCAATTTTAGATTGTATAATAGAAATTATTGAAAATATAATCCTATAAAATGTATAACAAAATTTTACCAAAATTATAGTATAATTTTAATCATATATGATTATACATAAATGATGTGATAATTATTTATTATAATGTATGAATTTTATTAATTACATAGGTAATTATCATATGCATGTCATTATAGTTCAGGTATAATCATACCCACTATATTATAATAAGCTTATGATTTATTGTGCTAAGAAATCTTGCTACCTATCAGATACAACATACACTATCTGAGTGATGGACACATTTACAACTTTGACTCATACTGAAAAAAAAGCAATCCAGGAACCAAAACACTTGTGTCCCCATAATATTCTGAAATAAAAATATGTAAATAAATAAAATATATAACTTACATAAAGCTTTTAAAAATCTAAAGTATTTCAAATTCTGTATCAATTGATTATTGCTATTGTTGGAAATATCTTGTATTCTTCAGAAAAATTTTTGGTAGCTTAATTATAAATCTTCATGTTTTTGTAAAATACCTCCTTAAGTATTTTCTAACAAAATTTACATAACTGAAAGAATAAATTTTTGCCATCTCTTCATCAAAAAAAAAATATGCTACTTAAATAATAGTGTAGAAAAATAAAGCCTAAGACATTAAACATATCACCTATGTTCCTCCCCAATTCTAAAGGGTTTGCTTAAGTGAAAATTTGGGGTTCAAATACAAAAGTAGAGATTAGAAAATATGCTGCTACTTGATATGTCTAATCTATCATTACCTTACTTTTATATTGGCGAAATAAAGTATACTACCTTTTGTTCTCAGGCAAAAGCAGAAAGTTAGTTTATAGATAGATGGCTTTTATGACATAAGAACTATCTGATCCATTGCAAACCTTAAATATGACAGGAAGCTTTGCACCTCTCTCTTAGATGACCTAATATTGTACAATAATCTTGAAATTGGGGGAAAGGCACATCAGACCCCAGCATCAAACCAGAAGACTATTTTGCCTATTTCCAGACAAAGAAAACTCAATGCTGACAGTTCCACTAACAATCTTTGGAAAATAGTAATGTTTGCTCTTACTTTATTGAAAAATACAAAATATTGTGTGGCCTTAGTGTGTGTCACACTTTATGGGGGCAAGACATGATTGCAAGAGGGACTTTACCTAACAATTGCAATCAGTGTAACTGGCTTATTGTACCCTCAATGAATCCCCAACAATAAAAAAAAAATAAAAAAATAAATAAATAAATAAATAAATAAAATTCCTTTTTCTATTTTAAAAAAAAGAAAGAAAAATACAAAATATGACCTCCTCCTCATACTTTCTTTTCTCTTTTAATTCCCTTCCTCTTGTTGCCTTCCCTTTCATTCCCTTTCTGAACAATTTAGTCATTTGATAAAATAAAACAAGGTCTATTCTGGTAGGGAAGGAGGTTGAAGAAAACAGCTGCAGTGGCCTATAGCAGAGTGTCAGAGCCTCATCAAGGTGAAGGGGTATTCATTTATGGAGGCAGTGCACAGAAGAGTTACAGAGCCTGACAGAGTAAGGAAGAAATCCTTGAAGAGAGGTAGCCTAATGTGATAAAATCAAGACTTTTTAACTACTAAATTCTGCTATTTAGTTTTTATTTACTTTTGTTAACAAAAGGATAAAATTAATTTTCTCTTCTTGACCAGATGAGCATCAAGTATACCCTCTAAGTAGGTACTGGTCAGTTTCCAGGACTTAATAAAATGATATACAAACTAGTTTGCTCATGGTTTTCAAAAATAATGTTTTTGTGGAGGGTTGAAATCAATCCCTTTTGTCAAAGAAAATAGTAGTTCTATGTACCCTCAATGAATCCCCAACAATAAAAAAAATGAAAGAAAATTATAGAAAAACTTAATCATTAAGACTAAAAATAAGTAAACAGATTATTTCCATGTGTTTTCATTTATTTGTCTCTCTTCTCCCTATTACAACGGAGGCTCCATGAGGGCAAGGGCCTTGCTGGTTATACTCACTTCTATATTACTAGAGCCTAAAACAGTACCTGGAATTGTACATTCTTAGTAATTGAATGACCATGTATTATGCTAAGCATTAGTGGGTAGACTCAAGAATTAAAAAGTGAATATTACATGGTTTCTGTTTTTGAGAAGTTTACAATCTAACAAGAAACATAGACTAATTCTCAAGCAACTATATCTCTGTTTTTCAAACTTGAATATAGTTATATACTTACTGTAAAAGAAAAAATTAAAGTAGAAAACAATCTCATGTTGGCAAAACGTTTTATTGCAGCATCTTTTAAGAATATATAAATATGAAACTATGTATAAACTATGCTTCTAGCTCCTATTCAACCAAAACTAAAACAAACTTAAAAATTGAATAAATCAAAATTATAAAACCAATAAATGTCAAATTAACATTAATCTAATGTTATTAATAATAATGTTTTGCTGAAATTAAGCTGCTATTTCCCATTTAAAGGTTGTGATTGTGTTAACCACACTTTGATGCCTCTTGGCTTTTGGTTGGTGTAAAGCAGTGATTACAGATCAAGTCCACCTGTGTTCTCTTCAAAATAACTTGTGGTTATAAAAAGTACCAATTGTTTACCATGAAACTGTAAACACAAATACAAGTGCTGGCCTTCCGGGAAAACTGCAGCAGTGTTCAATTATAAAATGGTTATCCAGAGGATATGACATAGCTTTAGATTTATTTTATTGTATAAAGGGAAAACACAAAAATCTTTTTGATGTCATAGAAAATGTGCAGACCTCAGCATACATTAACTCTTCCCATAGACTAGTGCCTTTATTTTCATATGATCTTGCATCCCAAGTAAGAAACATAGAAAAGAAAATACACAGTAGAATTGGACAAACCTGAAATTGAGTCCTAGTTCTGCTGCATACTCGCTGTGTGACTTTGGACATGTTATTTAACTTCTACGAGATTCAATAGAATACAGAACATAGAAAATACACATGATACCCATCTTCTAGAATTATCATATGATTAAATTAATTTTTTTTGCAAACGGTGCCTGAAACATAATAGAAGTTTATTAAATGTGTGATTACTTCATCCTCTCCTCTTCTGAGGTCTATCCTGTGCCATCACTATTCATGATAGATTTATTCCACAAATATTTATCAAGCACTTTCTTTGTACCTGTCACTGCTCTGTGTACTATGAACATGACAAAGCTCAAGCTCCCTGCTCTCATAGAACTTACATTCTACAAAATGCCTAACCCAAGTAGGAACAATGGAGATAAACATTTGAAATGGATATTAGAAAAATATGGCTGGCAAACAAACCTAGTCTCAGACTCTGGACTTTGAGATTAACTTCAACTTGTCTGGATTTACTTGTTGCTGCCAGGTCAATGGGTCTGAACAGCCTTCCCAACCCTTTAGGAACTCTTGAGTTGAGGCTTGGCCCCAGGCAGGTCAATAACTGAAACATTTTCATTGTTACCTGGAAAACTGAAAACTCCTTAGTTGTAAATCCTATTAGCAAAGAAATGTTATGCTAATAAAGTTGTGAAATTGGGAATTGATGGAAAAGTGAATACAATGTCAAGAAGAAATGCAGAAACTGCAAGGCTGGGTGGAGAAAGTACAAGAAAATACAAAGTATTACAAGAAATGAGCAAAAATGTAACAGAACAAACCATTGTAGTTAAAGACAACTTGGCCATCCACACAACATAATGAAAGAAAAGGCTTCAGGACACAAGGCATGTGCTCCACAGAGTGGCTGTAATCTGTCAGAATGACCCCACCAAAAATGAAACAGAAAAAAAACTAACAAAAACAGAAATCTAACAAATAGAAGAAAGACTTGAGATAAGTAATAAAAGAACGATTCTTAGAGCGATATTTTTAAAAAATGGTTTGATGTGCTATAAAAAAATGAAGAAAAAGAGAGAGAAAGAATCAAAATTGTGGCCCAAATTCTAAGCATGTGAAGAAATTCCTCTAGTTAGTATAGAATTTAATTAAAAAGAGAACTACTTTATATGGAAATAGTTTTTCTAGCATTTTTTAGCAGAGTTTGGCTAGCTGACAGCAGAGAGGGCCAAATTCCTGATGAGGTAATTTTTTGCCAAATCACGATTATCCCTTTCCTCAGATTCACAGAAATGTTGAATCACCCCATAGTATAAAATAAATTCCAAAGGTGGGCGGCACCTGTGGCTCAGTGAGTAGGGCACTGTCCCCATATACCGAGGGTGGTGGATTCAAACCCAGCCCCAGCCAAACTGCAACCAAAAAATAGCCAGGCGTTATGGCTGGTGCCTATAGTCCCAGCTGCTCGGGAGGCTGAGGCAAGAGAATCGCGTAAGCCCAAGACCTGGAGGTTGCTGTGAGCTGTGACACCATAGCACTCTACCGAGGGTGATGAAGGGATACTCTGTCTCAAATAAATAAATTCCAAAGGTTATAGGGAAGAGGTGTGTTCTGATCCTGCTACAGCACTGAAATATAATTTCAATATTATATATTTCCTCTGCCTCTGTCTCCTTATTGAGGAAGTTTCATTTGTGTTTAATTGGATAATGAAGCCACTGACATTTTAGGCTTACAATGCTTTTGGTAGTGAAATGTACTCAGATCAAAATAAAACAAAGACGAGAAAGCAACAACATTTTGGGAAAGCCAGATTCTAATTTAAAAAATACTAACAGGGCACAAAAGGAATACTTTTTTTTTTTTTTTTTTTTGTAGAGAAAGAGTCTCACTGTACCGCCCTCGGGTAGAGTGCCATGATGTCACACGGCTCACAGCAACCTCTAACTCTTGGGCTTACACGATTCTCTTGCCTCAGCCTCCCGAGCAGCTGGGACTACAGGCGCCTGCCACAACGCCCGGCTATTTTTTTGTTGTTGTTGTTGCAGTTTGGCCCGGGCTCGGTTTGAACCCGCCACCCTCGGCATATGGGGCCGGGGCCCTACTCACTGGGCCACAGGCGCCGCCCACAAAAGAAATACTTTTTAACATGAAAATTTACCGACACATAAAGCATGCTAATTTTCTGTCTGCGCCTTTACATCCACTCCTCCCCTGCCCTGCACCCTGGAATGCTTCAACAGACTTCTCTGTTAGGATTCTTCCTTCTTGGTTTCTAGTTGGGATCAGCAAATATGGGTCTGATCCCAACATAAGAGAAGAAAAAAGCTGGGATATTTTTCCCCCACCTCTCTCCCTGCCAGGCAAAACCTTAGAAACCTTCTTTCTAAGTCCACAACTCCTCTCAGACACCCCTTCTACTACAGCTGAAGCTCTTTTACTGAATCCTGGTAAAAAATCTCCTTCTGTCCTCAGGCCTAAGGATGATAACAGCATCCACTTTTTTGTGTGGTTTCCCTTAACTAAGAACATACCTCTGTAAATAATCCCTCTAATAAATTATCTTTAATTAAACCTTTGGAAGTGCCATTCCTTTCCTTCTAGGACTTCAATACACAAAATCATTTAACTTTTCTATACAATAAATAATAATAGCTAGCATTTATTGAATGTTTTTTATATAAAAGACTCTACACCAAATACTCTGTATGGACTATTTCATCATTTAATCCCCCCACACATACACATAAAACCCTATTAGTGTTATTAGTAGTTTTATCCTGTCCTATAGTAGGTAACATCTTTAGTAGATGTAACATTCCTGTTAACATTCACTTCATTCTCCCTTACTTGTATGGGATGAATCTACTTACACCATTGATGTTTGGCTTGGTCCTGTGACTTGCATTGACCTATACAATATGGAGGAAGTAATGGTATGCCAAATCTGAGCCTGGTCTTAAGAGGCTGACCAGTCTTCTCTATCTGTACCATCACCATGAAAGGGACATGTTCAGAGTAGCCTCCTAGTCCCAGGAGGTGGCTTAAAGAAAAGCATGCCAGAGTCATCCTAAACACAGCACATATCAATCTACCCCAAGAGTAATGTAGTATGAGCACAGTCAAGATCAGTAATCTAAGCCTAGCTCAAAAAGTCCCGAGAAGACCCACAGGTCCATGAGAGTAAAAGATTGTTGTCTTAAGCCACTGAGTTTGTGATGGCTTGTTGGCAGCAATTTTATAACAATAGCACCCTGACACAATTCCAATTTTTCATATAGGTCACCCTAGGCTCCACATGGGGTTTTGAACAACAACAAAAAAAAGTCTAGTATGAAGTCAATAAAAAATTATCCTCTTATAAAACTAAATTATAAACAATTAAAGTATTAATGTGCAGAAACAATTTACCCTAAGAAAAGATTTCCAGTTGTCATTTAGGTGAAATATATACTCATTGCATAAAATACATAGGCCCTTTGTAACTTACTTATGTCTTTATCCTTCCAACTTGACATCCTCCCTGCCCTTCCCCATCATTAAAACCACAAAAATTTACTTGCAGCTACTTGAGCATGCTGCGTAGTCTCTCAGTCAGTCCTTTTACATATACTGTTTTCTCCACCTCTTAGCCCCTAACTCAACTGCAGTATCATCTTACCCAGATTTCTTCAGGCTGCGTCTGGTTCCCTGGTACTATGTTCTGTGCTTGCCTGTGTTTCCTCTATTATCGCCATTATAGCATTGTATTTTACCTGTGAGTTCCTTGAGGGCCAGGACTTTGCTTTCTGTTTATCACCCTATTTACGCTACCTAGCACATAGTAAGCTCTGAAATGTTGACACAATTATTTTAGAAGGCTATAAGCCATCCAATTGCATTGAAAGGAATAATGCTTTGGTGAATAACAGAAAAGAACTTTGAGGAATAAAAGTCTGTCAGTTTTAAAGCGGCACTATCTAGAAAAAAAGGTACTCTGGTTCCTGGCACTTTTTTTTTTTCTTTTTTTGAGACAATGTCTCACTTTGTCGCCCTCAGTAGAGTGCCATGGTGTCCTAGCCCACAGCAATCTCAAACTCTCGGGCTCAAGCAATTCTCTTGCCTCAGCCTCCCAAGTAGCTGGGACTATAGGTACCCACCAAAATACCTGGCTATTTTTAGAGACAAGATCTCACTCTGGCTCAGGCTGACCTCAAACCTGTGAGCTCAGGCAATCCACCTGCCTCAGTCTCCCAGAGCGCTAGGATTATAAGCATGCACCCAGCCTTTGTTTCCTGGCTCTTATTACAAATATTCTTAGAGTACAAAAAGGTAATTCATCAAGCTGCCTCAGCCTGAAGTACATAGTCCTTAAGAATATCTAACTCCCTTTGTCTAATTCTTTGCTCTCTAAGCATTCTTGTGCTGGTAAATTTGGCTGAGTGGAAATGATGGAGTGTTGTTTGGGAGGAGGGAAGAAGGAAATAATAAAGATAATTAATCCCTTAGTCTGGTGCTAACTGGATTTTATAGAAGTAGGTTAGCATGAGTCTATTTTCAGAAGTTAATCTCCTTTGAATGAACTAAAAATTAATTGTAAGATTTCCACATCTAGGGTCTAATCCTGTTTTATAAAAGTTCACCAATGGACTGTCCCTTCACTCTAGGAGGTCTGGCCTAAGACATCCTGCAGACATCTTCAGACACCCTTTTCCCTACAGTATTCTACAGTGGTAGCAACTGCTAGTGGTGAGAAAAACTAGAAAAATCAGACTGGTGGGATAGCAAACCGAGATGCTGCTCTCCCAGTTGCTAATGGTAACAGGATTAGACTAGATGGGGAACTGTAATTAGGCTCTTGGCTTTTATATCTGACATGTTTACAGCCATCGTGCTATTCTGGGGCTCTTACATAACATTTATATCTGATGCTATAATAGGCATTTTTGTGATCCTACTTTCTTCCTCTCCCATCTAAGTGGCTACGACAAGCAAGCACTCCTTTCCTTTTCCAAAGCTGAACCTGCAATGTGCCACTCATATATGTATGCTCTATAACTATCTGCTTTTTCACCTTCTTACTGAACACAGTTGCTTACTCTGGAGTCTATGCTGTCATTTATTTGGTTAATTCTCTATTTGGTTAATTTCTTTATTCTTATAGATCAGAGATTGGCAAACTATAACCCACAGACAAAGTCTGCCCCCCAGTCTATTTTTGTGTGGCCTATGAGCTAAGAATGTTTCTTACATTTCTAAAATGCTATAAAATGTAAAAACTAGAAACAAAAACAAGAATATGCAGCAGACTGTATGTGGCCTACAACACCTAAAACATTACAGAAAACATTTACCAATAATGCTATCAATGTTGTCCACTACAGATCACGACTCATTAAACATAAGTAAGGCTGATTTAGCTAGCATTTAATGATGATGATTAATATTTATAGGATGTTCATCATATGCCAGGAACTATGCTAAATATACTTTATATAGATTATCTCAGTTAACCTTCACAAATACTGTTTGAGCCCAATGGTTTTATTAGCCTTATTTACAGATGTGCAAATTTTAAATAACTTTCTGTGGTCACACCTACAATAAATAATGGAGCCCACATTCAAACCCAAGCAGTTCAGTTAAAGAATCCATACATACTATAATATATCTAAGGATCAACAGAATCATAAAATCTTCAAGTCAATATATGCATATAATCTCCTGTTCATGATAACCCTTGGTCTCTGATTACCCACAATGAGGTGAATTATCTCATCATCAAACAGCTCCAAATTTAGAATTCTTTTACATTTTGAAATAAAACCTCTAGATAATTTTCATCCCTTAGTCTTTTTTTCCTTTGGACCACACCTACTACGTTTTTACCCTTTATTACATGCCATTTAAATATTTGAAGACAGCTGATATCTTTCCGAAGTCTTATTTCATCCTATTCAACCCCCCATAACACTTCAAGCACTCATTATTATTTTTTATCTAATGGGATTTCAAACCTTCTCACCACCCTAGTCTCACTCCTTGGTCAGCACTACAGCATACCAAGAACCATAAAATACCAAACATCTCTATTGTTCCTGAGTTACATGGACCTAGTCAACTAAATACAACATTCTCTTTTCATAACATAGAATGTTTCCTATGTTGTATTCTATAATAACTGTCCTTCCCCCCTTTCTTTATGAATCAAACTTCTAATCATCTTTCATAACTCAATTGTCTCTGTGTTTTAACCATATTCTGTTCATTCCTCCATAGTAAAACAGGCCATACTGCATTTTATCTATTAATTACCTCACAAACAAGATTAGGAATTCTTAAGAGGAAACATTGTGTCTTATTCAGTTTTGTATGAATAAATATATTTACAAATCAAGAATGGATAACATCTTAATTTGTGATAACACCATTCAATTATCAGGGGTCCTCAAACTTTTTAAACAGGGGGACAGTTCACTGTCCCTCAGACCATTGGAGGGCCGGGCTACAGTTTAAAAAAAATAAACTATGAACAAATTCCTATGCACACTGCACATAATCTTATTTTAAAGTAAAAAAACAAAACGGGAACAAATACAATCATACCACTGCATGTGGCCCTCGGGCCGTAGTTTGAGGACCCCTGATGACAATCATTATCAAACCTGTATAAGGAACCCTAAAATTGAGACATGTCAGCTATAGAAAACCTGAAATTATAATTTATTATAATTATATAATTATAATTTATAAACTTACCATATATGACATTCTTTTAGATGTTATAAATATTAAATTTTATAATAATCATTGTTTTTATTGATATATGGTTCATTCATACTGGCAACATGAAAAGATTTTCAAATTCCTAGGTCCCCACATCCCCAATTTAACTGGTAAACAGAATTTTGATAAAGGAAAAATCAAAAAAGATTTGTTTCCATCTACTTTCTAAAAATATTTTCATTCACCAAGAAGCTTGAAAAAGTAAGTATTTTAAAGTCAAATGAAAAACAAAATCACTCAAAATCCATGAACCTCCTAGAGATTGTTTATTGTCTATGAAGTCTAATACCCACCCCATTTTGTTTTCTGAATAGCAAGTAGCTTTTACCATTAAATTGATGCATGTGACCTTGGAAAGAAAAACATTTAGGAAAATATTGAGAAGCTATGAATCTTGACAATACCTTAACTTCTTTAGGATGAAAACACTATTTAGGAACTATGGCAGAGATTGCTAGTAGTCATTGAAATCCTTTTGAACATAGATCTAAGCCATGGTTCCCAGCCTTCATTACATTTAGATGTGAACATATAACTGAAATCTGGCTTTTGGCATGAGGGCACAGGATATATGTTACATCCAGACCTAGCCAATAAAAACTTCTCATAAGTGATCCTTCCCATTCATCTTTGATCCTTTTGCCTGACTACAATAGAAACTAACCTAGGGAGCCCCTTGACCTACTTGTTGAAAATAACAAAGATGTAAGATGAAAGAAGTCTAAGTTCTTGGATCACTGCTGAAGGGAAAACTACCTGAAGAGGTACACATACATTAGACTTTGATATAAACAAGAAATAAGTCTTTATTGTGTATAGCCACTAAGATTTTGGGGATATATCTGGTATAGCAGCTAATGTTAACTAATACAAAGACAAATCAACTTAGTTTCCCAGCAAATAAAAGACCTCCATACTTCTTCATGGACATCTAAGTACAATTAGAAACTATAATATTGTAACATAGTCTATATCAAATAGGGTGTTTACGGTTTTGTTTTTTCATGTAAAAGCATCTCCACAGGAATGCTGCATGAAGGGAAGTATAAAAAAAAAAAAGAAACTTTTGCAATTACCTTTAAATAATATTTAAATATGAATAACACTATTGACTCTACCTTGCAAACTTCTACATCACTGAAGATAAAAGAATTTGCTTTTTGGTTTCTATTTGTTGATATAGGACTATTTAGTTATCTTTGTCTCTTTTTTTAAACATTCGGCAGTTAAAAAATCTTGAGTACATTGGCTCCTGCTGAAATAATACCTCAATACAAATATAGTATATGACCTCAATTGCAAAATTCATTGGGCCTTTCCAACGTAATTTAAAAACCAATCTGATCTATAACAAGAAGTCAACAGAACTCCTGAAAAACTTATATAACACAATCAGCTCCTTCTAAGCTAAAAATTTCATGGCAAAAGTTGTATATAAGTAGGAGCTTTACAAAAAGCTTATGAAATAGAGCAAAGGGGGACAAATTAAAGAAAAAGTAGACTGCTTCTAAATCTTAATGTCAGATGTTATTATCATTACTTCATTCAAGAAAGATTTATTGAGAACATATAAAATACCAGGGTTTGTGCTAAGGAATATGACAGCTATAAAATTGGCTCCTAATTTTCATTACTGTATAAAAGATAAAAACACAAATAATTATAGTTTTCTTTTGGCTTGAACTCTACAATACTTGTACATATGATAGAAAAATAAAGCAAATACTAAGCTCATTGCTAATAAAACATCTTTTAGGAAGATCAATAATTCTGGATAGGATAAGAGCTTATATGAAGGGAAGAATAGATCTATTAGGAAAAGTTCCAAAAATAGAATCAAATTTTATATATATACATAAAAAATACATACACATACACCCTAATTTTGTCAAATTTCAGATAATGGTATGTCTTATCTCAGGTTTCCTATAAAGCACAGCCTGCGGAAAATTAATTGCTGATACTTTATTTAAGTAGGTAAAAGCCCTTTATGTAGGAAGAGCAGCAATAGGGGGATGAGAACAGGAGAAAGGGAGCAAAGACATATATCAAGCAATGCAGTGTTGTGCATAATTGCACTGGCTTCATGAAAACCCATGAAGAGCCCCTGAACAGGTCACTTAACACAGGATACTTCCCCGTATTAGAGAAAACAATACTGTGCAGCAGTGCATGGAGGAGAGAAAGAAGAGATACAGTGTCTCCAATCTCTCTATGCCTTTGTGTTGTGTCATCTAGCCACTCAATGGTCACTTCAAAAGCGAGATTCCACACCCTCTATTCCTCACTTCATCTAGGCCTGGGAAGTGAAAAGTGACTCATGGCATATGGGATTGACATGAGACTTATGGACCATGTGGGCCTGAGACTACGAACTTTTAGGGTTGTTGGGAGGATTTGGGGCATGTATAAAGTGCTAAAAAATAAAACTTGCAGCCTGGGAAAGTCAATTGCAGAAGTGGGAATAATTTGCCAGCAAGAAAAAAGTCACTGGCAGGTTCGGCACTGAGCTCATAGCCTTACTAAATGCTTTTCACTTCAAAAAATATCCCAGGCTAGCATTATTGCTTTTCTCTATGCTGCTAGTTTGACCTATCTTAGCATGAGCCACCTTTTTCCCCATACAACTCTGTTTTATCATTTTACTCTACCTAGTAGAATCTTCAAACAGATTGAATAACAATTACTCTCATTATAATGACTCCTTAGGTATAATTGCTTCTGAGATAGCATCACAAGGCTCAGCTCTGTTGAACAAGTCCTCGTCTACAAGAAGACTGACCAGTGGCATGATCCTGGAGTCTTAACAACCAGGCTAAGATTACTCTACAACATGCTACATCTACCCCTGGATTTCTGTGCATACCTCACCCTGGTACAGTAACCACCTTTAATGTAGGGACCAACAGTGAATGTCATGAACCAGGCCATACCAAAGGAGTCAGCTCCTCAATCCTGGATAGGGACAACACAGCTCTTAAGGCAGCTCTCATGTTAGTTCAAAACCAAAATTGCCTTCATGACTGACTCTATGCCTGTCTCATTAGGGTGCTAATTCTCTAACACTCAGTTCACATAGAAATGAGGCTATCTTGTCTCTTATTTCCTCCAGTCAGCTATGCTGGCTACTTAGAAACTGATTCCTCACCTCTTCTAGTCAGAGGAACAATTTCAGATTTGGAAAAACACACGTTATTCCTTGTCTCTCCTGTTCTAGAAGAAATAAAATGTCCCATGATTCTCCTGTTTCCCCTTAGCTCACACTCCATCTGACTTCTCTGCCATTGCCTAGCTGCGTCCCTCCTATCTTGGAGGAAAACTTGATCCCAATTTATATAAATAAAAACTTTTAAATAAAGGATCAAATTATGATGTACTATTTATTGGCTAGGTTTGAGCTATAAATATATCTAAGAGAAGAAAGAATATTAAAAACAAAAATCTGTGAATCTAATATATCTATAAATAGATCAAATAAACTAATACTACTTAACAAATCTTATCATTATCTAAATCTTTATTCTAAAATGACTCTTCTTGGAGCCTGGCCATTTTGAATTCTTCTGTGCCGTTGGCTCTGATGGCTGAAATAAAGCTCTTCCTCTTTTAAATATGTTGTTTCAGTGTTTGTTCTCTCCATTGGGCCTCATTTTCCTGAAACATTTCCGGTCCCCTGACTGGGAAGCGAGACCACCTGAGGAGAGAACAGGCTCAGATGCCAACCCTCTGGATACCCACAGGAGACCCCTGATCAGCCTGGGTGACAAAGCACTGAGCGCACCAGGAATAAGTTTCCTCATGAGGCCTCAAAAGGACCCCCTCAGTGGGTCTTCAAGGAGTCAAACACCAGGAGGAACTGGCACACAGGGACTGGCACCTGCACTGGAAGGCAAAGTACGACCTATCAGGGCCCACTATATATCTGAGTGGAAGAGGGGTCTGATCAACTCTTGGGCATTAGATCGCCCACAGGACTGGTGAGAGATGTATGAGAGAGTATGGGTGTATTGTGACTCAGATGGACACCAAAGGTAGGGTTCCGACTTTCCTTCACAGGGCCTTGGGGAGCATTGGTTCTGAACTGCAGTACCAGACAATGCCTCCTATGGGTAAGTGGCAGTTTGAGCGGGAAATCGAGGCAATGGGTTGGAATTATGTGTGTGTGAGTACTTGAAGACTAAGATGGGTAATGACAGTTGGGCTCTGTCCCCCACTTCATAGGGCTAAACAATAGTGTGACTGGCCCTTGTCTGTATGCCGGTTTTTCCCCATCTGTGGCCCCATTTTTACCCTATCTGTGATGTGTTTGTGATTTCTCTGAGGAAAGGAAATGGGAAACACACAGGGGAGGTCTACCCCATTGGTAACTGTGCTGAAGAATTTTAAGAAAGGGTTTATAGGAGACTATGCAGTAACAATGTCTCCAGGGAAACTGAGAACTTTGTGTGAGCAAGAATGACTCAAATGCCCTGTTGTTTAGGTGACTGCAAATGTTAGAAGATTATAAAACTGCCACTTCTGTAATATTTCTAAATTTGCTAGATTCGACTGTGAGCTCATGTTCTTGATTTTAAGCCTCTGAATTCTGAGGTCTAGAGAGGTAGCTACAGTGAGGGCTAAGGGTGTGTTCCCCATACTTAGGCCAGCAGCTACAAGGCACAGTCTAACCTATATGGTCCCTTTCTTCCATGTTCCAACTTTGCCCCCTTGCTATTCTGAAAGAAACTAGATATTCTGGTTTCTTGCTCTCTGTCTTGAAATCTGCACCTAGTAAAGGACACAGGGCCATCTCTGATACCATGTGGCCATGTGAGACATAGGGGGACAATGAAGAGATCAGAAACGATGCTTATGTTGTGGTTTCAGAACATAGTTTGGTAACTTAAAACCTTAAAGTTATATTATTACCGGAATTTCTTCTTCAATAGGTCCTTGGTCTCAGGTATTCAAAGAACAAACCCATAGACCACAGAGCAGTGGTAAGATAATATTTTATGAGAGGGAGACAAGATGGCAGACTGAAGCCAGCTTTCAACAGAGGCTCCCGTCCAGGAGGAGAGTTAAGGGACAGGAATTTAGTAAGTATCCTGGTGGACTTGAGCCTCACCAAGAGAGAAGGTTGAAGAACGCACATCAACACCGCTGAGGCAAGTTGTGATCACAAGGACACAAAGAAAAGGTACAAAATCCACCACCAAGCGGACGGGAGTCCCCCTCCCCCATGAGACCGGCTCAAGAGCCCCACAATTAAACAAGCGGGCAGAAATTAAAGGCCCTCCCACTACACTCCACGGGAGAGACCTTCTAAAAACTGGACCTACCTCCCCTACTGGGGTGTCGTGGCGTTCTCCTGCCAGGCATAAAACTGAATAAAACTTTGGGAATCCTTCACCAGCAACCCTCCCCGTGCTCCCCTCCTGCCCACTGAGGTCTGGAGGCCTGTCCCCCAGGAGTTCGGATCCTTGGGTGATTTCTCAAGGGGAGTGGACAGTCCCCGAGTTGCAACTGGTCAGCATTGACTCTGAGGCGCGCAAGTGAGGAGAGGGCACCGGGCTGAGGGGGAGTCACGCCTCGCGTCAATTCCCTGCAGTGCAGTATAGCAACCCTCCCCGGGCAACATTACGGGGCACAAGACTGAATAAGACTCTAGCCTCCCCACTGAGAGCTGAGAGCCCCTACTCTCATTCAGGGTCTGAGGGCCTATCCACCAGGAGTTCGGATCCTTGGGTGATTTCTCGAGGGGAGCGCACAGTGCCTGAGCTGCGTCAGGTCAGCACTGACTCTGGGACACGTGAGCGAGGAGAGGGCACTCTGCTGAGGGGAAATCAAGCCTTGGCAGCACTTCCCTGCGGTGCAGTGCAGGAGCCCTCCCCGGGCCGTAGTGTTGCGTAAAACTGAATGAAACTCTAGATTCCCCCCCACCCGACTCCCAATAGGGGTCTGGGGGCCCATCCCCCAAGAGTTCTGATTCTTGGGGGATCTCTTGAGGAGATCTGCAGCTGCTCAGTGCTGACTCTGGGGCGCGGGACAGAGGAGAAAAGGGTCGCCCGAGTGCCCACACCAGAGCAGCAGTTCCCTGGAGGTAGATCAACAGCCGTTTTTTTCTTTAACGGCAGAATGCTCAATTCTGGATATTCTGAGGCCACACCCCCTGTCTCCCTGGGCAACCAGAGGAGGCCACCAGTGAGCGGGGGATTTCCTGACACGGCTCACAAACCCGGGAAGCTTCCAGGGCGGGGCCGACCCAGAGAGGTGTTCGGACACAAATCTCCAGCAGCAAAGACGTTTGAACTCAAAACAGCCCGTCTTCTGTAGGCGACGACAGGAACAGAGACAGAACCCCGCAAAGTTATCTGTTCTGTTCTGTTCTGTTAGCAGCATCCATCAGGGATGGGGCTAAGCCTGAGTGAACACCTCCTTCCCATCACCTGCATCAAACACTCAAAGATGACAGGCCCCATCTCCTCCTGCTAGATAGCGGCAGTCTGCGGGGGCCTGGCAGACTTCCTTGCGATTCAGGCAGGTGCAAACCCCTGGAGTGTCTGTTCACTGCAGGCAACTGGGTTAGCCATCTGCAGAGATACCAGTGACTGGGTCCACGGAGGGGCAAAGTGGGGAAGGAGACGTCAACCTTCCTAGACTGCTCTGTTTGCTGGGTGGCTCCTCCTGACTCCACGCTGCACTGGGGTGAGCCGTGTCAGAGGAGTCACCAGATCCCTGTGATCCAGTTCCCAGAGACCTCTTGAACTCTCCCACCTGAGACAAGTGCCGATTGAGACAGTTGATTTGGACCTTTTGAACTGGGCTAATAGACTGAGGACTTTTCAGGCGGTGCCCTGGATGTGCGATTGTAGGAAGGTTTGATTCTCCTTTTCCAACTGGGGCCAGAGGTGGGCAGGCGGGGTGACTTAATTGCTGATTTTTCCACATAGCTGAGACTTCAAGCCAGAGTAGAAGTTGCAATAGGATCGAACAGAAACCAGCTGAAAACAAGACAGAACCACTTTGCTCCACCACACCAGACAGGGCCCCAGTTTCTCAGGCCACAACACTGTACAGGCCCTCGATAAAACCCCAGTGGAAAAAGCAAAGGGAGTAAAATAACCATGGGGCGGAATCAGCGGAAAAACTCTGGTAACATGAATAACCAGAATAGATCAACCCCCCCAAGAAAAGATACGGCAGATGTGATTGAAGATACCATTCATAAACAACAGGCTGAGATGTCAGAAATCGAATTTGGAATTTGGATTGCAGACAAGATTAATAAAATGGAATTAGGAATTCTAGGAGAAATTCAAAAATTGTCTCAAGAATTTAACGAATTTAAAGACAAAACCACCAAAGACTTAGACACACTGAAGCAAGAACTTACAGCCCTCAAAGATATGAAAAATACAGTAGAATCCCTCAGTAACAGAATGGAGGAAGCAGAAGAAAGGATTTCTGACATTGAAGATAAAGTCTTCGAACACTCCCAATCCCTCAAAGAGGAAGAGAAATGGAGAGCAAAAATGGATCACTCACTCAGAGAACTCTCAGATAATTCGAAAAAAAGCAACATAAGAATTATAGGAATTTCTGAGAACGATGAAGTGGCCTCCGAGGGCACAGAGGCCTTTCTGCATGAAATTATGAAAGAAAATTTTCCAGACATACATAGAGAATCTGAAATTCAGTTAGCAGACAGTTTCAGAACCCCAGAACGATTCAACCCCAATGACTCATCCCCCAAACATATCATAATTAGCTTCACTAAAGTTAACATGAAAGAGAAGATTCTCAAAGCAGCCCGGCGAAAGAAAACTATAACGTACAAAGGTAAGAATATTAGAATAACTGCAGATCTCTCTGCTGAAACTTTTCAAGCCAGAAGAGGCTGGTCATCAACTTTTAATCTCCTAAAGCAAAATAACATTCAACCCAGGATCTTGTATCCAGCTAAACTGAGTTTCATTTATGATGGAGAAATTAAATACTTCAATGACATTAATATGTTGAAAAAATTTGCCATAAGTAAACCAGCTCTTCAGGATATTCTCAGACCTATCCTCCACAATGACCAACCCAATCCTATACCACAAAAGTAAACTCACTCAGAAACTTCGGATCAAACTCCAACTTCCACACTGGCAAAAGGATTAAAAATGTCCACTGGACCTTTGAAAAACTCGATACCCAAAATTCCACCAGACTTATCAATACTGTCCATCAATGTGAATGGCTTAAACTGTCCTCTAAACAGGCATAGGTTAGCTGACTGGATACAAAAACTCAAGCAAGATATTTGTTGCATACAAGAGTCACATCTCAACTTAAAAGACAAATACAGACTCAGGGTGAAAGGATGGTCATCCATATTTCAGGCAAATGGTAATCAGAAAAAAGCAGGTGTTGCAATTTTATTTGCAGATACAGTAGGCTTTAAAACATCAAAAGTAAGGAAGGACAAGAATGGTCACTTCATATTTGTTAAGGGCAATACTCAATATGATGAGATCTCAATTATTAATATCTATGCACCCAACCAGAATGCACCTCAATTTATAAGAGAAACTCAAACAGACATGAGTAACTTGATTTACTCCAGCTCCATAATCGTCAGAGATTTCAACACTCCCTTGGCAGTGTTGAATCGATCCTCCAGCAAGAAGCTGAGCAAAGAAATCTTAGATTTAAACCTAACCATCCAATATTTAGATTTAGCAGACATCTACAGAACATTTCATCCCAACAAAACTGAATACACGTACTTCTCATCAGCCCACAGAACTTACTCCAAAATTGACCACATTTTAGATCACAAGTCTAACCTCAGTAAATTTAAAGGAATAGAAATTATTCCATGCATCTTCTCGGACCATCATGGAATAAAACTTGAATTGAGTAACAACAGGAATCTGCATACCCATACAAAAACATGGAAGTTAAATAACCTTATGCTGAATGATAGCTGGGTCAGAGATGAGATTAAGAAAGAAATCGCCAATTTTTTGGAACAAAACAATGAAGACACAAACTATTAGAACCTCTGGGACACCGCAAAGGCAGTTCTAATAGGGAAATTTGTAGCACTGCAAGCCTTCCTCAAGAGAACGGAAAGAGAGGAAGTTAACAACTTAATGGGACATCTCAAGCAACTGGAAAAGGAAGAACATTCCAACCCCAAGCCCAGTAGAAGAAAAGAAATAACCAAAATTAGAGCAGAATTAAATGAAATTGAAAACAAAAGAATAATACAACAGATCAATAAATCAAAAAGCTGGTTTTTTGAAAAGCTCAATAAAATAGATAAACCTCTGGCCAACCTAATCAGGAAAAAAAGAGTAAAATCTCTAATATCATCAATCAGAAACAACAAAGACAAAATAACCACAGACTCATCAGAAATCCAAAAAATCCTTAATGAATATTACAAGAAACTTTATTCTCAGAAATATGAAAATCTGAAGGAAATAGACCGATACTTGGAAGCACGCCACCTTCCAAGACTTAACCAGAATCAAGTGGAAATGTTGAACAGACCCATATCAAGTTCAGAAATATCATCAACTATACAAAACCTCCCTAAAAAGAAAAGCCCTGGACCAGATGGTTTCACATCAGAATTCTACCAAACCTTTAAAGAGGAATTAGTACCTATATTACTCAACCTGTTCCAAAATGTAGAAAAAGAAGGAAGACTACCCAACATGTTCTATGAAACAAACATCACCCTGATCCCCAAACCAGGAAAAGACCCAACAAGAAAAGAAAATTATAGACCAATATCACTAATGAATATAGATGCAAAAATATTCAACAAGATCCTAACAAACAGAATCCAACAACACATCAAACAAATTATACATCATGACCAAGTTGGTTTTATCCCAGGGTCTCAAGGCTGGTTCAATATACGTAAATCTATAAATGTAATTCAGCACATAAACAAATTAAAAAACAAAGACCATATGATTCTCTCAATTGATGCAGAAAAAGCTTTTGATAATATCCAGCATCACTTCATGATCAGAACACTCAAGAAAATTGGTCTAGAAGGGACTTTTCTTAAACTGATAGAGGCTATCTACAGCAAACCCACAGCCAATATCATATTGAATGGAGTTAAAATGGAATCATTTCCACTCAGATCAGGAACCAGACAAGGCTGCCCATTGTCTCCATTGCTTTTCAACATTGTAATGGAAGTTTTAGCCACCGCAATTAGGGAAGAAAAGGCGATCAAGGGTATCCATATAGGGTCAGAAGAGATCAAACTCTCGCTCTTCGCAGATGATATGATTGTGTATCTGGAAAACACTAGGGACTCTACTACAAAACTCCTAGAAGTGATCAAGGAATACAGCAGCGTCTCAGGTTACAAAATCAACATTCATAAATCGGTAGCCTTTATATACACCAACAACAGTCAAATTGAAAAAGCAGTTAAGGACTCTATCCCATTCACAGTAGTGCCAAAGAAGATGAAATATTTGGGAATTTACCTAACAAAAGACGTGAAAGATCTCTATAAAGAGAACTATGAAACTCTAAGAAAAGAAATAGCTGAAAATGTTAACAAATGGAAAAACATACCATGCTCATGGCTGGGAAGAATCAACATTATCAAAATGTCCATACTACCCAAAGCAATATATAATTTCAACACACTCCCTATTAAAGCTCCACTGTCATATTTTAAAGATCTTGAAAAAGCATTACTTTGTTTATATGGAATCAGAAAAAACCTTGAATAGCCAAGACATTACTCAGAAATAAAAACAAAACAGGAGGAATCACACTACCAGACCTCAGACTTTACTACAAATCGATAGTGATCAAAACAGCATGGTATTGGCACAAAAACAGAGAAGTAGATATCTGGAACAGAATAGAGAACCAAGAGATGAATCCAGCTACTTACTGCTATTTGATTTTTGACAAGCCAATTAAAAACATTCAGTGGGGAAAAGATTCCCTATTTAACAAATGATGCTAGGTGAACTGGCTGGCAACCTGCAGAAGACTGAAATTGGACCCACACCTTTCACCATTAACTAAGATAGACCCTCATTGGATTAAAGATTTAAACTTAAAACATGAAACTATAAAAATACTAGAGGAGAATGCAGGGAAAACCCTTGAAGAAATTGGTCTGGGTGAGTATTTCATGAGGAGAACCCCCCGGGCAATTGAAGCAGCTTCAAAAATACACTACTGGGACTTGATCAAACTAAAAAGCTTCTGCACAGCTAAGAACACAATAAGCAGAGCAAGCAGACAGCCCTCAGAATGGGACAAGATATTTGCAGGGTATATTTCTGACAAAGGTTTAATAACCAGAATCCACAGGGAACTCAAACACAGCAGCAAGAAAAAAACAAGGGATCCCATCGCAGGCTGGGCAAGGGATTTGAAGAGAAACTTCTCTGAAGAATACAGGGCACGGCCTTCAGACATATGAAAAAATGCTCATCATCTTTAATCGTCAGAGAAATGCAAATCAAAACTACTTTGAGATATCATCTAACTCCAATGAGACTAGCCTATATCACAAAATCTCAAGACCAGAGATGTTGGCATGGATGCGGAGAAAAGGGAACACTTCTGCACTGCTGGTGGGAATGCAAATTAATACATTCCTTTTGGAAAGATATATGGAGAACACTCAGAGATCTAAAAATAGATCTGCCATTCAATCCTGTAATTCCTCTGCTGGGCATATACCCAGAAGACCAAAAATCACAACATAACAAAGATATTTGTACCAGAATGTTTATTGCAGCCCAATTCATTATAGCTAAGTCATGGAAAAAGCCCAAGTGCCTATCGATCCACGAATGGATTAATAAATTGTGGTATATGTATACCATGGAATACTATGCAGCCTTAAAGAAAGATGGAGACTTTACCTCTTTTATATTTACATGGATGGAGCTGGAACATATTCTTCTTAGTAAAGTATCCCAAGAATGGAAGAAAAAGTACCCAATGTACACAGCCCTACTATGAAACTAATTTGGGACTCTCACATGAAAGCTATAACCCAGCTACAACTTAACAATAGGGGGAAGTGGGAAAGGGGGGGGTGGGCAGAGGGAGGGGGATCGGTGGGATCACACCTGTGGTGCATATTACAGGGGTATTTGCGAAACTTGGTAAATGTAGAATGTAAATGTTTTGGCACAGTAACTGAGATAACGCCGGAAAGGCTATGTTAACCACTGTGATAAAAATGTGTCAAATGGTTTATGAAGCGAGTGTATGATGCCCCATGATCATATCAATGTATACAGTTATGATTTAATAAAAAATAAATAAATAAATAAATAAATAAATAAAAAGATAATATTTTATTAGACAGAAAAGAATTCAGGAATAAAAAGTACCAGAGCTTCTGGCAAAGGGCAAGTCCCAAGTTGGAAGTCTTCTGCATGGGTCCTTTGTCTGGGGGTATATAATACATTTTGGCCAGGACGTGGTAGGTGGAAAAACACCTTTACAAACTTAATGAGTATACTAACAAATTAATGAATACAGTCCCTCCCCTGGTGCAAGGTTATTAGGTCTTTGCAAGTTTTGTCTCAGGGAAGGGATTAGCGTGTGTGCTCCCTACTCAAGGTAGAACCACCAAAAAAACATTTCAGGCTGCTTTGTTCATGACCTTGTAAAGCCCAGAGAGTGTGGCCTGGAAAGAGCAACCTGCTTGTGCCTAGAGATGGGGGTCTGATTTCTGAGCTCACCTGGGACTAAAGAATGGGGGGTCCCTGTCTTGCCCTGAGTGGGAAATCCTGTATCAATGTTATATTACATAAAATGTCTTTCATTTGCAAAATATAATAATTTGGTTGTTTAGAGTGTTTGTGAAAAGGAGTCCTTGTCAAAGAATAAGATTCTTGCCTTGTAAACATTCTAATTATCAGTTTAGCCAAGTGAATAATTAACTTAATAGAAAACTGTGATCCTGTTTTGTGAAAAGTGGTTTTTTGAGAGTAAGAAAAATTAGAGGGAAAGGAAAATGGACTTGCGTAAGAGAGAATCTTGTGTGGTAAATTTTGTCCTGAATGGTTATTTAAGGAAATGAAAGGCAAGGGAAACCAGAAAGTTAAGAATGTCTGTAAATTGTTTGTACAGGTTGAATAAGGTTCATAAAAGGGAATTTGTGAAGGAATTTGCATGTGATCCATTTGACTATGTATTGCCTTTAGAATCTTTTAGTTTATAATCCTTTGAACAAATGTTTGAACAAATGTTTTAAGCCTTTGGTATTTGACAAACCTTCCAGTATCAAAACTCTAAATTTGGTCTTTTTGAAATATTAAGACCACTAAAAGTCTGAGAAAACATATTGGGCTTATTCGGTATGTTAAAAATGTGTAGGAAATATTATCGATATGAAATGGTGGTTAATTTTTTGTGGATCATATTTATGTGTATGTTCTAATATAAAATATTAGTCTGTCTTAGTGTATGTTGTCAGTAATAATTTTAAAATGACTCTTCTCAATGTCACTAGCATAGTAAATGTAAAAGGTGGGTGGCACCTGTGGCTCAAGGAGTAGGGCACCGGTCCCATATACCAGAGGTGGCGGGTTCAAACTCAGCCCCTGCCAAAAACCACAAAAAAAAAAAAAAAATGTAAAAGGTTACTTCTATTTATAAATAATTCTTCATAAGCTAAAGGACTTATATTTCAAAATATCTAATACTATCTTCTGTCAGGTAGGAACAATGCTGAGGTTGAGACATCACAACAAAATCCCAAAGTAATATAATTATGGGATGAGACGTCTGTACAGGTAGCAGGAAAGAAGGGGAATGAGAATGAGTGACTACTACAGATAATGCAGCACAATAAGGAAGGAAGAATATTTTATCTTACTTCTGCCTATTTGCTGCTCTTAGCCAATGGCTCTGATATACAAAGGCTAAAAAAGAGATACAGCTTGGTATTTGAAAAGAGTGGCCAAGAAATCTCAGCTCCTACCTGTATACAAGACTTTTCTACTTCAATCACATAAAAAATTGAAAATCTGCTCTGACAGAAAAAAGCAGGTAGAACACTAATGGGTTGAATTATTTCAACAAAAATTGTATATGTATTTTCTCGGTGCCAGGGACTATGCAAGACGTAGTAATGATATAATAGTAAATAACAAAAATCATTGCCCGATAGTGAGTCTGGGGAGATAAGACTCCAGGCATCTCTGACTGGTGGGATCTGCCTATAATCACCCCTTTGAGGATACAGGGAGTCAGCAAGGTACTTCTGGACTCCAAGAAGAGGACAAAAAGAGCGGAAAACTGGCAAGTGGTTGCATGTGCTCGATCAACCTAATCCCGCCGGCAGCCGTAAGTACAAGCAGCAGTGAGACTGCAAACTGGAAAGGCCTTACATGTGAACTGTTTCGGTGTTTTTGGACTTGGCATTCAGTTGAACTGCCTTGGGGAGAGCTTGAGCAGGAGTATGGAAAACACTGGGCATTGTCTAGGGCCCCAGACTGAGCCGCTGAACCAGACGGAGCTAATAGTGTTTGGCTGTGGGCCACAGGGAGCCATTGTGAGAGAACTGCCCCAGCAAGCTCTGCCCTCAGGGTCTCAGAGCAAGGATCGGGTGGGAGCTAGTAACCTAGTAACTGAGCAACCTAAAGGCGGGGACTGAACTGCCTTACAGCCTTAACCCTCAGGGGCAGAGTAAGACTGGTTTGGGCACACTGGAGCCTCAGGCTGCTACCCTGCATAGAGTGCTGTGGTGTCACAGCTCACAGAAACATCAAACTCCTGGGCTTGGCGCCGCCTGGACTTCCATAAGAGCTGCGCCATGACCTGCAACCCACGACCCATGCCCGCCGGGCCCCCACATGCCCCAAACAGGAACTGTGGGAGCATGCAACCCTGAGTCCTCCCTCCTGTACCCTCCCAGCCCCGACACCAGCCCACTCATCTGGCCAGGGACTCTGGTACCTGCGTGCCCTCCAGACCCCTCCCTGCCTCTGCACAGAGCCCTTCTCCTGGCCAGAGACTGCTGGAGCCTTCAGCGCTCTGTGCCAAAGTCACTGGGCGCCAGGCACTCCCAGAACCATGCGCACCACCTCCTGCCCTGTTGCTGCATCTGGGTGCATCAAACTCCGGAGCTGCTTCCACAGCCAGAATGCCCTGAAATTCAGATAGCAGACAGTTTCAGAACTCCAGCATGACTCAACCCAAATAAGACATCCCCCAGACATATCATAATCAATTTCACTAAAGTTAATATGAAGGAGAAAATTCTGAAAACAGCCAGATGAAACAAAACCATCACCTACAAGGGCAAGAATATTAGAATTACTGCAGATCTCTCTGCTGAAACCTTTCAAGCTAGAAGAGGATGGTCATTGACTTTTAATCTCCTAAATTTCAACCCAGTATCCTGTACCCATTTATGATGGAGAAATTAAATACTTGAACAACATTCACATGTTGAAGAAATCTGCCACAACTAAACCAGCTCTCCAGGATATTATAAGACGTATCCTCCATAAACACCAGCATAATCCTCCACCACAAAAGTAAACCCACCCAGAAATTTTTGATCAAATTCCAACTTCCACAGTCACAAAAGATATCCACTGGACTCTAAAAAGGCTTATCAATATTCTCATTTTAAGTGAATGGTTTAAATTGTCCTCTAAAGAGGCACAAATTGGCTGACTGGATACAAAAACTCAAGCCAGATATATGCTGCATACAAGAATCTCATTTTACATTAAAAGACAAATATAGACTAAAGGTGAAGGAATGGTCATCTATATTGCAGGCAAATGAAAAGCAGAAAAAAGCAGGCATTACAATCCTATTCGCAGATGCAATATGCTTCAAAATAAAGAAGGATAAGAATGGACACTTCATATTTGTTAAAGGTAATACTCAATATGATGAGATTTCAATTATTAATATTTATGCACCCAACCAGAATGCACCTCAATTTACAAGAGAAACTCTAACAGACATGAGCAACTTGATTTCCTCCAGTTCCATAGTAGTTGGAGATTTTAACACCTCTTTAGCAATGCTGGATAAATCCTCCAAAAAGAATCTAAGCAAACTAATCTTAGATTTCAACTTAACCTTTCAAATCTGGACGTAACAGACATCTACAGAACATTTCATCCCCAAAAAACTGAACACACATTCTTCTCATCAGCTCACAAAACATACTCCAAAATTGACCACATCCTAGGCCACAAATCTAACCTCAGCAAATTTTTAAAAATAGAAATTATTCCTTGCATCTTCTCAGACCAGCATGGAATAAAAGTTGAACTCAATAACAACAGGAACCTGCATACCCATACAAAAACATGGAAGCTAAACAACCTTATGCTGAAGGATAGATGGGTTACAGACAACATTAAGAAGGAAATCAACAAATTTTTGGAACAAAACAACAATCAAGGTATGAATTACCAGAACCTCTGGGATATTGCAAAGGCAGTTCTAAGAGGAAAACTTATAGCACTGCAAGCCTTCCTCAAGAGAGCAGAAAGAAAGGAAGTTAATAACTTAATTCTTGAGACATCTCAAGAAACTAAAGAAGGAAGAGCACTACAACCCCAAACCCAGCAGAAGAAAAGAAATGACCAAAATCAGAGCAGAATTAAATGAAATTGAAAACAAAAAAACTATACAACAGATCAACAAATCCAAAACTTGGTTTTTTGAAAAGATCAATAAAATAGATAAACCTTTGGCCAACCTAACCAGGGAAAAAAGAGTAAAATCTCTAATTTCATCAATCAGAAATGGTAATGATGAAATAACAACAGACCCCTCAGAAATTCAAAAAATCCTTAACGAATACTACAAGAACTCTACTCTCAGAAATATGATAATCTGAAAGAAATCAACCAATACCTGGTACTACGCAACCTACTAAAACTTAGCCAGAATGAAGTGGAAATGTTGAACAGGCCTATATCAAGTTCTGAAAGAGTATCAACTATACAAAATCTCCCTAAAAAGAAAAGCCCGGGACCAGATGGCTTTATGTCAGAATTCTACCAAACCTTTAAAGAAGAACTAGTACCTATATTACTAAACCTCTTCCAAAATATAGAAAAAGAAGGAATATTACCCAACACATTCTACAAAGCAAACATCACCTTGATCCCCAAACCAGGGAAAGACCCAACAAGAAAAGAAAATTAAAGACTAATATCACTAATGAATATTGATGCTAAAATACTCAAGAAGATTCTAACAAACAGAATCCAACAACACATCAAAAAAATTATACACCATGACCAAGTGGAATTTATCCCAGGATCTCAAGGCTGGTTCAATATACGTAAATCTATAAATGTAATTCAGCACATAAACAAACTAAAAAATAAGGACCATATGCCTCTCTCAACTGATGCAGAAAAAGCTTTGGATAATATCCAGCATCCCTTTATCATCAGAACACTTAAGAAAATTGGTATAGACGGGACATTTCTTAAACTAATAGAGGCCATCTACAGCAAACGCACAGCCAATATCGTATTGAATGGAGTTAAATTGAAATCATTTCCACTTACATCAGGAACCAGGCAAGGTTGCCCATTGTCTCCATTGCTCTTTAACATTGCAATGGAAGTTTTAGCCATTGCAATTAGGGAAGAAAAGGCGATCATGGGTATCCACATAGGGTCAGAAGAGATCAAACTTTCACTCTTCGCAGTTGATATCATCGTTTATTTGGGAAACACTAGGGACTCTACTACAAAACTTTTAGAAGTGATCAATGTCTCAGGCTACAAAATCAACACCCATAAATCTGTAGCCTTTATATATACCAACAATAACCAAGCCAAAAAAACAGTCAAGGACCCTATTCCTTTCACAGTAGTGCCAAAAAAGATGAATATTTGGGAGTATACCTAACAAAGGACATGAAAGATCTCTACAAAGAGAACTGTGAAAATTTAAGAAAATAAATAGCTGAAGATGTTAAAAAATGGAAAAACATACCCTGTTCATGGCTGGGAAGAAGCAACATTGTTAAAATGTCTATACTACCAAAAACAATATATAATTTTAATGCAATTCCTATTAAAGCTCCATCGTCATATTTTAAAGATCTTGAAAAAATTATACTTCATTTTATATGGAATCAGAAAAAAACTCAAATAGCCAAAACATTACTCAGCAGTAAAAACACAGCAGGAGGAATCATGCTACCAGACCTGAGACTGAACTATAAATTGATAGTGATCAAAACAGCATGGTATTGGCACAAAAACAGAGAAGTAGATATCTGGAACAGAATAGAGAACCAAGAGATGAACCCAGCTACTTACCATTATTTGATCTTTGACAAGCCAATTAAAAACATTCAGTGGGGAAAAGATTCCCTATTTAACAAATGGTGCTGGGTGAACTGGCTGGCAACCTGTAGAAGATTGAAACTGGATCCACACCTTTCACCATTAACTAAGATAGACTCTCACTGGATAAGCAATTTAAACTTAAGACATGAAACTATAAAAATACTTGAAGAAAGTGCAGGGAAAACTCTCGAAGGATCGGCCTGGGTGAATATTTTATGAGGAGGACTCCCCAGGCAATTGAAGCAGTATCAAAAATACACTACTGGGACCTGATCAAACTAAAAAGCTTCTGCACAGCCAAGAAAATAGTAAGTAAAGCAAGCAGACAGCCCTCAGAATGGGAGAAAATATTTGCAGGTTATACCTCTGATAAAGGTCTAATAACTAGAATCCACAGAGAACTCAAATGTATTAGCAAGAAAAGAACACATGATCCCATCTCAGGGTGGGCAAGGGACTTGAAAAGAAACTTCTCTGAAGAAGACAGATGCATGATCTACAAACACATGAAAAAAAGCTCGTCATCCTTAATCATCAGAGAAATGCAAATAAAACTACTTTGAGATTATCACCTAACCCCAGGAAGAGTAGCCCACATAACAAAATCCCATAACCAGAGATATTGGCATGGATGTGGAGAAAAGGGCACACTTCTACACTGCTGGTGGGAATGCACACTAATACGTTCCTTCTGGAAGGATGTTTGGAGAATACTTAGAGACCTAAAAGTAGACTTGCCATTCGATCTTCTTTTACTAGGTTTATACCCAGAAGACCAAAAATCACAATATAACAAAGACATCTGTACCAGAATGTTTATTGCAGCCCAATTCATAATTGCTAAGTCATGGAAGATGCCCAAGTGCCCATCGACCCACGAATGGACTAGCAAATTGTGGTACATGTATACTATGGAATATTATGCAGCCATAAAGAAAGATGGAGACTTTCCCTCTTTCATGTTTACATGGATGGAGCTGGAACAAATTCTTCTTAGCAAAGTATCTCAGGAATGGAAGAAAAAGTATCCAATGTACTCAGCCCTACTATGAAGCTAAATTATAGCTTTCACATGAAGGCTATAACCCAACTAAAGCACAAGACTATGAGGAAAGGGCCACAGAAGGGGAAGGGAGGGGTGAAGTTAGGAGGGAGGGAGGGCAATGGGTGAGGCCACACCTACAGTGCATTTTAGAATGGGTACAGATGAAACTTACTAAAGGCAGAATACAAATGTCTACATACAATAACTAAGAAAATGCCATGAAGGCTACATTGAACAGTTTGATGAGTATATTTCAGACTGTATATGAAACCAGCACATTGTACCCCTTGATTGCACTAATGTACACAGCTATGATTTAACAATAAACAAAAATTTAAATTTAAATTAAAAAAAAAAGCATTGCTCCATCATCTTATTTGTAGTCTCATGAAAGAAATAAAAATAATCAGATGGTACAGATGTGGCTTAAAGGAGTAGGACACCGGTCCCATATACCAGAGGTGGCGGGTTCAAACCTGGCCCTGGCCAAAAACTGCAAAAAAGAAAAAAAAAGAAAGAAAGAAAAATAATAAAGTACATACTTAAAAAATGAAAATTATAGAAAGTGCAACATAAGGGTACAACCTAGTACAACTGGGGAACATGACTTGTCCTAAGGAGTCAGGAACATCTTTCCTTTTCCCAGATATGATCCAAAGAATGACCATCAACAAGTGAATGTACCAGGATGGAAAAGTAAATAAAGAAGAATTGTACTCCGGGCAGGTGAAATCTCTGAGGCAGGAAAGACTATGGTTCGTTTGAGGCCCTGAATGCGGTCAAACTGCTAAGGTGGGCAGGGTCCCCACTTTGGTCATTATTATAATATAATGTAAAGCTATTGAAAGTGTTCAGCACCAGTCCTTTATACTCACTAAAAACATTTACCAATTAACATGCCACCTTCTCTAACTGTGGATTACAGGCACTCCAAAAAACTGAAAAGAAACAATATCAACCAAAACTTGCAAAAGCAATCATAAAAGCCCTAAATCAAGAGGTGGGATTATCACTGTGAAGGCAGCCTCATGATATAATTTTATACTCCAAAAAGCATTCATTTGTCCAGGATGTAGCAGGCCCTGAATTAAAAATAAATGAATAAAAGATAATTCAAGGACCTGCTAAGATTTCATGGCCTGATGGTAAAAACAGGCTCTCATTTGAAGAAAATAGAGTGAGTGCTAAAATAGTGATATGTGCTGGATGCTATGAGAAAATAGTCTTTTTCCCTTGTTCTAGGAGAAGGGTTGAGCATTTAGGAGGCCCCAAATAACTTCCCAATAGTTCTAGAAACTAAAAAAAGGAATCAAATAAGGAAAAAACAGTAGATACACTATTTTTATCAGTAACTTGCCAATTTTATAAAACATACTTTTAAGATCAGCTGCATGTAAAAGAAGTCAGCATATTGGCTTCCATAAATAGTCATGAATTAAAGAACTAATTCTCCCCAGGCTAAATTGAGTTCTGGTAGAGTACAAGGTTAATGCAATTTTCCAGGATGACCAAATCATTCTCCAGAAATTGCAGTTTGAGAACTGGACACTCTTGATCAATATCAACTCCTAACAAAACAGAAGCAAGCAACAGAAGCCCAGTAGACTCATGATATAAAGAGTTCACAGTGTTAATGACTAAGAAAAGGATGAAAATATACTCTATGTTTATTGGAATAACTAGAAAAAATAAACCAGGCAGCCTTACCTTAGCCAGAGCTCTCATCTTTCACCTTCTTTAAGCTGATAAAATGTTTCCTGAAAGGTTTTATTATAAAGTCTACTTGGTTGAAATATAAACAAACAGGAAAAGGGAATACATATGAAGTGAACTGGGCTAGAAAGTATTAGAGAAGAAGGAGTTTGATAGAAATAAAATGGAAGAAATATTTCTAAGAAAAAGAATTTTATGATTCAGAAGGGAAGGAAATGCCATAAGAAAAATAAAAGTTGAACATCTATGCATTATCTTTACTTTCCACCTACTATCTCTAAATCCTGGCAACCCTCTAAACACTACTGCTACATAGGCACACTTCTGAGGTTAAGAATCCATGACAACTACCTGCATGGATTCAAAATATTAAAGTTGTCCCATTATGCAAATGATAATATAACTATTTACACTATTATTTCCTCCACAAATAAATCTATAATGAACAAAAGTAACACAAACTAGGGAGGCGTAGCATGATGGCAGATGGGACGGACGTGTAGCCCACCTCTCCCAAGTCACCAGGTGAGAGGAAGGGGGGTCTTGACCTTTTCCCTGCATGGATTATTGCTGTAGACAGACAGCTGGAGACACAGTGAATTGGCGGATCGCTGTATTTGAGGTGTAATTGAAAACCACGGACTCTATTGTAGAGATACTCCCTGCTCAGCCATGCTGGCCAGCAGGCCCCTCCCTCACGGAGGATAGCAGCATGGAATTCCTGGCAAAACCCATTTGACGAAAATTTATTCGACCCGAAAGGGACCCCGCTCAGAGCCACAAAGGACTAAGCAACCCAATGGAAAATTGAAGGGAAGGGATCCCGTCTGGGAAACAGACATTTTGAATTGTCCAAAATGGTGGCACCTTCCCCCAGAACAACAGGAGTGATTAAATAGACCGGACCATTCCTGGTGGGGAATACAAGTGTGGGCTGGCAGTTCAGGCTGTAGGGCGAACTGGCAGGTGGCTGGACTCAAATCTCCAGACTCCAAAGTGAGATCCTGAGCCACATAAACTGAGCAGAAGGTTTCCGTGCACTGCAGCAGTGCCACCAGCAGGGAGACCCTGAGGCAGCCAGCCCCTCCCCCACAGCAGAATGCAGTTGCCAGTTTGCAGGAGAATGCGGGAGCAGAGTGGAAAGATTTGTGAAGCATGGACTCCTGCCCTGAGTTGGGAGGTCAGATAGGAGTGCTGTCTGGAACAGAGCAGCTGAGGTTGCACAACAATTAGGTAAAAAAACTTTTACAGAAACTCCAAAATGGCCATCGACCAGGTAGGCTGGTTACCATGGTAACAGTATAAACTGTGAATCAGGTATAAGCCTGGGAACCACTCACAGTGCCACCTGGTGTACAGAAAGTATATTGCATTATAAATATATTCCTAGTAAAGTTGATCCCTACTTCATACATATAGATGTATATTTCTACATATATACAAGAATAATATTTTTGTGGTTGGTGCCATTTTTTTCTTTTCTCTCATCATTTTCTTGGAGGAACTATTGTTAATTTTTATTATTTTTATATATACTTTTTTTATTTTTTCTATTTTTAATTTTTTCTTTCTTCTTTTTTAATGTTTTTATGAACACCACTTTTTCTTTTCTTTCCCTACTCTCTTCCTCTTTTTCCCTTCTTACGTTTTCTGAGAGTGCTAACATCAGATTTCTAGAGGGTTTTTTGTCTGTTCATTCATTTTCTTAGTATGTTTTTTAACTTTTTTCTTTTTCTCAATTATTCTATGATTATCATAATTTTTATTGTAGTTGTGTTTTTTTCTTGTTGTCTGTATGTCTATGTGTTTCTGATTGATTGTGCATCTGTGGGCTTGTGCGTCTGGTAGTCTTTTTATCTGTTTATTGCTCATTTGGTCTCAATAAGTTTGGTGTTTCAACCTGCAAAACTGAGCTCCCACTCAGCACTCCCAGCACTCCCCTCCACTCTCACTCTGAGGTCTGGAGGCCTGTCCCCCAGGAGTCCAGATACTTGGGTGATTTCTCGAGGGGTGGGGACAGGGCCTGGACTGCAGCTGGTCAGTGCAAATTCTGTGGCACAGGAGTGAGGAGACGACAGTCAGCTGAGAGAGACCTGCTTCGGAGTGGCAGTGCCCTGAGGTGCAGAGCAGCAGCTATTCTTGGCAACAATAGGGCCCACCCCCAGATATTCTGAAGCCACAACCCCTGTCTTCCTGGGCAACCAGAGGAGGCTGGGCATCTTCTCAGATGGCAACCACCATGGAACAGATCTGGGACTGAAACACAGGCCCCATGAGTAAAGGGTTTGCCTGTGGCAGTACCGGCCTGGGTGGAACGCGGAGACTAGAAAACGCATGTGTAGACCCAGGAAATTCCAAGGGTGGGGCTGACCCAGAGGACCACTTTACTGAGCCTAAGATGCACCCAGCCCTCAGGGGATCATCAGCCCACAGACAAAGAAAGGCAGGAGGCTAGAGCTGACCATGCAATGAATACAAACCTGCAGGAGTAAAGACAGGACATGAGTAACAGGTTCTGGGGACTCAAAACAGTTTCTCTTCTGCAGAGGAATTTAGCAGGGACAGAAACAAACTCCCACAAAGTTGTTTTGTTCTGTCAGTAACATCAATCAGGGGTGGGGCTGGAACTGAGTGAATACTCTCCAGTCTCCATCAAGCGCCCAAGGTTGTCAAGGCTCACCACCCCCTGCTGGATACAGGCAGAGAGCAGTGGCCTGGCTAAGCAGATACAGATTTCCTTGTGATTCAGGTAGGTACAAACCCCTGGGGTAGCTACTCACTGGAGGCAACTGAGTCACAGCCCTGCGGGGGCTATCACTGACTGGGTGTGACAGAGGTGCAAGGTGGGGAAGGAGGCATCAACCTTCCCAGACTGCTCTATTTCCTGGGCGGGTTCTCCAGACTTCATGGAGCACCGGAGCAAGTCATATTTCAGTTGTCACCAAATCGCTGTCATCCAGTTCTCAGAGACCTCTGAAACTCTCACACCTGAGACAGGTGCTGACTCAGACAATTGATTTGGACCTTTTGAACTGAGCCAATCACCCAAGGACTATTCAAGTGGTGGCCTGGCTATGTGGTTGTAGGAAGGATTGATTTTCCTTTTCCGATTGTTGCCTGTGAGGGGGCAGGGTGATTTAATTGCTGGTATTTCTCCACAGCTGAAACTTTAAACCAGAGTAACTGTTTCACTGGGGTAGAATAGAGACCAGCTAAAAACAAGACAGAACAACTTAGCCCCACAATACCAAATAGGTCACCAGTCTGTCAGGCCATAGCATTGCATGGGTCCTCAACAAAGCTCCAGGGGAAAAGTCAAATGGTGTAAAATAATCATGGGGTGGAATCTGCAAAAAACTCTGGTAGCAAAAATAACCAGAATAGATCAACCTCCCCAAGGAAAGATATGGCAGATGTAACTGAAGATCCCATTCATAAACATCTGGCTGAGATGTCACAAATCGAATTCAGAATTTGGATTGCAAACAAGATTAATAGAATGGATGAAAATTTGGAATTAGAAATTCGAGGAACAATTCAAGTCAGAATTAGAAATTCGAGGAGAAATTCAAACGTCTCAAGAATTTGATGAATTTAAAAACAAAACCACCAAAGATTTTCATGCACTGAAGCAAGAATTTCAGCCCTCAAAGATCTGAAAAATACAATAGAATCCCTCAGTAACAGAGTGGAGCAAGCAGAAGAAAGGATTTCTGACATTTGAATGCTCCCAAACTCTTAAAGAAGAGGAGAAATGGACAGCAAAAACATATCCTCTCAGAGAGCTTTGGGATAATTTGAAGAAGGCTAATATCCACCTCTTTGGAATCCCTGAAAGTTATGAAGTGGTCTCGCAAGGCACAGCAGCCCTTCTCCATGAAATTTTGAAAGAGAATTTTCCAGACATACCAAGAGATTCTGAAATTCAGATAGCAGACAGTTTCAGAACCCCAGCATGACTCAATCTGAATAAGACATCCCCCAGGAATATTATAATTAACTTCACTAGTGTAAATATGAAAGAGAAAATTCTGAAACTAGCCAGACGTAAGAAATCAATTCCCTACAAAGGGAAGAATATTAGAATGACTGCAGATCTCTCCGCTGAAACTTTTCAAGCCACAAAAGGATGGTAATCAACTTTTACTGTCCTAAAACAAAATAACTTTCAACCCCAGATCCTGTATCCAGCTAAACTGAGTTTCATTTATGATGGAGAAATTAAATACTTTAATGAGATTCATATGTTGAAGAAATTTGCCATAACCAAACCAGCTCTTCAGGATATTCACAGACCTATCCTCCATAACGACCATCCCGATCCTCTGCCACAAAAATAAACTCACTCAGAAACTTTTGATCAAATTCCAACTTCCACAGTGGTGAAAAATGTCCACTGGACTTTCAAAAAACTCGATACCCAAAATTTCACCACACTTATCAATATTCTCCATTAATGTGAATGGCTTAAATTGTCCTCTAAAAAGGCACAGGTTAGCTGACTGGATACAAAAAATTAGGTCATATATTTGCTGCATACAAGAGTCACATCTCACCTTAAAAGAAAAATTATAGACTCAGGGTGAAAGGATGGTCATCCATATTTCAGGCAAATGGTAGCCAGAATAAAGCAGGCATTCCAATTCCATTTGCAGACACAATAGGCTTTAAACCAACAAAAGTAAGGAAGGATAAGAATGGTCACTTCATATTTGTTAAAGGATATACTCAATACGATGAGATTTTAATTATGAATATTTATGCATCCAACCAGAATGTGCCTCAATTTATGAGAGAAACGCTAACAGACATGAGCACCTTGATTTCCACCAGCTCCAAAATAGTTGGAGATTTCAAAACTCCTTTGGCAGTGTTGGATAGATCCTCCAATAACAAGCTGAGCAAAGAAATCTTAGATTTAACCCTAACCATGCAACATTTGGATTTAGCAGACATCTACAGAACATTTCACCCCAACAAAACTGAATACACATACTTCTCATCAGCCAACAGAACATATTCCAAAATCGATCACATCTTAGGTCACAAGTCTAACCTCAGTAAATTTAAAGGAATAGAAATTATTCCTTTCATCCTCTTAGACCACCATGGAATAAAAGTTGAACTCAGTAACAACGGGAACCTGCATACTCATACAAAAACATGGAAGTTAAATAAACTTATGGTGAATGATAGCTGGGTCAGAGATGAGATCAAAAAGGAAATTTCCAAATTTTTGGAACAAAATGACAATAAAGACACGAATTATCAGAACTTCTGGGATACCGCAAAAGCAGTCCTAAGAGGGAAATTTATAGCACAGCAAGCCTTCCTCAAGAGAACGGAAAGATAAGAAGTTAAATACTTAATGGGACATCTCAAGCAACTGAAAAGGAAGAATATTCCAATCCCAAACCCAGTAGAAGAGGAGAAATAACCAAAATTAGAGCAGCATTAAATGATATTGAAAACAAAAGAATTATACAACAGATCAATAAATCAAAAAGTTGCTTTTTGAAAAGGTCAATAATATAGATAAAATTTTGGCTAACCTAACCAGGAAAAAAAAGAGTAAAATCTCTAATTTCTTTTTTCTTTTTTTTTTATTAAATCATAACTATATACATTGATATGATCATGGGGCATCATACATTCGCTTCATAGACCATTTGACACATTTTCATCACAATGAAACATAGCCTTCTTGGCATTATCTCAGTTACTGTGCCAAAACATTTACATTCTACATTTACCAAGTTTTGTAAATACACCTGTAAGATGCACCACAGGTATAATCCCACCAATCCTCCTCCCTCTATCCACCACCCCCCACCCTCCCCTCCCTTTCCCACTTCCCCCTATTGTTAGGTTGTAACTGGGTTATAGCTTTCATGTGAGAGCCTCAAATTAGTTTCATAGTAGGGCTGAGTACATTGGGTACGTTTTCTTCCATTCTTCAGATACTTTACTAAGAAGAATATGTTCCAGCTCCATCCATGTAAACATGAAAGAGGTAAAGTCTCCATCTTTCTTTAAGGCTGCATAATATTCCATGGTGTACATATACCACAATTTATTAATCCATTCGTAGATCAATGGGCACTTGGGCTTTTTCCATGACTTAGCAATTATGAACTGGGCTGCAATAAACATTCTGGTACAAATATCTTTGTTATGTTGTGATTTTTGGTCTTCTGGGTATATGCCCAGCAGAGGGATTACAGGATTGAATGGCAGATCTATTTTTAGATCTCTGAGTGTTCTCCATATCTCTTTCCAAAAGGAATGTATGAATTTGCATTCCCACCAGCAGTGCAGAAGTGTTCCCTTTTCTCCACATCCACGCCAACATCTCTGGTCTTGAGATTTTGTGATATAGGCTAGTGTCACTGGAGTTAGATGATATCTCAAAGTAGTTTTGATTTGCATTTCTCTGATGATTAAAGATGATGAGCATTTTTTCTGTGGATTCTGGTTATTAAACCTTTGTCAGAGACATAACCCGCAAATATCTTCTCCCATTCTGAGGGCTGTTTGTTTGCTTTACTTACTGTGTTCTTGGCTCTGCAGAAGCTATTTAGTTTGATCAGGTCCCAGTAGTGTATTTTTGAAGCTGCTTCAATTGCCCGGGTGGTTCTCCTCATAAAATACTCACCCAGACCAATTTCTTCAAGGGTTTTCCCTGCACTCTCCTCTACTATTTTTATAGTTTCATGTCTTAAGTTTAAATCTTTAATCCAATGAGAGTCTATCTTAGTTAATGGTGAAAGGTGTGGGTCCAATTTCAGTCTTCTGCAGGTTGCCAGCCAGTTCACCCAGCACCATTTGTTAAATAGGGAATCATTTCCCCACTGAATGTTTTTAATTGGCTTGTCAAAGATCAAATAATGGTAAGTAGCTGGAATCATCTCTTGGTTCTCTATTCTGTTCCAGATATCTACATGTCTGTTTTTCTGCCAGTACCATGCTGTTTTGATCACTATCGATTTGTATTAAAGTCTGAGGTCTGGTAGTGTGATTCCTCCTGTTTTGTTTTTATATCTGAGTAATGTCTTGGCTATTCGAGGTTTTTTCTGATTACATATAAAACAAAGTATTGTTTTTTCAAGATTTTTAAAATATGACAGTGGAGCTTTAATAGGGAGTGCATTGAAATTATATATTGCTTTGGGTAGTATGGACATTTTGATAATGTTGATTCTTCCCAGCCATGAGCATGGTATGTTTTTCCATTTGTTAACATTTTCAGCTATTTCTTTTCTTAGAGTTTCATAGTTCTCTTTATAGAGATCTTTCACGTCTTTTGTTAGGTAAATTCCCAAATATTTCATCTTCTTTGGCACTACTGTGAATGGGATAGAGTCCTTGACAGCTTTTTCAACTTGACTGTTGTTGGTGTATATAAAGGCTACCGATTTATGGATGTTGATTTTGTAACCTGAGACGCTGCTGTATTCCTTGATCACTTCCAGGAGTTTTGTAGTAGAGTCCCTAGTGTTTTCCAGATACACAATCATATCATCTGCGAAGAGCGAGAGTTTGATCTCTTCTGACCCTATATGGATACCCTTGATCGCCTATGGTTGATACTATTTCATTACTTGATATTGGCCTGTTCAACATTTCTACTTGATTCTGGCTAAGTCTTGGAAGGTGACGTGCTTCCAAGTATTGGTCAGTTTCCTTCAGATTTTCATATTTCTGAGAATAAAGTTTCTTGTAATATTCATTAAGGATTTTTTTGAATTTCTGAAGAGTCTGTTGTTATTTCGTATTTGTCCTTTCTGATCGATGAAATTAGAGATTTTGGGGGAGAGACAAGATGGCAGACTGAAGCCAGCTTTCAACAGAGGCTCCCATCCAGAAGGAGAGTTAAGGGACAGGAATTTAGTAAGTATCCTGGTGGATTTGAGCTGCACCAAGAGAGAAGGTTGAAGAACGCACATCAACACCGCTGAGGCAAGCTGTGATCACAAGGACGCAAACAAAAGCAAAACGGCTCACTTCTGGATATTCTGAAGCCACACCCACTGTCTCCCTAGGCAACCAGAAGAGTCCACCAGTGAGCAAAGCATTTGCCTGACGCTGCTCACACACCCGGGAAGCTTCCAGGGCAGGACCGACACAGAGAGGTAATCGGACACAAACCTCCAGCAGCAAAGACATTTGAACTCAGAACAGCCCGTCTTCTGTAGGCGATTTTAGCAGAAACAGAGACAGAACCCCCCAAAGTTGTCTGCTCTGTTCTGTTCTGTTAGCAACATGAATCAGGGACGGGACTAAGCCTGAGTGAACACCTCCCTCCCACCACCTGCATCAAGCACTCAAAGATGTCAGGCCCCATCTCCTCCTCCTAGACTGCAGCAGACTGCAGGGGCCTGGCAGACTTCCTTGCAATTCAGGCAGGTGCAAACCCCTGGAGTATCTGTTCACTACAGGCAACTGGGTTAGCCATCTGCAGAGATACCAGTGACTGGGACCGACGGAGGGGTAAAGTGGGGAAGGAGACATCAACCTTCCCAGACTGATCTATTTCTTAGGTGGCTCCACATGACTCCATGCAGCACTGGAGTAAGCCATATCAGAGGAGTCACCAGACCCCTGTGATCCAGTTCCCAGAGACCTCTTGAACTCTCCCACCCGAAACAAGTGCCGATTGAGACAATCGATTTGGACCTTTTGAACTGAACTAATAGATTGAGGACTTTTCAGGTGATGCACTGGGTATGCGGTTGTAGGAAGGTTTGGTTTTCCTTTTCCAACTGGTGCCAGAGGTGGGCAGGCGGGGTGACTTAATTGCTGGTTTTTCCACATAGCTGAGACTTCAAGCCAGAGTAAACGTTACAATAGGATCGAACAGAAACCATCTGAAAACAAGATAGAACCACTTAGCCCCACCACACAAGACAGGGCCCCAGTTTCTCAGGCCACAACACTGTACGGGCCCTCGATAAAGCCCCAGGGGAAAAATCAAAGGGAGTAAAATAACCATGGGGTGGAATCAGTGGAAAATCTCTGGTAACATGAATAACCAGAATAGATCAACCCTCCCCCCTAAGAAAAGATACGGCAGATGTGATTGAAGATCCCATTCATAAACAACTGGCTGAAATGTCAGAAATCGAATTCAGAATTTGGATTGCAGACAAGATTAATAAAATGGAATTAGGAATTCGAGGAGAAATTCAAAAGTTGTCTCAAGAATTTAACGAATTTAAAGACAAAACCACCAAAGACTTAGACACACTGAAGCAAGAATTTATACCCCTCAAAGATATGAAAAATATAGTAGAATCCCTCAGCAACAGAATGGAGCAAGCAGATGAAAGGATTTCTGACATTGAAGATGAAGTCTTCGAACACTCCCAATCTCTCAAAGAGGAAGAGAAATGGAGAGCAAAAATGGAACACTCCCTCAGAGAACTCTCAGATATTTCAAAGAAAAGCAATATATGAATAATTGGGATTTCTGAGAATGATGAAGTGGCCTCGAAGGGCACAGAGGCCCTTCTGCATGAAATTATGAAAGAAAATTTTCCAGACATGCCTAGAGATTCTGAAATTCAGATAGCAGACAGCTTCAGAACCCCAGAACGATTCAACCCCAATAAGTCATCCCCCAGGCATATCATAATTAGCTTCACTAAAGTTAACATGAAAGAGAAGATTCTCAAAGCAGCCCGGCGAAAGAAAACTATAACGTACAAAGGAAAGAATATTAGAATAACTGCAGATCTCTCTGCTGAAACTTTTCAAGCCAGAAGAGGCTGGTCATCAACTTTTAATCTCCTAAAGCAAAATAACATTCAACCCAGGATCTTGTATCCAGCTAAACTGAGTTTCATTTATGATGGAGAAATTAAATACTTCAATGACATTCATATGTTGAAAAAATTTGGCATAAGTAAACCAGCCCTTCAGGATATTCTTAGACATATTCTCCACAATGACCAACCCAATCCTATACCACAAAAGTAAACTCACTCAGAAACTTCGGATCAAACTCCAACTCCCACACTGGCGAAAGGATTAAAAATGTCCACTGGACCTTTGAAAACCTCGATACACAAAATTCGACCACACTTATCAATACTCTCCGTTAATGTGAATGGCTTAAACTGTCCTCTAAAGAGGCATAGGTTAGCTGACTGGATACAAAAACTCAAGCCAGATATTTGTTGCATACAAGAGTCACATCTTAACTTAAAAGACAAATACAGACTCAGGGTGAAAGGATGGTCATCCATATTTCAGTCAAATGGTAATCAGAAAAAAGCAGGTGTTGCAATTTTATTTGCAGATACAGTAGGCTTTAAACCATCAAAAGTAAGGAAGGACAAGAATGGTCACTTCATCTTTGTTAAGGGTAATACTCAATATGATGAGATCTCAATTATTAATATCTATGCACCCAACCAGAATGCACCTCAATTTATAAGAGAAACTCTAACAGACATGAGTAACTTGATTTCCTCCAGCTCCATAATCGTCAGAGATTTCAACACTCCTTTGGCAGTATTGGATCGATCCTCCAGCAAGAAGCTGAGCAAAGAAATCTTAGATTTAAACCTAACCATCCAGCATTTGGATTTAGCACACATCTACAGAACATTTCATCCCAACAAAACTGAATACACATACTTCTCATCAGCCCATGGAACTTACTCCAAAATTGACCACATTTTAGGTCACAAGTCTAATCTCAGTAAATTTAAAGGAATAGAAATTATTCCTTGCATCTTCTTGGACCATCATGGAATAAAACTTGAATTGAGTAACAACAGGAATCTGCATACTCATACAAAAACATGGAAGTTAAATAACCTTATGCTGAATGATAGCTGGGTCAGAGATGAGATTAAGAAAGAAATCACCAATTTTTTGGAACAAAATGACAATGAAGACACAAACTATCAGAACATCTGGCACACCGCAAAGGCAGTTCTAAGAGGGAAATTTATAGCACTGCAAGCCTTCCTCAAAAGAACGGAAAGAGAGGAAGTTAACAACTTAATGGGACATCTCAAGCAACTGGAAAAGGAAGAACATTCCAACCCCAAACCCAGTAGAAGAAAAGAAATAACCAAAATTAGAGCAGAATTAAATGAAATTGAAAACAAAAGAATAATACAACAGATCAATAAATCAAAAAGCTAGTTTTTTGAAAAGGTCAACAAAATAGATAAACCTCTGGCCAACCTAATCAGAAAAAATAGAGTAAAATCTCTAATATCATCAATCAGAAATAATAAAGACAAAATAACAACAGACTCGTCAGAAATCAAAAAAATCCTTAATGAATATTACAAGAAACTTTATTCTCAGAAATATGAAAATCTGAAGGAAATTGACCGATACTTGGAAGCACGCCACCTTCCAAGACTTAGCCAGAATCAAGTGGAAATGTTGAACAGACCCATATCAAGTTCAGAAATAGCATCAACTATACAAAACCTCCCTAAAAAGAAAAGTCCGGGACCAGATGGCTTTACATCAGAATTCTACCAAACCTTTAAAGAGGAACTAGCACCTGTATTACTCAACCTGTTCCAAAATGTAGAAAAACGAGGACTACCCAACACGTTCCATGAAGCCAACATCACCCTGATCCCCAAACCAGGAAAAGTCCCAACAAAAAAGAAAATTGTAGACCAATATCACTAATGAATATAGATGCAAAAATATTCAGCAAGATACTAACAAACAGAATCCAGCAACACATCAAACAAATTATAAATCATGAGCAAGTCAGTTTTATCCCAGGTTCTCAAGGCTGGTTCAATATTCATAAATCTATAAGTATAATTCGGCACATAAACATATTAAAAAACAAAGACCATATGATTCTCTCAATTGATGCAGAAAAAGCTTTTGATAATATCCAGCATCCTTTCATGATCAGAACACTTAAGAAAATTGGTACAGAAGGGACATTTCTTAAACTGTTAGAGGCCATCTACAGCAAACCCACAGCCAATATCGTATTGAATGGAGTTAAATCGAAACCATTTCCACTCAGATCAGGAACCAGACAAGGCAGACAATTGTCTGCACTGCTCTTTAACACTGTAATGGAAGTTTTAGCCATCACAATTAGGGAAGAAAAGGCGATCAAGGGTATCCATATAGGGTCAGAAGAGATCGAACTTTCGCTCTTCACAAACGATACGATTGTATATTTGGAAAACACCAAGGATTCTACTACAAAACTCTTAGAAATGATCAAGTAATACAGCAGTATCTCAGGTTACAAAATCAACACTCATAAATCGGTAGCCTTTATATATAACAACAATAATGAAGCTGAAAAAACAGTTAAGGACTCTATTCCATTCACAGTAGTGCCAAGGAAGATGAAATATTTGGGAGTTTACCTAAGAAATGACGTGAAAGAGCTCTATAAAGAGAACTATGAAACTCTAAGAAAAGAAATAGCTGAAAACGTTAACAAATGGAAAAACATACCACGCTCATGGCTGGGAAGAATCAACATTATCAAAATGTCTACACTACCCAAAGCAATGTACAATTTTAATGCAATCCGTATTAAAGCTCCACTGTCATACTTTAAAGATCTTGAAAAAATAATATTTCGTTTTATATGGAATCAGAAAATACCTCGAATAGCCAAGACATTACTCAGAAATAAAAACAAAGCAGGAGGAATCATGCTATCAGTCCTCAGACTATAATATAAATTGATAGTGATCAAAACAGCATGATACTGGCACAAAAACAGAGAAGTAGATGTCTGGAACAGAATAGAGAACGAAGAGATGAACCCAGCTACTTACCATTATTTGATCTTTGACAAGCCAATTAAAAACATTCAGTGGGGAAAAGATTTCCCATTTAACAAATGGTGCTGGGTGAACTGGCTGGCAACCTGTAGAAGACTGAAACTGGACCAACACTTTTCACCCTTAACTAAGATAAACTCTCACTGGATTAAAGATTTAAACTTAAGACATGAAACTATAAAAATAAATAAATAAATAAATAAATAAATAAATAAATAAATAAATAAAATAAATAATAAATAAATAAATAAATAATATAAATAATAATAATATAAATAATAATAATAATATAATAAATAATAATAATATAATAAATATAATAAATAAATAAATAAATTGATAGTGATCAAAACAGCATGATACTGGCACAAAAACAGAGAAGTAGATGTCTGGAACAGAATAGAGAACGAAGAGATGAACCCAGCTACTTACCATTATTTGATCTTTGACAAGCCAATTAAAAACATTCAGTGGGGAAAAGATTTCCTATTTAACAAATGGTGCTGGGTGAACTGGCTGGCAACCTGTAGAAGACTGAAACTGGACCAACACTTTTCACCCTTAACTAAGATAAACTCTCACTGGATTAAAGATTTAAACTTAAGACATGAAACTATAAAAATACTACAAGAGATTGCAGGAAAAACCCTTGAAGAAATCAGTCTGGGCAAGTATTTCATGAGGAGGACCCCCCAGGCTATTGAAGCAGCTTCAAAAATACACTATGGAGTCCTGATCAAACTAAAAAGCTTCTGCACAGCCAAGAACACAGTAACTAAAGCAAGCAAACAGCCCTCAGAATGGAAGAAGATATTTGCAGGTTATGTCTCTGACAAAGGTTTAATAACCAGAATCCACAGAGAACTCAAATGTATAAGCAAGGAAAGAACAAGTGATCCCATCTTAGGCTGGGCAAGGGACTTGAAGAGAAACTTCTTTGAAGAAGACAGGTGCAAGGCCTACAGACATATGAAAAAATGCTCATCATCCTTAATCATCAGAGAAATGCAAATCAAAACTACTTTGAGATACCATCTAACTCCAGTAAGATTAGCCCGTATCACAAAATCCCAAGACCAGACATGTTGGCACGGATGTGGAGGAAAGGGAACACTTCTACACTGCTGGTGGGAATGCAAATTAATACATTCCTTTTGGAAAGATGTTTGGAGAACACTTAGAAATCTAAAAATAGATCTGCCATTCAATCCTATAATTCCTCTACTACGTATATACCCAGAAGACCAAAAATCACATTATAACAAAGATATTTGTACCAGAATATTTATTGCAGCCCAATTCACAATTGCTAAGTCATGGAAAAAGCCCAAGTGCCCATCGATCCACAAATGCCTCAATATATTGTGATATATGTACACCATGGAATATTATGCAGCTTTAAAGAAAGATGAAGACTTTACCTCATTCATGTTTATATGGATGGAGCTGAAACATATTCTTCTTAGTAAAGTATCTCAAGAATGGACGAAAAGGTATCCAATGTACTCAGCCCTACTTTGAAACTAATTTATGGCTTTCATAGGAAAGCTATAACCCAGTTATAACCTAAGAATATAGGGAAGGGGGAGAGGGACGAGAGGGAGAGGGGATGTTGGTGGGAGGGTGGGTGATTGGTGGGATTACACCTGCAGTGCATCTAACAATGGTACACGTGAAACTTAGTGAATGCAGAATATGATTGTCTTAACACAATAACTAAGAAAACGCCAGAAATTCTATGTTAACCAGTGTGATGAAAATGTGTTAAACTGTTCATAAAACCAGTGTATGGTGCCCCATGATCACATTACTGTACACAGCTATGATCTAATACTAATAAAAAAAATTAAAAAATTTTTAAAAAGTGACATATATTAATCTCTATTATTCTATAGATGACAGCAAGTTATTTCAAAGAAGGAACATGTCACATATTACTTATTACATTTTTATTTTTAAATTAAAATATTATTTTTCAAGTGACTTTATTGGTAACTGAATCATGATCTGATTCTTTTTATACATCCCTACCTCAGGATAATGTGCAAATAAGCAATTCCTTTATGCCTAAAATAAAATTTTATATGTCATTTCTTAAAGTCCCACACCACAAAGATTCTAACCTTAAGGAATGAAAAAATATTCAAGAATGCTTTTAAATCTTTTCTTTTCACAAACTAAGTTGTCAATAGCAATATAGCAATTTCTCTTCCAAACCCATCTAAAACCGTTAACACTGAAATTAAACAATAGTGAACTTGGAGAATAGTTCCTATGGGTCTTACTTTTATAAAATGCTTTCATAGGTGTTTCCTTCTTTGTGCTTTTTTTCTACTGCTTTATAATAGTACAAATATATATTCATATAATTCATATATACAAATATTCTACCCCCTGGTCACAATATTCTCTTCCCACTACATCTATACTTTTACTCCATTGGTATGTCCAGTATATTAATTCCTCTGTTTCACAGCTTTAAGTCGCTTCCTGTCTTAATTTTCCTCTCCATCCCGTTTATATTCCTTGGTCCATCACTCTTTTATTAACAACATCCTACGCTTCTTTTCTCCATTGTCATTCCATTGAATGCAGAAAATCCTCAATCCTGGAAATCCTGGATAAAAATTATTTGCCTCCCTATACTATCATCTTGGCTGCTAAGCATAGTTTAAGTCACACAATGGAAAATATTTGCATTATTATAAACTAGTGATTATCAACCTCCATAAGTCCCCACTGCTAGCTGGTACTGTTTCTCTATCCAGATTATTTTTCTATGTTCCATAATAGAAATTTTCAGAAAACACTCTAACCTTATATCCTTACACCTTTCTTATTCTTTTTAAAGTAAATGGCTCCATAATCAAAAATAAAAACAAAAATCTCTATTCTCCTCCACCAGTAACTATATCCAGAAATATCTTCAACATTCACCTAGTTGTTCAGCAAGAAGCTTCAGATTCATCCTTTGTACCTCCCACTCTGTTAATGTGGGTCATTACACATATTTCCTCTATACAATCAATTATCAAATCTATAAATTCTGTTTAATAAATATCTCAATTTTTCAATTTCTTCCTAGTCCCACTGTCACTAGCCAACATCTCTCACCTGCACTACCAGGTGCCTAGACTTCCTGTTCCTATCCAGGAGACCAGGCTTCCTGGTTATTCGAACCAGAATAACCTTTTAAAATTCTATTTTGGCCAGGCGTGGTGGCTTATGCCTGTAATCCTAGCACTCTGGGAGGCTGAGGCAGATGGATTGCTTGAGCTCACGATTTCACAACCAGCCTAAGCAAAAGTGAGACCCCATCTCTACCTAAAAATAGAAAAACTAAAGCAAGAGGATCACTTGAGCCCAATTTGGAGGTTGCTATGAACTATGACGCCACAGTACTCTACCCAGGGCGACAGCTTGAGACTCTGTCTCAAAAAAATCAATAAATAAAATAAAATTATATTTGATTGTGACACACACATCCTCCTTAATTTAATATTTCAATGACTAACCATTGTATTTAAAATAAGGTAGGAAAAATAGTTAAAAAGAAAATTTTGAATATGGCCAAAGTGAACAAAGCCACCAATAAATCTGTTTCCTTTCTAACTCACTTCCATTATCCTCTTTACTCAATACCACATTGGATCCTGCTAGCTGGAGGAAAACTTTCCCTCTGTCTCCTGTGTGTAAGACTTTGATCTAATGTTAGCATTCTACCCAATTCCCATCATTACTATCACTAAGAGGCTCCTAAAATATAATCAGCTGAAATGTCAATTCCAAGGAATCCCTTTCCTAACAAAGCATTAAGTTAAAACCATGTATTTCCCTTTCAAAACATTGCTTGCACATATAATTACTTATTAAATGTGTTTCTTTTTAATTTTTTCATCAATTTATAGTAACTGTATATATTTATGGAATACATATGATATTTTGATACATTCTGTAATCAGGGCAATTAGGCTATATAGCACCTCAAGCATTTATCATTTTTTTGTTCTGGGAACATTTCTACTTTTCTCTTCTAGGTATTTTGAAATATATAATATATTATTATTAACTATTGTCACCCCTACTGTGCTATCAAACACTAGAACATATTCCTTGTACTAGCTATATTTTTTAAATCACTAACCAACCTCTCATCATCTTCTCCTACCTCCTACCCTAACCAGCCTCTGGTAACCATCTACCTATACTCTCTACCTTCATGAGATCAACTGTTTTAGCTCTCACATATCAGTGAAAACGTATTTGTATTTCTATGCCTGGCTTACATCTTCCTGCAAATGACAGAGTTCCATTTGTTATGGTTGAATAATATTGCATTATGTGTATATATCACATTTTGTCATCCATTCATCAGCTAATGAACATTTAGTTGACTTCCATATCTTGACTATTGTACATAGTGCTGCAATAAACATGGGGGAGCAGATATCCCTTCAATATACTTACTTCCTCTCTTTTGGATATATACTGAGCAGTGGGATTGCTGGATCATACAGTAGATCCACTAATTATTTGAGGAAACTTCAGACTGTTTTCTACAGTGGCTATTATAATTTATATTTCCATCAACAGTGTTTATCTTTTGCTTATCTTTTTTAAAAAAAATCCGGGTGTTGCCTGTGGCTCAAGGAGTAGGGTGCCACCCCATATACTGGGGTGGGGGGGGTGGCAGGTTCAAGCCTGGCCCTGGCCAAAACTGCAAAAAAAAAAAAAAAAAAAAAGGAAGAAAAAAGAAAATCAACTTAAAATTTTTCTAGTCTGAATTTCCCTTATTTTAGCTCTGATTTTTATTATTTCTTTTCTTCTAATAATTTGGGGTTTGGTATGTTCTCCTTTTTCTAATTCCTTGTAGTGTTTAGTTATGTTGTTTATATGAAGTCATTATACTTTTTTGGTGTAGATGTTTATTTTTATAAACCTCCCTTCTTCCAATAGCTTTTACTATAGCCCATAGGTTTTGGTAAGTTGTGTTACCATTTATCTCAAGGAATTTTTAATTTCCTTTTTAATTTTTTCTGATACCTAATTCATTGTTCAGGAGCATGTTGTTCAATTTTCATGAATTCGTATGGTTTCCAGGGTTCCTTCCATTATTGAGTTCTAGTTTTAGTCCATTGCAGCCAGAAAACATACTTGATGTGATTTTATATTTTTTAATATAAATCCTTTCTAACTCTGTCTCAAAAAAAAAAAAATGAAAAAAATAAAAGAAAAAGAAAAAGAAAACCACATCAAGGATGTGATTTGGTTTGTGACCTAAAATTTGGTCTATTCTGAAGAACGTTCCACGTGCTAATGAGAAAACTGTGCATTCTTCAACTGTCACATGGAATACTCTGTCAGATTTCAGTTTAACTCTTAATGATTCTTTGTTGAATTTCTGTCTGAATGATATTTCCATTGCTAAAAGTGAGGTGTTGAAGTTCCCTAATTCTATTGTGTTATAGTCAAACTCTACTTTAGGTTTATGAATCTTTGTTTTATATATATATATCAGCACTGGGTGCATATATAGTTAGAATTTTTAGAACCTCTTCCTATATCAACTCCTTTATCATTATATAATGTGCTTCTTTGTCTTTTTTTTTTTTTAACTATTCTTAATTTAAAGTTCCTCTTGTTTGATATAAGTACAATGACTCCTGCTCACTTTTGGTTCTCATTTGCATGGGATGTGTTTTTTCATCCCTTCAGTTTCAGTCTGTGCATATCTTTGAGGTTAAATTAGTTTCTCATAGAAAATATATATTTGGGCCTTCTTTTGTTTTTTTAATTTGCCCACTCATTCTATGTCTTCTAATTGGAAAATTTAATCCATTTACATTCAAGGTTATTATTAATAGGTAAGGTTTAACTACTTCCATTTCATTAATTATTTCTTGTTTTATAGATAGTTTCTTTTTTTCGCCTCTCTTACTGTCTTCCTTTGTGGCCAAGTGATTTTCTCTAGTAGCAGGTTTTCATTCTGTGCTATTTATTTTTTAGTGTATTTGTCGCAGGTTTTTGCTTTGTAGCTACCAAGATGCTTCTGAAAAACATTTTTTAGTTACAACAGAATATTTTAAACTAACGATTTGAGTTTTATCACAAACAAAAGTAACAAGAAAACTCTGCATTTTAATACCACCTTCCCTTTCTGACTTACTTATGTTTCACTTTACATCTTTTTATATTGCCAATCTCTTAACCAACTGTTGTAGTTATTATTGGCTTTGATGGTTTTATCTTTTAGTCTTCATCCTTAAGATATAAGTGATTTACTTATACCAATTATAGTATTAGAGTATTCTAAATTTGTTTCTTTACCAGTGAGTTTAATATCTTCAGATGTTTTCTTATTAAGTATTAGCATCCATTTCTTTCAGATTGAAGGACTTCCTTTAACATTTCTTTAAAACCAATCTGGTGATGATAAATTCCACTGCTTTTGTCTTAAAAGTCTCTATCTCTTCTTTTTGTTCAGAGGATAGCTTTCCTGCATATAGTGTTCTTGACAAGGCCTTTTTCTGCTTCTTCTTTTACCACTTTCAATATAGCATTCCACTCTCCATTGGCCTGCAGTGTTTCTGCTAAGAAATTTGCTGAAAGATATATTGGATCTCCATTGAATATAATATGTTTCTTTTCCCTTGCTGCTTCTGTATTCTTTCTCTGTCTTAAATTTTTGCTAATTTGATTATGATATGACTTGGAAAATTTCTCTTTGGGTTGAATTTTATTGCTGACCTCTGAGCTTTCTGTAACAGGGTTGTGTCATCTTTATCCAGATTTGGCAAATTTTTAGCCATTATTTCCTTAAATACACTTTCTAAGCCTTTTTTCTCTCTCGTCTCCTTTGGGAATTCCTATTATGCAAAGGTTGGTTTGCATCATGGTGTCCCATAATTCCTGTAGGCCTTCTTCACTCTTTTTTATTCTTTCTTCTTTTTGCTCCTCTAAATGGATAATTTCACATGTTCTGTGTTAAAAATTGCTAATTCTTTCCTCTGTTTGATCAAAGCTGTGGTTGAAGCTTTCTACTGAGTTTTTTAGTTCAATTGTTATATTCCTTATTCGTAAGATATTTTTTAATTGTTTGTATTTCTTTGTCAAATTTCTTATTTTGTTCCTGGACATTTTCCACATTTTATTTGGTTTTCTGTCAGTATTTTCTTCTGATTCCCTGAACTTCTTTAAGAAGATTATTTTGAATTCTGTGCTTAGTTTTTGAAAGACCTTCAATTCTTCTAGGTCAACAGCTGGAGTTTTGTTGGTTTCTTATGGTGGTATCACACTTCCCTGAGTTTTCACAATCTTTGAGACTTTATACTGATGCTTGTATATTTAAGGCAACACCCACTTATTCCCATTTTTGCAGATGTTCTTTGGTTGCGTTTACTACTTAGACCTTTATGACTTAGTATAGGAACTTAAATGCTGGACAACTGTTTCTTTTCATCCTGGGGAGAACCCATGGTGAACAACAGAACTCTACACTCCAGTGATGGGTGCACAGAAGGCTCTGATTTCACCACAATGCAATATATCACTGCAGCAATACATGAATAAATAAAAATAAGTTTCATTATGCTGAAACTTACAGTGTAGTTTCACTACACTGAAACTAAACCACTGCCCTGCCGTTGTTTCTCAGTCTGGGAAAGAGTTATAGTGAACACTGGAATTTAAATGTAGCTATGAAGCTATATTGCTGCCCTGCCATTGTTTTCTAGTCTTGTTACAACTCAAGTGGGCACCAGTACTTAGTCCCAGTCTTCAGGCCTTTCCACATATTGTACTCTCTCTAGTATTATGGCACACTCCAATCTCCTCAATGTGCATCCCTATTGACTAAAGTACAGAATAGATGCCAAGATTTGTGTAACAGTTACTGTGATCAGAACCCTGCTTTTTGTCTCAAATATACCCAAGCTGATTTAGCCCTCTTGACACTCCCAATGGCTGTCGTGGGATGGGACTGGAGTGGGCTTCCAGTAAAGATCCCCAGCTTCCCTGGAGAGATCAAATGTCCATCTCCAATTCCCTCCTCTCATCTCAGAAAATATGTTTAGGGAAATTCTCTGTGAATATGACAGCTTGGAAGAGGGGGTGTCATAGTCTTAAATGGCCATTTATTACCCCTGCCATTCTCAGCTTTTCTCAATTCTGTGGGCCCATGGAGTTTCTCCACTTCTCCTTTGTTCTCATGCACTCAGAGTGAAGTTCTTTTTTTTTTTTTTTTTTTGTAGAGACAGAGTCTCACTGTACCGCCCTCGGTAGAGTGCCGTGGCGTCACACGGCTCACAGCAACCTCTAACTCTTGGGCTTACACGATTCTCTTGCCTCAGCCTCCCGAGCAGCTGGGACTACAGGCGCCCGCCACAACGCCCGGCTATTTTTTTGTTGCAGTTTGGCCGGGGCTGGGTTTGAACCCACCACCCTCGGCATATGGGGCCGGTGCCCTACTCACTGAGCCACAGGCGCCGCCCCCAGAGTGAAGTTCTTGTCTCTAGAATTGTTGCTACTTATATTTGGGTCTGGTAGTGATGCTGTGCCATCTTCTATTCCACCATCTTGCTCATGTCACCTTCCCTCTTTCTTAATACTCTTAATTTCCACGAAGGTAGATTTATATTCCTATTACCATTATATTCTTAGCTCTTGCTACAGAGTTTATACTTAATATATATATGTTTAGTTGAAATTAATACTTTATCTTTAATATTTTCTAAATTTAAAGAAAGAATAAAATTTTTTGAGCATCTCATCACTGACACAATGTTATCCTTAAGTTTGCAGAGCTTTACCTTCATTTATTAAAGAAAAGCAACAGTTAAAGTATAGATTTTTTGAAAAAACAGTTAAAGTATAGATTTTTTGAAAAATTGTTCTATCTTTAGTAATTTCTAACAAGCCTGAAAAGTGCTTCCTAAAGGAAAAAGCTATATAAGAGGCTTTGAAGTTTACTGTATTCTGAAGAATCCAGGACAAAAAGAAATGATTTTTAAGTGATTGAAAGATGATGTGCCTGAAGAAGAAGAAAAAAAAAGATAAGTAAATCTTTTCCTTTGTCATACCCAGATTCTCATGCACAAAACCCTACTTCCACCTGGTGGTTTTCAACAATGTGGAAGTGGTTATTGCTCTTTTCATTCTGGGTTTTACTAATAGATAACTGTTTGCTCATACTTAAAATGAATCACTTTGACATGTAGGGTTGATAAAATAAATGGTATTTTTGTGAGGCATGATGCCTATCTACATTAAGTTTACAATCTATTACATATGATAAGATTTAGAAATACAAATACAAAAATGAAGTTGGCATTCACTCTGTTTTGTTCAAACTTGTAGATTCAGTTTTCTAAAGATATGAACCCGATTCTTGAATGTGACAACTCAAGTGGGCACCAGTACTTAGTCCCAATCTTTTAGTTGTTTCCAGGATAAGTGAAGATTCCATGTGAGCACCTGAGCTTGTAGAAAATCTAGCTAAGGATTCAGGCCTTTCCACATATTGTACTCTCTCTAGTATTATGGCACACTCCGATCTCCTCAATGTGCATCCCTATTGACTAAAGTACAGAATAGAAGCCAGGATTTGTGACATGTAACAGAGGTTTAAACTAGCATGCCACAATTTAATTATGAGAACCGTAATAGCCCCACATATGTTAACAGATGCTGTATAAAAAAAAAAATTTCTTGATCAAAAAAATTATTTTTAACACACACATACACATATATACACTTCTTCAAGGTGAATATATAACAGTGTATATTCACTTTTAAAGATGTTGAAAATAATAAAATTTTAACTTTTTTAACCCACTGTTTCACAGAATATATTTAATCATTAATCTATTTTCTCACAAATAACCGTTTAACATCTCACATGACTCTAGCATTCATCCATAGGCTTTAAGAAATATTTGCTTCAACTATAGTCATGATTTATCTATTTTGACATACAAACTTTACTCACATGCTTCCTTACATATATGCATAAATAAATAAGCAAAAATACAGCTCTTCAATGAATCAAATGAACCAAATATGTATGGTCAAATAAGATTAGATCAGTCCTAAAAGCTAGAACACTGAAGTAAATAATACATAAGCCTAATGAATCAATTCACAGCTTAATTTATCCTGGACCTTATTTCTGAATGTAACTAAAATATATCTATCTCACTCAATTCTTCTGTTGTATATATTCTAATTCTAATCTTATATACATAGCTCTAGATAATGATTTTCAAATTCAGTGTTCATTAGAATTGCCTCAGTGTTTATTAATAATATAATTTCTTAAGATTCACCTCACTACAATTCTTGAATGTAAGATTCAATATTGTGCATTTTTAACAAATGTCTTATGTAATACAGGAAATTCTGTTTCTAAAACATTAATATCTTTGTGTCAAAAAAAAATATTTCATGTGATTGCAGATATCATGGGATTATGGCATTGGGCCTGCTTATCATGATTAGGCTCAGTTAAAAAACAGTCTATCTTAGACTTTCTTGGTGCTCTATACTAGGAATAAAATATATTTTCTCCAATGTTGCTGCTTCTTCCATAATTACAAAAGTGCCTAGTAACACATTTCTCAGAACATATCCCCATTGTTAAGGAAAGCATTATTACATAATGAAAAGTAACAAGACTATCAAATATATCCAGGCATATTTTAGAAAGAATCAAATATAACATCTAAAAATATGAACTATAATCACTGAAATTAGACCCATCAAATTAAACAGCAGATTGCACATAGCTGCAGAAAAAATTAATAACATGGAAGACAGAGCTAAAAAAAGTTACACAGAATAAAAGAGTCACATAATATTAAGAAATATAAAAGAGAATTTAAGGGATAAGACAGTTATATCAAATTGGCTGCCTAAAGAAAAGAAAAGCAAAAATAAAGGAGAAGCAATATTTGAAGAGTTAATAGCAAAGAATGTTTTACAAAATGCATCTCAAATGAAAATTACATTTTAGGGCTCATTTTAGCAGAAGAAAGAGAATACAAAAGGAGAATGGTATATAAAACACAAGAAATACTAGCAACTATGTAGCAGTTAAAAAATAGAGCAAAAGCAGAATCCACTTGGCCTTAACACTTAGAACAGCATTTTATGTGCAATTCATTCTGTCTACATTGTCTGTAACATTCTATTGAAATAATGTTTCCACTATTTCTTAAATTAGTTCCCTCCCATTCTAGTGAGATTATTTTATTCATTTGTTATACAATTAGTGTCATTCATTAGTATCTCTATTCCATTTTGGATTCAATACATCCTCATTGGTTTTGTTCATTTTGTGTGTGTATGTGAAATATTGTGATAATTCTTTAAGTCGGAATTATTCAAAAAGATTCACTAAGAGAAGTATCCTCCATACCTGCTACCTGAAGCCCATTCCCCACTGTTTTCCATCCCTTTGTCACCTACTCCCCATAAACAACCAATCTCTTTAGTTTCTGACTTATTCTATCTGTATTTCTTTTGCACAGAGAAACACAGATCAATGCATTTTCTTATGTGAAGGATAGATATAGATATTCCTTTGGGTTTTGCTTTTATCTTCTGTATATACAGGTTTTTTGTTAGTGGTATGCGTTTAGGGTGCATTCCTAATTACTGGACTGAAAGATAAATGCAGTGTAATTTTATTAGATATTATCAAATTTCCCTCCAGAAGGATTATATCAATTTTCATTCCCACTAGCAATGTACACCTATTAAAGTGCTTGTTTTCACACAGACTTTCCAACAGAATGTGTTATCATATTTTTATAAGGGTAAAAATGATACCTCAGTGCTGTTTAAATTTGCATTTCTCTAAATATGAGTGGATTTGAACATCTGTTCATATATTTGGGTGCCGATTTTATATTTTTTGTTAATTTTCTCTTTATAACTTTTTCCCATTGTTCTCTTAAATTTGGGGTCATTTGTCCTTCAATTTTTAACTGTTTCTTACATATTAAAAACATTAACCCTCCCCTCCCCAAATAAAGAACATTAACCTTTTGTCTATGGTGCAAGTTCTATTTTATCCATGTCTCAGATGCCTTAAATTTATCGTGTTAATTGTCATACAATATTTTAATTTCTAAGGGGTTCAAATGTATCAGTCCTTTATTTTATTGTCACTGGAATTTGAGTCATAGGTGAAAGCTTTAACAAACATTCAGATCCCTAACCAATTTGGAGTTAATCTTTGTTTATGGCATGAGATATGGATTTAATTTTATATCTTTCAAATTATTACACAGTTCTCAGAATCATTTATTTATATGCCCATCTTTACCTCAGTTATTTGACATGTTGTCTTTATTATATACTAAATTTTCATATGTACTGGGGTACATACATCTTCTAAATTTTCTATACTCTTGGACTGGTCTGTTTTTCTGTTCATCCAGCAACATTTAATTATGAAGCATTTTTTATTTTTGTTTGTTTGTTTTTTCGAGAAAGAGTCTCACTATGTCACCCTCAGTGGAGTGCCACGGCATCAGAGCTCACAGCAACCTCCAACTCTTAGGCTTAAGTGATCTCTTGCCTCAGCCTCCCAAGTAGCTGGGACTACAGGCTCCCACCACAACACCTAGCCATTTTTTTTGTTGTAATTGTCATTGTTGTTTGGCAGGCCCAGGCTAGATTCAAACCTGCCAGCTCTGGTGTATGTGGCTGGTGCCCTAGCCACTGAGCTATAGGCACTGAGCCTAATTATGAAGTTTTATAAAATCTTCTAATCTATAGCAAGTGATGTTCCCCCTAATAATTTTTTCTATGTTTTCATAGCTATTCTTACATGTCTCTTTTTTCATATGCGTTTTAAGGTCAACTTGTTTAACTCTATACAATAATATGTGCATATTTTTATTGAAATTACACTTAATTTATGAATTAATTTAGAGAAAACTGGCATTTTTATAATGTTGAGTGATTCTATCTAAATAGGGAATGTATTTTCATTTGTTTATGTTTTCTTCAATATCTTTCAGGAGTGTTTTAAAATTGTCCTTATATATAATTTTGCACATTTCACCTTCATTTTATTCCTATATATTAAATATGTAATCTTTGCTGCTATTGTAAGCAGTGTTGTCTTTACCATTATGTTCTAAGTTATTATTTGTGTATGCAAAGGCTACTGATTTTTGTGTTAATTTTATAACCTGCTACTTGACTATTTGGTTGTTCAATTTTATCATTGATTTTGTAGAATAGCGGTATGAGAATTTGAAATAACATTATAACATCTGCAAGGAAAGACAGTGTTACTGCTTTCACATTCTTGCTTCCATTTGATTTTCCTTCTCTAGTTACAGTAGCTGATATTGAATAGTGAAGATAGTTGGTATTTTTACCTTGGACCTGATCTTAGTAAAAATGTTTCTACTGTTCCTTGATTTTAAGAAACACTTGTAAGAAAAAAGTGATTGTCATGTGTTATTTAACAATGAGTATAAATTCTAAGAAAAGTGTTATCAGGCAATTTTATCATTGTATGAGCATCATATAGTGTGCTTACACAGACTTAGATGTTATACCCTACTACATGCCTAGGTATTTGGTATAGACTATTGTTCTTTGGCTAGAACTGTACCACATGTTACTGTAGACAATTATAATGAAATGGTACATATTTGTGTATCTAAACGTAGATAATTTTTTTCATTTCTTCTCTTTTAGTGGTTGCTTCCTAATTATACTGTCTTGTTTTGCATATTTGTACACATTTGTTTCCTTTACTTGAACTATTATCTAGTGGTTTATCAATTTTCTTCATCTTTTAAAACAGGATTTTGATTTAAATCAGGCTTGTTCCTTTAAACTGAGCCAATCTCCTTAAGATGAGTCTGTTGAAAAAATCAAGCAATAAAATTACAGCTACAATAAAAAGGCTTCCAACCAAAAAAATAAAGTAAAATAAAATAAAATAAAAGCAGTGGACCAGAATGCTTCACACCAGCATTCTATCCAATCATCAAAGAAGAACTTGTACACACACTAAAGAAACTATTCCAAAACATTGAGATAGAAGCAACTCTCTCCAACACGTTCTATGAAGCAAAAATCACCCTGATACCAAAACCAGGAAAGAAGTCACCAAAAAAAGGAACACTACAAACAAATTTTACTAATGAATATAATGCAAAAATACTCAATGAAATCCCAGCAAATATAATATAGCTACACATTAAAACATTCAATCAGGCTTTATCCCAGGGATGCAAGGTTGTTTTAACATATGCAAATCCATAAACATAATTCATCACATAAATGGAAGCAAAAACAAAGACCATACGATTCTCTCAATAGACTCAGGAATAGCATTTGACAAAATTCAGCATCCTTTTCTGACAAGAACACTTAACAAAATAGGCATAGATGGGACATTTCTTAAACCAATAGAAGCCATTTACAACAAACCCACAGCCAATATCATACTGAATGGTGTCACTGAAAGCATTTCTGCTTAGAACTGGAACAAGACAAGGATACTCACTATCACCACTACTATTTAACATAGTGCTGGAATGCACTCAGGCAAGAAAAGGATATTAAGAGCAACCAAATTGGGGCAGAGCCAAACTTTCGTTCTTTGCTGATGGTGTGATCTTATATTTAGAAAACCCCAGAGACTCAACCACAAGGATCCTGGAAGTGATCAAGAAATACAGTAATGTCTCAAGATACAAAATCAATGTCCACAAATAAGTAGCCTTTTGTATATGCCAATGACAGTGAAGTTGAGAAGAAAATCAAGGACACAATACTCTTCACAGTAGTTTCAAAGAAAATTAACTACCTGGGCATATATCTAACAAAGGAAGTGAAAGATCTCTACAGAGACAACTATGAAACCCTGAGAAAAGAAATAGTAGAAGACATTAACAAATGGAAGAATATACCATGCTCTTGACTGGGAAGGATCAACATTTTTAAAATGTCTATACTACTCAAAGCAATCTTTAGATTTAATGCAATCCCTATTAAAATACCAACATCATACTTTGAAGAACTAAATAAAAAACAGTTCTTCATTTTATATAGAACCAAGAAAAAACAGGTATAGGTGAGGCAATTCTTTTTTTTTTTTTTTTTTTTGTAGAGACAGAGTCTCACTTTATGGCCCTCGGTAGAGTGCCGTGGCCTCACACAGCTCACAGCAACCTCCAACTCCTGGGCTTAAGCGATTCTCTTGCCTCAGCCTCCCGAGTAGCTGGGGCTACAGGCACCCGCCACAACGCCCGGCTATTTTTTGGTTGCAGTTTGGCCAGGGCCGGGTTTGAACCCGCCACCCTCGGTATATGGGGCCGGCGCCTTACCGACTGAGCCACAGGCGCCGCCCAGGTGAGGCAATTCTTAACAATAAAAACAAACCCAGAGGCATCTCTTTACCAGACTTCAGGTTAAACTATAAGTCCACAGTGATCAAAACAGCATGGTATTGGCACAAAAAAAAAGACACATAGCACTATGGAACAGAATAGAAAACCTAGACATGAAATCAGCCTCATATTTCCATCTGATCTTTGGCAAACTAAATAAAAGCATACAGTGGAGAAAAGAATCCTTATTCAACAAATGGTGATGGGAGAACTGGGTAACCAAATGTAAAAGAATGAAACTGGACCTGCATCTCCTTCCACTTACAACAATTAACTCACATGGATAAAAGATTTAAATCTAAGGCACAAAACAATAAAAACCCTAAAAGAAAGTGTGGGAAAAACTCTTGATGATATCGGCATAGGGAAATATTTTATGAAGTTGTCTCCATTGGCAACTGCAACAACAACAAAAATAAATAAAAGGGACTTAAGCTAAAAAGCTTCTGCACAGCTAAGGACACAACAATTCAAGGAAACAGCCTTCAGGGAAAAGATATTTGTGTGATACTAAACTGGAAAAGGGGTGATAACTAGAAACTACAGAGAACTTACATCAATCAACAAAAAAAGAGCAACCCATCCCATCTATCTTGGGGCAAGAGATATGAAGGTAAATGTGTCTCCCTTCTCTGAAGAAGATAGATGTGGCCAAGAAACACATTTAAAAAATGCTTATCTTCCCTAATTAACAGGGAAATGCAAATCAAAACCACCCTGAGATATCATCTAACCCCAGTGAGAATAGCTCACATTACGAAGTCCCAAAGCTGCAGATGCTGGTGAACACACAACAGGATTGGTGTGTTGTCACCTAACTGGCACAATGTAAGGGAACACTTTTACACTGTTTTTGGGATTGCAAACTAATTCTGCCTCTTTGGAAAGAAGTATGGAGAATCCTCAAAGAACTAAAAGTTAAATTTCCATTTAATCCCACAATCCCATTAGTAGGTAAATATCTAGAGAGAAAAAAAATATCCCTTTACCATAAGGATATTTACACCAGAATGTTTATTGCAACTCAATTCATAATCACCAAGATGTGGAATCAACCCAAGTGCCCATAAACACATAAAGGGATTAACAAACAGTGGTATATTTATACCATGGAATACAATTCAACCATAAAAAGATGGAGATGTATGGAGTTGCAGAACATTCTCCTAATAAAGTATCATGAGAATGGAAAAGCAAGTATCTAATGTACTCAATACTAATATGAAACCAGCAGATGAACAAATACGCACCCACACAAACTTAACCAGAGTGAAGTAGGGAGGAGAGAACAAGATTGGTGTGTTGTCACCTAACTGGCACAATGTAAGGGGAATATGGAACAACTCCTGGGGGAGGGGAACACAACTACAATTGGCCTTTACCTAACAAATGCAAACAATGTAACCTAATCATCTGTACCCTCATATTAACCTGAAATTAAAAAAAAAATTAGTCTGTTCTCTAAATCATGTGCTTGGTTCTCTAAATGACATATACAGAAGAACCTCTGTAAGTTGACTGTAACAAATGAGTCAACACACAGAAGTGTTCAATATAAGAAACTAGGCCTATGTACTAATATGTACATGTGGTACATGTCCAGTCCACAAGAACTAGGACAACATAAGGAAGTGGTTAATGTAGGGAAGTGGTCAACTATGTAAGTTCTACTGTATTTTAAAATTCTCTTCCTATACTCAATTCAATCTACCCAGGTACTTTTATAACATTTTCAGATTTAGGATAGATTTTAATCTTTTTAGTGATCATTCCAATTCTCTTGGACCTATTCATTGTCCCTCACATGACATCCTAGTAATTTTTCTGGAGTTCCTTTGCTCCCAGAAAAGTGAGTGGCTATGAGTGGAATTTGGGGGACATCCTAGTTACAGGATATTTTTCTTTTTCTTTTTTTTTTAATTTATTGTTGAAGATTCATTGAGGGTACAAGAAACCAGGTTACACTGATTGCATTTGTTACGTAAAGATCCTCTTACAATCGTGTCTTGCCCCCAAAAGGTGTGACACACACCAAGACCCCACCCCCATGTTCTTTCCCTCTCTTTGCTCTTCCTTTCCCCACCCCCCCTCCTTCTTTCTCTTTCTGCTCTCCCCTTCCCCCACCTCCACCACGTCATTAATTGTCATTAATTGTTCTCATATCAAAATTGAGTACATAGGATTCATGCTTCTCCATTCTCGTGATGCTTTACTAAGAATAATGTGTTCCACTTCCATCCAGGTTAATACAAAGGCTGTAAAGTCTGCATTTTTTTTTTTTTTTTTTTTTTTGCAGTTTTTGGCCAGGGCTGGATTTGAAGCCATGACCTCCAGCATATGGGGCCAGCGCCCTATCCCTTTGGGCCACAGGCACCGCCCAAGTCTGCATTTTTTTAATGGCTGAATAGTATTCCATAGTGTATATATACCACAGCTTCTCAATCCATTCCTGGGTTGGTGGGTATTTAGGCTGTTTCCACATTTTGGCAATTGTAAATTGAGCAGCAATAAACAGTCTAGTGCAAGCGTACTTATGGTAAAAGGATTTTTTTCCTTCTGGGTAGATGCCCAGTTATGGGATTGCAGGATCAAAAGGGAGGTCCAGCCTGAGTTCTTTGAGGATTCTCTATACTTCCTTTCAAAAGGGTTATATTAGTTTGCAGTCCCACCAGCAGTGTAAAAGTGTTCCCTTCTCTCCACATCCACACCAGCATCTGCAGTTTTGAGATTTTGTGCCATTCTCACTGGGGTTAGATGGTATCTCAGGGTCGTTTTGATTCACATTTCTCTAATAATTAGGGATTATGAGCATTTTTTCATATGTTTGTTAGCCATTCATCTGTCTTCTTTAGAGAAGGTTCTATTCATGTCTCTTGCCCATTAATATATGGGATTGCTGGCTTTTTTCATGTGGATTAATTTGAGTTCTCTATAGATCTTAGTTATCAAGCTTTTGTCTGATTCAAAATATGCAAATATCCTTTCCCATTGTGTAGGTTGTCTATTTGCTTTGGATGTTGTCTCCTTAGCTGTACAGAAGCTTTTCAGTTTAATGAAGTCCCATTTGTTTATTTTTGTTGTTGTTGCAATTGCCATGGCAGTCTTCTTCATAAAGTCTTTCCCCAGGCCAACATCATCCAGTGTTTCTCCTATGCTTTCTTTGAGGACTTTTATTGTTTCATGCCTTAAATTTAAGTCCTTTATCCATCTTGAATCAATTTTTGTGAGTGGAGAAAGGTGCAGAACCAGTTTCAGTCTTATACATGTCCAATTCTCCCAACACCATTTATTGAATAGGGAGTCTTTCCCCCAGTGTATGTTTTTATTTGGTTTATGAAAGATTAGGTGGTTGTAAGATGTTAGTTTCATTTCTTGGTTTTCTATTTGATTCCAAATGTCTATGTCTCTATTTTTGTGCCAGTACCATGCTGTCTTGACCACTATGGCTTTGTAGTACAGCCTAAAATCTGGTATGGTGAGGCCCCCAGCTTTGTTTTTATTGCTAAGAACTGCCTTAGCTATATGGGTTTTTTTCTGGTTCCATATAAAATTCAGAATCATTTTTTCCAAATCTTGAAAGTACAAGTTGGTATCTTAATAGGGATGGCATTGAATCGGTAGATTGCTTTGGGAAGTATAGACATTTTAACAATGTTGATTCTTCCCAGCCATAAGCATGGTATGTTCTTCCATTTGTTAATAACCTCTACTATTTCCTTTCTGAGGATTTCAAAATTTTCTTTATAGAGGTCCTTCACCTCCTTTGTTAGGTATATTCCTAGGTATTTCATTTTCTTTGAAATTATGGTGACGGGAGTTTTATTCTTAATTAGCCTCTCATCTTGACTATTATTGGCATATACAAAGTCTTCTGACTTGTGGACATTGATTTTATATCCTGAGACATTACTGTATTTTTTTATGACTTCCAAGAATCTTGCAGTTGAGTCTTTGGAGTTCTCTAGGTATAAGATCATATTGTCAGCAAAGAGGGAGAGGTTGACCTCCTTGGCTCCCATTTGGATGTCCTTTATTTCCTTGCCTTGCCTAATTGTATTGGTAGAACGTCCAGCAGTATGTCGAAAAATAATGGTGAAAGAGAACAACCATGTCTAGTTCCAGTTGTAAGAGTAAAAGATTTCAGTTTTACTCTATTCAATAAAATATTAGCTGTGAGTTTGTTTTAGATAACTCTGATCATTTTCAGAAATGTGCCATGTATGCCTATACTCTTCAGTGTTCTAATTACAAAAGGATGCTAGATTTTATCGAATGCTTTTTCTGCATCTATTGAGAGGATCACATGGTCTTTGTTTTTGCTTCTATTAATATGGTGGGTAACGTTTATGGAATTGCATATGTTAAACCAGACTTGCATCCCTGGGATGAAACCTACTTGATCATGATGTATGACTTTTTTGATGATAAGCTATAATCTGTTGACTAGGATTTTGTTGAGAATTTTTGCATCTATATTCATGAGTGAAATTGGTCTGAAATTCTCCTTTTTAGTTGGGTCTTTTCCTGGTTTTGGTGTCAGAGTGATGTTTGCTTTATAGAATATGTTGGGGAAGATTCCTTCCTCCTCAATTTTTTGGAATAATTTCTGCATAACAGAAATAAGCTCTTCCTTGAAGGTTTGATAGAATTCTGGTGTGAAGCCATCTGGACCAGGACATTTTTTTGTTGGAAACTTTTTTATTGTTTATTTAATCTCAGCGCTTGAAATTGGTCTGTTCTGGAGCTCTATTTCTTTCTGGCTAAGTCTAGGGAGAGGGTGTGATTCCAAATATTGATCCATTTCCTGCACATTGTCAAATTTCTGGGCATAGAGTTTCTGGTAGTATTCAGAGATGATCTCTTCTATCTCTGTGGCATCAGTTGTGATTCCCCTTTTATCATTTCTGATTGAGGTTACTAGAGATTTTACTTTTCTATTTCCAAAGGTTTATCTATTTTATAAAGCCAAAGGTTTATCTATTTTATTTATTTTTTCAAAAAACCAACTCCTTGTTTCATTAATTTTCTGAATGATTCTTTTGTTTTCAATTTCATTGATATCTGATTTTGGAAATTTCTTTTCTTCTGCTGGGTTTAGGCTTCTTCTTTTTCCAATTCCATAAGATGGCTTGTGCTGTGGGAGGGGCAAGATGGCCAACTGGAGCCAGCCTCCGATAGAAGCTCCCATCCAGAGGGAAGGATAATGTACAGAAAGTACCCAATTAAGGTAAAGACTGGGAGCCAAGCCAAGAGAGAGGAGGGATATCTGCAGGTCACCTCTGCTGAGGCAAGCTATGACTCCAAGAAAGCAAACTTCAGGTACAAAATTCACCCCAAAGAAAAAGTGTCCATCCCCTCCCCCAAGAAAGCTTTTTTTTTTTTTCTTTTTCTCTTTGCTTGCTCCTGTAGGGTTTCTACAGGTGAGAAGTGAACTGAGGACCTCTTGTCTCACCCTATCGGTGAGAGCTGTAGGAAGTGGGGTCTACTTCTCCAGAGGGACCCTGTTGTGACTCTGAGCACACTCTTGCCAGACAGAAAAACTGAACTAACATTTGCCTTGCCATTCTGAACTTCCAGTCTACTCTTCCCCCACTTGCCTGACAAACCAGAAGCCTAACCCCTGCAAAGACTGTGGGAGGCGGCTCAAGAGCAGTGCCCCACCCCACCCCACCGGACCAAGCACACCACCCTCTGCCCAGCCAGAGCCTGTTAGAGCCATGTGTCCCGCACCCTGCCCCCCATGCTCACCCTGCCTCCACACCATGCCCCCGCCTGGCCAGAGTTGTAAGTTGAGAACTCTCCTTGCTGAAATCACTGGTGCCAGGCACTGTGAGAACCATGTGCAATGTCTCCCACCCTGCTGCTGGACCCCTGTGCCCTGCGCTCCTGAAGCTGCTCCTACCGCCAGAACTCCCTGGCTGTGGCAGTTGCCTAGCTGCTGCGCAGGGTCACTTCCCATAAAGATCCAGCAAATATAGAGGGATCCTGTTGGCATCTAATCTTGGAGAGACACTTCCCCAACTCTGAGGACTACCAGAGGAAACCAGAACTCACTCTTTAGGGATACTGGTGCTGGAGAGCAGCAAGGACAAATGTGCGGTAGCTGAAGGAGAAAAGCATTTGCTGACGTGATACCCTCAAGATTAGACTGAGTCCAAGTGGAACACTCACCAGTGCCTACTGAGTACCCAAGTTAAGCAAGCCTCAGCTCCCCCAGCCAGCTGGTAGCAGAAGGTACCAGTTGGCTGGGTTAGGTTTAGGGTTAGGGTTAGGGGTAGCAGAGGGTAGTGGACAGGCTGTGGGGGCACTGACCTTCCTATGACTCTGATAGGCACAAAGCCCCAGCACATCTGCTTATTGGAGAAAGCAAGAGCTCAGCCCTGTGGGGTCACTAGTGACTGGGCATGAAAGAAGAGCTAAGTGGAGAAAGTAACTCAGCCTCCTGGTCCAACTGGCTACTGGGAGGGCCTTTCTGACTCCACAGAGAACCAGAGTGAGCCAAATCTGAGCAGCCAGTAGACCTCTGCCATCTAGCTGCTAGAGACCTTTTGAACTCTCCCACTTGAGAGTTCATACTGACTGGGTCAATTGGTTTGGAACTCCTAACCTGGGCCAATCACCTAAGGACCCTTTTGGGTGGTACCCTGGTTGTGTGGTAATGGGAAGGGGTGATTTTCCTCTTCCAGTTATTGTCCATGGGGGGGTGGGCTGTCTTAGTTGCTTGTATTTCCTCACAGCTAAGACTTCACCAGAGTCACTGATCCACTAGGATCAGACAAGAACCAACTGAATATAAGACAGAGCCACTTAACCCCACCACACAAAGCAGGTTTTTTCAGCCTCAGACTGTAACACTGTACGGGTTCTTTGCAAAGCTATAGGGGAAAAAAGCTGTAGTCATGAGTCCCAGATCCTTGACAAAGGGCTAGTTAACCACAACTTCAGGAACTCCCAATCCAATTTCACCCTACCTTCCCATCTAGCGAAAGGTGAAAAACAATCATGAGGCGGAATCAGCAGAAAACCTCTGGCAATATGAATAATCAAAGTAGATCAACTCCCCCAAGGAACAATATGGCAGACACAGCACAAGATCCTATTCATAAGCAAATGGCTGAGATATCAGAAATCAAGTTTAGAATGTGGATAGAAAATAAGATCAACAGAATGGAGGTAAAGATGGAATTAGAATTTCAAGCGGTAATTCAAAACATGTCTCAAGAATTCAACAAATTCAAAGACAAAATCACCAAAGATTTTGACACATTGAGGCAAGAATTTGCAGCCCTCAAAGATCTGATAAATACAGTAGAATCTGGCCATTTTGCAGGTGGTTGTCACTGGGACTGGAGGCGGCAGCAGTGGTGGCGGTGGCAGCTGGCACTGCGGCACCAAGGCAAGGTGGCAGGACCGAGACCCAGACAAGAGCAGCAAGGAGGGGTGTAGACAAGATGGCTGACTGAAGCCAGCTTTCCACAGAGGCTCCCATCCAGAAGGAGAGTTAAAGGACAGAAATTTAGCCAGTAACCTGGCAGATTAAAGCTGCGCCGAGAGAAGGTTGAAGAACGCACATCAACCCTGCTGAGGCAAGCTGTGACCCCAAGAATACAAAAAAAAGGAACAAAATACATCAACAAGCAGACAGGAGTCCCCTCGCCCATGAGAATGGCTCGGAGTACCCCATGAACAAAAGAGCAGAGTTCAAGAGTCCTCTCATTATACTCCTTGGAAGAGACCCTCTAAAAACTGGACTACTTCATCTAATTGGGTACCATGGCAGTCTCCTGCAAGGCTTAAAACTGTGTAAAACCATATATATTCTTTACCTGCAATTCTGAGCTCCCAGCACTCCCCTCCACTCTCACTCTGAGGTCTGAAGGCCTGTCACCAGGAGTCCAGATTCTTGGGTGATGTCTCGAGGGATGTGGACAGGGCCTGGACAGCTGCTGGTCAGTGCTGATTCTACAGCACAGGAGTGAGGAGAGGACAGTCAGCTGAGAGGGAACCACGCTGGAGCGTCAGTGCCCCGAGGTGCAGAGCAGCAGCCATTTTTTGGCAACAATAGGGCTCACCCCTGGATATTCTGGAGTCACACCCCCTGTCTCTCTGGCAACCAGAGGAGGCCAGGCATCTTCTCAGGTGGCAACCACCGGTAGAGCAGATCTGGGATGGAAACACAGGCCCCGTGAGTAAAGGTATTGCCTGAGGTGGTATCGGCTTGGGTGAAGCATGGGGACTAGAAAACACATGAGCAGTGCCGGCTGACTCCCAGGGTGGGACTGATCCAGAGGACCACTTTACTGAGCTTAAGACATATTTCACCCTCAGGGGATCATCACCCTAGACAAAGGTGGGCAGGAGGCTAGAACTAACAGCTAACCACGCTGCGAATACAAACCAGCAGGAGCACAGACAGGGCCTGAGGCGCAGGTTCTGTAAACTTAAACCAACTTCTCTTGTGCAGGGGAATTTAGCCAGGACAGAAACAAATTCCACAAAGTTGTTCTGTTCTGTCAGTAACATCAATCAGGGGTGGGGCTGGAACTGAATAAAGACCCCCAGCCTTCATCAAGGCCTCACCTCCCCCTGCTGGAAAGAGGCAGAGAGCAGTGGCCTGGCTGAGGAGACATAGATTTCCTTATGATTCAGGCAGGTGCAAACCCCTGGAGTATCAGCTCATTGGAGGCAATTGGGTCACACCCCTGCAGGGTTATCAGTGACTGGGTATGACAGAGGTACAAGGTGGGGAAGGAGGCATCAAACTTCCCAGACTAATCTATTTGCTGGGTGGGTCCTCCTGACCTCACGGAGCACCAGAGCAAGTCATACTTGAGTTGTCAGCTGACCTCTGTGATCTGGTGGCCAGAGACCTTTTAAACTCTTCCACCTGAGACAGGTGCTGACTGAGACAATTGATTTAGACCTCTTGAACTGAGCCAATTGCCCGAGGACTATCCAAGTGTTGCCCTGGGTGTGTGGTTGTAGGAACATTTGCTTTTCCTTTTCCAATTATTGCCGGTGGGAGATGGGGTGACATAATTGCTGATATTTCTCCACAGCTGAGACTTCAACCTAGAGTAACTGTTTCACTAGGGTTGGACAGAGACCAGCTGAAAACAAGACAGAGCCACTTAGCCCCAGCACAGCAAACAGGTCCCCAGTTTCTCAGGCCATAGCACTGTACAAGTCCTCAGCAAAGCTCCAAGGGAAAAGTCAAATGGTGTAAAATAATCCTGGGCAGAATCAGCGAAAAAACTCTGGTAACATGAATAATCAGAGTAGATCACCCCTCCAGGGAAAGATATGGCAGATATAACTGAAGATCTCATTCATAAACAGATAGCCAACATGTCAGAAATCAAATTCAGAATTTGGATTGCAAACAAGATTAATAGAATGGAGGAAAATTTGAAATTAGAAATTCAAGGAGAAGTTTAAAAGTTGTCTCAAGAATTCAATGAATTTCATGATGGCAGACAGGACGGACGTGTAGCCCACCTCTCCCAAGCCATCAGGTGAGAGGAAAGGCGGTCTGGACCTTCCCTGTGTGTGGATTATTGGAGTGGACAGAAAGCTGGAGACGCCCAGCGAACTGGCGGATTGCTATATATGAGGGGTAATTTAAAATCACAGACTCTGTTGTAGAGATTCTTCCCTGCTCGGCCTTGCGGGCCAGCAGGCCCCTCCCCTATGGAGGTCAGCAGCTTGTAAATGCTGACAAAATCCAATTGACAAATAATTATTCCTGAACTGAGGGAGGCATCCGAAAGGAGAGCCACTCAAAACCACGGGGAGCTGGGCAAACTGTTGGACAATTGAAGGGAAGGGATCCTGCCCGGGAAACAGACATTTTGAACTACCCAAAAGGGCAGGCACCTTTCCCCCAGGTGTTGGAGGGGGCTGGCGGTTTAGGCTATGCGGTGAACTGGCGGTCGCCCATCCAAAAGGGAAATTCTGAACCATAAAACCCAGAATAAGCCCCCCGAACGCTCCAACCACGGGACCCGGCTTGAAGCCGCGGACCCAGCTTTGGCTGCTAAAGCTGGGAAGCTACTGAAGCCGCGGACCTGGCTTTGGCTGCTGAGGCCGCGAATTTGGCTTCAGCCCCGGGAGCCAGCTACAGCAGATAAAACCGCAAGCCCGCCAACGACCGCACGAACTCAGCACCACTCCCCCGATAGCCGATTGCAGTCGCCAGTTTGCAGCAGAACCTGGGAACAGAGTGGAAAGACTTGAGAAGTGTGGACACCTGCACTGAGTGGGAAGGTCGGTCACAAGTGCTGTCTGGAAAATAACAGCCGAAGTTACAAAATTCTTAGGAGACAAACTTTTGCAGAAATTCCAAAATGGCGATTGGCCATGGAAGGTGGTTACCATGATAACAGTATAAACTGTAAATCAGGTATAAGCCTCAGAACCACTCACAGCGCCACCTGGTGGCCAGAAAGTATATTGTAGTATGAATATATTCCTATGAAAGTTGATCCCTACAGCAGACATATAGATATATATAGGTATATATCTACATGCAAGAATATTTTTGTAGTTGGTGCCTTTTTCTTTTGTTTTGTTTTGTTTTTTTTTTTTTTTGGTTTTCGTGTTTTTTTTTCTTTGTTTTGTTTTTTGTCTGTTTTTTCCTCACTATTTTCCTAGAGGAGATTTCGATAATTTTTATTACTTTTTATATAAATATATTTTTTATTTCTATGTCTTCCAATTTTAATTTCTTCTTTCTTCTCTTTTAACATTCCTACTAACACCACTTTTTTCTCTCTTTTTTACTTTCTTTCGATTATTTTACGATTATCACTATTTTTATTGCAGTTGTTCTTATATTGCTGTTGTTGTGGCTGTTACCTGTATGTCTATGTGTTTCCATCTGTCTCTGTATCTATGGGCCCGTGTGCCTGGTAACCTTTGTATCTGTTTATTTGTTCATTTGGTCTCAATGAACGTGGTGTTACAACCTGCAACTCTGAGCTCCTAACACTCCCCTCCACTCTCACTCCGTGATCTGGAGACCTGCCCCCCAGGAGTCCAGATTCTTGGGTGAACTCTCGAGAGGTGCAGACAGGACCTGGACTGCACCTGGCCAGTGCTAACTCTTTAGCAAAGGAGCAAGAAGATGACGGTCGGCTAAGAGGGAATTACACTGGAGTGGTTGTGCCCCGAGGTGCAGAGCAACAGCCATCTTCAGCACTACCAAGGCCCACCCCCAGATATCCCATAGCCTCTCCTCCTGTCTTCCTGGGCAACCAGATGAGGCCGAGCATCTTCTCAGATGGCAACCACCATGGAACAGACCTGGGACTGAAACATAGGCCCCGTGAGTAAAGGGTTTGCCTGAGGCAGCACTGACCTGGGTGGAACATGGGAACTAGAAAACACACCTGCAGAGCCGGGAAACTCCCAAAGTGGGGCTGATCCAGAGGACCGCTTGACTGAGCCTAAGACGCACCTGGCCCTCAGGGGATCACCAGCCTATAGACAAAGGAGGCCAAGAGGCTACAGCTGACAACTGATTGTACTGCGAATACAAACCCACAGGACTAAAGACAGGGCCTGAGGCACAGGTTCTGGGAACTCAAATCAGCCTCTCCTCTGCAGAAGAGTCTAGCAGGGTCAGAAATAAACTCCCACAGGGTTGTTCCCTTCACCCAGTAACATAAATTAAGGGTGGGGGTGGAACTGAGTGAACACCTCCAGCCTCCATCAAGTGCCCGAGGTTGGCAGGCCACACCACTCCCTGCTGGATAAAGACAGAGAGTAGCGGCCTAGACGAGCAGACACAGACTACCCCGTGACTCAGGCAGGTGCAAACCCCTGGAGTATCTGATTACTGCGGACAACTGACTGGGTCAAAGCCCTGTGGGGCTAGCAGCAACTGGGTGTGACAGAGCTGCAAGGTGGGGAAGGAGGCATCAATCTTCCCAGACTGATGTACTTACTGGGTGGCTCTTCCTGACTCCACACAGCACTGGAGCAAGCCATATTACAGCAGTCACCAGACCCCTGTGATCCAGTTCCCAGAGACCTCTTGAACTCTCCCACCCGAGGCAGCTGCTGACTGAGACAATTGATTTGGACCTTTTGAACTGAGCCACTCACCTGGGAACTATCCAGGTGGTGCCCTGGGTGTGTGGTTGTAGGAAGGTTTGATTTTCCTTTTACATTTGTTCCCTGAGGTGGGTGGGGTGATTTAATTGCTGGCATTTCTCCACAGCTGAGACTTCAACCCAGAGTAACTGTTTAACTAGGGTCAAATAGAAACCAGCTGAAAACAAGACAGAATGACTTAGCACCTCTACACCAAACAGGGCCCCAGTTTCTCAGGCCACAGCACTGTACGGGTCCTCGACAAAACACCAGGGGAGAAATCAAACTAAAACAATTATGGGGCGGAATCAGCGGAAAAACTCTGGTAACATGAATAACCAGAATAGATCAACACCCCCAAGGAAAGATACGGCAGATGTAATTGAAGATCCCATTCACAAACAACTGGCTGAAATGTCAGAAATCTAATTCAGAATTTGGATGGCAAACAAGATTAACAAAATGGAATTAGGAATTCGTGGAGAAATTCAAAAGCTGTCTCAAGAATTTAACGAATTTAAAGACAAAACCACCAAAGACTTAGACACACTGAAGCAAGAATTTGCAGCACTCAAAGATATGAAAAATACAGTAGAATCTCTTAGCAACAGAATGGAACAAGCAGAAGAAAGGATCTCCGACATCGAAGATAAAGCCTTTGAACGCTCCCAAACTCTCAAAGAGGAAGAGAAATGGACAGCAAAAATGGATCACTCTCTCAGAGAACTCTGGGATAACTTGAAGAAGGCAAATATCCGACTCACAGGAATTCCTAAAACAGATGAAGTGGCCTCACTGGGCACAGAGGCCTTTCTGCATGAAATGATGAAAGAGAATTTTCCAGACATGCCTAGAGAACCTGAAATTCAGATAGCACATAGCATCAGAACCCCAGCATGACTCAACCCCAATAAGACATCCCCCAGGCATATCATAATTAACTTCACTAAACTTAATATGAAGGAGAAAATTCTAAAAGCTTACCTTCAAAGGGAAGAACATTAGAATGACTGCAGATCTCTCTGCTGAAACGTTTCAAGCCAGAAGAGGGTGGTCACCAACGTTTAATCTCCTAAAGCAAAATAACTTTCAACCCCAGATCTTCTACCCAGCTACACTGAGTTTCATTTATGATGGAGAAATTAAATACTTTAATGACATTCATATGTTGAAGAAATTTGCCATTACCAAACCAGCTCTTCAGGATATTATCAGACCTATCCTCCATAATAACAAACCCAATCCTCTACCACAAAAGTAAACTCACTCAGAAACTTCGGATCAAACTCCAACTTCCACAATGGCAAAAGAATTAAAAATGCCCACTGGACTTTTGAAAAACTCAATACCCCAAATTTCACCAAACTTATCAATACTCTCCATTAATGTGAATGGCTTAAACTGCCCTCTAAAGAGGCATAGGTTAGCTGACTGGATACAAAACTCAGGCCACACATTTCTTGCATACAAGAGTCACTTCTTAACTTAAAAGACAAATACAGACTAAGGGTGAAAGGATGGTCATCCATATTTCAGGCAAATGGTAACCAGAAAAAAGCAGGTGTTGCAATTTTATTTGTGGATACAATAGGCTTTAAACAAACAAAAGTAAGGAAGGACAAGAATGGTCACTTCATATTTGTTAAGGGTAAGACTCAATATGATGAGATTACAATTATTAATATCTATGCACCCAACCAGAATGCATCTCAATTTATAAGAGAAACTCTAACAGACATGAGAAACTTGATTTCCTCCAACTCTATAATAGTCGGAGATTTTAACACTCCTTTGGCAGCAATGGATCGATCCTCCAACAAAAAGCTGAGAAAAGAAATTCTGGATTTAAATCTAACCATCCAGCATTTAGATTTAGCAGACATCTATAGAACATTTCATCCCAACAAAACTGAATACACATACTTCTCATCAGCCCACAGATCTTACTCCAAAATCAATCACATCTTAGGTCACAAGTCTAACCTCAGTAAATTTAAAGGAATAGAAATTATTCCATGTGGGCAGCGCCTGTGGCTCAGTCGGTAGGGCGCCGGCCCCATATACCGAGGGTGGCGGGTTCAAGGCCAGCCCTGACCAAACTGCAACCAAAAAATAGCCGGGTGTTGTGGCAGGCGCTTGTAGTCCCAGCTAATCGGGAGGCTGAGGCAAGAAAATCGCTTAAGCCCAGGAGTTGGTGGTTGCTGTGAGCTGTGTGAGGCCACGGCACTCTACTGAGGGCCATAAACTGAGACTCTGTCTCTACAAAAAAAAAAGAAAAAAAGAAATTATTCCTTGCATCTTCTCGGACCACCATGGAATAAAACTGGAGCTGAGTAACAACAGAAATCTGCATACTCATACAGAAATATGGAAGTCAAATAACCTTATGCTGAATGATAGCTGGGTCAGAGATGAGATCACGAAGGAAATTGCCAAATTTCTGGAACAAAACGACAATAAAGACACAAAATATCAGAACCTCTGGGACTCCGCAAAGGCAGTTCTAAGAGGGAAATTTATAGCACTGCAAGCCTTCCTCAGGAGAACAGAAAGAGAGGAAGTAAGCAACTTAATGGGACATCTCAAGACACTGGAAATGGAAGAACACTCCAAACCCAAATCCAGTAGAGGAAAAGAAATAACCAAAATCAGAGCAGAACTAAATGAAATTGAAAACAAAAGAATAATACAACAGATCAATAAATCAAAAAGCTGGTTTTTTGAAAAGGTCAACAAAACAGATAAAACGTTGGCCAACCTAATCAGGAAAAAAAGAGTAAAATCTCTAATCTCATCAATCAGAAATAACAAAGATGAAATAACAACAGACTCCTCAGAAATCTAAAAAATCCTTAGTGAATATTACAAGAAACTTTATTCTCACAAATACGAAAATCTGAAGGAAATTGACCGTTACTTGGAAGCACGTCACCTTCCAAGACTTAACCAAAATCAAGTGGAAACATTGAACAGGCCCATATCAAGTTCGGAAATAACATCAACCATACAAAATCTCCCCCAAAAAGACAAGCCCGGGACCAGATGGTTTTACGTCAGAATTCTACCAAACCTTTAAAGAGGAGTTAGTACCTATATTATTCAACCTGTTCCAAAAGGTAGAAAAAGAAGGAAGACTATCCAACACGTTCTATGAAGCGAACATTACCCTGAGTCCCAAACCAGGAAAAGACCCAAAAAGAAAAGAAAATTATAGACCAATATCACTAATGAATGTAGATACAAAAATATTCAACAAGATTCTAACAAACAGAATCCAGCAACATATCAAACAAAACATACATCATGACCAAGTTGGTTTTATCCCAGGGTCTCAAGGCTGGTTCAGTATACGTAAATCTATAAATGTAATTCAGCACATAAACAAATTAAAAAACAAAGACCATATGATTCTCTCAATCAATGCAGAAAAAGCTTTTGATAATATCCAGCATCCCTTCATGATCAGAACACTTAAGAAAATTGGTATAGAAGGGACATTTCTTAAACTGGTAGAGGCCATCTACAGGAAAGCCACAGCCAATATCATATTGAATGGAGTTAAATTGGAATCATTTCCACTCAGATCTGGAACCAGACAAGGCGGCCCATTGTCTCCATTGCTCTTTAACATTGTAATGGAAGTTTTAGTTACTGGAATTAGGGAAGGAAAGGCAATCAAGGGTATGCGCATGGGATCAGAAGAGATCAAACTTTTGCTCTTCGCAGATGATATGATTGTATATCTGGAAAATACTAGGGATTCTACTACAAAACCCTTAGAAGTGATCAAGGAATACAGCAGCATCTCAGGTTACAAAATCAACATTCATAAATCGGTAGCCTTTATATATACCAACAATAGTCAAGTTGAAAAAACAATTAAGGACTCTATCACATTCACAGTAGTGCCAAAGAAGATGAAATACTTGGGAGTTTATCTAACAAAGGACGTGAAAGAACTATTTAAAGAGAACTATGAAACTCTAAGAAAAGAGATAGCTGAGAATGTTAACAAATGGAAAAATATACCATGCTCATGGCTGGGAAGAATCAACATTCTTAAAATATCCATACTACCCAAAGCGATATATAATTTCAACGCAATCCCTATTAAAGCTCCACTGTGATACTTTAAAGATCTTGAAAAAAACAATACTTCATTTTATATGGAATCAGAAAAAACCTCAAATAGCCAAGACATTACTCAAAAATAAAAACAAAGGAGGAGCAATCATGCTACCAGACCTCAGACTATACTACAAATCAATAGTGATCAAAACAGCATGATACTGGCACAAAAACAGAGAAGAAGATGTCTGGAACAGAATAGAGAACCAAAAGATGAATCCAGCTAATTACCATTATTTAATCTTTGACAAGCCAATTAAAAACATTCAGTGGGGAAAAGATTCCCTATTTAACAAATGGTGCTGGGTGAACTGGATGGCAACCTGTAGAAGACTGAAACTGGACCCACACCTCTCACCATTAACCAAGATAGACTCTCACTGGATTAAAGATTTAAACCTAAGACATGAAACTATAAAAATAGTAGAGGAGAGTGCAGGGAAAACCCTTGCAGAAATTGGGTTGGGCAAGTTTTTCATGAGAAGGACCCCCCGGGCAATTGAAGCTGCTTCAAAAATACACTACTGGGACTTAATCAAACTAAAAAGCTTCTGCACAGCCAGAACACAGTAAGTAAAGCAAGCAAACAGCCCTCAGAATGGGAAAAGATATTTGCAGGTTATATCTCTGACAAAGGTTTAATAACCAGAATCCACAGAGAACTCAAATGCATTACCAAGAAAAGAACAAGGGATCCCATCGCAGGCTGGGCAAAGGACTTGAAGAGAAACTTCTCTGAAGATGACAGGCGCATGGCCTTCAGACATAAGAAAAACTGCACATCATCCTTAATCATCAGAGAAATGCAAATCAAAACTACTTTGAGATATCATCTAACTCCGGTGAAACTAGCCTACATCACAAAATCCCAAGACCAGAGATGTTGGCATGGATGTGGAGAAAAGGGAACACTTTTGCACTGCTGGTGGGAATGCAAATTAATACATTCCTTTTGGAAAGAGATATGGAGAACACTTAGAGATCTAAAAATAGATCTGCCATTCAATCCCTCTACTGGGCATATACCCAGAAGACCAAAAATCACATCATAACAAAGATATTGGTATTAGAATATTTATTGCAGCCCTATTCATAATTGCTAAGTCATGGAAAAAGCCCAAGTGCCCATCGATTCACTAATGGATTAATAAATTGTGGTATATGTACAGCATGGAATATTATGCAGCCTTAAAAAAATGGAGACTTTATCTCTTTCATGTTTACATGGATGGTGCTGGAACATATTCGTCTTAGTAAAGTGTCTTCAAGAATGGAAGAAAAAGTACCCAATGTATTTACCCTTATTATGAAACTAATGTAGGACCTTCACATGAAAGCTATAACCCAGTTACAACCTAAGAATAGGGAGAAGGGGGAAAGGGAGAGGAGGGAGGGGGATTAATGGGATTACACCTGCAGTGCATCTTACAAGGGAATATGTGAATCCTAGTAAATTGGAATGTAAAGGTCTTAGCAAAATAACTAAGAAAATGCCATGAAAGCTATGTTAACTAGTGTGATGAAAATGTGTCAAACGGTCTATGAACCAAGTGTATGGTGCCCCATGATCATACTAATGTACACAGCTATGATTTAATAAAAAAATGAATAAATAAATAAATAAAAAGAATTCAATGAATTTAATGACAAAACCATCAAAGAAGCATCACAAGAATGGAGAAGCATGAATCCTATGTATTCAATTTTGATATGAGGACAGTTAATGACAATTAAGGTTATGGGGGGAAGCAGAAAGAGGGACAGAGGGATGGGGGTGGGGTCTTGGTGTGTGTCACACTTTATGGGGGCAAGACATGAGGGACTTTACCTAACAATTGCAATCAGTGTAACCTGGCTTATTGTACCCTCAATGAATCCCCAACAATAAAAAAAAAAAAAAAATCAAAGATTTTGACACATTGAAGCAAGAATTTGCAGTCCTCAAAGACCTGAAAAATACAGTACAATCCCTCAGTAACAGAGTGAAGCAAGCAGAAGAAAGGATTTCTGACATTGAAGACAAAGCTTTTGAACATTCCCAAACTCTCAAAGAGTAAGAGAAATGGAGAGCAAAAATGGATCATTCTCTCAGAGAGCTCTGGGATAATTCGCAGAAGGGTAATATCCACCTCATTGGAATCCCTGAAAGTGATAAAGTGGCTTCACACCTCATTGGAATCCCTGAAAGTGATAAAGTGGCTTCGCAAGGCCCTTCTCCATGAAATTATGAAAGGGAATTTTCCAGAAATGCCAAGAGATTCTGAAATTCAGATTGCAGACAGTTTCAAACCCCAGCATGACTCAAACCGAATAAAACATCCCCAAGGCATATCATAATTAACTTCACTAAAGTTAATATGAAGGAGAAAATTCTGAAAGTAGTCAAACCATTACCTACAAAGGGAAGAATATTAGAATGATTGCAGATCTCTTTGCTGAAACTTTTCAAGCCAGAAGAGGTTGGTCATTGACTTTTAACCTTGTAAAATAAAATAACTTTCAACCCCGGATCATGAATCCAGCTAAACTGAGTTTCATTTATGATGGAAAAATTAAATACTTTAATGACACTCACATGTTGAAGAAATTTGCCATAACCAAACCAGCTCTTCAGGATATTCTCAGACCTATCCTCCATAATAACAAGCCCAATCCTCTACCACAAACATAAACTCACTCAGACACTTTTGATCAAACTCCAACTTCCACAGTGGCGAAAGGATTAAAAATGTTCACTGAACTTTCGAAAAACTTGATACTCAAAATATTACAAAACTTATCTATATTCTCCATTAATAAACAGCTTAAACTGTCCTCTAAAAAGGCACAGGTTGGCTGACTGGATACAAAAACTCAGGCCAGATATTTGCTGCATACAAGAATCACATCTTACCTTAAAAGATAAATATAGACTCAGGGTGAAAGGATGGTTGTCCGTATTTCAGGCAAATGGTAATCAGAAAAAAAGAAGGTGTTGCAACTCTATTTGCAGATACAATAGGCTTTAAACCAACAAAAGTAAGGAAGGATAAGAATGGTCACTTCATATTTGTTAAGGATAATACTCAATATGATGAGATTTCAATTCTTAATATTTATGTACCCAACCAGAATGTGCCTCAATTTATAAGAGAAACTGTAACAGACATGAGCAACTTGATTTCCTCCAGCTCCATAACACTCCCCTGGCAGTGTTGGATTGATCCTCCAATAAGAAGCTGAGCAAAGAAATTTTAGATTGAAACCTAACTATTCAACATTTGGATTTAGCAGACATCTACAGAACATTTCATCCCAACAAAACTGAATATACATACTTCTCATCAGCCCATGGAAAATATTCCAAAATTGATGACACTTTAGCTCACAAGTCTAACCTCATTAAATTTGAAGGAATAGAAATTATTCCTTGCATCTTCTAGGACCACCATGCAATACAATTTGAACTTAGTAACAACAGGAAAATGCATACTCATACAAAAACAAGGAAGTTAAATAACCATATGCTGAATAATAGCTGGGTCAGAGATGAGTTTAAGAAGGAAATTGCCAAATTTTTGGAACAAATGACAATGAAGACATGAATTATCAGAACCTCTGGGATACCGCAAAGGCAGTCCTAAGAGGGAAATTTATAGAACTGCAAGCCTTCCTCAAGAGAACAGAAAGAGAGGAAGTTAACAATTTAATGGGACATCTCAAGCAACTGGAAAAGGAAGAACATTCCAACCCCAAACCCAGTAGAAGAAAAGAAATAACCAAAATTAGAGCAGAATTAAATGAAATTGAAAACAAAAGGATTATACAACAGATCAATAAATCAAAAAGTTGTTTTTTTGAACAGGTCAATAAAATATATAAACCTCTGGGTAATCTAACCAGGAAAAAAAAAAAAAGAGTAAAATCTCTAATTTCATCAATCAGAAATGAAAAAGATGAAATAACAACAGATTCCTCAGAAATTCAAAAAATGAATTTTTAAATGAATGAATATTACAAGAAACTTTATTCTCAGAAATAGGAAAATCTGAAGGAAATCAACCAATACTTGGAAGCACATCACTTTCCAAGACTTAGCCAGAATCAAGTGGAAATGTTGAATAGGCCTATATCAAGTTGTGAAATAGCATCAACCATACAAAATCTCCCTAAAAAGAAAAGCCCAGGACCAGATGGCTTCACATCAGAATTCTACCAAACATTTAAAGAAGAACTAGTACCAAGCCTTTAAAGACAAACCAGTACCTATACTACTCAACCTGTTCCAAAATATAGAAAAAAAAAGGAAGACTACCCAACACATTCTATGAAGCAAACATCACCCTGATCCCCAAACCAGGAAAAGACTCAATAAGAAAAGAAAATTATAGACCAATATCACTAATGAATGCAGATACAAAAATATTCAATAGGATCCTAACAAACAGAATCCAGCAACACATCAAACAAATTATACATCATGACCAAGTTGGTTTTATCCCAGGGTCTCAAGGCTGCTTCAATATAAGTAAATCTATAAATATAATTCAGCACATAAACAAACTTAAAAATAAAGACCATATGATTCTCTCAATTGATGCAGAAAAAGCTTTTGATAATATCCAGCATCCCTTCATGATCAGAACACTTAAGAAAATTGGTATAGAAGGGACATTTCTTAAACTGATAGAGACCATCTACAGCAAACCTACAGCCAATTTTGTATTGAATGGAGTTAAATTGAAATCATTTCCACTCAGATCAGGAACCAGACAAGGCTGCCCATTGTCACCACTGCTCTTTAACATTATAATGGAAGTTTTAGCCATTGCAATTAGGGAAGAAAAGGCGATCAAGGGTATCCACATAGGGTCAGAAGATATCAAACTTTTGCTCTTCACAGATGATATGATTGTATATCTGGAAAACACCAAGGATTCTACTACAAAACTCTTAGAAGTGATCAAGGAATACAGAATCATCTCAGGTTACAAAATCTACATTCGTAAATTGGTAGCCTTTATATATACCAGCAATAGTCAAGCTGAAAAAACAGTTAAGGACTCTATTCCATTCACAGTAGTGCCAAAGAAAATGAACTATTTGGGAGTTTGTCTAACAAAGTACGTGAAAGATCTCTATAAAGAGAAATAAGAAACTCTAAGAAAAGAAATAGCTGAAAATGTTAACAAATAGAAAAACATACCATGCTCATGTTTGGAAAGAATCAACATTGTTAAAATGTCCATATTACCCAAAGCAATATACAATTTTAATGCAATCCCTATTGAAGCTCCACAGTCATACTTTAAAGATCTTGAAAAAATAATACTTCATTTTATATGGAATCAGAAAAATCCTCCAAAAGCCAAGACATTACTCAGAAATAAAAACAAAGCAGGAGGAATCACGCTACCAGACCTCAGACTGTACTATAAATCGATAGTGATCAAAACAGCATGGTCCTGGCACAAAAACATAGAGGTAGATGTATGGAACAGAATAGAGAACCAAGAGATGCACCTAGCTACTTACCGTTATTTGATCTTTAACAAGCCAATTAAAAACATTCAGTGGGGAAAAAATTCCCTAGTTAACAAATGCTGCTGGCTGAACTGGCTGGTCACCTGTAGAAGACTGAAACTGGACCCACACCTTTCACCATTAATTAAGATAGACACTCACTGAATTAAAGATTTAAACTTAAAACATGAAACTATAAAAATACTTGAAGAGAGTGCAGGGAAAACTCTTGAAGAAATAGGTCTGGGCAAATATTTTATGAGGAGGACTCCCCCCAGGCAATTGAAGCAGCTTCAAAAATACACTACTGGGACCTGATCAAACTAAAAAGCTTCTGCACAGCCAAGAATACAGTAAGTAAAGCAAGCAGACAGCCCTCAGAATGGAAGAAGATATTTGCAGATTATGTCTCTGATAAAGGTTTAATAACCAGAATCCACAGAGAACTCAAACGTATAAGAAAGAAAAAAACAAGTGATCCCATCGCAGGCTGGGCAAGGGACTTGAAGAGAAACTTCTCTGAAGAAGACAGGTGCAAGGCCTACAGACATATGAAAAAAATGCTCATCATCTTTAATCATCAGACAAATGCTAATTAAAACTACTTTGAGATATCATCTAATTCCAGTAAGATTAGCCTATATCACAAAATCCCAAGACCAGAGATGTTGGCATGGATGTGGAGAAAAGGGAACACTACTACACTGCTGGTGGAAATGAAAATTAATACATTCCTTTTGGAAAGATGTTTGGAGAACACGTAGAGATCTAAAAATAGATCTGCCATTCAATCCTATAATTCCTCTACTACGTATATACCCAGAAGACCAAAAATCACATTATAACAAAGATATTTGTACCAGAATGTTATTGCAGCCCAATTCATAATTGTTAAGTCATGGAAAGGGCCCAAGTGCCCATCAATCCACAAATGGATTAATAAATGGTGGTATATGTACAGCATGGAATACTATGCAGCCTTAAAGAAATATGGAGACTTTACCTCTTTCATGTTTTCATGGATGGAGTTGGAACATATTCTTCTTAGTAAAGTACCTCAAGAATGGAAGAAAAAGTATCCAATGTACTCAGCCCTACTATGAAACTAATTTATGGCTTTCATATGAAAGCTATAACCCAGTTATAACCTAAGAATATGGGGAAAGGGGAGAAGGAGAGGAGGGGGGGAGGATGGTCGGAGGGAGGGTGATTGGTGGGATTACACCTACAGTGCATCTTACAAGGGTACATGTGAAACAGTAAATATAGAATATAAATATCTTAACACAATAACTAAGAAAATGCCAGGAAGGCTATGTTAACCAGTGTGATGAAAATATGTCAAATGGTCTTAAAACCAGTGTATGGTGACCCATGATAGCATTAATGTACACAGCTATGATTTAATAATAAAATTAAATTAAAAAAAAAATCTCCTCACTAGCCTGAGTAAGAAGTAGCAATTACCCTACCCCTCTTCCATCTCTCTTTATGTGCTTACCTGAAATTCTTTTCTTTTTCTTGAAACAGAATCTCACTCTATTGCCCTGAGAGTGCTGTGAGCTATCATCATAGCTCACAGTACCACAAATGCTTGTGCTCAAGCAATCCTCTTGCCTCAGGCTTCCCAGTAGCTGGGACTACAGTCATGCACCACCACACCTGGCTAGTTTTTGTATGTTTTAGTAGAGACTGGGCCTCACTCTTGCTCAGGCTGGTCTGGAGCTCCTGAGCTCAAGCAATCCATACTCTTCAGCCTCCCAGAGTGCTAGGATTACAGGCATGAGCCACCCACCAGCTTTTACCTGAAATTCTTAACCCCTGTTAACCTGATAATAGAAGCAGAAGACAAAGGCTTTAGAAAGACTACCATCAAGAATTGCTACCCTGAAAGGCATCAGTGCATGCCTTTGTGTTGATTATATGGGATAGGCTATTGCTTTTTAAAAGCACCAAATGTGGTTTGTGTGACTGGACAGAGAAGATTCATGAAACTGCAATAAGATATCAAAAACAGTAAGAGACACCACAAAGAAGGAAAATGGAAATGGAATATCCATCCCTTATTTTTCCAGGTTAGAGGCAGGAAATAGCTAATGAATGGAGAAAGCAGACTGGAGGTCATAAACTGTAGGAAGAGGGTGGAAGCAAGAGGACAAAGCCAGGAAATGTGGCAGCTCTGGCCAGGGACACAATAGAAACTTCACAGAAAAAAAAATCATAGAAGTAACATGAAAGGAAATAATTTCTAATAAAGTAAAACCACACATAAAAAAGGATTTCAAATCGCCCTTGCTCACTCCAAATTGGCCATTCCAAAAGTGAAGGGAACAACAGAGATGTACATGTGCGTAATGTATACATGTTCTTGTTCTATTTCACCATCATTGGCATGCAGGAAATTGATCAGGCTCAGAATCAAGGTTGCTCTAATCTTGTCTTGTTTCTCCCTACCAAGCTCTGGGTGGGACTCTGTGAAATTTCCTTATCTGACCAACACAGCTTCTTGATAAAAGAAACAAAATTGCCTTCTAGCCCTTCCCTGTTACCTCATTATCTATTGCAGAAAAGTAGACTGAAGAATGCAACCACACCTGGACAGACTTTTCCACAAGACAATGCCTGCCCTTGAGTTCATTCACATTCTTTGTCTCCCTGGTCCATTCATACTCCCTAATAATTGCTTATTTTCCCCTCAAAGAACTGTTTATATTTACCAACTCCACTCTTTTGTATGAAAAAGATATATAAGCTTCTGTACTCCACTGATGGTTTGGATAACCACTCTGGATTCTGCCCTGTGTATGTTAATGAATATATATATACCTTTTTTCTGTTAATCTGCCTTTTGTCTGTTGATTTTTCAATGAGCCTTAAGAGGGAAAAGAAGAAGTTCTCCCTTTAGTTTTGTGGTTTTTGTTTTTTTCCCCAATTTGGATATGGTATAGTAAGAAAATCATTCTGAATTTGTGATCAGAAGAGTGTATTAAGGCATTTAGCTGTCTAGCTAGCATTTTAAATTCAACATATCCAATATGAAGCTATTATCTCTTTCTCCCCTCCAAGATTTCCTCAAAATGGCAACCTAACCCTCCTATACTCTCCTTCTCTTAAAGATGAAATTAGCATTGAGTAATTTAAGACACTATATTCTGTCAATTCTATCTCTAAGTATCTTTCTAATCATCCTTTATCTCCATTCCCATTAATGCATCTTGATTCAGGCTCTCGTTATTTTCATCTGAATTATAAGCCTGCTGACATGCAAATGTGATTAATTTACTCCCCTGTTTAAAATCCTTGAGCTGCTCACCATCACTTTCAAGATAAAATTACAAATTCTGAACATGACATACAGACCTTTCATAGACAAGTTTCTGCTTGGCAACTCAGCCTTATCTCTGACCACACAGACACTTACTACCTTGCAGTCATATCAGTTATTTGTACTACCTTGGGCACAGCATACCGAAAAATTTCTGGAAAGGCCACCCCAAATATGATGCTGTAGTAGGCTGATTTTTTTGAACTGAGGGTACAGAGGCTTCCTCTAAACTTCCCTTATCTGCCTTAAGATGGATCCTTCAAAAGGAACTCAGTTGTCATGAACCCTCTCCCCTGGATCTTATCAACCAGAGAATATTAACTCAAATCACAGCACAGTAGATTAGAGGTTGATACTATACCCAGACAATCAACTATTCTTCTAAGGGCTACTCTGAGACAACTTTTATTACCTGAGAGACCTTTTATCTAAATAACAAGACAACCTTCATTCACACATTTCCTCACCTCATCTCCCAGAACTTGTGTTGCCACCACCCCCAAGAAGCCTCAATCCCCTATTTCTCTCTGTAGTAGTTCAGTCATCTGACACTTCCTTCAGTCTCATAATTTATAGGATGCCTACATATGTATTACTAATTGAATATGTGTTTTTCTCCTGTTAATCCACCTTATGTGAATTTAATCCATAGCCTGGCCATGTAACCTAGAAGGGTAGAGAGAATCCATTTAAAACTCTCCTACAATACTCTCCTTTATGTACGTGCCTTCAAATGTCAGGCCATCTCCACTATACCTTCTGCTCATTCCTTAATACTCATTATTTCTTTAGTAATACTTGTGTTTATCTGTATCCTATACTAATCCTATCAAATTATAACTACTTATACACATATAAGAGTAGCCACCTAGCTCAGTCATAGAGTATGAGACTCTTATACATATGTGTGAATAAATAAATGACTCATCGAGTCCAAAATTAGGTTTCAATTCTGTCATTTACTTATTCCAAATTACTTATCCTTTCAGAGTATCAGTTTCCTCAGGTGAAAATGACTTTCAAAGCTTAAGTTACATCCCAGGGCAAAAAATCACTGTGTGGGTATGTGATTTAGTAAAACAGACCAGGATAGTCAGTACTACTTTCCTGGATGACTGATTCAGAAATTCTGGAGAATACTTTTAACCAGTTCTCAGTTCCCACCATAGCCAATCTGGCTTTCAGTTACTATGTTTATTTCTTTTCAGGCACATTAATTATTGCTGATCCAACATACTTTTTTCATCTACCTCTATTCAACCTTGACTTGGGAAGTAATGCTCCTTCAACATTTCACCTGTCTGCAAGTAACAAGTAGAAAAACTTTCTACAACTCTCTTCAATAATCAGTGTGTTAAATTCCTCCCTTTGGGAAGGTGGTGCCTGTGGCTCAAGGAGTAGGATGCCAGCCCCATATGTTGGAGGTGTCAGGTTCAAACCCAGCCCCAGCCAAAAACTGCAAAAAAAAAAAAAAGGAAGAACAAGAAAAGAAAATAGTGACTAATCTTCACATAAATTGGTTTTAATTTTGACCAAAGTATATTACTTAGACATTAATTTTTAACTCAACATGTTAATATGTTGTTTAGGATATTGTATCCTCATTTATAAGTGACATATATTTGTAATTTCTCCTTTATAATAATATATTTTCTCCAACTTTAATATCAGGGGTACCCAGATCAAGTAGAATGAATTTGATGTACTTCTTCTTTTTCTATTGTCTACAAGACTTAGCATGATCTGTTTTTTGAAATTATCTTTTACTTTTATTTATAAATATTGGTTGTCTACTTTTTGATACTTAAAAAAAAAAGAAGTTAACTGATGACTCTGTACTGAATCTCAGAGTCAAGGCATTCTGTAATAGACATACTCTTATTTGACAATATGAATGTTACTTTCTTTGCATTATTATTATTATTATTGCTTAATATTTCGATGTAGCAATTGTCTGATTCCTTTTCTGAATGTATTTATGTTTGTTCGTTCTTTACAAGGTTTTTGTTTCTAATATATAAAAAAAAATTCCTCCCTTTGGGGCAGATAGCCAGGCCTTTAAAGAACAGAAATCTTAGGAAACTTAGTTAACTTAGGAATGTTAAGAAACATGGAGCTATGGACAAAATTACAGCCTGATAGCCACACTGACAATACACTGTGTTCAAAAAGTTTCTGGGTTCTTCTTCCACCCAAGTATTTCTCTGAAATCTTGTGTCATCTTTTATAATGTAAGACCTTCTGTTTTCCATGAGTAATACAATCATCATAATTTATTTTCTCCAACATCAACTGTCATAGGCCAAGTTCTCTAGAAGCAGAACCTGAGAGGATAATTAATATGCATGCACTTCATTAGAGAAGTACTTTCAGGAGAAACCAGTGAGACACAGCACGGGGAAAGAAAGGCACTATGCAAGAACATGTTGAATTCAGGTGCAAACCTTCTACAACTTTATCAAACTCACAGCAAATGGACAGAGCACTTTAGTTGAAGCTGCTTAGGTGACCCAGAGGTAATCCTGAGGCCACAAGTGTGACACATTAGCTCACTCACCACACTTGCATCTTTTCTAGGATAGGCACAGCAATCAAAATATTAAAAGAATTCACATGGAACTTGTGTGGAGCACCAACAACCATCCACTTTTTAATCAGACCTCCAATAGCATCATGTATGTGTCCAGCAGATAATCAGTAAATATTACTCAATGATGATCAAACTATAATCAATCAAACCTCAGCTAGTAAAAAAATAGAACCCCTTAGCTGATCTTTAATTAGTTTCTACTATATTTAACTAGGTAGAATAGATAGGTAAGATCTCAGAGTTTACATTGCACTTAAGGAAGCCTAAAAAATATATTATCCTCCTAACATGTTTCCATTTATTTATACATACATTAAAGTGATAAGTGGGCTTAAGCGAGCTTTGGTCTTAGAAATATGAAAACAAATTCTAAATTCAAATAAAATGAAAAAAAGGAATTTAAGAGAATTAGTAATCATGATTTCCACTTTATCAAGATAAAATGCACATAGTGGTAAATAACATTACTTCTATCTTAGACTTTATTTTCAATTTCTATTCATAGTTCTCTTATATTGACAATTAAATTGCAGATAAACCTTTTTACACTTGATCTTAGCCAAAAGGCCAAAAAGTAATTGAAAATATCTTTTTTATTGCCAAATCAGAACTAGCTCAAAAAATATTTTTAAAATAATAAAATACTCTGATTCTTCTGGCTCATAAATAAATGCAATTTCTTGTACTCATTTGCAACCTCGATGACCAAAAATTCAAATTAAAGGGATAATTAACTAAAAAGTGACTCAAGGAAAGACAGTATCAAGATATTTGCCAGCACTTCTACTGATGTATGAATGAAAGCTTAAAGAATCACTGCTGTAATGATTGCCTTAAATTGTGGAGAAAGAATAAGTAAATCAAATCTGTTAAATTTATTAAGGGCATAACCAGTAAAGTTAATTTTAGATATACAAAAATTGAACACTACCCTCTCAGATGAGCATAGACTCTGTTTTCACCTATTCACTATCAATTCCAAGAATCTGTCATGGGCCTGGCACACAGTGGTAGCTCACTGCATATTTCATTAACCGATGTTGTAAAAAATCAAATCTCTTGGGTCACACTATGCATAGGATTATGCTGGTCTTCCAGAACCCTAAACATTTGTTGAAGAGGAAATAAAAGATGCTGTACTCATAAACACAAACAAAATAGTCTCAAGTTTACAATTATATACAATCTAAGGCTACATGGTATTAACTCACATTTTAAGAGCAAGGAAAAAGGAAAAAGCACACATGACAGAACAAATAAGAAAGAGTTCAGAAAAAGGATGAGTCTTGAATGGGAACTCGAAGGGTAAGCCACATTTGGAACAAGGGAGAGAAATGGCATGGGCAGTCCAGGGAAACTGATGATTATGACAGACTAACACACTCTTCAAATCTCTCCTCCTCACTGCTGTAAGAATGATGTTTCTCAATAAATATTCACACACCCCCTTGGGCCCACCCATTATCTTCCATCTCCATTACTCCTGCATTTCCTCCTAATGCACAAAGCTGTTCAGATACAGTCCCTCATTTCAAACAATGCATCCTGACTGGATTATCTGTCCTCTTGCCAAATTCCTAGTTCTAAGGCCTCCTGGGGAGTGTTTTTTAGGAATCAGGACAAACCTTCCTCACATGTGAAGCCTTTTCTTACCTCCTTATATGGGATTCAATCCCCTTCCCAAGTGATGCCACTCTGTTCTGTCAGGTGACTCCACTCTATTCTGTCAGAATCTTATTACACATAAGATGGATAAGATAACCTGTAGGTGTTACACATAAAATAAGGTATACCTATACTATGTCAGTGCACTAAATTGTTACATCTGTGTCTTTTATTAGATTGCAAGTACCTAAAGGGATTTTTTTTTTCATTTTTAGATCTTTAACAACTGGACATATAACAAGGGTTTTATAAATGTTACATAAATGATAAAAATGAGTGGGAAGGAAAGGAAAACGAGATGAGCTGAAGCAGAGGATTTGTATTTAAAGAAGAAACAAAGGCATGTACTCTTGTGGAGAATGTTGAATGTCAGGGTAAGAAGTTAGAACTGTTTTATGTTTTTAATAAAAGATATGTAAGGATAAAAGGAAAGAAAAGTAAGAAGATAGCAGTGCTCCATGTGAACTCCAGAGGGAGAAGGGTGCTGCAATTGAATTTTTAAAACTTTGTGAGGAGAGCCCTCCATAGACGACTAGACTATGATCAAAGTTATTGTATTGTGTGTAAGCCAACTCCACTTCAAAGGGTCAGTGGTCCATTATTTTCTGGGAGAAAATAAAAGACAAAAAATATGCATTTACCTTCACTCCCTTCTGAAATAAGATGCTGGTAATAAGTTTTTCAAAATATAAAAATTCACAGAAAAAGAATGGAAAATGAAACAACAGAAACAAAACAAAAGCAATTGTACAAAGAGGAACTAATCTATAAGACTTAATGAAGAAAAGGAGAAACTAAGAAACAACATAATTTACCTTGAAAGATCTCCAGACACTTCAGGAATTCCAAGCACCCCAGGTATCCCTTGTAGGAGCATCCATCTGCAGTCTGTAAATAGCTCTGAATACTTATCTAATAGTTGTGTTGGGCCATATAGTAATTACATGAACACAAACGAAAGCTGGTGAGCAAAAAAATGTGCATGCATAATTTCTGTGATATCTGCCACCACACATAAGCATTCATAGCCAGCGGCGGGCTGCCATTGGATACCTTGGCTTAAACGAAGGGTAGATACAGGACTAAAATGGGAAAGCCCATTGAAGAGCTTTCCAAGAAGGATGTACAATCTTAGCCTCCTTTCCCCACACTGTACACCAGATGGCTGTCCCTCCCCTTCCCTAGCAGAAGATTAGAATTTCTGGACTAGAAGATACAAAGATGGGAATGAGATATCATACGATAAGACACAGAAATTTAATGAACATTTTATTTATCCCCCTCCCCCAATTGCCAGAACACCATACAGCCTTGTATCTTCCAAGTAAAACCCTTTTCTACTAAGTGTGATCAACACAAAGGGATCGGAAGATGCTGATATTGAAGGTTCTCTAATTAAACAACTCAACCAAATCACTTTACTATGAAGCCCATAATTGACAAACTCCATTCAAGGTTTCTACCCAGGTTTTAATGCCACAAATTTAAATACGAGCAGCCAGTCAAAACATCACCAAATGGTTAATGATGCTAAAAGAGTACAAAATAAATGATAAAAACTTGAATGAAGCAGAAATAACTCGGGGGAAAAAACTTCTTAAAAATCATTAGTAGCAGGTAGGCACAGTGGTTTCTACCTGTAATCCTAGCACTTTGGGTGGCTGAGGCAGGAGGATCACCTGAGGCCAGGAGTTCGAGACTAGCTTGAGCAAAAAAAAAAAAAGGGTTAGACCCTGTCTCTACAAAAAAAATAAAAATAGAAAAATTAGTCAGGAGTAATGATGCCCACCTATAGTACAACCTACTTGGAGATTGAGGCAGGAGGATAAGTTGAGCACAGGAGTTTAAGGTTGCAGTGAGCTCTGATGATGCCACTGCACAATACTCTGACATAGGGGGACTCTGTCTCAAAAAAAAAACCAAAAAATCATTAGTAGTTTCTGACAGATAAGAAGATAATTGCTTTAATGAAATAAGAGGATATTATAAACTTCATTCAAAGAATAAAAATTATCAAAAACATGACAGAAACAAAAAGTGGAGTAGAAATATTATAAGATAAAGTGAAAAAAAAAAAAACTCAGAATGTAGAGCAAAAAGACATGAAACACAGAGAAAAAAATCTAAGAAAATCAGAGTACCAGCAGGCTCAACATCTGAATCAAATTACCCTTTCATTTATCTGACATTTATTGCCAGATAAATCAAAGAAAATAGAGAAGACCATTAATAAAATAATTTAAGGTACTTTTCCAGACTTGAAGGGCCTTGAACCCTGAGAGTTCATCAAGTAGCCAGCCAATGGATAAATATTCACATCAAAGTACATCATCATAAAATTCAAGATTACTGATGATTACAAGATAATATCTTAACAAGTTTCCTGGAGAAGAAATGAGGGACTTGAATAGAAACCAATCACAGACAAAGAAGCAGGAATAATAATGGCACTGAACTTCTCAATATCAATATCTAAAGCCAGAAAATAGTGAAAAATGCTTTTAAATTTCTGAGGAAAAATACTTTCAAGCCCAGAATTCTATATTCAGCCAAACTATTAAATTAGTGTAAGATCATTTTCAGACATGAAAAAAAAAATCTCACAAAAGTATTTCATATGAATCTCTTATGAAATCTTTTATATGAAGCTACTGGATGCCCCACCAAATGCAGTAGAATCCCCCCTCACCTCACTACACTGACCACCTCCTAATTTTCAAAGACCAAACACGTATATTTCAGTATAATATGCAAGGCCTAGTTCCTTATGTTCACCACCTCTGTATGTTGAGGTTAACTTACAGAGGTTCTACTATATAAAAATAAACCAGTAAGGGGGACTAAGAGCTGCAACTCAAGAAAGAAGTCAAGAGAGTCTCTTCCAGGATGAGAGTAAAGAAAGATACCTGGAAAAGAGTTGTACAACAAGGACAAAGAGCAACCAATCTTTAAAAGATTAGAAATCCTGCAGAGATTTCATCAAGTAGATAACATTGACTATCAAAGGAATCTGAATGTATTAAGATAAATTTGACATTGTAAGAAAATTTAAAATCAAATTAGTAATTAATAAATAAAGAAATCAGCAAATGAAAGAAAAGGTTAATTATTAACCATAGGTAAAACAAAAACATCACATCAGTAGAAATTAAAAATAATTGGGGTCAGGCACAGTGTCTAATGCCTGTGATTCCTTTAGGAGGCCGATACAGGAGGATCACTTGAGGTTAGGAGTTCAAGCCAGCCTGATCAATATAGTGAGAACCCCATCTTTAAAAAAGAAAAGAAAATTAGTCAAGCATGGTAGCATGAACCTGTAGTCCTAGCTACACAGGAGGCTGAAGAAGAAGAATCACACGAACCCAGGAATTTAAGGTTTCATTGAGCTATGATGATGCCCCTGCACTCTAGCCTCAAGGACAGAGTGACATATCTCCCCTCAAAAAAGAATTGGGTTACAGCTCAGGTGTATATGAGGTTTACATAGTTGTAGTAATATATATATACATTATATACATAGTATATTATATATACAATTACATATAATGTGTATATACAATATATGCACATTATGTATAATAAAATAGTAATATTTTATAAATGATAAAGATATAATTGATTAATTGGTTTAACAAATTTTATATCCTTACTCGGAAGAAAAGGAAAGCAAAAATGGGTCCATGTGTATTGAGAAAAGGGAAAGTCCCAGTGAAAGACAGAAAAATCCCCAGCTTTCAGCGCAAGAAATTAATAAATAATCCTTTTTAAAAACATACATAAAAAATAAAAAGGAGATGTATAAGTGAGCTACTTGTCATAAAGGAATAGTTACACAAACTAAAAGAATAAGCTGAAGGAACTGAAACTGGCTACTTCTGCAGAATAAGAAAGAGGTGGCAGGGAGGAGGGAGGCAAGATGGCCAACTGAAGCCAGCCTTCAGCAGAGGCTCCCATCCAGAGGGAGAAATAATGGCCAGAAATAACCCAGTAAAGTGGAAGATCAGGAACTGAGCTGAGAGAGAGGATTGATAGGTTCACATCATCCCTGCTGCGACAAGCTGAGACTCCAAGGAAACAAATTTCAGGTACAAAACCCATCCCAAAGAGGACGGGAATCCTTCCTCTCTCCCCACCAGGACAGTGGCTTGAGGCGAGTAGAGAACAGAGGACCTTTTGTTTCACCAAAGGGGAGAGAGAACACTGAGGGCCAGGACTCCCTCCATGGAGAGATACCACTGCAAGCCCAGGCAGTCACTTGCCTGGGCTAAAAGTTGATCTGTTTTGAATATTACAAGAATTCAGATTTGTAATATTCATTAAGAATGTATGTTGTAATATTCAACTCTCTACCTTCCTGAACTCCCAATCCACCCCTCACACCTCTCCTAGTGGTCTGGAAAACTACCCCCTGCAAAATCCAGAGCATTTGGCAGATTTTTGCTAGGGTGGGGCACCTCATGAGCTGTGGGGCAGTTGTGCTGAAACTATAACTTTAATAGAGACAGAGAGACACAAGATGAGAGAGACTTGCCTGTGCTACTGATCACCAGGTCCCCAGCATGGCTCCCTGCTGAGTTCCAGTCAACAGGGGCCACAGTAGCAACTCCCACCTGGCCCCTGAGACCCGTGGCCCATGACCGGATACTCCTGCCAGCTTCTGCAACCCATGGCTCGTGCAGGAGACACCCCACCTGGCTCCTGCAACCCATGTAGCCCAAAGCCAGAGACTCTGTCCTCTGGCTCCCTAACTGATTCCTGCCACCTGTGGCCAATGCCTTGGCAACTCCCACAGGCTCCTCAGACCCATGGCCCATGGCCAGCAACTTCTGCCAGGCTCCTGCAACCCCTGAGGCCCCAGAGGCCAGTGACTCTGCCCTCCAGCTTCCCACCTGCAGGGCCGGGGGTCAGCAGCTCCACCCTTCGGTTCCCCACCTGGCTCCTGTGACCCTTGTGGCCAGTGGCAATGCCCTCCAGCTCCCCACTGGCTCCAGCAATCTACATACAGCAGTACCCCAGACCGAGGGCACCAGCCCAGACAGTGGCAGTGAAACCCTGACAGGGGTGGTGTCTCCATGGTCAAATTGAGCTGCCAGTGGACCCCCAATGCCTAGATGCTGAAGACCTTTTGAACTCTCCCACCACGTCCCGTGTTTTTGTTGACCAGAACAATCAGTTTGGTACTCTTGACCTGAGCCCATCACCCAGAACCACCAAGGTTGTTTCCTGGTGATCTTGTTGTGGGACTGTGGGATTCTCCCCTGCCAGTTGTCGCCTGTGGGGTGGAGGTGGGGCATCTTAGTTGCTTATATATCACCACAGCTGAGATTTCAGCCCAAAGCCACTGATTCACTAGGATTGGGCAGAGACTTGCTGAATACCAGTCAGTGCCATCTACCCCACCACACCAAGCAGGTCCCCAGAGTTTCAGACTGTAGTTCTCAATGGGACCTTTGTAAAGCTCTAAGGGAAAAGCCATAATCACCAGTCCTAGTTCTTTGATAAAGGGCTGGTCAATTACAACTCCAGGAGCCTGGAATTCAATTTACCTTGCCAGATTCTCTAGCCAAATAGTGAAAAATAATCATGGAGTGGAATCAGTGGAAAAACTCTGGCAACATGAATAATCAGAGATCAACTCCCCCAAGGAATGACAAAGGAGACACAACAGAAGATCCCATTCATAAATAAATAGCTAAGATGTCAGAAATCCAGTTCAGAATTTGGCAAATAAGATTAACAGAATGTAGGCAAAGATGGAATTAGATATTTAAGGAGCAATTCAAAAGTTATCTCAAGAATTCAATGAATTCAAAGACAAAATCACCAAAGATTTGGACACATTGAGGCAAGAACTTGTAGCCTTCAAAGATCTGAGAAATACAGTAGAATCCCTCAGTAATGGAATGGAGCTGGCAGAAGAAAGGATCTCTGACATTGAAGACAAAGCTTTTGAACACTCCCAAATGCTCAAAGAAGAAGAGAAGTGGAGAGCAAAAATGGATCATTCCCTGAGAGAATTGTGGGACTACTCCAAAAGAGCAAACATTTGCCTCATACGAATCTCTGAAGGAAAATAGGATAATCCAAAAGGTGCAGATACTCTACTCCAAGAGATATTTGAGGAGAACTTCCCAAGCATGGCAAAAGATAATGAAATTCAGATAGCAGACAGTTTCAGAACCCCAGCACTACTCAACGCAAATAAAGCATCTTCTAGACACATTGTAATTAACTCCACCAAAGTTAATATGAGGGAGAAAATCCTACAAGCAACTAGACATAAGAAAATCATAACCTACAAGGGGAAGAATATTAGAATAACTGCAGATCTTTCTGCTGAAACTTTTCAAGCCAGAAGAGGATTGTCATTGACCTTCAATCTCCTAAAACAAAACAACTTTGAGCCCAGGATCCTGTATCTAGCTAAATTGAGCTTCATTTATGACAGAGAAGTTAAATACTTTAATGACATATACATGTTGGAGAAATTTGCCATAATCAAACCAGCTCTTCAGGATATCCTCAGACCCATCCTCCATAATGACCAGCACAAGGCTCTACCATCAAAGTAAATTCACTCTGAAATTCTTAATCAAAATCCAATTTCCACAGTGGTGAAAAGATTTAAAATGTCCACTGGACTTTTGAAAAACTTGACATAAAATATTATGAGGCTTATCAATACTCTCAATTAATGTGAATGGCTTAAATTGTACTCTTAGGAGGCACAAGTTGGCTGACTGGATACAAAAACTGAGGCCAGATATCTGCTGCATACAAGAATCTCATCTTACCTTAAAGGATAAATATAGACTCAGGGTGAAGGGAAGGGCACTTGTAATCCAGGGATATGGAAATCAGAAAAAAGCGGGGGTGACAATTTTATTTGCAGCTACACTAGGCTTTAAACCAACAAAAGTAAGGAAAGACAAGGATGATCACTTCATATTTGTTAAGGGAAACACTCAACATGATGAGATGTCAACATTTATGTGCCCAACCAGAATTCTCCTCAGTTTATAAGGGAGACCCTAATAGACATGAGCAATTTAATATCCTCCAAGAAGAAACCAAGCAAAGAAATGTTGGACTTTAACTTCACCACACAATAATTAAATTTAACAGACATCCACAGAACATTTCATCCTAACAAAACTGAATACACATTCTTCTCATCACCCCATGGAACATCCTCCAAAATTGATCATATCATATCAAGTCTAACCTCAGCACATTTAAAAGTATAGAAATTGTTCCTTGTATTTTCTCAGATTATCATGCAATAAATGTTGAACTCACCAATAACGGGTATCTGCATACTCATACAAAGACATGGAAACTAAATAACCTTATGCTGAATAATAGCTGGGTCATAGATGAGATTAAGAAGCAAATTGCCAAATGTTTAGAACAAAGCAATAATGAACACATGAATTATCAGAATCTGTGTGATACTGCAAAGGTAGCTTTAAGAGGGAAATGTATAGTGTGGCAAACCTTTTCCCCAAGAGAACGGAAAAAGAGGAAGCCAATAACTTAATGTGACATCTTAAGCAACTGGAAAAGGAAGAACATTCCAACCCCAAACCCAGCAAAAGAAAAGAAATAACTAAAATTAGAGCAGAATTAAATGAAATCAAAAACAAAAGAATTATTCAAAAGATCAATGAATCAAAAAGTTGGTTTTTTGAAAAATTCAACAAAGTTGATAAACCTTTGGTCAACCTAACCAAAAATAGAAAATTAAAGTCCATAATATCATCAATTAGAAATGACAAAGGCAAAATAACAGACACCACAGAAATTAAAAAAATTCTTAATGAATGCTACAAAACCCTTTATTCTCAGATACAAAACCCTTTATTCTCAGAAATATGAAAATCTGAAAGAAAATGACCAATTCTTGGAAGCACGCCAACTCCCTAGACTTAATCAGAGGGAATTGGACATGCTGAACAGACCAATATCAAAGGCTGAAATAGAATCAACTGTATGAAATCTCCCAAAAAAGAAGAGTCTGGGACCAGATGGCTTCACATCAGAATTCTACCAAACCTTTAAAGAGAAACTGGTACCTGTATTCCTTAACCTTTTCCAAAACATTGAAAAAGAAGGAATACTTCCTAACACATTCTATGAAGCAAATATCACCCTGATCCCCAAACCAGGAAAAGACCCAACAAGAAAAGAAACCTATAGACCAATATCTTTAATGAATATTGATGCAAAAATATTCAATAAGATCCTAGCAAACAGAATACAGCAACACATCAAACAAATTATATACCATGACCAAGTGGGTTTTATCCCAGGGTCTCAAGGTTGACTCAATATATGTGTATGTATAAATATGATATATCACATAAACAAATTAAAAAACAAAGATCATATGATTCTCTCAATTGATGCAGAAAAGGCTTTTGACAATATCCAGAATCCTTTCATGATCAGAACACTTAAGAAAATAGGTATAGAAGGGACTTTTCTTCAACTGATGGAGGCCATCTATAGCAAACCCACAGCCAATATCATATTGAATGGAGTAAAATTAAAAATATTTCCACTCATATCAGGAATGAGGCGAGGTTGCCCATTGTCTCCACTGCTTTTTAACATTGTAATGGAAGTCTTAGTCATCACAATCAGGCAAGAGAAGGCAATCAGGAGTATACAAACAAGGTCAGAGGGGCAGCGCCTGCAGCTCAAGGAAGTAGGGTGCAGGTTCAAAGCCAGCCATGGCCAAAACTGCAAAAATAATAATAATAATAAGTAAGGTCAAAGGAGATCAAACTTTCACTCTTCACAGATGTATGATTTTATACCTTGAAAACCCCAGGGACTGAACCACAAAACTCTAAGAAGTGATCAAGGAATACAGTAGCATCTCAGGACACAAAATCACTACTCACAAATCAGTAGCTTTTATAGATACCAACAATAGTCAAGCCGAAAAAAACAGTCAAGGACTCTATTCCCTTTACCTTTGTGCCAAGGAAGATGAAATATTTGGGAATTTACCTAACAAAGGACATGAAAGATGTCTATAAAGAGAATTATGAAACTCTGAGAAAAGAAATAGCTGAAGATGTTAACAAATGGAAAAACATACCATGCTCATGGCTGGGAAGAATCAACATTGTTAAAATGTCCATATGACCCAAAGGAATTTACAAATTTAATGCAATCCCTATCAAAGAACCACTGTCATACTTTAAGAATCTGGAAAAAATAGAACTTCATTTTATATGGAAGCAGAAAAAAACCTCGAATAGCCAAGACATTACTCAGAAACAAAAAAAAATCAGGAGGAATCACACAACCAGACCTCAAACTATACTATAAATCTATAGTGATCAAAATAGCGTGGTATTGGCACAAAAATAGAGAAGTAGATGTGTGGAACAGAATTGAGAACCAAGAGATGAACCCAGACACTGATCATCATTTGATGTTTGATAAGCCTATGAAAAATATAAATTAGGAGAAAGATTCCCTATTTAACAAATGGTGCTGGGAGAATTGGCTGCTGACTTGTAGATGACAGAAACTGGACCCACGCCTTTCACCATTAACAAAAATTGACTCTCACTGGATAAAAGATTTAAACTTAAGACATTGAAACTATAAAGATTCTTGGAGAGAGTGCAGGAGAAACACTTGAGGAAATTGGTCTGGGAGAATACTTTATGAGGAAGACTCCCCCAGGCAATTGAAGCAACACCAAAAATACATTACATTACTAAAAAGCTTCTGCACAGCCATGAACACAGTCAGCAAAGCAAGCAGACAGCCCTCAGAATGGGAGAGGATATTTTCAGGTTATGCTTCTGACAAAGGTTTGATAACCAGAATCCACAGAGAACTCAAACTTATAAAGAACAAGTAATCCCATTTCATTGTGGGCAAGGGACTTGAACAGAAGCTTCTCTGAAGAAGATAGGCTCATGGCCTACAGATACCTGAAAAAATGTTCATCATCTCTAATCATCAGAGAAATGCAAATCAAAACCACTTTGAGATATCATCTGACTCCCTAAGACTGGCTCATAATAACAAAATCCCACAACTACAGATGTTGGTGTGGATGTAGAGAAAAGGGAACATTTCTGCACTGCTGGTGGGAGCGCAAGCTAATACATCCCTTTTGCAAAGAAATATGGAGAATACTCAGGGATCTAAAAGTAGACATGCCATTTGATCCTGCAATTTTTCCTGTAGGTGTATATCCAAAAGGCCAAAAATCACTTTATAACAAAGATATTTGCACCAGATAGTTCATTACAGCTCAATTCATAATATCCAAGTCATGGAAGAAGCCCAAGTGCCCATTGACCCATGAATGCATTAATAAATTGTGGTATATGTATTCCATGGAATATTATTCAGCCTTAAAAAAGATGGAGACTTTATCTCTTTTATGTTTACATGAATGGAGCTGCCAATTTACAATCACTCTCACTTTCTTTTTTTTTTTTTTTGTTAAATCATAGCTATGTACATTAGTGCAATCGCCTGTACCCATTCTAAGATGCACCATAGATGTGGCCCCACCCATTACCCTCCCTCCACCAAAACCTCCCCCCTCCCTTCCCCTTCCTTGGCCCTTTCCCCATAGTCTTGTGCTATAGTTGGGTTATAGTCTTCATGTGAAAGCTATAATTTAGCTTCATAGTAGGGCTGAGTACATTGGATACTTTTTCTTCCATTCCTGAGATACTTTGCTAAGAAGGATATGTTCCAGCTCCATCCATGTAAACATGAAAGAGGGAAAGTCTCCATCTTTCTTTAAGACTGCATAGTATTTCATGGAAAACATGTACCACAATTTGCTAGTCCATTCGTGGGTCGATGGGCACTTGGGCTTCTTCCATGACTTAGCAATTATGAATTGGGCTGCAATAAACATTCTGGTACAGATGTCTTTGTTATATTGTGACTTTTGGTCTTCTGGGTATAAACCTAGTAAAGGAATTATAGGATCGAATGGCAGGTCTATTTTTAGGTCTCTAAGTATTCTCCAAACATCCTTCCAGAAGGAACGTATTAGTGGGCATTCCCACCAGCAGTGTAGAAATGTGCCCTTTCCTCCACATCCATGCCAACATTTCTGGTTTGGGGATTTTATTATGTGGGCTACTCTTACTGGGGTTAGGTGATATCTCAGAGTAGATTTGATTTGCATTTCTGTGATGATTAAGGATGATGAGCTTTTTTTCATGTGTTTGTAGATCTTGCATCGGTCTTCTTTAGAGAAGTTTCTCTTCAAGTTCTTTGCCCACCCTGAGATGGGGTGACATGTTCTTTTCTTGTTAATACATTTGAGTTCTCTGTGGATTCTGGTTATTAGACCATTATCGAAGGTATAACCTGCAAATATTTTCTCCCATTCTGAGGGCTGTCTGCTTGCTTTACTCACTATGTTCTTGGCTGTGCAGAAGCTTTTTAGTTTGATCAGGTTCCAGTAGTGTATTTTTGATACTGCTTCAATTGCCTGGGGAGTCCTCCTCATAAAATACTCACCCAGGCCAATTCCTTCAAGAGTTTTCCATGCACTTTCTTCAAGTATTTTTATAGTTTCATGCCTTAAGTTTAAATCTTTTATCCAGTGAGAGTCTATCTTAGTTAATGGTGAAAGGTGTGGGTCCAGTTTCAATCTTCTACAGGTTGCCAGCCAGTTTACCCAGCATCATTTGTTAAATAGGGAATCTTTTCCTCACTGAATGTTTTTAATTGGCTTGTCAAAGATCAAATAACGGTAAGTAGCTGGATCCATCCCTTGGTTCTCTATTCTGTTCCAGACATCTACTTCTCTGCTTTTGTGCCAGTACCATGCTGTTTTGATCACTATCAATTTAAAGTACAGTCTCAGGTCTGGTAGCATGATTCCTCCTGCTTTGTTTTTATTGCTCAGTAATGTTTTGGCTATTCGACGTTTTTTCTGATTCCACATAAAATGAAGTATTATTTTTTCAAGATCTTTAAAGTATGACAATGGAGCTTTAATAGGAATTGCATTAAAATTATATATTGCTTTGGGCAGTATGGACATTTTAACAATGTTGATTCTTCCCAGCCATGAGCATGGTATGTTTTTCCATCTGTTAACATCTTCTGCTATTTCTTTTCTTAGAGTTTCATAGTTCTCTTTGTAGAGATCTTTCACATCCTTTGTTAGGTATACTCCCAAATATTTCATCTTCCTTGGCACTACTGTGAAAGGAATAGAGTCCTTGACTGTTTGTTCGGCTTGGTTATTGTTGGTATATATAAAGGCTACAGATTCATGGGTGTCGATTTTGTAGCCTGAGACATTGCTATATTCCTTGATCACTTCTAAAAGTTTTGTAGTGGAATCCCTAGTGTTTTCCAGATATATGATCATATCACCTGGGAAGAGTGAAAGTTTGATCTCTTCTGAGCCTATGTGGATACCCTTGATCGCCTTTTCTTCCCTAACTGCAAATGGCTAAAACTTCCATTACAATGTTAAAGAGCAATGGAGACAATGGGCAACCTTGCCTGGTTCCTGATTTAAGTGGAAATGATTTCAATTTAACTCCATTCAATACAATATTGGTTGTGGGTTTGCTGTAGATGGCCTCTATTAGGTTAAGAAATATCCCTTCTACACCAATTTTCTTAAGTGCTCTGATCATGAAGGGATGCTGGATATTATCAAAAGCTTTTTCTGCATCAATTGAAAGAATCATATGGTCTTTATTTTTAAGTTTGTTTATGTGTTGAATTACATTTATAGATTTACGTATATTGAACCAGCCTTGAGACCCTGGGATAAATCCAACTTGGCCATGGTGTACAATTTTTTTTGATGGGCTGTTGGATTCTGTTTGTTAGGATCTTATTGAGTATTTTAGCATCTATATTCATTAGTGATATTGGTCTATAATTTTCTTTTCTTGTTGGGTCTTTCCCTGGTTTGGGGATCAAGGTGATGTTTGCTTCATAGAATGTGCTTCATAGAATTTTGGAAGAGGTTTAGTAGTATAGGTACTAGTTCTTCTTTAAATGTTTGGTAGAATTCTGATGTAAAGCCATCAGGTCCTGGGCTTTTCTTTTTAGGGAGATTTTGTATAGTTGATGCTATTTCAGAACTTGATATAGGCCTGTTCAACATTTCCACTTCATTCTGGCTAAGTCTTGGTAGGTGGCGTGCTTCGAGGTATTGGTCGATTTCTTTCAGATTTTCATATTTGTGAGAGTAGAGTTTCTTGTAGTATTTGTTAAGGATTTTTTGAATTTCTGAGGGGTCTGTTGTTATTTCATCATTACCATTTCTGATTGATGAAATTAGAGATTTTACCCTTTTTTTCCTGGTTAGGTTGGCCAAAGGTTTATCTCTTTTATTGATCTTTTCAAAAAAACAGCTTTTGGATTTATTGATCTGTTGTATAATTCTTTTGTTTTCAATTTCATTTAATTCTGCTCTGATTTCGGTTATTTCTTTTCTTCTGCTGCATTTCGGTTGAAGTGTTCTTCTTTCTCCAGTTGCTTGAGATGTTCCCTTAAGTTATTGACTTCCTCTCTTTCCATTTTCTTGAGGAAGGCTTGCACTGTTATAAATTTCCCTCTTAGGACTGCCTGCGCCCAGCTCAGTGGCTCAGTCTGGGGCCCCAGACAATGCCCAAAGTTCTCCACACTCCTGCTCAAGCTCTCCCCAAGGCAGTTCAACTGAGTGCCAAGTCCAAGAACACCGAAACAGTTCACAGGTAACACCTTTCCGGTTTGCAGTCTCAGTGCTGCTTGTACTTACGGTGCCGGCGTGATTAGGTCGATCGAACACACGCAACCACTTGCCAGTTTTCCACTGTTTTTGTCCTCCTCTTAGGGTCCAGAAGTCCCTTGCTGGCTCCCTGTATCCTCAAAGGGATGATTATAGGCAGATCCCACTGGCCAGAGATGTGTGGAGTCTTGTCTCCCCAGACTCGCTGTTCCCAGTTGCAGGGAAGCTGTTACTTGGCTGCCATCTTTAATCCAAATCCACTCTCACTTTCATATGAAGAAAAGATCACAACTATGGCTCAAGGTAAAGGAGGGAGGAGGTAGTATGGGAAGGGATGGGGGAGGTCAGATCAAGGGAGGGTGAATGATGGGATCACACCAATGTTGCATAATGCAAGGGTATATGTTGGATCTATTAGTATAGAGTATGTCTTAACACAATAACTAAGTAAACAAGATGAGGTGTGTATTAACCAGTGTCATGTAAGCATTCTTAATTCTATATGAAATCAGCACCTTGTATCCCATATATGCATTAATGTATACATGATCTATGTGTTTATGATTTAATAAAAGAAGGCAGATTTTTAAAAAGAAAAGAAAAAAGAGGTGGTAGAATAAAGAATCAAAGACCAATATAAACCTGAACTTGTAGAAATATCTAAATTATTTAATTATGTATATTGTAACAGATTTTAAAAGTATAAACTAAATTAAATGACTGATAGTAAATCCATAACATAAAATTTGTTCATGCATTATATTTGTAAAAAACAAATTATCAGAGTTACTACAGTATTTCACTTAGAGGAATCAGAAGTCTGCTTAGGAGCTCTCTTCTATTCATTTGTTTTTTTTTTTTGATCTGTCTTCTTTTGTTTTCCACCATCTTATATCTTCATCAAATGAAGAAAACAGAAAAAAAAATTTTTTTATTAAATCATAGCCATGTACATTAATGCATTTATGGGATACAAAGTGCTGGTTTTATATACAATTTTAAATACTTACAACAAACTGTTTCATATAGCCTTCATTGCACTTTCTTAATTATCGTGTTAAGACATTTATACTCTATACTTAATAGATTTGACATGTACCCTTGTAGAATGCACCATAGGTGTGATCCCACCAATTACCCTCCCTCTACCCTTACTTCTTCCTCCCCTCACCACCCCCTTCTCTTCCCCTTGGGCTGTAGTTGAGTTATAGCTTTCATATGGAAGTGTGGGTGATTATATATTGGTTTCATAGTAGAGCTGAATACATTGGACATTTTTTCTTCCATTCTTGAGATATTTTACTAAGAAGAATATGTTCCAACTCCATCTTAAAAAAGAGATAAAGTCTCCATCTTTTTTAAGGCTGCATAATATTCCATGGTGTACATATACCACAGTTAATCCATTCGTGGGTCAATGGGCACTTGGGCAGAAAAATTATTCCCACTGTCAATCATTTAGCATCACAGCATTTTAAAATCAAAGCAATCTTATGTCTTGAGGGAATTATTCTAAGACATAAGGAAAAAATTGATATAAATTAAAACTCACTTGACAAAATAATTTAAGTATTTATTCATTCCTATACACCGACATTAATTGATATTACCTGAATTTATTTATTTATATATACAATTACTGATAACTCAGATATATAAAGTCACTCTCCTGGATGAAGAGAACAAGAGGAAGGTCAACAAATCTCTACAATATCTTATCTTCTTATAAAGTCTTTATTTATTTTCCCTTGTTTCTCAGGGCATTCCATGTCTCCAGTTTTGGTAAATCCTGGGTTTCATCTCATGAAGGAATGAATACCTTTTTTTTATTCATGATAGCCATGTACCACATCTATCATCTGATTTTAATCTAATGATTATGATGGTTGAATATCATCTTGATCTTTTGGTTAATTCTTGGTATGCTGGCACTTTTGCCATTAACTGTTAAATCCTTGTGATGCCACATTTGATTGGTTTCAAAGTCACTGTTCCCATCTCTTTCTCTCTGTGTTTCTTCCTGTCTCTCTCTCTCTGTCCTCACCTAACATTTTGCATGCGTTCACACACATATACTTATGAATATTCATTTATCAAATTCTTTGGTTGGTCTCTCCCATACTGCACATATGTCTTATAACAGAGGCACAGAGGGTACTACAAAACTGAGAGATAATTAACTCTTTTCTTTCACAAAAAAAGAAAAACAAAACAGTGAAATTTCTTAACTAAGAATTCTAACCTAAGACTTCAGATTTTTAGTCCAATACTGTGTTACATTATGCTACTTATTTTGAGTTTTGCATATTTTTGGCAGATTTTAACAATATATTTTCATTTATGATCTACTATTGAATAAATCAGGCTTTTAATGTTATACATGAAATGTTTGTGGTATATGCACAATATATACCAAACATTTCAGGCCCAGCACAAAGAACATGCTCAATAAACTTTAATCAAATGAGATTATTTACTGATTTTCTATTATGAGCCAGGTATTTTCTAGGCATAAAAGATTTGATCCTTGCTTTTATTGAAATTACAATCCAATATATGGAGAATGACCTTTCAATTACTTCATAACATTTTGAAATGAAGTGAAGTGTTCTTTTCGATTTTTGCCTATTATTTTTCTTTATTGTTTTGTTCTCTTTTTCCTCAAAACATCTAACTTTTAAAATGACATTTTATAAAATAGATTCCTTGTGAATTTAACATATAAAATTCTTTCTATTTTTGAACTATCAAACTTCCTCCTAAATTTTGATTAGTTAGATACTCATATTTAAAAGAAGTGCTCTAATCAACCTTAAATTATACTAGGTTTCTCAGAACAGCTTTGTTACTCATGTAGTAGAAATAGGTTTTCTCCTGAGATATGATGGTGAGATTTATGGTTTAACAACATAGGAAAAGCTTTATTCTTTTTGAAGCACATGCTTTAAGATAAAAAGCCTACATCAGGTGAGGTGGCTCACACCTGTAATCCTAGCACTCTGGGAGGCTGAGGTGGGTGGATTACTTGAGCTCACAGGTTCGAGACCAGCCTGAGCAAAAGCGAAACCCCATCTCTACTAAAAATAGAAAAACTGAGGCAAAAAGATCACCTGAGCCCAAGTTGAAGGTTGCTGTGAGCTACAATGCCCATTTGCTGCTGACTTAACAACCTCCTTTCCTAGCCAAGAAAAGGAGATCCTGAAATCTGCCTTGCAAAACAGTAAAGAAGGGTCAGTATAAGATGTACACAAAATATTTAACATAGCCTGCAGAACATGAAGAGCTCAACAGGTGCTAGTTATCATCATTTGAAATCACTAAATAGGCCCAGTGTGGGGGCTCTACCTAGGGCTTTACCGAGCTTGAGACTCTGTATTAAAAAAAAAAAAAAAAGATAAAAAGACTTTTTTTTATTTTAAATAAAATGTTTATTAAAATTTCTAGATAGTCAAATATCAGACATCCCAAGTTCCAGCTGAGGCATTAATAGTATAATAATTACCCATAATTTCTTGTTAATGCATGGTTTCCTGTCTAAGACTTACAGTTAAATCTCTATGTCTAATTACCCTTGAGTTTCTCTAAAAACAAAAATCTTAAGCTAGGTAATGAGATTGTCCTTTCCCATCATTTGTCAGCTTTTTACTGACTTACCTATCTGCCTACAGAAGCTGGCTGTGACCCATCTTACACAGATCACCAAACACTCATCAAATAGTAATAACTTTGGCTTTTTAGAACCAGAAGCTTAGAGGTTAAAGAAACTGAATCTCATTACAAACTGCCTGAACTATCCATCTTATCAGATCAAAGCCAATTTTACATAGCAGACAACAAGTTATAAACAGAAAAGCTATAAACTCTTGGTTTGGTGTCTTTTCCTGGGAAATCATGCTGTAAACAAAATCTTCATATTCATCTGCTGTAGCTCATAGTAATTCCATACTCTTTTTTACTTTTGTTTATATAATGCCCTTGCTGAATAATCTTCCTACTTCAGAGGCATTTTTGCCTTTAACACTGTAGTGTATAGTCTGTTTGCATCAAACTGGGGTGGAACAAAATTTGTCACTTTTTTACATAGAAAGAGAGTCACATTTGGGTACTAATAGGCGAAAATTTAAAATGAGAATGCCAGCTCTCAGAGTATGAAGAAATATTTAAGGACTTATTATGAGACAGAGGTTCAATTTTAATAAATCTGATGTAGACATACCTACTATAGTGAGCCACTCAGAACAAGAGAACCACAAACTGTTTACTTATGACAAAAAATGATGAGAATTTCCATAGCAGCAATTTATTTCTTGAGCATGCCATAGTCCATTGATCAACCAATGATCTCAAGATTTTACTTTCTGTATTTACGAAAGAGATCAGATTCTTTCGAGATTATGCAATTCTAAGAGGACAGGAATCATGTCTATTTTATTTACCACAGTATGCCCTATATCTAGAACAATGCTCAGTACATGGTAGAGCCTAAATACACTCTCGTTTTATCCACAAAATTTTTTTTCACTCATCCCTCCCATTCCTGGACAGTATATTTCCAGAATGTGATTAAAGTACTTAAAATAGGACAATTTACTGAGAAGTTTCTGGGTTCTGAAGGCAGTCTAATTTAAATTTCAAATTCCTGTATATAATATTTGACAATTTACAGAACTTAAGAAGGTCTTATTCTCTTGTAGAAAACAGCACCAAGTAGGTACTCAATAAATTGTAACTATTAGTACTATTATTTGATAATTTTTTTAAAAAATGGAACAGATGGGAAGCAAGTTCCCAGAGCAGCCTGTGTTTCCTTTTCCCTGTGAATTTCTCTATGTATTCCCCCAAGAGGATGATATCTGAGAGCAACTTTTCAAACTCCTTTTGATATCCCCCTCTCCTTTAAGTAGTTAGAAGCAGTACTGTTGTAATTGTTTTTATTCTTGTCTGTGACTACAATTCTTTTGATCTAGTTCATTGGCTTTCTCTTTCCTTGACACTTAAACGTGAATAGTGGCTAATTCATTATTCAGCCAAAAGTTCTCTTTCTTGTAAGGATTTGAAAGTTATATAGTTACTACTATAGATGTACAGTATGTCAGGCACTGTCCTAAATTATTATTTAATTTAATCCTCATGTTAACCCTGGGAGGTGGGTATGATCATGGCCCTCCTATCCCTCAATTTACAGAGAAAGCTACTGAGACCAAAAAAAAAGAAAAAAAAAAGTGCCACCTGTGGCTCACAGGAGTAGGGCGCAGGCCCCATATGCCAGAGGTGGTGGGTTCAAGCCCAGCCCTGGCCAAAAAAACTGCAAAAAGAAAAAAAAAAGATAGCCCATATTCACAAAAACTAGTAAATAGAGGTGTTAGGATTCAAACCAGGTAGCCTTGCTCCAAATTCTACTATGGCTTTTAGCTACTAAACTAGAGGTTACCTCCAAGAACTTAGATAAAGGAAAAGGATCAGTTTCTGAGATTAAACCCTAAGACTGAAATAATAGATCAGAGAATAAATATAGAAAATCACCTGGAAAATAAAAAGAAAGAAGGAAGGGAAGAAAAGAAAGGAGAAAAGGGGAAAAGAAGGAAAGAAATGACTTTTAGAATATGGCACACAACTGCTGTACACTATTTTTTTAAAAAGCCCGAATGAAAGTCATTAGATAAGAAAGCATTTAAAAAAGAATTACGGGTAGAAATACTAACAGACACCAATTTTTAGTTCAATTGGCTGGCCTTCACATGATAGATATATCAAGCTATTTTAGCCAGATGCTATTAAACATTTTATTTATATTCTTTCAGGAGATAGTATTATATAGTGATTAAAGTCTTAGCCTTTATAGTTTAACTGCCTGGATATGAATACTAGTTTCATCACATATTACTAATCTGATGACTGACTTAGCTACCTAAACTTGACTATTTTTACATATGTGGGACTGAAAATAGTATCTAACATATATAGATGTTGTGAGAATTAAATTATATAATGTATGTAAAGCATTCAGGATGGTGCCTAGAACATGCATGTAGAAAGCACTCAATCAGCTTTATTCTCTTATATTCTTTTGCCTCTAAAGACTACAAACTTTAACCTAAAATCAATGGATGCTAATAAGGATTTTTAAACAAAGAAATAACTTGATCAGGTTTTTATTTTACAAAAACCATGCAAATAACAAAATAATACAAGTGTAAGGGGTTATCAATCTAAATTAATCACACACCTTAGCAAAAATTTTAAATAAAGTAGATTATTATTTTTCAGATATGTGTAAATGAATAAAATTAATAATAAATAGATTCTTTAATAAACAGATCAGAATTATTTAAAATTAGCATATGGCTTACAATTTTTTTTTAATAAAATGGCTTTCTACTGTTAAACATCTCCTTTCTAATGGGAACTTTAGTCTGATTCTGTCTGAACTTTGTATTTCAGACAAAGTCTTGAAATCAAAATAAATATGGCTTCACTATTTGCAGTTGCCTGGTGTTGAAAATTTTGACAGACTGCCACACTTTCTTACTGTCTGTGTTTACTCTCTTTCTACCAAGTTTCCTACATGGATTCAACTTAAGTAACATCTTCCCAAGGTAGTCTTCACTGACTACTCCAGATCCCAAGTGTTCTTTAATTTTCCCACATATTTCAAAAGTATTTATATTCTGGGCCATTCCTTTATTTAGTAATTCAGACAACAAATATTTGACTACTAACTGTGCTTGAAGCACTAAATAATACTGCAATTCAAAGCGAGACACAATAAGCTGCTGAACTAGAGCAATAAAAGGGATTGTCTTAAGTCTGTTTTCTGTTGTTATAAAGCAATATCTAAAACTGGGTAATTTGTTTTGTTTTGTTTTTTAAAGAGGTTTATTTGGTTCATGGTTCTACCAGCTGTTAAAGAAGCATGGCACCAGTATCTGCTGCTGGTGAGAATTTCACAAAGCTTGTAATCAAGGCAGATGGTGAAAGAGGAGCAGGCATGTCACATGGCAAGAAAAGGAGCAAGAGAGAGAGAGTGGAAAGAAGGCCCACTCTTTTAAACAACCAACTCTCATGTGAACTAACAGAGTGAGAATTCATTACCAGGAGGGGGCACCAAGCCATTCTTGAAGGGTCTGCCTCCCAACCCAAACACCTCTTACCAGCCCCACCTCCAACATTGGAAATCAAATTTCAACATAAGATTTGGAGGTGACAAGAATCCAAACTATAACAGGGATAGTGTGTTCAAGCACTCAATGTAAAAGCTATAAGATCAGAGCCAGCATAATTTAGCACATTCTATATACTCTCTTACAATGTTCACTATTGCCTCAAGAGCATCAATAATGTCTTCTCAATCAGATTGTAAACACCTATCTAGAACCAGACGCTAGGTCTTCAATTCTTTCAAACACTCAGCGTAGTGTGGCACTAAGTAGATATAGTATTTAATAAATAATTGTTGACTGAACAAGAATGTACACAGATGCAATTTAGGGACAGATAATTCTCTTTAGAAGACAATGGGGTAGAATATTGAAAACTTCTTATTGGGTTCTTGAATTTAAAAAATGGCATCTATTCCTCATAGCTAATCATTTTTTTCCTTTATCTTACCTAAGGTTTATTTCAAAACTCACTCTTCTGTACTTTATCTGAAATTAATAATAAATCTGCGATTTGTGCATATAAGAATCAAAAGTTTCAACTGGGAGCAGTAGCTCATGCCTGTAATTCTAACAATTTGGGAGTCCAGGGCAGGAGGATGGCTTGTGGTCAGGAGTTCAAGACCAGACAGGGGAACAGTTAAACCTCGTCTCCACAAAAAATTAAAAATTAGCCAGGTGTTGTGGTACACATCTGTAGGTAGCACATGGGAACCTGAGGCAAAAGGTTGCTTGAACCCAAGAGTTTGAGGTTGCATTTAGCTATAATCATGCCACTGCACTCTAACCCAGGAAACAAAGCAGGACCCTGCTTTTGTCTTAAAAAAAAAAAAAAAAGAAAGAAAGAAAGAAAAGAAAACCCTATTTTTCCTCAGACTGTACATAGATGTTGTTATCACACTAATAATTCATATAGTCTCATGAAGGTGGCTTTTAGCCTGATGTCCCAATGAGGTGAAGTCCACTTTAGAATCTGTTTAATAAATAATTCCTGGAGCTCAACATAGTTCAGTGATGGGTTGTTCTTTAGAGCAGAGCAAGATGGCAGACCAGAAAGGTTGTTCAGCCAAGTTCTCCTAGTACAACTGATGAACAGGAGAAATCCAGTCTGTGCCTGGCACAGAGACCTTGCCTGGTACTGTGGCTTGGGGGGGAAAGCAATGTGACATGGTGCTGGATACAGTGCAGGAACCGGAGCTGCAGAGACCTGACACTAGGCAAATTTTTTGCAACCCAGAGGGAACAACAGGCTCTGCCATGGAAGTCCGGGATGGGAGAAAGCATTTTCACAGTTTTCAGTTCTCAGGGGAAGCTGCATTGAGTGGAAAGCCTGGAAGAGTGGGTGTACCGGAACAGTGATTAGCAGCCAGATTTGAGGACTAGTCGGAGCAGATTTGCCATTGCTATGGGAGAGGTAAAAACAGCCATAATGCGAAAGGCATGGCATCCAGGAGGTGGCCATTGTGGGAAGGTGGGAAGGGTGGGCCTACTAAAGGGACACAGCCTTCTTAGTTCCACCTGCTGGGATCACACCTCCAACTTGTGATAGGCTCAGGAACTCCCACACCCCACAGGAACTGTTGTCTGGAAGCATGGTGAGACCTGTCTCTGAAGGATTCTAGAGAGCTTTCAGACCCCAGCCTGGTGGAGTCTGAATGCTGAGGAAATAATTAGGTAAGGACACCAAGGACAATTAAGTTGGCAAACTGGTCTATGCCTGGGAACTAGGGAGCGGTTAACAGCTATGTTGTCTGTCCCCTAAAACTACAGGACTACATGGTGTCCTGGCAGTATATTACAACATAAAAATATTCCTACTAAAGTCAGTCCCTTCTGCCATGTGTATATATGTGTGTGTGTGTGTGTGTGTGTGTGCGCGTGTGTGTATGTTTTTATATATGTATATTTTTTAATTTTTTTAATTTTTAATTTTTTTCTTTTCATTGTTGTTAGAATTCTTTTTTAATTTTTTTCTTTTCCTTGTTGTTAGAATTCTTCCCCCCCCCCTTCATTTATTTGTTGCTGAGGTTGCTTATTTTTGGTTATTAGAGCTTTTTGTTATGTTGCTAATTTGTTTGGCTGGTTCCATTTTACTTTCATCAAGAGCAAGGGCTCCTGTATTTTTTGGTTACAGTATTTTAACCTCGTTTATTCTCTATCCCTATTTCATCCTCTACATTCTCTCTTTGGATAGAGACTTTTCTACCTTTCTCGTCTCACCCACATAAATCACTTATGCAACAGATAAGATATTTCCTCCCTTTTTTTTTTTTACTTTCTCCTTTCCTTCTTTAATCCACTTCCCTCTCTCTCCTCTATTTAATACAATGTTATTTTTAATTTCCTTTATCTATTCTTATTTTAATATTCTTTCTTTCTTTTTTCATTTTTTGCTGAGAGCTTGGATGACACAGCTGTGGTCTAAAAGGTAGGCCAAAGCAGTAGTCTGGCTCAAGGAGGCTAGAAACCTTTCTACCATTGGCCCTAGGAAGAAAGTATTGGCAAGAGCATGCTGCAGAATTTTTCTATTTCATTTTCATCCTTACTAAATTTTTCCTTCCTGTTTTTTGTTTTTGCTCTTTTTCTTCTCTTCCTATTTTTGGCAAAGGAAGAGTATGGCCCCACTCAGATTAAGGAGTGTCAGATTTCGAGGAATTCACCCAGTCCAGACCCTCAAAAATCCTTAACTTACAGGGATGGCCTTAGCATGGTGCTGATCAATACCATTTATTCCATAACTCTCATCTTCTCTCCTGTTCTTCAAGTCTCATCCATTCCCTTTATTGTCTTATCATCCATATTTTAAATTCTTCAATATTCAAAGAATAATTTCCATTTTTTCCCTTTCCTTTTTTTCCTCTTTCTTTTCTTTTACTCTTTCCTTATTTTTTCTTTCTTCTTTCTTTTTCTCTTGTTTCTCCCTGCTCTCCCTTTACCTTTCTGCTCCTTTCAGCCTCATACCAAAAGGTCTCTTCATCACATAAACTCTGAGACAAGGTAATCTGAAGCAAAGGAGAAAGTGAGAAGGAAAAAGGAGTACAGGGAGATAAACAAGAAGAAAGTACACATGAGGAGGAACCAACAGAAAAATTCAGCTACCATGAAAAACCAAAATAGAGCAACTCCTCCAAGGGACAACAAGGCATCTTTTACAGAAGACTCTCCCTATAAAGAATTAATGGGTTTGACAGAAAAGGAATTAAAAATATGGGTGATAAAGACAATAAAGGGAATGGATGAGAAAATGGAAAGACAGAACCAAAAGTTGGACAAGAAATATATAGAATATAGAAAGGATATGACAGAGCTTAAGGAAATGAAGGAAACAATCAGAGAGTAAAAAGATTCAGTAAAAGTATCAAAAATAGATTAGATGATGGGGAAGAAAGAACATCAGACCTAGAGGATAAAGTGTTCAAGTTAACCCAGGTAGTTACAGAGGCAGAAAAGAAGGGAGAGAAAACAGAACAGGCACTTAGAGAATTATGAGACTCCATGAAGCATTCAAACATATGAATAATAGGAATCCCTGAAGGGGAAGAAGGTTGACCAAAGGAATGGAAGCCCTGCTGTAGGCTATCATAAATGAAAATGTCCCAAGTTTTACTAAAGATCCTGACACACTTCTTTCAGATGGATATTGAACCCCAGGTCATCTGAACTCTAACAAAGTTTCTCCAAGACACATTGTAAAGAACCTATCCAAAGGCAAGATGAAGGAGAAAATTCTTCAAATAGCTAGGAATAAGCACCAACTGTCCTATAGAGGCAGAGTCATTAGGATGACAGCAGACTTTTCAACTGAAACTTTCCAAGCCAGAAGAGCATGTCCACCTACCCTCAATATAATTAAACAAATAATTTTCAGCCCAGAATTCTGTATCCCATTAAACTATGCTGAAAAAATTATGGAGAAATCACATCTTTTGCATCTATACAAGCACTGAAGAAATTCACCACAATAACTCCAGCACTATAGGAAATATTTAGATCTATTTCCAACACTGAACACCACAATGGAGGTGAACATTTTGTTGGAGTTGAGTTCTACTTTTATAGCCTTGTAGTCTGAGAAGAGACAAGGTATAATTTCTATTCATTTAATTTTGCTTAGGTTTGATTTGTATCATAAGATGTGATCTGTTTTGGAGTATGTGTCATGGGCTAATGAGAAAAAAGTATATTCTTTTGCTTTGAGATGGTGTGTTCTGTATATGTCTATTAATCCCTTTGTTCTAGGGTCACATTTAAGTCCTTTGTATGTTTGTTTAGTTTCTGTATAGAGGAGCTATCCAGTTCTGTTGGAGAGGCATTAAAGTCCCTAGCTATTATGGTGTTATGGGATATCATATTGCTCAGACTCCTCAAGGTCTTTTTTTTTTTTTTCTAAAACCAAAATTAGGTCTTTAATTTATTTTATTTTATTAAATCACAGCTGCATACATTAGTGCAGTCAAGGGGTACAATGTGCTGGTTTCATCTACAATCTGAAATATTTTCATCAAACTGTTTAACATTGCCTTCATGGCATTTTCTCAGCTATTATATGAAGACATTTGTATTCTGCATTTAGTAAGTTTCTCCTGTACCCATTCTAAGATGCACTTTAGGTGTGGCCCCACCAATTACCCTCCCTCCACTCCAACTTCCCCCCTCCCCTCCCCTCCCTTGGCCCTTTCCCCAAATTCTTGTGCTATAGTTGGGTTATAGCCTTCATATGAAAGCTATAGATTAGCTTCATAATAGGGCTGAGTACATTGGATACTTTTTCTTCCATTCTTGAGCTATTTTGCTAAGAAGAATATGTTCCTGGGGCAGCGCCTGTGGCTCAGTCGGTAAAGCGCCGGCCCCATATACTGAGGGTGGCGGGTTCAAACCCGGCCCCGGCCGAACTGCAACAAAAAAATAGCTGGGCGTTGTGGCAGGCACCTGTAGTCCCAGCTACTCGGGAGGCTGAGGCAAGAGAATCGCTTAAGCCCAGGAGTTGGAGGTTGCTGTGAGCTGTGTGATGGCATGGCACTCTACTGAGGACCATAAAGTGAGACTCTGTCTCTACAAAAAAAAAAAAAGAAGAAGAAGAATATGTTCCAGCAAGGTTTTTATTATTATTATTATTATTAAATCATAGCTGTGTACATTAATGTGATCATGGGGCACCATACCCTGGTTTCATAGACCGTTTGACACATTTTCATCACACTGGTTAACATAGCCTTCCTGGCATTTTCTTAGTTATTGTGCTAAAACATTTACAGTCCACATTTACTAAGTTTCACATATACCCTTCCAGCAAGGTCTTTTTTTATAAATCCAGGAGCATCTAAGTTTCGTGATAAATATTTAAAATTGGGATATTTTCTTGATGTATGAAATGTTCATTTTTGCCTTTCTTAACTTTAGTTGCTTTGAATCCACTTGTATCTGAGAGTAAGAAAATTTATTGCTTTAGACATCTACATCTGATAAGCAGAAAGAGAGTGCATCAATAAACTCATAAGCCATCTTATGGAAGTGGAAAAAGAAGTGGAAAAAGTGGAACAATCTAAATCTAAACTCAGCAGAAGAACAGAAATAACCAAAATTAAATCAGAGGTTAATGAACTTAAAAACAAAAAAATCATTCAGAAAATTAATGAAACAAAAAGTTGTTTTTCTAAAAAATAAATAAAATAGATAAACCTTTGGCCAGACTAACTAGAAACAGAAAAGTAAAAATATCTAGTAACCTCAATCAGAAACAATAAAGGGGAAATAACAACAGATGCCACAGAGATAAAATAAATTATCTCTGAATACTACAGAAACTCTACACCCAGAAATTTGATAATGTGGAGGAAATGAATCAATACTTGGAATCACACTTTCTCTCTAGACTTAATCAAGAAGAAATAGATCTCTGGAATAGACCAATTTCAAGCACTGAGATCAAAGAAACAATAAAAAAAAAAATCTCCCAACCAGAAAAAAAAAAAAATGCCCTGGTCCAGATAGCTTTATATCAGTATTCTATCAAACCTTCAAAGAAGAGCTTATTACCATTCTACAGAAACTATTCCAAAAAATTAAGAACAAAGGAATCTTCCCCAACACATTCTATGAAGCAAACATCACCCTGGTATAGGAAAAGACCCAACCAAAAAGGAGAACTTCAGATCAATTTCACTAATGAATGTAGAAGCAAAAATTCTCAGTAAAACCCTGGTGAAGAGATTATAGTTTCTCATTTAAAAAGTCCTATATCAAGATCAAGTAGGTTTCATCCCTGGGATACAAGGCTGGTTTAACATACACAAGTCCATAAACACAATTCACCAAATCAACAGAAGCAAAAACAAACACCATATGATGCCCTCAATAGATGCAGAAAAAGAATTCAATAAACTTCAACATCCTTTTCTAATTAGAACTCTGAAATATATAGACATAGGTGGCAAATCTCTTAAACTGATTGAAGCCATCTAAAACAAAACCAAAGCTAATATTATACTGAATTGAGTAAAACTGAAAGCTTTTCTGCTCAAAACTGGAAGAAGACAAGGTTGTCCTCTATCACCACTACTATTCAACATAGTGCTGGAAGTTCTAGCCAATACCATCAAACAAAAGAAGGTAATAAAGGGCATCCAAATGGAGGGAAGAGAAGATGAGACTCTCCCTGTAGGCTGACGATATGATCTTATACTTAAAGAACCACTAAAACTCAACCATAAGACTACTGGAAGTGATCAAAAAATACAGTAATGTCTTAAGATATAAAATCAATGTCCACAAATCAGTAGCCTTTTGTATATGCCAATAACAGCCAAGATGAGAAGCTAATCAAGGACACAATTCCCTTCACAGTAGCTTCAAAGAAAATGAAATACCTAGAAATATACCTAACAAAAGAGGTGAAGAAACTCTGTAAAGAAAATTACAAAACCCTAAGAAAAGAAACAGCAGAAGATATTAACAAATGAAAGAATATACCATGCTGATGGCTGGAAAGAATCAACATTGTTAAAATGTTTACAATTCCCAAAGCAATCTAAGATTCAATGCAATCCCCATTAAAATATCAACATCATACTTTCAAAATTTGGAAAAAATAATTCTTCATTTTATATGGAACCAGATAAAACCCCATATAGCTAAGGCAATTCTTAGTAATAAAAACAAGACCAGGGGCATCAGCCTACCAGACTTTAGGCTGTACTACAAGGCCATAGTGATCAAAACAGCATGGTATTGGCACAAACTCTGGAACCGAATAGAAAGCCATGAGATGAAACTAATATCTTACAGCCACATGATCTTCGATAAATCAAACCAGAATATAAACTGAGGGGGAAAAAATCCCTATTCAACAAATGGTGCTGGGAGAACTGGATAGCTACATGTAAAAGATTGAAACAGGACCTGTACCATTCTCCACTCACTAAAATTGATTCAATATGAATAAAAGGTCTAGCCTAAGACATAAAACAATAAAAATCCTTGAAGAATGTGTGGGAAAAACACTTGAAGTTATCGGACTGGGGAAAGACTTTATGAAGAAGACTCCAGTGGCAATCGCAACAACAACAAAAATAAACAAATGAGACTTAATTAAACTGAATAGCTTCTGAACAGCTAAGTAAACAACAACCAAAACAAACAGACAACCTTCAGAATGGGAAAGGCTATTTGCATATTATGAATCAGCCAAGAGTTTGATAACTAGGATCTACAAGGAACTCAAATTAAGCAACAAAAAAATGAGCCAATAATCTGTTATATCAATGGGCAAGAGACACAAATAGAACCTTCTCCAAAGAAGATAGACAAATGGCTAACAAACATATAAAAAATGCTCATTGTCCCTAATTATCAGAGAAATGCAAATCAAAACCACCATGAGATATCACCTAACCCTAGTGAGAATGGCCCACATCACAAAATCTCAAAGTTGCAGATGTTGGTGTGGATGTGAAGAGAAGGGAACACTCTTACACTGCTGGTGGGACTGCCAACTAATACAACCTTTTTGGACTGAAGTCAAGAGAATCCTCAAGGAACTCAAACTAGATCTCCCTTTTGATCCTACAATCCCATTACTGGGCATCTACCCAGAAGACAAAAAAATCATTTTATCCTAAGGACATTTGCACTAGACTGTTAATTGATGCTCAATTTACAATTGCCAGATTGTGGGAAAAACCTAAATGACCACCAATCTAGGAATGAATTAACAAGCTGTGGTATTTGTATACCATGGAATACTATTCAGCCTCTAAAATAGATGGTGATTTTACATCTTTTGAATTAACCTGGATGGAGTTGAAACACATTATTCTTAGTAAAGCATCACAAAAATGGAGAAGCAAGAATCTAATGTACTCAAGTCTGATATGAGGACAACTGATGCTAGTACATAGTGGTGGGTGGGGGAATGGAGGAGACAGAGGGAATGAGGGGGAGTCACAGTGTAGGACACACCTCTTGGAGAAGGAACACAATTATATGAGGGACTTTACCTAACAAATGTAAGCAGTGTAACCTGGTTCTTTGTACCCGGAATGAATCCCCAACAATAAAAAATAATAAAATAAAATACAATAAAATAAAATAAAATAAATAAAAAATAAAAATTTTCTTTAAGTCACAAAAAAGATGTGTGGTTAGCATTAGATGAACAGAATGAATCCTCTCACTCAACATATGTCTTCATCCTATAAAATCTACCAAATGCCCAAGTATCAATATAAGCAGATTAATTTTAGCCTACTTTTCACCAAGCAATTAACAAAAAACAAATCATAAGTTCTCAACCTCAAAGAGGAAAATAATTGTTCTTTTCAGAGGTGAGAGCAAGATGAGAACAGGAAAAACTGCTAAAATCTATATCATTTTAATACAAAACTGATCATTATAATTTGTTCAAGAAATATTTAATTGCTTATACACATGCTGTGCTGAGCACTGTGGGATAAACAAAGATCAATAAGACATGGAACCTGCCCTTATCACATCACAGTCAACTAAAGGTGATATGCACAATAAATAATTGCTTAATGTATTTATAATTATGCTGTACTATAATTAGGGAGGAGACAAATTAGGGCCCAGGGGTCCTCAAACTTTTTAAACAGGGGGCCAGTTCACTGTCCCTCAGACCGTTGGAAGGCCAGACTATAGTTTAAAAAATAAACTGTGAACAAATTCCTATGCATACTGCACATATCTTATTTTGAAGTAAAAAAACAAAATGGAAACAAATACAATCACAGTGCCTCATGTGACCCGCAGGCCACAGTTTGAGGACCCCTGGTCATTAGGCAATCCTCTTCACTAATAAGACACATGGCATGACAGAGGCATATCATGGGGGAGGGAGAAACAAGATGAAGAGAATGATTTAAAAATGACTTTTGAACTAGAGTGGGTAGGAGTAATACAGGGAACTAAAGTACACCACAGCACAAAAAAAGGAGAAGGTGCTCCTACCACACACAAAAGAAAGACAGACTTGAGTGATGAAACTGGCAGCATCTTCAAAGCTACCATGAGAAAAAATGTTTTATTTTTTAAGTATTATTTAGTTAGATGGATAAAGTCCTCCCCAACTCAAAGATCCTGTGGTACAATTTTTAACAAAATTTTCAGCAGTTTCAAGTAATCAGTTCAGAAAATGAATTTTTCAATAACAGTATGCAGTATAGTGTAACAATTCAGGGTGTAGGTTATAATGTCTGAAAAACAAAGCTGGAGGAATTACGCTGCCAGACCTCAGACTATACTATAAATCAATAGTGATCAAAACAGCATGGTCCTGGCACAAAAACAGAGAGGTAGATATATGGAACAGAATAGAGAACCAAGAAATGAACCCAGCTACTTACTGTTATTTGATATTTGACAAGCCAATTAAAAGCATTCAGTTGGGAAAAAATTCCCCATTTAACAAATGGTGCTGGGTGAACTGGCTGGCAACCTGAAGAAGACTGAAACTAGACCCACACCTTTCACTTTTAACTAAGATAGACTCTCACTGGATTAAAGATTTAAACTTAAGACATAAAACTATAAAAATACTAGAAGAAAGCACAGGGAAACTCTTGAAGGAATCAGCCTGGGCAAATATTTTTTGAGGAGGGACCCCCCCCTCCCCAGGCAATTGAAGCTGCATCAAAAATACACTACTGGGACCTGATGAAACTAAAAAGTTTCTGCACAGCCAAGAACATAATAAGTAGAGCAAGCGACAGCCCTCAGAATGGGAGAAGATATTTGTAGGATATGTCTCTGACAAAGGTTTAATAACCAGAATCCACAGTGAACTCAAATGTATTAGCAAGAAAAGAACAAGTGATCCCATCGCAGGCTGGGCAAGGGACTTGAAGAGAAACTTCTCTGAAGAAGACAAGCTCACAGCCTACAGACACATGAAAAAATGTTCATCATCCTTAACCATCAGAGAAATGCAAATCAAAACTACTTTGAGATATTATCTAACTCCAGTAAGATTAGCCCATATCACAAAATCCCCAAACCAGAGATGTTGGCGTGGATGTGGAGAAAAGGGAACACTTCTGCACTGCTGGTGGGAATGCAAACCAATACAGTCCTTTTGGAAAGATGTTTGGAGAATACTTAGAGATCTAAAAATAGATCTGCCATTCGATCCTATAATTCCTCTACTAGGTATATATCCAGAAGACCAAAAATCGCACTATAACAAAGATATTTGTACCAGAATGTTTATTGCAGCCCAATTCATAATTTCTAAGTCATGGGAAAAAACCAAGTGCCCATCGACTCATGAATGGATCAATAAATTGTGGTATTTGTACACCATGGAATATTATGCAGCCTTAAAGAAAGATGGAGACTATACCTCCTTCATGTTTACATGGATGGAGCTGGAAAATATTCTTATTAGCAAGATATCCAAAGAATGGAAGAAAAAGTACCCAGTGTACTCAGCCCTAATATGAAACTAATTTATAGCTTTCATACAAAGGCTATAACCCAATCTCAGTACAAGAATATGGGGAAGGGGGAAAGGGATGGGGAAGGGAGAGGAAGGTAGGGTGAAGGGAGGGTGATTAGTGGGTCCACACCTAGGGTGCATCTTGGAAGGGTGCAGGTGAAGTTTACTAAGTGTAGAGTATAAGGGTTTGAACACAATAATTAAGAAAATGCCATGAAGGCTATGTTAACCAGTTCAGTGAAAATATTTCAGACTGTATATGGAACCAGCACATTGTACCTCATGATTGCATTATTGTACACAGCTATGATATAATAAAAAAAAAAACCTTCTATTCTGCCCATTACTAGATGTGTAACCTTGATGGTGTTACTTAACCTTTCTGAGCTTCCATTTCCTCACTTGTAAAATGAAAATAATGTAGGAACGTAATTCTTAAGATTAAATGACATAAGACAGGTAAAATGCTTAGCACTTAGACCTGTAAGCATTTAGTACATAGGAACTGTTGCTATTAGCTGGGTCTTCACACTACTACTCTCCCATTAACCTGGTCCATCCTCCTCATAACTATGTCTTATTTTTGCTTAGTATCAGTTAGGGTCACCACACAACTGAGGAATGCAGTCCTAACTGCTTAGTTTGATCTAATCTTCCCAGTGGAAGTCTTATCTTTGATACTCCCATCCTACCATGCAGGAGACTTCTCCAAAATTACTCCTACCATGCAGGAGACTTCTCCAAAATTACTTACAGTTCTAATTACCAGGCTGTTTCAAGCTTTGCTAACTTACCAGAAATGAACCCTCCTCCCAAAATAAGAGTAACTCATCTTCTATATTCTCTTCCAGGATGCCTTACTCAATAAAATCTCTCCTGATGCCAAGAAAGAACTGAACACAGAAGGAGTCTTCATACAAATAAAGAAATGAAAACTCAGGTCAGCTTAGCCAAGATCAGCAACTAATCAATGACTGTAGTGGTAATAACAGTAGCAATAGCAAGAATACCTCATATGTAGAGTGCCTTAGTGTGTATAAAGCTCTCTCTATACTATCTCATTGTATTTTTACAGCTCTGTGAGAAAAAGAATAGCTTTCTTCTTTTTGGTTGATGAGAAAACTAGGCACAGAGAGTTGTATAAGGTCATACAACTTGTCTAATTGAAGGCACAGACCTGCTGGATCCCAGGCTCCAGATCTTGTCATTCTTAGTCCACAAACTTTTCTTTACATATCATTCCACTCAGTAAATAAATGAAATGACTGAGTAACTAAAAAAACAAAAATGATTCCAGATTTATTTTGTTGACACTGAGTATCTTATTCTACAACTTTGGAATAAAGTTAAGGAGCAGCAATTCTTTCTTTTTTTTTTTTTTTGAGACAGAGTCTCACTTTTGTGGCCCTCAGTAGAGTGCCGTGATGTCACAGCTCACAGCAACCTCAAACTCTTGGGCTTTAGCAATTCTCTTGACTCAGCCTCCCAAGTGCTGGGACTATAGGTGCCTGCCACAATGCCCAGCTATTTTTTGGTTGCAGTTGTCATAGTTGTTTAGCTGGTCCAGGCTGGGTTCAAACCCACCAGCCTTGGTGTATGTGACTGGCACCATAACCACTGTGCTATGTTGGTGCCAAGCCAGGAGCAATAATTCTTTTTTTTTTTTTTTTCCAGTTTTTGGCCAGGGCTGGGTTGGAACTTACCACCTCCAGCATATGGGGAGGAGCATATTTGGGCCACAGGAGCCGCCGCCACAGCAATAATTCTTAAAAGCAAAATTTTCTCTCTCTACATATTACTGAGCCAACCACAAAGTTATCTCTAAGTTAAAGGGACTAATGTTAGAGCTGATTTAATGATCATCACAAATTGTACACAGTATCGCAAAAGATACAAAATTTCAGAGGTAACTAAATTAGAACCTAAAACAATTTAGAGAACATAAGCATTTTGTGATTTTCAGAGCAATGGGGTTTGGAATCCCTAGCAAATATAAAATTTTCCACACAATTTACACATTTCAGAACATCTGAAGAATAAATGAAACCATCATGGTATTTACAGGTTGCAAACTACCTTATCAATTACATGCAAGTTTTCACTAAGAAAACAGAAAATGGGGATACTACCTGTGTAATTATCTGTCAATTTCCTAGGAGTTTTTACAGCGCTATTATCCTATCAAGGAAACTGTCAAACAGTTGGATTAATGAAGGGAAACAGAAAGAAAAGAAAGCTTGAACAGATATAGGAAGAGTTTTAGAAAGACAAACAAATCTATAAAATTTACATTAAGGATGAAGATTGCCTATGCATATTGGGAACACTTCTGTGGTTAAATATGTTGTACAACATTATTAAGCAACTGAAGTGATTTGTCTCTGCCAGATAATACACAGACATCCATCTAGCTAAAATTCTAAACTAGAAGTCACTGACATGTTATAGGAACCCAACATTTGAAAATAAATAAAAGAAAGAATCAATCCATTCCTGAAATTTCACTCTGAATAGTAACCAAGTTTCAAAATATATATTTTAAGTACCTACTATGCAACAGACACCATGCTAGGATCTAGCCATTTGGAACAAATTTTAAATGCTTTGGCATTTTAATGCTCATAAGACATGGAAATGTTCATTCATCTTTTCACATGGTTGTCAGAATATAACAATAGTAATTGAAGATAAATTCAGAGTCCCTCTTCCCATGTAATACAGGGAAATTACAGTTTGTATATTACAAGATGACAGCATCATTTGTCATGGTTTTCAGGCTGACTGGTTTGTAGGATTAAAATGAGTATAGTCCCTTCCTTAAAACAGAAGTCATGTTCCCTATTATTAATAGAAGATTTGCCAACAAGCAGATAAAACTGTATAAGCACTTGTAAGTGAGGACCAGTTTTATAGATGAACTGGATTATAGCAAGTTTCTTTGATTTCTGTAATAAATAAGCTGTTTGAGATCCAGCTAAGCTGCTATCTCAAAATTCTCTTTACCAAATAGATACCTATAATAAGGTTCTGTTGTTCTACATACAGGAGAAAAATTACTAATGCCTAAAAATATGGGCATCAGTATCAATATTTGGAAAGATGTTAGGATGGTGTAGCAGACACTGTCAAAACTCCAACCTGGAGTTTACCATTATAGTGAAACCAGACTTCCAATTGCCTTAGGACTTTGTTGGAGCTAGAGCCCATTCTACATGTGTGCAGAGCAGATTGGAATGCCGTACAGGGGTGTCCAACCTGCAGCCCATGGACACATGCTGGTTTTGTGAGGACTTTTTTTTTTTTTGCTTATTTTTAGTATTGGATATCATGAAAAGTGAGCAGTGATCTTTATTTTTCTACTCAGCTTTCATTAGTGTTTATGTATTTAATGTGTGGCCCAACACAACTCTTATTCCAATTTGTAGCAGCAAAAAAAGGTGTTGGACACCCCTGCATACAATCAACAGATACTCCCACCCCCTAAGAAGCCCTTACCTAACCACTGACAAATACCCTAGCTCCTTTGTCACTGGGAGTGACAGAGATTAATTGAGGTTGCCCAATTCTATCTACACTGATTCACGGAGTTCCCCAGTGGGATTAAGATACCAGCTTAATAATGCATACTTTATTAGGTACCTTACCATCACTATTTTTTTTTCTGGAATCATATCCCACATAAGCCACTTAAACTTAAATGTGAATCCTTGTTTTAGATCCTTTTCTAGGGAAATGTGAACTAGAAAGAATTACAAAGCTCTTACGATATCCATTGTTACTTAAATAGTAATACAATTAGTGGTAACAATTACATGAAGTATGATATAGAAAGTGATTTTAGATAGTTTTTTAAAAATAATTCTAAGGAAGCATCCTTCTAATTTAATTCAATTACATGGTTGGGTTTTTTTGGGGGGCAGGGGGTGTTGCTTTCCTTTGTTTATAAGGAGGAATGATTGTTCAAATGTCCTGAAGGCAGTATAGCATTTTTTCTAAAGGCAGATTTCCTGGATCCAAATGCAAATTTACCACTTAGCAGCAGAACAATCTTGAAGAGTTTATTTAAACTTCTACTTCTTCATTTGTCTTATCTGTAAAATGGAAATAATAGTCTTAATGTCTGTATCACATGGTTATAATGAGGACAAATGAATTCATTCAAATTGCTTAGAAGAGTGTCCAGCTAATAGTATGCACTTGATAAATGTTATCCAATTATAAATATTGTAACATTATTACTATTGTCTATTGTGAGGCAATCAGAGTAGTTTAATATTACATTTTTTTCATGGTTTCATATCTTAGTCTCTCACATACCAATTGTGTGAATTTGAGAAAGTTACTAACCTTGTGTATTTTAGATTTTCTTATGTAAAATATGAAGATAAAAATATTAGCTATTTCATGGAATTTTTACATAAATTAATTGAATTTACATATATAAAATACTTAAAACAGTACGAGCACAACATAGCTCATTATAGCATTAACAAATGTAAAATATTATTATCTAGTATAGTTGTATCTTTTTTTGAGTTATTAGTGACATTTTATATTAATAATTTCCATCACACCTGTAATCCTAGCACTCTGCGAGGACAAGGCGGGTGAATCTCTCAAGCTCAGGAGTTCCAGACTAGCTTGAGCAAGAGAGAGACCCCCCATCTCTAAAAATAGCCAGTCACTGTGTCAGGCACCTGTAGTCTTAGCTACTCCAGAGGGAAAGGGGATGGTCTCGGCCCAAGAGTTTAAGGTTACTGTGAGCTATGATGCCAGGGTGACACAGTGAGACCCTGTCTCAAAAAAATAAAAATAAAAAAATAATTTGTTAATAGTAATCTCCACTGTATTTACAGAATAAATTTTTCTTAGTAATTTTTAATATGCTCTTGAATTAGATTTACTAATACTTTGGACTTTTTAATCTGTATTCATAAATGAGAGTAATTGATCTTTTTGTTATCTGTGCTCAGTTTTGTCAAGTTCGTTTGCTTTTTGTTTGTTTGTTTTGGTTGATGTTATTTTTTGAGACAGAGTCTTACACTGTCACCCTCAGTAAAGAGCTGTGGCATCATAGCTCATAGCAACCTCAAACTTTTGGGCTCAGTCATCCTCAGCCACCCCAGGAGCTGAGACTACAGGCACCCACCACAACACCCACCTATTTTTTAGAGAGGGGGTCTTTGTCTCACTTTTGCTCAGGCTGGTCTCAAACTCTTGAGCTCAATCCAGCCACACATCTCAGCCTCCCAAAGTGTTAGGATTACAGGCATAAGCCACCCTGCCCAGCCTCTGTGTTCAGTTTTTATATGTACTATTTTTCCTAAAATTAAGTAGAAAGTTTTCTTGCTATTTCACTACTTTGGAAATGAGAACTAGTCATAAGAATTATCTACTTTTTAATGTTTAAAAGTATTTGATTTTACTCTTACCTAACTCGCTTCAGTAAGATTACACTTTGACAAAATTTTAATTTACTTCAAGGTCATGAGTCTGTTCAAATTTTCAATTTCCAATTGAATCAATTTAGGCAATTTATATTGTGGATGGAGAAAATTATAAGCTCATATTCTTTATTTAGCTAGAAATTGTAAATGAAATTACATTCTTCGGTTAATACACTTAATACAGCTGCTTTAAGAAGACAAAGCCCTGTGCTAGCCACACTTCTCATTAAATTGATGAGGCAACTTTATTCTTCCAGTTGTTCAGGGCAAAATCTTTGAAAACACCCTTGATTCCTCTCTCCCCTGGTATCTTATACATCGGGAAATCCTTTGAAATATATCTGAAATCCAACCACTCCACCACCTCCACTGTTTCCCAAACTCCAATCTATCATCTCTCAGTTGGAGTACTTCGTTAACCTTTTTGTAGGTCAGGTCTTCCTACTTTTTCTTTTGTCTCTTGTAGTATAGACAGGGTACACCACCCAGATCTCCCAATGAGAACCAAGACTCTCATATCCCTAGCTGCCAGGATTACGAGCTACAGACAGCTCAGATCTGAGTCCATCTGAATGTTATACCCTTTTCCTAAAGGTAGCCAGCATCCAGCAACTACTCAGTGTAACATCTGGCCCCCTTGCCCCAACTTAGGACAATTCTGAAAAGATATCTGTATTCCAGAGCTCCCGCCTATCATTTGTGGAGCGTGTCATTTGTAGACTTTGTGGCAATCACTTTGCATTCAACTCATCACTCTGTATAATCCCTCATCCTCACTCCCTCATAGTTGTTCCTGACAGCACTCTCTAATAAACTTTCTATATGCAAATTCTCCATCTCAGAATCTGCTTCTCAAGGCTACCAACCTAAGATGATTGATAGAAGAAGTGGTGTGGAAAAGAAAATGTAGACTCTAAAATGAGATTTTTGAGCTGCAACACCCATTGGCTTCCTGGCAATGAGAATCCCATCCCTAGGGGCTGGTAGAACCTGATAATTCTTGGCATGTTGTAATGATGCAATTGTTATAACTTTTACCCATAGTGAACTGGGATAAAAAACTGGTAGGAAGGGGGCGGCAGCTGTGGCTCAAAGGAGAAGGGTGCCGGCCCCATATACAGGAGGTGGCCAAAAAAAAAAAAAAAACCTGGTAGGAAGGAATGCACTGACAATTATAATGTCTCAGTCATGCAATAGGTTTTGGGGAAATAATTATAAGGATGATAGATTTGAATGGATGTTGCTGAGTATGATCAAAGCTTTTGAGAAAGAATACAAAAGGGTGATTAATCACCAATTTGATACAAAATGTGAAAGTCAGAGAACACTTCAGCTATTTAAAGACACTTATCTCCTAGAGCTAGAAAGCAGAAAAGGTTAGGGATCAGGCAAAGGACTGACTTAATTATAAAGATAGCAGAACTCCAGTGAAGGTTGGATCCACTTCTAAAGGGGGAAAGAGAGAGAGAGGCAATTTGGAAAGCTCTTAGAGGCTTGAAAGTGAAAGGAAAGAAAAAAGCAAGTGGGAGTAGAAATTAAGGGCCCCAAAGAAATAAACAAGAGGCAAAAATGAAAAGATATACTAACCTCATATTCACCCCCCAAAACAAGTATCAAATATTTTTTTTTTTAATGTACTACACCAATAAAAGAGGTGAACTAAAAAGTCCAAAAGCCACCCAAGCACCTTATCCTGGCTACAAAGACTCCTTTATTACTGCTTGTTCCAGAAATTTTTAAATGTTTAAAAATGAAAGGACAGCCATAAATAATAATTATATCTATCTGTAATGAGAAACAAACAAACTACCATAATGATATTGAAGTTCTGTCAGAGACTCTCATTGTTCTCAGGAGAAATATACTGAAAAATTTAGTGCTGAAGTATCATGATATCTACAATTTAATTTCAAACTAATCAGCAAATACACACACAGGAGAGAGAGCATATATGGTAAAATACTAACAACTGTATAATCTAAGAATACATGTTTTTACTATTTTTTTTAAGTTCCTGAATGGTTTTAATTTTTCAAAAGCGTTTTTTAAGACAAAGGGAAAATTCTGAAAGGGAAGTATAGAAATTAAAAACTTTTTTGGGCCGCGCCTGTGGCTCAGTAAGTAGGGCGCCGGCCCCATATGCCGAGGGTGGCGGGTCAAACCCAGCCCCGGCCAAACTGCAACAACAACAACAACAAAAAAAAATAGCCGGGTGTTGTGGTGGGCGCCTGTAGTCCCAGCTACTCGAGAGGCTGAGGCAAGAGAATCACTTAAGCCCAGGAGCTGGAGGTTGCTGTGAGCTGTGTGAGGCCACGGCACTCTACCGAGGGCCATAAAGTGAGACTCTGTCTCTACAAAAAAAAAAAAAAAAGAAATTAAAAACTTTTTGACATTTTTAAAGAAGTCCCTGATTCAAAGAGTCATTCAGGTCACTGTAAAACAATGAGGAAACAGTGCACCATAGGTACCAAAGATGAACAATAGAAATGCAAGGTGAAAATCAGACCAGTACACAGCCATTTTTCTAGGCCAGACATGATTAAAGATTTTCACCAATTTCTTACTAATAAAGAAATAAACATTAAATAGTAGAACCTCAAAACATTATTTAGACTTCAGTATATATAATTATAATAAAACTTTATAATATACGATTTATATTTTGCACTCCTATGAGAAGAAATTGTTTCTTAATTGACTTTGTAAATTCTAAATTATTTACTATCCCCAAGGATAATAGTACTATCTATCTTCTTAGAGATGGATTTCAGGAGGGAATGGACCCTAATTGAAAATTACAACATTTGTGATTATCCAGTACCAGAAAGACCATATAAACAGAAATTTGTCTAAAGCAGAATCTCACGATCTCTGGGTTCATAACACAGCTTCACATTTTACTATCTGTGAGATCTTTAGTAAGTTATTGAATTCTCTGTTTCTTTGCCTATAAAATGGAAAAATCAATAGCATCTATATTTCAGGGTTATAAGAATTAAATGCAAAATGCTTAGAATGCTGCATTGCACATAGTAAACCTCTAATAACTTGATTATTAAACATGATTTATTCCTTTCTAGTTGGATTATGTCTTACAACACACATACATGCTCACACCCCTCTTAAATTAATTATCTGCCCAAAGTCATGCTTCTGTCTTAAGGAGTTTTAACAACGTTGTAAGCATGTTGAACTGACAAGATCTAATTTAATCATTTATAAACATTTAAAAGTCACATATATGTTATAGTTTAGTACCAATTAACAAATATAAATGCCCAAGACTTCATTTCACTTCTTTTTTTCTTTCATTTCTTTTCCCTTTGTTCCTTCTTCTTTTTTGTTTTGTTTTGTTTTCTTTTTTTTTTTCTGTATCCTGAAATATTTTTCTACATTCACAAGTAAAGTCTTGCTTCTCCAGTTGTAATGATACTGTATAAAAAACATCCCCATATCTGGCTCAGCGCCTGTAGCTCAGAGGCTAATGGCATTAGGCCACATATACCAGAGCTGGCGGGTTCGAATACAGCCTGAGCCTGCCAAACAACAATGACAACTACAACAAAAAAATAGCCGGGCTCATGTGGTGGGCTCCTGTAGTCCCACCTACTTGGGAGGCTAAGGCAAGAGAATCACTTAAGCCCAAGAGTTGGAGGTTGCTGTGAGCTGTGATGCCACAGTACTCTACCCAGGGCAACATAGTGAGACTCTGTCTCAAAAAAAAAAACCATCCTAATATATTACCACAAAAAAGTCACTCTATGACTTTGTAGAAGATTATAGAATAGGCAAATGCATTAAATAACTGCCAAGAACTATGTCAAACATTTGTGAGAAGTTCAACACACACAGTTTTTCCCTCTTAATAGAAGTTATGTGAAGATTTCTTGCCTAATAGACTAGATGAAATATCCAAATATAAAAATGTTCATTTTAGTCCTCATTCCAACAAAAGTTGTTATATTAATATATTCAATAAATGTGGCTTTATTTTTTCAACAGTTTTTACTGGTCCTCTGTAAGTATATCTATACAAGTGTTTCCTCCTTATGTTACAAGTGATATGATTAGTTAATTCAATTTGAATAGTAATGAGGCAAACAAACTTGAACAGAGGCAGTGTTAATGAGTTTGACTGTGTTCTTATAAAGCAGAAACCATGATGTTTTGATATGGACAGCAATTAGGACAAAAGAGCTTGCATTCAGGGATTTAAAGTTGCATATTAATGGGGGCGAGGGGTCAGGGACAGTTTTCACACATCCCTGAGCACTCCTCCACCCCTTCTGCACATTGGTATGTGACTATGTTAACAAACACTTTAACTGTACTCTTGTTGAGCTTCCCAAGATAAAATATTTGGGGATACAGAAAAGAGTCTGATGAAATGCAGGATGGCACAAGTTAGGAAACAGAACTCAGAAGAAAGATAAATCCCAAATATAAATAAATATCAATAAGACAATTTTACATTTGTATACATTTCATGGGTAACAAAGCACCACTGCACAAATATAATTCATTTCAATCCAATAAGTCTTTACGGAGCAAATGCTTGAGGCACGGTATAGAGAAAGACTGTGAAAAACAAAAATGAATCTATATCCCCACAAAGAGCTTATGATCCAATGGTCTGGTTGACTCAAAGAAACAGAATGTTGACATGCAAATAGTTATAGGATTATAGATGAAGGAGAGATGTAACCTAACTTGACGCCTTCCCTAAAGGCGTCACTGAGCAAGTAGTATTTGAATTTGAGCCTTTAGTTTCCTCATTTTGAAAGAAGGTAGCAATTATTGTTTTAAAACAGGAATAAGAGCAAGTGCCTCAGTATAGTAAGAAAAGCTCTGGGCTTAAATGTCAAAAGACTAAGATTATAGCCTCAGCTACTAACCAGCCACGTGAAGTAGAGCAATTAACCCATCAATCAACAAGGCTCTGTTATGTATTCTCTGGGGATATAGCTGAAAAGAAAGACATTATTTCTTACTTTCTAGTAACTAATTCATTCAAGTTTGCTCATCAGTTTCCTTAAGATTGAAGTAAGGCTTAAAATTAGGCTTTCTGGCATTAATATTCTGTGATTCTGAGACAGAACTTTAGTAACAATAGCATGATGGCTTCTCTTTCTTTGTGAGGTATAATTTTGCTATATATATTCAATTTCTCTTTTTAATAGTTATGGAGGAAATGCATGCAGAAAGAAAAAGAGGCTGAATTTTCCGTTACTACCTACAGCTGCCATAACCAGCTGTTCCAACACATTTTCTCCATGGGACACATTTTTCTGTAATGTAGATTAATACATGATACTCTATTGAATCATTGTAAAAGAAAACAGAATCAATGCAATTTACAGAAACCTAGGGGAAAATATTGTTCTTTTTTCCCTTCTTCTGAGATAAGCTCAATGACAATTCCAAACAATTCATACAGAAATTGAAGGAACAATTCTCACATCTTAGACATGTTTCCATTCTTATGGTTGATGTGGATTGACAACACTACTGTATTTTATGTGATTATTCAGGGAATGTGATCTAGTAATGGCTAAGAGCATGAGCATCAGATTGACAGGCAGATAGATAAATACAAGTATACAGAAAGAGAGATATAAATCCTAACTCTATCACTTACAAGCTAGGAGATTTTAAATTCTCTGATCCTCAGTTGCCTTATCTCCTAAAGTTATCAAATGAGATAAGACATATGATATGCTTGGTATATTGTACTCAATTTCATTTTAACCATTAAATTTATTATCATCCTTAGTGATTAAAAATAAATATATGCTAGAAAAAAACTATCACTTTCAAAATATTCATTTTTGTACAAAGAAAACTAGTATTTGCAGCTATGTCACTTTAAATCACATAGGCAGCATCACTTAGGAAAAACAGAATAGATGGCACGTCCTCCTGACTTCTCTATGGAGGCAGATCAATATTTAATATATGCCATTAAGGTATTTTTCAATTTACTACTTAAAGCATATTACAATGGCAAACCAAATTACAAATTTATTCTCAATATTTACAAGGTTATAAACAAGTTCAAATACATCTTTCCAAGTACTTACTATTCACACTGCACTTTGGGTATTCTAACAGGAAAAAATACACATATAACTTCTAAATAAAGCTTCAAAATACTAACTCAAATTTTGCAGCCTTTTTATCAGCACTTGAATCCCTTATTTTATAACCATAACTGTAGGAATGACTTTAGTATATAGAGAGAACAAGCAAAGCAATGCAAGTTATATGATAACTCCACAATTCATTATTTGTGAGCAAATCATTAAAGAAATATTTCAATGACCAGTCATGCCTCATTCTCCATAAGTAGGTTAACTTACAGTGAACAAGAACTTCTTTGGACTCCATTAAAATGGTTAGAAGAATAGAGCAAACTTAGACTTTTAAACACAAATGTCTACTACTAGTTGATAGAAACCCCACCTCTGCCTCTTGCTCACGCTACCTCACCAAACATACAACCACAGATGCTCCTTCCTAACAGCTGATTTTTAATCCTGCCTTTAGGTTTACACAAGATCCTTTCAAAAAATGTAGCATGCAACACTGAAATCACCAAGAAGAAAATTATTTTTGAAAACCATATCCTAGTACCAGAATGTTCTATTTCCATACGTGTTTCTCAAAAGAAGATTAGCTTTACCTGGGAGCTGAACTATACTTTGCTTTCACATCTATTGTTCCATTAAAAATATTAATCTATCCAACACAATTCTCTTCTTTGAACTGGAGGATGTATACTCTGGAATATAATACAAATGTCAAAGTCATTTGGGTGCCATTGAAGATTAAAATATTAATGTTATAAAATCAACTACTGCAATATTACTCCCAGGAAATAAATACTATCTATTCCAGGCTCTCCACAGCACAAAAGTCTAGAGCCAGTGGATTGGCTATGATAGCATAGAGATTCCAAAGATACCTCTGGCTGCTGTTTTTTTCTGAAATATCATGTAGGATATTAAAAAGAGTTATAATCTCCTAATTCCCCAAAATGCTAAAAATCGATGGCAATAGGTTTTACTAACAAAAATTCCAAAAAATCTCTACCATTTTTTATATGTCACAAAACCAAGTTTTCTACTTATGAGCCTTATTACAAATATTTCCAGAATAATTACATAAAAGATAAATATTATTTACTTTTCTTGACTACTTGTGTCAACAAAATATAAAAGTACTACATTTGATTTCCCACAACATATTGCCCCCAGGGTTTTTACATATATAAGAACTCATTGTCAGAATATCATTAACAACTAATTATTCACTTGACACATATTTATTGAGCCTCCATGTGCCAGGAACTGTGCTAGACTCAAGAGATAGAAAAAAACATAAGACACGGTCTCATGTGAAAAGTTATAATATATATGGTTATTCCAGTGGTACACAACAATGTTACTACATCAAAATTCTCCTTTAATATTCCCTTTTCAGAAATACCGGTATCCAAGTGAATTCTACATTGTCTTATTTCATGAACTCTGATCAAATATATTGAACATAGGACTATGTATAAAGGTAAACATGGAGGAGAGTAGTAACATAGAAACATTATAACCAGGTAACTGGTTATATAACTGTTATATATCAAAAATTGGACTTATACATTGAAGGCAAGGTCATTTCTACAGAGGCTACTAAAGATAACCTAATGAATGACATAGTTTATAGGAGTTGAGAATTTTTACTAGACTTAACTAAACATATAAATCCTTCAGATTTCTACTCAGAAAAATCCCTAAAGCAGAAACCACAAACTCAAAATTCTGACAAGAGCCAGGGGAAAAAGTAAAGGAATAGCATAATCTAGGAGTTAGAAAACTCACATGTACTCTTTGGCTTATCTCCTATCTTCCAGAAAACATTTAGGTAAAAATGAATTTTTCTCTACTATCAGGGAAGGAATAGTGAGTACAAGTATAGGCAACTTACATTCTGCTTCAATATAAGATACTATCAGGAGGACTGAGACTGTAGTGTAATGAAAGAGCAAAGCCACTCACTTAAAAAATGAAGCAGCTGTTTCCATGTACAAAAGTGAATGTTGTTACTGCTAGACCTTCTGGGTTTTCAAGAGAAGGCAGAAATTCATATTTTTGTGTAAAACTCCTAATTTTTGAATGCCAGTTCAACATTGAAAAATATATTCTATGGGCTCAAATGATTCAATTTATAAAACAGATCCAGCCCCCTCAACCTAAATAAAGGGCATCTACATGTATGAAAAAGTCACACCTAACATCATACCTGATGGTGAAAGACTGAAAATTTTCTTCCTACAATCAGGAATAATACAAAAATGGCTGCTCTCTCCACTTCTGTTCAAAATTCTACTGAAGATTCTAGCCAGGGCAATTAAGAAAGAAGAAAAGAAAGAAAAGAGGGGAGGAGGAGGAGGAGGAGTAAGAAGAAAAGAAAGAGAAAAAAGAAAGAAGAGAGGGAGGGAGCAAGGGAAAGAGAGAGGGAGAGAGGCAAAGGGAAGGAAGAAAGGCCATTCAGACTGAAAAAGAAGAAAAAATTATCTCTGGTTATGGGTGACATGTTATTGTATACAAACTATCCTAAGAAATTCACACACAAAAAAGCTATTAGAGCTAATAAATGAGTTCAATTAACATTGTAGGACACAAGACTAATAAACAAAAATCAATTGTATGTCTATACACTACCAAGGAGTAATCTGAAAATAAAATTTTAAAGATGATTCCTTTTGTAAAGCATTTTTAAAACATGTATGATTCAACTTAACAAAGCAAGTACAAGACATACATGAAAAACTACAAAACATTATTAAAAGAAAGTAAAGTTTTAATAAATGAAAAGGGATCCCATAATCATGGATTGGAAAACTTACTATTGTTAAGACGGCAGTAGTCTCCAAGTTGATATACAGATTCAACATGATCTTTCTCAGAATCCCAGCTGACTTTTTTCTACAAAAATTTACAAGCTGATCCTAAAATTTATATAGAAATGCAAATAATCCAGAATAACCAAAATAATCTTGAAAAAGATGAGTACAGTTGGACGATTCATGCTTCTCAGTGTCAAAACTTACTTCAGTGATTGAGATGGTGTGGTACTAGAACAATAATAGACATACAAATTGAGTAGAACTGAGAGTCCAACAATAAATTCTTACATTTATAGTCAATTGATTTTCGACAATTGATACCAAGACAATTCACTGTGAAAGAAGTCTTTTCAACAAATGGAGTGGGGACTACTGCATATTCATATGAAATGAAAATTAACTCAAAATGAAGCAAAGAGCTAAATATGAGAGCAAAAACTATAAAACTCTTAGAAAAAAAACTATAAATTTTAATGACCATGAGCTAGCAGGCAATTGTTTTCTAAATACAACACCAAAAGCACAAGCAACTAAAAAAAAAAAAAAAAAATAGACTACATCAAAACTTGTGCTTCAAATTAAAATCAAAAGACAACCCACAAATGGAAGAAATATTGAAAATCATTAATTTAATAAAGGTCTATTATTAAGAATCTACAGAGATCTACCATAGCTTAACAACAGAAAAATAACTCAATTTTTGTGAATAGGCAAAGATTTGAAAAGACATTTCTCCAAAGAAAACATACAAACAGCCAATGAGTATAAGAAATAATGTTCAAAATAATTAGTCATTAGGGAAATGCAAATCAAAACCACAATGAGACAGCACTTCACACGGGAAAACGGCAGCCACGATAAAAAAGACTAATGATAGTAAATGTTGGTTAAGATATGAAGAAATTAAAGCACGTTAGTGGTAGAAATGTAAAATGGCAGATACTGTAGAAAAATTTGGCAGTTTTTCAAAAAGTTAAACATATAGTTACCATATGAAATAGCAATTCTACTCCTGAGTATAGACCCAAGAGATTTAAAAATGTTAAGTCCACACAAAAATCTATGCAAAAATATTCATGGCAATATTATTTAGAATAGTCAAAAAGTAGAAATAACCAAAATGTCCATCAACTTATGAATCAATAAATAATATGGAGCATATCCATACAATAAAATATTATTCAGCCATAAAAAGGAATGAAGGACTGATGCATGCTGCAACATAGATGAATGGAATTATTTGAATTCTAATTTTTCTTGGAATTATTATGCTAAGTGAAAGAAGACAGTCACAAAAGGCCACATGGGAGTGGTGCCTGTGGCTCAAGAAGTAGAGTGCCGGCTCCATATGCCAGAGGTGGTGGGTTCAAACCCAGCCCAGGCCAAGAACTGCAAAAAAAAAAAAAAAAAAAGGGCACATGATACATGATTTCATTTATCTGAAATGAAATAGTTAAGGTAAATATACAGAAAGTATAACAGTAGTCAGTTGTCTAAGTGCAACTTTCCTCCACAGTTGCTCTTGCTGTCAATGGAAGGGTGAAAGGTATGGCTGAAAGGTTTTCATACCAACAGGTAAGGAATTTATTCCTCACAAGATCTATAAAGCTCTATATAGGGATGAATAATAGAAAAGAGAATCAGATTTTACACACAAATGAATTTCCTTTTTTTTTTTTTTTTTTGAGACAGAGTCTCAACACAGCTCACAGCAACCTCAAACTCTTGGGCTTAAGTGATTCTCTTGCCTTAGCCTCCCAAGCAGCTGGGACTACAGGCACCCGTCACAATGCCCAGCTATTTTTATGTTGCAGTTGTCATTATTTTAGCAGGCCCGGGCTGGGTTCAACCTGCCAGCCTCAGTACATGTGGCCGACACCCTACCCACTGAGCTATGGGCACCGCCACAAATGAATTTCTTGTAGAGTGAACCTGTAAATGGAGAAATTCCAATCTAATGATACACATCAAAAATCCAAAGGTCATCTGGATCACTCTTGCAAAATCCAATCAAGATTTTTAAAATAAATAAATATTTTAGCCTATACACATCAGTAAATATTTCATACCTTCAATCCTAAAGTCCCACTTACGTAAGCTGTGCTATGGCTGTGAGATTGATTAATTTAAAATCTATTTTTCTTCCCCTGAGGACAGAAAGGAGTTTTGAAAGAGATCAGAAAGAAAGAATAAGAGTAGAAACAACAGGTGCTCTGAACAGCTGGGGAGAGAGAACTGAACTCCTCTCAAGATAATCCTAAGAACTCACAAATTTTTAAATCCCTTTTGGAAAGGAGAAACAACAAATAACTCATGTCCACGATAATGCCAGTTCCACTTTACTCCACCACACATTCCTTGACATGTGAACCACTGTTAAATACTAATAGATTTGAAGATGCCGGAATTAACCCTCTAAGAAAAATAATCGTTTAACTGAAAATCCTTTGTACAATTGTTTTCTTTAATAAATAAACAGAAATTTACTTGATTATTGGCGCATTCACTTTTTAAATTCTGTAATCCACAGAACTAGATATGTCTTAGAAGAGATGTGGAATTGTGGAAGAATTGTAGACTTTGGATTCTGAAAAATTTGCTTTAACACTTTCTAGGCTGTGGGATTTCAGGATTGTAATAATAATACCTACCTACCACCTGTTATTCTAACCTCTTTAATACATTAACATATATAAGCCTCATAATAACTGTATATGTAGCTATTATTGATACACTTTAAAAATGAGAAAACTGACATTCAGTGAAATGGTTTGGTAAAAGCTTCACAACCAGTTAGTGACAGAACCAGAATATAGATGCAAGTATCCTAGCTCCAGAGATAATACTCCTATCTTATCACATTGACTTCTGATGTGTTTCCTTAGTATCTTTTTCTTTATCACTTTTTCTTCAGCTGTAATATAGAACCAATTCATACAGCCAATTTAAAGATTATATAAAGTAATATATGTAAAGCAAAGTTCCTTGCACATAGGAGTACATGATAGATTTTTACAGTTCCTTGCACATAGTAGGTATATAATAGACTTTTAGTGTTCCTTGCACACAGTAGGTACATAATAGACATTTTTTTCTTTTTTTGAAAAGAAAGAGGAAGACTCTGCCACCCACCCTAGAATGCTATGGCTTCAGCATATCTCACAGAAATTTCAAACTCCTAGGCTCAAGCAATCCTCCTCTCTTAGCCTCCCAAGTAGCTGAGACTACAGGCATGCACAACCACACCTAGATAATTTTTCTATTTTTAGTAGAGATGGGGGGTCTTGCTCTACTCAGGCTGGTCTTGAACTCCTGATCTCAAGCTATCATCCTGCCTCAGCCTCCCAGAGTACTAGAATTACAGGTGTGAACCACCATTCCCAGCCCCATGAAAGACTTTTTTAATGATGATTATTAACATAGATCATGATATAGGGTCTCAAATTGAAGCAGCCCTCACACCATTGCTCCAGTTTGAAATGTAGATGTGAAGATATATTATACTAAGCCCACAGTTATAGCTTTCCCTGATTCCTTTGTATCCACTTGTTCATTCCTCTGTGTCTTTATAAGGACAGAGCTTATCTTTTTACTTATGTTTATAACTGTTATAGCCTCCAACACTGTGTCTGCCACTAATGAGATAGTTAATAAACATTTATGAAAAAGAAAGAAGAGAAGAAGGAACTAAAATAGAAAGAAAGGAGAGAAAGATAGGGTAAGAAAGAAAGCAAACAAAAACTAACCAAAGTAAAAGTTAGGATTAAAAGTATCCTATTTTGGGCAGCACCTGTGGCTCAGTGGGTACAGCACCGGCTCCATATACCAAGGGTGGTGGGTTCAAACCCGACCCCGGCCGAACTCCAACAAAAAATAGCCAGGCGTTCTGGCAGGTGCCTGTAATCCCAGCTACTTGGGAGACTGAGGCAGGAGAATCGCCTAAGCCCAGGAGTTGGACGTTGCTGTGAGCTGTGATGCCACAGCACTCTACTGAGGGCAATAAAGTGAGACTCTGTCTCCAAAAGAAAAAAGAAAAAAGTATCCTATTTTACTGAAATATATCTTTATGAAGAACATTCTAGTGTATATCAATTACTGCAAATTATACACAACAAAATTTTTTTTTTTTTTTTTTGTAGAGACAGTCTCACCGTACCGCCCTCAGGTAGAGTGCCATGACGTCACATGGCTCACAGCAACCTCCAACTCTTGGGCTTACGTGTTTCTCTTGCCTCAGCCTCCCGAGCAGCAGGGACTACAGGCACCCGCCACAACACCCAGCTATTTTTTTGTTGCAGTTTGGCCGGAGCTGGGTTTGAACCGGCCACCCTCGGCATATGGGGCCGACTCCCTACTCACTGAGCCACTGGCGCCGCCCTACACAACAAAATTTTTTAACATTATATTGTCTCTGTTTATTTTATTGTTCCAATAAAGAAAGTATAAGATGATATTCAGTCCATTTCACTTCATTTGGACTAGGATGAATTCCCATTCTGGACTAGGAGGAATACATCAGGACTAAGAGGAATTTTCAGCTTTTCTGAAAAATCAATGTTAGGTTTAGTTTTACCATTTAAATACAAACACCACTAGTAAGCTCCGAATTTATTTGCACCCAATGTATAATTTTTGAAAATAGGTTTGGAGGAATGGCTGCTGTATGAATACAAACCTTGTCAGCTGCCAAATAACTGTTTTATGCCTGGCAGCTGTGGATGGTGAACAATGAGACTAAAGTAGCTGTCAGGAAGCCAAATATTTTGTCTATGACCTCAATAGTGAATCAGTGAATATCAGCTAATTTCTGACTACCATGTACAAAGGGCAGCCTTTTACTTTCTGTCAGCCAGTAATATTTGAAGAGAGACATATTACTCTGAGTTCAATAAATCTAAAATAATAGGTATAAAATCTCATTGTCTTTAAAAATGGAAATTCTAGAAAAAAATTATATATAAGCACAAGACAAATTATTTTCTCTGCCTTCTACTTCTTTTTTATTTAAAAGTTTAGAAAACTGTAAAGTTTATATACTTGAAGACAGCTTTAAAACAAATGAGGTGACACAGCTGTTAATTAGCTTGATTCAGCCATCACACAATATGTACATACATTAAAACATTGTTGTACGTCATAAATATATACAATTTTTATTTGTCACTTTAAAAAAATGAAAGAAGTAGGATTTAAAAGCATTAGTTCATCTAAAATGTTTTACAAACCAGTGAACATGGTAATAGCCAATTTCAGATGAAAAGAATGAAGCTCTGAGAGCTAAACAACACACAGCAGGTGAGTAACAGCGAAAGACAACACTGATGTCTGTGCCACATCAGCAGATGTCAGGCCCTGACCCTGCCAAAAACACACTAAAATGTGTGAACATCTCTGGTTTAGCACTAAAGATGGTTCAAAAGATTAAGTTCTCGAAGAGCTGAGAACATACTTAACATTCAGTAATTATTTTATTAATATAAGACAATTATTGGGCAATGAATCACTGAATAAGGCCCACCTATTCAAGAATAGAAAAAGACAAATTTCCTCTTCTCACAGTTTAGTGTGAGACAGATACATAAACACCTAAGTGGGAAAAGTGTTAAGAACACTGCTAGGATGTTTAGCAACAGCTTGTCAGAGGAATAACATTTAACTTGGATAGAGAAAAGCTGAAAAGGGTAAAAGAGGCAAATATGAGGGCAAGGATAGAGGCATAGAAGATGAAAGGCCCAGCTTTAAGAAAAAAGTGGCATTGAATATGACCAGAATCCAGCTTTTGTGTGGGTAGGATAAGGGAAATGCAACTGGAGAAGTGGGTGAATAACATACTGTGAAAGGAGAAAGTGAAAACCCACAGGACTCTTTAAGCAGAATGATGGCTCAGCATATTTGCTTTGGGGGAAGTTGTTGCCTCTGTGGGCTTGTGGAAGATAGATGGCAGAGAGAAGAAGTAAGTAGCAAAAAGACCAAATGTGATAAGCTGTCACGGTATATCAGTGAAGGAAGACAGAGGCAGGAATGAGATTTTGGCAGTGAAAATAGACAACCAAGGATAAATTCAAAAGGTAGAAGTGACAAAATCTGATGAATTTAGGGATGTGATGCGTGAGAGGGAGAAAAACTATATAAACCTTCAAGCTTCTAACCTGTACATTTTAAACTTGAAATGCTAACAGACACAGACTTACAGAGTAGAAAGACTCTAAACAAGCTTGAATTGTTTTATGAAAAAAGCATCTCTGGAGAACCAAACCTAGTCTAGGTTAGGAAAAAAGGGTAGAATCCAAGTGAAGATACCTAAAAGATAAAATACAAGTTTGAGACAGAGCCCATAGCTCAGTGGGTAGCACGCCAGCCACATGCACCAAGGCTGGAGGGTTTGAACCTGGACCAGGCCTGCTAAAACAATGACAACTATAAAAAAAAAAAAATAGCCAGGTGTTGTGTTCCCAGCTACTTGGGAGGCTGAGGCAAGAGAATCACTTAAGCCCAAGAGTTTGAAGTTGCTGTGAGCTGTGATGCCACAGCACTCTACCCAGGGCAACAGCTTGAGACTCTCTCTCTCAAAAAAAAGTACAACTTTGAATTCAGGTGAGATATTAATATTAGGGAAAATATCTGATATAATTGGCATAAATGGATATAAAATAGGAGATGAGATGACTCAAAGAGAGTACACAAAGGTGGATTCAGAAGAGTACCAAAGATGCAGGCTCTAGAAAACACTACCACTGAATGTATTAAAAGAAGAGCAGCCATCAAAGAAGACTAAAAAGGAGTTAGAATTCATTTATTCAAACTTGTCCAACTATCCTAATTATTCTATTATTATTTATAAGCTATTATAGGCTGATCATTATGGGAGTCACAGAGTAGGAATATAAAAATTAATGGAGTTTCCATTCAAGAATTGCTGTGTAATGGAGTTCATAGACAAGTTGAGAGACATTTTCAAAACTGTTGCACAGGTGTTACAACAGAGAAATTCAAAGGGTGTGAGAAGAGCACAGGATGGCATCTATTTAAAGGAGAACGAAGAAGAGTTTAAAACCAGGAGAAAGGGGAATGTCAAAAAATAGCATCAGCATTGTCAAATATGATCTTCTCACAGATGTTATTAAAATTTGAATGTTGGTATTTATAGTCTATATCAAGTTGCTCTTTCCAGTAAAAGAGGCTGGCTCTTAACCCTCAAAATACTTTCAGTGGTCATTTTACACATTCTATCAGAGTGTATCACATAGCAATTGAGGCATGTCTAGAGGCTGTGAAAGAAAAAACACTCCTATTAAATAGTTTCCACACTCAAACTAACCTTCTTTAGACCACAAAGTGATCTGAATCAGAAGGTTCTAGAAAATCCTTTGTAATTCTACAGAAATTTTATTTTTCCTTGCTAGGTTGACAAGAGTGGTAGAAAGGGAAAAACAATTAGTAATATAATAATTTTTTAATTAAAAACTGCCTGAATAAAATTGTTTGGTCAGACACTGAGCAGTCTCTGAGTACCCAGCAAAACAAGTAAGGTATCTCAAAACTGCTAAACATCTGAAGAGTTGTGTTCAGTCCTAGCTTTTCCACTCACAAGCTAGATTTTAATGTTTCCTTTTGTAAAATATGTGATTTGAATAGGATGCTCTAACATTCCATCCAAATATAATGTCAAATAGAATGTGACTTATAAAGTCTAACTTGTATAAAGAAGAGACAATTTTTAAGGGAAAATTAACTAATAAAAATGTACCACATGGCCAAGAAGTCCCTATGCATAAGATTTTGTTTTCTGTGACTTATTTGTTTAATAACATTTCCATTTAGTAACAGTTAGAGACCTAAAAACAACTAAAGAACATAGTAGAAAATTAAAGTTTATATGGAGAATGGAGGAGAGCACGTAGATCATTCTCAGCACACATATATTTTGTGTGTATATTGAAAAACAGATGGGACGGCACCTGTGGCTCAGCTGGTAGAACGCCAGCCCCACATACCAAGGGTGGTGGGTTCGAACCCGACCCCGGCTGAACTGCAACAAGAAAATAGCTGGGCCTTGTGGTGGGCGCCTGTGGTCCCAGCTGCTCGAGAGGCTGAGGCAAGGGAATCACATGGGTCCAGGAGTTAGAAGTTGCTGTGAGCTGTGACACCATATTAAGGGCAATAAAGTGAGACTCTGTCTCTAAAAAAAAAAAAGAAAGAAAAGCAGTTAATATGCACTGAATCCTTACAATTTTGTAGACACTATATTAAGTATTTCCTATACACTATTACCAATCTCCATAACAATTCAATAAAGTAGAAATTATTACTATTCCCATTTCACAGATAAAAAAACTAAGGCTTAGAGAGGATAAATATCTTGTTCAAGGTTACAGAGCTACTCATTGACAGTAATAAGTTCAAACACAATTCACCTAAATCCATAGCCACAGGCTTCACTATTCCATAATAATAAAAGTTAAGGTAACTACAAAGAGAGATTTTTTTTTTAAAGACTGAACGAATTAAAAATTATGTGAAATGAAACAGAGAAAGCCTCATGAAGGAAATTAGATCTGACTAATTTATAGTTAGATATTAAGAGGTACTACCACAGTACTACCACAGTAATCAAATGTGTTTCATTTCCATGTAGAAAAAATAAATTGAATATACAAATTTTAAAGCAACATTTGTAATCTAATCAGCACAGTAAATTGTACTTCACAGTTCAGAGGCAGTACTTAGTTTCCACACAACTTTTTTTTTATAGAGTTATACAATGTATATGGATATGAGTGTCAAATCTCAGATTCTGAATGAAAAATATATTTATGAGACTAGTAGGCAATTATATCCAAATATATTTGACATGGTATAGAAAAAAACAGACCAAAGTGTAATTATATCCTCTCTGACATAGGCTGTGAGAGAACAAAAGAAGGAAAAAAGTAAAATGTCTGTTAGAGTTGTGACAAACATCACTGAGAAAAGGGTATCAAGCTGCATAAAAGAATGCAAGAGTTAGCATTCTGGGGAAGTGGAAGAAATTCTCAAAGGAATTCTTAAAACCCAAAACAAATTAGAATACTGATATCATAGTCAGCAGTATTAGACAACCTATCAAAACTGAATTCTCTTCAGTCCAAGCAGCTGTTATGATGTGTCATCATGTCACTAAAATAGAAGGCCAATCACAATTTCAAGGGCCAAACCATAAAGATACTGTGATTGGTGAGAGCTGGGGAAAAAATCCTGAGATTCAGAAAAACTATTTGATAAAAAGAATTTCTCTTCCTCTAGCATTAAATAACACTAATCAGCATCACTTTTATTCATTCATTCTTCAACAAATATTTATTGAGGCCATTGATACAGGCACCAGGAACACAGCAAGGTAAATTAAACAAAATATCTTTTCTTGTAGAGGTTACATTCTGTTCTGATAAACAATTGGACAATTAATGACAATTAAGGTCATGGGGGGGGAAGCAGAAAGAAGGACGGAGGGAGGGGGGTGGGGCCTTAGTGTGTGTCACACTTTAGGGGGGCAAGACATGATTGCAAGAGGGACTTTACCTAACAATTGCAATCAGTGTAACCTGGCTTATTGTACCCTCAATGAATCCCCAACAATAAAAAAAAAAAAAGTGAAATATATAGTATAAAAGATGGTGGTATGCATTATGAAGAAAAAGGAAGTGAAATGAGGAACATAGAAAAAAGCACAGGGGAGATGGAGTTTTAAGTAGGATTGAGAGGGAAAGCCTCAATGAGCAGGATATTTAGGCAGAAACCTGATGAGACAGAGGAAGGAGCCATGCATGTATATGAGGACACATATGGAAAAAACAGTGAAAGGCCCTGAAGCAAAAGCATTCTTAGCAGCTTATAGGAAAAGCCAAGAGGTCAACATGTCTGGAGCAGAGTGAGAGAAGGAAAAGTCATGAAAAGTAAATTCAAAGGATAGTGGAGGTAAAAAGGGAAAATCATGTATGATCTTGTAGGCTATTATAAGAACTCTGGTTTAACTATGAGTAAAATGGGAAAGCTTCACAAAATGTTTAACTGAGAAGTAACATAATCTAATTTACATGTTAAAGGTAGTAAAAGCAAAAGTAGAAAAAATCAAGGTAGGAGGCTATTCCTAAAGAGTATATTCATGAATACAACAGAATTTAACTAAGAATTTATTCATATTTAAACAATAATAGTTAAAGCTAATGCTCTGCAGTCTAGCCTGTGTCAAATCCTGCCTCTGGTACATGCCCACACCTGGGTTTTCTTATGTAAAAATTACCTGTTTTACCTTCTTATGTAAAAATAAGCCTATGTTTCCTTGTAAGTAAAATAAGAATCCAAAATAGATACACTGAACAACTACTGTGTGTCAAACCCTATTCTATCATATCTGAGGTTTTTCACTCAGAAGCAGACAAGAAGACAAGAATTCGAATGTAATGTGTTTGTTAGGGAAGAACAGGAAACACATTAGGAAAGCCAGGAAGCCGCACAGGCAAAGAAACGTACCCTACAAAGGGTACGTTACCATGTTGTCCAATTTGTTCAGTGGACAACTGGAGTTTAATCATACCAGAAAACTCTGGGAAACAGGTTATAACACAGAATTGTATCACTCAATTGAGGCCAGAAATGGAATAATACTTCAAGTTAAATCAGTCATAGGTTATAGGATACTTCCGAGAGGTATGAATTTCCATGCATTTCCAGCCTGTTCCTTCCTTTCCTGAGCATAATGGTATTTTGTGGTCCTTACAAAAAAGGTTTCAAGCATAGTCAAACACTTACTAGAAGCTGGAAATCATCTGGAAGACATTAAAACAGTCTGATCTGAGGCATAAAAGTGTGGCACCAATAGCAACTGCTATACAATCCATAAGATTTAAAAAAGACAAACAGCATATACCACAAAAATGTTAATAGTATTAATTTATGAATGGCAAAAAAAAAAATCTTATGTTGGGAGGAAGCTGGATCTGGGTGCAAAGTTGGAGTACCAAAGCCAGCAGGGAGGTACATACTTGGGACATAGTGCTGGACCATTTTAACCTCACAGCCTACAGTCAAAGAAGAACAAAGGTAAGAAAGAAGAAATGGAAGAAAGTAGGGGAAGGAAATAAAGAAGAAGAAACCATGAGGAGAAATAAGCAAAAAAAAAAAATCTGGTAATAGAAAGAATCAAAACACCTCAACCCGGCACCCTCTAACTCCAAGGAACCAAAAGATTCCAACTATAAAGAAATTCTAGAAGTGAAAGAAACACAATTCAGATTATGGATGGCAAAAATAATGAAGGGAATTTAAGGAGACGTGGAAAATCAGCAAAAGGAAATTCAAAAAATGTCCCAAGAAATTAACCAAATTAAAGACAGAGTCTCCAAGGATCTGAACAAAATCAGAAAGGATATAATAGAGCTTAATGAATTAAAGGAGGCATGCAGGGAATGGAAAAATTCAGTAAAAAGTTTCAACAACAGATTAAACCATGAAGAAGAAAGAATCTCAGATCTTGAAGACAAGGCTCTCAAGCTAAACCAGTCATTTAAAAAGGCAGAAAGGAAGAGAGTAAAAGCAGACAAATCTCTTAGAGAGTTATGGGACTACACAAAGCATATGAATATATGAAGTACAGGTATCCCTGAAGGAGAAGAGAGTCCCAAAAGCAAGGAAGCCCTAGTTGATAATATTAGAGCTGAAAATTTTCCAAGCATCAACAAAAATACAGACATATATACCTACTAGATGGATATTGAATCCTTGGTCACCTCAATTCAAAGTGCATCTCCTAGAAATAGTAATTAACCAGGCCAAAGTCAAAATGAAATAGAAAGTTCTGTGGGCAACTCAATGCAAGCAGCAGCTAACTTACAAGGGCAAGCCCATGAGGTTAACAGCTGACTGCTGATTTCTCAGCAGAAATTGTACAAGCCAAAAGAGAGTGGGTTTCCACATCAAACAAAACAACTACCACCCTAGGATTCTATAGCCCACAAAACTAAGTTTTATATTCAATGGAGAAATCAAAGATTTTACTCAGAAGTAAACATAGAGGAAAGTTGCTACTAAAAGGCCACCTCTGCAGGAAGTGCTCAGACCTGTACTTTACATAGACTAACACATCAACATATTACACCATCAGTAAAGTAAAGACACCTGGAAGCTAATGAACAAAGCCTACCTGCCACAATGGCCTAACTGGCAAAACAAAACAACAGGGCCCCACAAAACAATTCAAACAGCACCTCACCCTACCTATCAATTCTCTCAATAAATGTGATTTCTTTTTTACTTTTTTTTTTTTTTTTTTTTTGAGACAGTCTTACTTTGTCACCCTCGGTAGAATGCCCTGGCGCCATAGCTCACAGCAACCTCATACTCTTGGGCTCAAGCTATTCTCTTGCTTCACCCTCCCAAGTAGCTGGGACTATAGGTACCTGCCACAACACCCGGCTATTTTTAGAGACAGGGTCTCTCTCTGGCTCAGGTTGGTCTGGAACCTGTGAGCTCAGGCAATCCACCAGCCTCAGCCTTCTAGAGTGCTAGGATTACAGGCATGAGCCACTGCACCTTGCCCTATGGCCAATTCATTTTTAACAAATGTGCCTTGGCCAGGTATACAGGCATGAGCCACTGCACCTGAAAATTCTCTCAATAAATGTGAATGTCTTGTCTACCCATGGAGTAGACACAGACTAGCGCACTGGACAAAAAATACAAGCCAACTATATGCTATCTTCCAGAAATAATCTAACCCCCAAGGACAAATTAAAACTCAGGGTGAAGGATTGGAAAATAATATTTTAGGCAAATGGAAACAAAAAGAAAGCAGGAATCACTATCCTTTTCACGGATATAATTGACTTTAAAGCCACAAAAGTAAAGAAAGACAAAGATAGATACTATGTACTGGTCAAGTGAATAATTCAACAAGAAGATGTTCTGATTATAAATGTTTATGCGCCCAACCTAAAGATGCTTAGATTTATAAAGAAAACTCTACTTAATCTGAACAATATAACAAACAACAACATTGTAATAGCTGTGGATTTCAACACCCCACTGAAAGAACCAGTCAGATCCTCCAAGCAGAAACTAAATAAAGAAATGTTGGAATTAAACACAACACTAGAAGAAATGAGCTTTACAAACATATGCAGAACATTTCACCCCAATACCACTCAATATATTTCTTCTCATCAGCTAATGGATCATTCTCCAAGACTGATCATATCCTGGGACACCAATCAAACCTCAATAAATTTAAAAGAATACATCATATCATGTATCTTTATAGACCATAATGGAATAAAAGTAGAACTCAACTTTAGCATAAACACTTGTTTTAAAGATTTTATTCTATTTTAGTAATAAAACACATGTGGCCCCAAGGAAAAAATAATTTTCTAACGTGGCAATCCCTGTGTTAAGATCCACCACTGAGTTTTGATCAATTCGCATAATTTCTCTGACTACTCTTTAAGATGTCAATCTCCTCCATCAGACTATATGTCCCTTAGGAACAGATTTCATTGTTAATTTTGAATCTAGCAAAATAACAAGAAAATGGTACTTGTTACAGAGAACATAGAAAACATTCATTTGTTAAATGGGTAAACTAGCTATGTAACAGTTAAGTGACTTAGCCTCTCTAAGCCTCATTTCTTCAATTATAAAATGAAGACCCTCCTTAAGATCACTTCTTACTTTAATATTCTATGATTAACATTTCTCTTTGATATGTGAAAACATTAAGTCTGAAAGTTGGCAGCAATTAAATAGAATTCTAATCCAGATTGTGTGACCCTTAAATGTGCTACACAGTTTCTCAATATTCCTATTTCTACAGGTGTGAAATGAAAATTAAAATATTGTTCCCTTTCATAGAAAACCTCATGATGATGCAAACCATATTTAAATGTCAAATGATTAAAAGAAAGCATTATTCTATAAATGAGAGAATATTTTTTCTAAAATAATTTGTGATAAGAAACGAGGCTTGTTACCTGCTAAATTATGCCTTACTGAATTTTGAAGGGAGATGTTCATAACTAATGATTTCTCTTTATCATCTTTTATCAAGCTGTTCCTTTGTGTGTGAATCATTACAAGAACACCAAAGGATATCCTGATTTTTCCAAGAATACATTTATAAATGTAAAATATAACTCAAATTTATAACCTAGTTCTTGGCATCTTCTCATTGATGTGTGTATTTTGTTTTATTTTACAAAATGTCCAATTTTTTGACCAATGGCAAAGTATTATTCAATCAGAAACCAATTTTTCAAGAACTTATCTCCCATCATACAATATTTATCTTATGTTTAGCCTTTTTACTTCATTCACCTACTCCCTCAATTTTTTTTACAATGGAAAAATTGTATCCCAATTTAAAAGTTAACAGTATGGAAATCTTTTGGAAATGCAAAATAAATGAAACAAAATTTAAACAATCTAAAAAATATAAACTGTAAAGATATACTGAAATGGAGTGAACAGGGGTGGGCGTTCAAGCACTAGTAGGAGGTATCCTTGACCAAACATTTACAGCTATAGCTAAGTAAGAAAAAAAGTTAACCCCAAAGGAATTAGTATATGGCTAAAGGTAGTATGACAATAACTGAAAAAGACCTATTTCTTTCAGGAATAATATGCTCTTTTAAAACCTAGACTAGGGCCATTTTGGCAGAAATTGGCTAACACAATCACCAAACCTATTATTTCTGTTTCCTCAGTTAGTCTTCATTACCAACCTTCCTTTGGAGTTAAATATAGGCAGATGACTAAATGGTGGCTATTGAAATATGGATGAAGCAAGACAATAGCCCCTGCCCCCAAGAGCTTCCCTACCTCTTCTCCTAGATGCCAGACCAATAACTAGGTTTAAATCTCAGTATACCCTAGTTGATGTCTTTCTGAGCCAAACAAAGAAGGAAAGAGACTATATACACTTAAAGAATTATAAGCACTGTCTGGCATGTACTGGCAAGAGCCAAGGAAATATACCTGGGATTATATTTCCACAGTGCTTAATAAGGGGGTTGGAAAATCAAAATAGGCAACAATTCATGAATTTAAAGACACTAAGATGTGGGATTTAACACATTAACCAAGACATCCAGGGATGGGGCCAACTTTTTATTAGACTGTCTCTTAGAAGCCTGGAGAAAACAATAAGCAACCCTCAGTAAAGTAAAAATGCTGAAAATTCCCGGTAGATGACAGAAGTAAGAATAAAAACGTTCAGGGAAGAGGGTGTACTGGAATGATTATAGTCCAAAAAGCCAGCAGACTGAGGATTATGTTCCATAAGAAGGCCCACAGAACACATCATTCACCAGGACATTAAGAATGTGCTAGGGTGCTGGCCACATACACCAGGGCTGGAGGGTTCAAACCCAGCCTGAAACTGCTAAACAACAGCGACAACTACAACAAAAAATTAGCCAGGCATTGTGGCAGGTGCCTGTAGTCCCAGCTACCTGGGAGGTAGCTTAAGCCCAGGAGTTTGTGATTGCTGTGAGCTGTGACACCACATCATTCTACTGAGAGCAACAGCTTCAGACTCTGTCTTAAAAAAAAAAAAAAAAAAGTGTGATACTAAGAGAGACACCAGCATTAATAAGAAATTCAGTAGTGAGTCTTCTTTGTTGGTCAGGGATAGTTAGAGATAGGCACATAGCTGGCAAAGTGGCAACATTTACCTACCAAAAGCCAGGAGGCCACATTACTATAATCACTGGTAGCGCTGAATGAACAAACAAACACACAAGGATTTTTTGAGATTGTTAACAGAGGATGATGTGGGGGCAGAGACAAGCTGACTGAAGCCAGCTTTCCACAGAGGCTCCCATCCAGAAGGAGAGTTAAAGGACAGAAATTTAGCAAGTAACCTGGTGGATTAGAGCTGCACCAAGAGAGAAGGTTGAAGAACGCACATCAACCCCACTGAGGAAAGATGCAACCCCAAGGATACAAACAAAAGGTACAAAATCCATCACCAAGCATATAGGAGTCCCCTCCCCCATGAGAATGGCTTGGAGTGCCCCACAAACAAATGAGCAGAGTTCAAAGATCCTCCCACTATACTCCATGGGAGAGACCGTACAAAAACTGGACCTACCTCCCCTACTAGGGAGCCATGGCATTCTCCTGCCAGGCATAACACTGTATAGAACTATATATATTCTCCACCTGTAATTCTGAGCTCCCAGCACTCCCCTCCACTCTCACTATGAGGTCTGGAGGCCTTTCCCCCAGGAGTCCAGATGGTTAGGTGATTTCTCGAGAGGTATGGACAGGGCCTAGACTGCAGCTGGTCAGTGCTGATTCAGTGGCACAGGAGTGATGAGAGGACGGTTGGCTGAGAGGGAACCACACCAGAGCAGCGGTACCCTGAGGCACAGAACAATAACCATTTTTGGCAACAATAGGGCTCATTCCCAGATATTCTGAAGCCGTGCCACCTGTTTCCCTGGGCAACCAGAGGAGGCTGGGCATCTTCTCAGGTGGCAACCACCGTGGAACAGATCTGGGACTGAAATGCAGGCCCCATGAGTAAAGGGTTTGCCTGAGGTGGTACCGGCCTGGGTGGAGTGCAGGGACTAGAAAGGCACGCGCAGAACCGGGAACTTCCCATGGCAGTGCTGACCCAGAGGACTGCTTTACTGGGCCTAAGATGCACCCAGCCCTCAGGGGATCGTCAGCCTATAGACAAAGGAAGGCAGGAGGCTGAACTGACAGCTAACCAAATACAAACCTGCAGGAGCAAAGGCAGGCCCTGAGGCACAGGCCCTGGGAACTCAAAACAGCTTCTCTTCTGCAGGGGAATTTAGCAGGGACAGAAACAAATTCCCACCAAGTTGTTCTGTTCTTTTCTGTCAGTAACATCAATCAGGGGTGGGGCTGGAACTGAGTGAACAGCCTCCAGCCTCCATCAAGCGCCCAAAGTTGTCAGGCCTCACCTCCCCCTGCTTGATAGAGGCACAGTGCAGTGGCCTGGCTGAGCAGAAATAGATTTCCTTGTGATTCAGGCAGGTGCAAACCCCTGGAGTATCTGTTCACTACAGGCAAGTGGGTCACATCCATGTGGGGCTATCAGTGACTGGGTGTGACAGAGGTGCAAGGTGGGGAAGGAGGCATCAACTTTCCCAGACTAATCTATTTGCTGGGTGGGTCCTCCTGACTCCACAGAGCACCAGAGCAAGCCATATCTGAGTTATCACCAGAACCCTGAGATTCAGTTGCCAGAGACATTTAAACTCTCCCACCTGAGACAGGTGCTGACTGAGACAATTGATTTGGACCTTTTGAACTAAGCCAATCGCCTGCGGACTATTCAAGTGGTGCCCTGTGTGTGTGGTTGTAAGAAGGTTTGACTTTCCTTTTCCAATTTTAGCCCATGGGGGGTGGGGTGATTTAATTGCTGGTATTTCTCCATAGCTGAGACTTCAACCCAGAGTAACTGTTTCTTCTTTTTTTTGTAGAGACAGAATCTCACTGTACTGCCCTCCTGTAGAGTGCCAAGGCATCACACGGCTCACAGCAACCTCTAACTCTTGGGCTTATGCAATTCTTTTGCCTCAGACTCCGGAGCAGCTGGGACTACAGGCGCCTGCCACAGTGCCCAGCTATTTTTTTGTTGCAGTTTGGCCGGGGCTGGGTTTGAACCCGCCACCCACAGCATATGGGGCCGGCGCTCTACTCACTGAGCCACAGGCACCGCCCCAGAGTAACTGTTTCACTGGGGTCAAACAAAGACCAGCTGAAAACAAGACAGACCACTTAGCCACACCACACTAAACAAGTCTCTGGTTTCTCTGGCCATAGCACTGTACAGGTCCTCAACAAAGCTCCAGGGGGAAAATCAAATGGTGTAAAATAATCATGGGGTGGAATCAGCAGAAAAACTCTGCTAACATAAATAACCAGAATAGATCAAACCCACCCCCGACCCTGCCCCAAGGAAAGATATGGCAGAGATCCCATTCATAAACAGCTGGCCAAGATGTCAGAAATCAAATTCAGAATTTGGATTGCAAAAATTAATAGAATGGAGGAAAAATTGGAATTAGAAACTCCAGGAGCAATTCAAAAGTTGGAATTAGAAATTTGAGGAGAAATTCAAAAGTTGTCTCAAGAATTTAACAAATTTAAAGACAAAACCACCAAAGATTTTTATGCACTGAAGCAAGAATTTGCAGCCCTCAAAGATCTGAAAAATACAGTAGAATCCCTCAGTAACAGAGTGGAGCAAGCAGAAGAAAGGATTTCTGACATGGAAGACACAACCTTTGAATGCTCCAAAACTCTCAAAGAGGAAGAGAAATGGAGAGCAAAAAAGGATCATTCTCTCAGAGAGCTCTGGGAAAATTTGAAGAAGGCTAATATCTGCCTCATTGGAATCCCTAAAAGTAAGGAAGTGGCCTCGCAAGGCACAGAGGCCCTTCTCCATGAAATTATGAAAGAGAATTTTCCAGACATGCCAAGAGATTCTGAAATTCAGATAGCAGACAGTTTCAGAATTCCAGCATGACTCGATCTGAATAAGACATCTCCCAGGCATATCATAATTAACTTTGCTAAAGTTAATATGAAGGAGAAAATTCTGAAAGCAGTCAGACGTAAGAAATACATTAACTAAAAAGGGAAGAATATTAAAATTACTGCAGATCTCTCTGCTGAAACTGTTCAAGCCAGAAGAGGGTGGTCATAGACTTTTAATCTCCTAAAAAAAAATGACTTTCAACCCCAGATCCTGTATCCAGCTAAAATGAGTTTCTTTTATGATGCAGAAATTAAATACTTTAATGACATTCACATGTTGAAGAAATTTGCCATAACCAAACCAGCTCTTCAGGATATTCTCAGACCTATCCTCCATAATGACCAGCCCAATCCTCTACCACAAAAGTAAACTCACTCAGAAACTTTTGATCAAACTCCAACTTCCACAGTGGCAAAAGGATTAAAAATGTCCACTGGACTTTCAAAAAACTCGATACCCAAAATTTTACCAGACTTATTAATATTTTCCATTAATGTTAACGGCTTAACCTGTCCTCTAAAGAGGCACAGGAGGGCTGACTGGATACAAAAACTAAGGCCAGATATTTGCTACACATATGAATCACATCTTACCTTAAGAGATAAATATAGACTCAGGGTGAAAGGATGGTTGTCCATATTTCAGGCAAATGGTAATCAGAAAAAAGCAAGTGTTGCAATTCTATTTGCAGACACAATAGGCTTTAGACCAACAAAAATAAGGAAGGATAAGAATGGTCACTTCATATTTCTTAGAGATAATACTCAATATGTTAAGATTTCAATTATTAATATTTATGCACCCAACCAAAATGCGCCTCAATTTATAAGAGAAACTCCAACAGACATGAGCAACTTGATTTCCTCCAGCTCCATAATAATCAGAAATTTCAACACTCCTTTAGCAGTGTTGGATAGATCCTCCGATAAGAAGCTGAGCAAAGAAATTTGATATGTAAGCCTAACCATCCAACATTTGGATTGAGCAGACATCTACAGAACATTTCATTCCAAAAAAACTGAATAGACATACTTCTCATCAGCCCACGGAACATACTCCAAAATCGATAACATCTTAGGTCACAAGTCTAACCTCAGTAATTTAAAGGAATAGAAATTAATCCTTGCATCTTCTCGGACCACTATAAAATAAAAGTTGAACTAAGTAACAACAGAAATTTTCACACTCATACAAAAACATGGAAATTAAATAACCTTATGCTGAATGATAGCTGGGTCAGAGATGAGATTAAGAAGGAAATTGCCAAATTTTTTGGAACAAAAAGACAATGAAGACATGAATTATCAGAACCTCTGGGATACCTCAAAGGTAGTCCTAAGTGGGAAATTTATAGCACTGAAAGCATTTCTCAAGACAACGGAAAGAGAGGAAGTTAACAACTTAATGGGACATCTCAAGCAACTGGAAAAGGAAGAATATTCCAACCCAAAACATAGTAGAAGAAAAGAAACAACCAAAATTAGAGCAGAATTAAATGAAATTGAAAACAAAACAATTATACAACAGATCAATAGATCAAAAAGTTGGTTTTTTGAAAAGGTCAATAAAATAGATAAACCTTTGACTAACCTAACCAGGAAACAAAGAGTAAAATCTCTAATCTCATCAATCACAAATGACAAAGACAAAATAACAACAGACACCTCAGAAATTCAAAAATTCCTTAATGAATATTACAAGAAACTTTATTCTCAGAAATATGAAAATCTGAAGGAAATTGACCAATACTTGGAACCACGTCACCTTCTAAGACATAGCCAGAATCAAGTGGAAATGTTGAACAGGCCAATATCAAGTTCTGAAATAGCATCAACCATATGAAATCTCCCTAAAAAGAAAAGCCTGTGACCAGATGACTTCATGTCAGAATTCTACCAAACCTTTAAAGAGGAACTAGTACCTATGTTACTCAACCTGTTCCAAAATTTAGAAAATGAAGAAAGACTACCCAACATGTTCTATGAAGCAAACATCACCCTGATCCCCAAATCAGGAAAAGACCCAACAAGAAAAGAAAATTATAGACCAATATCACTAATGAATATAGATGCAAAAATATTCAAAAAGATCCTAACAAATAGAATCAAGCAACACATCAAACAAATTACACATCATGACCATGTCTGCTTTATCCCAGGGTCTCAAGGCTGGTTCAATAAATGTAAATCTATAAGTATAATTCAGCACACAAACAAATTAAAAATCAAAGACCATATGATTCTCTCAATTGATGCAGAAAAAGCTTTTGATAAAATCCAGCATCCTTCATGATCAGAACACTTAAGAAAATTGGTACAGAAGGGACATTTCTTAAACTGATAGAGTCCTTCTACAGCAAACCCACAGTCAATATCGTATTGAATGGAGTTCAATTGAAATCATTTCCACTCAGATCAGGAACCAGACAAGGCTGCCCATTGTCTCCTATGCTCTTTAACATTGTAATGGAAGTTTTAGCCATTGCAATTAGGGAAGAAAAGGCGATCAAGGGTATCCATACAGGGTCAGAAGAGATCAAACTTTTGCTCTTCACAGATGATATGATTGTATATCTGGAAAACACAAGGGATTCTATTACAAAAGTCTTAGAAGTGATCAAGGAATACAGCAGCATCTCGGGTTACAAAATCAACAGCCATAAATTGGTAGCCTTTATATATAACAACAATAGTCAAGCTGAAAAAACAGTTAAGGACTCTAATACATTCACAGTAGTGCCAAAGAAGATGAAATATTTGGGAGTTCATCTTAAAAGGATATGAAAGATCTCTATAAAGAGAACTATGAAATTCTAAGAAAAGAAATAGCTGAAAATGTTAACATACCATGCTCGTGGCTGGGAAGAATCAACATTGTTAAAATGTCCATACTACCCAAAGCAATATACAATTTTAAGGCAATCCCTATTAATGCTCCACTGTCATACTTTAAAGATCTTCAAAAAAATAATAATTCATTTTATATGGAATCAGAAAAAACCTCGAATAGCCAAGACATTACTCAGAAATAAAAACAAAGCAGGAGGAATCACGCTACCAGTCCTCAGACTATAATATAAATTGATAGTGATCAAAACAGCATGGTACTGGCACAAAAACAGAGAAGTAGATGTCTGGAAAAAAATAGAGAACCAAGAAATGAATCCAGCTACTTACCATTATTTGATCTTTGACAAGCCAATTAAAAACATTCAGTGGGGAAAAGATTCCTATTTAACAAATGGTGCTGGGTGAACTGGCTGGCAATCTGTAGAAGACTGAAACTGGACCAACACTTTTCACCCTTAACTAAGATAGACTCACTGGATTAAAGATTTAAACTTAAGACATGAAACTATAAAAATACTGCAAGAGAGTACAGGGAAAACCCTTGAAGAAATCGTTCTGGGCAAGTATTTTATGAAGAGGACACCCCCGGGCAATTGAAGCAGCTTCAAAAATACACTACGGGGACCTGATCAAACTAAAAAGCTTCTGCACAGCCAAGAACACAGTAACTAAAGCAAGCAAACAGCCCTCAGAATGGGAGAAGATATTTGCAGGTTATGTCTCCGACAAAGGTTTAATAACCAGAATCCACAGAAACTGAAACATATAAGCAAGAAAAGAACAAGTGATCCCATCGCAGGCTGAGCAAGGGACTTGAGGAGAAACTTCTCTGAAGAAGACAGGCCCATGGCCTACAGACATATGAAAAAATGCTCATCTTTAATCATCAGACAAATGCAAATCAAAACTACTTTGAGATATCATCTAATTCCAGTAAGATTAGCCTATATCACAAAATCCCAAGACCAGAGATGTTGGTGTGGATGTGGAGAAAAGGGAACACTTCTACACTGCTGGTGGGAATGCAAATTAATACATTTCTTTTGGAAAGATGTTTGGGGAACACTTAGAGATCTAACAATAGATCTGCCATTCCATCCTATACTTCCTCTACTAGGTATATACTCAGAAGACCAAAAATCACATTATAACAAAGATATTTGTACCAGAATGTTTATTGCATCCCAATTCATAATTGTTAAGTCATGGAAGAAGGCCAAGTGCCCATCAATCCACGAATGGATTAATAAATTGTGGTGGAATATTATGCAGCCTTAAAGAAATATGGAGACTTTACCTCTTTCTTGTTTATATGGATGGAACTGGAACATATTCTTCTTAGTATCTCAAGAATGGAAGAAAAAGTATCCAATGTACTCAGCCCTACTATAAAACTAATTTATGGCTTTCACATGAAAGCCATAGCCCAGTTATAACCTAAGAATAGGGGGAAGGGGGAGAGGGAGAGGAGGGAGAAGAGAGGATGGGCGGAGGGAGGGTGATTTGTGGAATTACACCTGCAGTGCATCTTACAAGAGCACATATGAGACTTAGTAAATGTAGAATATAAATGTCTTAACACAATAACAAAGAAAATGCCAGGAAGGCTATGTTAACCAGTGTGATGAAAATGTGTCAAATGCTCCATAAAACCAGTGTATGGTGCCCCATGATCACATTAATGTAAACAGCTATGATTTAATAATAAAAAAAGAATGCTCATTCTCCCTTACTATCAGAAAAATGCAAATCAAAACCACGCTGAGATATCACCTAACCTCAATAAGAATGACCCACATCACAAAATCTCAAAGCTGCAAGATACTGGTGTGGCTGTGGAGAGAAGGGAACAGTTTTACACTGCTGGTGGGAATGCAAACTAATACAATATCTTTGGAAGGAAGTATGGAGAATCCTCAAAGAATTCAAACTAGACCTCCCATTTTATCTTGCAATCCCATTATTGCGCATCTATCCAGAAGGAAAAAAATCCTTTTACCATAAGTACACTTGCACTACACTGTTTATTATAGCTCAATTTACAATTGCCAAAATGTGGAAACAGCCTCAATACCCACCAACCCAGGAATGGATTAACAAGCTGTGGTATATGTATACCCATGGAATACTATTCAGTCATTAAAAAGTTGGAGACTTTACATCCTTTGCATTAACCTGGATGGAAGTGGAACTCATTATTCTTAGTAAACCATCACAAGAATGGAGAAGCAAGATTCCAATGTACTCAATTCTGAAATGAGGACGGTTGATGACCTAGTACATGGTGGGGAGTAGGAATGGGGGAGTAGATAGAGGGAGAGAAACAGGGGGTAGGGGTCAAAGTGTGTGACACACTTCTTGGGAGTGGGACCCAGTTATAGGAGAGACCTAACAAATGCAATCAGTGCAGCCTGGTTCTCTGTACTCTCAATGAATCCCCCACAATAAAAAAAGAAAAAATTGAACAACTTGTACAGAAGTTGTATAGAAAGTATTTCAAAAACACTGGGCAGCGCCTGTGGCTCAGTGAGTAGGGTGCCAGCCTCATATACTGTGGGTGGCATGTTCGAACCCGGCCCTGGCCAAACTGCAACAAAAAAATAGGTGGGCATTGTGGCAGGTGCCTGTAGTCCCAGCTACTCAGGAGGCTGAGACAAGAGAATTGCCTAAGCCCAGAAGTTGGAGGTTGCTTTGAGCTGTGATGCCACAGCACTCTAAGGAGGGTGACAAAGTGAGACTCTGTCTCTTAAAAAAAAAAAAAAAAAAACAGAAAGTATTTCAAAAATACAAATTTGAAAACCAAAAAATTACTTCAAAAGATTAAAATTTGATCTACCACTCTCTAATCAAGATAAAGAAACCACTTCACACAAATTCTCCATTATGAATTCAGTGCCCCTTTATTCCTATCCTTCCCTTTCTTTTGTAATTATTCCCTATCTCCTAGTATTAGACTTCTTGTTGAATTGATAACAAAATCCAGGAAATGCCTGAGGAATTTAATTCAGATGTAATGGAATTATTTGGGTTGTTTCTGTCTCTGCTTTTTAAAAAAATCATAATATAAAACAGTATGCTGTTGCTGAAAGACTTCTCAGCTTGACACCTAAAGTAATTTAAAGACTAAGAGGAGAAAAAAATCTGTGACTACTTTACAGCTAATTTATTTACAACAACTCCAGAATTGAGAAAACCCACCCACACTCATATGCCCACAGAGAAAGAGAAATGAATTCTTTTCAAAACAAAAACTACTTTTTTATTTTGCTGGTGCTTTTTCACTTTTCTTTCCCCCTCATTTTAGGTAACCTCAACAGGATTTTAGTTAAAATTCTGAATTTATTTCTGAATCCAACCTAAGTAAGAATTATGCTGAAAGCAATGTGGTATTGCCTCCACTGTTAAGCCATCTCCTGAATACACATTATGTTGGAGAACACCCCCAGAAGCCTATACAAAATTGTGTGTATAAATTGACTTCCAAACAAATGGAATGATACCTATCTACTTGATTAGTCTATCAATGATACAAAGTCCTTTGAAGATAAAGTAAGACAAAATAAAAAAATTTGGTTTACGAGGAAAGTAAATTTATAATTAAGGCTCCATCTTTTAAGCTAAATACTCATGTCTTCCATTTAAGCTTTTTTTCCTTTGTAAGTTTGCATAATATGTGACAACGTGGACCCATCTTTTAGCTCTAGGTTTTAGAGGAAGATTTAATGTTCTCAAAGGCCTCTTTTAGATCCTAAGTTCTATAATTCTGTGATTCTTCATTCTCTATTTCTGTGTCATAGCACAATCATTTGACATGACATTTCATAGCCAAAAATGTCAAAGTAAATAATTTCAACACTGAATTAATGTTTTAAAAAGCAAAAGTCAGTATCAGCCCAAGGGCATTTAAAAAGAAATGAAATAGTCAAAAATATCAGATACATATAAGATATATGTGGTCCTAATCGTGTGTGTGTGAATTTAAAGATTTGGAAGAACATACATCAAAATGTTACTAAGTTGCATTATTGCTAGGTGTACTTATAGGGAAATAATTCTGTTCTTTACACTTTCCCACAATGTCTGTATATTTTACAATACAAATGTCGATTCTATAAGTATGGAAAACAGAATTTCCATTCTAAAATATAAAAAGACTAAAATACAAGGTGGTACAGAAACAGAGTGCCATCTTGGATGACTGTGTCTACTACCACCAGCATATATCTGGTCCATGAGGCAGAGATGATCATTGATAAAGATATTGATAATGTTTCTTGGATGCTATGTGGGTTACAGGTAGAGGGCAGAAGTGGCTGAATATCCTTTTGACGTGCTAGGTGATGTTGGGTTGTCTTGCATACTTTGAAATGCAGTACCACCAAAAATCATGTAGGGTAATGGTTAGGGATGTTAGTGCATCAGTAGGTGGCCCATAGACATGGAATTGGGTCACAGCTGAAATATTTGGATGGAACTTAACCTACCGAGAGAGGCAACTGGCTGGTTTGGGTAAGACAAAGCCCATCCATGCTATTCTGGAGAGGTAAAAGACCTTCTCTGGATAACTCTCAAGTTCAAGATTGGTTCTTCTTTACTATAACTGTTAAAAATACTTTCTCTAGACCCTATTCCCTATGATATTTAAGACCATTGCCTCTGGCATAATGAATATTGGGTTACTGAATGACATGTGTCTAAACAGAAAAGGGATAAATTAAGTTTCCTATATTCTAAGGGAAACGTCTTAGAAATAATTGTATCTAATAATTAGGAAAGAAAATACAGAAATAGAATTGGCACAATACTGCTTAAAATCTTCAGGGTTTTTTGTTAGTTTCATGATAAAATCCTGACAGCATTATCAAAACGTGTGGGGGGGGTGAAGTAAAACAGATATGTTTGCTTTAAAAAAACTTTCCCAAGTGATTCTGATATATCCATGTCCATTCCAATAGAATTACTGACATAGATAATCTATACATACTTTGTAGATAGTACATGCTTTAAAAATAAATTTAAGTATAGAAAGATACTAATACTATGCAAAAAGGTGCAAGTATTACATAGGAACATAGGGCAGGCACCGTGGTTCATGCCTATAATCTTAGCACTCTGGGAGGCCAAGGTGGGTAGATTGCTTGAACTCAGGAGTTTGAGACCAGCCTGAGTAAGAGTAAGACCCCATCTCTACCAAAAACAGAAAAAAAGTAACTGGGCATTGTGGCAAGTGCCTGCATTCCCAGATACTCAGGAGGCTAAGACAGGAGGATCGTTTGAGTCCAAGAGTTTGAGAGTGCTGAAAGCTATGCTAATGACACAGCACACTATCCAAAACAACAGAGTGAGATTCTGTCTCAAAAAAATAAATAAATAATAAATAAATGGGAAGCTGGGGAAGGGGAGCAGAGGCAAGATGGCTGACTGGAGCCAGCTTTTCACAGAAGCTCCCATCCAGAAGGAGAGTTAAAGGACAGAAGTTTAGCAAGTAACCTGGTGGATTGGAGCTGAACCAAGAGAGAAGGTTGACGAACGCATATCAACCCTGCTGAGGCGAGCTGCGGCCACAAGGATACAGACAAAAGGTACAAAATCCATCACCAAGCAGACAGGAGTCCCCTCCCCTGTAAGAATGGCTTGCAGGACACATTCTACAAATAAGCAAGCAGAATTCAACTATCCTCCCATTTTATCCCATGGGAGAGACCCTCTAAAAATAGACCTACTTCCCCTACTAGGGTGCCATGACACTCTCCTGCCAGGCATAAAACTGTATAAAATGTTATATATTCTCTACCTGCAATTCTGAACTCCCAGCACTCCTCTCTACTCTCGCCCCAAGGTCTGGAAGCCTGTCTCCTATTTGGTCCAGGTTCTTGGGTATTTTCTCAAGAGGTGTGGACAGGGCATAGACTGCTGCTGGTCAGTGCTGATTCTGTGGCACAGAAGTAGAGAGAAGATGGTCAACTGAGAGGGAACCACACAGGAGCGGTGGTGCCCCAAGACACAGAACAACAGCCATAGTGGGGGGAACAATAGGGCTCACACCCCTGGAGATATTCCAGAGTCACATCACCCATCTCTCTGGGCAAACAGAGGAGGCCAGGCATCTTCTCTGGTGGAAGCCACTGGCAGAACAGATCTGGAATGGAAATGCAGGCCCCATGAGTAAAGGGTATGCCTGTGGTGGTACCAGCCTGGGCGTAGCTCAGGGACTAGAATATGTGCACGCACAAAGATGGCAAACTCCCAGGGTGGGCCTGACCCAGAGGACTGCTTTACTGAGCCTAAGATGTACCCAGCCGTCAGGGGATCATAGCTGAGACAAAGGCAAGCAGGCAGTGGCTGGAACTGACAGCTGAGTATGAGCTCGAACCGACAAGCCCCAATACAAACTGCAGCTGAGACCAGGTAGCAGCACAGATGGTGCCTGAGTCGCAGTTTCTGTGAATTCAAACAGTGTATGATCCACAAGAGAATATAGCCAGGAGAGAAACAAATTCCGTGAAGTTGTTCTGTCAGCAACATCAATCCGGGGCAGGGCTACAATTGAGTGAACTACTCCAGCCTCCATTAAGCACCCAACGTTGTCAGGCCTCACCTCCCCCTGCCGAATAGTGGCAGAGAACCACAGCCTGGCTGAGGAGACATAGATCTCCCTGTGATTCAGGCAGGGACAAACCCCTGCGGGGTTATCAGTGACCGGGTGTGACAGAGGTGCAAGGTGAGGAAGGAGGCATCAACCTTGCCAGGCTAATTTATTTGCTGGTGGGTCCTTCTGACCTCATGGAGCACCAGAGCAAGTCATACTTGAGCTGCCAGCAGACCCCTGTTATCTAGTTGCCGGAGACCTTTTGAACTCTCCCACCTGAGATAAGTGCTGACTGAGACAATTGATTTGGACCTCTTGAAATGAGCCAGTCACTCGAGGACTATCCAAGTGGTACCCTGGGTGTGTGGTTGTGGGAAGGTTTCATTTTCATTGTCCAACTGTTACCTGTGGGTGGGCAGCAACATAATTGCTGGTATTTCTCCACACCTGAGACTTCAACTGAAAGTAAATGATTCACTAGCATAGGGCAGAGACCAGCTACAAACAAGACAGAGCCACTTAGCCCCATCACACCAAGTAGGTCCCCAGTTTCTCAGGCTGTGGCACTATATGGATCCTTGGGAAAGCTCTAAGGGAAAAGGTACAGACACCAGTCCCAGCTTCTTGGCAAAGGGCTGGTTAATCACTACTCCTGGAGCCCCCAACACAACTTCTCTTTATCTGCTCATCTAGTCAAACAGTGTAAAATAATCATGGGGCAGAAAAACTTATTCATTCATGAACATTCCGGTAACATGAATAACCAGAGTAGATCAATCCCCCCAAGGAAAGATGTGGCTGACAAAACTGAAGATCTCATTCATAAACAGATGGCTGAGATGTCAGAAACAGAATTCAGAATTTGGATTGCACACAAGATTAATAGAAGAAAAGTTGGAATTAGAAATTCAAAGAGCATTTCAAAAGTTGTTTCAAGAATTCAATGAATTCAAACACAAAATCACGAAAGATTTTGACACACTGAACAAGAATTTGCAGCCCTTAAAGACCTGAAAAATACAGTAGAATCCCTCACTAACAGAATGGAGCAATCAGAAGAAAGGATTTCTGACATTGAAGACAAAGCTTTTGAATGCTCCCAAACTCTCAAAGAGGGAGAGAAATAAAGAGCAAAAACGGATCATTCTCTCAGAGAGCTCTAGGATAATTCTAAGAAAACTAATATTCACCTCACAGCAATCCCTGAACATGACGAAGTGGCTTCTCAAGGCACAGAGGCTCTTCTTCATGAAATTATGAAAGAGAACATTCCAGACATGCCAGGAGATTCTGAAATTCAGATAGCTGACACTTTCAGAACCCCAGCATGACCCCACCCAAATAAGACACATCATAATTCAATTCACTAAAGTTAATATTAAGAAGAAAATCAAGAGAGCAGCCAGATGAAAGAAAACCATAACCTACAAAGAGAAGAATATTAGAATAACTGCAAATATCTCTGCTTAAATCTTTAAAGCCAGAAGAGGGTGGTTATCGACCTTTAATCTCATAAAACAAAGTAACTTTCAACCAAGGAGCCTGTATCCAGCTAAACTGAGTTTCATTTATGATGCAGAAATTAAATACTTTAATGACATTCACATGTTGAAGAAATTTGCCATAACTAAACCAGCTCTCCATCTCAGACCTATCCTCCATAAGGACCAGCACAATCCTCCACCACAAAAGTAAACTTACTCAGAAACTTTTGATCAAACTCCAACTTCCACAGTGGCGAAAGGATTAAAAATGTAAACTAGACTTTCGAAAAACTCAATACCCAAAATTCTACCAGGCTTATCAATATTCTCCATTAATGTGAATGGCTTAAATTATACCCTAGGATGCACAGGTTGGCTGACTGGATACAAAAACTCAGGCCAGATATCTGCTGCATACAAGAATCTCATCTTACCTTAAAAGATAAATATAGACTTAAGGTGAAGGGATAGTCATCTGCATTCCAGGCAAAGAGAAATCAGAAAAAAGCAGGCATTGCAATTCTATTTGCAGATACAATAGGCTTTAAAACAACAAAAATAAGGAAGGATAAGAATGGTCACTTCATATTTGTTAAGAGTAATACTCCATATGATGAGATATCAATTATTAATATTTATGGACCCAACCAGAATGCACCTCAATTTATAAGAGAAACTTGAACAGATATGAGCAACTTGATTTCCTCCATCTCAATAATACTCAGAGATCTTAACACTCTTTTGGCAGTCTTGGATAGATCCTCTAAGAAGAAGCTGAGCAAAGAAATTTTAGATTTAAACTTAACCATCCAACATTTGGATTTAACAGACATCTACAGAACATTTCATTCCATCAAAACTGAATACACATTCTTCCCATCAGCCCAAGGAACATACTCCAAAATTGATCACATCTTAGGTCATAAGTCTAACCTCAGTAAATTTAAAGAAATAGAAATTATTCCTCGCATCTTCTCAGACCACCATGGAATAAAAGTTGAACTGAGTAACAACAGGAATCTGCATACTCATACAAAAACATGGAAGCTAAATAACCTTATGCTGAATGATAGCTGGGTCACAGACGAGATTAAGAAGTAAATTATCAAATTTTTGGAAAAAAAATTATAATGAGACACAAATTATCAGAACTTCTGGGATACCACAAAGGCAGTACTAAGAGGGAAATTTATAGCACTGCAAGCCATCCTCAAGAGAATGGAAATAGAGGAAGTAAACAACTTAATGGGACATCTCAAGTAACTGGAAAAGGAAGAACATTCCAACCACAAATACAGCAGAAGAAAAGAAATAACCAAAATTAGAGCATAATTAAATGAAATCGAAAACAAAAGAATTATACAATAACCAATAAATCAAAAAGTTGGTTTTTTGAAAAGATCATAAAATAGATAAACCTTTGGCTAACCTAACCAGGAAAAAAAAGTAAAATCTCTAATTTCATCAATCAGAAATGGCAAAGACAAAATAACAACAGACGCCTCAGAAATTCAAAACTTCCTTAATAAAATACCAGAAACTTTGTTCTCAAAAATATGAAAATATGAAGGAAATTGACCAATACTTGGAAGCACGCCACCACCTTCCAAGACTTAGCCAGAATCAAGTGGAAATGTTGAACAAGCCTATATCAAGTTATGAAATAGCATCAACCATACAAAATCTCCCTAAAAAGAAAAGCCCAGGACCAGATGACTTCACATCAAAATTCTACCAAACATTTAAAGAGGAACTAGTACCTATATTACTCAACCTGTTTCAAAATATAGAAAAAGAAGGAATACTACCCAACACGTTCTATGAAGCAAACATCACCTTGACCTCGAAACCAGGAAAAGATCCAACAAGAAACGAAGATTATAGACCATAATCACTAATGAATATTGATGCAAAAATATTCAACAAGATCCTAACAAACAGAATCCAGCAACACATCAAACAAATTATACACCATGACCAAGTCGTTTTTATCCCAGGGTATCAAGGCTGGTTCAATATACATAAATCTATAAATGTAATTCAGCACATAAACAAATTAAAAAACAAAGACCATATGATTCTCTCAATTGATGCAGAAAAACTTTTGATAATATCCAGCATCCCTTCATGATCAAAACACTTAAGAAAATTGGTATAGAAGGGACATTTCTTAAACTAATAGAGACCATCTACAGAAAACCCACAGCCAATATTATATTGAATGGAGTTAAATTGAAATCATTTCCACTCACATCAGGAACCAGGCAAGGATGCCCATTGTCACCACTGCTCTTTAACATTGTAATGGAAGTTTTAGCCATCGCAATGAGGGAAGAAAGGTGATCAAGGGTGTCCATATGGGGTCAGAAGTTGTCAAAATTTCACTCTTCACAGATGATATGATTGTATATCTGGAAAACACCAGGGATTCTACTACAAAACTCTTAGAAGTGATCAAGGAATACGGCAGCATCTCAGATTACAAAATCAACACTCATAAATCGGTAGCCTTTATATATACCAAAAATAGACAAGCTGAAAAAAGTCAAGAACTCTATTCCACTCACAGTAGTGCCAAAAAAAGATGAAATAGTTGGGGGTTATCTAACAAAGGATCTGAAAGATCTCTATAAAGAGAACTATGAAATTCTAAGGAAAGAAATAGCTGAAGATGTTAGCAAATGGAAAAGCATATCATGCTCATGGCTGGGAAGACTCAACATTGTTAAAATGTCCATACTACCCAAAGCAATATACAGTTTTAATGCAATCCCTATTAAAGCTCCACTGTCATACTTTAAAAACCTCAAAAAAATAATACTTCATTTTATATAGAATCAGAAAAAACCTTGAATAGCCAAGACATTACTCAGAAATAAAAACAAAGCAGGAGGAATCACGCTACCAGACCTCAGACTGTACTATAAATCGATAGTGATCAAAACAGTTTGGTACTGGCACAAAGACAGAGAGGTAGATGTATGGAACAGAAGATAGAACCAAGAGATGAACCCAGCTACTTACCATTTTTTGATCTTTGACAAGCCAATGAAAACATTCAGTGGGGAAAAGATTCCCTATTTAACAAATGGTGCTGGGTGAACTGGCTGGCGACCTGTAGAAGACTGAAACTGGACCCATAGCTTTCACCATTAACTAAGATAGACTCTCACAGGATTAAAGATTCAAACTTCAGCATGAAATTATAAAAATACTACAAGAAAGTGTAGCAAAAACTCTTGAAGAAATCAGCCTAGGCGAATATTTTATGAGGGGGATCCCCGGGGCAATTGAAGCAGCATCAAAAATACACTACTGAGTCCTGATGAAACTAAAAAACTTCTGCACAGCCAAGAGCACAGTAAGTAAAGCAAGTAGACAGCTCTCAGAATGGGAGAAGATATTTGCAAGTTATGTCTCCAAAAAAAGTTTAATAACCAGAATCCACAGAGAACTCAAACATATTAGCAAGAAAAGAACAAGTGATCCCATCACAGGCTGGGCAAGAGACTTGAAGAGAAACTTCTCTGAAGAAGACAGACAGCCTACAGACATATGAAAACATATTCATAATCCTTATCATCAGAGAAATGCAAATCAAAACTACTTTGATCATCATCTAACTCCAGTAAGATTAGCCCATATCACAAAATCCCAAGACCAGAGATGTTGGCATGGACGTGGAGGAAAGGGAACACTTCCACACTGCTGGTGGGAATGCAAACTAATATGTTCCTTTTGGAAAGATGTTTGGAGAATACTCAGGGATCTTCAAGTATACCTGCCATTTGATCCTACAATTCCTCTACTAGATGTATATCCAAAAAAACAAAAATCACTTTGTAACAAAGATATTTGTACCAGATTGCTCATTGCAGCTCAATTCATAATTGCCAAGTCATGGAAGAACCCCAAGTGCCCATCAACCTATGAATGGATTAATAAATTGTGATATATGTACACCCTGGAATATTATACAGCCTTAAAGAAAGATGGAGACTTTACCTCTTTCATGTTTACATGGATGGAGCTGGAACATATTCTTCTTAGCAAAGTATCTCAAGAATGGAAGAAAAAGTATCCCATGTATTCGGCCCTAGTATGAAACTAATTTATAGCTGTCATATGAAAGCTATAACCCAATTATAACCTAAAATGTGGGAAAAGGGGATAGGGAGGAAGGGTGGGAGGAGTATCGGTGGAGGGTGGGTAATTAGTGGGACCACACCTATGGTGCATATTACAAGGGTACATGTGAAACTTACTAAATGTAGATTATAAATGTCTTAACACAATAACTAAGAAAATGCCAAGAAGGCTATGTTAACTGGTGTGATGAAAATATTTCAAATGGTATATAAAACCAGTGCATGGTGCCCCATGATTACATTAATGTACACAGCTATGATTTAATTATAAAAGAAAAAAGAAAAAAAGTTTTTAAAAAAATGGGAAGATGAATTTGAGAAAATTACCCAAAATGCAACACAATAAAGAAATATATAGCCAGGCATTGTGATGGGTACCTATAGTCCCAGCTACTCAGGAGGCTAAGAGGATAGCTTGAGCCCAAGAGTTTGAGGTTGCTGTGAGCTATGAAACCAGGACACTCAACCAAGGGCAACAAGTGAAATTCTATCTCAAAAAAAATTAAAAAATAAAGAAATAGAAAATACAATGAGAGGCTGAGTGTCATGGAGGATAGGATAAGAAAGAAGGTCATCGGTCTACTTAAAAAGGAGTTCCAAGAGAGTAAAGGAAAGAAAAAACTTTGAAGAGATATACTAACTTGTCAAAGCTAATGAAAAACATGGTCAGATTCAAAAATCAAATGAATCCCACACAAAATTTAAAAAGAAATCTACACCTAGATACATTTTTGAGAAACTGCAGATAATCAAAGATGTTATATAAAAATGAAATGCTAAAACAGCCTCAGAGAAAAAACAAATTGATTGCCACAGAAACATAAGTAAGTGGAGAATACCTAAATATTATCTTATTTATTCACAGATATTTATTGAATGCCAGAAACTAGTGACCTAGTCCCTGAGAATATAGCAGTGAACAAAAAACAAACAAATTTTGTGCCTTCATAGAGCCTATGTACTATTAATAGGAAGAGAATATCTACAAAGTGCAAGTATAAAACAAATATTAATTATAAATTTACTTTTTCTTTCACTCAATAAATATTGATTAGACACTTTTTATATGGCAGACACTGTTCTAGGTGTTGCGCTATGTCAATGAATAAGTAGACAAAAATTCCTACCTTCATGGAGCTTACATCTTGAGATGATAGACAATACACAGAAAAATGTTGTTTTTAATATAATACGATCAAGGGTGCTCAAACTGTGGCCCGCAGGCCACATGAGGCAGTGTGATTGTATTTGTTCCCATTTTGTTTTTTTACTCCAAAATAAGATATGTGCAGTGTACATAGCAATTTGTTCATAGTTTTGTTTTTTTTTTTTAACTATAGTCCAGCCCTCCAATGGTCTGAGGGACAGTGAATTGGCCCCCTGTTTAAAAAGTTTGAGGACGCCTGCGTAGACTATAATAAGTGCTATTTTTAAAACCTATGTAGGTTTTAGTGAAGAGTGACAATTGGAGATAAGGCTTACAGGAGGTTACACTTTTTTTTTTTTGAGACAGAGTCTGACTTTGTTGTACTCCATAGACTGCTGTAGTGTCACAGCTCACAGCAACCTCAAACTGTTGGGCTTAAGCGATTCTCTTCCCTCAGCCTCCCAAGTAGCTGGGACTACAGGCACCCGCCACAACACCCAGTCATTTTTTCTGGTTGTAGTTATCATTGTTGTTTGGCAGACCCGGGCCAGGTACAAACCCACCAGTGTGTATGTGGCTGGTGCCCTAGCCACTGAACTACAGGCGCCAAGCCGAGGCTACACTTTCAAATAGGTTAAAATTAAGCCTCCCTAAGAAGGTGACTCTTTTTATTTTCAGATTAATATAAAGGTACAAATGATTAGGTTACATTGTTTGCATTTATTAGGTAAAGTACAAGTTATAGTTGAGCCCTTCACCCAGAAGATGTGCCATATAATCTTACACCGTGCCCATTCTATGAAAATTTACCAATTGCCACAGAATTCTTCCACCCCTCTCTGCCCTCCTAGAAGGTGACATTGAGTAAGGACATAAAGGAGCTCCAGCTGGCATTCACAAATAAAATAAAAATATTTTCAGATAAAAAATTGACATTGATAGACTTTTATTGAAAGATACTAAATAACATGGGAAAGAAATTATATACAAAGAATTGGAATAAAAAATGCAATTTAAGGACAAAAATTCCTTTCATGTACATTTTATATATTCATAAAAATTATCCATATAACAGGTCACAATAATATCTCAATAAATGCCAAATACCAACAATTATGCACACATTATAAAGCAATAAAATAGGAAAATAAAAGTGAAAAGAAAATCAATTTAAGAATTATACTAAAATTTTACATAAAAAGTTATATTGATATAATAATAATACTTCTAAATAATTCATACTTTAAATTTCTTTTTTATAATAGATATATAAAATGCTAAAAAATGAAAAGCACTAAAAAACTGGCTGAGATGTCAAAAATCAAATTCAGAATTTGAATTGCAAACAAGAATAACAAACTGGAATTAGGAATTCGAGGAGAAATTCAAAAGTTGTCTCAAGAATTTAACGAATTTAAAGACAAAACCACCAAAGATTAGACACACTGAAGCAAGAATTTGCAGCCCTCAAAGATATGAAAAATACAGTAGAATCCCTCAGCAACAGAATGGAGCAAGCAGAAGAAAGGATTTCTGACATCAAAGACAAAGCCTTTGAACGCTCCCAAACTCTCAAAGAGGAAGAGAAATGGAGAGCAAAAATGTATCATTCTCTCAAAGAGCTCTGGGATAATTCAAAGAAGGCGAATATCTGAATCATAGGAGTTCCAGAAACAGATGCCCTCGCTGGGCACAGAGGCCCTTCTGCATGAAATTATGAAAGAGAATTTTCCAGACATGCCTAGAGATTCTGAAATTCAGATAGCGGAAAGCTTCAGAACCCCAGCATGACTCAACCACAATAAGACATCCCCAGGCATATCATAATTAACTTCACTAAAGTTAATATGAAGGAGAAAATCCTCATAGCTGCCAGGAAAAAGAAAACCATTACCTTCAAGGGGAAGAATATTAGAATGACTGCAGATCTCTCTGCTGAAACTTTTCAAGCCAGAAGAGGGTGGTCACCGACTTTTAATCTTCTAAAGCAAAATAACTTTAAACCCGGGATCTTGTATCCAGCAAAACTGAGTTTAATTTATGATGGAGAAATTAAATACTTTAATGACATTCATATGTTGAAGAAATTTGCCATAACCAAACCAGCTCTTCAGGATATTCTCAGACCTATCCTCCATAATGACCAACCCAATCCTATACCACAAAAGTAAACTCACTCAGAAACTTCAAATCAAACTTCAATTTCCACACTGGTGAAAGGATTAAAAATGCCCACTGGACTTTTGAAAAACTCAATACGCAAAACTTCACCAGACATATCAATATTCTCCATTAATGTGAACGGCTTAAACCGTCCTCTAAAGAGGCACAGATTAGCTGACTGGATACAAAAACTCAGGCCAGATATTTGTTGCATACAAGAGTCACATCTTAACTTAAAAGACAAATACAGACTCAGGGTGAAAGAATGGTCATCCATATTTCAGTCAAATGGTAATCAGAAAAGAGCAGGTGTTGCAATTTTATTTGCAGATACAATAGGCTTTAAACAAACAAAAGTAAGGAAGGACAAGAATGGTCACTTCATATTTGTTAAGGGTAATACTCAATATGATGAGATCTCAATTATTAATATCTATGCACCCAACCAGAATGCACCTCAATTTATAAGAGAGACTCTAACAGACATGAGTAACTTGATTTCCTCCAGCTCCATAATAGTTGGAGATTTCAACACTCCTTTGGCAGTGTTGGATCAATCCTCCAGCAAGAAGCTGAGCAAAGAAATCTTAGATTTAAACCTAACCATCCAACATTTGGATTTAGCAGACATCTACAGAACATTTCATCCCAACAAAACTGAATACACATACTTCTCATCAGCCCACATAACTTACTCCAAAATCAATCACATTGTAGGTCACAAGTCTAACCTCAGTAAATTTAAAGGAATAGAAATTATTCCTTGCATCTTCTCGGACCACCATGGAATAAAACTTGAGCTAACAACAGGAATCTGCATACTCATGCAAAAACATGGAAGTTAAATAACCTTATGCTGAATGATAGCTGGGTCAGAGATGAGATTAAGAAAGAAATCACCAACTTTTTAGATCAAAACGACAATGAAGACACCAACTATCAGAACCACTGGGACACTGCAAAGGCAGTTCTAAGAGGGAAATTTATAGCAATGCAACCCTTCCTCAAAAGAACGGAAAGAGAGGAAGTTAACTTAATGGGACATTTCAAGCAACTGGAAAAGGAAGAACATTCCAACCCCAAACCCAGTAGAAGGAAAGAAATAACCAAAATTAGAGCAGAACTAAATGAAATTGAAAACAAAAGAATAATACAACAGATCAATAAATCAAAAAGCTGGTTTTTCGAAAAGGTCAATAAAATAGATAAACCTTTGGCCAACCTAATCAGGATAAAAAGAGTAAAATCTCTAATCTCATCAATCAGAAACAACAAAGACGAAATAACAACAGACTCCTCAGAAATCAAAAAAAAATCCTTAATGAATATTACAAGAAACTTTATTCTCAGAAATATGAAAATCTAAAGGAAATTGACCGATACTTGGAAGCATGTTACCTTCCAAGACTTAGCCAGAATCAAGTGGAAATATTGAACATGCCCATATCAAGTTTGGAAATAGCATCAACCATACAAAACCTCCCTACAAAGAAAAGCCCGGGACCAGATGGTTTCATGTCAGAATTCTACCAAACTTTTAAAGAGGAATTAGTACCTATTCCAAAAGGTAGAAAAAGAAGGAAGACTACCTAACACGTTCTATGAAGCAAACATCACCCTGATCCCCAAACCAGGAAAAGACCCAACAAGAAAAGAAAATTATAGACCAATATCACTAATGAATATAGATGCAAAAATATTCAACAAGATCCTAACAAACAGAATCCAGCAACACATCAAACAAATTATACATGATGACCAAGTCGTTTTTATCCCGGAGTCCCAAGGCTGGTTCAATATACATAAATCTATAAATGTAATCCAGCACATAAACAAATTAAAAAACAAAGACCATATGATTCTCTCAATCGATGCAGAAAAAGCTTTTGATAATATCCAGCATCCCTTCATGATCAGAACACTTAAGAAAATCGGTTTAGAAGGGAAATTTCTTAAACTGATAGAGACCATCTACAGCAAACCCACAGCCAATATCATATTGAATGGAGTTAAATTGGAATCATTTCCACTCAGATCAGGAACCAGACAAGGCTGCCCATTGTCTCCATTGCTTTTCAACATTGTAATGGAAGTTTTGGCCACTGCAATTAGGGAAGAAAAGGCGATCAAGGGTATCCATATAGGGTCAGAAGAGATCAAACTTTCGCTCTTCGCAGATGATATGATAGCATATCTGGAAAACACTAGGGACTCTACTACAAAACTCTTAGAAGTGATCAAGGAATACAGCAGCGTCTCAGGTTACAAAATCAACATTCATAAATCGGTAGCCTTTATATATACCAACAATAGTCAAGTTGAAAAAACAGTGAAGGACTCTATCCCATTCACAGTAGTACCAAAGAAGATGAAATATTTGGGAATTTATGTAACAAAGGATGTGAAAGATCTCTATAAAGAGAACTATGAAACTCAAAGAAAAGAAATAGCTGAAAATATTAACAAATGGAAAAACATACCATGCTCACGGCTGGGAAGAATCAACATTGTTAAAATGTCCATACTACCCAAAGCAATATATAATTTCAATGCAATCCCTATTAAAGCTCCACTGTTATACTTTAAAGATTTTGAAAAAACAATACTGGGTGGCGCATGTGGCTCAGTCGGTAAGGTGCCAGCCCCATATACCAAGGGTGGCGGGTTCAAACCCGGCCCCAGCCAAAACTGCAACCAAAAAATAGCTGGGCGTTGTGGCGGGTGCCTATAGTCCCAGCTACTCCGGAGGCTGAGGAAAGAGAATCACTTAAGCCCAGGAGTTGGAGGTTGCTGTGAGCTGTGTGAGGCCATGGCACTCTACCAAGGGCCATAAAGTGAGACTCTGTCTCTACAAAAAACAGAAAGAAAAAACAATACTTCGTTTTATATGGAATCAGAAAAAACCTCGAATAGCCAAGGCATTACTCAGAAATAAAAACAAAGCAGGAGGAATTACGCTACCAGACCTCAGACTATACTACAAATCGATAGTGATCAAAACAGCATGGTATTGGCACAAAAACAGAGAAGTAGATGTCTGGAACAGAGTAGAGAACCAAGAGATGAACCCAGCTACTTACCGTTATTTAATTTTGACAAGCCAATTAAAAACATTCAGTGGGGAAAAGATTCCCTATTTAACAAATGGTGCTGGGTGAACTGGCTGGCAACCTGTAGAAGACTGAAACTGGACCCACACCTTTCACCATTAACTAAGATAGACTCTCATTGGATCAAAGATTTAAACTTAAGACATGAAACTATAAAGATACTAGAGGAGAGTGCAGGGAAAACCCTTGAAGAAATCGGTCTGGGTGAGTATTTTATGAGGAGGACCCCCCTGGCAATTGAAGCAGCTTCAAAAATACACTACTGGGACTTGATCAAACTAAAAAGCCTCTGCACAGCCAAGAACACAGTAAGTAAAGCAAGCAAACAGCCCTCAGAATGGCAGAAGATATTTGCAGGTTATGTCTCCGACAAAGGTTTAATAACCAGAATCCACAGAGAACTCAAACACATTAGCAAGAATAGATCAAGGGATCATCGCAGGCTGGGCAAGGGATTTGAAGAGAAACTTCTCTGAAGAAGACAGGCGCACGGCCTTCAGACATATGAAAAAATGCTCATCATCTTTAATCATCAGAGAAATGCAAATCAAAACTACTTTGAGATATCATCTAACTCCAGTGAGACTAGCCTATATCACAAAATCCCAAGACCAGAGATGTTGGTGCGGATGTGGAGAAAAGGGAACACTTTTGCACTGCTGGTGGGAATGCAAATTAATACATTCCTTTTGGAAAGAGATATGGAGAATACTTAGAGATCTAAAAATGGATCTGACATTCAATCCTGTAATCCCTCTACTGGGCATATACCCAGAAGACCAAAAATCACATCATAACAAAAATATTTGTACCAGAATGTTTATTGCAGCCCAATTCATAATTGCTAAGTCATGGAAAAAGCCCAAGTGCCCATCGAGCCACGTATGGATTAATAAATTGTGGTATATGTACACCATTGAATATTATGCAGCCTTAAAGAAAGATGGAGACTTTACCTCTTTCATGTTTACATGGATGGAGCTGGAACATATTCTTCTTTGTAAAGTATCTCAAGAATGGAAGAAAAAGTACCCAATGTACTCGGCCCTACTATGAAACTAATTTAGGGTTTTCACATGAAAGCTATAACCCAGTTACAACCTAAGAATAGGGGGAAGGGGGAAAGGAAGGGGAGGGAGGGGGAGGGGGGTAGAGGGAAGAGGATTGGTGGGATTACACCAGTAGTGCATCTTACAAGGGTATATGTGAAACTTGGTTAACAGTCTGTGAAGCTAGTAAATGATGCCACATGAATATATCGATGTACACAGCTATGATTTAATAAAAAAAAAAAAAAAATGAAAAGCACTGGCTTGGTGCCTATAGTTCAGTGGCTAGGGCGCCAGCCCTCAAACCCAGCCCAGGCCTGCCAAACAACAATGACAACTAAAACCCCAAAATAGCTGGACATTGTGGTAGGCACCTACAGACCCAGTTACTTGGGAGGCTGAAGCAAGAGAATCACTTAAGCACAAGAGTTTGAGGTTGCTGTAAGCAGTGATGCCACAGCACTCTACTGAGGGTGACATAGTAAGACTCTATCTCAAACAAAAAAAAAAATTAACAGCTGATGACTCCATACTGAATCTCAGTTAAAGCATTCTATAATAAACATACTCTTATTTGACAATGTAAATAGTACTTTCTTTGCATTATTATTATTATTATTGTTTAATATTTTGATGTAGCAATTGACTCCTTTTCTGAATGTATTTAGGTTCCTTCGTTCTTTATAAGGTTTTTGTTTCTAATCTTTATCTTAAATATTGTTATTGTTATTAATTTTCAAGTCTTTTTAATTTTGTGAGAGCAAAAAAAAATGGAAACCTAATTAACACATGTATATGTAAAAATTAAAATTAAAATTAAAAAAATTAACAGCACTATATAAAAAATGTGTGGGTTACAGATTAAAAGTAATACTTCACAGGAAATTTTGAACTCAAAAATGCACATATTTAACCTGCTTCTATGTGCCCTCAATGAATTCCCAAAAATTAAAAAAAAAAAAAAAATGCATATACTTGAAAAGAAAACATCTTGAGAACTCTTAACCAAAATGTCAACTCAATAAATTTTTAAAAGGACAATGGCATAATCCAAAAGAAAGTATAAAAAAGGAAATAATAAAATGGGAATCAAATTTAACAGAAAACAAAGAATAAAAGGGAATAAATTACAAATGCCCAACAAACATATGAAAAAATGCTCAATATCATTAACCATCAGGGAAATGCAAATTAAAAGCACAATGAGATAACACCTGACCCCTCTTAGAATGGTTTCTATTAAAATGTCCAAAAATAATAAGCATTCTACACTGTTAATGGAACTTAAAATTAGTGCAACTTCCAAGGAAAACAATATGAAAATACCTAAAAGAATTGAAAGTAGGCTATTTGATCCAGCACTCCCACTACTGGATATTTAGCCAAACGAAAAGAAGTCTTTTTGTCAAAAAGACACCTGTACTTAATGTTTATTGCAGCACAATTCACTACTGCAAAGATGTGGAACCAACCTAAATGCCCATCAATTCATGAGTGGATAAACAAATGTGGTATACATATACCATGGAATATTATTCAGCCATGAAGAAGTATTACTCAATGCCAATTATTTGAATGGAGACCATTATCCTAACTGAAGTATCTTAAAAATAGAAAAACAAACATCACATGTACTATTAACCGAAGAGCACACGTGTCCTTAAAAAGAAGTAAAACTTAATGGAAATCAAGCAGGGGTGATGGGGAAGAAGGAAAAGGGTGAAAATGTACCTAACAGGTACAATGAACACTATCTGGGTGATAAGCACACTTATAACCATGACGCAAGCATTATAAAAGTGATCCATATAACCAAAACTAATTGTACTCCTATAATACCTTGAAATAAAATAATAAATAATGAAATAAAATAGATAAAATAAAATATAGAAGAAATTAACAAAAACAAAAATTGACTCTTTGGAAAGAATAGCTGTCAAATTTCTAACAGTGTTGAATATTAAAAACATGAGAAAAATAAATATTAGAAATAAAAATAATTACAAGTTCATATTTAAGATTCAGAATATTATGAACAAATTTAAACCAATACATTTCAAAATATGGGCAAAATGGGAAAATTCATGGAAAAAATATAATTTATTTAAACTAACTAAAGAAAACTACACTACTTGAACAGACCTGTAATTATTTAAGATCTGCAAAACAAAGTCACAAATTCGACCTTCAAAAAGGCACCATACTCGGATGATTTTACAAATAAGTTTTATCACACCTTTAGGCAACTGACAACCCCTATATATATAAAATATTCCAGAGTAGAGAATGAGAAATTGCTCCTGTAATTCTTTATGAAGTTAATGTTACCTCAGTGCAATAACTAGATAAGAACAGTGTAAAAAAGGAAAATTAAATTATAATCTCACTTACAAACATAGATTCCAAAATCCTAAATAAGACATTAGCAAGCTGCCTTTGGTATTGTATTTTTTAAAATACATCATAGAAGTCCTATCCTCTTAAGTATACACAATAAAATGGTATTAGTAACTTGAAAATTTGCTATTAGTATAATTAGATCCCTAATTTAACAAAAACAGCCAACAAGCAATTCCTGAATCTAAGGACAATGAACTCTCACATAATAATCTTGGATGATAACATTTGGATGTTCACATTGTTAGAGCACAGAGAACAAAGCTCCCAAAGTATGGTGCTTTGACATGCTAAGTACTTTGAATTAAAAGAAAGTAGGTCTAGAAGCTTCTTAACTTTCTAACCTTCTCTTATTCCACACCCCCACACTCTACCTCCACACATACCTCTAAAACTCAGGGAGGGCCTCTGGAATTTCCTTATTTGATTAAGGAAATATCTTTCCAAAAGAACTACAATTGTCTTAAATTTCCCTTCCCTAGGAATTTCATCAAATAACAACAGCAACAACACAAAAATTAACCACCAAAGAAGAAACTAAAAGTAGTCACTACCTAGATAAACTTTTCCTATGTTCTTTTAAGGGCTGGAGGACTTTACCTTCATAATAAGACAACTTTTGTTAATAGTAAAGTTCTGCCCCTCACCTTTCTACCACCTCCCTCAGACCTCAGAGGAACTTTGCTCCAGGCCATTGTTCTTTGGGTTCACTTATTTCTCTTGAAAATCATTTACAATCCCTGCACAGTTGTCTACACCATGCATTTCTCTCTTCTCTATGAAGAAAGTATTTATGCCTTAATCATCTTGCCCTTCTTGGAATCTCACATTTGCAGGACTCCCATGTCTATGAACACATAAATACATTTGTAAGCCATTTATTTCTACTAATCAGTCCATTGTCAATCATTTCACAAATGAAAAAGGTGGAAGAGAAGCTGAGATAATGTTGAAACGGCATTATATAGATATTTTAATACACTGTTCTAAGAATCAAGTACAGTAAGTCCACTCCAGTCTGGGCAAAAGAACAAAACTCAATCCCCAATAAATAAATAAATAAATAAATAAGTCTATTTATTCATAGTACATTTACCATTACAGTTATATAAAATCTCATTATGTGAAATTCAAGCAAGCAGTACTACACCAATTGAAACTTGGAGGGAGAGCCTAGCAAAGGTGGGGAACCTACAGCCTTAAGACCATATGTGGCCTTCTTGGTCCTTAAGCACAGCCTTTTGAATAAATCCAAATGTTAACACAATTCTTAAGGTCACACTTAATTTAAGGACCTAGAAAGCCACAGGTTCCCTACACCTGGCTTAGCACCTTACCAGTTTATTATTCTCCTGTCTTATGCCCATCCTCACCCACTGACTCTAGGATCTGTAAAATTCACTTTGAAAGCCACTATAAGGGATCAGAACTATGTAGTGGTTTCTTCATAATTTATGACTTTCCTTTGATATACCCTAGCCTATCATAAGGCATATTATATGAATCTGAAAATTGTTCTTTACAAAGTCAACTTGATTATTTTTCACATATAATCTCCTAAGTATTTGCAAATTCATATAAGTTTGTAAATATATAACAAGCCTTTTCATTGTAAAGCATTTCTCCAGATTAATAGGAGTTCACATTACCTTTCATATAACTAGTTTTCTTATTAAGATATAATCATTTCTCTAAAATCCAAAAGCATAAAGTAATCTAGAGCACAGATGTGGTAACAGATGTGATGAGTTGGGCAGATGATCATATTTAACAACTCAAGAAATATTACAGGCCCATCCATGTGCACCAGGTAATCAGAATGACAGCCAAATAACAGAAAAGCAGCTCACAATCTTACAATAGAGCATACAGAATATTTTTTTTAATTCAGTCAAAGCCTAACTTCAATCAAAGCCTTGGTACAAAGTTCATACTCTCTTCTATTAATATGTAGTTAATACAGAGATGTGGAAAATCATTTTATATGATGATTGCATTTGTGTGGCACCTGTCCCCTGAAAAGTAAGTTTAATGCAATGAAAATTCAAATTTGGGGCAAATTATTTAAAATAGATAAATATTGCCTAGGTACAATGGCTCATACCTCCAATCTCAGAACTTTGGGAGGCAGAGTCAGGAGGCTCATTTGAGGCCAGAAGTTTGAGACCAGCCTCGGAAACACAGTGATGTCTCATCTCTACAAAATATTTTTTTTTACTGTTGGAGATTCATTGAGGGTACAATAAGCCAGGTTACACTGATTGCATTTGTTAGGTAAAGTCCCTCTTGCAATCATGTCTTGCTCCAGAAGGTGTGGCATGCACCAAGGCCCCACCCCCTTCTACAAAATAAATTTTTTAATTAGTCAGGTATAGTGGCATGTACCTGTAGTCCTAGCTATGCAGGAGGCTGAGGCAGGAGGATCACTTGAGCCAAGAGTTAGAGGTTACAATGAACTAAGATTACATCACTATACTCCAAGCTGGGCAACAGAGTAAGACCTTATCTCTAAAATAAATAAATAGTTAGATATTATATGAAATGTTTTTTAAGCATGTAAGTTGCTGTCTATATAGAAAACCAGCACCACACTGCTGGTGGGAATGAAAACTAATACATTCCTTTTGGAAAGATGTTTGGAGAACACTTAGGGACCTAAAAATAGACCTGCCATTCGATCCTACAATTCCTCTACTAGGTATATATCCAGAAGACCAAAAATCACATTATAACAAAGATATTTGTACCAGAATGAGAATTGCAGCCCAATTCATAATTGCTAAGTCATGGAAAAAGCCCAAGTGCCCATCAACCCATGAATGAATTAATAAATTGTGGTATATGTACACCATGGAATAAAGAATAGGAATAGCCTTAAAGAAAGATGGAGACTTTACCTCTTTCATGTTTACATGGATGGAGCCGGAACATATTCTTCTTAGCAAAGTATCTCAAGAATGGAAGGAAAAGTATCCAATGTACTCAGCCCTACTATGAAACCAATTTATAGCTTTCATATGAAAGCTATAACCCAATTATAACCTAAGAATATGGGGAAAGGGGATAGGGAGGGGAGGGGGGAGGATAGGTGGAGGGAGGGTAATTGGTGGGACCACACCTATGGTGCATCTTACAAGGGTACATGTGAAATTTACTAAATATAGAATATAAATGTCTTAACACAATAACTAAGAAAATGCCATAAAGGCTATGTCAACCAGTTTGATGAAAATATTTCAAATTATATATAAAACCAGCACATTGTACCCCATGATTGCATTAATGTACACAGCGGAAAGGAAAGGAAAGGAAAGGAAAGGAAAGGAAAGGAAGAAAGGAAGGAAAAAAAAAAAAGAAGAAGAAGAAGAAAGGAAAGAAAACCACCAGAAAAGCAAGTCATCTTAAGTCTCAAAATCTAAAACATATGTGTATATTATTATTATAATACAGATATATGTATTTTATAGATTTCATACATAATATGTATAAAAATCCCTGGTATAAAGAAGTTTTATAATGAGCCTCAAATCCTAGTATCAAAAGTAGAATGCTGCAAAACACTTTTAAGAAGCAAAGGATTGGCTCAGCGCCTGTACCTCAGCGGCTAGGGCACCAACCATATATACTGGAGCTGGCGGGTTGGAACCCAGCCTGGGCCTGCCAAACGATAATGACAACTGCAACAAAAAAAAAAAAAGAAAGAAAGAAAAACAGCTGGGCGTTGTGGCAGTCTCCTGTAGTCCCAGCTACTTGGGAGGCACAAAACTTAACCCAAAATGGGTCACAAACCTAAATGTAAGAACTATCCTTGTTTGTATAGTGCTGAGCAAAATAAAAAATATTTTTAAGAAGTGTAATAACTAAAAGAAAGTATAAAATGTCTAGAAGAAAGCAAAAAAAGAAAATATTCATCATATTGGGTCAGAAAAGAGTTCTTATTAGTGATATCAGAGGCATGAGCCATAAAAAAAAAAAAAACACTATATTGGAATAAAAATTATAAGCCATTTTTAAGTGGACACCATCTGAAAAATAAAAACAAGCTAAAGACTAGGAAAAAACATTTGCAAATTACATATCTAAAAAAAGGTACTTATATCCAAAATAGAAAATGATACTAAATAATAACATAAACAGCCCAATTTAAAAATAAACAAGATAAACACACATTTCACTAAAAATATGTATAAAGGACTAGCAAGCATAACAGAAGATGTTCAGCATCATAGATCATCAGGAAAACATAAACTAAAACCACAATAAGATACCACTGCACACCCACTAGAATATCCAGAATCAAAAAGAGAGATAATACCAAGTGTTGACAAGGATGTGGCAGGAATGTAAAATGACACTGCAACTTTAAAAATAATTTAGAAGTTTTTGAAAAAATGAAACATACTTACCATATAATCTAGCAATTCCATATCTGGAAATCCACCAATGAGAAATAAATGCATAAGTCTACAGCAAGACACTTGCATACATGTTCACAGCAATAATTTAATACACATACATATACATAAAACAACTCAAATGTCCTCCATTTGGACAGACGTTTTTAAAATGTGATACATCGGGAGAGAGCAAGATGGCGACTGAGTAACAGCTTCCTTGCATCTGGGCACCATGAGTCTGGGGATATAGGACTCCAGGCATCTCTGGCTGGTGGGATCTGCCTATCATCACCCCTGTGAGGATACAGGGAGTCAGCAAGAACTTCTGGACACCAAGAGGAGGGCTAAAACAGTGGAAAAATGGCAAGTGGTCATGTGTGTTCAATCGGTCTAAACCCGCCCACAACTGTAAGTTCAGTAGCAGTGAGACTGCAAACCAGAAAGGCCTTACCTGTGAACTGTTTTGGTGTCTTTGGACTTGGCACTCAGTTGAACTGCCTTGGGGAGAGCCTGAGCGGAAGTGCGGAGAACTTTGGCTGTTGTCTAGGGCCTCAGTCTGAGCCACTGAGCCAGACGGAGCTAATAGTGTTTGGCTGTGGGACACAGGGAGCCATTGTGAGTGATCTGCCCCATCAAGCTCCACCCTCAGGGTCGCTGAGCTAGAATCCGGGTGGGAGCTAGTAACCTAGTGACTGAGTAGCCTAAGGGTGGGATCTGAGCCACGTTTCAGCCCTAATCCTCAGGGGCAGAGTGAGACTGGTTTTCGCACACTGGGTAAGTGGATAGCCACATCAACAGTGATTCCAGCCACGAGGACTTTCCTGGGAAAGCATCTGCTCAGCAAGTTTACAAGTTCAAAGTACATTTTAAGTGGGCTGAAGAGAGATTTAGGGTGTCTACCTGCTGGGGTTTGAGAAATCAGCAGCCTCCAGTCACATCAGAACTGTGATTAACATCTCATACCCCAGAAGACCACTTGTTGCCCAGACACTATTCAACAACATATACATACTGCTTTGCTTTTGGTTGTGTGGGTTTTTTTTGTTTTTTTTTGGTTTGGTTCTTTTTTTGTTTATTTTGATGTTGTTGTTGTTGTTGTTGTTTTGTTTTTTACTTTTAACCTTTTCCGTACAGATCTTTTTTCTTTCTCAAATTTTCTAGTTTAATTATAATTTCCCATTGCCACCTTTTTCAATAACTAGAAATTCATTTTTGCTAGTGTTTCTACTGCTATTATTTGGTTTTTCACCCAATTTTATCCCATAAAGTTTTCTGTTTGCTTGTTTTGGTTTGATTTATACCATTTTTGTCTTTCGTCTCTACTTGGTGGAGGTGGGGTACTGTGTCTGATCAGGTTAGCAAAGAGCTGCTGACCTTAAGGGAACCACCCAAGTGGGCACCCCCAGAAGGTGGGGTTTTTTTAAGGTTGTGTCAAAGTACCCTACTGTACACCTATATTGCTCTATCTCCCTCTTTCTGTGCTCTCTTCTTTTTGTCAATATTCCTTTTACCCACCCCCTCTCCTTTCTCTATTGTTTTTTTTTCTTTCTTTTCACTCGGTCCTCCTTTCTTTCATCCCTTTCTTGCTCTTCAACCTTCTCACCCTTCTGGTCCTGTAACAAAAGGACTCATCGAACTCTTAGTCCACAGGCATGAGAACTTAAAGAGTGAGTGAGAACTTAAAGAGAAAGTGAAAGGAAAATTAGGGCAAGGAAACAGATAAAAGAAATCACTCATGAGGAAGAATCAGCAGAAAACTCCAGGCAACATGAAGAACCAGTCCAGAACATCCCTGCCAAGGGACTATGAGGTAGCTACTGCAGAGGATTCCACCTATAAAGAAATGTTAGGAATGACAGAAAGGGAATTTAGAATACACATGATGAAAACAATGAAAGAAATGATGGAAACAACGAGGGAAACTGCTAATAAAGTAGAAAATAACCAAAAGGAAATCCAAAAACAGAATCAAATAAGAGATGAACGCTATGAAGAATATAAAAAGGATATAGCAGAGCTGAAGGAACTAAAACAATCAATTAGGGAACTTAAAGATGCAATGGAAAGTATCAGCACTAGGTTAGACCATGCAGAAGAAAGAATTTCAGAGGTAGAAGACAAAGTTCTTGAGATAACTCAGATAGTAAAAGAGGCAGAAAAGAAGAGAGAGAAAGCAGAACATTCACTGTCAGAATTATGAGAATTTATGAAGCGTTCCAACATACGAGTTATAGGAATCCCAGAAGGGGAAGAAGAATGCCCCAGAGGAATGCAAGCCATACTAGAGAAGATTATAAAGGAAAATTTTCCAAATATCACCAAAGATTCTGACACACTGCTTTCAGAGGGATATTGGACCCCAGGTCACCTCAACTCTAGCCGAGCTTCTCCAAGACACATTGTGATGAACCTGTCCAAAGTCAAGACAAAAGAAAAGATTCTGCAAGCTGCCAGGAGTAAGTGCCAGTTGACCTACAGGGGCAAATCCATCAGTGACCGCAGACATCTCTAATGAAACTTTCCAAGCAAGAAGACAATGGTCATCTACCTTTAATCTACTTAAACAGAACAATTTCCTGCCCAGAATTCTGTACCCTGCTAATCTAAGCTTAAAAATTGATGGAGAAATCAAATCATTTATGGATATACAAACATTGAGGAAATTCGCCACAACAAGACCAGCTCTACAGGAAATACTTCAACCTGTTCGGCACACTGACCACCAACCACAATGGATCAGCAGCAAAGTGAGAACTCAGAAATTAAAGGCCAGAACCTAACCTCCACACTGATGCAAAAGATAAAACTAAGCAATGGACTCTCACAAAAGAAGACGAATAGAATACTACCACACTTATCAATTATCTCAATAAATTGTTAATGGCTTGAATTCCCCACTGAAGAGACATAGATTGGCTGACTGTATCAAAAAACACAAGCCATCTATTTGCTATCTGCAAGAAACACACCTGGCTTCAAAAGACAAATTAAAGCTCCGAGTCAAGGGTTGGAAGACAATTTTTCAGGCAAATGGAATTCAGAAGAAAAGAGGAGTTGCAATCTTATTTTCAGATACATGTGGATTTAAAGCAACTAAAGTCAAAAAAGACAAAGATGGTCACTTTATATTGGTCAAGGGAAAACTACAACAAGAAGACATTTCAATTCTAAATATTTATGCACCCAATTTAAATGCTCCCAGGTTCTTGAAACAGACCTTACTCAGTCTGAGCAATATGATATCCAATAATACCATAATAACAGGGGACTTTAACACTCCTCTTACAGAGGTGGACAGATCCTCTAAACAGAAATTAAACAAAGATATAAGAGATTTAAATGAGACCCTAGAACAACTGTGCTTGATAGACGCATACAGAACACTCCATCCCAAAGATAAAGACCATACATTCTTCTCATCACCCCCTGGAACATTCTCCAAAATTGATCATATCCTGGGACACAAAACAAATATCAACAGAATCAAAAGTATTGAAATTTTACCTTGTATCTTCTCAGACTATAAGGCACTAAAGGTGGAACTCAACTCTACCAAAAATGCTCAACCCCACACGAATGCATGGAAATTAAACAATCTTCTGTTGAATAACAGATGGGTGGAGGAAGAAATAAAACAGGAAATCATTAACTTCCTTGAGCATAACAAAAATGAAGACACAAGCTACCAAAACCTCTGGGATACTGCAAAAGCAGTTTTGAGAGGAAAATTCATTGCTTTCAATGCCTACATTTGAAAAACAGAAAGAGAGCGCATCAACAATCTCACAAGCCATCTTATGGAATTGGAAAAAGAAGAACAATCTAAGCCTAAACTCAGTAGAAGAAAAGAAATATCCAAAATCAAATCAGAGATCAATGAAATTGAAAACAAAAGAATCATTCAGAAAATGAATGAAACAAGGAGTTGGTTTTTTGAAAAAATAAATAAAATAGATAAACCATTTGCCACACTAATGAGAAATAGAAAAGTAAAACCTGTAGTAACCTCAATCAGAAATGATGAAAGGGAAATAACAACTGATCCCTCAGAGATACAAGAGATCATCTCTGAATACTACCAGAAACTCTATGCCCAGAAATTTGACAATGTGAAGGAAATGGATCAATATTTGGAATCACACCCTCTCCCTAGACTTAGCCAGGAAGAAATAGAGCTCCTGAACAGACCAATTTTAAGCACTGAAATCAAAGAAACAATAAAAAATCTTCCAACCAAAAAATGCCCTGGTCCAGATGGCTTCACACCAGAATTCTATCAAACCTTCAAGGAAGAGCTTATTCCTGTACTGCAGAAATTATTCCAAAAAATTGAGGAAGAATGAATTTTCTCCAATACATTCTATGAAGCAAACATCACCCTCATACCAAAACCAGGAAAAGACCCAAACAAAAAGGAGAATTTCAGACCAATCTCACTCATGAATATAGATACAAAAATTTTCAACAAAATCCTAGCCAATAGATTACAGCTTATCATCAAAAAAGTCATTCATCATGATCAAGTAGGCTTCATCCCAGGGATGCAAGGCTCGTTTAACATACGAAAGTCCATAAACGTTATCCACCCTATTAACAGAGGCAAATATAAAGATCATATGATCCTCTCAATAGATGCAGAAAAAGCATTTGATAAAATCCAGCATCCTTTTCTAATTAGAACACTGAAGAGAATAGGCATAGGTGGCACATTTCTAAAACTGATTGAAGCTATCTATGACAAACCCACAGCCAATATCTTACTGAATGGAGTAAAACTGAAAGCTTTTCCTCTTAGAACTGGAACCAGACAAGGTTGTCCTCTGTCGCCTTTACTATTCAACATAGTGCTGGAAGTTCTAGCCAATACAATTAGGCAAGACAAGGAAATAAAGGGAATCCAAATGGGAGCAGAGGAGGTCAAACTCTCCCTCTTTGCTGACGACATGATCTTATACTTAGAGAACCCCAAAGACTCAACCACAAGACTCCTAGAAGTCATCAAAAAATACAGTAATGTTTCAGGATATAAAATCAATGTCCACAACTCAGTAGCCTTTGTATACACCAATAACAGTCAAGATGAGAAGCTAATTAAGGACACAACTCCCTTCACCATAGTTTCAAAGAAAATGAAATACCTAGGAATATACCTAACGAAGGAGGTGAAGGACCTCTATAAAGAAAATTATGAAATCCTCAGAAAGGAAATAGCAGAGGATATTAACAAATGGAAGAACATACCATGCTCATGGAAGGGAAGAATCAACATTGTTAAAATGTCTATACTTCCCAAAGCAATCTACCCATTCAATGCCATTCCTATCAAAATACCAACATCGTACTTTCAAGATTTGGAAAAAATGATTCTGCGTTTTGTATGGAACTGGAAAAAACCCCGTATAGCTAAGGCAGTTCTTAGTAATAAAAATAAAGCTGGGGAAAAAAAAAATAAAATAAAGCTGGGTGCATCAGCATACCAGATTTTAGTCTGTACTACAAAGCCATAGTGGTCAAGACAGCATGGTACTGGCACATAGAAAAACAGAGACATAGACACTTGGAATCGAATTGAAAACCAAGAAATGAAACTAACATCTTACAACCACCTAATCTTTGATAAACCAAACAAGAACATACCTTGGGGGAAAGACTCCCTATTCAATTAATGGTGTTGGGAGAACTGGATGTCTACATGTAAAAGACTGAAACTGGACCCACACCTTTCCCCACTCACAAAAATTGATTCAAGATGGATAAAGGACTTAAATTTAAGGCATGAAACAATAAAAATCCTCAAAGAAAGTGTAGGAAAAACACTGGAAGATATTGGCCTGGGGAAAGATTTCATGAAGAAGACTGCCATGGCAATTGCAACAACAACAAAAATAAACAAATGGGACTTCATTAAACTGAAAAGCTTCTGTACAGCTAAGGAGACAATAACCAAAGAGACAACCTTCACAATGGGAAAGGATATTTGCATATTTTCAATCAGACAAAAGCTTGATAACTAGGATCTATAGAGAACTCAAATTAATCCACATGAAAAAAGCCAACAATCCCGTATATCAATGGGCAAGAGACATGAATAGAACTTTGTCTAAAGATGACAGATGAATGGCTAACAAACACATGAAAAAATGTTCATCATCTCTATATATTAGAGAAATGCAAATCAAAACAACCCTGAGATAGCATCTAACCCCAGTGAGAATGGCCCATATCACAAAATCTCAAAACTGCAGATGCTGGCGTGGATGTGGAGAGAAGGGAACACTTTTACACTGCTGGTGGGACTGCAAACTAGTACAACCTTTCTGGAAGGAAGTATGGAGAAACCTCAAAGCGCTCAAGCTAGACCTCCCATTTGATCCTGCAATCCCATTACTGGGCATCTACCCAGAAGGAAAAAAATGATTTTATCATAAGGACACATGTACTAGACTGTTTATTGCAGCTCAATTTACAATCGCCAAAATGTGGAAACAGCCTAAATGCCCACCAACCCAGGAATGGATTAACAAGCTGTGGTATATGTATACCATGGAATACTACTCAGCCATTAAAAAAAAATGGAGACTTTACATCCTTCGTATTAACATGGATGGAAGTGGAAGACATTATTCTTAGTAAAGCATCACAAGAATGGAGAAGCGTGAATCCTATGTACTCAATTTTGTACTTTGTACTTAATGACAATTAAGGTTATGGGGGAGGGAGGAAAAGCAGAAAGAGGGACGGAGGGAGGGGGGTGGGGCCTCAGTGTGTGTCACACTTTATGGGGGCAAGACATGATTGCAAGAGGAACTTTACCTAACAATTGCAATCAGTGTAACCTGGCTTATTGTACCCTCAATGAATCCCCAACAAAAAAAAAAAAATGTGATACATCAGTACTTTGAAATACTATTCAGCAATAAAAAGGAATTAACTACTGATAGAGTCTACAAAATGGTTGAACTTCAAAAACATTATGTGATGTGGAAGAAAGTAGAAATGAAAGATGATATAAGATTCATTTTATATGAAATGTCCAGAAAAGGCAAATTTATAGAGACAGAAAGCAGATCAGTTATGGGTCAAAAGGAAGTGAGCATATTTTTATGTTTATGTGAATGTTCTAAAACTGGATTGTGACGATTATTTTCACCACTTAATAAATTCATTAAAATTTGTTGGATGGTATACCTACATAAATTAAAGGTCTATAAAGCTGTCTTTAAAAGCTCTTTATATTTTTGGGCGGCGCCTGTGGCTCAGTCGGTAAGGCGCTGGCCCCATATACCAAGGGTGGCAGGTTCAAACCCGGCCCCGGCCAAACTGCAACCAAAAAAATAGCTGGGCGTTGTGGTGGGCGCCTGTAGACCCAGCTACTTGGGAGGCTGAGGCAAGAGAATTGCTTAAGCCCAGGAGTTGGAGGTTGCTGTGAGCTGTGTGAGGCCACGGCACTCTACCGAGGACCATAAAGTGAGACTCTGTCTCTACAAAAAAAAAAAAAAAAAAAAAAAGCTCTGTATATTTTCACTTTTATCTTTACTTTAGTTGACAGTGAATAACAAGAATACTTTTTACAAACCAGCAATTCCTGCCATATTACAATAGAGAAACTGTATATTTAATACATGATTTTCAAATCAAACCTTAAGCCACTATTCACCAATTTTAAAAAGTTCCCTTACATTAGCAGTTATAAATCTAAAATCATAGCATAATGAATGCAAAAAGCATATTTGTCAGTAAGTAATCACTGAATAAAGAAAGAATAAAAGACAACATGTCAAATCAAACTCAGAAGTTTTAGCAAATGTGGTTCTACACTGACTGATCAGAGACAGTGCATACTAACTTCACTATACTGAACCTTCCAAGTGTTTGGATCATTCTCTAGAGCAGCTGTCTTGGATCTGTAAGTCTTTTCTTTGATATTCCTCTCCTTAATAATTTAATAGTGATGCTCATGGCAACGATTTGACTGAGTACTTACAATATGCCAGTTATAATGCAAAGTATCCACATTTAAAATCTTAGGTAATTTTTTAAATAAATTAAATGATTTATCTCCAAGTTGAGTTGTGTTTCTGTGCTTAACCACAGAACTACGGTTTCTATCCTTCAAAAAAGCAAAACCACACCTTCTTTTGAAAGAGGAATTGTATCACAAAAAAAGTCATTGTAGGCTTATGCTTACAAGGAAGAATACCAATGTGTGCTGGAATAATTCTGTCAATTTTGGAGTCAAGTATAAGAGAGTGTCATTAGTCATTAGTCACTGAACATATTTAAAACAGCTAATGTAAAATCTTTGCCTACTTAGTCCAATGTCTGGGCTTCCTCAGGGGCAATTTCTATTTATTGTTTTTTCTTCTGTGTATGGGCCATTCTTTCACATTTCCTTGCATGCCTCAAAACTTTCTGTTGAAAACTGGTCATTTAAAATATTATTATGTGGTGTGAACTAAAATAAAAACTTAAGTCCCTCCCCAGCTGATTGAATGAACCCCCTCTTTGCCAAAGGGACCCCAGGAAGACTCTAAAGCTCAGATGCTGGCCAGGAGAAGGGAAGTTAGACATACGTCATCATGCCCCTTTCCCTTCTTGTAGAAATCTTTTATAACTCATTAGTAGTCCTAAGACTATGCAAGACCAAGCTTGGACCATACCTATAGGTCCTCAATTCATGCAACAGATCTTGTTAGCCTGATTATAAGTTCAGTGGCTTATCTCTGGTTAATAGACTTCCTTATCTTAATTTTAAACATTCCAAGCCTTTAGATAAAACTTCACTTTTTTAACTAATTACCAGTCAAAAAATCTTTAAACCCACCTATAACCTGTAAGCCCGCACTTCTAGATGTTCTGCCTTTTCAGGGTCAACCCAAACCAATGTACATCTTACATGTATTGATTTATGACTAGACATGTAATTCCTGTCTCTCTGAAATGTTTAAAACCAAACTGTAACCCAACCACAGCAAGTCCACTTGCTCAAGGCTTCTTGAGCCTGGCTCTGGGTCATAGTCCTCATACCTGGCTCAGAATAATCCTCTTTAAATAATTTTACAGAGTTCAGATTCTGTTCCATTGACAGTGTCAACTCTAGAAATCAAATTCATTCCCTCCTGCCCCCAGGATTTGTTGTTTCAGATTGTTGTGGTTGTCTTTGTTTATTTATTTAGTGATTTTTCTGAAATAAATTTATAAAGTTTGTGTTCTTTGCCATTTATGACCTCTGAAGTCTCTTTTCCATTTGCATGGGGGCTAGATAATGATTGGATGGATATTTCCTTAATCAATCAGAACTAAAAATTTTCTCAGTCTTTGTAGGAGACGTCTTGGACACACACCTTCAATACTCAACCAGACAGTTTACAACTCTGCCTTATCCTTCACTTTCTGATTCTGCAGACCCTCCAGCAGGAACAGCTTATGGCTTACTCAGCTCTTTCCTGAGCACGTGCACAGCCATACAAAGGCGGGTGGCCTTCTAGTTTCCTAAGCATGTTAGAGCTTTTCCAATCCCTTAGCTCCCAATGTTCCGCTTTCTCCAGCTTTTCTTCGCAAGCATTTTTGTTAATCTACTGTTTGCCCCAACTATTACCTATTGCACCCAACAACAGCAACTAAAACATTTGTCTACAAATGGTTTTTGACAAGTAGGCCAAAATAGCTGCTTTAGTACTAGGTGAGCTCTAAGTTAGAGGAGATAAATATTTATACATTTAGGGTTCATAAAGCTTCTCATATATAGAGATTTATAGTTTTCATCAGATTTATTAAATCATAATAACTATTCAAGATTGTTATTGGAAGGCTTATCAATAATTTACATAAAAAGGCTAGAACCTTGCACAAAGCACTCAACAATGGAAATTATCAGATTTGTGGCAGACACACAATGAGAAAAAAAAAATGATAAAATTTTCCCTCCAAAAACTCAAAATGTATTAGATCTTTATTTCTTCCAAAAATTCCTACCTTTAAAAAATGCACTGCATTTCCTTTCCTTCTTTTGCCTAAATGCCTATATTTTCCTCCTCGTCCCTATCTATCCACCTTTCTTTGAATAACAAGAAGTTATATCCCATTCAAGTCCCTATTTAAGACTTCCATCTGGGAAAATAACCCACAATTTTCTCTGCAAGAAACAGGAGGTGATTGCAGGAAACTAAACCCATCCAAACCAAGCCACAAAATCCACAGGCACACACAACTCAAAAATCTACCGGCTACCTAATTTCACTTCATGTGTTATGAGTCACATCATGTACATCTGATATCATAATTTTCTATTTGATTTCAGATAACACTCCTTACACCATTACACAATAACAAACTTCAGGTCTTTAAGGTAGAGTGATATATTTACATATTTCTTAACCAAGCAAGGGCTTTTGTCACAGAGTGACATAGAAGTATCAGAATAGTCAAATATAATTTATGGTAAGTATGGTAGAATCAAAAGTGTAAGGAACAGTGATGAGTGTTAAGGAGCCAGAGTCCAATAATGTGGTAGCAAAGTACCAGTATCCCACCCTTTCTGTGGAGAAATTTTGACTGTGCTTTACCTTTCTTGGTCACTGCCTATTTTCTGAGTCCGATCTCCAGTCATACCTAGTTGTGTCAAATATCTTATATCCTTCCAATAAATCCCCTTTATACTTATATTACACAGTACTGGTCTATTATGTGCAGTCAAGAACTATGACAAATCCAATTGTCATCTATTTCTAGCACTAATCTCTACACCATTAGAAATGATCTTGATAAATCAATTCCAGAAGGCTTTAAAGTTAAATTCGTGTGTGCTAATAAATCATGCAGATTCTTAAAATGTTAGACTAAGTATGACCTCTTTTAAATTTGAAATTTAATTGGATCCCAAACTGATACTATTTATGGAAAATAGAACTTGTGTCAGATAAATTTTTTATCTAGTATTAGTCTTCAAATTTTTAAGAAATTAAATTTTTTAATTTAAAAAAGGTAAAATCTAATAAACAGCTGTGCTATATTCAACTTGGCTTCAATATGAAATTTTAATGAAACTATTTTGCATGAAGTTTGGCAAGAAAATAATTTTAACTACCTCAATCATGAACATTATCAGCTTCAGAAAATTTAATTAAAAAATTCATATTATTGTGAATTTCATGACCTCTTACTTCTCCTGCATGTCTCATGGTTTTAAAAACATTGATATTCTGACTTCTCCCAAATATAAATTTCCCCTTGATATTCCCCCTGGTGCTTAAAATTCCTATGTCTATCTGCTTACTCAACATATCATGATCTTCGACCCTATCGCAAATATTCTGTTTTTCTGCACTTTACCCTCTCTGAAATTAGGAATGCCATACCTCCAGCTGCTCAGGAAACTAAAACTTTATAAAGTTTGTGTTCTTTGCCATTTATGACCTCTGAAGTCTCTTTTCCATTTGCATGGGGGCTAGATAATGATTGGATGGATATTTCCTTAATCAATCAGAACTAAAAATTTAGATTTTGTGGCTTGGTTTGGATGGGTTTAGTTTCCTGCAACTTTTTTGACTCCTTGATTCCTCTATTTTTCTCACATCTGGCACCCAATCCATTAGCAAATCCCCTTAGTCCTATCTTCAAAATCTATTTCTGACCACTCTCACCACTCCCACTTCTGCCACACCTTAATCTAAGCCACAGTCATTTTTCACCTGGAAAATTACAGTAAACTCCTAACTCACATTCTTCATTTTCTTCCTTGCATCCTCTCAATCAATTCTCAACATACAGTGCAGAGTTTATCATTTTAAATACGTGAGATCATATCATTCTTCTTCTCAAAACCCTCCAATGGATTTCTGCCTTATTCACAATGAAAGTCAGTGTTTATAACAGGTAAGAAATCCCTACATAATCTATCATCCGACCACAACCAAGCTCATTTCCTACTACTGTCTCTCAATCAAGAGTGACTGAGTCTATCACACTGCAGTCATACTACTCCTACAATAACACAGGCATGCTCCTTCCCCAGGGCCTTTGCACTTGCTCTTTCCTCTGCAGATAACTTTATGACTCACCCCCTCAGCTCCCACAGGTCTTTACTTACATCAGTATAACCTGGCTTATTGTATCCTCAATGAATCCCCAACAATAAAAAAAAATAAAATAAAATAGCATTTTCAGCTGGGTACAGTGGCCCACACCTGTAATCCCTGCACTTTGGGAGGCTGAGGCAGAGGATTGCTTGAGTAGGAGACCAGACTGAGCAACATAGCAAGACTCTTATCTCTAAGAAAAAGAAAAATACAGTATCTTTTCTCCTCCTCCTTCTTACTCCATATTCACCTTCCCTGCCATATTTTTCTCAAAACTATATATTTGTATGTGGCTGATATCTACTACTTAATTATAAATTCCATGAAAAGTATATCTGATATACACACCCAATTGTTTGGCACATCATAGGTGCTCCATAGTTTTTTGGTTTTTGGTTTTTGGTTTTTTTTTTTTTTTTGAACAGAGTCTCACTTTGACGCTCTTGGTAGAATGTCTTGACGTCATAGCACAGCAACCTCAAACTCCTGGGCTTAAGCAATTCTCTTGCCTCAGCCTCCCAAGTAGCTGGGACTACAGGTGCCCACCACAACACCCAGCTATTTATTTTAGAGATAGAGTCTTGCTCTTGTTCAGGCTGGTCTCAAACTCCTAAGCTCAAGCAATCCACCTGTCTCAGCCTCCCAGAGTGCTAGGATTACAGGCGTCAGCCACCATGCCCAGCCTGGTGCTCCATAAATATTAAAAAAAAAAAAAACTGATTAACAAGTTAACAAAAAGCTTAGGAAAATATATTATAGTAAATAATTGTACCAATAAGAATACATTTTTAAAGCAGTTTTAAATTTCTCAAAAGAGCTGAGATTTAGTCAAGAATTCTAAGGGAAAAGTTCAAGTATATAAAAGAAAAAGATGTCTCAGAAGTCTTCTACATTAAATACTAGATAAGTCAGGTTAATGGAGTCCATATTTTTATTCCGTCAAATTTTCATGGTATTACAAATATCATAATTTTGTTCATATTATCATCACTAATCTGAAAAAAGGAGTAGGACATGTAAACAAGTAAAATTTACATGCTTCAATAGGTCTACCAATTTTAAATGATGTTGTTTTGATTGTTTCACACCAGCAAACTCCAAGAGATTGCCTGGCAATGCAGTAGCATAATTAACCTAATGTTCTTTCTGACATCATAAATCACATTCTCTGATGCCCTGAGCTCTTGGTACAAAGACCCTGAAAAGAATGCAGAATTCCTGCTGAATTAACTATAATTTATTGCATATACAAGGATTCTTTTTAAATGCATATCTTTCTCAACACACTACTTTTCATCAAAGAATCTAATGATTTTGATTTTAAAGAAAAAGCAAAAACAAAGAAAATTTAAATGTAGCTATCTTGTCAAAATTTAAAAGTGGGCCAGGCACAGTGGCTCACACTTATAATCCCAGAACTTTGGGAGGTTGAGGAAGGAAGATCACTTGAAACCAAAAATTCAAGGTTACAGTGAGCTATCATAGCACCACAGCACACTCAGCTCTTATCTGAGTGAACAGAATGAGATCTTGTCAACAATCAGTAGTAAGTTAGCTTTTCCCTCATTCATCAAATCATACGAGTTTCAATTATATATCATAAATTCTGCTAAGTGTTAGGATTGAAGGAGTGAAAGACAACCAAGTCACTGCTCACAAGAAAATTACATTACAGGTGGGAGGAAAACACCACAAATAAGACATACAAAACACATACCAAACAAAGAAAAATTAACTAGAGTAAGAGAAAGGTCAAACTAAGATTTGTTTCTGTTAGAAATGCAAAGCTGGAAGAATTTCTGGAACAAAACATGAAGGAGTAAGATGTCAGCAGAGGTCAACCCCCAAGAGTCTCAGAGTCCAGTGAGAAGAGTAGATAAAGCAGTTTATTTCTCCCTCCCCTACATCTCTGGACAGTCAATGGGTTCCCAAGATGCTGGAGAGCTATTCTACTCTCACAAGCCAAAAAACTGCCACCACCAGTGAACTGGGAGGCTGCCAGCACACTCTGGGTCACTTCCCATCACCGCATATCCAAGCTGAGATAGCAGGTGTCATGTTGCTTCTCTGCCTACTGTGCAACTTTGACCTCCCCAAGGGGCTTCAGCTTCTCAGTTTTCATCTCACTCATTTCCACACGAACATTAGCCAACTCCAGCCCAGACTACAGGAGCCACAGGGGGCTGGGGGGTGCCTGGGTATATGTGTGACCTCAGAGCTTAGACATTCCAGGTGGGCTGCCTTCTGGAGAGAGGGACAGAGATAACCAGAGTGCCAGTTTTCTTTCATTCATTCCCCATTCCCTTATCCCACCCATGGCTGCTACCATGATTGAACCAGGGCTTTCAGGAACTGCATTCCCTCACCATTAGTGCATCTGCCACCCTGGGGCTTCCACAGAGAGTGGGGCTCAGACATTTTCTCTAGGGGTCCTATAGCAGACTGAGGGGTGCTCTGACTATGAGCTTCTCACACACCAGCTCTCCCTGGTTGCTCTTTGCCTGGTAACTCCATCAGAACAGGACACGCCCCAAGGCAGAAGGATACCAAACCATCTTGGATACCTCATGGACAATATAGGACTAGCGTGGTCAGGGATTGATCTTCAGGGACCAGGGGACAGACCTGAGGCTAGATTTTGTATCCCTAGACCTTGACCACATTGCTCAGAGGTAATGAAGGGAGATTTGTGAATTAGTCTTGGGAGGCAAGGGTACCCACATGAGCAGATCAGGAGAAAGTGCAGCATGGATCCTAGCTGCAATATGCTTGTGGAGAACCTTTCTCCCAATAAAGAGGGTCACACTCTCAGCTTATTTGTTCCAGTCTCAGTACCAGTAACCATTCTTTAATACTGAGAACCGAGAACCAGCAACACAAATCTGACAGGATCATATGAAACCCATTTTCTGTTAATCAGAACATGTTTCTATTTGTCTTCCACTCATAAACTTAAGGCCTTTTCCATCTTAACTAAGCACTTACCATTCACAGTGGCTGTAGCTTTTGCAGTGTGAGATGTGGTGGCAAAACTAACACAAGTTTCTTTTTCCTTCTTAATAATTTAATGGATAGAAAACTTGTTAGCAACCTCAACATACCATTTTTTTCCTTTCCTTGTTACGTCAAGAAGTTAAACCTTTTCATTTAACCGAAACACTTTACAGCTTCTCTTTGAGATATCCAAATTTTGGGCATTACTACTCTGGCACTTTGGGGCCATTGTTAAGTAAAATAAGAGTTACTTGAACGCAAGCGATGCAATACCACAACAGCTGATCTGATAACCAAGATAGCTAATTAAGTGACTAAGAGGCAGTAGAAACACAGTGTTGACAAGCTGAACAAAAAGATGATTCATGTCCTGAGTGTGAAATTTCATCATGCTACTTAGAAAAGTATACAATTTAAAACTGAATTGTTTATTTTTTGATTTTTCCATTTAATATTTCCAAGCTACAATTGTCCACAGGTAGCTAAAACTGCAAAAAGTAGAACTGCAGACAAAGGAGGACTACTATCGCTCAATTAATGAAATCTGCAACTCATCTGTATATTTAAGATTATCATTCTACTTTCAAAAAATCATACAACAACTATTTCTGGAGTGCAAGGCTTATTTCCGGAGTAACTGGTTACTTTCAATGACTTTTTTCCAAACCTCAAGGCTTTACCGAAAGTAATATTTAATATTTGGTATTATTTGTTTCTATGAGTTTAAAAATGCCCACTGTTAGGAATTGATGGTAAGCCTTTTGTAAGGACTCATATACCCTCAATGACTTGATTTGAAAATATACAGTCCTGCACAGAGAATTCTAATCTTATGATTTTGTGACGACTAATTATTTTGACAGAAAACTGGAAACAATATAAGATAGAATCTAGGAAGTCATAAATAGAAATCAGGGAAATGTATTCTATGTGGTATATCCATAGGTTATTATTGAAATGTTTGAAATTCCTAACAGTCTAAGTTCTGTGGTTTCTGAGATACAGGAGACATGCTTCCTTAAGCAACTCTGAGAACTGACTCGTGTAAACAAAGTAAGATAGACCAATGCTCCTCATTCTCTCTCTCTTTTATCTTTTGCTGTGAACCAGAACTAAAAGGATAAACTTTGGGAAGCCTTTCCTATGAGACACTCCTGGGATACTTCTTTGTCCACTGTTCCCTCTTATGATTAATCTTTTTCATCAACACTCAATATCAAATTGGAAAGGAAAATAAAGAGGTAAGAACCACCACGGAGATCTATGTGCTTCAGCATAATGGGGTCACAAATATTACTTACATTATACTGTATATCTTCAAAAAAATAGTACTGCTAATTATTGTGGTTATGGATTATTCATATTCAGGTCTCAACACCTGGCTAATTGGGAAGAGTAACCATCTGCTTTAAAGTGTAGTTTGCTCCCATAATTTAAACAATCTCTCTCAGCTAAAACTGCTTATTCTATAGCATGGTTCTCAACCTTCCTAAAGCTGCAACCCTATAATGCAGTTCCTGTGGGCCGTGACCCATCAGTTGAGAACCACTGTTCTATATAGCCTCCTTCTTACCCTGTTTCTTTTTCTTTAAAATAGTACCAGATATATGGGAGTAGACAATTCAAGAGAGAAGCATGTGGCTTGAGGATAGAAATAAGTTGGTTTCACTAGATCTACATACTGTCCTGTGGCTTCTCTGGTCCTTGAGCAAAGCCCCTGTCTATCTGGGCACTGGCCATACTGCTGGCCTCTGATATTAAATAGAAGTCTATTATCAGCATCTGGGGTCTATTCCTTAGGCTCAGGCAATGCTCGCAGGTACCCTTACCTGGCTGACCACTCTCACCTTGGTTCCCTGGCACTATACTCCTATACTCCTCCCTGAAGTCATATTATAATTCCCATTCTGCCTCAGTAAACAGTCAGAACCTGCCACTAAGCCATCTCACCCACATTAGGCAACCTCCTGCTAGAAGTTCTACTGCCAGACTCTTAGCCCTAACTTTGTCGCAATATAATAAAAAATGACTGTCTCAGCACCCATGGCACAGTGGTTATGGTGCCAGCCATATACACCAAGGCTGGCAGGTTCGAAACCAGCCAGGACCAACTGCAACAAAAAAATTGTGGCGTTGTGGCGGGTGCCTATAGTCCCAGCTACTGGGAGGCTGAGATAAGAGAATCGCTTAAGCCCAGGAGTTTGAGGTTGCTGTGAGCTATGACGCCATTGCACTCTACCGAGGGCAACATAATGAGACTCTGTCTCAAGAATAATTAATAATAATAATAATAAATGACTCAGGAAAACTAACAATCCAAGATCCTTTGCCTGGTCACACCATACTATACCACCATATGTATGAACACAGACACAGGAGCTGTATTATTGTCATGAAATAACAAACATGACAGAAACACTACAATAATCACAGACACATTGGCAGGAACTTTCCTCAGATGCTGACTTAATAGCAGCAACTGCCTACCTGCAGACTTTTTACACTTCTTAAAGTTCTACCTGCTTAAGATTTTTGCTCCTTTCAAATGAGTAATTTTCTAACTTACACAAGAATATAAGATGGTATCAGCCACACAGTAATACATAGTTGTTCATCCTAGCATTTAACACAAATTTATTTAGTGGCTACTAAGTGCTAGGCACTTAGCTAACAAAAGATAAAGCAACTAATAAGACTGGCAAGATGGCTGCTCTTATGAAATTTATATTCTAGTGGAGAAAGTCATGTAATAAACACATTAACAAAATTTTTTATAGTGATACATACAGTGACCAAAAAATAAGGTAATGTGATTGATGTGAAGTGGGGGTAGAGCAGAGATCAGTAATAAGGTGGAAATGCACTTCAGAAGCACTGAAACTTGAATGATGACATAAGACATTAATGTAAGTATCTGGGTATAAAGACAATCCAGACAAAAGGAATGCAAGTGAAAAATGTCCTAAGACAGAGAAAAAGTTAGTGTGGCTAAAGTATAGTGAGTAGGGAAGGATGGTAAGAGGTAAGAGAGATAAACACGGGGTAATTGGGAACCTTTAGGACAAGAAGTCTGATTTCACCCAAGGATAATAGAAAGCTACTAGAAGGTTAAATTAATAAATAATATTTAGATATTTTTTAAACACAGTACAATAATATGAATTTGACCAGCTCAAGAAACTCCCTATGATTTTATCTATTTAGTCCATATAACTATTTCAAAGTACTCATCACAAGTATTTATTGGTTTAATGTCTTATTTGTTTGATGGACTAGACCATGAGCTTTATGAAGACAGGATTCATATGTCTCTTGTCATGAGAGACAGAGCTTAACATAGTGTCTCTTAAATAGTAAGAATTCAGATTAACCCCAGAGCTCAACATAGTGTCTCTTAAACAGTGAGAATTCAAATATATTTTGTCAAATGAAAGAAATTTAGAAAAGATGGCAGCCGAGTAACAGCTTCCCTGCAACTGGGAACAGCGAGTCTGGGGAGACAAGACTCCAGGCATCTCTGGCCGGTGGGATCTGCCTATAATCATCCCTTTGAGGATATAGGGAGCCAGCAAGGGACTTCTGGACCCCAAGAGGAGGACAAAAACAGTGGAAAACTGGCAAGTGGTTGCGTGTGTTCGATCGATCTAATCACACCGGCAACCGTAAGTACAAGCAGCAGTGAGACTGCAAACTGGAAAGGCCTTACCTGTGAACTGTTTGGGTGTTCTAGGACTTGGCACTCAGTTGAACTGCCTTGGGGAGAGCTTGAGCAGGAGTGTGGAGAACTTTGGGCATTGTCGGGGGCCCCAGACTGAGCCACTGAGCTGGGTGCAGGAAGCCATTGTGAAAGAACTGCCACGGCAAGCTCCGCCCTCAGGGTCTCAGAGCAAGGATTGGGCAGGTCAAAGTAACCTACTCACTGAGCAGCCTAAAGGCAGGGACTGAGCTGCCTTACAGCCTTAATCCTTAGGGGCAGAGTGAGACGGTTTTGGCACACTGGAGCCTTGGGCTATTGCCCTGGGTAGAGTGCCATGATGTCACAGCTCATAGCAACATCAAACTCCTGGGCTTGGCACCGCCCAGACCTCCATAAGAGCAGTGCAGCGACCCCTGACCAATGACCCGCACCCACCGGGCCTCCGCATTCCCTGACCAGGAACTGCGGGAGCCACGCAACCCTGCATCCTCCCTCCTCTGTCCTCCCAGCTTCCACACTAGCCCGTTCATCTGGACAGGGACTCTGGTAGCTGTGTGCCCTCTGGAGCCCTCCCTGCCTCTGTGCAGAGCTCTTCTCCTGGCCAGAGACTGCTGGAGTCTTGGGCTCTCTGTGTCAAAGTCACTGGGCACCTGGCACTCCCAGAACCGTGCACACCACCCCCAGCCCTGTTGCTGGATCCAGGTGTGTCACAAACCGGAGCTGCTTCCACAACCAGAACTCCCTAGTTAGAGTAGCCCCAGAGGAACTACACAGGGTCACTCCCTACAAAGATCCAGCAACAATAGAGTGATCCTGCTGGGGTCTAATCTTGGAGAGACACCTCCCCAACTCTGAGGACAGCCAGAGGCCATGGTGGAAAACAATCATGAGGCGAAATCAACAGAAAAACTCTGGCAATATGAATAATCAGAGTAGATCAACTCCCCCAAGGATCAACGGAGCAGAAACAGCACAAGACCCCATGCACAAACAAATAGCTGAGATGTCAGAAATTGAATTCAGGATCTGGATAGCAAATAAGATCAAATTAGAATTCCAAAAGTTATCTCAACAATTCAGCAGATTCAAAGACCAAATGACCAAAGATTTCGACACATTGAGACAAGAAGTTGCATCCCTCAAAGATCTGAGAAACACCGTAGAATTCCTCAGTAACAGAATGGAGTAAGCAGAAGAAAGGATTTCTGACATTGAAGACAAAGCTTTCGAATGCTCCCAAACCCTCAAAGACGAAGAGAAATGGAGAGCAAAAACAGACCACTCTCTCAGAGAGTTCTCAGATAATTTGAAGAAAACCAATATTCATCTTATAGGGATCCCCGAAAGTGATGAAGTGGCTTCACAAGGCACAGAGTCTCTTCTCCATGAGATTATGAAGGAGAACTTTCCAGACATGCCAAGAGATTCCGAAATTCAGATAGCAGACAGTTTCAGAACTCCAGCACGACTCAACCCAAATAAGACATCCCCCAGACACACATCATAATCAATTTCACCAAAGTTAATATGAAGGAGAAAATTCTGAAAGCAGCCAGATGAAAGAAAACCATTACCTACAAGGGAAAGAATATCAGAATAACTGCAGAGCTCTCTGCTGAAACCTTTCAAGCTAGAAGACGATGGTCATCGACTTTCGATCTCCTAAAACAAAATAACTTTCAACCCAGGATCCTGTACCCAGCTAAACTGAGCTTCATTTATGATGGAGAAATTAAATACTTCAACAACATTCACATGTTGAAGAAATTTGCCACAACTAAACCAGCTCTCCAGGACATTCTTAGACCTATCCTCCATAAAGACCAGCGTAATTCTCCACCACAAAAGTAAACCCACACAAAAAATTTTTGATCCAATTCCAACTTCCACAGTTGCAAAAGGATTAAAAATGTCCACCGGTCTCTCGAAAGACTTATCAATACTCTCAATTAATGTGAATGGTTTAAACTGTCCTCTAAAGAGGCATAGGTTGGCAGACTGGATACAAAAACTCAAGCCAGATATCTGCTGCATCCAAGAATCACATCTTACATTAAAGACAGATATAGACTCAAGGTGAAGGGATGGTCATCTATATTCCAGGCAAATGGAAAGCAGAAAAAAGCAGGCATTGCAATCCTGTTTGCAGATGCGATAGGCTTTAAACCAACCAAAATAATTAAGGATAAGCATGGACACTTCATATTTGTTAAAGGTAATACTCAATATGATGAGATCTCAATTAATATTTATGCACCCAACCACAACGCACCTCAATTTATAAGAGAAACTCTAACAGACATGAGCAACTCGATTGCCTCCACTTCCATAGTAGTTGGAGATTTTAACACCCCTTTAGCAGTGCTGAATAGATCCTCCAAAAACAAGCTAACCAAAAAAATTTTAGATTTAAACTCAACCATTCAACATCTGGACTTAACAGACATCTACAGAACATTTCATCCCCAAAAAACTGAATACACATTCTTCTCATCAGCCCACGGAACATACTCCAAAATTGACCAAATCCTAGGCCACAAATCTAACGTCAGCAAATTAAAAAAAAATAGAAATTATTCCTTGCATCTTCTCAGACCATCATGGATTAAAATTTGAACTAAATAACAACACGAACCTGCATACCCATATAAAAACATGGAAGCTAAACAACCTTATGCTGAAGGATACCTGGGTTATAGACGAGATTAAGAAGGAAATCACCATGTTTTTGGAACAAAACAACAATCAAGACACGAATTACCAGAACCTCTGGGATACTGCAAAGGCAGTCCTAAGAGGGAAATTTATACTACTGCAAGCTTTCCTCAAGAAAATGGAAAGAGAGGAAGTCAATACCTTAATGGAACATCTCAAGCAACTGGAGAAAGAAGAACACTTCAAACCCAAACACAGCAGAAGAAAAGAAATAACCAAAATCAGAGCAGAATTAAATGAAATTGAAAACAAAAGAATTATACAACAGATCAATAAATCCAAAAGCTGGTTTTTTGAAAAGATCAATAAAATAGATAAACCTTTGGCCAACCTAACCAGGAAAAAAAGGGTAAAATCTCTAATTTCATCAATCAGAAACGGTAACGATGAAATAACAACAGACCCCCCCGAAATTCAAAAAATCCTTAACGAATACTACAAGAAACTCTACTCTCACAAATATGAAAATCTGAAAGAAATCGACCAATACCTCGAAGCACGCCACCTACCAAGACTTAGCCAGAACAAAGTGGAAATGTTGAACAGGCCTATATCAAGTTCTCAAATAGCATCAACTATACAAAATCTCCCTAAAAAGAAAAGCCCAGGACCTGATGGCTTTACATCAGAATTCTACCAAACATTTAAAGAAGAACTAGTACCTATACTACTAAACCTCTTCCAAAATATAGAAAAAGAAGGAATATTACCCAGCACATTCTACAAAGCAAACATCACCTGATACCCAAACCAGGGAAAGACCCAACAAGAAAAGAAAATTATAGACCAATATCACTAATGAATATAGATGCTAAAATACTCAATGAGATCCTAACAAACAGAATCCAACAACACATCAAAAAAATTATACACAATGACCAAGTCGGATTTATCCCAGGGTCTCAAGGCTGGTTCAATATACGTAAATCTATAAATGTAATTCAACACATAAACAAATTTAAAAATAAAGACCATATGATTCTTTCAATTGATGCAGAAAAAGCTTTTGATAATATCCAGCATCCCTTCATGATCAGAGCACTTCAGAAAATTGGTATAGAAGAGACATTTCTTAAACTAACAGAGGCCATCTACAGCAAACCCACAGCCAATATCATATTGAATGGAGTTAAATTGAAATCATTTCCACTTAAATCAGGAAACAGGCAAGGTTGCCCATTGTCTCCATTGCTCTTTAACATTGTAAAGGAAGTTTTAGCCATTGCAATTAGGGAAGAAAAGGCGATCAAGGGTATCCACATAGGGTCAGAAGAGATCAAACTTTCACTCTTCGCAGATGATATGATCGTATATCTGGAAAACACTAGGGATTCTACTACAAAACTTTTAGAAGTGATCAAGGAATATAGCAATGTCTCAGGCTACAAAATCGACACCCATAAATCTGTAGCCTTTATATATACCAACAATAACCAAGCCAAACAAACAGTCAAGGACTGTATTCCTTTCACAGTAGTGCCAAAGAAGATGAAATATTTGGGAGTATACCTAACAAAGGACGTGAAAGATCTCTACAAAGAGAACTATGAAACTCTAAGAAAAGAAATAGCAGAAGATGTTAACAGATGGAAAAACATACCATGCTCATGGCTGGGAAGAATCAACATTGTTAAAATGTCCATACTGCCCAAAGCAATATATAATTTTAATGCAATTCCTATTAAAGCTCCATTGTCATACTTTAAAGATCTTGAAAAAATAATACTTCGTTTTATATGGAATCAGAAAAAACCTTGAATAGCCAAAACATTACTGAGCAATAAAAACAAAGCAGGAGGAATCACGCTACCAGACCTGAGACTGTACTATAAATCCATAGTCATCAAAACCACATGGTACTGGCACAAAAGCAGAGAAGTAGATGTCTGGAACAGAATAGAGAACGGAGAGACGGATCCAGCTACTGACCATTATTTGATCTTTGACAAGCCAATTGAAAACATTCAGTGGGAAAAGATTCCCTATTTAACAAATGGTGCTGGGTAAACTGGCTGGCAACCTGTAGAAGACTGAAGCTGGACCCACACCTTTCACCATTAACTAAGATAGACTATCACTGGATAAAAGATTTAAACTTAAGACATGAAACTATAAAAATACTTGAAGAAAGTACAGGGAAAACTCTTGAAGGAATCGGCCTGGATGAATATTTTATGAGGAGGACTCCCCAGGCAAATGAAGCAGTATCAAAAATACACTACTGGGACCTGATCAAACTAAAAAGCTTCTGCACAGCCAAGAACATAGTGAGTAAAGCAAGCAGACAGCCCTCAGAACGGGAGAAAATATTTGCAGGTTATACCTCCGATAAAGGTCTAATAACCAGAATCCACAGAGAACTCAAATTTATTAGGAAGAAAAGTACACGTGACCCCATTTCAGGGTGGGCAAGGGACTTAAAGAGAAACTTCTTTAAAGAAGACTGACGCAAAATCTACAAACATATGAAAAAAAGCTCATCATCCTTAATCATCACAGAAATGCAAATCAAAACTACTCTGAGATATCACCTAACCCCAGGAAGAGTAGCCCACATAACAAAATCCCCAAACCAGAAATGTTGGCGTGGATGTGGAGGAAAGGGCACACTTCTACACTGCTGGTGGGAATGCCCATTAATACGTTCCTTCTGGAAGGATGTTTGGAGAATACTTAGAGACCTAAAAATAGACCTGCCATTCGATCCTATAATTCCTTTACTAGGTTTATACCAGAAGACCAAAAGTCACAATATAACAAAGACATCTGTACCAGAATGTTTATTGCAGCCCAATTCATAATTGCTAAGTCATGGAAGAAGCCCAAGTGCCCATCGACCCACGAATGGACTAGCAAATTGTGGTACACGTATACCATGAAATACTATGCAGCATTAAAGAAAGATGGAGACTTTACCTCTTTCATGTTTACATGGATGGAGCTGGAACATATTCTTCTTAGCAAAGTATCTCAGGAATGGAAGAAAAAGTATCCAATGTACTCAGCCCTACTATGAAGCTAAATTATAGCTTTCACATGAAGACTATAACCCAACTATAGCACAAGACTATGGGGAAAGGGCCAAGGAAGGGGAGGGGGGGGAGGTTTTGGTGGAGGGAGGGTAATGGGTGGGGCCACATCTATGGTGCATCTTAGAATGGGTACAGGCGATTGCACTAATGTACACAGCTATGATTTAACAATAAAAAAAATGAAAAGAAAAAAAGAAATTTAATGAAGGACTATTCTACACTAGACACTGGCTGATTCAGAACCAGTCTCTGCATTCAAAAAGTTCACAGTCTACAATGTAATCAATTAACAGTAACACAACAAAATAAGTGCTATAACAGAAACATGAACAGATAGGAATACAAGAGAAAGCATAATTAATTCTGCTTAAAGATAGGAAAAGTATTAAGGAAATTTTTAATCAAGTAATAACTATTCACTTCCTTGAGATGGATGCTTATACTAAGAATGTCTATATGTAATGTTCTTTTTTATAGTGATGCAGTGGCATCATAACTCACTGCAAAGTCAAACTCCTAGGCTCAAGCAATCCTCTTGCCTCAGCCTCCAGAATAGCTGAAACTACAGGAACACACCACCATGCCCAGCTAATTTTTCTTTTCTTCCTTTTTTTTTTTTTTAAGAGAGATGGGGTCTCACCATGTTGTTCAGGCTGGTCTTGAACTCCTGGCCTCAAGCAATCCTCCCACCTTGGCCTCCCCAAATGCTAGGATTACAGGCATTAGCTACTATGCCTGGAGATGTTCTATTCATTTTATATATTCTACAGTTCAATAGAACATATATTCTATTGACATTATTTTTTGATATTATTACTATGCTATTTCAGGAATCTTGAAGGGTTTATTCCTAAAATAATGTTTTAGACTCTTTTTTAAATATTTTTTTAAGTACATCAACTCCCTGAAAGTACTCACTTCTAAAACAGAAAGTGAAATTCAAGGCTATAATTTCAGTGACATTAGTATGCTTGCTATAGGAAAACTGAGATAGGAAAATCTATTGTATTTTGCTTTTTTGTCAGCTGTTATACATTAGATACAGTGATCATCATCATCATTTCACTTATTATGTACTTAGCAGAAATCACCAGATTCTTTCATTCTCCTACAAAAGCCTTGGCATTTCACTACCTTACCGTATAGAGAAGAAATACCATCAAAAGAAATTAATTTTTTTCCTATTTCAGCTATAGCATATATAGGTTTGAATAATAGCATCTTTTATTTAGAAACTAGACTTGTAAACATCCAAAGCACATAAATTTAGTTAAATGGTGCCATCTGGTGACATAAATCTTGCAGTAAATATACAAAGTCCAAAGCCAAGAATGGCATCCAGGTGTGATGGCTAGGGCCTATACTCCCAGCTTCTTGGGAGGCTGATACAGGAGAATTACGCGAGCCTAAGAGTTGAGTCCAGCCTAAGGGATGCACTGAGATTCCATTTCAAAAAAAAAAAAAGAATAGCATCCAATTTAACTGTCAAATTTAACTTAACAAACACTTGATGCTGCCTGACAAAAAAAAAGGACACCTAATTGCACTTAGTATACAGCAGTTGAACAAAGGAAATTATAAGATTTGAGCTACATTTTATCTTTTTTTAATGTAAACCAAGTTAACTTTGCTTTTTAAGTAGTGTTCTTAAAGCAGCACAGCTTCATAAACAATGTAAATTAGTATAAGTCATTTCAAAAGCCAAAGTTGTTTTGTTTTTTAATGAGTTCTTTCTCAAATTTATCTTAAGTCAAAGTCCCTGAAGACTTAAGTCTAATGTGAAGCTCTATATAACTCTTAGAGGACTTTTTAATTTAGATATATATGTGTATGTGTGTGTATATATCTGTACTTTCTTTTTTTTTTTTTTTTTTTGAGACAGAGTCCCACTTTGTTGCCCTGAGGTTGAGTGCCATAGTGTCATCAGAGCTCATTGTAACCTCAAACTCCTGGACTCAGGAAATCCTCATGCCTAAGTTCCCCAAGTAGCTGGGACTACAGGCATCTGCCATAACACCCAGCTAGTTTTTCTATTTTTAGTAGAGACAGAGTCTCACTCTTGCTCAGTCTTGTTTTGAACTCCTGAGCTCAAGCAATCTGCCTATCTCAGCCTCCCAGAGTGCTAGCATTACAGGTGTGAACCACCGTACCCATACCCACTTTTTTTTTTTTTTTTGAGACAGGGTCTCCTTACGTTGCTCAAACTAGAGTACAGTGGCATCATCATAGCTTCCTGCAAACTCAAACTCCTAGGTTCAAGCCATCCTATTGCCTCAGCCTCCAAGTACTTGTGACTACAGGTGCATGCCCCACCAGTCAATTTTTTTTTTTTTTTTTTTTTTTGTAGAGACAGGGTCTCACTATTATGCAGGCTGATCTCAAACTCCTGGTCTCGAGCAATCCTTTCTCCTAGACCTTCCAAAGTGCTAGGATTATAGGCATGAGCCATCACTTCTGGCCAAAATATTCACTTTTTTTTTATTAGTTCAAAATATTTCAGGGGTACACATGTTTTGGTACAAATTATATACCATTTGAGTCAAAGTGATAAGTGTGCCCTTCACCCAGATAATGTAAACTGTACCCAATGGCTGTGAATTTACTCATCCCCCTCCCACCTGTTTGATTTCTGTTGAGTTTTATCTCCACGTGTACATGTACTGAAGTGCTGATTGATTTGTTCCAATTTAGTATTGAATACATGTGGTGATTGTTTTTTCATTCTTGCTGTACTTCACTTAGAAAAATGGTCCCCAGTTCCAACCAGTCACTAAAAAAAGATACTAGATCACCATTTTTTATGGCTAGGTAGTAATCCATGGTATACATATGCCACATTTTATTAATCCACTCACATATTCCCCATCCTTGCAATTGTGAATTGTGCTGCCATAAACAAACATTCAGTGCAAGTGTCTTTATTATAAAATGTCTTAAATACTAGTAGTGGGATTGCTGGATCAAATGGTAGGTCTACTTTTAGTTCTTTGTGTTATTTCCATACCATTTTCCAAAGAGGTTGTACTAGTTTGCAGTCCCACCAATAATGGAAAAGAGTTTCTTTCTCTTCACATCCATGCCAGCACTTGTTATTTTGGAACTTTTTGATAAGAGCCACTCTCACTGGAGTTAGGTAATATGTCATTGTGGTTTTAATTTGCATTTCCCTAATGATTAGAGATGTTGAGCACTTTTTCATGTGTTTGTTGGACATTAGTATATCTTCATTTGAAAAGTTTCTGTTCATGTCTTTTGCCAACTCTTCAATGAAGATGTTTGATTTTTCTTTTACCTATTTACTTGAGTTCTTTATAGATTCTGGTTATCAGACCTTTATTGGATATACAGTATGCAAATATTTTCTTCCATTCTGTAGGTTGTCTCTTTGCTTTATTGACTGTCTCCTTGGCTATGCAGAAGCTTTTTAATTTGATCAGGTCCCATTTATTTATTTTTGTTATTGTTGTGATTATTTGGGGGGTCTCCTTAATAAATTCTTCCCCTAGACCAATATCTATATAAGTTTTTCCAAACTTTTACATGCCTCAGAATCACCTAGAAAGGTTATTTGCTTACCATTTGCTGAGTTTCTTATTCAGTAGGTATGAGGTGAGATCCAAAAATCTGCAGGCTAACCAAGTTCATAGTTGACTCATGCTGCTGGTCCACAAACCACATTTTGATAACCTCTGTTTTAGAGACTCAGAGCCAAATTGCTCCAAATTTACATAACTATATGGACCTTCATACTATAATTTATAAAAAATCTTTGACTTCCTTATGATCAAGTGGTAAAAATTATACATTATGATTAAAAATTAAGACCAAAATAGCCATGATGTTTTCATATAGATGTTACTTTGAAATAAAAATAGATTAGAATTACTATACTGGGAAAACATGTGGTTGAAGTTTCTTTTTTATTCAAACTAAAATGCAATATAAATCTCCTATATATTTCTTTTGTAACCCTTACTACCATTATAATGAAATAGTAAACTAATTTCTTCTCTAATGTCTCTTTTCCCTCACTTAATTTCCTCCACTTGCCAACAAAAGGTAAGGACTGTCCTTTATAGTTTACTGTTGTATTCCTATTGCCTAATACAATGTTTAATACTTAGAGTATAATTATTAAAATAATTAAAATTATGTTTTAATTGTTTATATTTCATTCTTAATATAATTAAAATAATTGAGTAAATTAATAAAAATTTATTAAAGGCCTCTTACAGGTCTACATTCTAGGGGTTTAAAAGTTAATCACGCATAACTTGTCCCCTCAAGCTGCTCACAGAAATATATTCAATTTATCATAAGGCAGTATGGTAAAATTTTTTTAGTAATATGAACAAAATGCTATGAGACACAATGAAAGGGCTGGTTAAAGCTGATAGCAAGGAGGGATGTGGTAGAAGGGCTTCAACAAGGAGATGACAAATCCCAATGTGTAATACATTTGCAATGTCACCCCTACTGCTAGTAATCTCAAGTATGCATAAGGTTCTCTGTTAAGCTTTATGAAAATGAAATATATTCTATTATAACCCAAAGTCTGACATGTAAGGTTTAATAATCTGTAAAACAGGATGAACATTTTTTCTAAGATTTTCCTGCTGTTAGAGTTTTAAAGAAAAGTATCACTTTACAGCCTGTTATCTTCTAAAATTTCCCAAAAGTTGCCCTCAAACACTATAGAGAAACACAAGGGAATGAATTAGATAAAAAAAAGTTTAATAAGATTTTAGAAGGGGTTGATATGTGTGAAACGTATGTGTAGTTCTTTCCATACTTGTGTAAGTAATGATTAAAGAATAACATAATTTTCAAGTTACAAAAACAAAGAACACCTGTGTAACTATCTACAAATGAACTGACCTATAATATTATTGAAATAATTTTCACAAATAATTATAGTAGTAATACAGATCTTTAATTTTTCAAAGTAGACCTGGAAGAGAAACATAAAAATAATTTAAAAAGTTCCACCTTACTCCTTCATTACCTAAATTAAGATAAATAACCTAATAATATGCTTTGAAAATATGAAATTTTTAGCTACTCTAAATAAAAGAGACTTAAATTACTTTGTAAAATGTTATGGGATTCCAACTCCATGTACATGTGCAGCTTCTAGCACACTGTTGTTTTAGGTTTGTTTTATTTTGGTACCCTAATGAACACTGTGATTATTTTCTTTAGCAATGATAAATAAGAGACCTAAATTAGTTTATAAAATATCATGGAATTCCAATTCACTTATATTCAAATTTGGGAAGTATTAATTTTTAATCATCATAAAACTGCCATTGTGCATTGGATAAATTTTTTTCTCCAGTACTACCACAAGATGTCACCCTAAGCCTAACATCTAAATGTGCAGCTTCCAGCATTTTTGCTGTTTGGGTGGGGGGGGCTTGTTTTTCTTTGTTTTGTTTTGTATTGGTACATTAATGAACACTGACTGCTAACTGCTAACTTTTAAAAAAACTCAAATGCCTTTGTTCCTCTGTCAGTTATTGGTAAATAGGAAATCAAAACAAATAATATCACGAGAGAGAGAGAGAGACTCTATCATCTATAGGATGTTCCAAGTCTCCCTACACAGAAAAAATTACACAGCAACAGGTAGGTTGGAATATGTTCACCATAGTAGCAGAGAAGATTGTGTGTGTGTATGTGTATGAAAAGGTAGCCATCACATAAACAATATTTTGTAAATAAAGGTACATTTAGCTGTAATGCTATTTAGCCTATCTCAACTTTTAGGACATTCTATAGAAGTATGAAGGAGGAAAATTAATCAAACAGTTCATTCTCCATGCTTATCAGATATCCTGCTATTCACCATAAAAGCAATGTATCTCACTATTGGATTTTATATTGTCTTAATTTTTTCATTTTAAAATCTTTCCAAAATGAATATATATTACTTTTATAAAGTTATATTTTAAAAATTCAAAGAACACAATACCTTTACTATCACTTTCATGATGTTATCATGGAATTCATTTTTAAAATGTTTGTATGCACTGGAATAGTGGTAAGTTATGTACACACAACTGTGCTCCTTAGAGATCTACCAATTAAAACATACTCCTGTTTTTTAGTATAAGATGAAGGTACATCATTTGATGTAATGCAAAAGGAATTCATTTTAGAGTGATGTTTTTCATCTGTAGAGGACTTGTCAGGTATAAATATTACTGTGCCTCCTGCAATAATAGAATTTTTTATTATCCATTTGTGTTAGTTTTCCTGTATTATGATTCTTTTCTATTTCTGCAGTTACTTGAGATTCACTCAAGGCATTATTTCAATGTACTGGCTATCTGACAGTGGGTGAAGCTACTATCTTCCATTACTTGCAACAAAAAAGGTAGGTGCAGGAGTAGTTGGTTTAAACAGAAACAAATCAAAGACCAGAAACAATGCCCTATTTATCAATGGCTCCCTATCTATCCTTCCATAAAGATATAAATCCCTTTCAGGATGAATAAATCTACATGGCTTTTCTTCTTTTGTGTCTTTAAAGAAAATACACAGTGCGGGCCGGCGCCTGTGGCTCAAGGAGTAGGGCGCCGGTCCCATATGCTAGAGGTGGTGGGTTCAAACCCAGCCCCGGCCAAAAACCACAAAAAAAAAAAAAAGAAAATACACAATGAGACCACTCAAACATTCGATAACAATAAATCAGCAAATCATGTGTGTATCACATCAAATGCAACAGAACAGTGGTTCTCAACCTTCCTAATGCCACAACCCTTTAATACAGTTCCTGTGGGTCACGACCCACAGGTTGAGAACTGCTGCTATAGAAAATTATGTTTTATTTTATAATGTTGCTCCATTCTTTTCACTTTGGTTTATCCCAAAATGACTTTTAAAGACCAGCCAAAGCAAATCTATCCATTCCACGCTGGGCATTGGGATTACTTATATAACAGCTTTTACAGATTATTGTTGCCTCTTATTTTTATTAGAAAAAATCAAACTATATTACAGGCTTTAAACCAAGATAGGTACATGTTTATCATTCACTGTGTTACCAATTTACCTTTTCATTCCCTAGATAATGGTGTTACATTATCAAAATATTACATTACTAAAATGCAGATCTGAGTCATCCAACAATACCTTTCCTAAATCAAGTTCTAAAAACTACAGTTCTCAAATGACTTAGCCAGTCTTACCTAAACATATTCCACAAGTCTATTTAGATGCACTGCCATTTAGTTAATGGCTTTTTACTAATTGATCAACTAGATGACACTATTAATTTTTAGTTGAGAATTTGTGGTTTAAAAATGTTCTCTAAAACATTATTCTCTAATGACACAGTTTATTTAAATTCAGTAAGACTCCATTTTGAGTTGTTTTTATTTAATACTAGATAAGATGATTATAGTTATTTCTGTCATTAATGTTTGCCAACCACAATAGAATATTTTTTTTAAAAATTAATCCACAGGGAATATAATCCTATAAAGCTTTTTACTTCTATTTTTATTCAATAGACTGGTTTTCAAATTTCCAAAATTTAATGGCTTTTTAAATTATATACAAACTATAAAGTTGAAGTTTTATCAAAAAGTATAGATATTTATAATGAAAACATATTTTCATGATTAAACTTTATAAATTTCTATTTTTATATTTTATATAATCACCAGACCCTAAAAAACAATGAAAATATTTAATATACTAAAATATTTCTTTTCTGTTGTTGTTGTTGTTGTTGTTGCCCTCGGTAGAGTGCTGTAGTGTCATAGCTCACAGCAACCTCAAACTCTTGAGCTTACTTGATTCTCTTGCCTCAGCCTCCCAAGTAGCTGGAACTACTGGTGACTGCCACAACACCTGGCTATCTTTAGAGATGGGGGTCTCTCTCTGGCTCAGGCAATCCACCCACCTCAGCCTCCCAGAGTGCTAGGATTATGGGTGTGAGCCACTGCACCCAGCTAAAATATTTCTTTATACTGTGAAGCCCAGTAAAATATATAATATAATCGAATGGGATTTTTTTTTTTATTAAATCATAACTGTATACATTGATATGATCATGGGGCATCATACACTCGCTTCATAAACCATTTGACACATTTTTATCACAGTGGTTAACATAGCCTTTCCAGCGTTATCTCAGTTACTGTGCCAAAACATTTACATTCTACATCTACCAAGTTTCGCAAATACCCCTGTAAGATGCACCACAGGTGTGATCCCACCGATCCCCCTCCCTCTACCCATCCCCCCCTTTCCCACTTCCCCCTATTGTTAAGTTGTAGCTGGGTTATAGCTTTCATGTGAGAGTCCCAAATTAGTTTCATAGTAGGGCTGTGTACATTGGGTACTTTTTCTTCCATTCTTGGGATACTTTACTAAGAAGAATATGTTCCAGCTCCATCCATGTAAACATGAAAGAGGTAAAGTCTCCATCTTTCTTTAAGGCTGCATAGTATTCCATGGTATACATATACCACAATTTATTAATCCATTCGTGGATCGATAGGCACTTGGGCTTTTTCCATGACTTAGCTATTATGAATTGGGCTGCAATAAACATTCTGGTACAAATATCTTTGTTATGTTGTGATTTTTGGTCTTCTGGGTATATGCCCAGCAGAGGAATTACAGGATTGAATGGCAGATCTATTTTTAGATCTCTGAGTGTTCTCCATATATCTTTCCAAAAGGAATGTATTAATTTGCATTCCCACCAGCAGTGCAGAAGTGTTCCCTTTTCTCCGCATCCGCGCCAAAATCTCTGGTCTTGAGATTTTGTGATATAGGCTAGTCTCATTGGAGTTAGATGATATCTCAAAGTAGTTTTGATTTGCATATCTCTGATGATTAAAGATGATGAGCATTTTTTCATATGTCTGAAGGCCTTGCGCCTGTCTTCTTCAGAGAAGTTTCTCTTCAAATCCTTGCCCAGCCTGCGATGGGATCCCTTGTTTTTTTCTTGCTGATGCGTTTGAGTTCTCTGTGGATTCTGGATATTAAACCTTTGTCAGAGATATACCCTGCAAATATCTTCTCCCATTCTGAGGGCTGTCTGCTTGCTCTGCTTACTGTGTTCTTAGCTGTGCAGAAGCTTTTTAGTTTGATCAAGTCCCAGTAGTGTATTTTTGAAGCTGCTTCAATTGCCCGGGGGGTTCTCCTCATGAAATACTCACCCAGACCAATTTCTTCAAGGGTTTTCCCTGCATTCTCCTCTAGTATTTTTATAGTTTCATGTCTTAAGTTTAAATCTTTAATCCAATGAGAGTCTATCTTAGTTAATGGTGAAAGGTGTGGGTCCAATTTCAGTCTTCTGCAGGTTGCCAGCCAGTTCACCCAGCACCATTTGTTAGGGAATAGGGAATATTTTCCCTATTCCCAAATAGGGAATCTTTTCCCCACTGAATGTTTTTAATTGGCTTGTCAAAAATCAAATAGCGGTAAGTAGCTGGATTCATCTCTTGGTTCTCTATTCTGTTCCAGATATCTACTTCTCTGTTTTTGTGCCAATACCATGCTGTTTTGATCACTATCGATTTGTAGTAAAGTCTGAGGTCTGGTAGTGTGATTCCTCCTGTTTTGTTTTTATTTCTGAGTAATGTCTTGGCTATTCGAGGTTTTTTCTGATTCCATATAAAACGAAGTAATGTTTTTTCAAGATCTTTAAAATATGACAGTGGAGCTTTAATAGGGAGTGCATTGAAATTATATATTGCTTTGGGTAGTATGGACATTTTGATAATGTTGATTCTTCCTAGCCATGAGCATGGTATGTTTTTCCATTTGTTAACATTTTCAGCTATTTCTTTTCTTAGAGTTTCATAGTTCTCTTTATAGAGATCTTTCACGTCTTTTGTTAGGTAAATTCCCAAATATTTCATCTTCTTTGGCACTACTGTGAATGGGATAGAGTCCTTAACTGCTTTTTCAATTTGACTGTTGTTGGTGTATATAAAGGCTACCGATTTATGAATGTTGATTTTGTAACCTGAGACGCTGCTGTATTCCTTGATCACTTCTAGGAGTTTTGTAGTAGAATCCCTAGTGTTTTCCAGATACACAATCATATCATCTGCGAAGAGCGAGAGTTTGATCTCTTCTGACCCTATATGGATACCCTTGATTGCCTTTTCTTCCCTAATTGCGGTGGCTAAAACTTCCATTACAATGTTGAAAAGCAATGGAGACAATGGGCAGCCTTGTCTGGTTCCTGATCTGAGTGGAAATGATTCCAATTTAACTCCATTCAATATGATATTGGCTGTGGGTTTGCTGTAGATAGCCTCTATCAGTTTAAGAAAAGTCCCTTCTAGACCAATTTTCTTGAGTGTTCTGATCATGAAGAGATGCTGGATATTATCAAAAGCTTTTTCTGCATCAATTGAGAGAATCATATGGTCTTTGTTTTTTAATTTGTTTATGTGCTGAATTACATTTATAGATTTAAGTATATTGAACCAGCCTTGAGACCCTGGGATAAAACCAACTTGGTCATGATGTATAATTTGTTTGATGTGTTGCTGGATTCTGTTTGTTAGGATCGTGTTGAATATTTTTGCATCTGTATTCATTAGTGATATCGGTCTATAATTTTCTTTTCTTGTTGGGTCTTTTCCTGGTTTGGGGATCAGGGTGATATTTGCTTCATAGAACGTGTTGGGTAGTCTTCCTTCTTTTTCTACATTTTGGAACAGGTTGAGTAATATAGCTACTAATTCCTCTTAAAAGGTTTGGTAGAATTCTGACATGAAACCATCTGGTCCCGGGCTTTTCTTTTTAGGAAGGTTTTGTATAGTTGATGCTATTTCTGAACTTGATATGGGTCTGTTCAACATTTCCACTTGATTCTGGTTAAGTCTTGGAAGGTGGCGTGCTTCCAAGTATCGGTCTATTTCCTTCAGATTTTCATATTTCTGAGAATAAAGTTTCTTGTAATATTCATTAAGGATTTTTTGGATTTCTGATGAGTCTGTGGTTATTTTGTCTTTGTTGTTTCTGATTGATGATATTAGAGATTTTACTCTTTTTTTCCTGATTAGGTTGGCCAGAGGTTTATCTATTTTATTGACCTTTTCAAAAAACCAGCTTTTTGATTTATTGATCTGTTGTATTATTCTTTTGTTTTCAATTTCATTTAATTCTGCTCTAATTTTGGTTATTTCTTTTCTTCTACTGGGTTTGGGGTTGGAATGTTCTTCCTTTTCCAGTTGCGTGAGATGTCCCATTAAGTTGTTAACTTCCTCTCTTTCCGTTCTCTTGAGGAAGGCTTGCAGTGCTATAAATTTCCCTCTTAGAACTGCCCTTGTAGTGTCCCAGAGGTTCTGATAGTTTGTGTCTTCATTGTCGTTTTGTTCCAAAAAATTGGCGATTTCTTTCTTAATCTCATCTCTGACCCAGCTATCATTCAGCATAAGGTTATTTAACTTCCATGTTTTTGTATGGGTATGCAGATTCCTGTTGTTACTCAATTCAAGTTTTATTCCATGATGGTCCGAGAAGATGCATGGAATAATTTCTATTCCTTTAAATTTACTGAGGTTAGACTTGTGACCTAAAATGTGGTCAATTTTGGAGTAAGTTCCGTGGGCTGATGAGAAGTATGTGTATTCAGTTTTGTTGGGATGAAATGTTCTGTAGATGTCTGCTAAATCTAAATATTGGATGGTTAGGTTTAAATCTAAGATTTCTTTGCTCAGCTTCTTGCTGGAGGATCGATCCAACACTGCCAAGGGAGTGTTGAAATCTCCGACGATTATGGAGCTGGAGGAAATCAAGTTACTCATGTCTGTTAGAGTTTCTCTTATAAATTGAGGTCCATTCTGGTTGGGTGCATGGATATTAATAATTGAGATCTCATCATATTGACTATTATCCTTAACAAATATGAAGTGACCATTCTTGTCCTTCCTTACTTTTGATGGTTTAAAGCCTACTGTATCTGCAAATAAGATGGTATGCTTTTTTCTGATTACCATTTGCCTGAAATATGGATGACCATCCTTTCACCCTGAGTCTGTATTTGTCTTTTAAGTTGAGATGTGACTCTTGTATGCAACAAATATCTGGCTTGAGTTTTTGTATCCAGTCAGCTAACCTATGCCTCTTTAGAGGACAGTTTAAGCCATTCACATTGATGGAGAGTACTGATAAGTCTGGTGGAATTTTGGGTATCGAGTTTTTCAAAGGTCCAGTGGACATTTTTAATCCTTTCACCAGTGTGGAAGTTGGAGTTTGATCCGAAGTTTCTGAGTGAGTTTACTTTTGTGGTATAGGATTGGGTTGGTCATTGTGGAGGATAGGTCTGAGAACATCCTGAAGAGCTGGTTTACTTATGGAAATTTTTTCAACATATGAATGTCATTGAAGTATTTAATTTCTCCATCATAGATGAAACTCAGTTTAGCTGGATACAAGATCCTGGGTTGAAAGTTTTTTTGCTTTAGGAGATTAAAAGTTGATGACCAGCCTCTTCTGGCTTGAAAAGTTTCAGCAGAGAGATCTGCAGTTATTCTAATATTCTTACCTTTGTACGTTATAGTTTTCTTTCGCCGGGCTGCTTTGAGAATCTTCTCTTTCATGTTAACTTTAGTGAAGCTAATTATGATATGTCCAGGGGATGACTTATTGGGGTTGAATCGTGCTGGGGTTCTGAAGCTGTCTGCTATCTGAATTTCAGATTCTCTAGGCATGTCTGGAAAATTCTCTTTCATAATTTCATGCAGAAGGGCCTCTGTGCCCTCGGAGGCGACTTCATCATTCTCAGAAATTCCTTTAATCCTTATGCTGCTTTTTTTCGAATTATCTGAGAGTTCTCTGAGTGAGTGATCCGTTTTTGCTCTCCATTTCTCTTCCTCTTTGAGAGATTGGGAGCGTTCGAAGACTTTATCTTCAATGTCAGAAATCCTTTCTTCTGCTTGCTCCATTCTGTTACTGAGGGATTCTACTGTATTTTTCATATCTTTGAGGGCTGTAAGTTCTTGCTTCAGTGTGTCTAAGTCTTTGGTGGTTTTGTCTTTAAATTCATTAAATTCTTGAGACAATTTTTGAATTTCTCCTTGAATTCCTAATTCCATTTTATTAATCTTGTCTGCAATCCAAATTCTGAATTCGATTTCTGACATCTCAGCCAGTTGTTTATGAATAGGATCTTCAATCACATCTGCCGTATCTTTTCTTGGGGGGGTTGATCTATTCTGGTTATTCATGTTACCAGAGTTTTTCCGCTGATTCCGCCCCATGGTTATTTTACTCCCTTTGGTTTTTCCCCTGAGGTTTTATCGAGGGCCCGTACAGTGTTGTGGCCTGAGAAACTGGGGCCCTGTCTGGTGTGGTGGAGCAAAGTGGTTCTGTCTTGTTTTCAGCTGGTTTCTGTTTGATCCTATTGCAACTTCTACTCTGGCTTGAAGTCTCAGCTGTGTGGAAAAATCAGCAATTAAGTCACCCCGCCTGCCCACCTCTGGCCCCAGTTGGAAAAGGAGAATCAAACCTTCCTACAATCGCACATCCAGGGCACCGCCTGAAAAGTCCTCAGTCTATTAGCCCAGTTCAAAAGGTCCAAATCAACTGTCTCAATCGGCACTTGTCTCGGGTGGGAGAGTTCAAGAGGTCTCTGGGAACTGGATCACAGGGGCCTGGTGACTCCTCTGACACGGCTCACCCCAGTGCAGCGTGGAGTCAGGAGGAGCCAGCCAGCAAACAGAGCAGTCTGGGAAGGTTGACGTCTCCTTCCCCACTTTGCCCCTCCGTCGGACCCAGTCACTGGTATCTCTGCAGATGGCTAACCCAGTTGCCTGCAGTGAACAGACACTCCAGGGGTTTGCACCTGCCTGAATCGCAAGGAAGTCTGCCAGGCCCCCGCAGACTGCCGCTATCTAGCAGGAGGAGATGGGGCCTGACATCTTTGAATGTTTGATGCAGGTGATGGGAAGGAGGTGTTCACTCAGGCTTAGCCCCGTCCCTGATGGATGCTGCTAACAGAACAGAACAGAACAGAACAGACAACTTTGCAGGGTTCTGTCTCTTTTCCTGTCGACATCGCCTACAGAAGACGGGCTGTTTTGAGTTCAAACGTCTTTGCTGCTGGAGATTTGTGTCCGAACACCTCTCTGGGTCGGCCCCGCCCTGGAAGCTTCCCGGGTTTGTGAGCTGTGTCAGGAAATCCCCCGCTCACCGGTGGCCTCCTCTGGTTGCCCAGGGAGACAGGGGGTGTGGCCTCAGAATATCCAGAAGTGAGCATTCTGCCGTTAAAGAAAAAACGGCTGTTGATCTACCTCCAGGGAACTGCTACTCTGGTGTGGGCACTCAGGCGACCCTTTTCTCCTCTGTCCCGCGCCCCAGAGTCAGCACTGAGCGGCCGCAGTTTGTGCTGGGTCCACACCCCTCAAGAGATCCCCCAAGAATCAGAACTCTTGGGGGATGGGCTCCCAGACCCCGATTGGGAGTGGGGGGGGGGAAGCTAGAGTTTCATTCAGTTTTACGCAACACTACGGCCCGGGGAGGGCTCCTGCACTGCACCGCAGGGAAGTGCCGCCAAGGTTTGATTTCCCCTCAGCAGAGTGCCCTCTCCTCGCTCACATGTCCCAGAGTCAGCGCTGACCTGACGCAGCTCAGGCACTGTGCACTCCCCTCGAGAAATCACCCAAGGATCCGAACTCCTGGGGGATAGGCCCTCAGACCCCGAGTGAGAGTAGGGGCTCTCAGCTCTGAGCGGGGAAGCTAGAGTCTTATTCAGTCTTGTGCCCGGGGAGGGTTGCTGCACAGCACCGCAGGGAAGTGCTGCTGAGGCGTGACTCCCCTTCAGCCCGGTGCCCTCTCCTCACTCGCGCGCCTCAGAGTCAATGCTGACCAGTCGCAACTCAGGGACTGTCCACTCCCCTTGAGAAATCACCCAAGGATCCAAACTCCTGGGGGACAGGCCTCCAGACCTCAGTGGGTGGGAGGGGAGTGCCGGGGATTCAGGGCTGCCGGCAAAGGATTCCCAAAGTTTTATTTAGTTTTATGCCCGGCAGGAGAACGCCACGGCACCCCAGTAGGGGAGGTAGGTCCAGTTTTTAGAAGGTCTCTCCCTGGAGTGTAGTGGGAGGGCCTTTAATTTCTGCCCGCTTGTTCAATTGTGGGGCTCTTGAGCCGGTCTCATGGGGGAGGGGGACTCCCGTCCGCTTGGTGGTGGATTTTGTACCTTTTGTTTGCGTCCTTGTGATCACAGCTTGCCTCAATGGTGTTGATGTGTGTTCTTCAACCTTCTCTCCTGGTGAGGCTCAAGTCCACCAGGATAGTTACTAAATTCCTGTCCCTTAACTCTCCTTCTGGACGGGAGCCTCTGTTGAAAGCTGGCTTCAGTCCGCCATCTTGTCTCCCTCCCCGACTGGGATTTTTTTTGTTTGTTTAGTTAATTGGTTGTATTTATTATAGGAATTACTTATTTATTTATATATTTTGCTAGTTTATTTTATCTCTTAAAATATACTGGAAAAAAGAATTAAAGCTATCTATTTGCATAAATGCAAATGATATATACAAAGATACACATAAATAAATCATATCCTTGACTTTCTTCACAATCTTTAATAAATTAGAGAACAAACATAAAGTTAAACATTATGTGATTAGATTCATAGAAAATTGGGCAGCACCCGTATCTCAGTGGGTAGCATACTGGTCACATGCACTGAGGCTGGCGGGTTCCAACCTGGCCCAGGTCACCAAAAAACAATGGCAACTTCAGCAACAACAACAAAAAAAATTGCAGGGCATTGTGGCGGGTGCCTATAGTCCCAGCTACTTGGGAGGCTGAGGCAAGAGAATCCCTTAAGCCCGAGAGTTTGAGCTGTGACACCATGGCACTCTACCCAGGGTGACAGCTAGAGACTGTCTCAAAAAAAGAAAAAAAAAGATTCATAGCAAATTGATGAGAATCTCAAGGCATTGAGATTTTCATCAACAAAATTTAAATTCTCAATTATAATCTTTCCTTAGAGAAATAAGAAAAATGAAAACAGCACTTATTTTATTTTTGTTTTATGAAGAGAGTAAGACAAGCTGTGGTGGCCCATGCCAAGCACTCTGGGAGGGAAAGGCAGGAGCATCACTTGAGCTCAGAAGTTGGAGACACGCCTGAACAAGAGTAAGACCCTGTCTCTACTAAAAATAGAAAAATTAGCCAGAAGCTGTGGCGGCAGGAGGATCTCTTGAACCCAGGAGTTTGAGGCTCCTGTGAGCTAGGCTGATGCCATGGAACTCTAGCCTGAGCAACAGAATGAAACTCTGTCTCAAAAAAAAAAAAAGTATTGTACCCTCAATGAATCCCCAACAATAAAAAAAAGAAAGAAAGAAAGAAAAAAGAGCAGTAAAAGCAGAACTTTATGAACTTTAATTCTAAGTAAAATATGAATTTGACTTATCATTTCTGTATTAGACAATTCCTTCTCCAGAGTAATGCAACTTCCATCTCTAGCTTATTTATCATCAATTTTCAGAAACAGACTACTCGGGTGTTTTGTTTTGTTTTGTTTTGTTTTGTTTTGTTTTGTTTTGTTTTGTTTTGTTTTGTGACAGAGTCTCAAGCTGTTGTCCTGGGTAGAGTGCCATGGCGTCATAGCTCAAAACCACCTCCAACTCTTGGGCTCAAGCAATCCTCTTGCCTCAGTTTTTCTATTTTTAGTAGAAAAACCAGACTTTTGCTCAGCCTAGTCTTAAACTTGTGAGCTCAAGCTATCCATCCTCCTCAGTCTCCCAGAGTGCTAGGATTACAGATGTGAGCCACCATGCCCAGCCTACACAGTTGTTTTTATTCTGTATAAACTTTTCTTCCTGTATAAAACATTTTTTCAATATTTATATTTTTTAATAACTTGCCCTTTGCTTCTATTTTATAGCAATTGTTTTTTAGGTTAATCTTAGAAAAGGGGAAACTTTAAAAAGATCTTCTGTTTATATATTAAATAAAATTATCCCAATTTGAAACTTAGTTAACATTAGGTTTTTTGACAACATTATTTAAACTATTAAGCCCAATTCTGACCATTAAGATGATAAATAATATAATACATACCTAGCAAAGCTTGAAATAAGCTGCTCTTAAAGATACCCATCACCTTTTTAACAGCATTTTTCAATGGCTGCTCCTCTGGTTTCCTCAGTTTTTTGCAGTATTCTTCCAGTAATAGTAAAGCTCGGTCAGTATCTGAAAACGTGACATTAACACTCTGTTTTATTGTCTTAGTAAAACAGTAAGCTAACTAAACTATTTTATAGCTGTGTTCTTAATTTCATGACAGAAAATAATTAATAAAATAATCATAGATTCTATAAACTACCATATGAATGATAATTAAACTCAACACCTAATTGCAATAACCCACTTTTATTTCCACTCTCTCATCTTGCAAAAGAATCTGCAACTGTGAAACAAACCAAAGAAGGCAATGTTAGCCAGATATTCAGATTAGATGTAATTCTCTCCTTTCAGAAAAACTATCTTAAAATTGATACTTAATGCAAAAATACATCCAAATTCCTTCACATGACCATTGAGACCACCCTCTCATGATCAATTTTTTTTTTTGAGACAGTCTCAAGCTGTCACCCTCAGTATAGTGTCGTGGCGTCACAGCTTATAACAACCTGCAACTCTTGGGCTTAAGCGATTCTCTTGCCTCAGCCTCCCAAGTAGCTGGGACTACGGGCGCCAGCCACAACGCCCACCTATTTTTTGGTTGCAGTTGTCATTGTTGTTTGGCAGACCCAGGCTGGATTCGAACCCACCAGCTCCAGTGTATGCGGCTGGCGCCCTAGCCACTGAGTTACAGGCACCGAGCCATGATCAATTTTTTTTTTTAGTCTCCTGATCAATTTACAGCCTATATTTTGGGTCCTACTTCCCACTATATGCTCTACCCCCTCCAAACACACAAAGTGCCCAAGTCATACTGGATTATTCACTTTTCCATTCCATTCCCCTCCACACACATACACACTTTCTCTACTTTTACTCACCTCTGTACTTTGCTCTTTTTGCTCTCTGTACTAGAATATTCTTTCCCTGCCCACTGTCTCCCCCTCGAATCAGTGTGCTCTATCAAAAAGAGTTTGCTGTCAACTAGATCTACATCTGACCCAAATCTTACCTACTAGCTGTGTATGACCTTTAACAAGTTACTTAACCTCTCTGAGCTTTAGTTACCTCACAGATATTAAGGATTAAATAACACAATGTATGCACAATGCTTAGCTCTGTATCTAGCACATGGAAAGCAATCAATACATTTCCTGAAAATCTCCTCTTCATAAAGCCATCACTAATGGCTAAAATTAATCATTATCTCTTATTCTTCTAAATCATCCTACCTTAGGTATTCTTAACACATATTGTGCTATATTATGAATTCTTGAGTAACATCTTCATCACTGGAAAGACAACATATCCTTGAAAAAGTCTCCAGAGTGGCACTGCCTTTGCATACAGACAGTGATAATTACCTTTAAATTTTAAAAGATCCTTTCCTGTTCCAATTTACCTCTTTCAAAACTCAGTTACACTGGGGACAATGGCTCACGCCTATAATCCCAGCATTTGGGAGGATGAGGCATGTGGATTGCCTGAATTCACAGGCTCAAGACTAGCCTGAGCCAGAGCAAGACCCCTCTCTAAAACATAGCCAGGTGTTGTGGCAAGTGCCTATAGTCTCAGCTACTGCAGAGGCTGAGGCAAGAGGATCACTTGAACCCAAGAGTTTGAGATTGCTGTCAGCTAAGATGCCACAGCACTCTACCAACAGTGACCAATTGAGACTGTCTCAAAAAAAAATCAGTTATACTATTTCCTCCTTTCTCCTGAACTTTCCAACTCTTCTTTCCCACAGCCATTATTGGCTAATAATATTACTTTTCATTTCATGGAAAATAAGAAGACAACTTTCACAAGCTCCTAATGTAATATCATTGTCTTACCTTTAACTGTACCCATACATTCTGCCTTCCCTTCTGTTACTATAAATAAAATATCTGTGGTTCTATATAAGGAAAATTCCTCTATTAAGCACTGGAATCTATCTTTTCTTACCTACTCAAGGACATTGTTTCATCATCAATTGTTTTCTTCTTTATTCAATCATTGTCATCAGCATACAAATAAAATGTAATATTAGTGATTTTCAAAATGTTCCTTAACCCTCCCTTTCTCTCCAATTAGCTTTTGTCCCCATTTTTCTCTTCCCCTTTACAACAAAATTAGTTGAAATACTATCTCCACTTCCTTTCCTTTCATTCTCTATTAATACCACTCTAATCAGACTTTTCTATGATTTCACTAAGATAACTCTTGTCAAGGTGATCTATCATCTTCACGTTACTAAATTCAGTGGTCAATTCTCAATCACCCCAATTTACCCAGCAGTGGCATTTGGTACTTTTGCACTCCTGAAAACACTTTCTTCACTAGGCTTCTGAGCAGACATGTGCTGTCAAGTAATTAATTAACAGCTAATTCAGATAAAAAAGAAAATGTGTGCCCCTATATAAGAGTTTATTATAAATTTTACTGATAAAATGATGTGTAGTACCTAGTCTACAAATAATAAGATAATACAACATTTTATTGTAAACACCATTAGACAGTTGATTTTTTAAAGTATTTTTGTTATTTTTGCCAAATTATTATAATCACAGCCAACTTAGTATTATAATTGATAAACAAGTCATTCTAACATGCATGTTGGTTGGTTATTTTGTTATACTAATGAATAAGATGAAAATAAAACATGGATGGTTTATGTGAAAATTACCTCATTTCATCAATTTTGTGATTTCTTTGCTGAACCAGATAATTTTTTAATAGTAAATATTTCTTCAATTTCTAAACTAATTACAATGTTATAGTTACAGACACAATATACTTCTAACCTGCACTTGCATTATTAACTTTTTATTTATCACTTCCTCATCAGCAAAATAATTAATCAAGCCCAAATTTGTAGCATTTTCTATTTCTGAGATGTAAAGATTCCCACCATGGCCAATCTCAAGCTACAAAGGTGACCTCCTGAACACAAATCTGGGAAGAATGCACAGCAGCAAATTATACAGCTTTTCTATCATTCAAATACACAAGATTTAAATAACCTCAAGAGCAGAAATGGTATTAAGATGGAACACAATTAGGAAATGGTAAGTGTTGAGTGTTTTATTACTTTTACTTTAAGGTAATTTATTTACATTAAAGTAAATAAATACATACAATTCTTTTTTTTTTTTTTTTTTTTTTTTTGAGACAGAGTCTCACTATATTGCCCTCAGTAGAGTGCTGTGGTGTCACAGCAACCTCCAACTCTTGGGCTTAAGCGATTTTCTTGCCTCAGCCTCCCAAGTAGTTGGGACTACAGGTGCCTGCCATAATGCCCTGCTATTTTGGGTTGCAGTTGTCATTGTTGTTTAGCAGGCCCAAGCCAGGCTTGAACCTGCCCGCTTTGGTATATGTGGCTGGCACCTTACTCACTGAGCTATGGGAGCCGAGCCTTACATACAATTTTTAAATGGCTGTGTTTATCAACAAGCTTGTAAATTTTCTGAAAATGTAATAGGCTCTTGCAAGCTGATAGGAGCCAGACGCAGCACACCACTGTTTCCAGGGCAGCACTCTCTTGGAGGTGCTCCTCCTATATCACAGGTGTCCTTTTTCAAAACCTTTAACTAGTTCCCCCTCATTTCTCACACCACTAAACATCCAGAGACTTCCTCTCTTTATTCTTATTCCCTAAGTAAATTTATTCTGTCTCCTTGACAACATTATCTGACCTCCTAACTTTAAATATTATCAGTACCCTTGAGACTTTCAAAATTTGAATCTATAACTCAGAAATTTCCCCCAAATTCCATACATATATCCAACTGAATAATCAACACTTCCATTTGGATGTCTAATAAACATATCAAACTTAACTTGTCAAAACTGTACTCTAGATCTTATCCACACACCCTCAATCTGCTTCTCCTGCGATGTTCTCCATCTCTCATTCTTCCAATTCTTCAGGCCCAAATTCCTGAAGTCATCATTCATTCTTCTCCTCTAATTCTCTACATCTAATCTCTCGATATATCCTGTGGACTTCAACAGATTCTTGTCACTTCTCACACCTCCAGGGCTACCACCCTGGTCCAGGTTACCATCATATATCTTCTGTATTATTGCAATAACCTCCTACTGTAATTGTTCACATGCAGCCACCTCTGCCTTTCTACAATCTTTTCTAAACACGACAGCCTGAAAAAGTCTTTTAAGTCACAGATAATGTCATTTCTCAACTCAAACCCTGCAGTGACTCATAAGGGCAAAAGTCCACTTCTCCTCTTGCTCAATATACTACACTCACAGTAGTCTCACTGTTTCTCAAACATACCAAGACCTGTCCTACCTCAGGGCCTCTATACTTACTATTCTGCCTAAAACATTCTTCCTTGATATCCATAAAGATTGCTTGCTCCTTCACTTCTTTCATATCTCTGCTCATGTCACCTTAATAGTGAGGCCTTCCTTCCTTAATACTCCTATAAAATATAGCAAACCTCAAGCTTAGCCCCTTGAAAGAAATGAGAATCTCAATCAGGCAATTATAGATGGAGGAGGACATTGTGTAGTATTTACCTTTTACCTAAGAAGGCTAGAAATAAAAAAATGAATGTAGATGAACCAGCAGCTCACTCCAATTTCAAAATCATATATATTAGCAAACAATAATGGCATAAACATATGCTAATATATTTATATCTAACTTTAATTTTTAAAAATGCTTTTATATTTATATAATAGTTTTAATAGCTATGTATTTTAATCCCCATTTTGTCAATAATTAAGCAATCAGCAGTTTTTCTGAAATGATAGTGGCATACTGACCTCCCTTTCTAACCCATTTCTATCCACTATTTGCTAATGTTATATAGTTACATTACTTACTAATGTAAGTAAATCAACAATAGATTATTATATTATACCTCCTTCACTACTTATATGCATTTTGTAGATCTACTCACATGATTATCTCTAGTGCCTAGGGCTTTAGTTTTTTCATTTTTTATTTGTTAAGCAGATGTTTTTTGAAAACCTACTAAGCGCCAAACTGGGACTACAGGTGTGCCAAACCTCTTAAGTGCCAAACACCTTTTCTTTTTCTCTATTTTTTTACAGTTATAACTTTGAAGCTCTTTTTTACTTCTATGGCATTTTTGTAGGTATTCCCTTATTTTAGTCCTTTATTATTTTAAAGGGCAATTCTCAGAAATGTATTAACAGCATTCCTATAATCACATCTACAAATTTAATTAGCTAAGTAAGGAGACTTTCTTTTTTTTTTTCTTTTTTTAATTTTTTTTATTGTTGCAGTTTGGCCAGGGTTGGGTTTGAACTCACCACCCTCAGTATATGGGACCAGCACCCTACTCACTGAGCCACAGGCACTACCCATAAGGAGACTTTTATTCATTCATGTCAGGTAATTATTCAGGGAAGATATTATATTGATTCAAAGCAGCAAGATGTTCTCAGAACCAGCAGAGCTTATTGTGCCCCTCTTCTTGGTTTGAGAAAAAATCTGTCACATGAAACAAAATGGACTGAGTGCAGTGGCTCACATCTGTAATCTCAGCACTTTGGGAGGCAAAGGTGGCAGGAAGCCTGAGCAACAAAGCAAAACCCTGTCTCTACCAAAACACAGAAAAATTAGCACACCTGTAGTCCCAGCTACTTGGAAGGCTGAGGCAAGAGGATTGCTTGAGCCCATGACTTTGAGGCTGCTGTGAGCTCTGATTGCACCCTTCACTCTAGTGTGGGGAATAGAGCAAGACCCTATCCCTAAAATACAAATAAACAAATAAGAAAAAACAAAAGGTCAAATATAATCAAGTTTCTGTGAGACAACTTAAGCTTCCACATACCAGCATCTAGAGCAGGCATCCTCAAACTTTCTAAACAGGGGGCCAATTCAGGAGGGCTGGACTATAGTTTAAAAAAAAAAAAAAACCATGAACAAATTCCTATGCACACTGCACATATCTTATTTTGAAGTAAAAAACAAAACGGGAACAAATACAATTCACACCGCTTCATGTGGCCCGTGGGCCACAGTTTGAGGACGCCTGATCTAGAGTGCTGTCATTTTGGCTGCCCTTTTGTTTTTAATTATCAATAATGATCATCTCCTGGTATCAACTCCATCATGCTCTTCCATTCTCTCTACCTAAATCCTCATTTGTGGTTAATGAAATGTTGAGCTTGTGAAAAAACTAAAACTAGATGCAAAATGCAAAAATAATAAATTAAGCAAACAAGACAAAATCACGAGGATTCTGTGGCAAAAGTCAAAAATACCTAGCCAGATCTCCATTAGTTGTATAAGGTAGAAAATTGAGACAATGATTCAAGCAAGTCAAGACTAATATTTTAATTGATGTTCAAATAACCAAGTATAAGTGAAGAATTTTTCACCTGAATTGCTGATATAATGGCCTCAATTTTATTTCTTCATTAAAGGAAATCACTTTCATATGACTCTTGATATACTAAAAGAATGAAACTAAATTTGTATTACCTAAAGTCAGGCACAAAAATGCGAGGGAAAGAATTATGTTTTAAAATAAGAAATTTTTGCACGAAATATGCAACCAAAGGATAAAATAAATGTTATATAACTAGAATTGTAGGTAACCATGTATGTGTCTGTTAATTAAGGCTCAACTCTATTGCACTTGCTCTAAGAACACTTTATGGGGGCAAGACATGATTGCAAGAGGGACTTCACCTAACAATTGCAATCAGTGTAACCTGGCTTATTGTACCCTCAATGAATCCCCAACAATAAAAAAATAAATAAATAAATAAATAAATAGAATAGCATGCCAGAAAGTTATAAATAATTTCAAATGGGCAATTTAAATTTGAAACAGTGATTTGCAATAGTGCTAACAAATGAACTTCTATGGGGAGAAAAAGGGTGATACATAAAACCATTTGTTATGGCTTAAAAAACCTAAGAATTATAGAACACAGTGGTATCATTAGGAAAATTAAAATCAAAGTATAATAGAGGAAAAGGTGAATTGAATAACAAATCTTAGCAAGCAAAGCATTTAAAATAATAAAATTATTTTACATAAATTCATTTAACATTTTCACAGTTTTAAAATAATTTTTACATACATCATCTTATCTCATTGTGGAGAAACTGAAACTGAAATTCATAGAGGCTTGTCCAAGATCACAGTGTTACTACTAAGTAACAGATTTGGTGCTTAATGCTAAACTGAGCTTTCGATTCCAAGGATAATATTCTCTCCACAATACTACCCTTAAACATACAGAAATAAAGTTGAGCACATATCTGTGGAAAAATTAAAATTGACCAATGTAACATAAATTATATTACTAAATTTTAGACTCTGGGATTAAACGTTGAATCACTAATTTTCACATTAAGTAAAATAAAAATTGTATTCATAACACATAGATAAAAATTCCTCTAATTTTATAAGTCTGGTAGATAGAGAAAATAAGTTCTTTCATTCATTAATCAAGTGTTTTTAAGTATCTTATTTTGTTCCAAATATTGGGAACTCAGAACTTGGCAAGATAGGCATTAGTGGGGGCGGAGACAAGATGGCTGACTGAAGCCAGCTTTCCACAGAGGCTCCTGTCCAGAAGGAGAGTTAAAGGACAGACATTAGCAAGTAACCTGGTGGATCAGAGCTGCGCCAAGAGATAAGGTTGAAGAATGCACATCAACACTGCTGAGGTGAGCTGCAACCCCAAGGATATAAACAAAAGGTACAAAATCCATCATCAAGCAGACGGGAGTCCCCTCCCCCATGAGAACGGCTCAGAGTGCCCCACAAACAAATGAGCAGAATTCAAAAGTCCTCCCATTATACTTCACAGGAGAGACCCTCTAAAAATTGGACATACTTCCCCTACTAAGGTGCCATGGCGCTCTCCTGCCAGGCATAAAACTGTAAAACTGTATATATTCTCTACTTGCAATTCTGAGCTGCCAGCACTCTCCTCCACTCTCACTCTGAGGTCTGTAGGCCTGTCCCCCAGGAGTCCAGATTCTTGGGTGACTTCTCGAGTTGTGTGGACAGAGCCTGGACTACAGCTGCTCAGTACTGATTCTGTGGCATAGGCATGAGAAGTCGGCTGAGAGGGAACCACACTGGAGCGGCGGTGCCCTGAGGCACAGAGCAGCAGCCATTTTTGGCAATAATTGGGCTCACCCCCAATATTCCAAAGTCACAACCCCTGTCTCTCTGGGCAACCAATGGAGGCCAGGCATCTTCTCAGGTGGCAACCACTGGTGGAACAGATCTGGGATGGAAACACAGGCCCCATGAGCAAAGGGTTTGCCTGAGGTGGTACCAGCCTGGGTGGAGCGCAAGGACCAGAATACGCTCACACAGAGCCGGGAGATTCCCATGGTGGGGCTGACCCAGAGGACTGCTTTACTGAGCCTAATATGCACCTGGCCCCCAGGGGACCATCAGCTTAAAGGAGGGCAGGCAGAGCCTGGAACTGACAGGTAACTGTGCTGCAAATACAAACTACAGCAGCATAGACAGGGCCTGAGGTACAGGTTCTGGGAACTCAAAACAGCTTCTCTTCTGCAGGGGAATTTAGCAGGGACAGAAACAAATTCCCGCAAAGTTATTCTATTTTATCAGTAACATCAATCAGTGGGGCTGGAACTTTGTGTACAGCCCCAGCCTCCCGTGGTTGTCAGGCCTCATCTCCCTATGCTGGACAGAGGCAGAGAGCAGCAGCCTGGCTGAGGAGACATGGATTTCCTTATGATTTAGGCAGGTGCAAACCCCTGGAGTATCTGCTTATTGGAGGCAACTGGGTCACAGCTCTGCGGGGTTATCAGTGACTAGGTGTGACAGAGGTGCAAGGTGGAGCATAACAGAGGTGCATCAACCTTCCCAGACTAATCCATTTGCTGAGTGGATCCTCCTGACCCCATGGAGCACTGGAGCAAGTCATATTTGAGTTGTCAGCAGATGCCTGCGATCTTGCCAGAGACCTTTTAAACTCTTCTACCTTAGACAGGTGCTGACTGAGACAATTGATTTGGACCTTTTGAACTGAGCCAATCGCCCAAGGACTATCAAAGTAGTGCCCTAGGTGTGTGGTTGTAGGAAGATTTGATTTTCCTTTTCTACTTCTTACCTGTGTGGGGCAGGATAACTTAACTGCTGGTATTTCTCCACAGCTGAGACTTCAGGCCAGAGTAACTGTTTCACTAGGGTAAGACAGAGACCAGCTGAAAACAAGACAAAGCCACTTAGCCCCACCACACCAAGCAGGTCCCCAGTTTCTCAGGCCGTAGCACTGTACGGGTCCACGGCAAAACTCCAGGGGAAAAGTCAAATGGTGTAAAATAATTGTGGGGCAAAATCAGGAGAAAAACACTGGTAACATGAACAACCAGAGTAGATCAACCCCCCGCAAGGAAAGATATGGCAGATGTAAGTGAAGATCCCATTCAAAAACAGCTGGCTGAGATGTCAGAAATAGAATTCAGAATTCGGATTGCAAACAAGATTAATAGAATGGAGGAAAATTGGGAATTAGAAATTCGAAGAGCAATTCAAAAGTTGGAATTAGAAATTTGAGGAGAAATTCAAAAGTTGTCTCAACAATTCAACGAATTTAAAGACAAAACTACCAAAAATTTTGACACACTGAAGCAAGAATTTTCAGTCCTCAAAGATCTGAAAAAATACAGTAGAATCCCTCAGTAACAGAGTGGAGCAAGCAGAAGAAAGGATTTCTGACATTGAAGACAAAGCCTTTGAACGCTCCCAAACTATCAAAAGGAAGAGAAATGGAGAGTAAAAATGGATCATTCTCTCAGAGAGCTCTGGGATAATTCAAAGAAGGCTAATATCCGCCTCACTGGAATCCCTGAAAGTAATGACATGGCTTCGCAAGGCACAGAGGCACTTCCCCACGAAATTATGAAAGAGAATTTTCCAGACATGCCAAGAGATTCTGAAATTCAGATAGCAGACAGTTTCAGAACCCCAGTACGACTCAACCCGAATAAGACATCCCCCAGGCATATCATAATTAACTTCACTAAAGTTAATAGGAAGGAGAAAATTCTGAAAGCAGCCAGACGTAAGAAAATCATTACCTACAAACGGAAGAATATTAGGACTGCAGATCTCTCTGCTGAAACTTTTCAAGCCAGAAGAGGGTGGTCATAGACTTTAAATCTCCTCAAACAAAATGACTTCAACCCTGGATCCTGCATCCAGCTAAAATGAGTTTCATTTATGATGAAGAAATTAAAATCTTTAATGACATTCATATGTTGAAGAAATTTGCCATAACCAAATTACAGGATATTCAGCTCTTCAGGATATTCTCAGACCTATCCTCCATAATGACCAGCCCAATCCTCTACCACAAAAGTAAACTCGCTCAGAAACTTTTGATTAAACTCCAACTTCCACAGTGGCAAAAGGATTAAAAGTGTCCACTGGACTTTCGAAAAACTTGATACCCAAAATTTAACCAGACTTAATATTTTCCATTAATGCGAATGTCTTAAACTGTCATCTAAAGAGGCACAGGTTGGCTAACTGGATACAAAAACTCTGGCCAGATATTTGCTGCATACAAGAATCACATCTTACCTTAAAAGATAAATACAGACTCAGGGTGAAAGGATGGTCATCCATATTTCAGGCAAATGGTTATCAGAAAAAAGCAGGTGTTGCAATTCTATTTGCGGATACAATAGGCTTTAAACCAACAAAAGTAAGGAAGGATAAGAATGGTCACTTCATATTTGGTTAAGGGTAATACTCAATATGATGAGATTTCAATTATTAATATTTATGCACCCAACCAGAATGCACCTCAATTTATAAGAGAAACTCTAACAGACATGAGCAACTTGATTTCCTCCAGCTCCATAATAATCAGAAATTTCAACACTCCTTTGGCAGTGTTGGATAGATCCTCCAATAGGAAGCCGAGCAAAGAATTTTTAGATTTAAACCTAACCATCCAACATTTGGATTTAGCAGACATCTACAGAACATTTCATCCCAACAAACCTGAATACACATACTGCTCATCAGCCAGGGAACATACTCCAAAATCGATCCCATCTAAGGTCACAAGTCTAACCTCAGTAAATTTAAAGGAATAGAAATTACTCCTTGCATCTTCTCGGACCACCATGGAATAAAAGTTGAGCTCATTAATAACAAGAATCGGCATACTAATACAAAAACATACAAGTTAAATAACCTTACTCTGAATGATACCTGGGTCATAGATGAGATTAAGAAGGAAATTGCTGAATTTTTAGAACAAAATGACAATGAAGACACGAATTATCAGAACCTCTGGGATACCACAAAGGCAGTTCTAAGAGGGAAATTTATAGCACTGCAAGCCTTCCTCAAGACAATGGAAAAAGAGGAAGTTAACAACTTAATGGGACATCTCAAGCAACTGGAAAAGGAAGAACATTCCAACCCCAAACACAGTAGAAGAAAAGAAATAACCAAAATTAGAGCAGAATTAAATGAAATTGAAAACAAAACAATTATACAACAGATCAATAAATCGAAAAGTTGGTTTTTTGAAAAGGTCAATAAGATAGATAAACCTCTGGCTAACCTAACCATGAAAAAAAGAGTAAAATCTCTAATTTCATCGATCAGAAATGACAAAGACAAAATAACAACAGACGCCTCAGAAATTCAAAAATTCCTTAATGAATATTACAAGAAACTCTATTCTCAGAAATATAAAAACCTGAAGGAAATTGACCAAAAATTGGAAGCACGTCATCTTCCAAGACTTAGCCAGAATCAAGTGGAAATGTTGAACAGGCCCATATCAAGTTTGGAAATAGCATCAACCATACAAAACCTCCCTAAAAAGAAAAGCCCGGGACCAGATGGTTTCACGTCAGAATTCTACCAAACTTTTAAAGAGGAATTAGTACCTATATTACTCAACCTGTTCCAAAAGGTAGAAAAAAGAAGGAAGACTACCTAACATGTTCTATGAAGCAAACATCACTCTGATCCCCAAACCAGGAAAAGACCCAACAAGAAAAGAAAATTATAGACCAATATCACTAATGAATATAGATGCAAAAATATTCAACAAGATCCTAATAAACAGAATCCAGCAACACATCAAGCAAATTATACATCATGACCAAGTCGGTTTTATACCAGGGTCTCAAGGCTGGTTCAATATACATAAACCTATAAATATAATTCAGCACATAAATAAATTAAAAAACAAAGACCATATGATTCTCTCAATTGATGCAGAAAAAGCTTTTGATAATATCCAGCATCCCTTCATGATCAGAACACAAGAAAATTGGTATAGAAGGGACATTTTTTAAATTGATAGATGCCATCTACAGCAAACTCACAGCCATATCGTATTGAATGGAGTTAAACTGAAATTATTTCCACTCAGATCAGGAACCAGACAAGGCTGCCCATTGTTTCCACTGCTCTTTAACATTGTAATGGAAGTTGTAGCCATCACAATTAGGGAAGAAAAGGCGATCTAGGGTAACCATATAGGGTCAGAAGAGATCAAACTTTTGCTCTTCACAGATGATAGGATTGTATATCTGTAAAACACCAGGGATTCTACTACAAAACTCTTAGAAGTGATCAAGGAACACAAGCAGCATCTCAGGTTATAAAATCAATATTCATAAATCGGTAGCCTTTATATATACCAACAATAGTCTAGCTGAAAAAACAGTTAAGGACTCTATTCCATTCACAGTAGTGCCAAAGAAGATGAAATATTTGAGAGTTTATCTAACAAAGGATGTGAAAGATCCCTATAAAGAGAACTATGAAACTCTAAGAAAAGAAATAGCTGAAAATGTTAACAAATGGAAAAACATACCATGCTCATGGCTGGGAAGAATCAACATTGTTAAAATGTCCATACTACCCAAAGCAATATACAATTTTAATGCAATCGCTATTAAAGCTCCACAGTCACAGTTTAAAGATCTTGAAAAAATAGTATTTCATTTTATATGGAATCAGAAAAAACCTCGAATAGCCAAGACATTACTCAGAAATAAAAACAAAGCAGGAGGAATCATGCTACCAGACCTCAGACTATACTATAAATCAATAGTGATCAAAACAGCATGGTACAGGCACAAAAACAGAGAGGTAGATGTATGGAACAGAATAGAGAACCAAGGGATTAACCCAGCTACTTACTGTTATTTGATCTTTGACAAGCCAATTAAAAACATTCGGTGGGGAAAAGATTCTCTATTTAACAAATGGTGCTGGGTGAACTGGCTGGCAACTTGTAGAAGACTGAAACTGGACCCACACCTTTCACCATTAACTAAGATAGACTCTCACTGGATTAAAGATTTAAACTTAGGACATGAAACTATAAAAATACTAGAAGAGAGTGCAGGGAAAACTCTTGAAGAAATCGGTCTGGGTGAGTATTTTATGAGGAGGACCCCCCGGGCAATTGAAGCAGCTTCAAAAATACACTACTGAGTCCTGATCAAACTAAAAAGCTTCTGCACAGCCAAGAACACAGTTAGTAAAGCAAGCAGACAGCCCTCAGTATGGGAGAAGATATTTGCAGGTTATGTCTCCAACAAAGGTTTAATAACCAGAATCCACAGAGAACTCAAACATATTAGCAAGAAAAGAACAAGTGATCCCATCACAGGCTGGGCAAGGGACTTGAAGAGAAACTTCTCTGAAGAAGACAGGTACAAGGCCTACAGACATATGAAAAAAAATGCTCATCATCCTTAATCATCAGAGAAATAACCAAAACTACTTTGAGATATCATCTAACTCCAGTAAGATTAGCCCATATCAAAATCCCAAGACCAGAGATGTTGGCGTGGATGTGGAGATAAGGGAACACTTCTACACTGCTGGTGGGAATGCAAATTAATACATTCCTTTTGGAAAGATGTTTGGGGAACACTTAGAGATCTAAAAATAGATCTGCCATTCAATCCTATAATTCTTCTACTAGTTATATACCCAGAAGACCAAAAATCACATTACAACAAAGATATTTGTACCAGAATGTTTATTGCAGCCCAATTCATAATTGCTAAGTCATGGAAAAAGCCCAAGTGCCCAACTACCCATGAATGGATTAATAAATTGTGGTACATGTACACCATGGAATATTATGCAGCCTTAAAGAAAGATGGAGACTTTACCTCTTTCATGTTTACATGGATGGAGCTGGAACATATTCTTCTTAGTAAAGTATCTCAAGAATGGAAGAAAAAGTATCCAATGTACTCAGCCTACTATGAAACTAATTTAAGGCTTTCATATGAAAGCTATAACCCAGTTATAATCTAAGAACATGGGGAAGGGGGAGAAGGAGGGGAGCGGAGGGGGGAGGTTGGGCGGAGGGAGGGTGATTGGTGGGATTACACCTACAGTGCATCTTACAAGGATACTTGTGAAACTTAGTAAATGTAGAATATAAATGTCTTAACACAATTACTAAGAAAATGCCAGGAAGGCTATGTTAACCAGTGTGATGAAAATATGTCAAATAGTCTATAAAACCAGTGTATGGTGCCCTATGATAGCACTAATGTACACAGCTATGATTTAATTTAAAATAATTTTTTTAAACACACACACAAAAAAAAGATAGGCATTAGAATACCCCAGTGTTTTTCAAACTGTTTTATCTTCTCATTATGCACTTAAAACTACAGTTAAACTTCTGCAGCACACTTAAATTATGTTTATCAAAAAAAAGAATAAAAGAGGGCAGTGCCTGTGGCTCAAAGGAGTAGGGTGCTGGCCCCATATGACGGAGGTGGTGGGTTCAAATCCAGCCCTGGCCAAAAACTGCAAGAAAAAAAAGAATGATAAACAAAAAAAGAGTAAAAGAAAAAAATACTGTGTTTGAACTCCTTTCAAGAATAATGTAATTAATGATCTTTAAAATTTTCATGGCACACTAGTTGAAAATCCCTGGTATACCCTCACAGAGATTTTAGTTTGGAAGTAAAGATAATTGACTAGGAGATTTCAACAAAGTAAAAGATGAAAATAGTGTGTAATAATTCTACAATAAGGTACAAGGTGCCAATGGGAGCAGAGAAGTGGATGCCGTACCTACATACCGTGTTAACAAGTCTGTCCTTAAATACTAGGAGGAAGGACAAGTCATGGAAGATTTCTAAATAAGGGGCAGCATGACCATTTTTAAGTTTTAGAAATATTACTTTACAGATTGAAATATATCAATGAAAACAAGCAACACCAATTGTATTTTCTTTTCTTTCATACCATTTTATATACAAAATTGAATGGTCACAATTTTTTCTTTTTTTGCAATTTTTTCTTTTTTTTTTTTTTTTTGGCCGGGGTTGGGCTTGAACCCATATGGCTCCGGCATTTGGGACCAGCGCCCTACTCCTTTGAGCCACAGGCACCTCCCTGAATGGTCACAATTTTTATCAATACTTGACAGTATGACTAGAAAATAAAAATATTTAATTAAGAAATATTTACATATGCTTAATTCTTTCTGTTGATATTGCTGTTTTGGATTTTTTACAAATCAAGGATATTCAAAGGAAAAACTACAATAATACAATAATAAGCTATTGTTGCAGTAGGTCTTTAAAAAGGTTTTAATATTAAAACTTATAGTTGTAGGTGATACAACAAAGGTGGCATTTTATTATCAATATTAGCTAAAATTTATTGTGCAATGTTAAGCATTCTTGCTTAGATTATCTTATTTATTCTTCACAAGAATCCTAAAAGATATTATCACATACATTTGCAAATGGGGATATTTCAAATTTTGCAATGTAAATAAAGTACATTTGCCCAAAGCTATACGACAGTAAGTGCTGGAATTCAAACTCCAGTCTATCTGGCACCAAAGCCTATTCTTTTAAGTATTATGCCATACTGCAACTTGACTTAGTAGGAAAGGATCACGGTGTTTCTTTTTAGCATATTTTTTTCTATAATTGTCCTTAGCAGTTAAACATTACGCCCCTGAGAAAAAAGTTTAATATACTTCAACAAACACCTGTCGGTCAAGATATGTCCTCTGTTGAGATGAGAAGATTATTAGTGTAAACTTGTGGATTTATATTGGTCCTTTCAGACAAGCCATACTTTCAAATTTTTTCTATAGAATTGTTAAGAAGTATGAGAAAAGTGCAAGGCTAAGTAGAAATAAATAGAAAAGAAGATAGTAAATTATACCTTCACCTAAATATTGAAAAATGTATTGTTCCAGTATAATAAACTAGATAAAAAAGCTAAAACTTGGAATTTAAGTAATGGAGAAAATATCTGGTCACGCTTAAAACAAACCTAAAGACTGCAATCATTGTTTGTATATTAGATAGTTTAAAAATTACATTAGCATCTTTACAAGAGAAATAATACTCATAAAATGTTACAACCTGTGGGAAAATAGAAAAAAGCACAACATGGCTTTTTTCCTGTCTGTCACTGGATGTGTAATTGCCATATCTGGGCAGGTTTGCTCCAGAATCTAACTAGGAAGCCAAATCAAAACCAATGATCAAGGGAGACCAATTTTGAGCACAACTTTTCTTCTTCTTGGGGAAAAAAAAAAACAACACCCACACCATTATTCTGATGATAAGCATCTGTGTAGCACTTTCCTATTTACAAATCAATTTTTACATCACTAGGTATCTTGATTTGATCCTCACAATAACCCCCTAAGAAGTGAAATATTATCAGTATAATCATATTTTAAGATGAGGAATTTGAAGGGCAATCTTTTGATTGTCTTTAAATATCTTAGCCAGCTAATGGTATTGCTCTGATTCCAACCCTGGGCTCTCAACTGCACAATAATTTGTTCACAGAATACCACCACACTCATACAGTGAAAAAAACACTGGATGAGCTTTTGACTCTAATTCTATCACTAGCTTTGTAAAAGTGAAGTTCATATGCATTATCTTATTTAATGAGAAAAAGAAACAACATATAGTAAAGGGGAAAAGGTATTAAACTCCTTAATAAATGAAACTGAAGTTCATAAGGATTACATGTTTTCCACAAGGTCACCTGGTGCCAACATCACCAGAAGGCATATAAACTCTATTGTATATGTGGGAGATTGGCACTTTGAGATTTTTTATTTTTCGCTCACTAAATATTCTCCTCTTTCTTCTCGTATAAGCGGATAAACAGTTCTGTACTTTATTGTCTAAGAAAGGTATGTGTCAGGACAGAAAACAGAAAGGATTTTTAAGTAATTCCAGTACGGCCAGGCACAGTGGCTCATGCCTGTAGCCCTAGCACTCCGGGAGGCTGAGGCAGGTGGATTGCCTGAGCTCACAGGTTCCAGACCAGCCTGAGCAAGAGCGAGATCACGTCTCTAAAAATAGCCAAGTGTTGTGGCAGGCGCCTATAGTCCCAGCTACTCAGGAGGCTGACGCAAAAGAATTGCTTGAGCCCAGGAGTTTGAGGTTGCTGTGAGCTATGATGTCACAGCTCTCTATTGAGGGTGAAAAAGTGAGACTCTGTCTCAAAAAAAAAAAAAAAGGAATTCTAGTATGTTTTTCAAAACCCTAAGCCCTCAAAATAAAAGAAGAATTTGTCACAGGGATGAAAGAGACATTTTCAGGCAGAGAAACACTTATCCTAGCCTCTCTCCATTCTAGAGACTTTCCCAGCTGAGAAAACAGAGAAGTGTTCGGATCTCAAGGCAGCAGGGATCTAGGCTCTGCTTACAAGCAGCATTACCTGGAAGGCAGCAATACCCCAAAAAGGAATGGCATCATAATGCATCTAAGCAAACAGAAACACAGAAATTCTAATAAAAAAGAAAATTCATGCCTTGGAAGTAGCAAATCTCTGTCAGACCAGAACCATTTAGACACAACTCGTATCTCACAGGTAAGCTATTCTATATAAATGATCAATGAACAGAGTCTACCTACCTACAGTCCAGATGGAATCCTATCAGGGAAGAATAGGGAAGTGAGGAAAACCTCAAAAAGGATTGTCACTATCTTTGTCCACTACTCAGGGACTAAGAGTCAAAAATAAAGTTCAGTTATAGAAAATAGATGGCTATTTCTTACATATCTAAATTTATAGACCAAGGCCTCACTACCTAGCACATTAGTGTCATCAGAAACAAAATCCTAACCCACAATCTTTGAATGTTTAATTATAATAATTCATTTTCATAGGATTTTCTACTTTATAAAACATCATTCCTCTTGATCTTAAATCCTAAAATAAATGGGGTCAGGAGAATCATTTCATAATAAAGATGATTTGGCCATAATTCTTGAAATAGCTTTGAGAAATGTACAAAAAATTGAACCCATGAAGAAAGCTTACTAATAGGAATTCAGAATGACTGACTAGACACGAGACTGGGTAAAACTCATGATCCTTTGCTGACAAAGCAACCTACATTGAGGATACAGAGATCCTCATGTCTTTACTGCTACAAATTCCTGAGAAGGAATTATTAATGCAGAACAGGCCCCCTTTTTCCAATTTAAAAAAAAGACATTATACATATCAGCCTTATACTAAAAAATAGTTGATAATCATGGACATGATAACAGTAAGAATCAAGAAATAAATATATATAGTTAAAAATCATATTCTTATAGTTTAATGAATATATTATTATAGAATAGTAAGATATTTGTTCCTTGACAAAGGCATGAATGAACTGACTGCTTTAATCTAATATTTTTAAAATCCAAAGTTTTGTGTACATCTCACTGATTAGATTCTTCTACCCAAAAAGGTAACCAATAGGCCTAAAGGAGAGATCAAATATTCTATTATAAATGAAACTCTTGAGTTCTCCAAAAACATAGCAGTTCATTCATTTTATAGTATAAAATTATTAGCATATGATTTTCACACTTTCCCAATATATAGGATATATTAAATAAAATCAGTTAACATCATTTTTATGTCTATGCCTATTGTTTGGTTCATAGTATACTCCTAATCAGTAGGTGAACACAAAAACTATTCTATTTCTCATGCTCTCTCTTTATAACTCCTAGATTAATGAATATTTTCTAACATCAAAGGTCTGTGGCTGCAGATTTCCAAGCTTCTTTCCTCAAGCTTCTCAAGGCCAAGATGACCTTTATAGAGAATTTTAACTCTAAATAATTCTATAGTAAATTATCTATTTTACTTGACTTACCTAAATTACAAAAGCTGAAATACTGTTTTTTCCCATCCCACCCCAAGGAAAATCCAGTGCTTTCCTATTTTGAGTTTAACTGGCTTTGGGGGAAAAACAAACATGAAGTTTTGTGACATGAAAAATCATCTGGTTATAGTACTGGCATGGCAAACATGAAAGATCAAACACAAATTTGATAATATGTATGCAAAAAGAATAAAATCTACACACAGGTATGCTCCAAAAATTCACCTAAAAGCATACATCATGTTACTGTGCTTTGCTTTATTGCACTTTGCAAATATTGCATTTTTCCACAAATTGAAGGATTGTGACAATCCTGCATCAAGCAGGTCTGCTGGCACCATTTTTCCAAGAGCATGTGCCCACTTCATGTCTTTGTGTCACATTTTGGTAATTCTCTAAATATTTCAAACTTTTTCATTATTATTTTATCTGCTATAATGATCTCTGACCAGTGAACTTCAATGTTGCTATTATAATTGTTGTGAGGTGCCACAAACCACACCTAAGAAGGTAAACCTTATTGATAACTGTTGTGTATGTTCTAACTGCTCCACTGACCAGCCATTCCTCCATTTCTCTCCCTCTCTTTGAGCCCCTCATTCCCTGAAAAACAAGACTGAAATTGAATTGTAGAGTTAATAACTCTACAATGGCCTCTAAGTGTTCAAATAAAAGAGTCACACATTTCTCACTCTCAAAAGCTGGAAATGATTAAGCTTAATCAGGAAGGCACATTGAAAGCCTACATGGTCTTAAAGCTAGGTTTTTTGTGCCAGTTTGGCAACTTGTGACTGCAAAAGAAAAATTCTTGAAGATAATTAAAAGAGATACTCCAGAGAACACATGAATGATAAGATAGCAAAACAGCCTTATTGCTGATATGAAGAAAGTTTTAATGTATCAAAGATCAAACCAATCATAACATTCCCTTAAGCCAAAACCTAATCCAAAGGAAAGCCATAATGTTCTTCACGTCCATGTATGTGGAGAGAGATGAGAAAGCTTTAGAAGAAAAGTTGGAAGCTAGCAGAAGTTCATGAGGTTTAAGGAAGGAAGCTATCTCCATAACATGAAAGTGCAAAGTGAAGCACCAAATACTAATGTAGAAGCTGTTGCAAGTTATTCACAAGATCCAGCTAAGACAATTGATAAAGGAGGCTACATTAAACAACATATTTTCGATTTAGAAAGGATATTAGAGTAAGACATCAACTAGGACTTTCTTACCTATAGAGGAAAAGTCAATGCCTGGTATCAAAGCTTCGAGGATGCTCTCTTCTTCGAGGTTAACGCAGCTAGTAACTTTATGTTGTAGCCAATTCTCATTTGCCATTCCAAAAATCCTAAAGCCCTTAAGAATTATGCTAATTCTACTCTAAGTGGAACAACAAAGCTTGGATGACAGCACATCTGTTTATAATGTGGTTTACTGAATATTTTAAACCCATTGTTGAGGACTACCGGTCAGAAAAAAAATTTTCTTTCCAAATATTACTCCTCATTGACAATATACCTAGTCACCCCCCCACCCGAGCTCTGATGAAGATGTACAAAGATATTAATGTTTTTTTCATGCCTGCTAATACAACATCCATTCTGCAACACCCAGATCAGGGAGGAATTTCAACTTTCAAGTTTTATTACATAAGAATTATATTTGTAAAACTGTCATGCCATAGACAGTGATTACTCTGATAGATCTGAGCAAAGTAAATTGAAAACTTTCTGGAAAGAATTCACCATCCTAGATGCCATCAAGAACATCCATGATTCATGGGAGAATGTCAAAATATCAATATTAATAAGAGTTTGGAAGAAGTAGATTCCAATCCTCACATACGACTTTGAGGATTCAAGTCTTCAGGGAGAAATTAATTGCAGATGGTATACGAAAAGCAAGAAAACTAGAATTAGAAGTAGATGTGACTGAACTGCTACAATCTCAGTACACAATTTGAATGTATGACTTGCTTCTTAAAGATGAGCAAAGAAAGTAGTTTCTTGAGATAGAATCTACTCCTGGTGAAGATGCTGTGAACACTGTTGAAGTTACAACAAAGGATTTAGAATATGACACAAACTTATTTTACATACCAATAGTAGGGTTTGAGAGACTTGACTCCAATTTTGAAAGAAGTTTTACTGTGGGTAAAATGCAATCAGACAGCATCATATGCTACAAAGAAATCTTTCATGAAAGGAACAATTGACGTGGCAAATTTCATTGTTGTCTTACTTTAAGAAATTGACTCAGCCACTTCAACACACAGCAACCATCACCCTAATCAGTTAGCATCCATCAACATTGAGGCAAGTACCTTCACCAGCAAAAAGACTACAACTTGCCAAAGACTCCGGTCATTATTAGTATTTTTTATTTAATAACGTGTTCTTAAAGGAATTTACATTTTTTTAGACATAAGGCTATTGCAAGCTATAAAGACAGTATAATGTAAACATAACTTTTATATTCAAGAGAAAACCAAAACATTTGCATGACTTACATTATGGCAATATTTGTTTCATTGCAGTAGTCTGCAACCAAAACCACAATATCTCTGAGGTATGCCTATACATACTTCTTCTTTATTGATTGTGAAAAAAATTATTTAAGGAACTTAAGGAAAGGCTGGGCATGGTGGCTCATGCCTGTAATCCAAGCACTCTGGGAGACCTAGGCAGGTGTACTGCCTGAGCTCAGGAGTTCAAGACCAGCCTGAACAAGAGCAAGACCCCGTCTCTAAAAATAGCCAGGCATTGTGGTGGGCACTTAAAGTCCCAACTACTCAAGAGGGTGAAACAAGAGGATCACTTGAGCCCAGGAGTTGGAGGTTGCTGTGAGCTATGATGCCAGGGCACTCTACCAAGGGCAACATAGTGAGACTCTGTCTCCAAAAAAAAGAACTTAAGGAAAGCTACAGATGGAAAGAAAGCATACCCAGATAAGGAGACTCAAATGTAAATTAATGAGATACTACAACAAAAAAGTTAAGTCACAAAGTGCAGAAAACAAATAATGAAAAAAGAAAACTTTAAATGAGAATGAAATAAACAGAACAGTTCTAAGGTCCTTTCCCCAGAGAGAAGAAAGAAAAACAGAAATGACACTTTTATGAAGTACGGTCAACAAAAAGTGATGACATAATTTAGACTGTGAGCCAAGTAAGCAATAATCTCAGTATCAAGGATACCTGTGAGATACATGGCAATATTATGTCTTGTAATTCTAATTATGCAACATTCTTCAGTGTCCCTTTAACAGATACAATGTCAAAACATACAACGATGAAAAATATAGTATTTAACTTTCATTGCATGGTAAAATCAGCACATAGTAAAATCTGTTTATACATCCTCCATGACATGTCTGAGAATAGTTGCAAAAAATGAATTCAAAGGAAACAGTGTCCTATAAATAAATAAAATCAGGTAGACTTCTACACTGGTTTAAAAGAAGCTCTGAAGATAATCAATAGAATTTTTTTTAAAAAAACACAAAATAAGCATCTCTCTCAAAGTATCAAAGGCATTAATATCTTTCAAATATTTAATTATTAGGAGAATAAAAAACTGTTCAAAAAAGAAACACCATGCACTAAAAATTTTTGAAGCCCATTTTATCCTTTTCCTTTCTGCTGAAAACACAGAAAACATGACTATCATTAACTTTTATTTCTTACATTAATCCAACATGAAAGCATATCAGATCAATTTAAGAAGGCATTGAAATAGACCTTACAACACACTGATCTTGTATCATATCATAGAATACAACTTATCCTGGATTGGCTCTAAATTTTCACAAATTAAACTATGTCAAAGATTGTCCTAAGGGCTCATTTGGCAGCAAATCAAGTTACTACTGCAGATGAGAGAATCCCAAATGAAAAACAACTGCTGGGGGGAAATATCTGTAGCAGAGAAACAGAAGTCTTCTGCTGATAAAACCAAGATCTATAAAAATGTGAAGAGAATGGAGCAGGAGAGGTAGGAAGTAATATCATAAAGCAAAAGAGCAGTGAACATGAGAGTTTAAGATACAGCAGTTTCAGCTTAACCAAAGCAGATAAGAATAGCACCCAGAAATGGATTTAGTGAGAGTTCACACCCATTCCCACTTCCACCCTGGAGATGCGTGATATTATTGCATGATAACATGCAATGATGGGCAGCGCCTGTGGCTCAAAGGGATAAGGCGCCGGCCCCATACACCAGAGGTGGTGGGTTCAAACCCAGCCCCGGCCAAAAACTGGAAAAAAAAAAAAAAACATGCAATGAGAGAATCTTCTCCCTACTTTGATAACAATATGTTAAATAAATACCATAAAAATATGTCTTATGAAAATTTCATATTTTAATAAGAATAAATTCAAGAATGAACAAACACTTGGCTCGATGAGGATAATTATTGTTTAAAATCACATTAAGTCCAGCTCTTTCTTCACACCTATCAACAATGAAGAGAGAAAAAGATTCAAGATGATGGACAGTGCTCCTGCAGAGTAAATCTAGGTTAAATTTTAAAATATTTTCCTTATATAAAAAGTAGAGAGAGTATACTTAGCCAATTAAAAGCATAATGCACATATAATAACTTGTTTGGCTAGTTGTCTGTAATATTCAAAAATATATATCTTAATACTAACAGTTTTAAGAGATTTAAAAGCAAGAAAAATTGTTTCTCTAAGTAGATCAGTTATGAGGAAAATTACATAATGCATACAAATGTATCATACAAATGTATACTTATTCTGCTAATAGAACTTGTTGATTCCTTTAAAACTTTAATCCATTACATCAATTCATTGTTTAAAAAGGAATAAAGAGGAGGGAGGGAGAAGAAGAAAATGGGAAGGATGAAAGTGAGGAAGTCTCTCTGATACTTTCTTATAAAGTATTATAATTTTCAATAATGTATCAGTAATTTCTGCAATAGTTCTTTAAAGGTAAAACTTTTAAGAAACTCAGTCTATTGGGTTTAGAAACCTAAAGTTCATGCTGCTAAGTAATACCTATAACATCAATTGCGCTTTTTCCTCTTCCTTCCCACATATATTTTTATTTCTTTCTTCCTCTATCTTCCCCTCTCTTTTCCTTCTCTCTCCCATTCTCTCTCTCTCTCACTTCTCTGTTCTCTTCTCTCTCTCTCTGTCTCTCACACACACTATTTAATTCAATTATAAGTCTAAAATAAGACAACTGAATAAGAACTCCCTAGAGAAATAGCAGAAAGAATAAAAACACACATAGAGTTAAATAAGTCAGAAAGCCACATTGTTTATTGGCTACCTTCCTCAAGTCTTTCTTGTTCTTGATAAACCAGCTGTGTCAGATCTGGACAAGTGTGGCTCCAAAACATCTTAGAGAGTTTAATTCTCTCAGTGGTATTACGAGAAATAGGAGGAAAAAGAAACAATCCCAGTCTTAAATCCCAGTACCCCAAAAGCACAGCTGTATGTGTTTCAAAGGTTTTATATAGCATATCTCCATAGATATCCTCTTGGTTTTAAAGCATCTCAGTGATTATAGTTTTCCTCAGTGCATCTTCCAAATCTATAGGTAGAAGGATTAAACATCATGCAGAGCCAGGTTGTGCTTTAATCTACAAAGCTTTAGTAGCAGATTTTAGCAGTTTACCAAACTAGACAATATTTGAAGATATGTTAACCCAGTAGAGTGAAAGAGTGATTTTATAAATTTTAATTCTAAGCTTCAGAAACTTTTTATAGTTGATCTCATCTTCTATGTCATGTCAAAAAAAAACAAAAAACCCCACCAAACTGGCTTCATCAGGATATTCTGCAGCAAAGTTAACCTAGGGTAGATCTAGAATAAATTGAGTCCCCAAAGAATGACCCATAACTGTGCTTCAGGAACACACTGGATCTTGACCAATTCCAATAATAAAAACTGTGAAGATAAAAGCAGGTGTTTGCCTCATTGGGGAACTTGACAATCATGTTATTGGATAATGTATAAGTCTGGAAAAGCATAACAGTTGTCAAATTTATATTTTATCAGAAAAGTGAAGATTTACACAAGAATAAATCCAAATATGAAATCTGTTTTTAATCAAAAGATAAACTATAAATCTATGATTTTTTTCAGTTCAAACTACATTGCATTCTTATCTTTTACTAATATATGATTAGCTTGATAAATGTTAAGTACATGGGGAAGAACGCCATTGTCCAAGTTTCTTTTTTTAAAGATTGCTTAAAAGTAACTTTACAAGCCAAGAAAACAAGCTAAAGAAAATCCCAAATTAGTGGTACTCTATTCTTATTACAAATAATGATGTAAACAACCTAATTTATAAAATCACAAATGTTTATAGTTAAATACTATAGTCTATTTTACTTTAGCAAAATATTACTGAATGATGTACCACTGAAATATTATTATAATAAATATTTCCCCCAAAGTGAAGCAAAATTCTACTCTCAAATGGAATACAATTTAAACTACAAATACTAGAACCAAGAAAAAGGAGAAACATATAGGAACCTCATAGCCCACCTTTCTTCTTGACTGGCATGCTTGGGTCTTTCCACTGCTACAGGATTCAAGATCTCTTTTCAGGTCTCACCTTTATCCAGCTGGATTGAGGCCAAAACCCAGGTATCTGTTGCAAACCACTTCACTGTTCAGTTTTGAAATCCAGGCTGAGTCTTCTATTTCAGATAAAGAAAATAATGATGTATTTTTTCCACAACTAAACTTTTTTCACTGCCCACAGACTTTAGAGAAAAGTAACTTGAGTTTTTCAAGTTTTGCAATTTTTATAAAATAATTATACTGTTTTAAAAACCTGAGAAAATTATTGCAAGCATAAAAAACGTTATTAAAACTCCTCTTCTGGCAGCAACATTTTTGGAAGTTCAATGACTAACTCAATGAAGGCACAAACCAAATTTAGACAGCTTTCTCATTACTTTATACATGACCAAATTCAAAGAAAAACTGGATAATGATAAAGATCCTCAATTCTTTAGATAAAAATTTGATCCCCCATCCCCCCCCCAAAAAAAACACTGTTAAAAACCTCTTTCACTCTGGTCTATTAAAAGGTGGATGAGTTTGAACAGTTTTCTGGGGCAGAATACAGCCCCCCTTCTATTTACTGGATCAGAAGTTCCAAATCTCACCCCCTTAGCACGACAGGAGCCAGCTTGCTGTCACTTCCATTTTTTTCTTCTGTGCTCTCCAAGCCCCCCAGGCTTGATCCTTAATGCCCCTCTTATTCTGATCCTCCCATGTATTAATCGAGAGGATTGAAAAAAAGGAAAGCAATCCCTTGGCATGGAGACATTAAAGTGACAGTGCGACTCAACGGGCACTTGATGCAGGATGAGTTGGCGAAGCAGATTTCTTCACACTGGAGTCATTCACATCGTGCCATGTCTTCGCATTCAAGCAGCTCCCTATCCGGCGAGGAAAAACACAGAGACTGTTCCAGAGGAGAAGCCAAACCTTCCCCCAAAGGTGTTTTCAGAGACGCTGTAGTAGTATTAGACATGTAAGCATAAGCTGTGCAAACGGTCCGCAATTTTCTAAATGAGACAGTGGCAGCTGCTTGGCTTTCACATCCACCCTTTCTTTCAATCTCTCTTCAAATTACCCACCTTCCTTTTGCAGAAAAGACAAGACATTTCTCTGCCACCGCTGGCCACCCCTGCCCACAACCCGTTCTTTTATAGAAGAGCACTGAAATGTCCTGCACTCTCCACGCGATGAAATGTTTCCTCAGGCAGAAGAAACAGTAGCACAAGAAATTATATAACTCTCGAATTTGGCTTCTCTAAGACATGGAGACTGGAGGGTCGGGGGTTGACGGTCTGGGAGATACTGCTTGGTTTTTAACAAAATAGTGCCAGGCCTCCTCGCAGTCCCTCCTCCACCCCACCCCCCGAAACACAGGCTGACAAGTGAAGTGGGTCTTCTAGGGGGATAAGGCGCAAATTTCTCTCAGGTCGCTGTCCAAGAGGGGCGAAAGGAGGAGATCTGAGGGGTCTAAAGACTGGAGGGAGTCAAACAGCTGCGTGGGGAGGAGGCTAGTGAGGGCCGCTCTGACAGTGCTGGGCGGCCGACTGGGGGTTCTGAGGAGGAGGTGCCCAGAAGCGGAGCCTCAACACAAACACACGGGCCAGGTCAAAGGGGTGAGCTCTTTCAAGGAGTGAAAGGGGCGCATAGCTAGTCGCCAGCTAATGAAACTGCACTAAGGAGAGGCAAGCGCGCAGCAACAATCCTGCGCTCCGGCCGCCCCACGTTCCTCTCAGGACTGGGGAAGAGGGAGCCGGACTGACAAATAGCAGGGGGAGGAAATAATGAGCGTGGGGGCGGGTCCACAGGCGGCTGGACCTTGTCGAAGCCAATGAGTGGCCGTAATTTCGGGACATCACGTCCAATCACAGCCCGGATGGAGGGCGCGGCGTTTGACTGAGTGGGGGCGGGTCTGAGCTGCCAGCTAGAGGTGTGAGCCGTAGGACAGCCCCACTTCCCGCCCAGGGCGTTCTGGGTCCCCTCCCACCTGCAAGTCACGTGAGTCGCCAAAATGGCGGCGCTCGGGCGTGAGGCTGGCACTGACCCGATAGATGCAGGTGTGCCATCACTGGGAGCTGGGGAAACGCCCAAAGTAAGTGGAAACCCGAGGTGGTGTGGGCCATGATTTCTGCAGCCTCAAACTATTAACAGACTTTTCTAAGATGATTCACGTAAGGGGGAATGAAAAGCTGAAAGAGTACTGCCCCCAAGCCTGTGCAAGGCACCGTCGAAAGTCCTCAGTTGCAACGGAAAACAGGATCAATAGACTATCTGGAGTCTAGTCCTTATTATATACAGCTTCCTTTTTCTTGTCGCCGGGTCTTTGCACAGGCCTTTTTTTCAACTTAGAATATATCCCTGCGCCTGGGCGGCGCCTGTGGCTCAGTTGGTAAGGCGCCGGCCCCATATACCGAGGGTGGCGGTTTCAAACCCAGCCCCGGCTGAACTGCAACCAAAAAATAGCTGGGCTTTGTGGCGGGCGCCTGTAGTCCCAGCTACTTGGGAGGCTGAGGCAAGAGAATCGCTTAAGCTCAGGAGTTGGAGGTTGCTGTGAGCTGTGTGATGCCATGGCACTCTACCGAAGGCCATAAAGTGAGACTCTGTCTCTACAAAAAAAAAAATATATCCCTGTGCCTATCCCTCCCAACTTTACCGCCAAGTTTCTTCTCAGGTAATTGGTTTAAATGGCACTTCCTCTGGGAAGCCTTCCCATACTTCCTAATTAAATTTTCCTAGAAATTGTTGAGGGATTATTTTTATTTTAATTTTTTTGACATCCTCATTCTGCGTTTAAATTCCATGCTTTTGTTTTCCTTGACCTCCCGCTAGTTTGGGAGATCCTGAGTACACTGACTTTTATCTTAATTCCCCAGGGGGCCTGCGTATGCCAGGTGCCCCATAAATGATGAGTGAATGTTGAATAAAATTCTGAAGGTCTGGTGAAATAATAAATATAAAGGCTTTGCAGACTATAAACCTAAAACACTGTTACTGACATAAGCGTGGTGACCAGTTGAGTGGCCTTGGCTTAATTTTTAGATAAAATGTTGGTTATACTTATCAAAAGGTCAGGGGAGATACCATGATCAGGAAGGTGGTTTTCCCAAGGCAGGGCTTATCCATTCCATCACAGATGGGCTGACTCCTGCAATTTCTCCAAATGTGGGAAACTCAACCCCACAATTTGTGAAAATGGAGAACTGTGATCATGCTCTTCCCTGCTAAAAATATTTATAAAAAGTAAAGAAAAAGATGTTATAGCAAAATGTTTATATTTTAAACTTAAAATGAAAGCAGGCCATTCTTTTGACAATGCCTTGCAAGGTTTAGGGCCAGCACTCATTAAATGTTTGCTGTCCTGTTTTCAGTGTTAAAGTATTTAATGTCCCGTAATCATGATTCTTTTCCTTGTACAGAGGTTTGGTGTAGAAAACCTAGATTTAAGTCTAGTTCCTGAAAATTGCAATTTTTAGAGGTTTCCCCACCCCCATCCTCTTCAGATAGTTTAAAGAAAAAGCAGTTCTGAAATGAATGGTCCAAGGAAAGAAACACTTCCACTATTATTCATTATGTAACACCGTAAGATGGTACAAAGAAGTCCATACCTTCTGGATGTTGATTCTATCGCCAAATGAGTAATGCAGTGATACTCAACATGTTGTTTGTCCATTGACTACAGCATCAGAAGCACTTGGTACTATAGGCCTCACTTTACCTCTGTTGAATCCTGACACTTCTGAAGGGAGTTCAAGAGACTGCATTTCAGATACTCCATGCAATTCTTCTGCACACTTAAGGTTGAGAACCACTGTTTTATAAGTATCCTCTGTGTTCATTATTCTTAGTACATTCTAATTCTTTTGCGTAGGACTCTTTAAATTGGAGATTTAATATTTGTCCTTGACTATAAACATTAAAATGGAGACTGGTGTAAATTTGTGACGCGCCATCAATTTTTTTTTTTATCTATTTGGCTAATCTGGAAGAAAATCTGAATTTTGCATTAACAGCCCTTCCACTTACTATTGTAGTAAACATTTGCAACCACAATTTGGATTTGCAAGAAATGTCCATATTTCCTTGTTTAAATGAAATTAAACACAACTCTTAATCCCCACAATGCCAGAGTGGCAAAAAATGTAACACATGTTATTAAGACTTTCTGCCGAGACCTGAGAGTCTTACACAGAGCAAACAATTCAGAAAGTATGTTGTCTGAGGTTGCAATTTTTTTTTTTATCCTCATTTGTTTCTGTTAAGATATTACTAGCCAACTGGGCAATCCTTTATGGTCATTGACATTGTCAGTTGTCATGTATACCACATAACTATTTCTGGCAAAGGCCCTACTTTCACTTCAGGTGCTAATAGGGAACTACATGTGTAATTTATATAGTCCAGATGATATAGGGCCTGACACATTACTATACTATAAATTTTTTTAATCTGAATCTGTAGAATTTATAAGATCCTATTTAATATTAATATGTAATATCATTAGTTATTATGGCTCTGGAATTTTGTGTTTTCCAGGACATCAAGATGGCAGCATCTGTTCATGGTCAGCCTGGTCCTTCTCTAGGAGATACAAAATTCAGGAGACCAATGGTCATTGAAATCATGGGAAAAAAATTTGAATGTCTTAGGAAAGAAATGTAAGAGATACATCCAATCTGAAATTCAGTAACTATATGCAAATCTTTTGTATTGCTATTTTTTCTAAGGAGTATCTAAGATCTGATTAACGTGATTGAGTTGTTTATGAAGGAAACTTACTGAAGAGAACTGGAGGGAAACATGGACACATGAAAATAGTGGCTTGTTAGGATATTTGGGATTATGTATAATTTATTTTACTTCTTAAAAAAATGTCCAAAATTGGGCTTGCAGTAGCTTACATCTATAATCTTAGAACTCTGGGAGGCCAAGGTGGGTAGATCGCCTAAACTCAATTCAACACCAGCCTGAGCAAGAGTGAGACCTGGTCTCTACTAAAAATAGAAAAATTAGCCAGGCATTGTGACAGGCACCTGTAGTCCCAGCTACTCAGGAAGCTGAAGGCAAGAGGATCACTTGAGCCCAGGAGTTTGAGGTTGCTGTGAGCTGTGACGCCATGGCACTCAACCAGGGGCGACAAAGTGAGACTCTGTCTCAAAAAAAAAAAAAAAAAAAAATTCAAAAATTATTGCTGATACATTTTGATATGTATGATATCAAATATATGATAAATATATTTTAATTAGTAATTCGGAGAAAAGCACTAGAGGGGCTGTTTATACTTAACTGAGAAGCAATTACAATTCATCAGTTTAGGATTGATTATCTCAGCCATACTTCTTACCACAGCAAAAGAAAGTGCAGATTTCATGGAGCATATACAGTCTGACATTATCATTTTGACTTTTAAATGAATAGAGCTTAAGAAAAAATCAGAGAACAGGTGATCTTAAACTTTAGAAATTTCTGGATTGAGGTATGGGTAAGAATAAGAAAACTAGGTCTATCATATCTCTTTGGATGAGGTTTTATAAATCCTAAAGAAATTATTTTTAATGTATCAAGGCTAATTAAGAAACAGTTATTTTCAGGTGGCGCCTGTGGCTCAAGGAGTAGGGCGCCAGCCCCATACACCGGAGGTGGTGGCTCAAACCCAGCCCTAGCCAAAAAAAAAAAAAAAAAGAAAACTGCAAAAGAGAAAAAAAAAGAAATAGTTATTTTCTAGAAGACCTAGCCAAATGTAAACAGCCTTTTTTAAATGACCTTAAGCAAATTAATTTTTAGTAGCAGGAAATTCTTGGATTTAGGTAGTTCACCAAATTTGGCTACATTGGAACATATTTATATTTATTTGTGGCCAAAATTCTTTAAAGGAGCTCTATTTTAGAATCACCCTAAGTCTTCTCAGAAAGAGAATCATATTGTCCCATTAGAATGCAAGTTTCATGAGGAATGGGCATTGTTTTTTCCTTTCTTTTGCTTTGTTTACTGCCCTATCTCCAGCACTTAGAAAATACTTTCATATAGTAAATGTTCAAGAAATATTAGAGAGAGGGAAGGGGTGGGGGAAAGAAATGAGAAGGAAAGAAAACAGGAAACAGAAAGAGAGAGAAGGGAAAATAAGGGAAAGGGAAAGAAATAGAAAAGGACTGAGAAAACAGCGTGGCATCCCAAAGAATGAAAGTATTATGTTGAACTTAATTTTTCTCTTCATTTTTTCTGTTAGGACATTGAATGGAATGGGAACAGTGCTCTTTGGAACAACAGCTGGATTCTCTGGAATATTGGCAAACTTCATTTTTAGACACTGCTTTAAAGTTAAACATGGTGCTTTGAAAACATATGCATCATTGATTACACTTCCATTTTTGTCTACGATAGTTGCTTACAAGCTCTTTGTAACTGATGCTTTATATTCAGGTAAATTTAAATTCACAAATGTGTAATGTAATTATGTCTAAATAAAGATGTAATTAACATATACTATTGCTACTGCTAATAATCCCTTACATTTGTATGTTGCTGCACCAGTTACTTACAAAGTATCTTCACATGTATTGTCCTAGTGATCCCCACAACAATCCTCCCAGTTAGGCAAAGTAAATAGCACCGTTTCTTTTTTATAGATAAGCAACTCAGAGGCATGTTCAACTGCATAGGAAACAATATAATATACTAGACAAAGAATAGACTTTAGAATATCATATAATACACATAATTTCATTTATTTATTTTTGAGACAGACTGTCACTATGTCGCCCTCAGTAGAGTGCTATGGTGTCACCGCTCACAGCAACCTCAAACTCTTGGGCTTAAGTGATTCTCTTGCCTCAGCCCCCCAAGTAGCTAGGACTACAGGAGCCTGCCACAATGCCTGGCAATTTTGTTGTTGTTGTTGTTATTGTTTGTCAGGCCCAGGCCAGGTTCGAACCTGCCAGCTCCAGTGTATATGGCTGGCACCCTAGCCACTGAGCTACAGGCACCGAGCCAATACTCATAATTTCAGACCCTACCTCCTACCACTTAAGTTTGTGATATTCAGCAAGTCATTTCATCCAGGAGCTTCTATTCTCTCATTTATGAATCAGTAGTAATAGTATTTACCTCACAGGATTGTTGTGAGAACTAAAAGATACCGTATGTTAAATGGTTAACACAGTATCTATTATATTGTGGGCTTCTAATGTTATTTCCTGCCTCTTTACCTTGAGTTCCACAATTAGTAATTGATGGAGCCTTTAGCCCTTATTTATTCTTTAAGTCTGTGTTTAAATATCCTTTCCCCAGGGAAATCTCTGACTCCCTTATAGTAGGATAGGTTTCTAGATATCGTCCCCATTCACTTTACCTTCAAAACATTGTCCTACTTAGAATTATTTAAATATTTGTCTAATGTCTTTCTTTCTTGTAGACTGTCCAGAAGGTCAGAAATCAAGTCTCTTTTATGCACCACTGTTTCCCTCGCATCTAGCATGTGCCTGAGACATAGTAGACAATAAAAATGTACTCACCTAGAATCCAGGCGTCTGATTTGCTAGTTTACTATTCTTTCATTACTTCTATAATTGCTTCTATAATAACCATGTAAGTAAAAGGTAATTCTCAATATGCTAAAATATAAGACCATCTTTTTAATGTGATGCATTTAGTCTGCTATGTGCCACAGACTTTGTATTTCTAATATTTTTGCCTACAGTTTCATTATAGTTGGACGCACTGCAGATAACTATGAGATAAAACACTATGTTAAAGCTCTTATCCCAAGTTTTAAAGGGAGACTGAATTTGCTTTTGTTTTCCAGATAATATAAGCAAAGAAAATTGTGTTCTTAGAAGTTCACTGATTGCCATAGTATGTGGTGTTTTATATCCCAGTGGTTTGGCTTTTTCTAAAAATGGACGTCTGGCAGTCAAGTAAGTCTGTTATTTCTTTTCTTCCTTTCTCTTTCCCTTCCTTTAATTTTATTTTAAAGTTTAGCAAACTTTCCTTATTCTTTAGCTCTCAATGATATGTTTTAATCAAGTATAGTAGTTTGGTATTTCAAATAGCTAACTTTTAACTTTTTTGCTATCTACATGATAGACCTAGGATGGAGTTTATTAGCTGATAAACTTATGATAAAATATTATCCAGGAAAAGTGACTAACTCTTTCTACTTTTTAGGTATCATACTGTCCCACTGCCACAGAAAGGAAGGGTTTTACTCCATTGGATGCTACTCTGTCAGACAGAGATAAAAGCAATGGCAGTTCCTCTCGTCTTTCAGACAGCATTTGGAGTATTGAATGGACTACACGATCATGCAGTGTTTGAAAAGTCACTTGGGAAAACTGTGAATAAAGATTAACCAAAGAATAAATGGATGCTAACTCAGCGGAAAGGATTTTTATGAGGATTTGAGCATTCCTGAAAGAGTTAAAACTAACACTGGACAGATGATTTGTTTCTGTCCTTTCTGCCTGGCATATAATAAATGCTCAATAAATATTCAACAATTAAATCAATAAATGTAAGTTTCATCTTACATGTAAGATGTAAGTTTTATCCTTTTTTTTTTTCAAAATATGTCCATTTTGTCTGGTACGTAGTATATAACAAATATTCAGTAAACATTTAGTAATTAAATAAACATAAATGTAACAATAATGAAGGTTTCATCTTTATGTGTGGAAATGGGTTTAGGCTTCAAAGTCTGGTCTATGCAGTTATGTATTCATTGATTCATCAAACATGAACATCTGCTAAGCCTCAGGAACTGTATTACATATAATAAATATTTCTTCCCCAGAAGACCTCACAATTAGAGGAATGAGAAATGTAAACATACAGTATGAGAGAATTTAGAGAGGTATACACATAATTCTGTGGGACCACTGAGGGCATAATGATGTATTACTTAGGCAAAAGGGGAAGCTATGGGGAGAAAATAACACTTGAGCTAAGTTTTAAAAGAGGAGTTAGAAGTTGATAAGAAAGCAAAGAGTGAAATAACATACAGGCTATTTCTCTAAACTCTAATTCAATATATTACTATCTTAACATTTACTAATTGTCTTGACTATGTAGTTTAAACATTTATTGAGTGCCTATTTGCTATATATTAAGATAGGTACTGGGGTACTGCTATATATTAAGATTCACTCCCTGCTCTCAGGTAGCTTCAAATCTTAAAGTTCACAGTATGGTCTTGATTCTCCTAAGGCATTCCTAAGCCACGCATTTATCTTAGTTCAGGAATGAAAACTGATTAAGAATTAGAGAACGGAACCTCACATCTCATTCTTCTTGTCCTGCCCATATTCATTTTGAGAGTAAAGACTTGGTAATCTTGCAAATACAGCAAGTTGACGTATGTTCACCTCTCCTGTCACCTGAAAACTGAACGGATTCTTACTTTACTCTATGTCTTTAAATTGTCTTCTACAATACAAAAGCTGGCAAGGCAATATTTACCTTTGGCATTAGAAAGCAATACTTGCCACAGTGACCACAAGAGACCTGAAAGGGGAAATTAGGGAAAACTTGGTCTTGTGGGTCCACACCCAAAAGTAAAGCTAGATAAGTCATTGAAGAAAGGCAACCAACCAGGTCCTGAAATTCAGACGTGCAAAGTACAGCCTGGAGCTTGAATCAGTGTTCAAATCCTGCCTTCCCTACTTAGCAACACAAGTGACTTCACCTCTGCACCTCAGTTTCTTCATCTGTAAAGTGGGGAATAAAAATTGTACTCATCCTCATGGAATTGTAAAAATTAAATGAATTAATATCTGTAAATCAAAACAGTGCCCAACTCACGGGCAGTCTATATGTGTTTATTGCTGTCTTTGTCTGTTTGGGCTAGTGTAACCAAATACCTTAGATTAGGTAGCTTGTAAATAACAGAAATTTAATTTCTCATGGTTGTGGAGACTAAGAGATCCAAGATGAAGGAACAAGCATATTTGGTATCTGATGAGGGCCTGCTGATTCATGGATCATAGATAATGCCTTCTTGCTGTGTCCTCACATAATGAAAGGGGCAAAAGATCTCTGTAACCTCTTTTATAATGGCACTAACCCAAATGATGAGGTGTCTGCCTAATCTGTTCTCAAAGACCCCACCACCTAATACCATTACGTTGGGGATCAGAATTTCAAAATATGAATTTTCAGGGAAACAAACATTCAGACCATAGCAGGCACCATTGTTACAGTTATTATTGTTGCTACTAATGCGTACAATATTGTGGTCCTTTTCCTAATCTGTAGTTACCAGTTTAAATTTTAGATGGCAAAGATTAGAAACCCAATAAGGGGGATTCAGAAGATACCTTGTAGTTGAATAAACATGTATTTATATTTATTCAGCTAATGTTGAGTCATCACATATATGAAATACATTGAATACCATACTAAATGTGTTTCTTCTGAAACATTAATAACTGCTTTGTAATGTGGTTATAAAGATTCAAATACATAAAACCATCCCGTACCATACCTGGTGTGCAGAAATTGCTCGATAAATGTATTTACTTTCCCTGATACACAGAGCAACACAGAATAAGAATGACAGCAGTATTCTCATCAATAAAAACTAAGATATGATCCTTCTTATGTTAACTTCACTTCAATCTTGCTTCCTTCATTTCCCCCGACTTCCTTTGCCATGTAATTTTCCCCCTACTTTGCTGTTGTATTGCACTGTAGTGTACTATATTGATTTTCTGACAGCTTTCATACAATTGTTTTATCTCAAATTAACTATCCAGTATTTGAATTTCCAAGTTTAAGCAATAATATAATAATGAAGAAATAGTATTATATAGATAAGGTTAAATTCAAAGATTTCTTCACCCACCTTCATAAGCTTCATTTAAAAAAATATTCTTCTGAAGATAAATAACCCATATTCCTCCAGCTCTGTCACCCTATCCCTATAAACATAGACACACTAACATTAATTAACATGAATCTCTTGGTAGCTCTGAACCCTACCAGCTTCTTTTTTCTTTTTCCCCTGCCTAGACCCCATCGGTCAGCTCTTCATCCTTTTCATCCTTTTTACCAGATTCTCCTCCCAGGTTATTATGGCCAAGTAGATGTGAGGCTAAAACAACCCACGAGAGGCTCCTTATTTAAATATCTCTCCCATGGGAAGGATGTCTGGCCCTCTTCTCTAGGCTTGGCTAAGGGGAGGTGGAGTAGGCTGAGCCCACCCCATGCCACCAGCTTCAATGCAGTAACAAAAAAAACACACCAAAGCCTCCCCAAGACTAGGCATAGCAAAAGAAAAGATTGGTGAGCCTAAAGACATAGCAATAGATATTCAAAATAAACTAAAAAATAATTCAGGAAGGGGAGGAGCAGAAATTTTTTCTGAAAAATTACCAAACTTGATGAAAACTATAAAGCCACAGATTCAAAAGCTCAATGAACTGCACACAAAAGAAACATGCAAAAAAACTACTACCAAGCCACATCATAATCAACTTGCCTAAAACCAGTGATAAAGAGAATATCTTAACAGGAGCCAGAAAAATAACAATGGAATGAGAATGACAGCAATCTTCTCATCAGTAAAAATGCAAGCATGAAAACAGTAGAGCAAACTTTCTAAACTACTGAAATGTTAACCCAAGATTCTGTAACAAAAAAATATTTTTCAAAAACTAAGTGTCTTAGCCAGTTTTGTGCTGCTATAAAGGAATATCTGATACTGGGAGCTTTATAAAGAAAAAAGGGTTGTCTGTCTCACAGTTCTGAAGACTGTACAAGAAGAATGATACTACCATCTGTTTTTGGTGAGGGCTTCAGGGAACTTCCAAAAAAGGCAGAAAGGTGAAAGAGAAACAGGTATATCACATGACAAGAGGGGGCATAAGAGAGAGAGGAGGGAGTGTGGGCTTTTTAAACAACAACTCTCATGTGAACTAATAAAGCAAGAACTCACTCATTAGTGAGGGGAAGGCACCAAGCCATTAATGAGGGATCCACCCCCATAACCAAAACATCTCCCACCAGGCCCTATGTGCAACATCAGGGATCACACTTCAACATGAGATTTGGAGGGGAGAAAACCAAAACTATATCACTAAGGCTACAAAAGGAGAATGATGGGCTGGGCGTGGTGGCTCACACCTGTAATCCTAGCACTCTGGGAGGCCCAGACAGGTGGATTGCCTGAGCTCACAGGTTCGAGACCAGCCTGAGCAAAAGTGAGACCCTGACTAAAAATAGCCCAGCATTGTGATGGGCACCTGTATTCCCAGTTATTTGGGAGGCTGAGGCAAGAGAATCACTTGAGCCCAAGAGTTTGAGGTTGCTGTGAGCTATGATGCTATAGCACTCTACTGAAGGTGACAAAGTGAGACTCTGAAAAAAAATAAAAAAAGGAGAATGATGTCAGCAAGATGGCAGAATAGGAAGCCTTAGCCCCTCTTTTCTCCATAAAGACACCAATTTAACAATACACAAACAAAAATCCCTCTGTGAGAAGTCCATAAACCAGTTTAAAAGGTACCTGCACCCAGATGGGCACAAAGCCAAAAACACTGAAGTATGGTAGAAAAATATGTGGTATGCATACTTGCCAGAAACCTTCCCACCCACTACCCATCTCATCTCCACCCAGCATAGCAATGCAAAATTATGAGGAAATTGCCAACTCCTGTCTTCTTGGGAGTGAGAAACAAGCAGTATCTAAGTCCAATGTTCTGATATTCAAGGGGATTCCCCAATGGTCAGGGACCATTTTCTGTCTTACCTGATTCCAGCACTGACATAAATGGGTGCCAGGTAAGGGGTTTCTGAGAACAAAGACGGTCAATTTGCAACAGGGTCTATAGTACCGCAGACAGACACTAAGTAGACACAACAGCACCAGAGAAGCCATGTTATCAAAGGCAGACACCAGGGTGAGGTGCTGAATAGAAAGCCACAAACCTCTTCAATTCCAGAGAAGATGAGACCCCAGAAAAAGATTGAGAAGTCTCCAGAGTCTCTAGCTCAGCTAAACAGAGAAACTCCTTTCTATACAAATCCAGACCACAGTGATTGGGAGAGGTAACTAATTCTTCAAATGCCAAAAAAACGAAAACAAAAACGAAACAAAACAAAAAACCCACACTAACAAAATGGAGACATAGAAAAAAGGAAAAATATGACATATTTGAAGGAATAAAATAATATCCAGAAACCAACTATAAAAAACAGAGATAGAGGAATTACCAAAGAATTGTGTTATTGTCATAATTTTGCTCTCAATGAATTAAAAGAGCATAAATAGATAATTAAGTGAAGTCAGAAAAACAATGCATGAAGAAAAAGAATATACACAAAGAGGTATAAACTATGAATAAGAACGAAACAGAAATTTTGCAACTAAAGGATACAATAAATGAAAAATTCACTAGAGGAACTCAATGACAGACTTAACTAGACAAAGGAAAAAAATCTGTAAACTGAGGTCTTTGGGTTTTGATGGAGGGCCCTCTACTTGGAACTCGTGGAACTGGGCCACCTTCTAGTCAGAGCTGCAAGAGCAGTGAACATTTCTAAAACCCACCGGGCTTTCTGTATGAAGTGTGACAAGCACCAGCCCCACAATGTGACACAGTATAAAAAGGGCAAGGACTCTCTATGCCCAGGGAAAGCGGCGTTATGACAGGAAGCAGAGTGGCTATGGTGGGCAGGCTAAGCTGATTTTCCAGAAAAAGGCTAAAACTACAAAGAAGATGGTGCTGAGGCTTGAGTGTGTGGAGCCCAACTGCAGTTCTAAGAGAATGCTAGCTATTAAGAGATGCAAGCATTTTGAACTGGAAGGATATAAGAAGAGAAAGGGTCAAGTGATACAGTTCTAATCATCTTTTATTTTATCATGAAGACAATAAAATCTTGAGATTATGTTCACTTCAAAAAAAAAAATCTGTAAACTGAAAGACAAGACTATCAAAATTACTGATGTTGCCAATGAGAAAAATAAAAAAAAAAGATGAAGAAAAGTGAAGAAAGCCTAAGGAATTTTTGGGACACCATCAAGTAGAATAACATACACGTTACACAAGTGTCATAAAGATAAGAAACAGAAAGGAGCAGATATTCTATGAGAACAAAATGATAGCCAAAAGCACACAAATTCAAGAAGTCAAAGAAATCCAACTAGGATAAATATAAAAAGACCTCCATTAGGACAAACTGTCAAAAATCACAGACTATGAGATGATATTGAAAGCAGTACAAAAAAAGCAACCTATCAAGTGTAAGGAAGCTATATATAGTATCACCAGACTTCTCAGGATAAACCTTGAGGTCTATAAGGAAGTGAGATAATATATTCAAATATTGGGGGGGCTGGGGAGCCAACCAATAATACTATATCCTGTGAAATTTTCCATGACAAACAAAAAATAAATCAAGACTTTTTTAGATAAACAAAAGTTGAGGGAGTTCAAGAAATGCCTAAAGGAGTTCTTCAAGTTGAAGAGAAAGGATAATACACAAAACACAAAATATAGAAATATAAAACTCCCTAATAAAAATAAATACATATATAGACAAATATACAATTCTTTATTGTGGCAATACAGATGTATAAATCACTTTTAAATTTGTTATATAATTTTAAAAACAGAAGTGTGACATGTAATTATAAATCTAAACTAATGGGTGTATAATATAAAAACAGCCAATATCTGCCATCAATAAGATAAAGTGAAGAGAACAGAGATGTAAAGAAGTAGAGTCTTTATACACAATTAAAGTTAAGTTGTTATCAGTTTAAAACTGTTGTAACTTTAAGACTTTTTTTGTGTGTGCATGTGGTTTGTTTGTTTTATTTAGCAGGCCCCAGCAGGGTTCGAACCCACCGGCCCTAGTGCATGTGGCCAGAACCCTAACCACTGAGCACAGGCAGCCAGCCATATAACTTTAAGACTTTCTTATATAATTGTAATGATAAACACAAAGGAAATATCTATAGAATATACTTAAAAAATGAAAATGAGAAGGGACTCAAAATATATCACTATGAAAAATCAGCAAAGGTGAAACAAAAAAGCTATAAGACATAGAGAAAAAATTAACAAAATAGCAATGGTAAATCCTTCTCTATCAGTAAGTACTTTAAATGTAAACAGATAAAATACATCAATTAAAAGACATAGTTTGAATGGACAAGAAAATAAGATCCAAATATATGCTGTCTATAAGAGACTAGATTTATATCTAAGGACAAACATAGGCTAAAAGTAAAAATGTAGAATAAGATATTCCACACAAATAGGAAACTTAAGTAGAGTAGGGTGGCCTAACTTATATCAGACAAAATAGACTTTAAGACAAAAACTGTCACAAGAGACCAAGAAGAGCATTATATAATGATGAAAATGTAAACTCATTAAGAAGATAAAGCAATTATAAATATATGTAATCGCTTAATTATAAATATATAATCACTCTGTAATTGCAATTATAAATATATAACCATTATAATTATATATATATATAATTTATAATTGCTTAAGCCCAAGAGTTTGAGGTTGCTGTGCATTCATATATATATATATATATATATATATGAGAGTTCAAAAACATTATGAAGCAAACACTGACTGAACTGAAGGGAGAAATAGATAACATGATAATAGCAGGAGACTTCATATCGCACTTTCAGTTACAGACAGAACAATTAAACATATGATCAATAAAGAAACAGAAGATTTGGACAATTCTATATACCAACTAGACCTAACAAACTATATAGAACATTTCACCAAGAGCAGCAGAATACACAGTATTCTCAGGTATACATGAAACATTCTCTAATATAGAGTGCACGTTAGGTCATAAAATAAGTCTTTAAAAATTTGGGAAGATTGGGTGGCGCCTGTGGCTCAGTGAGTAGGGCGCCAGCCCCATATACCAAGGGTGGCGGGTTTAAACCCAGCCCCGGCTGAACTGCAACCAAAAAATAGCCGGGCGTTGTGGCCAGCACCTGTAGTCCCAGCTGCTTGGGAGGCTGAGGCAGGAGAATCTCTGAATCCCAAGAGCTGGAGGTTGCTGTGAGTCCTGTGACATCGTGGCACTCTACCGAGGGTGGTAAAGTGAGACTCTGTCTCTACAAAAAAAAAAAAAAAAATGGGGGAAGATTAAAATCATTAAGAAGATTGAAATGCCTCTCTGAAATCAATGGAATGAAACTAGAAATAAATATGAGAAGATAATAGGAAATCCAGAAATATGGCTCAATGCCTATAGCTCAGTGTTTAGGGTGCCAGCCATATACATCTAGGCTGGTGGGTTTGAACCCAGCCCAGGCCAGATAAAACAACAATGATAACTGCAACAAAAAAATAGCCGGGCATTGTGGCAGGCACCTGTAGTCCCAGCCACTAGGGAGGCTGAGGCAAGAGAATAGCTTGACCCCAAGAGTTTGAGGTTGCTGTGAGCTGTGATACCATGGCACTCTACTGAGGGTGACATAATGAGACTCTGTCTCAAAAAAAAAAAAAAATCCACAAATATGTTAAAATTAGACAATGCATTTTTAAAAGACCAGTGTATCAAAGAAGAAATCACAAAATAATTTAGAAAATAGCTGAAGACAAAAATGAATCACAATATACTAAAATTTATGGGATACAGTGAAAGCAATACTAAGAAAAAACTTTGTAGTGATAAATGATCAAATTAATAAACAAGAAAATCTCAAATCCACAATCTAAATTTATACCTTGAGGAACTGGAAAAAAAAAAAGAAGACTAATAAACTATACTTAAGGTCAGTAGAAAGAAGAAAGTAATAAAGTATAGAGCAGAGATAAATGAAATAGAAAATAGAAAAAAAGTTTAAAGATCAATATAACCAAGTTGTTTTTTTAAAAAGATTAACAAAATTGACAAATGTTTAGCTAAACTAAAAAGAAAGCCAAAAAATAAAAACCAACAACAAAAGAATACTCAAATAACTAAAATTAGAAATGAGAGAAAGAATATTACCATTAATATCACAAAAATAAAAGAGGGAGTATAAGATACTGTTATGGACAATTATATGCACACAAATTTGATTATGTAAGAGAGAAATTTAGGAGAACACATTATAATTTAAAATACTAGGTTACAAAAAAATAAATAATAGATCAATTGAACAGACCAATAAATGGTAAGGAAATTGAAGTCACAATCAAAAACCTCCCAACAAAGGAAAGCTCAGAATAACATGACTTCACTGGTGAATTCTACAGCTACTTAAAGAAAGATAACACCAATTTTTACAAAACTCCTGCAAAAAATGGAAGCAAAAAGAACATTCCAGATTCTGTAAAGCCAGCATTATCCTGATACCAAAACCAAAGACACAGGAAAATAAAACTATAAACCAATAGTCCTGATGAATGTTGATATAAAAATCCTAAACTAAATGCTAGCAAACTGAACTCAACAGCATATGAAAAGGATCATATATCATGACAAAATAAGATTTATACATGGAATGCAAGGATGTGTCCACATATGAAAATCAAAGAATGTAATATACCACATTAACAAACTGAAGGCCAAAACCACATGATCGGCTTGCAACCCATAGCTCAGTGAGTAGGGTGCCAGCCACATACACTGAGGCTGAAGGGTTTAAGCCTGGCCAGGGCCTCCTAAACAACAATGACAACTACAACCAAAAAATAGATGGGCATTGTGGCAGGTGCTTGTACTCCCAGCCACCCAGGAGGCTGAGGCAAGAGAATTGCTTAAGCCCAAGAGTTTGAGGTTGCTGTGAGCTGTGTGTGACACCATAGCACTCTATGGAGGGCGACATAATGAGACTCTGTCTAAAAAAAAACAACAACACATGATCATATTAATTGATGCAGAAAAAGCATTTCAAAAATTTTGACACTCTTTTATGATTTAAAAGCCATGTGTAAAAAAAACCCATTGCTGAGGGAAAAAGGGAGGGGGGTGGAGCCTTGGTGTGTGCCACACCTTCTGGGGGCAAGACATGATTGCAAGAGGGACTTTACCTAACAAATGCAATCAGTGTAACCTGGCTTATTGTACACTCAATGAATACCCAACAATAAAAAAAAAAAAACCATTGCTAATATCCTATTTAACAACAAAGGACTGAAAACTTGTCCTCTAAAATGACGAACAAGGTAAAGATACCCATTCTTGCCACTAATGCAACATAATACTAGAAGTTCTAGCCATAGCAATTAGACAAGAAAAATAAATAAAAAGACATCCAAAATGGAAGCCGTGGCCAGGTAGGTGCACTGCCGGAGCTGCTGCTGTGGCAGCTGCTGCTAGGTAGGCTGCTGACACCAGTGGGCCACAAAGTCCACATTCACCTGGATACTCATTGCTGACCAACTGCCCTGCCTGCCAGCATACCAGGGAGGACCTCAGTTCACAAAAGCAGTGATTCCCATTCTTTCTCCTCAATATATCCCATCTCCTGACATGCCACTGAAGGGGGAATTTTCCTTTACAAGAAGAAAATTTTGATGGAGAGTTATCCAACAACACAAAGGCTTATGGCCATTAAGATTGGGCCATTTAACTTCAAAGCCTAGAGCCAAGGAAGAACAAACCATATATGAGGAGAAATCAATAAAGAAATATTGGCAACATAAAGAACCAGAACAGATCATCTCACCCAAGGGATCACAATGTAGCTACCACATAAGATCCCTACTACAGAGAACTATGGAAATGACAGAAATGGAATTCAGATTATGGATGGCAAAAAATAATAAAGGGAAAGTGGAAAACCAGCAAAAGGAAATTCAAAAATTACCCCAAGAATTTAACAAAAAACAAGACAAAGTCCCCAAGGATATAGATAAAATTTGAAAAGAAATAATGGAGCTCAAAAAATTGAAGGAGTCATTCAGGAAGTTTCAAACCATAGTAGAAAGCTGCAACAGATTAAAACATGATAAAGAAAGAATCTCAGAGTTTGAATACAAGGCCTTTGAGATTACTCAGTCCTTTAAAGAGGCAGAAGAGAATGAACAGACCAATTTCTTAGCCATGGTACAAATGAAAGCATACATACATACAAATTATACAATTATAGGTATCCCCAAAGGAGAAGACGAGAATCCCTAAAGTAATAAAACCCTAGTTGAGGATATTATAGCTGAAAATTTCCCAAGCATTGCTAAAGCCTTAGACATACATCTACTAGATGGATATCCAACTCCCAGTCAATTCAATTCAAACAGAGTATCTCCTAGTACATTGTCATTACCTTGCCCAAAGTCAAAATGAAAGAGAAAATACTCAAAGCCACCAGACATAAGCAGCAGCTGACCTGCAAAAGCAAACCCATTAGGGTGTCAGCTGACTTCTCAGTTGAAACTTTATAAGCCTGAAGAAAGTTGGCCCCTACCTTCAATCTTCTCAAAACAACAACAACAACAACAAAAATGCCAGCCTGGGATTCTGTATACTACAAAACTAAGTTTCATATTCTATGAAGAAATCAACTCCTTTACCAATAAGCAATCATTGATGAAATCTGCCATTACAAGACCAGCTCTGCACAAAGTACTCAGACCTGTACTACACACTGACCAACACAATGGAACCTCAGCAAAGTAAAGACACCTGGACACTAAAGCACAAAAGCCTAACTCCCACAATGGCCCAAGTGATTAAACAAGACAACAGAACTTCACGCAATAAGATGAATAGAACTCCACCCCACCTATTAATTTTTTCAATAAATGTGAATGGCTTGAATTCCCCAGAGACTTTCCAAGGTTGGCTAACTGGATAAAAAAATAAAACCCAAGTATATGTCATCTTTAGGAAACACATCTAAACCCAAGGACAAATTAAGACACAGGGTGAAGGTTTGGAAAATGATATTTTAGGTAAATGGAAACAAAAAGAAAGCAGGAGTCTTTATTCTTTTCACAAATATAACTGACTTTAAAGCAACAAAAGTAAAGAAAGATAGAGATGAACACTATGTAATGGGTCAAGGGAACGATTCAACAAGAAGACATTTCAATTCTAAGTATCTATGCACCCAATACAAACACTCCCAAATTTATAAAATGAACCCTGCTTAGTCTGAACAATCTGATAACTAACAACACTATAACAGCCAGGGTATTCAAAACCCCACTGACAGAACTGGACAAACCTTCCAAGCAGAAACTAAACAAAGAAATGTTGGAGTTAAGCACTATTTTAGAACAAATTGGCTTAACAGATAAATACAAAACATTTCGCCTCAATATGACTGAATATATATTCTTCTCATTAGCTCATGGATTATTCTCTAGGAAATCGGATCCTAGAATAAAAATCAAGCCCCATAAAATGTTTAGAAAGTACAAATTATTAGTTATTTCTTTATAGAACATAACAGAATGAAAGTAGAACTCAAAGTCAAATAAAACACTCATCCCCTCACAAAGTCATGAAAATACAACAACCTATTGCTGAATGATAACTGGTCAAATAGGAGATAAAGAAGGAAATCATAAGATAGAGCCTGTAAACAAAATGGCAATGAAGCCACAAATTATCAAAATCTGTGGGAAGGGCGGCACCTGTGGCTCAGTGAGTAGGGCGCCGGCCCCAAATGGAGAGGGTGGTGGGTTCAAGCCCAGCCCTGGCCAAACTGCAACAAAAAAATAGCGGGCGTTGTGGCGGGCGCCTGTAGTCCCAGCTGCTCGGGAGGCTGAGGCAAGAGAATCGCGTAAGCCCAAGAGTTAAGAGGTTGCTGTGAGCCATGTGACGCCACGGCACTCTACCTGAGGGCGGTACAGTGAGACTCTGTCTCTACAAAAAAAAAAAAAAAATAGCCGGGCGTTGTGGCGGGCGCCTGTAGTCCCAGCTGCTTGGGAGGCTGAGGCAGGAGAATCACGTAAGCCCAAGACTTAGAGGTTGCTGTGAGCCGTGTGACGCCACGGCACTCCACCCGAGGGCGGTACAGTAAGACTCTGTCTCTACAAAAAAAAAAAACAAAACAAAAAACCTGTGGGAAACAGCAAAAGCAGTCCTATAAGGAAAATTTATTGCATTATTTGCCCACATCCCAAAATTAAAGAGTGAAAATCCAACAATCTATTGAATCATCTCAAGGAACTGGGAAAGGAAGAACAAGCCAATCCCAAGCCCAGTGGTATAAAAGAAATAACCAAAATTAGATCAAAACTAAATGATACGGAGAACAAAGGAACCAGTCAGAAGATAAACAAAACAAAAAAGTGGTTCTTTGAAAAAAAATAAAATTGAAAAACCCTTGTCTAGGTTAACCAGAAACTAAGAAGTAAGATCTCTAATAAGGTTAATCAGAAATGAAAAAGGGGAAGTATCAACAAATACCATAGAAATTTAAAAAGATCATCACTGAATACTACAAAAATCTCTATGCCCAGATTTTTTTAAATGTGGCGATAATAGACAAATTCTTGGGATCACACTACCTCCCTAGACTCAACGAGGAAGAAACAGAACTCTTGAACAGACCAATACAAGCACCAAAATTAAACAATAAAATAGCTTCCAAAAAATGAGTCCACAATTTACAGCAGAATTCTACCAAAATTTCAAAGGAGAGCTTGTTCCTACATTGCATAATCTATTCCAAAACATTTAGAAGAAAGAATTCCTGCAACAACTCCTTCTATGAAGTAAATATCACCCTCATACCAAAGCTAGGAAATGATACAACTACAATAAAAAAAAGCTTCAGATCAACATTATTAACGAATGTTAATGCAAAAATACTCAATACAATCTTAGCAAACATAATTCAGCTACATTAAAAAAACACATCATGACCAGATGGGTTTTATCCCAGGAATGCAAGGCTCTTTCAATATATACAAATCTATAAATGTAATTCACCACATAAACAGAAGTAAAAACAGGGACTATATGATTCTCTCCATAGATGCAGCAAAAGCATTTGGCAAAATTCAGCACCTTTTTTTGATAAGAACACTTAAGAAAATAGGCATAGATAGGACATTTCTTAAACTGATAGAAACTGTCTACACAAACCCACAGCCAATATCATATTGAATGTAGAAAACCTGCAAACATTTCTGGTCATAACTAGAACTAAATAAGGATGTCCACTATCACCACTACTACTCACATAGTGCTAGAAGTCCTAGCCAATGCAATCAATCAAAAGAAAGATATCAAGGTAACCAAGGTATCAAGGAACAGAGGAAATCAACGTAATGTTTTTTGCTGGTGATATGACATTATACATAGAAGACCCCAAGGAATCAACCACAAGACTCCTGGAAGTAATTGAGAAATACAATTGTTTTATTGATATAAAATCAACGTCCACAAATCAGTAGCCTTTGTGTATGCCAACAATAGTCAAGCTGAGAATCAAATTAAATATACCATACCCTTCTCAACAGCATAGAAAATACCTTGGAATATATTTAACAAAGGATATGAAGGATCTCTACAAAGAAAACTATGAAACACTGCAAAAAGAAAAAGCAGAGGATGTTAAGAGATGGAAGAACATACCATGCAGGGAAAAATCAACAATGACAAAATGTCTATACTACCCAAAGTGATCTACAGATTTAATGAAATCCTCATTAAAATACCAACAGCATACTCTGAAGATCTTGAAAAAGTAATTCTACCTTTCACATGGAACCTGAAAAAAACCTGAATAGCCAATGCAATTCTATGAAGTAAGAACAAATCTGGAGGCATCACATTACAGACTTCAGATTACACTACAAGTCCCTAGCATGGCACTGGCATAAAAATAGAGACATAGATCTATGGAGCAGAACAGACAACTATAGATAAAACAAGCCTCATATCACCATCTTATCTTTGATAAAGCAACACAAGCATACACTGAGGAAAAGAATCCCTACATAATAAATGGTGTTGGGAGAAATGGTTAGCCACATGTAAAAGGCTGAAATTGGTCCTACACTTCTCACCACTTACAATAATTGACTCATGATAAATAAAAGACTTAGATAAAACTAAGATCCAATACCATTAAAACTTCAGAAGAGAGCTCTACCTGCTAAACTACCTGCTCACAATATTGGCCTTGGGAAAGAATTTATGAAGAAGACTCCAAAGGCAATTGACCCAACAACAAAAATAATTAAATGGGACCTGAGCAAGGTAAAATGTTTTGATAAGGACACAATCAACAAAGCAAAGAGACAAGCTTCAGAATGGGAGAAGGTATATAGGCATGCTACAAATTCAAGGAAGAGCTGATAACCAGAATCTACCAAGAACTCAAGCAAATCAACAAAAAGAAAGCAAATGACCCTATGAAAAACTGGGCAAGAAACATGAACAGAATATTTTCTTATGAGGACAGGCAAATGGCCAAGAAACACATGAAAACATGCTCATCATCTCTAATTACCCGAGAAATGCAAATCAAAACCACTTTGAGATATCCCCTAGACCCAGTGAGAATAGTCCATATCACAAAGCCACAAAAACAATAGATGCTAGCATGGGTGTGCAGAGAAGGGAACACTCACACTGTTGGCAGGACTGTAAATTAGTATAGCCTTTATGGAAAGAAGTATGGAGGATCCTTAAAGAACTAAAAATAGACCTCCCATTTGATCCTGTAATCTCACTACTAGGTATCTACCCAAAAGAAAAAAAAATTCATAAGGACATTCTCACTCAAATCTTTATAGCAGCCCAGTTCATAATTGCAAAGATGTGGAAACAACCCCTCAACACATAATGGATTAATAAACTGTGGTGTGTGTACCCCTTGGAATACTATGCAGCCATAAAAAGATAGAGATTTTGTATCTTTTATAAAAACCTGGATGGCTTTAGAGAATGCTCTCCTAAGTAAAGTATCACAAGAGTGGAAAAATAAGCATCACATGTACTCAACACTAAGTTGAAATCAGTAGATTAAGAACTACCTGCTCACAGAAAAGAAAAACTCAATTAGGGTTCAGCGAGTTCCCAAAGCACTTGGCAGACAAGTTATATGGCAGACAAGAACAATGCACAGGCATATGGCAGACTCCCTGGGTGAAGGACACAACTACAACTTGGACTTTACCTTACAAATGCAAACAATGTAACCTAATCATATGTACCCTCAAATTAACCTTAAATTTTTAAAAAAGACATCCAAATTGGCAAAGAAAAAGTAAAATTATCTCTCTTCACAGACGACGTGATCTTATATGTAGAAAGCTCTAAAGATTACACACAACCCATCATACACACAAATAACTGTTACAACTAAAAAATAATTCGATCAACGTTTCAGGATACAACATACAAAATCAGGTTTCTTTCTGTACATTGACAATGACCAATCCAAAAATGAAACTAACAAATAATCCCATTTATAATAGCATCAGAAAGGATAAAATACTTACGAATAAACTTAACCAACAAGGTGAAAGACTTATAAATTACAAAATGTTGCTAAAAGAAACAAATGTTGCTATAAGTGAAAGACTTATAAAATTACAAAATGTTGCTAAAAGAAATCAAAGAATATACAAATAAATGGAAAGACATCCCTAGCTCATGCATTAAAAGATTAATATTATTAAAATGTCTGTACTACCCAAAAATACCTACAGATTCATGCAATCTCTATCAATAATCCAGTGGCAGTTTTCAAAAAATTAGGAAAAACCCCTAAAATTCATATAGCATCTCAAGGGATCTTTAATATTCTAAATAATTTTGAGAAAGAAGAACGTATTTGGAGGCTCCACATTTCCTAACCTAAACTCAAAACACACTAGAAATCCACAATAATTAAGTGATATTGGCATTAAGATAGATGCATAGACTAAAGGAATACAACAGAGTTCCCAGAACTATGTCCTTGTATATATGGCCAGATGATTTTTGACGAGGATGCCAAAACTATAAAATGAGAAAAAGACAGTCTCTTCAAGAAATGATGCTGGGAAAACTGAATATTCACCTGCAAAAGAATGAAATTGGGCCCCGTATCTTACTCCATATGTAAAAGTTAACTTATATTAAAGACCTACACATAAGACCTAAAACTATAAAACTGCTAGAAGAAAACAGGGGGAAATCTTTAGGAGGCTGGATTTGGCAATGAATTCTTGGATAAAGCACAGGCAGCAAATCAAGAATAAACAAATGAGACTACATAAAACTTTAAAACTCCTGTGTATTAAAAGAAACAATGAAAAGAATGAAAAGAAAACCTATGGAATGGAAGAAAATCATTCCAAATCATATATCTGCTAAGTGATCCATATACAGATTATATAACAGACTTCTACAACTCAACAGCAACAACAAAATAATAATAGGCAAAGGACTTTAATAAACATTTTTCAAAAAAAAATATAAAAATGGCCAAATAAGCACCAAGAAAGATTATTAACCATTTAGGAAATGCAAATCAAAATCACAATGATATATCTATCACCTCACACCTATCAGAATGGCCAATATCTGGCTCGGGGTCCTTAGCATAGTGGTTACCACGCCAGCCACACACACCAAGGCTGGCAGGTTCGAACCCGGTTCAGGCCAGCTAACCAATGACAACTGCAACAAAAAATAGCTGGGTGTTGTGGCAGGCGCCTATACTTCCAACTAACTGGGAGGCTGAGGCAAGAGAATTGCTTAAGCCCAAGAGAATTGCTTAAGCCCAAGAGGTTGCTGTGAGCTGTAATGCCATGGCACTCCACCAAGGGTGACAAAGTGAGACTCTGTCTTAAAAAAAAAAAATGGCCACTATCAAAAGTCCAGAAAATAGCAAGTGTTGGATGGAACACAAATTGCAGCTTTTGTAGTGGAATGCAAAATGGTACAGCCATCATGAAAACTAGTATATGGTAGTTCCTAAAAAAAATGAAAACCAAAATACTATGTGGTACAGAAATCTTATTTCTGATCATATATCCAAAATAATTTAAATAAGATTCCAAAGATACTTTTGCAGATCCAGGTTTGTCACAGCATTATTTATGGCAGCCAACAGTAGAAGCAATTCAAATGTCCTTCAACAGATTCATGAATAAAGATGTGGTTACTGGGCATGGTGGCTCACACCTATAATCCTAGCATTTTGGGAGACCAAGATGGGAGGATAGCTTGAGGTCAGGAGTCTAAGACCAGCCTAAGCAAAATAGCAAGACCTATCTCCACAAAAAATAAAAAATTAGCCAGGCCTGTAGTCCAAGCTACTTAGGAGGCTTAGGTAGGAGGATCATTTAAGCCCAGGTGTTGGAGACTGCCGTGAGCTATGATGATGCTACTGCACTCCAGCCAGGGTGACAGAATATGACAATGTCTCAAGAAGGAAAAAGAAAAGAATTATCACTTCTTGGACTTTTGGCTAAGAGCAAGTGAAGAAAAAAGAGAGGAAAAGAAAATATGTTGTATATTCACAATGGAATAGTATGTAGCCCTGAAAAACAGAAGAAAATATTTCTACATGCTACAACATGAAAGAATCTTGAGGACATTATGCTAAGGGGAACAAGCAAAATAAGCCACCACAGAAGCCATCACATTAATATATTAATTTATATAATATGTTATAATATAACACAAAAGCGACTATACAACTACTATATAATTCCACTCATATAAAGTATCTCAAGTAGTAAAAGTCATAGAAACAGAAAGTAGAAAAGTGGTTACCATTGATTTTAGACTTCTAATCTCCAGAAGAGTGAGGGAATAAATCTGTTGTTTTAAGCCAGTCATCTCGTGGTGCTTTTTATAGTCCTATAAAATAACATGTATACTGTATACACTTATACTTAAGTGATCATCATAATTTTTTAAAGTATTATAGCTGGGAGGTGCCTGTGGCTCAAAGAGTAAGGCGCCAGCCCATATACCAGAGGTGGCAGGTTCAGACCCAGCCCCGGCCAAAAACTGAAAAAAAAAAAGAATTATAGCTAACAGGAAATCAAGGAAGATAAAATAGAATTTTAAAAATTCAATTAGTTCAAAAAAGGCAGACATAATGAAACATAGAACAGATGGAACAAAGAGAAAATAAATAGCAAGATGATGGATTTCAACTGTAGAATATAATTGTCTATTTAGATGAAAAAATTCAAATATACTACTATGAGAAGTCTGCATCAAATCTAGACTGAAATAGGTTAAGAAGATGAAAAAAGCTGCATTGTCCTAACACTATTCAAAAGAATGCTATTGGAATGGCTATATTAATAATAAACAAAGTAGATTTCAAAGCAAATAATACTACCAAGGATTAAGGACATTATCTTATAATGATACAGGGATCAACTTGCTCTAAATGTTTATTCATTTTATAACAGAGCCTAAAAATACATGAACCAAAGCTGACAGAACTGCAAAGAGAAACCGAAAATCATAATAGTTGAATTTTAATAACTCTCTCCCAATAATTGATATAACAATTTGGTTGAAATTCAGAAATTTAGACTTAACACTATCGACCAAATTGTGCTGATGACTTTAGAACTCTTGACACAACAACAGCAGAGTATATATTCCTTTTTTTTTTTTTCTTTCAGTTTTTGGCGGGGGCCGGGTTTGAACCAGCCACCTCCGGTATATGGGGTCGGTATCCTACTCCTCTGAGCCACAGGCGCCGCCCAGAGTATATATTCCTTTTAAGCACATATGGTACAGTTAGCAAGATGGACCAGAATCTGCACTAGATATTTTAGTAAACATAAAAGGATTCAAACCATGCAAAGCATATTCTCTGGCCATAATGAAATTGAATTAGAATCAATAACAAAATTGTATCTGGAAAGTTGGAAATATTAGAAAACTAACACGTCTAAGTAACCCACAGGTCAAAGGAAAAAGCAAATGAAATTTTAAAAGTCTTTTGAATTGAATTAAAATAATACACAACTTTTTTAAATCTATGGGATACAGTTAAGACAGTACGTAGGAGGAAATTTGTAGTGTTAAATACATATGTTAGAAAGAAAAAGATTTCAAATCAATGATCTCAGCTATATCCTTCCTAGAGAAAGAGGAGCAACTTAAATCCTAAGTAAGAGTAAGAAAGGAGGGCAGCGCCTTTGGCTCAGTGGGTAGGGTGCTGGCCACATATACTGAGGCTGGCGGGTTCAAGCCGGGCCTGGGCCTAATAAACAACAATGACAACTGCAACCAAAAAATAGCCAAGGCACTGTGATGGGCACCTGCAGTCCCAGCTACTTGGGAGGCTGAGGCAAGAGAATAGCTTAAGCCCCAAGAGTTTGAGGTTGCTGTGAGCTGTGATACCACAGCACTCTACTGAGGGCAACATAGTGAGACTCTGCCTCAAAAAAATAAAATAAAATAAAATAATAAAAAAATAAGAAAGGAAGTTAATACAGATCAGGAAAAAAAAGCAAATATCCAAAAAGAAAACCAACAGAAAAATATCAATGGAAGCAAAAGGTGATTATTTCAGATCATAAAAAGGAAAACCATTAGCCAAACTAATCACACATAAAAAAGGAAAAAGATACACATGACCAGTATCAAGAAAGAGAAATGTAATTTCACCACAGATGTTAAGATCATGATAAGGGAATATTTTTGAACAATTCAAGCCAATTTAGTTGAGAACTTAGTTGAAATAAATATTTTGTCTTATTATTGAAGACTTGTTAAATTCACTCAAAAAGAAATAGATAATCAGTTTTGTTTTTTTTTTTAAATGACACTCATAGGAAGGTTGCTGGGTCAAATAGTAGTTCTTCTACTTTTAGTTCTTTGTGGATTCTCCATACTGTTTTCCACAGAATTATCCATTCTCTTTCAGCATTTCTCAAAGCTTTTTAAATCAAAATAATTGCATTTATTTTTAATCAAAGAAAATATGGTTTGACAAAATTTTCTTTTATTTCCTATTTCAAAAAATAAAAAGCTTATGGTTCTCTTGTCCAAACATCACAGGCATTGCATATTTGTGGCTGCATTTCTATTCTTCTCCCTTCTACTTATGTCATAGCCCAGTTCAGCTGAATTGTTTGACGTAACAGATTTCCACAGATGCTATGTGGAGAATGGCTGAAAGGGAAACAAGAGTGGAATCTGTGAAATTAAAGAGTCACCTCCAGAGCCTAGATGAGAGATGATAGCTGTAAAGAATACTTAGGAGGAAAATCAATAAAAGTTCATGACTGATTAGCCTATAGGAAGCCTATAGAGGGACAGGTTTCCGGCTTGTACAAGATGGAAGGTGTTACCAAGCCCTGAGATAGGAAACATTAGAGGTCCAGATCCAGATATAAGAGAAACAAACACAAATTAGATTTTCAACTTTTGAGTATGAAACGTCCTTGAGTTTTGCTATTTAGAGGCATCTATCTGATTTCTATCTCTAGTGTTGCCTCCATTTTTTTCTGTACTATATCAATCTTATCAAAGTGTAACTGATGATTTCATTCCCATTTTTAATAACAAACATCTCCCTGCAAGTACAACAAACAAAAGAAAGCAAATGCCTAGGCTGGAATTTAAAGTATCCCATACTCCAGCTCTTTTTAACTCCTCAAAATTATTTCTCATTATTCTGTACAAGTTGATTTTTTTATAGTATCTACATAAATAGGAAATACAGACAGGTATAGAGAAACCTTCATGAAATTCCATTCAGACCAAACTAGTGAACAGAATACTGTGATTTGAGAGTTTGCTTAAAACCTTACAACAAAAGGCAAAATATATAAAAGGAAGACTATAAATTGCCTTTCTATTTTCATAAAAATAAACATTTCTGTGCAAGTTTATACACTGCAATTATAGACTTCTTTGACACTATGGAGCCTAAAGATCTAGCAACTCTGATGGATAAATGGTACAAAAACTCTTTGGCTCTATCTGAAATTACAATAGGCTATAATGCTCTTTTAAAATGAGAAACATAGAGACAGTATCAAGATGGCTGACTAAATACAGGTGGTACATTACGTGTCTTTCTGTAGAGAAGAATCAGAATAGTAAGCAGACTTTCATATTTTGATTGTCTAGGAAAGAATGCTAGGATTCATCAGACAAGTAATGAGAAGCACTAAAAGTGGTTAAGGGCATCTTGTCTGGCCAGGGACTAGCTAAGAGCTAGGGAGAGGCTGCTGGACAAGGAAAACACTAAAAGAGAAATCCCTAGGGCTCCATATTCTTATAATCTTGGCTACAAGAAAACTCCCTGAACCACGTAGGTCTTGAACCTAACACATAGAGCTGCCTGGAGGTTATACAGCAATATTGCTCCAGAGAGGCAACCCATGCAGAATCCCACAGGAACCAGTGCAGCTTGAACTGGGCACCTTCTTGATACCCTAGATACCAGAGAAATGAGGCCATACCTTCTGAAACTGCATGTCTCCTGCAGAAATAGAGGATCCCAGGCACTTCCACCAACCCCTAAGAATGTCTTCACCATCCAGTTGTGGGCTACTGTTGAGACTGAGACAAGAGCAGAAAGCATTTCCCAATTTCTTGCCCAAACAGCTTGCCTAGATGGGGATTCAGCATCTCTAGTCACAGGAGCAAGATCCCATTTTGAGCGTTTAACCCTGGGCTATACCCCACACTTGGGCAGAATTTGGATAGACAAGGATATTACCTCTGCCTGGATGGAGTGGGACAGGAAAACCAGGCTTTCTAACACATGTGAAACAATATCCATCACCCTGCAATGGGCTGCTGTGACAAGTCTCAAGTGGACTTGCACTCCCCATAGTTTCCTGCTAATGCAGCTTGCCTAGGAAGGGACCTCCTTCTCTGGTCACAGGCCCCAGGCACTATTTTGGGATTCTAAAGCTGGGCTGAGGCATCTGCAGCTACCACCCAGCTGAGTTGGACAGGGAAGCTCAAGCTCTCCTATGTACAGTTAGGCCAATTCCCACCACCCTCCTACAATATCCTCTGAGATTGACTGCATATCCCACAGTTTCTGCTAATGCTGCTCACTTGAAAGGAGCCCCACCCACTTTGATTGCAAGCCCACAGCCATTGATGGTTTAATGCTAGGCTCCACACCACCCTTGGGCTGAGTTCAAGGTGATGTGGCTGCAGCCACCACCCAGCTGGTATGGGACAGGAAAGACCAAGCTCTCCCAAACACACTTAGGAAAATACCTACTGACCTATTTTTGTGGTACTAGGGACTAGCCTGCCTACTCCCTGGAAGCTATCAGTAACACCAATATAAAACCCTTAGGTCTCAGTGACTAGCTCCACCACTGTTATTGCCACCTTTCACATAATACCAGCTGCTCAGGGGCCCAACAGCCCATCTACACAAACCAGCTATCTTCTCCAACTACTAGCTTTTGAGTAAGTCACCTGAAGGCCCAATAATTGGCCCTCCAGGACACACTAACACTGCTGGCAGCATAAACTATCCTGGGGTCTAAAATCAGGGATATACAGCCCACTGCTGCCATTACTGGGGTCCAAAGAGGGGCCCAGCAGACATTTGTGCTTCCAGCAAAATTTCACCATGGCCTTAACTAATAACTGTACCTGAAGCCATCACAGATTCCACACAAACAGAAACCAAAGCAAGCAGAGGTACTTAACACTTGTATAAGATAAAACAGACAAATCAAAAACCGTTTTTAAAAAAAAAAGGAGGACAAAGAAGGTCATTATAACTGATAAAGGGATCAATTCAGCAATAGGATATAAAAATTCTAAATCTATATGCACCTAACATTAGAGCACCTAGTATCACAAAAGAAATATTGCTACACCAAAAGAAAGAAATCACAAAACACTAATAGTGGTTGACTTCAACACCCCATCTCTAGCACTAAACAGATCATGGAGACAAAAAAATCAACAAAGAAATACTGAAATTAAATTGGGCTTTAGATCAAACATATTTAACAGACCTTTGCTGAGCATTCTACCTAGGAACTACAGAATATCCATTCTTTTCATTAACACATCCTCCAGAATAGACCACCTTACAACACAAAACAAGTCTTAAAAAATTTTTAAAAATCAAAATAATATAATTTTGTATCTTCTCAGACCACAGTGGAATAAAACTGAAAATCAATACAAAGATGAACTTAAGAAATTAAACAACATGCCCCTGAATGATCACTGGATTAATGAAGAAATACAGATGAAAATATTTTTTTAAAAAAAGTTTTTTTTTTTGCAGTTTCTGGCTGGGGCTGGGTTTGAACCCACCACCTCCAGCATATGGGGCCAGCACCCTACTCCTTTGAGCCACAGGCGCTGTCCTAAGAATTTTTTTAAATGAATGAAAATGGAAACACAACATACAAAAACCTATACATCAGAGAAAAAGTGGTATTAAGAGAAAAATTTGGCTCCGTGCCTGTAGCTCAGTGGCTAAGGGAGCCAGCCACATACACCAGAGCTGGTGGGTTCGAATCCAGCCCGTGTCTGCCAAATAACAATGACAACTACAACAACAACAAAAATAGCTGGGTGCTGTGGCGGGCACCTGTAGTCTCAGCTACTTGGGAGGCTGAGGCAAGAGAATCGCTTAAGCCCAAGAGTTAGAGGTTGCTGTGAGCTGTGACACGACAGCACTCTACTGAGGGCAACATAGTGAGACGTTGTCTCAAAAAGAAAAAGAGGGAAATTTACAGCATTAAATAGGTACCTCAAAAAAGTAGAAAGATTACAAACTGACAACCTAGCACTGCACCTCAAGGAAACAGAAAAATGAATAGACCAAACTCAAAGATAGCAGAAGTAAAAAAAAGAATTAACAAAACAAAAATTTGTTCTTTGAAAAGATAAAATTGATAAACCTCTAGCTAGATTAGCCAAGATAAATTATTAGAGACTATTATGAGCAAATATAAGCTTAGACTATGTAAAGGCATGAATTCCTGAAAATATACAACCTCCTACAATTGAACCAGAAAGAAAGAGAACTCTTGAATACAGCAAAAATATGTAGCAAGATTGAAGAAGTAATAAAAAATATTCCAATAAAAAAATGCCCAGGGCCACATGAATTTACAGCTGAATTCCACCAAACATACAAAGAAGAACTGGTGCTATTGCTACTGAAATTATTCCAAAAGATCAAAAAGGAGAGAATCCTCTCTAATTTATTCTACAAAGCTAGTATTACTGTGATACCAAAGCCAGGAAAGAATGCAACAAATAAAGAAAATTATAGGCCAATATCCCTCATGAACATAAATGCAAAAATCTTCAAATAATACTAGTAAATAAAATCCAACAACACTTAAAAAGAATAATTCACAATAATCAAGTAGGTTTCCTCCCAGGATGAAAGGGTAGTGCAACATATGCAATTCATTAAATGTGATACACCACATAAACAGATTTTAAAAAAACATATAATCATCTCAATTGATGCAGAAAAAAACATTTGAAAAAATCTTGCACCCTTTCATGATAAAACCTTTAAAAACTCACCATAGAAGGCATAAAATACTTAATAAAAGTCATATGCGAGGCTTGGCACCTGTAGCTCAAGCGGCTAGGGCACCAGTCATCTACACCAGAGCTGGTGGGTTGGAATCCAACCAGGGCCTGCCAAACAACAATGACAACTACAACCAAAAAATAGCTGGGCACTGTGGTGGGTGCCTGTAGTCCCCGCTACTTGGGAGGCTGAGACAGGAGAATCGCTTAAGCCTAAGAGTTTGAGGTTGCTGTGACCTGTGACGCCACAGCACTCTATGGAGGGCAACATAGTGAGACTCTGTCTCTCAAAAAAAAAAAGTCATATGTGACAAACTCTCAGCCAGCATTATACTGAATGGGGGAAAGTTGAAAGCATGTCCCCTAAGAAATGGAGCAAGAGAAGGATGACCAATTTTACCACTAGTATTCAACATAATACTGGAAGTTCTAGCCAGAGCAGATAGGCAATAGAAAGAAACACAAATGGCCAACAACATATGAAAGAAAAATGCTGAACGTAACTCATCAGGGGTATGCAAATTAAAACTACGATGAGATACCATCTTACCCTAATTAGAATGGCCATTACTAAAAAAGTTAAAAAAAAAAACAATAGATTTTGGCACAAATGCAGTGAAAACGGAACACTATACACTGTTGGTGGGAATGTACAACAGTACAACTTCTATGGAGATCAGTATGGAGACTTCTCAGAGAACACTCAGAGGGAAAGAAATCATCATATCAAAAAGATACCTGCTCAGAGGCAGAGCAAGATGGCAGCGGAGTAACAGCTTTTTTGCAACTGGGCACTGTGAGTCTGGGGAGATAGAACTCCAGGCATCTCTGGCTGGTGGGAATCTGCCTATCATCACCCCTGAGTGGATACAAGGAGTCAGCGAGAAACTTCTGGACCCCAAGAGGAGGACTAAAACAGTGGGAAAACGGCAAGTGGTCACATGTGTTTAATCAGTCTAAACCCGCCGGCAACTGTAAGTTCAGTAGCAGCGAGACTGCAAACCAGAAAGGCCTTACCTGTGAACTCTTTTGGTGTCTTTGGACTTGGCACTCAGTTGAACTGCTTTGGGGAGAGCCTGAGCGGGAGTGCGGAGAACTTTGGCCATTGTCTAGGGCCCCAGTCTGAGCCGCTGAGCCAGATGGAGATAATGGTGCTTAGCGGTGGGTCACAGGGAGCCATTGTGAGTGATCTGCCCCGGCAAGTTCCGCCCTCAGGGTCGCAGAGCTAGAATCGGATGGGAGCTGGTAACCCAGCGACCAAGTAGCCTAAGGGCGGGGTCTGAGCCGCCTTGCAGCCCTAACCCTCAGGGGCAGAGTGAGACCAGGTTTGGCACACTGGGTAAGTGGATAGCCACTTCAGCAGTGATTCCAGTGACAAGCACTTTCCTGGGAAAGCTTCTGCTCAGCAAGTGAACAAGTTCAAAGTGCCTTTTAAGTGGGCTGAAGAGAGATTTAGGGTGTCTACCTGCGGGGGTTTGAGAAATCAGCACCCTCCAGTCGTAACAGAACTGTGATTAACATCTCATACCCCAGAAGACCACGTGTTGCACAGACAATATTCAATAACATGTACATACTGCTTTGTTTTTGGTTGTGTTTTTTGTTTTTTGTTTTTTTTTTGGTTTGGTTGTTTTTTTTGTTGTTGTTGTTGTTTATTTTGATATTGTTGATGTTGTTTTGTTTTATAAGTTCAAAATTTTCCATACAGATCTTTTTTCTTTCTCAATTTTTCTAGTTTAATTATAATTTCCCATTGCTATCTTTTTCAATAATTAGAACTTCATTTTTGCTAATGTTTCTACTGCTATTATTTGGTTTTTCACCCAATTTATCCCGTAAAGTTTTCTGTTTCCTTGTTTTGGTTTGATTTATAGCATTTTTGTCTTTCCTCTCAACTGGGTGGAGGTGGGGTACTGTGTCTGATCAGGTTAGCAAAGAGCTGCTGACCTCAAGGGAACCACCCAACTGGGCACCCCCAGAAGGTGGGGTTTTTTTTTTAAGGTTGTGTCAAAGTACCCTACTGCACACCTATATTGTTCTGTCTCCCTCTTTCTGTGCCTCTCTTCTTTTTGTCAATATTCCTTTTACCCACACCCTCTCCTTTCTCTATTTTTCTTTTTTTTCTTATCACCTGGTCCTCCTTTCTTTCATCCCTTTTTTGCTCTTCAACCTTCTCACCCCGCTGGTCCTGTAACCCTTAGTCCACAGGCACGAGAACTTAAAGAGCAAGAGGAAGTGAAAGGAAAATTAGGGCAAGGAAACAGATAAAAGAAACCACTCATGAGGAAGAATCAGCAGAAAACTCCAGGCAACATGAAGAACCAGTCCAGAACAACCCCGCCAAGGGACCATGAGGTAGCTACTGCAGATGATTCCACCTATGAAGAAATGTTAGGCATGACAGAAAGGGAATTTAGAATACACATGTTGAAAACAATGAAAGAAATGATGGAAACAATGAAGGAAACTGCTAATAAACTGGAAAATAACCAAAAGGAAATCCAAAAACAGAATCAAATAAGAGATGAACGATATGAAGAATATAAAAAGGATATAGCAGAGCTGAAGGAACTGAAACAGTCAATTAGGGAACTTAAAGATGCAATGGAAAGTATCAGCAACAGGTTAGACCATGCAGAAGAAAGAATTTCAGAGGTAGAAGACAAAGTTCTTGAGATAACTCAGATAGTAAAAGAGGCAGAAAAGAAGAGAGAGAAAGCAGAACATTCACTGTCAGAATTATGGGACTTTATGAAGCGTTCCAACATACGAGTTATAGGAATTCCAGAAGGGGAAGAAGAATGCCCCAGAGGAATGGAAGCCATACTAGAGAATATTATAAAAGAAAATTTCCAAAATATCACCAAAGATTCTGACACACTGCTTTCAGAGAGATATCGGACCCCAGGTCGCCTCAACTCTAACAGAGCTTCTCCAAGACACATTGTGATGAACCTGTCCAAAGTCAAGACAAAAGAAAAGATTCTGCAAGCTGCCAGGAGTAAGCGCCAGTTGACCTACGGGGCAAATCCATCAGAGTGACCGCAGACTTCTCTAATGAAACTTTCCAAGCAAGAAGAAATGGTCATCTACCTTTAATCTACTTAAACTGAACAATTTCCAGCCTAGAATTCTGTACCCTGCTAAGCTAAGCTTCAAAATTGACGGAGAAATCAAATCATTTACGGATATACAAACATTGAGGAAATTCACCACAACAAGACCAGCTCTACAGGAAATACTTCAACCTGTTCTGCACACTGACCACCACAATGGAGCAGCACCAAAGTAAGAACTCAGAAATTAAAGGACAGAACCTAACCTCCACACTGATGCAAAAGATAAAACTAAGCAATGGACTCTCACAAAAGAAGACGAATAGAATATTACCACACTTATCAATTATCTCCATAAATATTAATGGCTTGAATTCCCCACTGAAGAGACATAGATTGGCTGACTGGATTAAAAAACACAAGCCATCCATTTGCTGTCTGCAAGAAACACACATGGCTTCAAAAGACAAATTCGAGCTCCGAGTCAAGGGTTGGAAGACAATTTTTCAGGCAAATGGAATTCAGAAGAAAAGAGGAGTTGCAATCTTATTTTCAGATACATGTGGATTTGAAGCAACTAAAGTCAAAAAAGACAAAGATGGTCACTTTATATTGGTCAAGGGAAAAATACAACAAGAAGACATTTCAATTCTAAATATTTATGCACCCAATTTAAATGCTCCCAGATTCTTGAAATAGACCTTACTCAGTCTGAGCAATATGATCTCTGATAATGCCATAATAACAGGGGACTTTAACACTCCTCTTACAGAGCTGGACAGATCCTCTAAACAGAAATTAAACAAAGATATAAGAGATTTAAATGAGACCCTAGAACAACTGTGCTTGACAGACGCATATAGAACACTCCACCCCAAAGATAAAGAATATACATTCTTCTCATCACCCCATGGAACATTCTCCAAAATTGATCATATCATGGGACACAAAACAAATATCAACAAAATCAAAAGAATTGAAATTTTACCTTGTATCTTCTCAGACCATAAGGCACTAAAGATGGAACTCAACTCTAACAAAAATGCTCGACCCCACCCAAAGACATGGAAATTAAACAATCTTCTGTTGAATAATAGATGGGTGCAGGAAGAAATAAAACAGGAAATCATTAACTTCCTTGAGCATAACAACAATGAAGACACAAGCTACCAAAACCTGTGGGATACTGCAAAAGCAGTTTTGAGAGGAAAATTCATCGCTTTAGATGCCTACATTCGAAAAACAGAAAGAGAGCACAGCAACAATCTCACAAGAGATCTTATGGAATTGGAAAAAGAAGAACAATCTAAGCCTAAACTCAGTAGAAGAAAAGAAATATCCAAAATCAAATCAGAGATCAATGAAATTGAAAAGAAAAGAATCATTCAGAAAATTAATGAAACAAGGAGTTGGTTTTTTGAAAAAAATAAATAAAATAGATAAACCATTGGCCAGACTAATGAGGAATAGAAAAGTAAAATCTCTAGTAACCTCAATCAGAAATGATAAAGGGGAAATAACAACTGATCCCACAGAGATACAAGAGATCATCTCTGAATACTACCAGAAACTCTATGCCCAGAAATTTCACAATGTGAAGGAAATGGATCAATATTTGGAATCACACCCTCTCCCTAGACTTAGCCAGGATGAAATAGAGCTCCTGAACAGACCAATTTCAAGCACCGATATCAAAGAAACAATAAAAAATCTTCCAACCAAAAAATGCCCTGGTCCAGATGGCTTCACTCCAGAATTCTATCAAACCTTCAAGGAAGAGCTTATTCCTGTACTGCAGAAATTATTCCAAAAAAATGAGGAAGAAGGAATCTTCCCCAACACATTCTATGAAGCAAACATCAACCTGATACCAAAACCAGGAAAAGACCCAAACAAAAAGGAGAATTTCAGACCAATCTCACTCATGAATATAGATGCAAAAATCCTCAACAAAATTCTAGCCAATAGATTACAGCTTATCATCAAAAAAGTCATTCATCATGATCAAGTAGGCTTCATCCCAGGGATGCAAGGCTGGTTTACCATACGCAAGTCCATAAACGTTATCCACCATATTTTCAGAGGCAAAAATAAAGATCACATGATCCTCTCAATAGATGCAGAAAAAGCATTTGATAAAATCCAGCATCCTTTTCTAATTAGAACACTGAAGAGTATAGGCATAGGTGGCACATTTCTAAAACTGATTGAAGCTATCTATGACAAACCCACAGCCAATATTTTACTGAATGGAGTAAAACTCAAAGCTTTTCCTCTTAGAACTGGAACCAGACAAGGTTGTCCTCTGTCGCCTTTACTATTCAACATAGTGCTGGAAGTTCTAGCCAATACAATTAGTCAAGACAAGGAAATAAAGGGAATCCAAATGGGAGCAGAGGAGGTCAAACTCTCCCTCTTTGCTGACGACATGATCTTATACTTAGAGAACCCCAATGACTCAACCACAAGACTCCTAGAAGTCATCAAAAAATACAGTAATGTTTCAGGATATAAAATCAATGTCCACAAGTCAGTAGCCTTTGTATACACCAATAACAGTCAAGACGAGAAGCTAATTAAGGACACAATTCCCTTCACCAAAGTCTCAAAGAAAATGAAATACCTAGGAATATACCTAACGAAGGAGGTGAAGGACCTCTATAAAGAAAACTATGAAATCCTCAGAAAGGAAATAGCAGAGGATATTAACAAATGGAAGAACATACCATGCTCATGGATGGGAAGGATCAACATTGTTAAAATGTCTATACTTCCCAAAGCAATCTACCTATTCAATGCCATTCCTATCAAAATACCAACATCGTACTTTCAAGATACGGAAAAAATGATTCTGCGTTTTGTATGGAACCGGAACAAACCCCGTATAGCTAAGGCAGTTCTTAGTAATAAAAATAAAGCTGGGGGCATCAGCATACCAGATTTTAGTCTGTACTACAAAGCCATAGGGCTCATCACAGCATGGTACTGGCACAAAAACAGAGACATAGACACTTAGAATCGAATTGAAAATCAAGAAATGAAACTAACATCTTACAACCACCTAATCTTTGATAAACCAAACAAGAACATACCTTGGGGGAAAGACTCCCTATTCAATAAATGGTGTTGGGAGAACTGGATGTCTACATGTAAAAGACTGAAACTGGACCCACACCTTTCCCCACTCACAAAAATTGATTCAAGATGGATAAAGGACTTAAATTTAAGGCATGAAACAATAAAAATCCTCCAAGAAAGCATAGGAAAAACACTGGAAGATATTGACCTGGGGAAAGACTTCATGAAGAAGACTGCCATGGCAATTGCAACAACAACAAAAATAAACAAATGGGACTTCATTAAAGTGAAAAGCTTCTGTACAACTAAGGAGACAATAACCAAAGCAAAGAGACAACCTATACAATGGGAAAGGATATTTGCATATTTTCAATCAGACAAAAGCTTGATAACTAGGATCTATAGAGAACTCAAATTAATCCACATGAAAAAAGCCAACAATCCCATATATCAATGGGCAACAGACATGAATAGAACTTTCTCTAAAGATGACAGACGAATGGCTAACAAACACATGAAAAAATGTTCATCATCTCTATATATTAGAGAAATGCAAATCAAAACAACCCTGAGATATCATGTAACCCCAGTGAGAATGGCCCACATCACAAAATCTCAAAACTGCAGATGCTGGCGTGGACGTGGAGTGAAGGGAACACTTTTACACTGCTGGTGGGACTGCAAACTAGTACAACCTTTCTGGAAGGAAGTATGGAGAAACCTCAAAGCACTCAACCTAGACCTCCCATTTGATCCCGCAATCCCATTACTGGGCATCTACCCAGAAGGAAACAAATCCTTTTATCATAAGGACACTTGTACTAGACTGTTTATTGCAGCTCAATTTACAATCGCCAAAATGTGGAAACAGCCTAAATGCCCACCAACCCAGGAATGGATTAACAAGCCGTGGTATATGTATACTATGGAATACTATTCAGCCATTAAAAAAAATGGAGACTTTACATCCTTCGTATTAACCTGGATGGAAGTGGAAGACATTATTCTTAGTAAAGCATCACAAGAATGGAGAAGCATGAATCCTATGTACTCAATTTTGATATGAGGACAATTAATGACAATTAAGGTTATGGGGGGGGAACGCAGAAAGAGGGACGGTGGGAGGTGGGTGGGGCCTTGGTGTGTGTTACACTTTATGGGGGCAAGACATGATTGCAAGAGGGACTTCACCTGACAATTGCAATCAGTGTAACCTGGCTTATTGTACCCTCAATGAATCCCAAACAATAAAAAAAAAAAAAAAGATACCTGCTCACATATGCTTCTCACAGAATAATCGACAATTGCAAAGATAAGGAATTAAACTAAGTGTCCCTCAATTGATGAGTGGATAAAGAAAATGTGGCATATATATGCTATGCAGTACTACTCAGTGATAAAAAGAATGAAATATTATCTTTTGCAGCAACTTGGATGGAAGTGAAAGCCATTGTTCTAAGTGAAATAACTCAGGAACAGAAAAATAAATGCCTCATATTCACAATTACAAGTGGGAACTAAACTATGGCTATAGAAGGATACACATCATAGGCAGGGTCCAGAAGAGTTTCTCTTAAGTTTTCTTCTAGGACTTATATGATTTCAGGTCTTACGTTTAAGTCTTTCATCTATCATGAGTTAATTTTTTTTTTTTTTTTGAGACAGAGTCTATGTCACCCTCAGTAGGGTGCCATGGCATCACAGCTCACAGCAACCTCAAACTCTTGGGCTTAAGTGATTCTCTTGCCTCAGCCTCCCAAGTAGCTGGGACTACAGGCACCCGCCACAACGCCCAGCTATTTTTGTTGTTTGTTGCAATTGTCATTATTGTTTAGTAGGCCCGGGTCAGGTTCGAACCCGCCAGTCTTGGTGTATGTGGCCGGTGCCCTAACCACTGACCTACAGGCACTGAGCCTTGAGTTAATTTTTATATAGAATGAGAGATATAGATCATTTCATCTTTCTGCATATGACTACTCAATGGACATTAGAGACTCAAGGTGGGATAATGGGGGGGAGTTAAGAGACCAAAAATTACATATGGAGTACAATGTTCACTATTCAGGTGATGGGTATAAAAGCTCATATTTCACTACAATACTACATATATGTAACAAAATTCAATGTGTACCCTCTAATTCTATTATAATAAAAAGGGAAAATAAAATAAGAAATATAAATTGCAAGGAAAAATACTATAAACTCTTCGAATCATGAAACAGTTTATTAGTTGCTCCTAAATTTTGGAGAATGAGAATTAATATTTCTGAGACATGTTACAATCATGTAGTTTTGCTATAGTTAAGTATTTTTGGCATAATGTTTGCTAATAGTGTTTAGATATAACTTCTAAAACCATAGTTGACCACCTCCTTAGGTTGACCTAATTTTCATAGACCAGATGTGCACCACATGTATGTATCAGTACAGTAAACCTAGTTTCTTATGTAGATCACCTCCATATGTTGACCAGTTTGTTATAATCCCTTAGGTGGCCAACTTAGGTTCTATCATATAATGCAAGCCACATATATAATTTTAAATTTTCTAGTAGTAATACTTAAAAAGCAAAAAGAGGCCAGGTACAGTGGCTCATACCTATAATTCTAGCACTCTGGGAGGCTGAGGCAGGTAAATTGCTTGAGCTCAGGAGTCCAAGACCAGCCTAAGCAAGAGCCAGACCCCTATCTCTAAAAATAGCTGGGTATTTTGGCAGAATCCGGTAGCCCCAGCTACTCAGGAGGCAAGAGGATCCCTTGAGCACAACAGTTTGAGGTTGCTATAAGCTATGACACCACAGCACTCTACCAAGGGTGTCAAACTGAGACCCCAGGCCCCAAATCTCCCAAAGGCAGAAGGAAACAAGATGACATTAATTTTTATAATATATTTAACCCAATATGTTTTACTTAAAATGTTATTGTTCCAATATATAATATAAAAATCATTTGTACTAGGTCTTCGAAATATGGCATGCATTTTACACTTACCACATATCTTAATTTGGACTAGTCCTATTTCATGTGCTCAATAGCTCAATAGTGGCTACTGTACTGGAAAGTATAATTCTGAGTCAAGTGTCAAACAATCAGATAGCTCCTAAGCAGCAACATGAGCTGGCAGCTACTAAATTAACTTGCCATACTTCCATTGACTCGCCTATTTGTTTTTTTTTAAAATAAGGTCTCATTTTGCAGTATTTCCCAGGCTGGTCTTAAACTCCTGGGCTCAAGCCATCCTCCTCCTCAGCCTCCCAAATAGCTGGGATTATAGGCATGAACCTCCACACCTGGCTCCACACTTCTATTGAGTCAGCCAGTAATGAGACCACAAGTCCTAATAGATAGAATTTATTAACCATAGCACAGCGAGTAGCATGAGCTTTCATATTCTCACTGCTTTATCTGGTCATTCAAGTTCCACAGAGATTATGAGTAGGCAGACCCAGGTGGATGCTTGCTGCACACAAGGTGGATTCGCATCAAAGCTGAGGTATCCCTCAGCTCGTTTAGGTAACCCTAAACATTACTATACAAGGGTATAAGCAAACCTGCTCAAACTTCCTTTCAAAGAACAGCAATTATCTTTATTACCCTGGTCAGGAAAAAAAAAAATCTGCCTTCTAGCCCACAGGGAAACACAATCTGAAGCTTCCAAGACTACTATGCAAACGTACTTCAAAAGATAGTCCAGGTCACAAAAAATTTAGAAATTCCACTTAGAATTGCCTCCCAATAATTGGCTTTTCTCTTGAAAGCCTTTGTAGATATTCTAGGCAGACATATATGTTCTATAGTGTCTTCTATGTATCTCAAAAATAACATAGAACACACAAACAATTGTCTTTTGTGCTTGTGTGTCTCTCCCACTATTCTGTGAGCTCCTACGAGCCAAACACCAGTACTCAATAAATATTTGATGAAGAAATAAGTAATTTTCCAAGACCTATGTTGTCTATAGGCCATAGGCAAATGAGTCCTATAAATCATTAACCCATGACCCAGGCACTGTGCTAGTTAAATATACCTGCACACAAACACACATTTTGTTAAGTGCTTTGAAATAAACAGGAAAATGAGAGACTGATAAGAATGTTTTAGTTTAGATTAATAGCCAAGAAAAAAATAATTAATCTGAGATTTGAAGAATAGGAGCCAACCAGTAAAATCTAGAGGTCAAGAGTGCTCAAGGGGTGGCAGCACCTGTGGCTCAAAGGAGTGGGGTGCTGGCCCCATATACCAGAGGTGGTGAGTTCGAACCCAGCCCCGGTCAAAAACTGCAAAATAAAAGGTGGGGGGTGGGGGGAGGAGCCACATGGCTAAAGGATTTATAGCATCACTTTCCACAGAGTCTAAAAAAAATGGCAGCATTTAACAAAAACAGGCTTGAGACTGTTGTTTTTCTTATAGGTCTTAGAATGTGGGGGTGGTTTCTGTGTACTTTCTCAACAAGGTCTTTACTTTTTTTTTTGAGACAGAGTCTCACTTTGTTGCCTTTGGTAGAGTGATGTAACGTCACAGCTCACAGCAACCTCCAACTCTTGGGCTTAAGCGATTCTCTTGCCTCAGCCTCCCAAGGAGCTGGGACTACAGGTGCCCCCACAACGCCTGGCTATTTTTGGTTGTAGTTGTCATTTTTGTTTGGCAAGTCCGGGTTGGGTTCGAACCCCCAGCTCCGGTGTATGTGGCTGGCACCCTAGCCGCTGACCTACTGGCATTGAGCCTCTAAACTATTCAAGATAGGCATCTTTAGGGTGGGAGCTAAATTTACAAAACAATAAGAATGGGAGACACGAGGTAGGCCCTCAAACAACAAGACCAGTTACAGCGCCTTCACTCTAGCCTGCCTGACTCCATCTAAATCTACATATTTCACTCAGACTATGATGGGACTATCAACCAGATGATAACATGGCGCAAGGAGCTGAAGTTTGAAGGGAGAGAAGAAAATTCATGGTGCAAAGAAATCTCAGTTCCTTTTTGACTTCTTAACTTGATTATAGCATGCCAAAAACTGTGCAATTTTCATACACTCCATGCCAACATTATGAGGACCGTGCCCAAAGTAAAAAAAGCAGGCGTTCACGCAACTTATATTTCGAAATTTTACAATTTCTACAAGCTCTGTCCTGGGCGGCCACGGTATGTGAAATGAGAACCTAGCCAAACCTCAAGCGGCACCCGCTCTGCACTTCGCCTCAGCAGAAAGCCGCTTCGGGCGGCAACCCAGGTCTTGGAGCCCAATTAGTGGCTGCAACCCAACTCCCGCCCAGATCGAGTCACGTGTCAACCAAAGATGGCTGCGCCCAGGAGAGTAGGACAAAGGTTGCAGTGAACCCCGGGCGTAGCTGAGGAAAATCGGAGGTGGCCGCGGCTCCTGAGAGAAGGAGAGCATAAGGTACTGGTGTTGGGGAAAAGGGTTGAAGGAAACGTCCCGGTATCAGAAGGAGCACGGCGCGATGACACGCTTGCTAGTAGCAGCGCAGGAATGAGATCAGTGAGGAGAGTTAGACCTACAGTGCTGACCGTCTCTTCACTTTCCACGCTAGGAAAAAACACCTTATATTTATTAAAGTCGCATATTAAATGCGACTGAATTTAATCCCGAGTTTACTGCCAATTTACAGTGATTTTAGTCAAATTTAATTTTAAGATGCTCCACTTTACACATTGTCTCTTATCTCATTAAGCGTGGTGTAAGCTAATGCGAAAATCTTATGAAATGTTTGTCGTATTTAAAGGTGGCATTGTCTTTAGTAGGGATTTATTACTAATAAGGAGACACGATGCCCTACGGATGCTGCCCAGTCAGGTCTTATACTGAATTAAGTGGGACTTTTATAGACACGCGGGAGAAATGGATATTTCCTGGAACTCAGAACCTCACCAATATGCAAAGCATAAAACTGAAGAGTAGTGATAGCATTTGGCTGAACATTTTGAGGAAATGATTTCCGACATATACACTATGCACTTTGCTATATACAGAATTTTATAATATATGTATTCCTCCACTCGATACACAAAATCTTTCAGAGCTCCTGTATACAAACGGCATTGTGTGTATCATGTTACTGAAGCCAAGGCCCTAAAAAAATTGAGTCCTGGAAACCTGGACCTTAATTTCTAAGGTTACATTTTACTTATTAGGTTAATTTTACATCTAAAGATACGGATTTTCAGGGCACTCAGTATTTCCAGTGACCTATTACATATGTAAAACAGCAATATATTAAATTAGTGCTGTAAATCCATTTTGTAGCAAATGATATTGAACCAAGAAAATCTTGATCTTAAAACTTGTCCTTTACTGTTACCCCTGAACTTTTTTTTTTTAAACACATGTCACCGGTGGCAGCCCTCCAGCCTCAGCCTCCAGAATAGCTGGGACTACAGGAGCGGGCCACCACACCTGGCTAATTTTTCTGTTTCTAGTAGAGGAGATGGGGGAGGTGGGAAGGTCTTGCTTTACTCACGCTGGTCTGTAACTCCTGAAGCTTCCTCCACCTGGGCCTCCGAGTGCTAGGATTTCAGGTATGAGCCACCACAGCTGAACTTGTGCTTTTAATTGTTACCCTGAAATTTGTTAATGAGCCAAATCTTACGTTTAAAACTCAGCATTCCCCATTTTCACACTAACTAGTAAAGAGATCAACAAACTACTGGGACACAGGCCAGATGCAGCCTATAACTTGTTTCTGTACAGCCAACTGGCTAAGAAAATGATTTCTATATTTTTTTAAAGGTTAAAAAAAAAAATTAAAGATCGTGTTAGCTGCAAAGCCTAGAATATTTACTATCTGGTCCTTTAGAGAAAAGTTCACTGACCCCTGATCTAGGGTATACTTCAAGTGAAACTGCTGGGTATATGTGTCTTCTACCTCCTAAATACCAAATTATTTGCTAAAGTGGTTGTACCCACTCAGGATACAATTTACACTCCAGCAGCAGCACATGACTTTCAGCTACCTCACATTCTTGACAGTAATCAAAACTGTCAGATTTAAATTTTAGCTAATTTATGGGCACCTATTGCTATCTTAACTGTGCTTGTAATTTTTTTCCCCTAATTATAATGCAGTTGAGTATATTTTTTTTTTTTTGTAGAGACAGAGTCTCACCCTATGGCCCTCGGTAGAGTGCCGTGGCCTCACACAGCTCACAGCAACCTCCAACTACTGGGCTTACGCGATTCTCTTGCCTCAGCCTCCCGAGTAGCTGGGAGTACAGGCGCCCGCCACAACGCCCGGCTATTTTTTGTTTGCAGTTTGGCTGGGACTGGGTTTGAACCTGCCACCCTTGGTATAGGGGGCCGGCGCCCTACCGACTGAGCCACAGGCGCGGCCCAGTTGAGTATATTTTTATGATTATTGCCTGTCTGAATTTTCTTTTCTATTGAAGTGTCTATTCAAATCTTTTGTCAATTTTTCTTTTTCTTTTTTTTTTGCAGTTTTTTTTTTTTTTTAGCCAGGGCTGGGTTTGAACCCGCCACCTCCGTATACCGGCCGGTGCCCTACTCCTTTGAGCCACAGGCGCCGCCCATTTGTCAATTTTTCTATAGAGTTGCTTGCTTTTTTATTTTGTAGTTCAGTGAACATTCTGGGTACTAAATACTTTGTCAATTGTATTAGAAGCAAACATTTTCTCCAACAATAGTTTATCTTTATTTTATGCCCACAGGTTCTAAATTTTATTACTGTTAGTTTTGTATCTTTTTTTTTTTTTTCTTTTTTGAGACAGAGCCTCAAGCTGTTGCTCTGAGTAGAGTGCTGTGGCATCTACTCAGCAATCTCAGCAATCTCTATCTCCTGGGCTCAAGCTATTCTCCTGCCTCCTCCTCCCAAGTAGCTAGGACTACAGGCGCCTGCCACACCACACAGGGCTATTTTTTGGTTGCAGCCATCATTGGTGTTTGGTGGGCCTGGCTGGATTCGAACCTGCCAGCTCATATGTAGGTGGCTGGCGCCTAAGCTGCTTGAGCCACAGGTGCTGAGCCAGTTGTGTAAGTCTTATTGTTTAGTGCTACTTATGAATTGTTTAGGAAATATTTTTAAGGGTTATAAAGTTATTATGTATTTCCTAGAAGCTTATGTGCTTTTCATGTTCTAGTTTCACTTAGGTTTTGTTTTTGGCATGGTATATGCGTGGTTCAGATGAATTCTACAGTGCTTTTACAATTAGTTATATTTTAGTCTTCAAGCTTTAAATTTTAATTTTTCCATATATGTGCATTACTTTAAAGTGATACTTTTATGTTTTTTAAGGCTCAAGATGGAAAATCATAAAATAGATGATGCTAAGGAAAATGAAACACATTTCATTACCATAACGGGAAAAATTAACCAGCTTCCAGAAACAGAAAGGTAAGATTCCTTCTTAATTTAAAAATGTCTTTTATCAGGTGGACTTCATCACTATCTCACATTTATCTGGTGGTTTGAGTATAAACATAGGATGTCAGAAGGAAACTGAGCTTTTTCTTGCCTGAATGAAAAAGTCAAGACCCAGAGAGATTTATCATTTTGCTCAACACTACATAGCTAATTGTAGAAATCAAAGCTAGAACTCATGTCTTTGGACATAGCTAAATTGATGATTCAGGCTGTCGATTCAGCTTGGAGTGTAGTAAAATGTAAACACTTACAGACCTATTTAAACAACAAAACTAAAAATAACGTTTAAAATGTTCTCCATTTATTTCTATAAGTACGATGTCAATTAGCTTACCAGTCTAAAAGAGTTACCACGGAACACACACACCTAGACAAGAAATGTCAGAGATGTGGGATCATGACTAAAGTTCTTTAAGATATATTAGAGAGAAAAAGAAAATACAAGATTTAGACTTAATGTACTTATCCAAGATAACACAGACAACTACAATGCACTTTCCCACAAAATGTTCTTAGACTTCCTTGTCAGTCTAGAAAGTCTGACTTTAAAAGGATAAAAGGGAGCCAGACTGAGGAAGGAGAGGTGGTATCTCATATGAAAGATACGGACAGATGCCTAACCACAGGATAGCAAAGGATTTGTCATATTTGGATATGGACATATGTCTAACCACAGGATAGCAAAGGGTTTGTCATATTTGAGGAGCCACTGTTACTGAAGTACAACAGAAGTGGGCATAAAGAATAGGAAGGGTTTTAAAGCAGGGAAATGATCCATCTAACATTTTTTATTTTTACCATCGTTTTTCCTTTATTAGCAAAAATAAAAAATGAAAAACAAAACAATAGATAATAATAGTCTATTGATATTTTTTCAAACCAGAAAATGTTCATATATTTGTAAATTTTTTTTTTTTTAATTGTTGGGGATTCATTGAGGGTACAATAAGCCAGGTTACACTGATTGCAATTGTTAGGTAAAGTCCCTCTTGCAATCATGTCTTGCCCCCATAAACTGTGACACACACCAAGGCCCCACCCCCCCCGTCCCTCTTTCTGCTTCCCCCCCATAGCCTTAATTGTCATTAATTGTCCTCATATCAAAATGAGTACATAGGATTCATGCTTCTCTATTCTTGTGATGCTTTACTAAGAATAATGTCTTCCACTTCCATCCAGGTTAATACGAAGGATGTAAAGTCTCCATTTTTTTTAATGGCTGAGTAGTATTACATGGTATACATATACCACAGCTTGTTAATCCATTCCTGGGTTGGTGGGCATTTAGGCTGTTTCCACATTTTGGCGATTGTAAATTGAGCTGCAGTAAACAGTCTAGTACAAGTGTCCTTATGATAAAAGGATTTGTTTCCTTCTGGGTAGATGCCCAGTAATGGGATTGCAGGATCAAATGGGAGGTCTAGGTTGAGTACTTTGAGGTTTCTCCATACTTCCTTCCAGAAAGGTTGTACTAGTTTGCAGTCCCACCAGCAGTGTAAAGTGTTCCCTTCTCTCCACATCCACGCCAGCATCTGCAGTTCTGAGATTTTGTGATGTGGGCCATTCTCACTGGGGTTAGATGATATCGCAGGGTTGTTTTGATTTGCATTTCTCTAATATATAGAGATGATGAACATTTTTTCATGTGTTTGTTAGCCATTCGTCTGTCATCTTTAGAGAAAGTTCTATTCATATCTCTTCCCATTGATATATGGGATTGTTGGCTTTTTTCATGTGGATTAGTTTGAGTTCTCTATAGATCCTAGTTATCAAGCTTTTGTCTGATTGAAAATACGCAAATATCCGACTGCAGTAGGCGTCCCAGGGGCTGGTAGGACCCTGACCCCAAGGTGGCGGCGCCCAGTGAAGTGGCTGTGGCCACCTCTGGCGAAGGCGATGGCGGGAGTGGCGGCTTTGGATTATGGCTAGACGGACGATTGGAGGCGCTGGGGGTGGACCGAGCCATTTATGGCGCCTACATCTTGGGTGTCCTGCAGGAAGAAGAGGAAGAAGAAAAGCTGGACGCTCTGCAGGGTATCCTCTCTGCTTTCCTGGAAGAGATTCCCTCCTTAATATCTGCAAGGAGATTGTGGAACGATGGTCGGAGACTCAGAATGTTGTCACCAAAGTGAAAAAAGAAGATGAGGTTCAGGCCATTGCGACTCTAATTGAGAAGCAGGCACAGATTGTGGTAAAACCCAGGATGGTGTCAGAAGAAGAGAAGCAGAGAAAAGCTGCCCTCCTGGCCCAGTATGCTGATGTGACAGATGAAGAGGATGAAGCAGATGAGAAGGATGATTCAGGTGCCACCACAGTGAACACTGGTTCTGACAAATCCCTTTTCCGAAACACCAATGTGGAAGATGTCCTCAATGCTCGAAAACTGGAGCGAGACTCACTTAGGGATGAGTCCCAAAGGAAGAAGGAACAGGAGAAGCTGCAGAGGGAGAGAGACAAACTGGCCAAACAGGAGCACAAGGAAAAGAAAAGGACACAGAGAGGGGAACAAAAGCGATAACCTTGGCCTAGTCTATTTCCCCCATCCATGAACTTCATCACATAGCAACTGGTTGTGCCCATGTATATTTAAGGGAAATGAGAGAACACTGCAAAGTGGTTTCCCAAGGCATTTCCCCTTTTGTTTACATGGTCAAAAGGAAAATCACAATCACTTTTAATTACAAAATGTGCCAGTTTAAAAAAAAAAAAATATATGCAAATATCCTTTCCCATTGTGTAGGTTGTCTCTTTGCTTTGGTTATTGTCTCCGTAGCTGTACAGAAGCTTTTCAGTTTAATGAAGTCCCATTTGTTTATTTTTGTTGTTGCAATTGCCATGGCAGTCTTCTTCATGAAGTCTTTCCCCAGGCCAATATCTTCCAGTGTTTTTCCTATGCTTTCTTGGAGGATTTTTATTGTTTCATGCCTTAAATTTAAGTCCTTTATCCATCTTGAATCAATTTTTGTGAGTGGGGAAAGGTGTGGGTCCAGTTTCAGTCTTTTACATGTAGACATCCAGTTCTCCCAACACCATTTATTGAATAGGGAGTCTTTCCCCCAAGGTATGTTCTTGTTTGGTTTATCAAAGATTAGGTGGTTGTAAGATGTTAGTTTCATTTCTTGGTTTTCAATTCGATTCCAAGTGTTTGTGTCTGTTTTTGTGCCAGTACCCTGCTGTTTTGACCACCATGGCTTTGTAGTACAGACTAAAATCTGGTATGCTGATGCCCCCAGCTTTATTTTTATTACTAAGAACTGCCTTAGCTATACGGGGTTTGTTCCGGTTCCATACAAAACGCAGAATCATTTTTACCAAATCTTGAAAGTACAATGTTGGTATTTTGATAGGAATGGCATTGAATAGGTAGATTGCTTTGGGAACTATAGACATTTTAACAATGTTGATTCTTCACATCCATGAGCATGGTATGTTCTTCCATTTGTTAATATCCTCTGCTATTTCCTTTCTGAGGATTTCATAGTTTTCTTTATAGAGGTCCTTCACCTCCTTCGTTAGGTATATTCCTAGGTATTTCATTTTCTTTGAAGCTATGGTGAAGGGAGTTGTGTCCTTAATTAGCTTCTCATCTTGTCTGTTATTGGTGTATACAAAGGCTACTGACTTGTGGACATTGATTTTATATCCTGAAATATTACTGTATTTTTTGATGACTTCTAGGAGTCTTGTGGTTGAGTCTTTGGGGTTCTCTAAGTATAAGATCATGTCGTCAGCAAAGAGGGAGAGTTTGACCTCCTCTGCTCCCATTTGGATTCCCTTTATTTCCTTGTCTTGCCTAATTGTATTGGCTAGAACTTCCAGCACTATGTTGAATAGTAAAGGCGACAGACAACCTTGTCTGGTTCCAGTTCTAAGAGGAAAAGCTTTGAGTTTTACTCCATTCAGTAAAATATTGGCTGTGGGTTTGTCATAGATAGCTTCAATCAGTTTTAGAAATGTGCCACCTATGCCTATACTCTTCAGTGTTCTAATTAGAAAAGGATGCTGGATTTTATCAAATGCTTTTTCTGCATCTATTGAGAGGATCATGTGATCTTTATTTTTGCCTCTGAAAATATGGTGGATAACGTTTATGGACTTTCGTATGTTAAACCAGCCTTGCATCCCTGGGATGAAGCCTACTTGATCATGATGAATGACTTTTTTGATGATAAGCTGTAATCTATTGGCTAGGATTTTGTTGAGAATTTTTGCATCTATATTCATAAGTGATATTGGTCTGAAATTCTCCTTTTTGTTTGGGTCTTTGCCTGGTTTTGGTATCAGGTTGATGTTTGCTTCATAGAATGTGTTGGGGAAGATTCCTTCTTCCTCATTTTTTTGGAATAATTTCTGCAGTACAGGAATAAGCTCTTCCTTGAAGGTTTGATAGAATTCTGGAGTGAAGCCATCTGGACCAGGGCATTTTTTGGTTGGAAGATTTTTTATTGTTTCTTTAATCTCAGTGCTTGAAATTGGGCTGTTCAGGAGCTCTATTTCTTCCTGGCTAAGTCTAGGGAGAGGGTGTAATCGCAAATATTGATCCATTTCCTTCACATTGTCAAATTTCTGGGCATAGAGTTTCTGGTAGTATTCAGAGATGATCTCTTGTATCTCTGTGGGATCAGTTGTTATTTCCCCTTTATCATTTCTGATTGAGGTTACTAGAGATTTTACTTTTCTGTTCCTCGTTAGTCTGGCCAATGGTTTATCTATTTTATTTATTTTTTCAAAAAACCAACTCCTTGTTTCATTAATTTTCTGAATGATTCTTTTGTTTTCAATTTCATTGATCTCTGATTTGATTTTGGATATTTCTTTTCTTCTACTGAGTTTAGGCTTAGATTGTTCTTCTTTTTCCAATTCCATAAGATCGCTTGTGAGATTGTTGATGCGCTCTTTCTGTTTTTCGAATGTAGGCATCTAAAGTGATGAACCATCTAACATTTCTAAAGAATGTTCCCACTGCTTTTTGGGAAACACATTTAAGACGTGAGAAAAGGAAATACCAAGACCTATAGAAAAACTGGCATAGTAATCCTGGTGAGTGGAGATATAGGGTGGATTTGAAATATATTTTGGAGTTATATCTAACCATGTTCAGGAATGAAAACTGCACAAATTACAATCTTGCTGTCATTTACCATCTCAACAAGAGAACCAATAAACCAAAGGCAGTAATAGCAACTTGGTGAGATTTCAGAAGCTCTACACCTCTCTCTCCACAACACACACAATGTTAGTTGTTTTCCTGAGGCAAACTTTTAAAGCAAAATAGGACCTGTGTCCATGTTTCTAGAGCGGCAGGGTAGGGGAAGCCAGAAAGACTGATACAAGGTAGAAAGTAGATGGTGACAACTTTGAATAGAAAGCAGGCTGTGTCACTGGGACCTTCACCAAATTAGAAAGAACATATGGAATTGAGCTGGACCTGCAGAAACCAATAAATTCTTTTCAATAATTGATATCTAAACTGGGCAGATGATGTCCTGTTATCTTTACCTTGTTCCTATTTTTTCTCTTCATCCCCACGTTACCTTGTAAGTTTGAATACTCATTCTCTCTTGCATTAGATATGTTTGTTATATTAGATATGTTTGTCACCTTGTAAATTGGAATACTAATTCTTTCTTAGATATGTTTGTTGCTGGTTAAGTGTATGGAACTTTTTTAATACGAAAACTTCATTTTATGATGTACAGAATAATTTCATGTACATGTTTCATTGCTATTTGTTAAATTTGGTCTTTTACGTTATGTGTCTACTTTTTTCCTATGTATGTCTTGTCAAAAAGTCACGAGTTTCTAGTTATGTAGGAGCTTTTTTTAAAAAATTGGCAAGGGGTAGCTGGACAGTAACAATTTTGTGCTAATTGAATTAACTAGAAAATCTGACTTTTATGGGATCACATCAAGCTTCTGCACAGCAAAGGAAACAATCAACAAAAGGGACAACCGCAGAATGGTACAAAATATTTGTATACTACTCTTCTGACAAGGGGTTAGTAACTAGAATCTATGAGGAGCTCAAACACAACAGGAAAAAAAAATCAAATAATCCTACGAAAAAGGGGGCAAAATATGTTTCTCAAAAGACACACAAATGGCCACCATCAACAGGTATAAAGAAAAAATGCCGCCTGTGGCTCAGTCGGTAAGGCGCCAGCCCCATATACCGAGGGTGGCGGGTTCAAACCTGGCCTCGGCCAAACTGCAACCAAAAAATAGCTGGGTGTTGTGGCGGGCGCCTGTAGTCCCAGCTACTCGGGAGGCTGAGGCAGGAGAATCACTTAAGCCCGGGAGTTGGAGGTTGCTGTGAGCTGTGTGAGGCCACGGCACTCTACCGAGGACCATAAAGTGAGACTCTGTCTCTACAAAAAAAAAGAAAAAATGCTCAACAATCAGTAGTCATTGGAAAAATACAAATCAAAACTGCAATGAAATACCATCTTACCTCAGTTAAAATGGCTTTTATCAAAAAGGGAATAATGAATGCTGGCAACGATGTGGAGAAGGGAAATTCTTATACACTGATGGTGGGAATGTAAATTAGTACAACCACAATAGAAAACACTATTCAGGCCCCTCAAGAAAAAAAAAAAAAAGAAAGAAAGAGAAAAGAAATTAAAACTACCAAATGACCCAGAAGTCACACTACTAGGTATATATCCAAAAGAAAGGAAATCAGTATGTCAGAAAGACACCTGTACTCCCACGTTTACCGCAGCACTGTTCACAATGATCAAGATATGGAATCAACCTAAGTATCCATCAACGGATGAATGGATAAAGAAATTGTGGAACATATACACAATAAAACATTACATAGCCATAAAAAAAAAAAAAAAAGAAATCCTGCCATTTGCAACATGGAAAAAACTGGAGAACACTGTGTTAAGTGAAATAAACCAAGCACAGAGACAAATCTTACATGTTCTCACTTGTATGTGGGAGCTAAATACTAAAACAATGGCTGTATCATGGAGACAGAGGATAAAGTGATGCTTACCAGATGCTTACTAGCTAGTTTGGCTAGTTAAGAATAATGAGAATAGTGACTATCATAAATGGCAACTCAGAAAAAAAAAGCAAAATTTGAATCAGAGTCAGTATCTTCAATATCCAGCAATAATGTTAGATATTACTTTTCCAAGACTAAGGATAGCAAGGAGGGAGATAATAAAGCAGGGGTAGTTAATGGGTGCAAAAATAGTTAGAATGAACATTTGATAACACAACAAAGTGACTGTAATCGACAGTAAGGTGTAGTTTAAATAAAAGTGAAATTTTATGTTTCTGACAAACCCTTGAGGTGATGGACACCCCACTTACCCTAATTTAATACACTGTATGTTTATATCAAAACAGCACATGTACCCTATAAATGTGTAACTATTATGTACCTGTAATAATTAAAAACTAAAATATAAAATCTGGTTGGGAGACAGCAAACTTTGCTATTCAGATCCCAGTTGCACTTGTTTTTATTTATATGGTGTATATACTATAAATGTGGGTTTATTTTTATATGTAATATATTAATATGGGCAAATCATTTACTTAAGCATTGATTACTATTACTAAAATGGGGATAATATGTACTTTGCATAATTGTTATAAAGATGAAATAATGTTTTAGAGGAAGTACTCAAGTTTCTCATTCCCTCATGAAAAACAGACTTTTCACATTTACATGTTTTCTATAGTTGTTTAGTGGGTTTTCTAGGCTCTTATCACTGTTACTTAGTTCCTGAACTGCCACTTTCTTGTACTGCCATTTTTAGACTTGTTACATTTCAAGTTTACATTATCTTTCTTCTCCAATAACAGTCAACTATGAAAACCATGAAGGTAGAAGAAAATTTTTTGTGCCTTTAGCACTACGACTGCTGCATGTAGTATCTTCTCAGTGAGTGAAATGACAGGTACCATTATGATTGCAAAGTGACAAGAAAGGTAGTAACTTACACTATGTGAGAAGCTTAACTAGGAGTACCTAGAAAACCTGTTTTAAGATGAGTGTGAACCACATAAGTTAGAAAGGGTATTGTGTAGCTAGTTTGGCTAGTTAAGAATAATGAGAATAGTGACTATCATAAATGGCAACCCAGAAAAAAAAAGCAAAATTTGAATCAGAGTCAGTATCTTCAATATCCAGCAATAATGTTAGATATTACTTTTCCAAGACTAAAAAATGCATAGAACGTCTTGGCTTAAAATCCAGTTCCACTACCTTGTAACATCAATTTATTCTTCGCCAATAGGAGGCTGCAAAGTACCTAGCATAGACTATTGCTTAAATGTTAGTATTCCCCCAATTTCCCAATCCTGATACTAATACTTCAAGGAATAGTGAAAGAAAACACATCACCTCCACATGATTGTACTCTTGTGTCAGGTGTTACTGAAACCAAGTTGAAAGCACCTTTGTATCCACTGTCAAGTTTGCAGACTAGTAAGGCATCCTGATATATAAATCAGTGATTATCAGATAGTACTACCTTACAATGTACTGAGTTAGTAAGTCTGGTTATTATGGGAGCTCAGAAGTATCCAAATCAGACTCTTAGAAGCTGTTTCCTGCTACATGAAGAGAAATTTCTGTCTAATTATCCTTCGCAAAATCATAAAATACATTTAGCAAAATCTGAATGTATTACTGTGTCCTTAAGTGTTGAACAAATCAAAAACCTTTTAGTATAAAAATATATAGGCAAAACACATGATTTAGAATTTTGGTTTTACAAAGCTATAAGGGACAGATGTGTCTGGTTACTGTATTCCAAAATCCTGATAATTAGAGACCTCACATACAGTTATTTTTTTCTTACCTTCCCAGGAATTTACTTGAACATGGATCAGTATATGTCGGACTTAATGCTGCTCTTTGTGGCCTAATATCAAACAGTCTTTTTCGACGCATGTTGAATGTGACAAAAGCTCGTATTGCCGCTGGGTTACCAATGGCAGTGCTTCCGTTTCTGACAACAGATATAGCTTACAGAAGTTTTGTAACTTTACCTTTGACTACAGGTAAATTCTATTTTACTACCACCATAGAGTTTGTTGCCTTCGCATGTTATTTGCAAGTTTAGTTAATACTTTAGTATCAATATCAAGTAGCTCTATGCTGTAATGCAGTTGAGTGTTTGCTTAAGACTGAAAATCTTAACTAGCCCCTCTATAGTGTGGCAACTACTTTATGTTAGCATGGTCCAGTAAGATGTATATACACACAGCAGTTTTAAATGCTTTCCATGTAGGGTAAGAAATATTTGGAAACTTTTTTTTTTTAAATACTGACTGCCTTACAATTTTAAAGTTTCTACTTTTTTAGAGGCATTCCTTAAAAGGAAAAAATATTTTTTTGGTACTAAGACTCTTTAAATCTCTCAAAGCACTAAATAACTACACAGGGTTTATTACATAAATGGAGATTTTCCTTTTGAAAATTTACCAAGTGTGCTGAGTGCTTTGCATATCGCTAACCACAAAAAATCTTTTGGCTCAATGACTTCATATGTTATTACCATGGAAACTAGTGAAGTTGGTCCATCTAAATTTTGTTAAGTGCTATTCCAAATTTGTTTAAATTGATGTTTGAATTCCCATGACTACTGTGGGAAGAATTATGATCAAAGGAAACCTACTGTCCAACAAACTGAACAGTAACGAGTGAAAATATTAGCCAATGTCTGTTGATAAAAAATAAGTACAGAAAGCTAGCAGTCCAAGCCCTTAGATTATTATACTCAAGTTCAGAACAAAGGTAATTTTTCTTAAGGTGACTTTATCAGTTATTCCTAGCTATTTTAAATCCCTCTTATATGTAATTATGTCTTTTAACACACCTTGCAGAACTGCATTTGTTATACTACTGCCTGAGTGCACCTTGCATTCTTTAATTCAGTTATGTTTGCTTGACTATTGTGACTTTCCATTCCAGAACTAATTTATTTCCTAGGTGAACTAAACTGTGAAACCTGTACCGTAACCCGGAGTGGACTGACTGGTCTTGTTTTTGGTGGTCTGTATCCTATATTTTTGGCTATACCAGTGAATGCTGGCCTTGTAGCCAGGTAGGATTATTTTCTCATAATCAGTGAAAAGCTTTTATATATGATTAGCTAGAAAACTTGCAACTTAAAACAGCAAACATATTTTAACATATTTTAAGGCATTTAAAACACAAGCAATGTTATTTTCTTGATTAGAAGAAATTAAGATTTGTTTTTATTAAGTAATCCAATTTTACTTATCAAGAATTTGAAGTTTTAGAACTTTATCACACTGTCCTGTCAAGCTACTAACCTTAATTTGTGTGTTGAATGCTCAATACTAAGCTACAGACAGTAGTATGCCCAGAATAAAAGCTGTATTATATGAAGTTTTCTTAGATAAGTTTGAGTACTTTACTAAAGGAAAATGCCAGAAAATGTCTGGCTATAACAGTTATTCTATGTTGAACTCTTCCATCAGCAATCTATACCACATTAGTCTCTAGAGGTGAACTGGAAAAAGGGGTGAAAGAAAACAGGAGGACAGTTTTTAGGACTAATATACTCTGAAGAGTATAGCATGACCTTAACTTTTTGTTTTACCTTAAGACTTTCTAGGGTTAATATACATATATATATACACACACACACACACACACACACACACACATATAGATTACATAGGTTTGCCACTTGATACAATAGTCTTTTCTAGTGAAATATCTCAATATTTTCTTACAGGTATCAGTCAGCTGTGCTACCAGAAAAAGGAAACATCTTAACATACTGGATTAGAATTTCTAAGCCTATCTTTAGAAAGATGTTATTTCCCATTTTGCTCCAGACTCTGTTTACAGCATACCTTGGATCTAGACAATATAAACTACTTATAAAGTCCCTTCAATTACCTGAACCTGGCCTAGAAATTCACTAAGTTTAAGCAAATGTGTACACATACAAAAATAAAATGGCAAAAATAACCTGTATCTATTGTTGTGAATAAACATAGACTTATAATTTATCATGAGGTACAACTGGGCAACAAAGCCTGAATCCCTGTAAAGGCTACCCAGTGGACAGCATTAACCTCAGTAGTTTGCTCAATATTGTCTCTTCCACCTTGCTCACTCCATTCCTATACATTAAGCATCAAGTCTGAACTACAATACAAGAGGAAAAAATTAACTATATAGTCATTTGTCACTGAAGAGTTCATAAAGCCAAACAGGAATGAAAATGAAAACATTGTGTAAATACACTATTGCAAATGTTTCTTACAGCTCATTTTCCCAATTTGAATAATTTCCATAGGTATTGATAAAACCTTAGAATGTACACTGTTGTTATACTGCCACTGTGATATTTTATTGTAGAATATATAACCTTCATAAAAGAATCAATCCCAATCTCATTCTTACTGACACAAAGTCACTTAGATCAGCTTGAGCTATTATGGCAGAATACCTACTTCAAAAATCACCTTATTTATATCTTAGAAAGCTATATCTTTAAGAGTTAAGCACACTCTTTAAAGCTTCCATCTATCGTGGGATCTAAAAGCACAGACCTGAGTTGCTTTTTTAACTATCTAGTGCTGTGCAAATTATCCTCTGACCCTCAGTGAAATATCCTACTAGATTCATTTAAGATAGGCCATGTAAATTTTTTTTACTGAAAGATCATTAAAAGTTTCTAAGTGTTTTATTGTGTTTTCCATCCCCAAATTTCTAGCCTCACTCTCTCCAGGCATCCTCAAACTTTTTAAATAGGGGGCCGGTTCACGGTCCCTCAGACCATTGGAAGGCCAGACTATAGTTTAAAAAAAAACAAACTATGAACAAATTCCTATGCACACTGCACATATCTTATTTTGAAGTAAAAAACAACGGGAACAATACAATCACACCGCCTCATGTGGCCCACGGGCTGCAGTTTGAGGACCCCTGCATTTTCTTTTGAGTCAGCATCCAAATCAGCATTGTCCAATAAAACCTGTGATGGCAGTATTTTATACCTATAGTGTCAATGTTAGCCACTAGCCAAGTCGCATCTGAATTGTATAACTGAATAAATGAATTTTAAATTTTAATCGATTAAAAAATTTTAGCCTCATGTAGCTTAATACTTACTAGACCAATACTTTGAGGCAAGCCAGTTATCACAGGGGAGTACCAAACAAAATTCTTAGTGCCCATCCTAGATCATATTCATGAGCACCTTAAATATTCCTCCCAAATACTAACAGATCTGTTAAGTGATCTTACACTACTTAAAATTACATAAAAAGAGGCTCGGCGCCCACAGCTCAGAGGTTAGGGTGCCAACCACATGCACCAGGGTTGGTGGGTTTGAACCCGGCCAAGAGCTGATAAAACAATAACCAGAAAAAAAGATAGCCAGGCTTGGGGCAGGCACCTGTTGTCCCAGCTGCTTGGGAGGCTGAGGCAAGAAAATCACTTAAGCCCTTGGGCAGCGCCTGTGGCTCAAAGGAGTAGGGCGCAGGCCCCATATGCCGGAGGTGGTGAGTTCAAACCCAGCCCTAACCAAATACTGTAAAAAAAAAAAAAAAAAGAAGAGAATCACTTAAGCCCAAGAATTTGAGGTTGCTGTGAGCTGTAACGCCATGGCACTCTACCTACCAAAGGTGACACAGTAAAGCTGTCTCCAATAAAAAAAAAAAATAATAATACATAAAAAGAATGTAGAATACATTACAACCACCTAATCTTTGATAAACCAAACAAGAACATACCTTGGGGGAAAGACTCCCTATTCAATAAATGGTGTTGGGAGAACTGGATGTCTACATGTAAAAGACTGAAACTGGACCCACACCTTTCCCCACTCACAAAAATTGATTCAAGATGGATAAAGGACTTAAATTTAAGGCATGAAACAATAAAAATCCTCCAAGAAAGCATAGGAAAAACACTGGAAGATATTGACCTGGGGAAAGACTTCATGAAGAAGACTGCCATGGCAATGGCAACAACAACAAAAATAAACAAATGAGACTTCATTAAACTGAAAAGCTTCTGTACAGCTAAGGAGACAATAACCAAAGCAAAGAGACAACCTACACAATGGGAAAGGATATTTGCATATTTTCAATCAGACAAAAGCTTGATAACTAGGCTCTATAGAGAACTCAAATTAATCCACATGAAAAAAAGCCAACAATCCCATATATCAATGGGCAAGAGACATGAATAGAACTTTCTCTAAAGATGACAGACGAATAGTTAACAAACACATGAAAAAATGTTCATCATCTCTATATATTAGAGAAATGCAAATCAAAACAACCCTGAGATATCGTCTAACCCCAGTGAGAATGGCCCACATCACAAAATCTCAAAACTGCAGATGCTGGCATGGATGTGGAGAGAAGGGAACACTTTTACACTGCTGGTGGGACTGCAAACTAGTACAACCTTTCTGGAAGGAAGTATGGAGAAACCTCAAAGCACTCAACCTAGACCTCCCATTTGATCCCGCAATCCCATTACTGGGCATCTACCCAGAAGGAAAGAAATCCTTTTATCATAAGGACACTTGTACTAGACTGTTTATTGCAGCTCAATTTACAATCGCCAAAATGTGGAAACAGCCTAAATGCCCACCAACCCAGGAATGGATTAACAAGCTGTGGTATATGTATACCATGGAATACTATTCAGCCATTAAAAAAAATGGAGACTTTACATCCTTCGTATTAACCTGGATGGAAGTGGAAGACATTATTCTTAGTAAAGCATCACAAGAATGGAGAAGCATGAATCCTATGTACTCAATTTTGATATGAGGACAATTAATGACAATTAAGGTTATGGGGGGGAAGCAGAAAGACGGAGGGAGGGGGGTGGGGCCTTGGTGTGTGTCACAGTTTATGGGGGCAAGACATGATTGCAAAAGGGACTTTACCTAACAATTGCAATCAGTGTAACCTGGCTTATTGTACCCTCAAAGAATCCCAACAATAAAAAAAAAAAAAAGAATGTAGAATACAAAGGAATATTTAGCTTTTTTTTTTTTTTTAATTTAGAGACAGTCTCAATTTATTGTCCTCGGTAGAGTGCTATAATGTCACAGCTCACAGTATCCTCCCAACTCCTGGGCTTAGGCAGTTTCTTGGGTCAGCCTCCCAAGTACCTAAGACTACAGGCACCTGCCACAACGCAAAGCTATTTTTTTGTTGTTGCAGTGTGGCTGGGTTGGGTTTGAACCCACCACCTTCGATATATGGGGCCAGCGCCCTACCCACTGAGCCACAGGCACCACCCTTTTTTTTTTTTTTAAATAGAGTCTCACTTTATTTCCTTCAGTAGAGTGCCATAGCATCATAGCTAACAGCAACCTCAAACTCTTGGACTCACGTTATCCCCTTGCCTCAGCCTCCCAAGTAGGTGGGACTACAGCACCCCTCACAATGCTCAGCTATTTTTAGAGATGGGGTCTTGCTCTGGTTCAGGCTGGTCTCAAACTCATGAGTTCAGGCGATCTACCAACTTCGACCTCCCAGAGAGCTGGGATTACAAGTGTGAGCCACCAAGCCCAGCCTTATTATTTAGCTTTAAAGGGAGGAAATTCTTTCAGATGCTACAACATGGGTGAACCTTGAGGACACTATGTTAAAAGAAATAAGGCAGTCATAAAAGGACAAATATTTTAGGATTTTTTAAATTAATAAGTGCTAAATAAGACTATTACCTTGTCCTACCATTGTAAGAGGAAATAAAACATTGCCAAAATTAAAAAAAAAGAAAGAATATAGAAAAGACATCTTTCCCAATGAAAACAGGCTTTCAGCTTCATTTAAAGGAAAATATAAAGCAGTGCTGCCAAACATTTAAAACTCAAGTGAAATCAATAAAACACATTCAGAAAGCAAAGATGATTTGTTCTTTTAACAGGCAGATAATATGTACTCTGTTATCTTACTAAGAAATGATTCCAGTTATGAGGCAAAAGGATCTATCCATATGCACAGAAGAGACTAAAAGGAAATATGCCAAAACATTTACTTGGTATATTCTGTGTTAGAGAGTTATATGGATAATTTTTTTTCTTGATTCTTTCCAGATTTTCTAGTTTTCTATAACAAACATGCTTTACTTTTACAGCTAGGGAAATAAAATAAAATATACATACACATATACAACATTTAAAGGGCAAAAAAAATTAACCTGTTTAGTTTTACAAGATAAAATACCAAGATGAAAAGTTCTCTGACCCCAAATTATCCATTTTACCTCAGTCTGTCAATTTTATTAAAAACAATTGTACTTATCACAGTGTAAAATGAATTAAAAGTAATTTCAGACTTCAAAACTAAGAAACCCAATTACTGAGTTAAACTCCTTAGTACAGAATGGTGTAATCAGCTTAGATGGTTCAAAACCCACTAATATAACTAAGAAGTTTGATAATTTAGTACAAAATGTTTCCTTACCTATCCACAAGCATTCTCCTAGTATAGTATAATTTGTAAATATTTATGTAACCAAAAAGAACTTCTTTCTAGTATCTGTCCTCTGCTACATATTTTTTAAATCATCTTTCCTATTAGTAGAAATGGGCATTACAAGCAGTAAAGCACATTAAGTCTGTTGCTACAAATCTACTTTACCAAAATTTTTGGTGAGAGAACAATATATGACATGTGAACCTGCCCGGTCTACATTACAATTAAAGGACACTTAGTTATTTGTAGTCAAGACCTAAAGAACACTGCTCTCAATCAGTGAGAAAACAGTTTTTACTATTTCAGTCCAGTCAGTTAAATCTATCTTTTAACAATTCACTTTGTTTAGTTATTTGGCTTTAAAAAAAGAGAAAGGGCTCACATTATATTAAGGCATTAATACATTTCATAAACCTTAAACTATAATACAGAGCCAGAGTGGTGTAGGAAGGTAACTTCAGTGGATATACAGGAAAGATAGAATTTGGAGGCACATTCTAAAGGAAGAGAGGCTGCCAATAAAATTCAAATCAGAGCATTAACAGAACTGCACAAATACTCAAAACACAATTAGTGACTACAATGTTTAAATTAGTTCACTGAAAACTGAGCAAAATATTTTCAACAATTATGGGTCAACAAAAAATGACAGTATTTTAAGACAGTACCGGATGATAGGCTTAGAGTATTGAGGCTATACATTGAGGAATTCAAATTCAGATATTGAAAAATACTGTGCTGGCCAAACAAAACACTGCATTTCTAAAGGAAGACTTCACCTTTCAAATTTTTGATTTCTGAAAAAAATTTAAAAAAATGAATAAAAATTTTTGATTTCTGGCTTTGCTAAATATATTTATAAATATAATAATATTATTAACGCCTTAATATAATGTGAGCCCTTTCTCTTTTTTTAAAGCCAAATAACTAAACAAAGTGAATTGTTAAGAGATAGATTTAACTGACTGGACTGAAATAGTAAAAACTGTTTTCCCACTGATTGAGAACAGTGTTCTTGACTACAAATTCAATTTTAGATGAAAATACAGGTAAGAAAAATGGTAAAAACATAAACATTTAGGAAGGTCTAAAAACGTACTGATAGTGAGCCTGGAAGAAAAAAACATTTATAAAATCTTACTGCATATTTAACTTTCAAGAGTCACCAGATTATTTAGCTAATCTGACTAAATTAACAAGACCTTAAACTGCACCTTAAAAATGTCAAACTAGGTAGTCACACAGTAAAAGGGTAAATTATTCATCAGTGAATACCCAAGCTATTAAAGTAGTGATGGTCACTAAATGTTGGTGCATTTGGTTGTAGAATTATAACCAGCTGTACTGTTAACATCAGCCAGCCACTTAAACCTACCTCCTACCCCCTCCCTCTTCTAACATCTGCACACTTCCCAAATGAATCAATCCCACAAAATAACTCCATCTAGCCCAAGTGAAGGAAATAAAACAATCCAGAGTTTTGAATTTTTTTCATACTTGTAATAAATGGGAAAAATATTTCAATGAAGTAAAACAACCATTTACCATGAAGAGCCACTCCCATCCAGAATACTAAAGCCCTTATATACACTAATTTTAATATAAAACAGTAGAAACTAATATACCATTCATTAGAAACTCAAATCATTAAACACAGTTGTCAAGTACTCAAGAGAAAGGTCAAGAAGCCAAACCAGAACCCATACATCCTGGTGTTACCCTAAGTTGCAGTAACTACCCACACATTTAATCATAACCAACTTTTTCAAAGATACACAGAAAAATCAATGCATCTATTTAAAAAGACTACTCTTTATAGTTAAGGACTTTACATTAACTTTTATATTCTACTCAGTAAGGTGTCTGTCTGTATTCCAAATTAGTTCTCATGTTCCAAGAAAAAAAATACAAACTCATGATATCCCTTGTGATCACTGATGGCCTGTTTATGTAATTCTAGTCCACTAAATGTAATTCCACAAAATGTGCTCTTGATTATATAAAAACTCTAATATTTCTTGATGAAATACTATAATTCTCTTTTCCAATGGTTACAATTTTTAAAGGTATGCAAAGAACTGAGTATCACTCCCATGAAAGACAGGAAAAAAAAGGATAATTTTGTTCCAAGATTAACTTAGTCTCATGTATTTCTATTAAGTCTTTCAAGGATTCCAGAGAATCTTTTCATATCTCCATTTCTGGAAAGTGAAATCAGTATAGAAGTAATTTGGGAACTTGAAAATGGCATTGATTTTTTTCAGCAGATGCCAAATTTTTGACCGACATGGCTCCCACAATTACTTTGTTACCATCAGTCCAGTCACTTAACAGTTGTAGGAAAAGATTCGTTTTTGCAGACACTGCTAAGCTGTTTAAAGAAAAGAGAGAGAGATTAATTTAGATTATAAAATGCACAAATATTTAAAATACGTCGAACACTTTTTGTTGGATTATAATCAGAGGTGTGAATACATTTTACCAAATGTGGACTTTATAGATAAGTCTGGTCCAGGAAGGGCAGAAACAATAAGTCATATGATAGGTCAATATGATGTGTTAGTTCAATTAATGTATGAACTCCTGCCACCATCAGAAAATATTAAAAAGCTACATCTTTAGTCTGATTCTGTATCACTTCCTCATAGAGGCGTAATTAAAAAAATAAAGAGTCCCCCAAGTACTAAATTGTTTTCAACCATTACAGTAAATAAAACCAAACCTGAAAATTTCAAAACAATCCATTTTATAGTCCAGAAATCTCCTTTATCCAAATACTAATCATTCAGAACACAATTTTCTAAAAATAGTAAGACAACAGTTTCATATTAATCATAGCTTTTTTAATTAACAAGTAGTGAATTGGACACTTTAAGATTTTGTTTACTACATACTGAAATAAACAGATTTGTTTAAATTCAGAAACCCAAACATTTACAGTAAAATGTGCTTACACATAAATATGACCAAATTTATTTAAAGTCCCTGTTAGGTCCTAAATACATGCAATTACCATGTAAAAACAAGACCATGAAGTTGATGTAAAAAATGACAAAAATCACTAAGTCACCAAAACTAGAAAAAAAATAATGAAATGGAAACTAAGAAAGGACAATCAATAAAACATAAGGAACTAACAAAGCAGCTTCAAAAATAGCCCTACTAAACTTTCCATTTTCAAAAGTTCTTAATCAAGTAATTCCAGAAACTGCCATTTATAAAATGACATTCTAAAAATCTACACTTGGAATTTCAAAGCATCCAATTCAGAAAGCTTTGATTACTTTCTCCCAGTCCCAAACTTCAAATGCAGGAAAAGCACTGACGTAAGGAAGAAAATATTCCAAGGGAATGGTGTAATTTTTAGAAAAACAAACTTACTGCTTCCAGAACCTTTTAAGACCCACAGTCAGCATTAACAACAATCATTTTTCCTATTTTCATCCATTATTTTTCAATGTCATGTTAGAGATGAATAAATTCTTTGAGCCCATAACTGAAAGATCAACAAACCTGGTTTTATTACGACACCATATTTTTATCATTGGTACTGCACAAAATTATATACAAAGAAATATATACAAAATGTTCAAGTATTAGTTAAATTTCAATTCAAGGCTTCTGTTTCAAAAAGCTACATTTAACATATTTCATAAAGATAGCACAAATTAGTCATTTCAAATAATCTTTCCAACTACTTTTGGTTTTTATATATATAATATATATATAATTCAGTAGGCACTAAAAATCCATGCAGCTGCATTGTGAGGGGCTTGCTCCTGCCCTTAGGTATAAGCAGGTTCATCACTCCAAGTTGTGAGTTTGGCTATTACCCATTCATGCTCAAGTGCAGTAGATGATTTTACAAAATATGCTGTGATGCACTGGAAACCAAAGACCAATTTAGGTCTCAAATCGTATTATCTAGCAACAAAACATTTACAGTTGTTCACGAACAAGGTCCATTTTCATACCAGATAACAACAAAATAAAAACATTTTCTGTGTAAGATAACTTACATCTTTGGACTGCTGGAAAATACTTTTTAATTATGAACATTTTAAAAATAAAAGACAGCAGAAGCCCTGATATTACCTCTTTTTCCTCATTTCTTATACTACCTTTTAAAATAAAGCAGGAAATGTGGCCAGCAGCTGGTCCCGTCTCTTCTGCCCCAACAGCTGTATCCACTTTAGCACAAAGAAAAACAAGGATGCTAAATACGTATATACTTTATCAAACAGTGATGTTTCACAAAGAATTTCTTAATGCCTCTTACACCAAAGGACACTGTAACTCAATTTACATAACTGGACAACAGATTAAATAGAGTACTTCAAAAGAAGAATACATCCATCTTTGGAAAAATAGTGTCAATCAGGTCACTGAAGTGGCCAGAACCACTCAATTTTAAAAATTATTTTTAAATAGGATAAATACCTTTGAAATACAGAGAATAAGATTCTTTGTGAAGCCTCACTTTACACGTTTTCATTCACATTTCACAACCTTCAATATCTAATCATACATACATAAATTTAGCCTAAAATTTTAATACAACAAAAATAAAAGTGTTCAACAATTTTTTCATACTCAGTGATTGGGGGTAATCACTGTGCTGGACCTCAAAGGAACATTCATTAACCATTCTTATTCTTCCTCCAATTAACTAAAACACAGGAGTCTGATATGCATGTTAACTTCCAACTTTTCTAATGGTGAGATATTAAAATCTGTCACTCTGAATAAATTGTATTTCTATATCTTCTACTGAAAACTAGTAGGCATTCTCGAATATTTAAGGTATGTCATCACCAGCAAAGTAACTATCATATTTGTGCATGCCCCAAATACTTGTCAACCTCTGAAAAGTTGCTCTAAAACTGGAATTCCAATTTGCACGTTGTACAACTCGGAACTTCCATTCAACTTCACCTGTTTCACTGTCTCCAAACTGTATCTCTATAAGCAGGTTTCAGTGTACAGTTGGAACCGATGTCGTCCAAGGCCATGTCCACACTGGGGACAGAAGAGCTAGGTACAGGCAAGTCTGAATAAGGGGACACATTAACAGCTATTTCAACCAGAAGAAACATCTTAAAAACATTATTGACCAGCACAAGTCTGTTTCCAGGGTGGACAGGGCCCAAATTAGATTCCCCTCCCACCTTCCAAAAAAAAAAAAAAAAAATCACACACACACAAATTGAGATGTTGCTCATTAAAGTAGACTAAGCAGCAGAGCATGAGCGTTACGTGAAGAGATGGAATCCTTACCAGGTTGTGAGGCGGGAACGACTGTTCTGTAACCCCTACAACGGAGCCTGGCAGGAAGGAAATCACCTAAAAAAGAAACTGTCAGAGAGATTTAATAGTCACATGTTATCATTAGGAGTTGGTTACTGTGTCACATTCATGCTTTTAGCTAAACACTTAACGATTCAATATTACTTTTTTCCTTCTCTGAAATGTGTCCAGTGAAGATGTCCCACTAAGGTGTTTTACATGGTGTAAGGGAGTTGAAAGGGGTAAACGCGGATAAAGAGCAGATTACTTGACCCTACATTTTAAGAGAAGACGACGCCTTCCGGGCGCATGCCGAGCAGAACTCCACCGACACCTTATCCTTGTCCACATGCAGACACACTCCTCCCGCTGAGTCGTCCTCTTCTAGCAGGTCCTGCTGCTGCTTTCCCACCGGCAGCGCGTAGTCGTGGTCACCGGCGGGCGAGTCTCTGAAGAGCGAGGTGGTCAGCCGCAGTCCCACGCCGCTAAGCCGGCTCAGCAAGCGAGCCAGTCCGGTCTCGTTGGCTAAAACTGCGCGTAGGTACCGACTCTCCTCCTGCAGCGCCTGTACGCGTTTGCCCAGCTCCCGATTCTCGGCCCGCAGCTCCTGGTTCTCGGCTGCCAGACCCCGGACTCGACTCTCCAACCCCATCACGTACTCCTTCTTCTTCAGCCGATTAAGACGGGCAGCGGCCGCCGCCGCCTTCCGGGGACTCTTTGTCGCCGCCTGGTTGTTGTCGTTGCCGCTGCTGCCACCGCCGCTTCCTCCCGGGGACTTTCTCCGCCTCTTTTCTCCGTTGCCATTGTCACTGCTGCTGCTGCAGCCTCCGATACCATTTAAGAGCCTCTGCAGCAAGTCAGAAAAGCGCTGCATCTCAGCAGCCGCAGCCTCGTCGTCGTCGTCCCCTCTCCACAGCCCGCCGCTATCCGAGCCTCCCCCTGACGAGGAAAAAGGCCCAGGCGAGCTAAGCCCGGGCTCCAGGTGCCAGTCCGGTTGCCGGGGGTCCAGCAGATCCGCCAGTTCCAGCCCGGACAAAAAGTCCAGGTCTTCGGTCTCTTCCCCGTGGACGCTGGCAATTGCCTCCTCCTCCATCTCCTCGGGCGAGGGCGCGCGCACGGCCACGCCGCCGCGGCTCCCCCCCCCGGTCTCCAACTCGCCCACGTCGCCGTGCGGCTTCTTGCGGCCGGGCGATCCGGCCGTCTCCTTCTGCCCAGCCGCAGCCGGGATCAGGTCCGGAGACAGCGAACAGGTCGCGGCCGGCGCCGGGCTCTGGGTGCGGGTCGGGGAGTCGCTGCCTGAGGCTGCCAGCAGCTTCGTCAGGCTATGCCTCATGAGGCCCAGCGGCGGGTCGATGTAGGCCCCGGCCCCTCAGTCTGGGCCTGGAGGCCCCCAGCGCGCGTAGCTGGGGTACTGGCCGAAACGAAGAAGAGGGAAAGGTTTCAGTCGCCTCCGACCCCACTTGACTGGTCGACCCCCCGCGCCGTGGCGGGGGGGAAGGGATGAGAGCTCGAAGCGGCGAGGCCTACCTATGACTCGACCGCGCCACCCAGACAACGGCTTGGCCGGAAGTCAGTCGCTTTCTCTCCAGCCCCTCCCGCCACCTTTCGCGCGCTACCAGACTGTAGTATCGCGAGAGTTCAGGGTGCTTGGGAGCGGGAGTAATTCCATCTTCCTAGTGATGTCATAGCAACAGCGGCAAAAATAATAACTCCAAAGTTATATCCCCCGAATTCAGCAGTACACTCCAATATACGACTCAACACTCAGACACTTAACATTTTGCCATATTTGCTTTAGGTAGATAAGTATTTGTAAATACTGTTTTTTGCTGAATCATCTCAAAGTTACAAGCAAGACACCACACCCCTACATACTTTGTATGCGTCTCTAAAAGTAAAGACATTTTTTCTCTTTCGCAATCATAATACCATTACCAAGTCCTGAGAATATTAACATTTACTAATACTATCTAATATCCAGGCCGTATTAAGACGATTTCAATTGGATGATAGATTATGCTAATTACCTTTATCTGATCACTATACATTGTATGTATGGAAACATGACTATGTAAAACATGAATGTGTACAATTAATATTTGTAAATTTAAAAAATTTTTTAAACTCAAAATATGGACTACAGAATTGCTTACCAAAAATAAAAATGTCATAAGTTACTCTCAATCTTTTTTCATAAGCAGATATTGTTTTGAGCTAGGATCCAATCGCTACATTCGTTTTTGTTTTTCCCCTCAAACCTGAACAGTCCCCTCCACTTTTTAGGTTTTCAAAATATTAGCTTTTAGAAGAGTCCACGTTAGCTGTCTTGAAGAATGCACTAGGTTCTGGATTTCTCAATTTCTTCCTTGTTTATCTCATTCTCTTAGTTCCTGTGAATGTTGTGAGAATCAAAATGGAGCCACTAATGTTAAAAAGAAAACAAACAAAAAACATGTCAAACAGAGCCAGCTAAGGCCCATGAAAAGAATGTTTTCATGCTTGCATGCCTCATTACAAAAGCTATCAAAAAGACTGCAAAAACCACAATGTTGCATAAAGGCCATCACAACCTTAGACAAAAAAATACTTCTGCAAGGACATCTATCTGCCCAGCAACTGCCTTTTAAACTTAAATTGGCATCACCCTTATTATTGATCTTTGTAGCCAGGGATAATTATTTCAAAACAATTATGTAATTTCCATATTTTCCTTTAAAGATCTTTGTTTTCCTTTACCTCCATGAATAAACACATAGTTTGCTATAATATTCCCTGGCACTGCTCTATTCCCCGATAAATATTTTTTAGAGACTCTCTCTCTCTGTTTGTTATTTTTTGTTATTTAGGTTGATAGCCCACAAGGGATTTGAGATTTGAAGAAGTTTACAAATACATTGGAGTGGAGTATCATAAAGCAATTTGAATTTTTAAAAAGCAAGGCCAATGAAAATACAGATGAAATAGGAAGATAAAGAGTTCTGAAAGAGAGGAAAGGTTAGTGTTCAAATTGGATGGATGTCAAATAAATTATACATCATGACCAAGTCGGTTTTATCCCAGGGTCTCGAGGCTGGTTCAATATATGTAAATCTATAAATGTAATCCAGCACATAAACAAATTAAAAAACAAAGACCATATGATTCTCTCAATCAATGCAGAAAAAGCTTTTGATAATATCCAGCATCCCTTCATGATCAGAACACTTAAGAAAATCAGTATAGAAGGGACATTTCTTAAACTGATAGAGACCATCTACAGCAAACCCACAGCCAATATCATATTGAATGGAGTTAAATTGGAATCATTTCCACTAGATCAGGAATCAGACAAGGCTGCCCATTGTCTCTATTGCTTTTTAACATTGTAATGGAAGTTTTAGCCATAGCAATTAGGGAATAAAAGGTGATCAAGGGTATCCATATAGGGTCAGAAGAGATCAAACTCTCGCTCTTCACAGATGATATGATTGTATATCTGGAAAACACTAGGGATTCTACTACAAAACTCTTAGAAGTGATCAAGGAATACAGCAGCGTCTCAGGTTACAAAATCAACATTCATAAATCAGTAGCCTTTATATATACCAACAACAGTCAAATTGAAAAAACAGTTAAGGACTCTATCCCATTCACAGTAGTACCAAAGAAGATGAAATATTTGGGAATTTACCTAACAAAAGACGTGAAAGATCTCTATAAAGAGAACTATGAAACTCTAAGAAAAGAAATAGCTGAAAATATTAACAAATGGAAGAACATACCATGCTCATGGCTAGGAAGAATCAACATAGTTAAAATGTCCATACTACACAAAGCAATATATAATTTCAACACAATCCCTATTAAAGCTCCACTGTCATATTTTAAAGATCTTGAAAAAACAATACTTCGTTTTATATGGAATCAGAAAAAACCTCGAATAGCCAAGACATTACTCAGAAATAAAAACAAAGCAGGAGGAATTACGCTACCAGACCTCAGACTATACTACAAATGATAGTGACCAAAACAGCATGGTATTGGCACAAAAACAGAGAAGTAGATGTCTGGAGCAGAATAGAGAACCAAGAGATGAATCCAGCTACTTACCATTATTTAATCTTTGACAAGCCAATTAAAAACATGCAGTGGGGAAAAGATTCCCTATTTAACAAATGGTGCTGGGTGAACTGGCTGACAACCTGTAGAAGACTGAAACTGAACCCACACCTTTCACCATTAACTAAGATAGACTCTCGCTGGATTAAAGATTTAAACTTAAGACATGCAACTATAAAAATGCTAGAGGAGAGTGCAGGGAAAATCCTTGAAGAAATCGGTCTGGGCAAGTATTTTATGAGGAGGACCCCCCGGGCAATTGAAGCAGCTTCAAAAATACATTACTGGGACTTGATCAAACTAAAAAGCTTCTGCACAGTAAGTAAAGCAAGCAGACAGCCCTCAGAATGGGAGAAGATATTTGCAGGTTATGTCTCGACAAAGGTTTAATAACCAGAATCCACAGAGAACTCAAACGCATTAGCAAGAAAGGAACAAGGGATCCCATCGCAGGCTGGGCAAGGGATTTGAAGAGAAACTTCTCCAAAGAAGACAGACGCACGGCCTTCAGACATATGAAAAAATGCTCATCATCTTTAATCATCAGAGAAATGCAAATCAAAACTACTTTGAGATATCATCTAACTCCAGTGAGACTAGCCTATATCACAAAATCCCAAGACCAGAGATGTTGGCGCGGATGTGGAGAAAAGGGAACACTTTTGCACTGCTGGTGGGAATGCAAATTAATACATTCCTTTTGGAAAGAGATATGGAGAACACTTAGAGATCTAAAAATAGATCTGCCATTCAATCCTGTAATCCCTCTACTGGGCATATACCCAGAAGACCAAAAATCACATCATAACAAAGATATTTGTACCAGAATGTTTATTGCAGCCCTATTCATAATTGCTAAGTCATGGAAAAAGCCCAAGTGCCCATTGATCCACGAATGGATTAATAAATTGTGGTATATGTACACCATGGAATATTATGCAGCCTTAAAGAAAGATGGAGACTTTACCTCTTTCATGTTTACATGAATGGAGCTGGAACATATTCTTCTTAGTAAAGTATCTCAAGAATGGAAGAAAAAGTACCCAGTGTACTCAGCCCTACTATGAAACTGATTTAGGGTTTCCACATGAAAGCTATAACCCAGTTACAACCTAAGAATAGGGGGAAGGGGGAAAGGGAGGGGAGGGAGGGGAGAATAGAGGGAAGGGGATTGGTGGGATTACACCAGCAGTGCATTTTACAAGGGTATATGTGAAACTTGGTAAATGTGGAATGTAAGTGTCTTGGCACAGTAACTGAGAGAATGCCAGGAAGGCTATGTTAACCAGTGTGATGAAAGTGTGTCAAACGGTCTGTGAAGCTAGTGAATGATGCCCCAGGATCATATCAATGTACACAGCTATGATTTAATAAAAAAATAAATAAATAAAAATAAAATTAAAAAAATAAAAGAAATTGGATGGATGCAAATCTTAGACAGTTATTCAAGTTAGGCTAAAATGGATTAAGCTTCCTGGCAGTTGAAACAAACAAACAAAAAAAAAAAACCAGAAATAAGCTTTCCTTTGTTTGTTCATGAGTAAAGTATATATGAATTCTTTACTTCTCTAGATCTTAAGTCTTAAAGGAACTTTCCTATGGGATACTGAATAATATGACAGACGGCCTCAACAATAGCTGCGCTTATATGGCTATTTCTTAGAGAGACAGAAAGTAAATTCGGGGAAAGCTGGAAACTGGTAAGTCCCCAAGTATCAAGAAATGTGCCTGGGACAATGTAGCCTTCAATAAATATTTGTTGAATTAATTAATTAAAAAGTCTATAGTTTTGAGTGAAAGAATAAACTAAAGTTCAACTGAATGAAAACTATTGTGCAAGAAGGAAAAAAAAAGTATGACCTATGGTATCTAGAAGAAGAAATAAAAGGACTCCGTGTACTTTTGTCCTTTAGCAAAACCTTGGAAAGAACAGACGATTCTAGGTGATATATATACCCTGGTCCAGCTGGTAACCCCATTCAACTCCATTTTCTCCTTAGGCAAAATTTAACATCATGGATTGAATTATTGTATTTTTTCCTAAATTATGAAATTTTGGCTTACATATACATAGTTTAAGTGCCTTTCCATTTTGATTAAGGGAAAAGCAGAAAACTGAAAGGGAAATAAGTTGTTAAAATGTAACCTCTGAAGCAAGAGTGAAACTCCAAGAAAATTTTTTCTTCCTCTTCACCATCCCCCTCCCCCCTTTTTTCTCTCATTTTTCTCATGCTCTCCTTCACAATAGTATGGTTTTTCTTTTTCTGGTTATAATGATCATTGCAAAAGATGCAGATAATGCAGAAGTTAATAAATAGAAAGATAAGACTCACGACCCACGCCAAAATAACTGTTATTGAAATTTTAGTGTCAGAGTTTTTCTGTGCACAGATATACATTATTTTGTTTTATTGAACTCTACCATTTTGGTATAAAAATATATAGCCATTGTTCATACAACTAACTATAGATCCTCATGTGTATTTTTATCATGGACTTTCCAACTTTTATTCAATCAATCTCTCATTCATAGCACTTAGATTGTGTTGAATTTTTCACTATTATAAAGCACAGTATAATTTTGTGCAAACATCTTTGTTCACTTTTCCTATAACCTCTCTAAGATAAAAAATCTTAAGAAGTTAAATTTCTGAGCACAACTTTAGTTCTGAACCCACTCAAGGACAGCAAATTTATTCTTTTTAATATGTGTGAATCCAAACATTAAAATGGTATTTTGTGTGAATTTTCATTTATTTAATTATTGGAAGACAAACATTTTTCATATGACCAATTGAGTTCTCATATGAATGGGATTTCTTGCTTTTTAAAACTTATTTTTCTTTGAAAAAGAAAGATGGGAGAAAATGTTTTTCAGATGTTTGTCTTTTTTCTTCTTGATTTATGAGAATTCATTGCATTATAAGAAAAACATCCCTTTTTTCCCTCAATTTGCCATTTACGGGTAGGGTGGTAAAGTTGCTTGTTTGGCTACTTTTTTTTTCTTTCTTCTTGAGACAGAGTCTCACTCTGTCACCCTTGGTAGAGTGCCATAGTATCATAGCTCCCAGTAACTTCAAAATCCTGGATGATCACTTCAAAGGTGATCTTCTTACCTCAGTCTCCCAAGTAACTGGGACTACAGGCATGCACCACAATGCCCAGCTAATTTTTCAACTTTTGGTAGAGATGGGGTCTCACTCCTGCTCAGGCTGTTCTCAAACTCCTGAGCTCAAACAATCCACCCACCTCAGCCTCCCAGATAACAGGTGTGAGCCACTGTGCCCTGTTGGGTACAATTTCTAAACAGTCAATCTATTGAAAATCCATATTTGTCCCACTGATTTCCCAACATATATACCATATATTAAATTTTTATATACATTTGTATTTATTTCTGTTCTTTTTCTTCTATTTCATCAACTCGAACTCTTGGGCTCAAGCAATTCTCTCACCTCAGACTCCCCAGTACCTGGGACAACAGGCACCCACCACAATGCCCACCTATTTTTAGAGACAGGGTCTTGCTCAAGCTGGTCTCAAACCCCTGAGCTCAGGCAATCCACTGGCCTTGGTCTCCCAGAGTGCTAGGATTACAAGCATGAGCTATCTGCCGCCTGGAAATCCCTCTTTGTTGCTTTTACTTTCTCAGAATCTTCTAGCTATACTTAAATATTTATTTCTCCACATAACTTTAGCATACTTTTCAAGTTCCAAAAAAGCTAGAATTTTCATGAAATTGCATTAAAATTATTCAATTATTTTTCCCAGTTTTTATGCAAAGTTTGCTACTGGAATAAATTATGTCTTCTAAGTGGTTATTGTTGGTGTATAGGAAAGATATTGATCTTTTTTGTTAGATTTTTAACTGACTGAACTTTCTTAATAGTTTTTATTTTCAGCTTAGGTATTCAAATTTTTTTGGTAGACAATCAGATAACCTTATTGTATATAATGACAATTTTTCCTCTTTCTTTGCAGTATTTATTGTTTTAGCTTTGCTGGGGTCTGGGCCCAAGAGGAGGGTCCTTGAAGGAACTGGTCTACTGGTTGTCAGCTATTGATTGAAGAAAAATAAAGTTAAAAGCAGCAAGAGATAAAAAGACAGGACATGCAGAATAGTTTTCAAAGGTGGGAACATAGGGGACCACCGCTAGGTTGTGGGGTTCCAGCAAGTGGCTCTGAATGTTTGTTCCACTCAGCTTTTATTGAAGGCTATTTTCTAATTTAGCTAAAAGAGTAAGCTGAGGAAGGGAATAAAAAAAGTCAGCAGTTTCTCTTATTCTGTCTATAATCGTTAACTTAAAGGGTCTGAGCCTTGTGCAGAGGCAGCCTCCTGTCTGTGGTTACACACAGATTTGTTGGGGGAGGTTAGACCCCTCTAGTTAGTCTGTGGAACAGCTGCAAAAGGGTCAGGTCTCCTCTGAAGAATTGGTGGAAAACAAGGATTTTATTCTTATCTCTACCCAAAGACATTTCCCTCTGTGATTAGAGTACATGCTCTCTTGCCCATATTTTAGGACTTGAGTTGTTCCCTTGATCTCTGCCTTGGCCATAACACAAATCCCCACAATGGGTATTTGCTTTGACTATTGACTGGGCAGGGGGCAGCTTGGTTAATATTCTTCTCCAGGCCTTGCAGGTACATCTGTTATGGCCATTGTTCTTCAGAGTGTTTACAGACCCAGCAGGAGTGTTTGCAAGCTGTATCCCTTGTAGGTCATGCTTCTAGTAAAAGCAAACAATTATTGCTCAGACAAGTAATTTAGCTGATAGTTTAAGAGTAAGCTAGCTAAACTTTTTATTTCACCTTGATAAGTTTATTTCTCTGTTTTTACCCTTTTCTGGAGATGTTTTCCCTTGCTAAGAATGGGGTCTTCACCCATCATTATCCCTGGAATCTTTACCAATAATAAACTTGTCTTATTCCTGACTTCAACAGAAATGCCTGTAGTGTCTAGCTGTTGATTTGAGCTATTTTTATTGGTTAAGAAATTCTACAATTGTGGGGAAAAGAAAAGCAGGGAGAGGGAAGGAGGGAGGGGGGTGTAGGATAATATTTAGAAATAAACACATCCTACATCAAGCACACAAAGTGAACTCAGTGTGAGTTTAAAATGACTTGCTTTTCTTCCAGAGGCTTAAGGGACCTGGGCCCCCCGGGATACACGCAGAATTGGCTTCTCCTTAGTTAATTCCATAAGCCATTTCTCTGAAGCTATATACCCTGTGAAGCCTGAGATCGAAGGGCATGCCACCCTTCCTCAGAGATAGGGGCCAGAGGGTTGATGTATGTTAACAACATATTGTCAGAGGTCTATAGGTACTCTGCCCTGAGGGAAAGACACAGTCATTACTTCATACTGAGTAAACTGAGTGAACGCTTGAAGATATTCTTCCATTAACTCTGTTCCCCTGTGGCTACTTTCTTCTTTGTGATCTTTATTTAGATACCTGCCCAGAAATTAGTCAGTGTTTAGAAGAGGTTTACTACAAAAGTGATTGTATTGATATGATAACAAAATATTTCCTTTCAAGTTAATTTCAGATAGGTAAAATAAGATAATGATGGAACTAACAGATGATAGATTAAGTGTGTACATAACTAAAAAATTATAAAATCAAAACCCTGAATAAAGCTTTTCGTTACACACCATCCCATCTTGTGTAGTCTGTTTCTTGATGTAATAATTACAGGAGCGAGTTTACACCCACAGCTAAGTTCCTGTTCATTCACGTCTCCAGTCACGCAACATGGGGCGGGGACCTGGTGAGTGCCACACTTTTGGGGGGCAAGACACAATTGCAAGAGGGACTTTGCCTAACAAATGCAATCAGTGTAACCTGATTTCTTGTATCCTCAATGAATGCTACACTTCATATTTTACACAGAAGTTTTAACATAAGTGGTTATTTATTTTATTAAATAATTTACAGCATAAGTTAGGATTCAACAACACACCAAGTTTTTGACAGGAATGAGCTAATAGAGACAGGTAAATATTCTGTGAGGTTTACTAGCTTAAGATAACTGTGAGAGAAACTAAATCCATGTAACCCCATACATGGGGGAGGAGGAAGAAGTTTGGGAAACATCTATCCAGGTCTCCATAGCTAAATAAAAGTTGTGCAAAGCTTGGGGTGGTGCCTGTGGCTCAGTGTGTAGGACGCCAGACCCATATGCTGAGAGTGGCGGGTTGGAACCAGGCCCCAGCCAAACTGCAACAAAAAATAGCCGGGCGTTGTGGCTGGCACCTGCAGTCCCAGCTACTCAGTAGGCTGAGGCAAGAGAATCGCCTTAGCCCAAGAGCTGGAGGTTGCTGTGAGCTGTGATGCCATGGTACTCTACTAAGGGAACAAAGTGAGACTTTCTCTAAAAAAGAAAAAAAAAATACGTGATCCATTTTAAGCATCAATGTTACCAGTATCTGTCTAGTATTTCAAGACCAAACCTAGAAAAAAAATCATGTATTCAGTCATTCTATATATACACAGACATGTACACATGTAAAGTCTACTTTGCACTAGATCTTGTCATAAGCATTGTAGATACAATGACAAACAAGGTTGGTAAAATTCTCATGGAGCCAACTTTATAGTGGGAAAAGGTAATTAACAAATAGAAATTATTAACTAGTAAAAACACTATACAGAGTATTTTAAAAGTTATGTGATTGATAATAAATCTATGGTAATTTTAAATTGGAGGGACAATGGAGGATTCCTTGAAGAATTAAGACTTTTTTTTTTTTTTTTGAGACAGAGCCTCAAGCTGTTGCTCTGGGTAGAGTGCCGTGGCATCACAGCTCACAGCAACCTCCAACTCCTGGGCTCAAGCGATTCTCCTGCCTCTGCCTCCCAGGTAGCTGGGACTACAGGTGCCCGCCACAACACCCAGCTATTCTTTGGTTGCAGCAGTCATTGCTGTTTGGTGGGCCCGGGTGGAATTGAACCCACCAGTTCAGGTGTATATGGTTGGTGCCTTAACCACTTCAGCCACAGGCACCGAGCCGAAGAGTTAAGATTTAAACTAAACTGTGTGTTTAGTTTAAATGAAGGCAAAAAATGATGGAGTAGAGTGGGTAAGAAGAGAAATCGTATGAGATTTCTTAGTATACACATGTTGTCTGCAATTGAATAAATTATGTTTATAAATATACAAGCATTTCATACAAACTTTGAAGAAACATCCTGAACATTTCTAACAAGCATGTAATAGAAAAGGAAAATTAATTTAAGACATGTAGAGAGTCACTGACATTTTGTTTAGTATTCTTTGTCTTCTCTTAATACATTTAACCACCCACCATGAAAGATCTTGAGTCCCTTAAGTGTAGGTTTTCCAACAATATGAAAAGAATGTCAACTCATCCCCTGAGACATGTATACATAAATCTTTCTGTTGGGGTATTAGAAGACAATGTCTGATCGCAACTTCTGAAGAAGAGATTAGCTGAGAGTGAGAAGGCAGATAGAAGTTGTTATGGACTGAATTGTGTCCCCCCTCCAAAAATGATGTGTTGAACTCCTAATCCCCAGTACCTCAAATATGACCTTATTTAGAAATAGGGTTTTTACAGAAGTAATAAAGTTAGAGGGAACTTATTATAGATGATCCTAATTTACTATGATTAATGTTCTTTTTTTTCTATTTACAAAGAAAAATCTCCAGTACATCTTTTAATTTTTTTGAAAAATTCCTGACATTACAGAACTAAACCAAAATGCTTTGTTTTACATTTACTATTCTTACATTTCCATGACAAACAGAAAAATTTATGAGCCAAGTAACAAACAAACAAAAAACCAGGGAGAAGCTTATGGATGGCTTATGTAAGCTTATGGAGACACTAAATATGGATGGATCTCAGCATTAACAGTGAACATAAAAAGGAATTTAAATGCTTTAATTAAAAAATTATGAGTGGAAAAAATATTATGAGTGGGCTGGGCGCCCATAGCTCAGTGGTTAAGGTGCTGGCCACATGCTCCGGGGCTGGTGGGTTTGAAGCCGGCCTGGGCCTACTAAAGGAAAAGAAAAAAAAAAAAATAGCCAGGTGTTGTAGTGGACACCCGTAGTCCCAGCTACTAGGGAGGCTGAGGCAAGAGAATCTCTTGAGCCCATAAGTTTGAGGTTGTGTTGAGCTATGACGCCACAGCACTGGCTACCAAGGGCAACAAAGTGAGACTGTCTCAAAAAACAAAAAAAAAAAAGAAAAGAAAGAAAAAGAAATCAGGGTGGCGCCTGTGGCTCAAAGGAGTAGGGTGCCAGCCCCATATACCAGAGGTGGTGGGTTCAAACCCAGCCCTGGCCAAAAACTGCAAAAAAAAGAAAAAAGAAATCATGAGTGGATGTGTGTAGAAACTTACTTAAAAGTGTGTAGAAACTGACAATTTATAAACTGTTTAAACCCTGGAATCACTCATTGTTCGGAAACTACACAGCTGGATCATGGGTAGTGGTGAACAGCAGAAAGGAATAATGGATGAATCTGTATTATTCTAGCTGCTCCCCATGCCACTTGTCTCCAAGGAAAGCCTGACATTGATTAAATATTGAGCCAGGTTAATGTGGCAGCAGATCCAGTGATGGTAACCTGCCTTCCAATGAGGGATCTCATTGATTTTGGTGCCTTGATGCCCGATGATGCAGCCACATAAATGTTTTGGTTTCCCACTGCATATAAAAGTAATGTTTACACCATAATATTGTCTACTGATATACATTGTATATAATTTTAAAATATTGCTAAAAAGTGCTAATCATCATCTGAGCCTTCAACAAATCATAATCTTTTCACTGGTGGAGAGTCTTGCCTCAATGTTGATGGCTGCTGACTGACTAGGAGGGTAGTTGCTGAAGGTGGAGGTGGCTGTGGCATTTCTTAAAATAAGACAACAATGAGGTTTGCCACATCAATTGATTCTTCCTTTCATGAAAGATTTCTCTGTAGCATGTGATGCATATTCTAAATCCTTTGTTGTCACTTGAATATTCCTGAGTATCTTCACCAGGAGTAGTTTCTATCTCAAGAAACCACTTCCTTTGCACATTCAGATGTGTGGTTTAACTTATCTGTTAAAGTTTTATCATGAGAGTGCAGCAAAATTCAGTCACATCTTCAGGTTCTGCTTCAAAGGTATCAATGCATGTTAGAATCAATTCTTCCAAACTCCTGTTAATGTTGTTATTTTGACATTCTCTCAAGAATCATCAATATTCTTTTTTTTTTTTTTTTTTGGCCGGGGCTGGGTTTGAACCCACCACCTCTGGCATATGGGGCTGGTGCCCTACTCCTTGAGCCACAGGCACCGCCCAAGAATCATCAATATTCTTAATGGTATCTAGAATGGTGAATCCTTTCCACAAGGTTTTCAGTTTACTTTGCTCACATCCCTCAGAGGAATCACTATCTATTGCAGTGTTAGCATATTCAAAATGTGTTTCTTGAATAAGAAAACTTGGAAGTTGAAATTACTCGATTCATGGGCTGCAGAATGGATGTTGTGTTAGCAGGCACAAAAACAACGTTACTCTCCCTTATATCTTCATCAGAACTCTGGGGTGACTAGGTGCATTGTCCATGAGGAATATTTTGAAAGGCATTTTTTCTGAGCTTAAAATATTTAGTAAATCATGCTATAAACAAATGTACTGTCACCCAGGCATTTTATTTCACTAGGACAAGTCTTTTAAAAAATTTTTTAATTTAAAAATTGTAGAATTCCACTACATGCATCTATTGCACAGTGGTGGAGTCTGCGCTTTTGGTGTATTCATCACCTGAATAGTGTACATTGTACCCCATAGGGGATTTTTTTTAACCCTAATCACCTCTCATCCTCCCTCCTTTTGAGTCTCAAATGTCCATTATACCACAGTATGTGCTCTTGTGTAGATACAGCTTAGCTCCTACTTATTAGTGAGAGTATGAGGCACTTTTCTGTTCCTGAGTTATTTCACTTAGGATAATGGACTCCAGTTCCATCAAAGTTGCTGCAAAAGATATTATTTCATTCTTTCCTATCAACAAGTAGTACTGGATGGTGTATAAACACCACAATTTCTTTATTCACTCATTGGTTGATGGGCAGTTTGATTTCCTATCTTTATGATTGTGAATTGTGCTGGAGTAAACATACAAGTACAGGTATCTTTTTCATATACCAATTTCATTTCCTCTAGGTGATATATCAATTTCCCTTCCTCTGGTAGGGAGTGCAGAATTGAACTATAAGTTAGCTTGTAATTCTTTGAGAAATCTCTATACTAGTTATGCGTACTATCACTTTTTGACTTTTTTTTTTTTTTTGGCAGTTTTTGGCTGGGGCTGGGTTTGAAACCACCACCTCTGGTATATGGGACTGGCACCCTACTCCTTGAGCCACAGGTGCCACCCTACTTTTCGACTTTTTAATAATGGCCATTCTAGGCTTGGCGCCCATAGCATAGCGGTTATGGCGCCAGCCACATACACCAAGGGGGGCGTGTTGGAACCCAGCCCAGGCAAGCTAAACAACGACAACTGCAATAAAAATAGCCAGATGTTGTGGCAGGCACCTGTAGACCCAGCTACTTGGGGAAGCTGAGGCACAAGAATCATTTAAGCCCAAGTGTTTGAGGTTGCTGTGAGCTGTGATGCTACAGCACTCCACTGAGAGCAACATAGTCAGACTCTGTCTCAAAAAATATATATAGCCATTCTAGTTAGAGTAAGACAGTATCTCAGTGTGGTTTTCATTTGTATGCTGCTGATTAGAGAGATTGAACCTTTTTTCCTGTGTGTGTGTGTTTTGCCATTTGTATCTTTTCTTTTGGAAAATGCCTGTTCATGTCACTTGTACACTTTTTAATAGGGTTGTTTTTTATTGCTGAGTTGAGTTCCTTGTAGATTCTGGTTGTAGTTCCTTTTATCAGACACACATTCTGTGAATATTTTCTCTCATGCTGTAGGTTGTTACTTACTCTCTTGATTATTTCTATTGCTGTGTAAAAGCTTTTTAGTTTAATTAAGTCCCATTTGTCTATTTTAGTTTTATTGCATTTATTTTGGGGGTCTTAGTTATAAATTCTTTATATAGGCTAATGTCCAGAAGACTTTTTCCATAGGTTTTCTTCCAGGACTTTTATTGTTTCACGTCTTACACCTAAGTATTCAATTCATCTTCAGTTAATTTTTCCATATGGGAGAGCAATGGATCCAGTTTTATTCTTCTTAGCATAATTCTTAAAGGCTCTAGGATTCTTGTAAAGGTAAATAAGCATCAGCTTCAACTGAAAAATCACCAGCTGTGTGATTTCAGTCTTTATAGAATTGAAGAGTTAGGGCCTTGTTTAAGAATAGGCTTTGGCTTAAGGGAATGTGGTGACTGGTTTGATCTTCTATCCAGACCACAAAAACTTTCTTCACATCAGCAATAAGACTATTTTACTATCTTATCATTTGGATGTTCACTGAAACAGACCTTTAATTTTCTTCAAGAACTTTTCCTTTGCTTTCACAAGTTGGTTAACTGCCATAAGAGGCCTACCTTTAGGCCTGTCTTGGCTTTCAGCTTAATGATTTCTAGCTTTTGATTTAAAGGGAGTTATACCCTTTCACTAAAATACTTAGAAGCCACTGTAGGATGGTTAATTGGTCAAATTTCACTATTGTGTGTCTCAGGGATTAGGGGAGTCTGAGGAGAGAGAGAAAGAGAGACAGAGAGAAAGTCTAGTTGATGGAACTATCAGAACACACACAACATTATCAATAAAGTTTGTCATCTTATATGGGTATGGTTCATGGCACCCCAGAACAATTATAATGGTAACATCAAATACTACTGATTACAGATCACAATAACATGTATAATAATAATAAAGTTTGAAATATTTTGAAGAATTACCAAAATACTGACACAAAGTGAGAATACACTGTTGAAAAAATGGTGGTACATAGACTTGCTCAATGGAGGGTTACCACAAGCCTTCAATTTATAAAAAAAGGCACTATCTATGAAGCACAATAAAATGAAATGCAATAAAACCAGGTATGCCTATAGTACTAAAACCAATGTGTTCATTTTAATCTGGTTTACCTGTTTACTCATGAGGTACAATTTGTAAGGAGCAGTGAGACCATGAGTAGTTGTGACTGGACAAAAGTTGAAGAATCAGGTAACTGGCACTGTCCAGGCACTGCTGGATTATGTTTACAAGAACTACGTACATATTTGCATGGACTATATGCAATTCCGAGCATGCTAGCTGTATTTCCATTCCTTTACCTCCCTCTCAAGAAAGCATTTTTGAATGCAAGTGAATGAAGGTTATATCATTGTGGATTAATCTGGAATCCATTTTATTTTAAAAAGACTATTATTTAAGTAACTAAAACAGTGGCAAATCACTCATATACCTCCCAACTAATCAAAGCCCACAATGAAACTGAGAATTGTTGCTTTAATGGGGAAAGGGAGAGTAAATGTAGAAGAAATTTGAACAGAAGAGATTTGGCAGAGTAGGATAAGAGCTTTTCATGTTCTCAGAGTAAGGACTGCACTTCCCAAGTGGAAGTTGTTTCTTCTGTCACCACAATGGGCACCTCAGAGCCAGAACTTGGTTTTGGTGCTCTCAACTTCCCATTGCCCATTTCAAACAGTTTCTCTTCTTTCCTTCAGAAAGCCAAGCTCTTTTTTCATTTTAATTTCTTAAATGTTGAAAATTTTTACTCATACACAACAGTGGAGAGAACAGTATACAGAATCCTTATATGCCCATCATCTAGACTAACAGTTATTAAGATTTTGCCATAATTGCTTCCTCCCCATTTTTTTTTTTTTGCTGAAAAATTTTAAAGTAAATCCTAGATATCATGTCATTTCATCCTTACACATCAGTGTACATTAAGAACACTGGTCATTTTTTCTCTATAACCATGATGCAATGATTACAGCTAATAAAATTATTATGGATGTATTGACATCATTTAACCTAGTCCATATTCAATTGTTTCACACATTTCTATCTACAGATGACTTGACTAAATCCGAATCTAGCCAATTCTATACATTCCAGATGGTTGTTATATCTCCTAAGTGTCTTTCAGTCTAGGACAGCAACACTCCCCTCTCTCACTGCCCTTCCAAAATGCCATTTGTTTGAAACCAGGTCAATTGTCCTATTGAATGTCCCATAATCTAGATTACTCCATTTGCTTTTTTGTGGTATCATTTTACTTTTCTCAGTAGCACTCATATTTCCTGTAAACAGGAAGTTAGTTCTTATGGTTTAGTGATCTTAAAGTTTAACATTTTTGGCAAGAATATTTGCTAGGAGGCTGCTCTGCATACTGTATCACGTTAGAAGGTACATAATATTTAGCTGTCCTGTTTTTAGTGATACTAAAACTGACCATTGTTTTCATATTAGACTTACAATCTAATTGCCCCATTGTAAAACTGTCCATTAATCTTTCTCCTAATAGTTACATGTAAAATGATCAGAGGCTAAATAAATTATATTTTACTAGAGGCTACATTTTAAAACGGGCTTTTTTTTAACTTTTATAATCTGGAATTCTTCTATAAAAAGCAAATTTATTTCATTACTTTTGGGCCATTTTACTACCATGAAATACAGAGAATCTGAAAAGTAGAACAAACGCTCAATTAATTCCCTTTAATAGTTTAGGAGTTAGTGACCAATGAGTTTTGTGTTTTATTATTATGATTGTTCAACTCTCTTTTGGGGGATATATCAAAATGAACTCACGGATTTAAAAATATTCAGTGTATTTCAGTCAATTGTGGTTATATTTTTGACATTCAAATTAATCATCTTTGGCCACTGACAGTCCCTTTTGTCTTTTTGACAGAACTCCATTAGTCTTTGATAGTTTATTTGCTTTCTAATACTAAATACGTTAGGTTTATCTTCTACTTTACTTACCCCAGATCTGAAATCAATCTCTCCTCTGAGAAACCCTTCTTCACTTTAGTGGAAAATGGTTTTTGGATAACACAAACAGGGCCCCTAGGGATGCTCCCTGCACTGGAATACCATTGATTTTAGGTCTTTCAGTTGACAGCTCTTTTTTTAAGAAAAACTATCAGGTTTAAACTGATATTTTTAACTCAAATTTAATATTAAATGATTTATTACAGTTTTTAAACATATACATTTAAACACTGAAAATGTCTCTAGCAACATTTTTTTTGCTTTAGCCTCTCTACATATATAAAAAAGTTTAATGCCAATAATACAGCTAACAACAAGACTAATGAATGAAATTCACTAAGATTATTTTGTAGTTCTATTTGTCCTTGGAATATATTCCATTAAGGGTATTTAAAACACTTGGATAATTTTGGATATTTGGATAATTCTTTTCTTTGTACAGTTAGAACAATGTAAAATTCATGCCATGTCCTCCTCATATCTCTTACTAAAGATTTTAGCTTTCTGGTTTCATTTTCTCTCAGTAATACCTTATTTAAGGTCACCCAGTAACTGACAATCAGGAATTGGGTCCACGCAGTCTGATGCCAATGCACAATTTCACCTACTATTTTTTTGCAGCTAGTTTGCTAATTTGCTGATCATAGATCTGGGTTTCCAAAGGGCCCACTGAACAAATTTGCATGGGGTTTGTTGGTGGAGGAATCTGATTATGAAGGCTCAGACTTCTGACAGGGATTGAAGTAAATTTGGATGTGAGCATAATAGGATTAATCTGGCCAGACAATCACTTATTTGAGTCTATTTGTAGCTGCTTATTCTGCAGCCGTGGATGATATGGCTGTTGAGAAAGGTAGCTTTCTTTACCAGAAACAGGAGGTCCTGTGAAAGCTTCCAAGCTACTGACTGTACTCATGCTTTCCTCTTTTCTTGGACAATTCTTACATATGCTATAGACGGCTTAAATTTCCTTCTAAGAAAAGCTTTCCCTAACATTAGGCTGGGGGGCTCTGCTATGCACTTCCATGCCATTCTATTCTTCAGCACTTTTCTCACTTAACAGGATGCAAATAAGTGAAGATAAGGTAGGTGTCTTGCTTAAATTGTATCCCGGCCTTAGCATAATGCCTGGCAAATAAAAGATTCTTGATAAAAATTTGTTAAATTAATGCTATATATTAAATCAATGAGACAATTCATTGAATTCTGGATGAATCAAATGAATAAGATTGAGAGATCAGATTGGCCTGCCCTACTTCTACCATTGTTGTCTATTAGTGCAAAACCAAAAACAAACACACAAAGTCTAACGGCTTGAGTATCTAAGAAAATAGGCTCTCTAAAATGTAAAATTTAGAAATTCATAAAAGACATTAACACATCTAAGATACTTAAATTTAGGAAAGAAATACTAATTATTGGGAGACACTTTTTAAGGTAGAAAAAGAGACTGTCATTAGCCATGTGTTGTCAAACATTTGTGAAAGCAGCAGCTTCCAGCTGAATGACCTGACCCAGATCTGTCAGGCCATATTTGGCTTTGTCTTGCCTACCCAGTTTTTGGAGAAAGGAAAATCTGCAGGCTTTGGGGTCACCTACCCAGAAAGGGGTTTACTGGGAAGTTAAATGGTTATGTGCAGGAATCTTTTATTTTTTTTAATAGTACTATTTCTTGAATAGGTAACGTATTCACATGGATCAAATGTAAAAGGATATAAATATACATTGAGAAGTTTCCTTCCCACTCCTATCCCTGTCCACCTCATTCCTTATACCCCTCCACACCATGAATAACCATTTTTAGTAGTATTTTTCCAATATTGATTTATGCAGATTGAAGTAAATACGTTCATTTTTTATTTCCCTCTCTTCCTCTTCCCCTTACACAAAAGATAGTATACTACAGATATTGTTCTATTTAAGGTTTTTTCACATATATCCTGAAGATACTTCTATAATAGTACATAAAGAGCTTCTTCATTCTTTTATTCCCAGTTGCACTAACCCCCAAAGTTTGTTTGACCTGTTCCTTAATGATCGTACAGCTATCTCCAATCTTTTGCTATTACAATAATGTAATACATAACCTTAAACGTGAAAGAGAAGATTATTTTAGATTAGTACAAGTAAGAGTGGATTAGAGCATTAAATGGGGGCTGTCTTGCAAGTAACTAAGGCAGGGATCCCTTTGTGGGACTGAGGAGGGGGTTGTGAAGACACTGTAGTCAGTTGAATGTATAATGAATGATCAGGCCCATCTGTCCAAGAAAAAGTTTTTCTTGGATTAATTTTTTTTCCAAGAGTGACAAACAGTAGGTTTTAGGAGAACAGCCAAATAAGGAGATCATCTGTACAGTCCCAGGTACTTAACTTTACTAAAGTTTTTAAGACTGTAGAAAATATCCAGTTACTCCTCAGGAAGATAAACAATGATTCGAAAAACCTATTCTTGGCCACTTTCCCAAATTCCAGCAACTTTTTTAAGAGGCCAAGACTCATTATTGAAGATAAAGACTCCCTCCCTGATAAGACTCTTGGCAAGCTAGAAGCAAAGCAGACACTGTTGTGAGTCCACCCAACATCCACCTCCCTTCAACTCTGCTAGGAGAGCCTTGCCTTTGTCAGGTAGTCCCTTCCACTATGTGGCATAGACTAGCCTGATTCGTGGCAAGAAACCTTATGCAGATACTTGGTTGAATTAATTGCATATGACTCATTTTGGCCAATGACGCTGACAAGCAGTCAGGAAGGGCAAGGTAGGCTTTTGGGAAGAGCAGTTAAGAGCACAGTTTGTATGCCAAGAGGTGGTATCTCAAGTGTCTGCCCAGGTCTTGCCATAGTGGGGAACAAAATCATCCCTGCTCTACATCTACTCCACAGGTAACTGGGTCAAGAAGGGCTGAATGGGACACCAAGCTCCTAGGCAGTTGCCACTTCAAACCATGTTCTTTCAATAACTATTAAATACAGTTGTGAGACACAGATTTTCTATCAGTACTTTGCTAGAAACAAATAAACTTGAATTCATTCTTACTAATTGAAGCAGAGTCAGTATTCTGAAAACAGTTCACAGCTCACTTTTCCTGTAGCTCTTCTTTCTACACTCTAATAATTTCTTTGAACCAGATAAGTTCCTCAGCGGCACACTGAAGAGCATACAATTTAGGTAACACAAAAGATTATGCTTATCAGCTGCACAGCACTACTCACACATTATTTGGTTTCACAATCTGTTCTGCTGACTTTTTATTTTAGGGCTACTGCTTGTGAATGTTGCAGAAAAATTCACCAGGGATATAGGTCTGCTTTAGAAAGTTTTGTTTCCTTTTTAAAGTTTCCCTTCAAAGGTAGCAGTTTGGAAGGAGGTGAATTCAGATTTTGTCAGTCTGTTCCAGTGATAAGCATGATTTTACAGAGCAGTATACCACAATAGCTAAACTGGTGGCTTATCCCCTAGTGTGGCTCTGGATTCCAGATTAAATACAAAACGACCTCAGAGAGAGTAGAATACAAAGTGCCACGAGGCAGAGAGGGGGGAAAATGACTTTTTTGTGGCTATTTTGAAGGTAGTTTGTATACTGGGAAAAAACATGGGTTAAAGAGCCAGAAGGCAGGACTGGCTACTTAAATGGCAGTACTCAAACCCAAAAAGGAAAATGCGAAGCTCTGTGTGAAAAAAATTAAGAATTTCAAGCCAGCAACTGGGAGCATTTAAACAAGTGTGGGGGCCCTGTTCTTACTGGCACACTTGTAAAGCTGCCCGTGGTTTCAAATCTCACTCCTGCCTCTCTGAAGCTTCCTGGCTTGGAAGAGTCACCCTGAGTCTCATGTTTTTCATCTGTAAAATAGGGAGAACTGAACCTTCCTTTTATAGTTGGCATGAAGGTGAAGTGAAAAGAACTCGAAGACACAACATAGATGCACATTCCTCTAAGGCGCCAATCTTTGATTTTCTATTCTCATTTCCCTGTTCCTTTTAAAAATCATTCAAAGGGTAGTATTAGAGCGAACCTTACATCCGAAGTGGCCCAAATCCGACCACTGAGGATCTACTAAACGGCAATTTTATTTATTTCTTTCTTTATTTATTTATTTATTTTATTCTTTTTTTTTTATTATTAAATCATAGCTGTGTACATAAATGCGATCATGGGGCACCATACACTGGTTTTATAGACCATTTGACATATTTTCATCACACTGGTTAACATAGCCTTCCTGGCATTTTCTTAGTTATTGTGTTAAGGCATTTATAGTCTACATTTAGTAAGTTTCACATGTACCCTTGTAAGATGCACCGTAGGTGTAATCCCACCGATCTAAACGACAATTTTATATGGATCAACATTGTACAAACTCTGCTTTGCATGACTTGAAACAGTTCCGTCCTTTTAGACTCAGGCACCTTCGTCTCTTCTTTGAGTGCCTAGGTTTTCGAGCACACGCGCCTCTACCCTACTCACCCCGTGATCTCAGTGATGTGCCCTACCCCCTAACGAGAAGTCCCTGGAACCTAGACACGGACGATACTCCCGTACCCGGGACCCCAGGATTCCTACCCAAATGGCCCTTTAGCCCGCTTCCCGAACCTCCTGTCCTCTGCAACGGGACCTCCTCGCGGCAGAACGGACACAAACCTCGGGCACCAGGAACCACTCTGGACCGGATGCAACTGGGGACCGATCGGCAGAGCTGGGACGGTCGGGGGAGACGCAGGCGGGGCGGCAACGGCACGCATGCGCACCAGGGCCCCAGCAGGAAGACCCCAACACCGGCGGAACCAGGAGGTCGGCGGTTTCATTCGTACTTTCCCCCTCCCTCCCTGGTCCTCTGAGCCCCACACTACGCTCGCCCCACCTCCGCCACAGAGCGGGCCTGCCTGACTTTCAAGGTTCCGGTACATTGGTCCGGTCTGGCGGTTCGCACCTGTAATCCCAGTACTCTGGGATCCTGAGTCGGGAAGTTCGCTTGAGCTCAGTAGTTTGAGACCACCCTGACCAAGAGCGAGACCCCGACCTCTAAAAAGAGAAAAAAAGTCCCAGTATTCTAACCTCAACCTGCTCTTTAGCTCTGTAGAGACGCTTCGACGCTTCTCCGCATCTCCTCTTAACTACTTATAATTTCCCCAAGTATTTAGAGGCGTTTTAAAATACCTCTACGCCATCTCCATGATGCTGTCTCAAACCCTTCTCCTTTTTCTCCACTTGAAGAATCGACCACCTTATGGGTCCATCCGTGGGAGTCCTCCCAACCATTCCAACCCATCCCCAGGCAGGGTTAGATACTGCACGTCCCCCACCCCCACCCCTACGACCTCATAGCTCCGCCTGTGAAAATACGTTACCACGTATGTAATTTTTCCCCCTATACTAGACTGCGGGGAGAGGGAGGCTCTTCCAAGGCAGGAAAAGTTTTTCTTTATGCTTATTCTCAACGCC